>NC_067473.1:48623205-49951955 GCF_947179515.1 Apodemus sylvaticus
CACGCCTGTGCTGTCTTCGCTGATGATGTACACGCCTGTGCTGTCTTCGCTGATGATGTACACGCCTGTGCTGTCTTCGCTTACCCATTTTCTCAAACACAGCTTGCACTCTCATGTCTCAGTTGCAAATGAACCCATACTCCCGATTCATCTCTGAAAAATCCCATTCCTCTCTGAACTGATGGTTGTTTTTCTGGTCCATTTACTTTGGGGGTACCAGGGACCCTTCAATAGTCACTAAGTTTTCCCCTTAGCCACACAATCATGAGGCTACAGAGATGCAGAGGAGAAAAAAAGGTCTTTATTGGAGAATGGACTAGATGATGTTCATCAGGAGGGAGAAGGTCTGGCTCAACCTCGCTGCTGGCTAAGCTGAGTGCTCTGTGGTGGTTCTCCTTCCAGGTGTTTGTTATTGATTTGATGGCTCAACCCTCCTCAGAGAATCCCTGATCTGCCTCTTTCTTCTTTTCTCAGTAGGACACTTGCATCAGAAAAAGAGATTGTGTTAATTTGTTGTCTTGCCTATTTTAGCTCATAGCTTGGAATGCAAGTTTCTAGTGTGTGTGTATGTGTGTGTGTGTGTGTGTGTGTGTGTGTGTGTTGAGATGCGATGAGATTGTTTGCAGGATTACATAATGAAAACACAACATCATAAGCCTCCCCTTGTGCTGGCTGTGAGGGTTCGCCTATACTCCTAGCACTCAGAAGGGGAAGGCTCACTTTAAGGTTGAGCCATTGATTTCAGAGCAGCTTAGATCACAGAGTGAGTCTTTATCTATGAACAAACAAACAAACTCCTGGAAGATGGCAGATGCCTGGAAGGTTACTGTAGCCTCATCAGATCAGTGGCAAGTACGGGATTACCTGGCACAGCTGTTCCCTGTCTCATGCTGAGTGAGAATTGCCTCTTCTTCATTAATACCTATGGGGTGCTGGGAGAAAACCTGAGAAAGAACAAAACCAGTATTGCTTCACTGGATGGGTCCACAAAGTAGGAGGATCAAGGATAGTTCTGGGGTCAGTTTCAACAAATACTTCTTGACTGATGTGTCTACAGCTTGCCCTCCTCTCGCATGAAGAAGCCCATTTTGATTTTGTATTTCTCGTCCCTGTGCAACTTTCAACTAAGCTTGTTTCTTCTTGCTTCCAAGTTATGAAATAGGCACCTATTTTTTTTTTTTTAATTTCTGAGACAAAATACTGTCAAAATATATTTAAAGGAGAGGAGGTTGGTTTGGGCACAACTTTTGGGGGCAGGAAGTCTATTATAGTTTGGAAGGTTTGGAAGACTTTGGTAGTTTTATCCATAGCGATGAAAGCTCGATTTGAAAGGTCTTCACATTTTGACATCTCAAGAAATAGAGTAGCCGGGCGGTGGTGGCGCACGCCTGTAATGCCAGCACTTGGGAGGCAGAGGCAGGCGGATTTCTGAGTCGAGGCCAGCCTGGTCTACAGAGTGAGTTCCAGGACAGCCAGGGCTATACAGAGAAACCCTGTCTCAAAAAAAAAAAAAAAAAAAAAGCCAAAAAAAAAAAAAAAACCCCAACAACAACAACAAAAGAAATAGAGTAAAGCCAGAATATAAAGTGATTGGGAAGCACATTGATGTGCTGCAGGCTCCCTGAATGGGACCCTGGAAGGCAGGATGGCAGATTGGACTCACGCTCAGAGCTCTGGTGCTGTGGAGAGTCTGGACAGAGAGAACAAGAAAATGGCTGACAGCCTCGCCTCCAAGGTTACCAGGCTTAAATCAGTCCGCGGTGGCCCTCTTCCCTTCCCTGAGACACTTTCCTGGCTTTGGCCATCGATAGGAACAAAGAAGACCAGAACTGATACCTGTATGGCATGGACTCAGATTTCACTAATGTGACTGACTTGCTCATGGGGAATATGTAATGCTTTTCCACAGTGCCACGGTCTGAGTGAGACACCCAGAAGCTTCTATGTGGTATGGCTGTGATCTTAATTGTGGCCTTCTTCATCCTCTCCTACCTCTTGTTGAGGACAAGGACATGAGCCAATGGGAGCCAAGGGCAGCCAGGCTCTTGTACACCTGTTATCCTTGTTTCCTAAGGACCTGACTACAAAAAATCTATTTCTTTGAAATTATCATCATGGGTCTTTCATCTTCCTAAGTCAGGAGGACTGCAGCTGCCTCTGACATAATCAGCTCTTGTTGGTTTGTCCTGTGTATGGAGGAAGAAGAAAAGGGCAAAACCCAGTCCTACTTTTTGGTGCTAAAGACACTGGCAGAGCCCTAGACATGTTGTATGAGAATGAGCCAGGTCTTGTTATACTTAGCATCACATGGAACCAGACAAGGTTTCCCAAGTTTTTACACCTGGCCCATGGGCAGTAGTGATCTGAGAGGGTAAGGTTTCTTGATCCTGCTTCCTGACAGGTGGCAGAGCCCTGGACACTGGAGGCAAAAACACCACATTCAGCAAGAAGTGTTGATTTATAGAACCAAGTCATCACATTGCCTTGTGACTGTTTCAAAGTCCTGAGTGTTAGAGAAGAAAGGTTAGAGTATATAGATAGAAAGGCAGAAATCAGCAGGAGGGTGTCCTGGTAGATCTGCTCTTTTTATGGTTTTCTATATCCGGGTGAGTTAGCTATGAAGTTCCACATGAGGTAATTATGTCTCCTGGTGATTAAAACGCCTCTTTGTAGTTAGGCATCCTTGAAGCAGCAGCTAGAATGTTCCTGCTGTATCAGAAATTAGGCTGTAGGACACTCTGCCAACACTGATTCATGCACTATCAATGAATATCCTGAGACTCAGGCAAAGGATTTTGGTGCATGAGAAGAGGAGAGAAAAGGTGATACGGGGGACTTAATGTTAACAACAGAATGGGGAGGAGACGGTGAGACACTTCTGAGCATTCTTGAATGCAAAGGGGCGGCTACTCTGTATTTTGTCAGCCTGCTTCAAGAGCCTGGGGGACACTGTCACTTTGTTTTATTAAATAAACTTCTGCCCAAACTATCTGTGTCTTGCTCAAATTCTTTCGTTTGAACTCTTTCAGTAGCAATATGATACCACAAATGGAGAATTACATATATGGCCTCATGTGTTAAGTCAAAATAAATATTGTGTACAATTATCTTCAGCCTATGACTATTAAATTTAAAGTTTAGGTTTGGGTTTCATCCAAGACATCTCACTTGTATGTATGTAAATACTAAAAAAAAACCCCAAAAACAAAAACCAAAAAACCAAAAAAAAAAAAAAAAAAAAAAAACCCTTACAATATAAAGTAAAATCTAGAAACCTAAACATTTTAGATATAAAAACATATGATATAAATTATTACATCATAAAAGCTATAAAAGTAGATCAGGAGTTGAAAAAATGGAAAAAATAATTGTAATAAATCAGAAAAATCAGAATCAGAAAGCAGGATTTAATGAACTGGGATCTAATGGATATTAGGCCTTGCCTTTGATGTTAGTAGTCCAAATTTGGTTGTATAGATTATGTCTAAAGGAATTCTTAAGGCAGACTGTGTGGGGAATAATAGAATCTAAATCATCTCAGGAAGGGTAGCCACAGTGGATGAGTAAAAACCAGAAAGGCCTCAGAAAGGAATTGACATCAGGGCAGACAGAAGTGTGAGAAGGCATGGAAGGGCAGGAATCTAGACAGACCAGCACGTAGACTGTGGGTGTCAAAGATTTATGGAAAACCCACAGCATCATTTTTAGGTGAGAAATTAAGGCACTTGAGGAACTCACTACTATAAGTAGGCCTAGGTAATTTTTCTATCATTCCCTAAATTTTCTAGTACTAGGAGTACGGAAGGAGGGTACCTGAGAGGGGGAACAATTTCTGTTTCCTCTGTAAATGTATTCTGTTGAGTTTCAGTGGTCATCAGAGTTACAATGCATTCCAAACACTGATAGTTTCAGACTTGAAGATTTCTTGGGCACAGCTTGGTTTGGTCAAACACGTTGGTTCTGTTCTTTAGTTCCAAGCTCCATGTCTCCACCCCATCCCTTTCAATCCTTTACTTTGGTGCTTTCTGGATTCCTCTTCCCCAGAGCTTTAAACTTTGCTCTAAAAACTAAAACTAGCTGAAAACAGTTCCTGTATCATTCAAGATAGCTCATTTGTTTGGTCTTTTGATAGAGTCCTGTCCAGTGGCCCTACCTATATTGGAATTCACTATGTAGAATAGACTAGATTTTGATTTTCACCCACACCACTTTCTTTGTTTCCTGAGTACTGGGGTTATATGTGTGTACCAACTGGTTCAAGTTGGGCTTTAAAACGGAGAAGATCACTTGAGGGTTCACCTGGCTTGATCCCAATTAGTTTATCTTCCCCACCTGAATTACTGAACTAAGCCTTTTAGGGATTAGTGGAAGAGATGCTGTTCTGATGTTTGGAGCCAAAGGATGAGACAGATTTGCTTGCTCTGAGGTAAAACAAAGTAATATGTTATCTTCAAAGTGTAATAACCCCCATGTGTACTTCGTGAGGTGTTAGGATGTACATAACAATGTATTTTCTGCCATTCAAAAGCATTTATTAAGTATAAAGTGCAATTAGATGCAACTTCCAGGACACTGGCTGCCCTGCAATGGTATTTACAATTAAGCTTATGACTTTTGAAAGTTTCTGTTTGTTTGTTTGTTTTACACTCTCTGGAACTTTCTCCATACCTGTTTTTAATTTTTAATGTATTTTATTTTGGTGTGCTTATTGTAAAGCAAAGGACTAGCTATTATAAAGCTCTTCTCTCTACCTCATGCTCGTCCAACAGCCTAAACGTAACAATGTTCCCTAAGATCTCTGGATATTTTCACAGCCAACTTCCCCAGTCTGCTCAGTTTCTCCTTCTCTGTCTTCTTCCACTTGGTGAGTTTCAGGGACACTCGCCTGTTATTACTACGCACATTCTCACCTGTTGATCACCTGATGCTCTCCCTTTACTTCTGTCTCAGGTGAGAATACCTGGAGGAGGCTTCTGCCCTCTTCCTATTGAGAAAGAAACAAAAACATAAGACAAAGTCTTGCCTAGCGTTCTCCCCCACAAGAAACAGGTCATTCGATTTTTATGCAGTCGCGTGCAAAGAGACAGAAGTATGAATTTTAAAACGTCATTAGAATGGCATTGTGAGACTGAAGTTGTGGTTCATTTTCCTTTTTGTATAGTATCTGCTGTATACTTATGATTCATTCTAGAGCGACTGTGCTGTGTATTGATGATAGCTTATATCTATACATATAAAATATGTTAATAGACAAAGCATATTGGTTTGGCTTTACTTCTGAGGAGCAATGCTAATGATTGCTTTTATGATTTTTGTTCACTGGTCTCCCTTTCCTTTTGTGAAATAGAAACACAATCAGATTGTAATAGTCATGTCTGTCTGTCTGTCTGTCTGCCTGCCTGCCTGTCTGCCTTTTGACCAATAACTCTACTAGAAACAATTCAGGGATGAATCACTTTTTTAAAATTTACAATTTCGGATATAGTCTATGATGGCAGGGAGGCCTTATGACTGTGACAATCACATTGTATTCAGAGTCAGGAGGAAGTGACAAATGCTGGCCTAAGCTGATTCAGATTCTCTCTCTCTCTCTCTCTCTCTCTCTGTGTGTGTGTGTGTGTGTGTGTGTGTCTCTCCCCCCCTCTCTCTCTCCATTCAATCAAGTATCACACCATATGGAATGATACTGCCCACCTTCAGGATGAATCTGTCCATGGAAATTAACCCTATCTAGCAACTACCTTATTCCATGACTAGAGATTTATCTCCCAGATGTTTATAGAAACTGTCATGGTTACAATAAATATGAGCCATCACAAACATACCATTTATCAACTTGACACTTTTTTAATCTTTTATTTGTTTTTTTTTACACTCCAGATTTTATTCCCCACTACCCCATCCACCCTCTGACTGTTCTACATCCCACCCACTCCTCTGTCTCCATGAGCACTTTGTAACTTTAAACTCTCTGCTTGCTCCGTTCGACTGAGATGTTTAGTAATCTTTCTGGTTTACTTTTTTTGTCTTCTCTCTGTAGGCCCACAAACACATAAGCACTAGCTATGACAGATCCTGGATAGTACCTTGTTTTGAGATTCTAAAGCCAAACAAAATAATCCATTATTTTTTAACTCAGCCACACTCAAGTTCTCAGGGCATGTGTAGAAGGCTGTCATAGTCTTTATCAGAATGCAGTGAGAAAAGGCTTCTAGACAAGTCCCTGATTAAGTCCTGTTTATCTTCTGAAACCCTATGACCTGCATATTTCTTATGATGATGCCTGTCTTCTATGATCTGACTAAAATGGACCACTAAGCTCTGCTTACACTATACCAGGATGCTACTAACCAGTATCATATATCAAAGCAACAGTGCCTTAATTCTTGGTACTAATTTTATGTATTGGTTACTTTAATTATGTCTGAATAAAACCTCTGACATGCACAACTTAACAAGGATGTCTTTTGCTTTCCGGTTTGAGGGCAGAGTGCATTGTGGAGGAGCCCATGGCAGTGGGACCGTGAGGATCCTGAGACCCCGGGTCTGCAAGAGGAAGGCTGAGCAACGGGCTCTTCTCTACCCAGTCTCCAACTCTGCCCCACAAAATGGTGCCACTCGCATCTAGTGTGGCTCTTCCTACCTGTTAGTGCACTCTAGAAACTCCCTCACTAAGAAGCCCAGACATGTCTTTACTAGGTGACTCAAGACACTGTAATTTGGACAGTCCATATTATGCTATATTTAATTTTATTAACAACAGTTTTTTACATAATATATTGATCACACTTTCCCATCTTCCACCCCTCCCAGATACATACATACCCAACTTCATACCCGTTATTTTGTTCCTCCCTTTAAAAAAACAGAAGAGCAAAAAAAACCTTCAAACTAACAACAACAAAAAAAAAAAACCCCAAGAAACACACACACACACACACACAAACAAAACAAAACAAAACAAAAAACCCAGAGACCAGTAAAACCAAAACCAAAATATATAGGCAAAAGGCTAATAATACATACATATATATATACATATATATATAATGTCCAAACAACGTAATTTGGGACTCAAAGTCTACAAAAATTGTATTGAGTTTGTTTCGTGCTGGCAATCTATATGCTGGGCCTGGGACCTACCCTGACGCATGTTTAATATACCCAGTGAGACTCCACTGGAGAAAACTAAGCTTTCCTTTGCTAGTGGTAATTGGAGATAGCTTTTCAATTAGGGGTGGGAGCCCATTTCCACTCCGTCCTCTTCATACGTGGACCCTATCTGGTTTGAACATGCACAGGTCCTTTGCATGCTGCCATAATCTTTATGAATTCATATGTTTGTCCATCCTGTTGTGTCTGAAAGATACCTTTTCCTTGGAGTCATCCATCCCCTCTGGCTCTTTCAGTCCTTCCATCTCCTCTTATGCATAGCTCCTTGACCCTTGAGGGGAAGGATTGTTGATGGAGACTTTCACTGAAGACTGAGTGTTCCCAAATCTCTTCCTATCAGCATATAGTTCAGTTGTGGGTCTTCCCATCTACTGCAGGAAGAAGCGTCTCTGATGACGGTTCAGCAAGGCAGGGATCCTCTATTGGATGGGTACTTAGAAAAGTTCTTTTCCTATTCTGTGTCCTGCCACGTTGTAAGAATGATGGTGTCCTTTGTCATACACAAGAGGAAGTTTTATTTTTCATTCATGGCGCTGTCTTATATATTGAGGATGATGTGGGCAAGGGACACTCTTACTAAGAATATAATGATTTATTGTTTTATTAGATTTATTATTGTTTTTTATTAGATTTATTCAGCACTTTCTGAGTGTCAGGTATGAGAGGAGAAATAAGTCTTCTTCTTTTTTTTTTTTTTTTTTAAATACCCGATTTAGCTTCTACATCTAGGAATTGAATTGAAAGAAGGCAGATTAATAGAAGAACAACAGGTAAAGTAAGCTACCTCTCTGGCCAACTCCAGAGCTTTGGTCTTTTAATGTATGTATTTTTAGAATTAGGCAGCCTAGTCAGGGGAATAGCTAAGTTACTCCATGTTATATGAGTTGCCTGATATATCTGTTATATTTAGCAAAAACATAACAAATACACTTTAGAAGACCTTGGGTCTTAATCAAGAATTTGAAATATAACCGGTGAAACCAATCATAGGGTTTTAATTGCATTATTGTCTTGCTTTATGAACTAGAAAAGCCAAGTCTATGTTCCATAAAAGCAGAAAAGAATTTTTCACTGTCATCTTCTAAATAGGAAACAGAATTGGTTTCACTGGAGATTTTCCTAGGCATGAAGATTTCAACAGGAGGAAAGGTAGCGGGATGCTACTCTCTGGTCACAATAGCGGGATGCTACTTTCTGGTCACAAATGCTATCCAGTTTCAATCAAACCATCTTAACAGTAGTTCTACTAGATGCTCACAGTGAGTATCTAGTGGAATTATAGGGATGAAAGCTAATTACATAATTGCTCATGCTATCTACATGCTGCAATTACTATCAGAAGGATTAGTTAATATGACATGTGCTTGGCTTATGTGATTTTTTTGATTGATTCAGAAAACAATACAGTTCAAAGGAGAATCACGTGCCTGAAAGCCAACTAAATTGAGAAAAGTGGTTATCAATCAGACTTCATAGGAAAAGAGAGAAACAGGAAACTTTTGCTTCTCCTTAAAGGATGGGAGAATTGAAGGAAGGGGCAAAGAGGTGGCCTGTGAGCTTGGGAGAATAAGTTCACTTTGTGATGTTATCTGCTTCTAGAGTCTTGGAATTTTCTGTGAAATCCAATCTATGAGGTCATCTGTAGGTCTGGGCTTCCCCTTGCCTTGTTCTAGGAGTGCTGGAGTAGATTTAGGTTGACCGTGGCTCACATGAGTTAAGAAGTATTTCTTTTGTTGACCGTGGCTCACATGAGTTAAGAAGTATTTCTTTTGTTGTGGTGGAGACACAGATGGTAGGCAGGTGTTTATAAGTTTCCAGCAAGGTAAAAGTATACATGCTTCTTGATAATTCAGTTGGGTTTTTATTTTATGTGAAAGTGATGAACGTGTCACTCAATGGAAGGTCTATTTTTTCCTCACTGATGATGTGCCCCTACTGTGTTACAGTTCTCATGACTTGCAAGTGGTAGTGTCAAATTACCCATTTAAGTCCCTTTAAAATCCATTTAATTCAGGAGCTTAAGATTCAAAGATGCTGTTAATTAAAAGGTCTCTTTAAATCTATCCTAGAAATCTTTTATTTATGCCTCCTAATTGAAATACAGAGATTTATAAGGACCAATGTAATCAATTCTCTAGAACATTTGAGTTCAACTTACTGAGTTTTTAATCTAAGTTTATTTCTATATTTAGATATTATATTCTATATGTCGCAATTCTTGATATTGTTATAGAACAGAAAACTAATGAGTACCACAGATGATTTTGGAACAAGTGGTTTATACATGGAAAAAGTGAGTCCTTTAGACAAATTCAATCCATAAAGACTGTCAAAGTGAGGAATGATCTCAGTTTCTAAAATTTTTCACTGTCATAATGTCAGCATGGTTATTTGAATTTATATTTATTCCATCTATCAAACATCCAAACAGCTAACAAAGAGTAGGAATTGCCAAGGATAGAAGGTAGGTTTATAAAATCAAGTAGTGTGCCTTTAGGGCATTGTGAGACTTAGGGATTCTCTCATGTGGTTATATTCACAACTGATGAATATTGAAAGAATCTGGTCCCAGTGTGAATGCTAGTGCAGAACCTTTCATGCCTTAGGGTAGAACCTTTTAGGCCTTTCATGCCTTAGCCTACCCTGGTTTGAAACATCATAGCAACTTTATGTCCATGTGTGACTGGAATGTCAGAAGAGATTAGAAATGCAGAGGTTTCTAGGTACTGATACCAGCATGACCGACTCTAAAAGTACAGATGAGGTAGAACAGGAGGAGAGGGTTCTCCCTGAGCAAGTGAGCATGCTCCAGTAACATCTTTGCTTTAATTGTCCATACTCTGCAGGCAGAACTCTGGGAGGCTGATGCAGTAAAAGCCTCTTGCCTTTTGCTGACTCTGTGTCTCCACATGTTTTTTTGTTTGTTTGTTTTGTTTTGTTTTCCCGAGACAGGGTTTCTCTGTGTAGCCCTGGCTGTCCTGGAATTCACTCTGTAGACTAGGCTGGCCTCGAACTCAGAAATCCACCTGCCTCTGCCTCCCAAGTGCTGGGATTAAAGGCATGCGTCACCACCGCCCTTCAGTGTCTCCAAATGTTACCTGTAACTGGTGGAGTGAGCAGTCTATTTTAGGCAATGGTAACTCATTTTGGTAGAACCAAAGTAAAAGAAAGAAGCTATGTTTTGTCTCTGAAATTATGTATCTGTGGATCAAGATAACTTGAACTGGCAGGTAAATAGAAGCAAGCAAAAAAGTACTCAGTATTTTTTCACACACATAGAAAACTTTATAGAAAAAAAAAACCCTGTAAAACAGTGGTTCACAACCTTCCTAATGCTACAGTCTTTTAATTCAGTTTCTTATGTTATGGGGACCCAGAACCATGAAATTCTTTTTGTTACTACTTAATAACTCTAAGTTTGCTACTACTGTGAATTGTAATGGTTACATTTATTTTTGAGATAGAAGTTTGCTAAAATGGTTGAGAAGCACTGCTCTAAAGAAATATCTACAACCCAGATCCTAATAGGCTTTTAAATAAAGATTAATTATGAGGAACAAATGAGACTAGTGAAAATTTCTAGAGAAAGAAATGTGTGGCATATGACTAGAAGACATGTAGAAACATGATAATATAGGACATGAAGTACATTTGTCAGCACTGATTCACTCTAACAGCCACCCAGTCTCCACTCATGAGACATGTTCTTGATACAAAGAGGATAGACTCTTTATGATTGATATTTTTCTCTGGGATAGATCAGAAAGTCCTTCTCACATGTATTTGACAAATTCTTATTAGCTTAAGATGCCATATCATCATGTTTTAGGGTGTTGTATTATGAATTTTTTTATAGCCCCCAAGAGGTTTATATACATACTTATAATATCATAAGGAACCTATACATATAGTTTTTTATAAACCATATAGTTACATATGTATGGATTATATGTAATCCATAGATATAGTTCTTTAAAATCCATATATCTTATATATGCATATAGATAATATATATCCATGTATTATATGGATAATCCATGTGTATGTAGATTATAAAAGCATATGTATAGGTTTATATATGTTATATATAATATATTATTATAGATTGTACATATAACTGGGGGCCATCTTTCCAGCCCCCAGTTTTTATATATTTCTATATAATATATAAATATTCTATAAATATAAATATAAATATTCTATAAATGTAAATATAAATATATATTCTATAAATATATAGAAATATATAAAGTTTGATTTTCCAAGACAGGGTTTCTCTATGTGGAGCATTGGCTGTCTTGGAACTTGTTCTGTGAACAAGGCTGGCCTTGAACTCACAGAGATTTGCCTGCCTCTGGCTCCCAAGTGCTGGGATTAAAAGTGTATGCCACCATTGCTCAGCTGTATAATCCATGCTTTGTAGTTAAAGATGTAAGGGAAAATATCTGTAAAATGCAGCAAAGTTGTGAAGTCTGGGTAAACTGACTTTGAGAATTGAGTCCAACTGTATGACTCTTAATTCTACCTAGAAAATTCAATTGCTTGGTACAGTACAGGCATTATAGATACTAGTTAAGGAATACTTAGATAAGGGTTATTTTCTTTTTGTTAAAGAGATTAAGTTGAAGACACTAAATAACCTGCCGGTGAACAATTCATTACAGTGCCTTTTTTTTTTTTTTTTTTTTAGAATTCAAATTAAAATGTTTCAGATTCCAAAAACATTGTCTATCAAACAGGTTTATACAATTTGATATATCAAGCTGGTTTATACTGACTATACATATACATTCACTTGTGTTCAGTATAAACAAATTAATATATAGCTATGACATTATTGTGCATAAATTGTGATTTTTCAACCTTTTGTTCCTGGCTTATAATTTTTCCCTGGTATCAGAATTTTCTATTTCTTCTTGAAGGTCATAGAAACTTTCATTTTTTCTGGATTTTGCTATTGGATGTGTAATATATTCCTGGAGTTCCCCTTCTTTGATAGAGAAATATAAGACTCTTTTTTTTTTTCAAAGGTGTTGTTTCATACCAAGTGTGATGGGAGGGAATTCCACCAAAAGATAAAGGGGAATGTCAGGCCTCGACACCGCTTTATAGGCAATTACTAGCTCTTTTATTTTGTCTAATACCATTTTACATAGTTATTATCAATGCTTCCACCATGTATACGAAATAAAGTCACTTTAAAACCTTGGAAGAATTTGGGAATTCTCAAGTCATAGATCTTGTGAAGATTCCTGGATGGAGGTTCACCTGGGAAAGGTATAAAGCTTTGACCAGCTTCTCTTGCAAGTTGACCCTATGTGTCTTCCCACTCTTGTACTTTGCAGCATTGATTACAACAATCTGCTAAACCTGTTCCCTGAAGTTCTGTGTTCAAGGAAAGTAATAAAGCCCAAAGAGAGGGCTGTGGGAAACTTAATGTTTACCCAGCTGATCAAAATCACCTGGACTCGCTGATGGCGTCTTGATGTGGGGAAGAGAAATTCTGTACTGAGCTGTTAGATCATGAGCTCTGTGTCCAAGAGGATAGGGTCAGAGTTACACTGGACTTGAGAATACCTAATTTGTGTCTGTTGTAGAATTCATTGTATGTAAAGAGAAACCTTCACACTCTTCAAAGTCACAGAAGTCTTCTGTGTTGGATGTGATGTGAGAGCAGGGGCTAACGGATTCTTTGTTTTCCTAACAGGATAACTAAGAGTGTCCTTATGATTACACACTTATTACTTATTCTGCCACTCTGGGACCTTACACTCTAACCCATTCTATCCTAATTTCATGCTACTTAAATCTACTTCAGCTATTATTTATTTATTTTTTTTCACATGTTCATTAAGAGGTATGCAACTGAATTTTGGCAGGTATATATCTGATAAGTGTGACTTTCAAATTTGAAAAAGTGAAAAGGGTAGGACTTATTATCACTTTTGTATGTTTGTATGTATGTATGTATGAATGTATGTATGAATGTATGTATGTATGTATGTATATACTGGTCTTCCAGTTAGATTCATCCAGAAGTGTTCTCAGGTTCAAGGGCTGATTGAACACTTCTGTCAAAAAGGTTACTTCATTGTCCTATTGTCTGCCCACATGAAACATATGATCTTTGTTGAGGTTAAGACAAAGCAAAGTAACAGTCTCTTGTTGGCAAGATTAAGGGATAATTTACCTAATGCCAAAGTTCCTTCTGTTTTAATCTCTCATTCTTACCTCAGACCATTTCATTGCTGTCACACTTCAGAGTGTCATCAATCAGAATAACAACATAGTCATGCTTTTTGAAATAGTATTTAAAGATCGGAATTCCTATCATAGTTTTACTTAAAAAGTCTAGAGTCAATCGATATATAGTCATTTGTTAATTTTAACAGTGAGAGGACATCTCTGGGATATTTAGTTTGGCAGTGTTCTAAGGGGATATTAAACATATATTCAAATTACCTGTGGAAGAAAGGGACTTTTCCTTTTTCTCATACTATGCACTACAAAAGAGTAATAATAAAGTGGGGAAGAAAAAGCAAGTAATAGAAGCAGGGATGGTGGTACCCAAATAATCCCAGGGATTTGGGAAGCTGAGGTAAAAGGATTATAAGTTCCAGGACATCCAGGGAACTTAACAATACCATGACCTAATAAATGAGTCAACAATCAAACAAACAAATTACTGGGAATTTAATTCATGTAAATATTTTCCTAGCATATGCAAGGACTTAGGCTCATTTCCCAATACCACCCCCATGGTCACATGCACACACATAAAAGAATTACAAAAATGGCTTTTTATCTCAAATTCTGTGGCAGGTTGTTTTTAGAAATTGTCAGATCATGACAGTGGTTTTTCACAACCAGTAAATAACAGTAATTAAAGTTTAATTAAATTGTTATTTAATTAAATTAAATAACACAACCAGTAATTAAAGTTTATATTCCTTTAACTGGTATTTTCTAAAATATTGATAGATACAGCACCCTATCTATCTGGGAATGAAGTAAGAAAAATAATTACATTTTCTGTGGGATTAGGAATGATTTTGGGAGATGAACTAAGTGTTGACAGAATTTTATCAACATAAGGGGAAAAACTTATTGCTTTAAATACTTCAAATAAAGTCTTCTCTCTTTTGAAATTACTCGAAACTCCTTGCATAAAATTGGAATTAGTAAATCTCTCATTGCGACTCCAGTGAATTCCATATTTGTCTTTTTTCAGTTCTGGATGATTTAACATGTGGCAAGATATTCCTGAAATGTAACTCAAGAAGAAGAACCTTCAGTGTAAATCAGTCACCATACTTTGTTCTCCCAGAGAGGCCTCATGTCCCAATCTTTCTAATCTTTTGTATCAAATACTGGACAGACCAAAGTGTGTAAGAAGAAATAAGCTCTTACATAGTAATAATACTCTGTGATGGGAGAGTTGCTATTTAAGCCCCACTTTTGGGGGAGCTTTGTTGAGTCTGCAGATGCATTCCAGACAGTGCTAATCTTTCTTTTGATTTCATGTTCCTTGACTGTGGATTACAGGGCAGCACCAGTTATAGCAAATACAACTTTCCTTTGGGTCTGGAATGTCCCAACTGAACGTTGTATAGGAAACGTTAGTGCTCCAATAGATCTGAGCTTCTTTTCTTTAATTGGAAGCCCCCGGAAAACTGCCACAGGGCAGCCTGTCACACTATTTTATGTTGATCGACTTGGTTTGTATCCTCACATAGATGCAAACCAAGTAGAACATCATGGAGGAATACCTCAGAAAGGGAATTGGCAAGATCATTTGATCAGAGCTAAGACTGACATAGATAATTACATTCCAGAAGACAAATTTGGCTTAGCTATCATTGACTGGGAAGAATGGAGGCCCACCTGGATGAGAAACTGGAGACCTAAGGACAACTACAGAAATAAATCTATTGAATTGGTCCAGGCAACTAATCCAGGAATTAGTATCACAGAAGCCACCGAGAAAGCCAAAAAACAATTTGAGGAGGCAGGAAGGAAGTTTATGGAAGGGACTTTAAGACTGGGGAAATTCCTTCGACCAAAACAACTGTGGGGTTTTTATCTATTTCCTGATTGTTATAACAATAAATTTCAAGACCCTAAATATGATGGGCAATGCCCTAAGGTGGAAAAGAAAAGAAACGATGATCTTTACTGGCTATGGCAAGAAAGCACTGGCCTTTACCCATCTGTCTATTTGAAGAAAGACCTGAAGTCAAATCGACAAGCTACCCTCTATGTCCGCTACCGAGTTGTGGAATCTATCAGAGTATCCAAGGTTCGGAGTGAATCAGATCCAATCCCGATTTTTGTCTATATACGTCTTGTTTTCACTGATCGTGTCTCTGAATACCTTCTAGAGGTAAACAAATGATTCTTAGCATCTCTGACCTAGTATTCATAAATAACGTTTACTGGAAATTAATGTTTTTAAAGGACATGAATTTAGCTTTGTTTATCAATTAAGTGTAAACAAGGCTAGTTCTATATTCTCCAAGACAGAATTACTACATTGTTAGTGCTTATTGTAATTACATGACCTGTTAGTAGTCAAGGAGAGTCATAAAATACAGGTAATATTTTAACTGTTTTATTTTATAGATATTTCCAGCAGAAGTAATTACAATAGCCTCTTTTTAAATATTAAAGAATGCCCAAAGAGTCTGATCTACCAGTCAAAGAACATACAGGACTGGGCCTAGGCCTCCTACATATATGTAGCAGATGTGCAGTATGGTCTTCATGTGGGTCCCGAACAACTGGAGCAGGAGCTATCCCAAAAGCTGTTGCCTGAACATGAGATATGTTCTTCTAGCTGGGCTGCCTTGTCTGGCCTCAGTGGAGAGGAAGTGCCTAGCCTCTCAGAGACTTGAAGTACTAGGGTTTGTATGTGGGGTGTGGGTGGGGGTGGAGACCCAAGGGGCCCACACCTGCTCAGAGGATAAGTTGAAGGGAAAATGGGGGAAGGATTGTGGGAGGGGGTGACAAGGAGAGAGATGTCAGTGGGATGTAAAGGGAATAAGCAAAAAAAAATTCAATAAAGATTTAAAGAGTGTAAAATTATTTAAAGTATTATTGTTGGATTAGCATGCTTGCTGTGTTGGTGGTGTTCTGTGTAAATGCTTCCATTTTGTTACTTCCTGCTAACTCTGTCACCTTTGCCAGGATGATCTTGTGAATACAATTGGTGAAATTGTTGCTCTGGGTCCCTCTGGAATCATAATATGGGATGCCATGTCTTTAGCACAACGTGCGGTAAGTCGAATTGGTTGGAAGTAGATCAAAATAATTTTATCCTTAATGTTTTTCAGATGTTATCAAAAAAAGTATTCTGTTAAGTATTAGGTTAAGTACTATATTAAGTACTGTGGCAGTCAGAAAGTAGATGCTCAGAGTTTGCCACATCATTATTAAATTTATTTCTTATTAAATTTATTATTAAAATTAAAGAATAAAAAGACACAGCAAGTTACATTGTTAAAACCCAAAATGAATAGTGCTCAAAACAGGCTAGCTGTTTTACTTCCTGTGCACCTTAATGCCTGAGGTTGTATGTATCTATTGTATCTGCACAAGTAGAACACTCTAGAATAAATGCTATTCCATATGCTCATGTTATTTAAGAGTGATGTGCTCAGTTCTCAATTCTGCATTTAGATTGGTAACATGAAGTTGACCACTGTGGGTGTAATTATACAATATTTTTTAGATTGAAAGTGTAAATCTTCCATAATGTACATATAAAACTATCATCAAATCATCTTTCTCTAGTCTGCCTTTTGTTTAACCCTTGTCTCTCTGTTTGCTTGACTGACGGTTGACTGAGGGTCATTTCTATCTTCTAGAGGTCTTGGGCTTCTTAAGATTCTGGATCTTCTGTTATAGTGTTAGTAGGTTCATTTTATTTTTATTTACTTATTTATTTTATACTATATAGATAAAGAAAAACCTATATAGATACTTTAGATTATATTATAATTCTATTTATACCATCCCTTTCCTCCCTGCAAACCCTCCCAAATACTGCTTCCCATTCCTTAATATTAATGACCTATTTTCCATTAGTTGTTATTGCATTCATGTGTACATACATATATATTCCTAAATATAACCTACTCAGTCCATATAATGTTACTTGTATGTATGTTTTCAGAGTCTTATGTAGCATATGTTGGTTGGCTATTATTTGCTGTGTTGCTGAAAATGATCTTGAACTCCTGATCCTTTGCATTCTCTTGGGATTACTAGAGTGATATATATATATATATATATATCACTCTCTCTTAACAATAACTCTATGAGGCAGGTTTCAAAATCATCACAGTTTATGAGTGATGGAACTGAAGCATAACCAAATAACTAATTTTCCTGACGTGATCCAGATAATAAACTAAGATTTAGAAAGGATGTGAGAGGATGCATTTAATTCTCAAGAGACTAGAGGCCCCAGGGAGTTTAGAGATCAGGTGGGGTGCGGGGTTGAGGGTAGGGACATCCTCATGGAGTCAGGTGGGTGGGAAGGAGGTATGGGATATGGAACAGTTGGAGAGTGCACGGGGGGGGGGGGTCTAAAAAATCTGGACTGTAAAAAAGATAAATAAAAAAGGAAAACATAAAAAAAGAGAGAAAGGTTGTGAGATATCCTAGGTTGGCAGACATGGTCACTAATGAAGGTGGTACTATTATCGGGCAAGTTAACCTCAAAGCCCATAGTCATAACAGCTATACCACTCCATTATTTTGATTAATTTATGAATAATTGGGGCAAATGAAGGCTAGGATAAGTTAAGCATCAACTAAACAATTCTTCAGTAGCCTGATAAAGTTACACATTACAAAATTGTTGCTTGTGAAAGTGAAGAAGTATTTCCTACTACTTGTTAGGTCCAATGTTTCCATCCTTAAGAGTTACTTACTATAGTATATCTGTTCATATAAGAACTTGTGCCTTATTATGCTGACTGTTTTATTATTTTACAGGCAGGTTGCCCAATCCTACATAAATACATGAGGACGACCCTGAATCCATACATAGTCAATGTCACTCTAGCAGCCAAAATGTGCAGCCAAACACTTTGTAAAGAGAAAGGCGTATGTTCAAGGAAAAACGAAAGTGCAGATGTATATCTTCACTTGAACCCAAGTCATTTTAATATTAAATTAACAGAAACCGGAAAGTTCGAAGTTCTTGGCAAACCCAAGGTTGGAGACTTGGAATACTTTTCTGAACATTTTAAATGCAGTTGTTTTAGCAAAATGACATGTGAGGAGACATCTAATATAAAAAAAGTACGAAATGTGAATGTGTGCATCGGTGACAATGTTTGTATAAAAGCCAAGGTAGAACCTAACCCAGCCATCTACCTCGTACCTGGCAAAAGCCTTCTCTTTATGACATCACTTGCTCACATGCTACGCTATCTGCCACAAGATATTTTTGTTTTTCCACAGAAGATGCTAGTCAGTGCTCTTTAGTTTTCTCTACCCACTGCATTTGCTGTATTATTTTTTTGCAGGCCTCAGTAATTTGGGATTATGAATGGGGTTCCTTTTTTTTTTGCAAAAATAATTCAATTTTAATAATCAAGATTCTATTTTTGAGTTACAAAGACAAATTATATATTCTTCTACCAAAGACTGATTGCAAGCAAGGCTACTTCATTTAGAGATTAGTTCTGATTTAAAGAGAATGAAGACTGAATAAAATAAAATGACTCTAAATTAATGTATTTTCGGTAGTTTGTCATTGCTTTAAATATGATCAAGCAAATAGGAAGATGAAAACTTCTTTTTTTTTAAATGGAATGCCTCAAGTCTAGTCTACATATAAAACTATGGTTTTTAGTTATATCATGTTGAAAAAATTTTATGGTGTTTTTTTCAGACAGTTTAAGTTTAAAATGATAATCCTTCTTTTATGTGATTTCATATATTTTCAATATTTAGTTCTATAAAGTTCTTTAATTTTCTTTTCATTCATGATTGTCAAGTTTATTTTCTATACCTGAAAATGCTTATTGTATCAATCCTTTCCTGGGAAGCAAATGTGCTGGGATGATCAATACATTAACTCTGAAACATTTTGTTCCAGTTGATGATTGCAATGGTAGTGAATGAGATGTTTTCCCTTACCACCTGGGCTTTCTCCAACTGTGCAGTCCCTGTCATATGATGGCAGAAATATCACTGTTCATCTAAGCTGGAATGACATATCATGTCTTATCAACTCCTTCCTCCAACACAAATTCAGTATTCGTGTTCAGTATTAACCAAGTCCAAGTGAAGTAGTGTATTCTTACTATCAGTGAGTTTGCTATACATTTGGAGATGAAAGAAATGAATGTTGGAAAGACAATATACTGTGTTTTCCATGCTAAACAAACTTAAAGGGCTCTAATGTACAAAGAAGAATTTGGTGTTATCAGAGATTCCTGAAGGAGATGTCAAGTTATTTTAAAAGGTTAATAGTTACTAGTCCATGGAATGCACTGTTAAATGTGGTGTAAAGCAAATATCTAAACAATGTAACTTTTGTGGACCCACACTGAGAATTTGGGACTTTAGAGTAAAGGTAATTCTATTTGTTTAGGTATGCTCCATTTCCTGGATTCACACACAATGTATCTATTTGTAATCCCTCCACTACTGTCCACGAGGACATGGTTATTATCTATTTATTACAGTTATATCTATATTGTGATACCTAGGACTTCACACTAGTCTGTTGAATATTTACTGACTGAATGAAAGCTAATGGGGACTTAGTACAAAACTTTGAATTTGGGATTGACTGTGGCCAATTTACATGACTCAAAAGTTGTAGCTGCTGTTACAATTCTACTTTTAATTTTTAATTTTTTATTAAACTAATAAAATTTGTTTTAAAATGTACTACTCAGTATTGGCATGTTTTAAGTCATCAAAATAATTTATAATAGTTAAATGTCTCTTAACTATACATGTCTACTGAAGCTAAAAGTAATATGCATTCAGCATTCAACCATTTCTTTTTCTTTTTCTTTTTCTTTTTCTTTTCTTTTTCTTTTTTCTTTTCTTTTCTTTTCTTTTCTTTTCTTTTCTTTTCTTTTCTTTTCTTTTCTTTTCTTTTCTTTCTTTCTTTCTTTCTTTCTTTCTTTCTTTCTTTCTTTCTTTCTTTCTTTCTTTCTTTCTTTCTTTCTTTCTTTCTTTTTTGTTTTTTTTGAGACAGGGTTTCTCTGTGCAGCCCTGGCTGTCCTAGAACTCATTCTTTAGACCAGCCTAGCCTCGATCTCAGAAATCTGCCTGTCTCTGCCTCTCAAGTACTGGGATTAAAGGTGTGTGCCACCACTTCCCAGTTTCAATCAGTTTTTAAAATCTATTTGGAGCACTAAACATGATAGAAGTAGGAAAAAACCTCTTATGAAGTCCTCTATGAAAGGAAATTGTGACAAGTTCCTGATTAGACAAAAACCATTCCATCTCCAAGGGAAAATACGCAGCATAACTCTGGCTTTATATAATGAATTGGGTACTGTTTGTTCTATTTCTTTGTGGACTAGTTTGAAGAATATTGATATTAGGACTTCTTTGAAGGTCAGATAGAATTCTGCACTAAACCCATCAGGTCCTGCCTTTTTTTTGGTTGGGAGACTTTTAATAACTACTCCTATTCCTTTAGGGGTTATGGGAATGTTTAGATCCTGATTTAAATTTGATACCTGGAATCTGTCTAGAAAATTGTCCATTTCATCCAGATTTTCCAGTTTTGTTGAGTATATGGTTTTATTGTAGGATGTGATGATTTTTTGAATTTCCTCAGTTTCCTCAGTTGTTATATCTCCCTTTTCATTTCTGATTTTAATTTGGATACTGTCTATGTGCCCTCTAGTTAATCTGGCTAAGGGTTTATCTATCTTGCTGATTTTCTCAAAGAACCACCTCCTGGTTGTGGTGATTCTTTGTATAGTTCTTTTTGTTTCTACTTGGTTGATTTCAGCCCTGAGTTTGATTACTTCCTGCTGTCTACTACTCTTGGGTGTATTTGCTTCTTTTTTTCTAGAACTTTCAGGTGTGCTATTAAGCTGGTAGTGTATTCTCTCTCCAGTTTCCTTTTGGAGGCACTCAGATGTGAGTTTTACTTTTAACACTGCTTTTATTGTGTCCCATAAGTTTGGGTATGTTGTGCCTTCATTTTTGTTGAATTTTGAAGTCTTTAATTTCCTTATTTCTTCCTTGACCAAGTTATCATTGAGTAGGGAGTTGTTCAATTT
Source organism: Apodemus sylvaticus (assembly GCF_947179515.1). Lineage (NCBI taxonomy): Eukaryota > Metazoa > Chordata > Mammalia > Rodentia > Muridae > Apodemus > Apodemus sylvaticus. The sequence continues at coordinate 48,644,649 of NC_067473.1, forward strand.
TCATGTATATGTGGGCTTTCTGTTTTTTTTGTTTGTTTGTTTGTTTTTGTTGTTGTTGTTGCTATTGAAGACAACCCTTAGTCTGTGGTGATCTGATAGGATGCATGGGATTATATCAGTCTTCTTGTATCTGTTGAGGCTGTTTTGTGACCAATTATATGGTCAGTTTTGGAGAAGGTACCATGAGGTGTGGAGAAGAAGGTATGTTCTTTTGTTTGAGGATGAAATGTTCTATAGATATCTGCTAAATCCATTTGTTTTGTAACTTCTGTTAGTTTCACTAGGTCTCTGTTTAGTTTCTGTTCCCATGACATGTCCATTGCTGAGAGTGGGGTTTTAAAGTCTCCCACTATTATAGTGTGAGGTGCAATGTGTGCTTTTAGCATTAGTAGAGTTTCTTTTATGAATGTGGGTGTCCTTGCATTTGGGGCATAGATTTTTAGAATTGAGTTCTTTTGGCAGATTTTTCATGTGATGAGTATGAAATGTCCTTCCTTATCCTTTTGATAACTTTTGGTTGAAAGTTGCTTTTATTCAATATTAGAATGGCTACTCCAGCTTATTTCTCGGGACCATTTGCTTGGAAAATTGTTTTCCAGACCTTTACTCTGAGGTAGTGTCTTTCTTTGACACTGAGGTATATTTCCTGTATGCAGCAAAATGTTGGGTCCTGTTTATTCAGTCTGTTATTCTATGTCTTTTTACTAGGGAATTGAGTCCATTGATGTTAAGAGATTACAAGGAATAGTGATTGTTGCTTCCTGTTATTTTTGATATTATTTTTATGTTTGTGTGGCTATCTTCTTTTGGGTTTGTTGAAAGAAGATTACTTTCTTGCTTTTCCTAGGGTGTAATTTCCCTCCTTGTGTTGGTGTTTTCCATCTATTATCCTATGTAGGCTGAATTTGTGGAAAGATATTGTGTAAATTTGGTTTTGTCATGGAATATCTTGGTTTCTCCATCTATGGTAATTGTGAGTTCTGCTGGGTACAGTAGCTTGGGCTGGCATTTGTGTTCTTTTAGGATCTGTATGACATCTGTCCAGAATCTTCCGGCTTTTATAGAAATCTAGTGTAATTCTCATAGATCTGCCTTTGTATGTTACTTGACCTTTTCCCCTTACTGCTTTTAATATTCTATGTTTTGTGCATTTGGTGTTTTATTTTTATGTAATGGGAGGAAGTTCTTTTCTGGTCTAGTCTATTTGGAGTTCTGCAGGCTTCTTGTATGATCATGGGCATCTCTTTCTTTTGGGAAAATTTTTTCTATAATTTTGTTGAAGATATTTACTGGCCCATTAAGTCATCTATACCTATTATCCTTATGTTTGGTCTTTTCATTGTGTCCTGTATTTCCTGGATGTTTTGGGTTAGGAGCTTTTTGCATTTTGCATTTTCTTTGACTGTTATGTCAATGTTTTCTATTGTATCTTCTGCACCTGAGATTCTCTCTTCTATCTCTTGTACGCTGTTGGATGCTTGCATCTATGACTCCTGATCTTTTTCTTAGGTTTTCTATCTCCCAGATTGTCTTCCTTTGTGATTTCTTTATTGTTTCTATTTCCATTTTTAGATCCTGAATCATTTTGTTCATATTTTTCTCCTGTTTGGTTGTATTTTCCTCTAATTCTTTAAGGGACTTTTGTGTTTCCTTTTTTAAAGGCTTCAAACTGTTTATATGTGTTCTCCTTTATTTCTTTAAGGGAGTTATTTATGTCCTTAAAGTCTTCTATCATCATCATCATCATCATCATCATCATCATCATCATCATCAGTTGAGATTTTAAATCAGAGACTTGCTTTTCTTGTGTGGTGGGGCTTCCAGGACTCACTGTGGTGAGAGAACTGGGTTCTGATGATGCCAAGTAGCCTTGGTTTCCATTGCTTATATTCTTGTCCTTGCCTCTCACCATATGGTTATCTATGGTGTTAGCTGGTCTTGCTGTCTGTGGCTGTGACTTTTCCCTCCTGTAAGCCTGTGTGTCAGAACTCCAGGGAGATAATTTATCTCCAGGAGGAATTTGTGTATTGACAGCTGTGGCATAGGATCAGCTCCAGGGTGCAGTCAGAAACTGGAAGGATCCTGACCCTGGCTGTTCCTTGATTTCTGTGTCCTGAAGGCTCAGGGTTGGCCCCTCTGGGGCCAGGCCTTTGAGCAGAAGTGGTGGTCTTACCTGTGCTCATAGGTGAGTCAGCACTCCTGGGAGATCAGCTCTTTCCTGAAGGTATTTGAGTATGGAACAATGTGGCTGCATTTCCAGCTCCTCCTGTTCATCAGTCCACCCACTCCTGCTTCCCTCTTCTGGCATTCTCCTATACTAAGGCATTTAGCCTTCTCAGGTCCAAGGACCTCTCCTCCCTTTGATGTCCAACAAGGTCATCCACTGCCACATATGCATCTGGAGCCATGAGTCCCTCCATGTGTACTTTCTGGTTCGTGGTTTAGTAACTGGGAGCTCTGGGGGGGGGGTACTGGGAAGTTCATATTGTTGTTCCTCCAATGGTGCTGCAAAGTCTATAGCTCCTCCAATGGGGACCCTATGCTCAGTTCAATGGTTGGCTGAGTGTCCCCCTCAGTATTTGTCATGTACTAGCCTCCCAGGTGACACCTATATCAGGCTCCTATCAGCAAGCCCTTGTTGGCATCCACAATAGTGTCTGGGTTTGGTAACTGTATATGGGATGGATCCCTAGGGGGGCAGTCTTTATATGATCTTTCCCTCAGTCTTTGCTCCATGTTTTGTCACTGTATCTCCTCCCATGGGTATTTTGTATCCCCTTCTAAGAAGGACTAGAGTATCCATACTTTGTTCTTCCTTCTTGCTGAGTTTCATTTGGTTTGTGAATTGTATCTTGGGTATTCCAGGTTTCTGGGATAATATCCACTTATTTGTGAGTGCATACCATGTGTGTTATTTTGTGATTGGGTTACCTTACTCAGGGTGATATTTTCTAGTTCCATCTATTTGCTTAAGAATTGCATAAATTCATTGCTTTTAATAGCGGAGCATTATTGCATTGTGTAAATGTACCACATTTTCTGTATCCATTCCTCTGTTGAGGGACACCTAGGTTCTTTCCATCTTCTGGCTATTATAAATAAGTCTACTATGAACATAGTGGAACATGTGTCCTTATTACAGGCTGGAGAATCCTCTGGGTATATGCCCAAGAGTGGTATAGTAGGGTCCTCCAGTAGTATTATGTCCATCTCCTGAGGAACCACCGAACTGATTTTCAGAGTGGTTGTACCAGCTTGCAATTCCACCAGCAATGAAAGAGTATTCCTTTTTCTCCACTTCCTTTCTAGCAACTGCTGTCCCCTGAGTTATTAATCTTGGCCATTCTGACTGGTGTGATGTAAAAATCTCAGGGTTTTGATTTGCATTTCAATAATGACTAAGGATGTTGAACATTTCTTTAGGTGCTTCTCCATCATTCAATATTTCTCAGTTGAAAATTATTTAGTTCCAAACGCCACTTTTTAATAGGGTTATTTGGTGCTCAAGGCTCTTCTCCAGTTTCTTTTCTATTAGTTTCAATGTTTTTGGTTTTATGTGGAGGTCCTTGATTTATTTGGACTTGAGCTTTGTATAAGGAGATAAGAATGGAGCAATTTGCATTCTTCTGCATGCTAACCACCACTTGAACCAGCACCATTTGTTGAAGTGGCTCTCATTTTCCACTGGAAGGTTTTAGCTTCTTTGTCAAAGATCAAGTGATCATAGGTATGTGGGTTAATTTCTGGGTCTTAAATTCTATTCCATTGATCTACCTGCCTGTAACTGTACCAATACCATGCTCTAGTACTTTTTGAGGTCTGGGATGCTGATTCCCTCAGAAGTTCTTTTATTGTTGAGAATAGTTTTTGCTATCCTGGGTTTTTTGTTATTCCAGATGAATTTGAGAATTGCTCTTTCTAACTTTATGAAGAATTGAGTTGAGATTTTGATGGGGATTGCATTGAATCTGTAGATTGCTTTTGGCAAGATGGCCATTTTTACTTATTTAATCCTGCCACTCCAAGAGCATGGGAGATCTTTCCATATTCTGAGGTCTTCTTCAATTTCTTTCTTCAGAGACTTGAAGTTCTTGTCATACAGATCTTTCACTTGTTTTGTTAGCGTCACACCAAGATATTTTATATTGTTTGTGACTATTGTGAAGGGTGTCTGTTTCATAATTTCTTTTTCAGCCTGTTTATCCTTTGAGTATAGGAAGGCTACTGGTTTGTTTGAGTTAATTTTTTATCCAGCCACTTTGCTGAAGTTGTTTATCGGCTGTAGGAGTTCTCTGGTGGAGTTTTTGTTGTCATTTAAGTATACTATCATATCTTCTGCAAATAGTAATAGTTTGACTTCTTTTTTTCCAATTTGTATCCCTTTGACCTCCTTTTGTTGTCTAATTGCTCTAGCTAGAACTTCAAGCACTATACTGAATAGATATGGAAAGAGAGGGCAGCCTTGTCTAGTCCCTGATTTTAGTGGGATTGCTTCAAGTTACTCTCCATTTAGTTTAATGTGGGCTATTGGTTTGCTGTATATTGCTTTTACTATGTCTAGGTTTGGGCCTTGAATTCATGTTCTTTCCAAGACTTTTAACATGAAAGGATGTTGAATTTTGTCAAATGCTTTCTCAGTACCTAATGAAATGATCATGTGTTTTTTCCCTTGAGTTTGTTTATGTAGTGGATTACATTGATGAATTTTTGTATATTGAACCATCCCTGCATCCCTGGGATGAAGCCTACTTGATCATGGTGAATGATCGTTTTCATGTGTTCTTGGATTCAGTTGGCAAGAATTTTATTAAGTATTTTTTGCATCAATATTCATAAAGGAAGTTGGCATGAAGTTATCTTTCTTTGTTTGATCTTTGTGTGGTTTTGGTATCAGCGTAATTGTGGCTTCATAGAATGAGTTGGGTAGAGTTCCTTCTGTTTCTATTTTGTGGAATGGTTTGAAGAGTATTGGTATTAGGTCTTCTATGAAGGTCTGATTGAATTCTGCACTGAAGCCCTCTGGTCCCGTGTTTTTTTGGGTTGGGAGACTTTCTATGACCCTTTTTATTTCTTCAGGTTTTATGGCACTCTTTAGATGATCTATTTGATCCTGATTTAGTTTTGGTGTCAGATATCTGTCTAGGAAACTGTCCATTTCCTCCAGATTCTCCAGTTGTTTTGAGAATAGGCTTTTGTAGTAGGATCTAAGGATTTTTTGAATTTCCTCAGTTTCTGTTGTTATATCTCCCTTTTCATTTCTAAGTTTGTTAATCTGTATACTGTCTCTGTGCCTTTGGTTAGTCTGGCTAAGGGTGTATCTATCTTGTTGATTTTTCAAAGAACCAGCTCCTGGTTTTGTTGATTCTTTGTATGGTTCTCTTTGTTTCTACTTGATTGATTTTGGCCCTGAGTTTGATAATTTCCTGCCTTCTACTCCTCCTTGGTGAAATAGCTTCTTTTTGTTCCAGGGCTTTTAGGTGTGTTATTACGCTGTTAGTGTATGCTCTTTCCATTTTCTTTTTGGAGGCACTCAGGGCTATGAGTTTTCCTCTTAGCACTGCTTTCATTGTGTCCCATAGATTTGGGTATGTTGTGTCTTCATTTTCGTTGTGTTCTAAAAAGTCTTTAATTTCTTTCTTTATTTCTTCCTTGACCACGGTATCATTGAGTAGAATATTGTTCAGTTTCCATGTGTATGCGGTTTTTCTGTTTTTGTTGCTATTGAAGACCACTGTTACTCCATAGTGATCTGATAGGAGGCATGGGATTAGTTCGATCTTATATTTGTTGAGGTCTGTCTTGTGACCAATTATATGGTCGATTTTGGAGAAGTTACCATGAGGTGCTGAGAAAAAGGTATATTCTTTTGCTTTAGGATAAAATGTTCTATATATGTTAGATCTAATTGGTCCAAAGCTTCAATTAGTTTCACTGTGTCCCAACTCAGTTCTTAATAGAATTAGAAAGAACAATTCTCAAATTCATCTGGAATAACAAAAAACCCAGAGTAGCTAAAACTATTCTCAACAATAAAAGAAATTCTGGGAGAATCAGTATCCTGGACCTCAAGCAATACTACAGAACAATAGTGTTAAAAACTGCATGGCATTGGTACAGTGAAAGGCAGGGGGATCAATGGAATAGGATTGAAGATCCAGACATGAACCCACACACCTATGGCCACTTGATCTTCGACAAAGAAAACTTTCAGTGGAAAAAAGATAGCCTTTTCAACAAATGGTGCTGGTTCAACTGGAGATCAGCATGCAGAATAATGTGAGTTGATTCATCTTTTTCTCCTTGTATTAAGCTCAACACCAAGTGGATCAAGGACCTCCACATAAAACCAGACACACTGAAACTAATAGAAAAGAAACTGGGGAAGACCCTTGAGGACATGGGCACAGGGGAAAATTTCCTGAACGGCACACCAATAGCTTATACTCTAACATTAATTTTTATTTATTTATTTATTTATTTATTTATTTATTTATTTATTTATTTATTTATCTATCCCAACTGTGTTTGATTCCACTACATTTCTCCAGGGTATCCAGCTGTGAGTTCCTGGCCAGCCATTGTAGGAGTGTGATCTCCTTCTCATAGTTTGGGCCTCAAATTAAATCACATATTGGTTGGCCACTCCCACAAGTTCTGTGTCACTAATGCTTTAGCATGTCTTATAGGCAGGAAAGGCTATAGATGGAGGATTTTGTAGCTGCATTGGTTTCCAGGTTTCTCTTTCCTTAGCCTTCAGAGTAGCATTTCACACCAAAGAGACTAGAATGAAGGCTCCATGCATGCATCCACTGGACTCCTTTACATTCAGTGAGCTGAGTAGATGTTGCTCTTGGCAATGGGGTTCCACTGACAGTTTTCAGGGAATGACCTACCAACCTAGCATCTGCTTAGATTGGTTTATAGATCTCCATGGGACCCCCTTAGGCAAGAACTCAACCAAATCTAACCCATTCCCTGCACTGGAAGCCTTGCCTGGCTATAAAACATGGCCAAGTCAGACTTTGTACTCTCCACTGAATCCTCACCAGGTTCCAGTGCATTAGGTTCCCCTCCCCCAATGCCCCCCAATTCTAGCTGTCTCTCCCTACACTCTCTCCCCCATTCCCCTCATCTAATCTCCTGTTCTTGTACCCACACACTATTTTCTAATTCCAACCAAATTTGTAAATTTCATGAGGTGATTTTTTAAAAATATTGAAGTAATACTCCATTGTGTAAATGTACCACATTTTTCTTATCCATTATTTAGCTGAGGGATATCCAGGTTTTTTATAATTCCTGGGTATTACAAATTAAAGCTGCTATGCCATAGTTGGACAAGTGCCCTTGTGATATGGCAGAGCATCCTTTATGTATATGCCCAGGAGTATGCGTATCTGGGTCTTAAGATCTATGTAGATTACCCGGTGCTCAAGCTCTGGGTGGCGGCAACAGCAGCAGCGGCTGGTCCAGCGGAAGGGCCATCAGCAGTGGAACCAAGGCGACAGGGTCCAGGCAGGCCCTGCACCCGCTACCACTGACCTTCGCAGGCCAACCGGGCTGCAAGTGGTGGCAGATTTATAGCGCCTTTCACCCCACAGAAGCTACATCAGAACTCTGCCTCCCGCCAGTCAGTTACCAGAGACTTGCCTCCATCTTGGATCTCGGACGCCAGAGAGATCAGACAGACTGAGGTATGCAAATATAACCCAAGGCCAACATCGCGGGGGTCTAAACCCGATGGGCGTTGGCCCGCACCCAGGCCCAGGGCTGTTCGGGGGCCATCGGTGTGCAAACCTGGCCAGGAGGTTGTTTGCCCAGCCTGGTGTGCGCTCAGCCATTTTGACTATGGGACGCCAGAGAGTTCTAGCAGGCAAAGTCAGCTAAGAGTCATAGCCCGAGGCTAACATAGCAGGGGTCTAAGAGGGACAGGCCTTGGGCTGCCCCCGGGGCCCTGGGCTGCTCTGTGGCCCATCTGTGTGCCAACCCGGCCAGGAGGTTGTTAGCTCAGCAGACTCTCCTGGCACTTTCAGGGAGCGCATGCACACTCCGCCATCCTGGCTACCTGACAGAACCAATTAACAGTCATAGCCTGAGGGAACTTTGCTAGGACCTTAGCCTGCCAGGCGTTTTGCCTAGACTCAGGGCCTCAGCAGCTAGGATAGCCTTGTGTGCACCAACCCGGTTGGGAGATTGGCTGCCCAGCAGAGTGACCAGCACTCGGAAAAGGTCCCGCAGCAGCATAGACCATCAGCACTCACTGAAGGAGCAAACGGGCACTGTCTGGTTCACACAGACAACCTGGGGCAAGGCACACTAGGGCTCCAAGGGCACCCAAGAGGAGAGCAGCACATCAGCAATCTGTAACAGGGGAAACCCAGACATCCAGTGTTGCAGAAATAGCCCTACAGCCTCACAGTAGGCACAAATACCAGCCAGAGACAAGACCAACTAATGGCAAAAATAACAAGATGGCAAAGGGCAAACGCAGGAACGCTACTAACAGAAATCTAGGCAATATGGCAGCATCTGAACCAAACTCTCCAACATCAGCAAGTCCTGGTTACACAAACACACCAGAAAAACAAGATTTGGATTTAAAATCACTGTTCATGATGCTGCTAGAAGAACACAAAAAGGACATAAATGAATCTCTTAAAGAAATACAGGGGAACATGAATAAGCTAGAAACCCGTATAATGGAAACACAAAAATCACTTAAAGAAATTCAGGAGAATAAGGCTCAAGAGATAGAAGCCAATAAAGAAGAAACACACACACACACACACACACACACACACACACACACAACTTAAAGAAATGCAGGAGAAAGCGTGTCTAACAGCAGAAGTCATGAAAGAGGAAACACAAAAAACTCTTAAAGAATTACAGGAAAACACAAACAAGCAAGGGGCCATAAATACAAATATCAACAACAGAATACAAGAGATGGAAGAAAGAATCTCAGATGCCAAAGATACCATAGAAACCATTGACTCAAAGTCAAAGAAAATGGAAAATGCAAAAAGCTTGTATCCCAGAAAATCCAGGAAATCCAGGACACAATGAGAAGACCAAACCTAAGGATTATAGGTATAGATGAGAGTGAAGATTTATAGCTGAAAGGTCCAGCAAACATCTTCAACAAAATTATGGAAGAAAACTTTCCCAACTTAAAGAGAGAGATGCCCATGAATATACAAGAAGCCTACAGAACTCCAAACAGACTGGACCTGAGCAGAAATACCTCTCGTCACATAATAATCAAAACCCCAAATGTACTAAACAAAGAAAGAATATTAAAGGCAGTAAGAGAAAAAGGCCAAGTAACATATAAAGGAAGACCTATCAGAATCACACCAGACTTCTCACCAGAGACCATGAAAGCTAGAAGATCCTGGGCAGATCTCATGCAGACTCTAAGAGAACACAAATGTCAGCCAAGACTACTATACCCAGCAAAACTCTCAATCACAATAGATGGAGAAACCAAGATATTCCATGACAAAACCAAAATTGCACAATATCTTTCTATAAACCCAGCTCTACAAAGAAAAATAAGAGGAAAACTCCAATACAAGGAGGGAAATGACACCCTGGAAAAAGCAAGATAGTAACCTTCTTTCATCAAACCCAAAAGAAGATAAACACTCAAATATAAAAATAACATTGAAAATGACAGGAAGTACTAATCGCTATTCCTTAATATCTCTTAACATCAATGGACTCAACTCCCCAATAAAAAGACATAGACTAACAGACTGGATAAGGAAACAGGACCCTACATTTGCTGCATACAGGAAACACACCTCAATGTCAAAGACAAAAACTACCTTAGAGTAAAAGGCTGGAAGACAATTTTACAAGCCAATGGTCTCAGGAAACGAGCCGGAGTAGCCATTCTAATATCAGATAAAATTGACTTTCAACCTAAAGTCATCAAAAGAGACACTGAGGGACACTTCTTGTTGGTCAAAGGAAAAATCCACCAAGAAGAACTTTCAATTCTGAACATCTATGCGCCAAATGCAAGGGCACCCTCATTCGTAAAAGAAACTTTACTAAAGCTCAAAGCACACATTGCACCTAACACAATAATTGTGGGTGTCTTCAACAATCCACTCTCCTCAATGGACTGATCAGGAAAACAGAAACTAAACAGGGACCCATTAAAACTAATTAAAGCTTTGGACCAATTGGACTTGACTGATATTTATAGAACATTTCACACTAAAACAAAAGAATATACCTTTTTCTCAGCACCTCACGGTACCTTTTCCAAAATCGACCATATAATTGGTCACAAGACAGACCTCAACAAATATAAAAAGATCGAACTAATCCCATGCCTCCTATCGGATCACTATGGAGTAAGAGTGGTCTTCAATGGCAACAAAAACAACAGAAAGCCCACATACACATGGAGGCTGAACAAAACTCTACTCAATGACACCTTGGCCAAAGAAGAAATAAAGAAATCAGAGACGTTTTAGAATTTAATAAAAATGAAGGCACAACATACCCGAATCTTTGGGACACAATGAAAGCAGTGCTAAGAGGAAAACTCATAGCCCTGAGTGCCTCCAAAAAGAAAATGGAGAGTGCATACACTAGCAGTTTAATGACTCACCTGAAAGCCCTGGAACAAAAAGAAGCCCATCACCCAGGAGGAGTAGAAGACAGGAAATCATCAAACTCAGGGCTGAAATCAGTCAAGTGGAAACAAAGAGAACCATACAAAGAAGCAACGAATCCAGGAGCTATTTTTTTGAGAAAATCAACAAGATAGATAAACCCTTAGCCAGACTGACCAAAGGGCAGAGAGAAAGTATCCTAATTAACAAAATTAGAAATTAAAAGGGGGATATAACAACAGAAACTGAGGAAATTCAAAATATCATCAAATCCTACTACAAAAGCCTGTACTCAACACAACTGGAGAATCTGGAAGAAATGGACAATTTCCTAGACAGACCAAATACCAAAATTAAATCAGGACCAAATAGATCATCTAAACAGTCCCATAACCCCTAAAGAAATTAGTACAACCACTCTGGAAATCAGTCTGGCAGTTCCTCAGGAAACTGGGCATGTCACTTCTGAAAGATCCTGCTATACCACTCCTGGGCATATACCCAGAGGATTCCCCAGCATGTAATAAGGATATATGCTCCACTATGTTTATAGCAGCCCTATTTATAATAGCCAGAAGCTGGAAGCAACCCAGGTATCCCTCAACAGAAGAATGGATGCAAAAAATGTGGTATATATACACAATGGAGTACTATTCAGCCATTAGAAACAATGCATTCATGAAATTCTTAGGCAAATGGATGGAGCTGGAGAAGATCATACTAAGTGAGGTAACCCAGTCTCAAAAGATCAATCATGGTATGCACTCACTAATAAGTGGATATTAGATTGGAAAACTTGAATACCCAAAACATAATCCACACATCAAATGAGGTACAAGAAGAACGGAGGAGTGGCCCCCTAGTTCTGGAAAGACTCAGTGTAGCAGTATAAGACAAAACTAGAACAGGGAAGTGGGAAGGGATAGGTGGGAGAACAGAGGGAGCGAAGGGGGCTTATGTGACTTTTGGGGAGTGGGGGAGCAGAAAAGGGGAAATCATTTGAAATGTAAATAAAAATATATCGAATAAAATTAAAAAAAAAGAAATAGAAGGGGTCATAGAAAGCCCTACAACCAAAAAAAAAAAAAAAAAAAAAAAAAAAAAAAAAAAAAAGCACAGGACCAGATGGCTTCAGTGCAGAATTCTATCAGACCTTCAAAGAAGACCTAACACCAATACTCTTCAAACTATTCCACAAAATAGAAACAGAAGGCACACTACCCAATTCCTTCTACAAAGCCACAATTACGCTGATACCAAAACCACACAAAGATCCAACAAAGAAAGAGAACTTCAGACCAATTTCTCTTATGAACATCGATGCAAAAATACTCAATAAAATTCTTGCCAACCGAATCCAAGAACACATACAAACGATCATCCACCATGATCAAGTAGGCTTTATTCCACGGATGCAGAGTTGGTTCAATATATGGAAATCCATCAATGCAATCCACTACATAAACAAACTCAAAGAAAAAAACCACATGGTCATTTCATTGGATGCTGAAAAAGCATTTGACAAAATTCAGCATCCTTTCATGCTTAAAATCTTGGAAAGAACAGGAATTCAAGGTCCATACCTAAACATAGTAAAAGCAATATACAGCAAACTGATAGCCAGCATCAAACTAAATGGAGAGAAACTTGAAGCAATCCCACTAAAATCAGGGACTAGACAGGGCTGCCCCCTTTCTCCTTATCTTTTCAATATTGTACTTGAGGTACTAGCTCGGACAATTAGACAACATAAGGAGGTCAAAAGGACACAAATTAGAAAGGAAGAAATCAAACTATCATTATTTGCAGATGATATGATAGTCTACCTAAGTGACCCAAAAAACTCCACTAGAGAACTCCTACAGCTGATAAACAGCTTCAGCAAAGTTCCAAGTTATAAAATCAACTCAAGCAAATCAGTAGCCTTCCTATACTCAAAGGATAAGCAGGCTGAGAAGGAAATTAAGAAAATGACACCCTTCACAATAGCCACAAACAGTATAAAGTACCTTGCGGTGACTCTTACCAAACATGTGAATGATCTGTATGACATGCACTTCAAGACTCTGAAGAAGGAAATAGAAGAAGACCTCAAAAAATGGAAAAACCTCCCATGCTCATGGATCGGCAGGATTAATATATTTAAAATGGCCATTTTGCCAAAAGCAATATACAGATTCAATGCAATACCCCTCAAAATCCCAACTCAGTTCTTCATAGAGTTAGAAAGAACAATTCTCAAATTCATCTGGAATAACAAAAAACCCAGGATAGCTAAAACTATTTTCAACAAGAAAAGAAATTCTGGGGGAATCAGTATCCCTGACCTAAAGCAATACTATGGAGCAATAGTGTTAAAAACTGCATGGTATTGGTACAGTGACATGGAGGCAGATCAATGGAACAGGATTGATGATCCAGAAATGAACCCACACACCTATGGCCACTTGATCCTTGACAAAGGGGCTGAAAACATCCAAAGGAAAAAAGATGGCCTTTTCAACAAATGGTGCTGGTTCAACTGGAAGTCAGCATGCAGAAGAAATTGAATTGATCCATCCTTTTCTCCTTGTACTAAGCTCAACTCCAAATGGATCAAGGACCTCCACATAAAGCCAGACACTCTGAAGTTAATAGAAAAGAAACTGGGGAAGACCCTTGAGGACATCGGTACAGGGGAAAAGTTCCTGAACAGAACACCATTTGTGTATGCTCTAAGATCAAGAATTGATACATGGGACCTCATAAAATTACAAACTTTCTGTAAAATAAAGGACACCATCAAAAGGACAAATTGGCAACCAACAAATTGGGAAAAGATCTTCACCAACCCTACATCAGACAGAAGGCTAATATCCAATATATACAAAGAACTCAAGAAGTTAGACCCCAGAAAAACAAATAACCCTATTAAAAATGGGGTACAGAGTTAAACAAAGAATTCTCACCTGAAGAACTTCGGATGGTGGAGAAACATCTTAAAAAATGCTCAACTTCATTAGTCATCAGGGAAATGCAAATCAAAAAAACCCCGAGATTTCGCCTTTTACCAGTCAGAATGGCTAAGGTTAAAAACTCAGGAGACAGCAGGTGTTGGCGAGGATGTTGAGAAAGAGGAACACTCCTCCACTGCTGGTGGGGGGTTGCAAATTTGTACACCCACTCTAGAAATCTGTCTGGTGGTTCCTCCGAAAACTGGGCTCGTCACTTCAGAAATATCCTCCTATACCACTCCTGGCCATATACCCAGAGGATTTCCCAGCATGTAATAACGATATATGCTCCACTATGTTCATAGCAGCCCTATTTATAATAGCCAGAAGCTGGAAAGAACCAGGTATCTCTCAACAGAAGAATGGATGCAAAAAATGTGGTATATATACACAATGGAGTACTATTCAGCCATTAAAAACAATGCATTCATGAAATTCTTAGGCAAATGGATGGAGCTAGAGAAGATCATACTAAGTGAGGTAACCCAGTCTCAAAAGATCAATCATGGTATGCACTCACTAATAAGTGGATATTAGACTGGAAAACTTGAATACCCAAAACATAATCCACACATCAAATGAGGTACAAGAAGAACGGAGGAGTGACCCCTAGTTCTGGAAAGACTCAGTGTAGCAGTGTAAGGCAAAACCAGAACAGGGAAGTGGGAAGGGGTGGGTGGGAGAACAGGGGGAGGGAAGGGGGCTTATGTGACTTTCAGGGAGTGGGGGGACCAGAAAGGGGGAAATCATTTGGAATGTAAATAAAAAATATATCGAATAAAATAAAAATACATCTGAAAAAAAGATAGATCTATGTACATTTTTTTTGAGACACTGTCAAATTGACTGGCTGCATAAGTTTTCACTCCAATAAGCAGGTAGAGTCTTCCCCTTGCTCCACTTCCTTGCCAGCAAGAGATGTCACTTGAATATTTGATCTTAACCATTCTGACCTTGTAAAAAAGTCAAAGTGTAAGATCGAATCTCAGAGTTGTTTTGAATTGTATTTCCCTGTTGGCCAACGTTGAACATTTTTTTTCTTTTTCTTTTTTTTTCTTTTTTTAATTTTTTAATTTTTCATTCGATATATTTTTTATTTACATTTCAAATGATTTCCCCTTTTCTAGACCCCCACTCCCCGAAAGTCCCATAAGCCCCCTTCTCTCCCCCTGTCCTCCCACCCACCCCTTCCCACTTCCCTGTTCTGATCTTGCTCTATACTGCTTCACTGAGCCTTTCCAGAACAAGGGGCCACTCCTCCTTTCTTCTTGTACCTTATTTGATGTATGGATTATGTTTGGGGTATTCCAGTTTTCTAGGTTAATATCCACTTATTAGTGAGTGCATACCATGAGTCACCTTTTGAGTCTGGGTTACCTCACTTAGTATGATGTTTTCTAGCTCCATCCATTTGCCTAAAAATTTCATGAATTCATTGTTTCTAATGGCTGAATAGTACTCCATTGTGTAGATATACCACATTTTTGCATCCACTCTTCTGTTGAGGGATACCTGGGTTCTTTCCAGCATCTGGCAATTATAAATAGGGCTGCTATGAACATAGTAGAGCATGTATCCTTATTACATGGTGGGGAATCCTCTGGGTATATGCCCAGGAGTGGTATAGCAGGATCTTCTGGAAGTGAGGTGCCCAGTTTTCGGAGGAACCGCCAGACTGATTTCCAGAGTGGTTGTACCAATTTGCAACCCCACCAGCAGTGGAGGAGTGTTCCTCTTTCTCCACACCCTCTCCAACACCTGCTGTCTCCTGAATTTTTAATCTTAGCCATTCTGACTGGTGTAAGGTGAAATCTCAGGGTTGTTTTGATTTGCATTTCCCTAATGACTAATGAAGTTGAGCATTTTTTAAGATGCTTCTCCGCCATCCGAAGTTCTTCAGGTGAGAATTCTTAGTTTAACTCTGTACCCCATTTTTAATAGGGTTGTTTGGTTTTCTGGGGTCTAACTTCTTGAGTTCTTTATATATATTGGACATTAGCCCTCTATCTGATGTAGGATTGGTGAAGATCTTTTCCCAATTTGTTGGTTGCCGATTTGTCCTTTTGATGGTGTCCTTTGCCTTACAGAAACTTTGTAATTTTATGAGGTCCCATTTGTCAGTTCTTGATCTTAGAGCATACGCTGTTGGTGTTCTGTTCAGAAATTTTCTCCCTGTACCGATGTCCTCAAGGGTCTTCCCCAGTTTCTTTTCTATTAGCTTCAGAGTGTCTGGCTTTATGTGGAGGTCCTTGATCCATGTGGATTTGAGCTTAGTGCAAGGAGACAAGGATGGATCAATTCGCATTCTTCTGCATGCTGACCTTCAGTTGAACCAGCACCATTTGTTGAAAAGGCTATCTTTTTTCCATTGGATGTTTTCAGCCCCTTTGTCGAGGATCAAGTGGCCATAGGTGTGTGGGTTCATTTCTGGATCTTCAATCCTGTTCCATTGATCTGCCTGCCTGTCACTGTACCAATACCATGCAGTTTTTAACACTATTGCTCTGTAGTATTGCTTGAGGTCAGGGAAACTGATTCCCCCAGAATTTCTTTTGTTGCTGAGAATAGTTTTAGCTATCCTGGGTTTTTTGTTATTCCAGATGAATTTGATAATTGCTCTTTCTAACTCTGTGAAGAATTGAGTTGGGATTTTGATGAGTATTGCATTGAATCTGTATATTGCTTTTGGCAAAATGGCCATTTTAACTATATTGATTCTGCCGATCCATGAGCATGGGAGGTTTTCCCATTTTTTGGGGTCTTATTCCATTTCCTTCTTCAGAGTCTTGAAGTTCTTGTCATAAAGATCTTTCACATGTTTGGTAAGAGTCACCCCAAGATACTTTATACTGTTTGTGGCTATTGTGAAGGGGGTCATTTCCTTAATTTCTTTCTCAGCCTGCTTATCCTTTGAGTATAGGGAGGCCACTGATTTGCTTGTGTTGATTTTATAACCTGCCACTTTGCTGAAGTTGCTTATCAGCTGTAGGAATTCTCTAGTGGAGTTTTTTGGGTCACTTAGGTAGACTATCATGTCATCTGCAAATAATGATAGTTTGACTTCTTCCTTTCCAATTTGTATCCCTTTGACCTCCTTATGTTGTCGAATTGCCCGAGCTAGTACCTCAAGTACAATACTGAAAAGATAAGGAGAGAGGGGGCAGCCCTGTCTAGTCCCTGATTTTAGTGGGATTGCTTCAAGTTTCTCTCCATTTAGTTTGATGCTGGCTACCGGTTTGCTGTATATTGCTTTTACTATGTTTAGGTATGGGCCTTGAATTCCTGTTCTTTCCAAGACTTTAAGCATGAAAGGATGCTGCATTTTGTCAAATGCTTTTTCAGCATCCAATGAAATGACCATGTGGTTTTTTTCCTTGAGTTTGTTTATGTAGTGGATTGCATTGATGGATTTCCGTATATTAAACCAACCCTGCATTCCCGGGATAAAGCCTACTTGATCATGGTGGATGATCGTTTTGATGTGTTCTTGGATTCGGTTGGCAAGAATTTTATTGAGTATTTTTGCATCGATGTTCGTAAGGGAAATTGGTCTGAAGTTCTCTTTCTTTGTTGGATCTTTGTGTGGTTTTGGTATCAGCGTAATTGTGGCTTCATAGAAGGAATTGGGTAGTGTTCCTTCTGTTTCTATTTTGTGGAATAGTTTGAAGAGTATTGGTGTTAACTCTTCTTTGAAGGTCTGATAGAATTCTGCACTGAAACCATCTGGTCCTGTGCTTTTTTTGGTTGGAAGACTTTCTATGATTCCTTCTATTTCTTTAGGTGTTATGGGACTGTTTAGATGATCTATTTGGTCCTGATTTAATTTTGGTATTTGGTATCTGTCAAGGAAATTGTCCATTTCCTCCAGATTCTCCAATACTGATATTTATAGAACATTTCACCCCAAAGGAAAAGAATATACCTTTTTCTCAGCATCGCATGGTACCTTCTCCAAAATCGACCATATAATTGGACACAAGGCAGACCTCAACAAATATAAGATGATTGAACTAATCCCATGCCTCCTATCAGATCACTATGTTGTAAGAGTGATTTTCAATAGCAACAAAAACAACAGAAAGCCCACATACACATGGAGGCTCAATAATACTCTACTCAATGACACCTTGACCAAAGAAGAAATAAAGAAATCAGAGACTTTTTAGAATTTAATGAAAATCAAGGCACAACATACCCAAATCTTTGGGACACAATGAAAGCAGTGTTAAGAGGTAAACTCATAGCCCTGAGTGCCTCCAGAAAGAAAATGGAGAGAGCATACACTAGCAGCTTAACGACACACCTGAAAGTCCTGGAACAAAAAGAAGCCAATTCACCCAGGAGGAGTAGAAGACAGGAAATCATCAAATTCAGGGCTGAAATCAATCAATTGGAAACAAAGCGAGCCGTACAAAGAATTAACGAATCCAGGAGCTAGTTCTTTGAGAAAATCAACAAGATAGATAAACCCTTAGCCAGACTGACCAAAGGGCACAGATAAAGTATCCAAATTAACAAACTTAGAAATGAAAACGGAGATATAACAACGGAAACTGAGGAAATCCAAAAAATCAACGTTGAACATTTTAAAGTACTTCTCAGGTATTAGAGATTCCTCTGTTGAGAATTCTGTTTAGATCTATATCACATTTTTACATTGGGTTATTTGGTTTGTTGATGGCTAGTTTATTATATTTAATTTATTGTATTTCTCTTGAGTTTTTAAAAATATATTTTGGATATTAGCCCTCTCTCAGATGTAGGGTTGGTAAAGAGCTCTTCCCATCCTCTAGGCTGTCTTTCTGTCCTCTGGATGGTGTCATTTGCCTTACAGAAGCTTTTATGTTTCATGATTTCCCCCATTTATTCATTGTTGATCTTAGTACCTGCGTGATGTTCTTTTCAGGAATTTGTCTCTTGTGCCAATGTGTTTGAGGATATCTCCCACATTCTCTTCTATCTGGTATTAGTGTGACTGATTTTATGTTGAGGTCTTTGATCAATTTGTACTTGATTTTTGTGCAGGGTGATGGATATGGATCTATTTGCATTCTTCTACATGCAGACATTCAGTTGGACCAGCACCATTTGTTGAAGATACTTTCTTTTATACATTGAATAATTTTGTTTTTTTTGTCAAAAATCAAGTGCCCTTCGGTGTGTGAATTTACTTCTGCATCTTCTATTCAATTTCATTGATTGATCTGTCTGTTTTCATGCCAATATCATGCGGCTTTTATTACTATTGCTCTGTAGTACAGCTTGAAATCAGGGAGGGTGATACCTCTAGAGTTATTTTATTGTATATGATTGTTTTAGCTATCCTCATTTGTGTTTTGTTTTTGTTATTTCAATATGAAGCTGAGTGTTGTTCTTTCAAAGACTATAAAAAATTATATTGAAATTTTAATGACAATTGCATTGAATCTGTTGACTGTTTTTGGTAATTAGGCCAGTTTCACTATGTTAATCCTACTGATCTATGAGCAAGAGGGATCTTTCCATTACTGATATTTTCTCCAATTTGTTTCTTCAAAGACTTGAAGTTCTTGTCATTTAGGTTTACCACTTGCTTTGTTAGAGTTACACCAAGATATTTTATATTGTTTGTGGCTATTTGAAAAGGTAGTGTTTCCCTGATTTCTTTCTCAGCCCATTTATCATTTGTATATAGGATTGATACTGATCCTTTTTCAGGTAATTTTGTACCCAGGCACTTTGCTGAAGGAGCTACCTGGTAGAGGTTGATTATGTATACTGTTGATTCATCTGCAAATAATGATACTTTGATTTCTTCCTTTCTAATTTGTATCCCCTTTATCTCCTTCAGTTGTTTTTTTCTTCCTGCTAGAACTTCAAGTACAAAACTGAATAGATATGGAGAGAGTGGACAGTTTGTCTTGTTCCTAATTTTAGTGGAATTGCTTTGAGCTTCTTGCCATTTAATTTGATATTGCTATAGGATAGCTGTAAATTGTCTTTATTATGTTTATGTAGGTCTATTGCATCCTTAATCTCTTTAATTCTGTTATCATTAAGGGATGATAAAATTAAGGAATTTTGTCCTTAAGTTTCTATACAACATCCTTTCATAGTTTATATGTCTAAAATCATTTTCATGTGTATAAATAAGTCAATGCTACTATAATATAATACAATATATAGTAGAAGCCAATGTCTCCTTCCCTCCATCTACCAGTGGTAATTCCTGGTTGGTTTTATATGCATAGTTTGAGATATATTAAATAATATGGATACATAGATTTATGATATATTGAACTAGTCTGTGTACAACTTTCTAGAACCCCATTTTTAATGCAAGTGTATATTTGAGTGCCCATTATGGTAATGATCCACACCATCCTCTAGTATAGTCCTATATGACAATTCAAATAATCTTGATGACAAAAATACTACTTCCTTATTATTTTTTTTTGTGAGTCAAAAACTTGTAGTTTGTACTATAGACACCTATCTATTTTGACACTGTGTGATGAGATAGAAGTACTCATGCAGGCAGTATGAGGCTGGGGAACTAAGTGAATTCACATCCAAGCTTTTTGTTCCATTTAATAATTGCAATACTAGTGAATGAGAAGTGTTCCCTTGCCTACTGGGTTTTCTCAAATTCTGCAGTGCCTATTTTTTTTAATAGCAGAAATGCCACTGTTTATATGATAACTCAAATGAAAAGACATCTCCTGACATATTGACTTTCCTGCAGTAATGCATTAATGTCAACAAACACACATGTATCCTATTAACTGCAGCTTTTGCTTCTAAAAATATCCATTAATAAAAGTCTTAAAATAAGACACAAATCTAAACATTGGTGGGAATCCCTGTCACCAGTAGCACGAGTCAAGGAGAAAGCTATGGGTAAGATGTTGACTTGGGATGAATTATTCCTCTTTTTTTCTTTTCTTCTTCTTTTCTTCTTTCTTCTTTCTTCTTTCCTCCTCCTCCTCCTCCTCCTCCTCCTCCTCCTCCTCCTTCTTCTTCTTCTTCTCCTCCTCCTCCTCCTCCTCTTCCTCCTCCTCCTCCTTCTTCTTCTTCTCCTCCTCCTCCTCCTCTTCCTCCTCCTCCTCCTTCTCTTCCTCCTCCTCCTCCTCCTCTTCCTCCCCTCCTCCTTCTCTTCCTCCTCCTCCTCTTCCACCTCCTCCTCCTCTTCCTCCTATTCCTCCTCCTCCTCCTCTTCCTCCTCCTCCTCTTCCTCCTCCTCCTCTTCCTCTTCCTCCTCCTCCTCTTCCTCTTCCTCCTCTTCCTCTTCCTCCTCCTCCTCTTCCTCTTCCTCCTCCTCCTTCTCCTTCTTCCTCCTCCTTCTTCCTCCTTCCTCCTCCTCCTGCTCCTCCTCATTCTTTTCCAGAAACAATGGTTACTCAGTCTCTGGGCACAAAACTAAAACTTTATCTTGAAAGCCCTATTAAATCCAATTCCTCTTTTGGCAAATTCTGATGGATCAGCCATGATACCGTGAAACTCTAGCAGCTACATCTTGACCTTATGCTATCCCCATTCCAAAAGGTCTTAACCCTCTCCTCCTCCTTTTCCTCCATACAACACGGAAGTTCCTCCTACTTGCCCAGTGATTGGCTCCTTTTTTAATTAAGAGATTGGTTCTCAAGAAGTCACCTGGGTATATGACTCACTACTTGCCTGCAGCCCCTTCCAGGAGAGCAGAATTAGCATTCAAAATAAAAACAGCATCTGTCCCATCCACAATATTTCTCCCTATCTGCTCGAATAAAAAACAAAACCTTTCTCTCAAATATAAATTGAGCACAACTATTACCGTTTTGTATTTATAAGGTATAAGATAGACCTAACACTCAGTCCATCATTTATGTCATTAAGATACAACACTGTCCTCTGTCCTAACTTAAAGAACTTATAACTTTACACCTGGTTTATGTCCTGGCTTTCGATTGTTTGCCATCTGAAAACCATCTTTTCAAATCTGTTCTCACAAAGTAAATAGCTTGGGTTGACTATGAGACTATGTAGTTTTTCAACCTCATCAGAAATCCAAGAATGACTAATATTAACAGACCTTCTCTAATATAAACTAATATAAACAGAAAATTAAGGACTAGACTATACTGTCTGGGCACAACTAAGTTGCTCTAACCTGTAAATTGTGTCCCTTTTCTGGACAGTACAGGTCTGAAGGAGAGATTGGCAATTTTCTGCCCAGTGATGACCTAGCCACAATGTACAGCCACACCTGGAGGTAAGATGCTCAACTGCTTCTCTGAATCCAGGAATGAGAAGCTGTTAGGAGCAGAGATGTCTCAACAAGTGGATAAATAACATTAAATCTCACATTCTGTGGATTTCTGATGTTTTTGAAAACCAGTCTATATAAAGCAAGCTGGACTATCCTCCATTAACTACTATCAGCCATTTCTAATTAAAATAACCCAAAACACCCTAGCAATAAACTCAGACACATGAATTTGCTATTTGGTCCTTAATGCACAGGTTTAATCATCTCAGATCCATTTATAATAACAGTAATAGAAGGACTGGATCTAAGCCCTGTACTTTTAAATTTTACTATCAATAGAAGAAATTTATACCAATGCAAACCTTGATTTTGCATCCAAATAAATTCTGTACCAAATAAATTATGACTTCAGCTTAGTTACAATTAAAAAGATTTCTACCAAATGAGATTATGTCTATGCAATCAATTCTATCTATTCTTCCCTGTTCCAATTATGACCATTTCTACATTCTTTAGACAGACAACCTATAATAATCCCCACCAGCCCTGAAGCCCAGGGAACTGGGTCGACAACTCTTTATAACTTGTTCAAGCTGAATATGGGCATTGAGATATTTTGAAGTGGGGGAATGTAGGGAAAATAAGATTGATTAGTCTTTGATGTCTGTGTCTTGTCTGGATCTGACTGAAAGTCCAGGGCATCAGGAGTTCATGCAGTTCAGTGCAGCATGTCTGATAATGAGATTCACCAAGGCTGTATATTCTGTAATATACAAATCTCAAAACAAAATTTCAGTACCATCAAGATTTATTTTTTGTTTGATTCTCTGGAATCTAGTCCTCTAGGAGTCTTCCTTCATCATATTTGATTCATATAATTCTGGAAAGTGTAAAGACCCTAATTACCTTTTCTAATCATGCAAAGATAAAACCTTTTCCCCAAAATAGCATATCCTTCAGTCAGCAACCAGGAAAGCTTGTATCCTGCTTTTTCTTCCAGAGGAATAATAAATCCACAAAACTCAAAGTCATACCCATTTTGAAAGTTAAAACAATCCAAAAAATATGAAGTAAACTAAAATACTATATGTGCCTATTGTTAGGCCTTATCTATTTTGCCAAGCAGATTAAAAAAACCCAAGATTCCCATGGAGCCCACATTAGACAGAATTTGAGTATCCTGTGAGGCATGTAAAGCAATCTTATACTGTTGTAACACAACAGACCCCTCGGTCTGAGCTCAGGTGCTCAACTCCTCAGCACACAGCTTGACGAAAGATTGATGCAAGAGCATGAGGTTTATTGTTCCACATATGTGGCGTCACTCATCTTTGCAGGCAGAGTCCACCCCGAACACAGAAAGCATACATCTTTTATACCCTATTTGCAAGGGGGGTAGATTACTATGAGTAATATATTTTTAAATTTACAGGTCAACAGGGACTTTTGCAATAAGATTGTTGACAGTTTGTGGCCTTCCCTGGGACCCAGTAGCAGGAGGGGCAGGGGGTGATTCAGAGAAATGTTACTTTTACTTTGTCTTGTCTTGGTCAGAACGGTCAGAATAGCTTGGTCACTTTGTTCGTTAAAACTTTGTTTATGTTTTCAGAACACTCTGCTCTCTAGCTACTAAAGGTCAGGAGCCTGTCAGCTCCTCAGCCAGGCTGATCTCTGTGTATCTTAAAGGGGGCCGCAGACAAAGCTTTCAGCAGCTCACCACAGGGGGGCACTGTCACTGGGAAGGAACCTTGCCTTCCACAATACCATCTTACTGTTTGGCTCTGTCTGGAGCTACAGACATATTTTATTAATACCTGAATAATATCTATCTGTTGATCTCTCTACCTGGAATCACAGACATTAATAATTAACACCTGATCAAAGCAGGCAATGATTATCACTCCTCTACTCTGGAGTCGGTGACTAATTTTCCCTATCCTAGTTCGGAACCATGGACGAAATTCCCGACATAATTTGGACAGAATCTGTATATAAATCTATCCCAAAAGCAAATAATCCCAATTTTAAATTCACAGTTCAGTCCATCTCTGCCCTAAGAAGTAGGCAACTTCATTTTTTTTCTCTCTCTTGACTTAGAGCAGCCTACAACTCCTCACAGCAGGTGACCTCAAAGATGCTTGCTTTGTTCCAACTCCTATGCTTGAGTACACAGGACTCTTCTCAGCGCACACAAAATAAAAGTAAAATAATATAAAACAAAACCTTAACCCTCAGGCTAATAGTCTTAAATTTCTAGTGGATTCTTTCCCAACATGTTGGTTTGCTATGTTATGGGAAAATATTAAAAAATGACTGGCAAGCTTCCTGAACTACTTACGGACATTGGCAACTCTCTGCTCTGTGGGGCTGGTTAGCCATGCATTGGTGGACGTTGGCTGACCTGTTATTGTCTTGTGGAGACTCTGACTCAGAACTCCACAATCTCTCAATCCAGCTTGCTAGGTTCCCACTGGCAGGTTGCTACCACACCAGCCCCATGTTTCAAAGCCCCACAGCCTTTGTGGTGCACATTAGACAAACCCACGCTTTGCTGCCCTATTTCTGGTGGCGAATCCTGCCAGATATACCATGATACAGGAAACTCTAGCAGCTACATCTTGCTCTTATACTATCCCTGTTCCAAAGGCTTAGTCCTCTTCTTTGAGTGTTTCATCAACTACGAAAGATCAGGTGTTGAGTAGATGAGTGAAGATTAACCAGAATCAGGTGGCACACCAGGCACACAGAAGGAGTTACTCAAGAAACAGCAGCAATTTAGAAGGCCTGGTCTGTTTCATAATGTTCTTTCTATAGATGAACTGATGTGTGCACTGGCTAATGACTATGCCCGGTTGGCAACTAGACTATATCTTGAATGAACTGCAATCCAGAATTGTAGGGCACACCTGCGATCCAGACCTTGAGTCTAGAAGACACAAATTTCTGACCTGGATCTTGGCATGGAGATCTTGAGGTATACTGGACATGGAAAGCTTAGACCCAAGCAAGGTAGTACATGCCTTTAGTACCAGGATACTGAGGAAAGGAGTTCTCTGAGTTTAAGGTCATCCTGGTACAAAGCAAGTTCCAGATCTGGGCCTGGAAGTGGTACACACCTTTAATCTGGGCCACACCTTGTGCTGGAGGCCTAAATAAGGACTTTGGAAGAAGGAAGATTCGCTCTTGACTGCTTGCCCTTACTTGCCAGCATATTTGTTAGATCCTACTTCTACAGAAGACCAGCTGAAACAATTAGCCTCATGGGACTGAGCATAGCAGTGACTGATGTGCACATCTATGACCAAACTGTATAGAAGTTAAATATCATGGCCAATTTGCTTATCTATTTGATCTTTGATCATTTCAATACTATATGCAATAACAAAGTAGAACATATACAAGTTATGAATGGATCATTCTATCCTTGTAATGAAATACAAATTACTAGAGTTACATAACATATACAGAGATAAGATAGGTCTTGGATCAATACACACTTAAGTAGTTTTTAAGGTGTAAAACTTTGCAATGAGTTGTAATTTTCTTTACTAGGTTTTGATTAAGCATGGAATAAAAGAGACTTCTGGGTATAAATTTATCCTCTGAGGAACCCTGGTGTATTAATTTTACTAGCACTGTCAAAATCATCTAACAGAAATAGATTAAGGGAGGGATGTATTCTCTGTCAGGATTTCAGTGGGCACGGTTATCACAAGTGGCAGCTATAAAGAGTCTGTTTATGTGAGGTGAGCATGTGGCTGATGCATGCTCATATGGACCCGGCGGGATAATTAACTTTCAAAGATTTGATTTTTAAAATTTGCTTCTGGTTGCTCTCAGACTAATGACCAGTCTCAAAGCTTTGAGCATGGCAGGCAAGGACCTTTATTATTATTTATTATTGAGGTACAGCCCACTGAACTGATTTTTTTTAAAAAAAATTTCCAACTAACTTATGTAGATTATTGTACCTGGAAATGTGGAAACCTGAACCAGTGATAAGTGTGTGTGTGGGGGGGCAACTTTGCTTACTGATGATATTTTCAAATGTCTCTGCGTTATGTAAATCAAGACTCCTCATAAGGACTTTTTTGTTGTTATTGGGCTAGTAATGCATGATCCTCAATTTTTATGGATTTTAATTAAAATAATTACATTATTTCCCCACTTCAATTTTATCTTTCCAGTCTCTCCCAAATACCCTCCCAACTCCTTCAATGTCTCCTCTCACTCTCAAATTGATAACCTATGTTCCTTTGGTTTTCACTCTGGCTACAGTGAATTCTGCATTTGCATTTTTTTCAGTTCTGAATGATTTAACTTACTACTAAATATTCACATAAATTGCATTCACATAAACACAATTTCCTGGACCCCTTTTTGTTGTTTGTGTGTGTATATAGTTTTAGAGCTGGCCTCAAGAAAATTTCCTCAATCTTAGTGCATTAGGTTGTGTGATTTCCAGAGGTAAACATAATTCCTTTTATAACTGAATAATTTTTTAATTCTGTGAGAAAGGTTATTTTCAAAATTTATTAAATCACACAGTAGTCTTTTAAGATCAATAAATTAGAATTTATTTTTATTCAACTGGCTTTTGCTAAAGTGTTGCTAGAAACAATATTTTGTAGACCTAATAAAAGGGAATGATTATATTCAGTTCTTTGTGGGATTAGGGATCATTTTGGAAGATTAATGTTTATTATTACAGGTTTGATGCATATAAAAGAGAAAAATATTACTGCTTTAAACACAATAGTAGATCTTCTATCCATTGAAATTGAGTTAAACTACCTGTTTAATTGAGGACTTGATAAAGTTCTCATTCTTGCTACAGTGAATTCTGCTTTTGCAATTTTTTTCAGTTCTGAATGATTTAACTTGCTACTAAATATTCTTGAAACATGACACAAGAAGAGTACTCTTCAGTGTAAATCGGTCACCATACTTTCTCCTCCCTCAGTGGCCTCATGTCTCAGTCTTTCTAATCTTTTGCATTAAATACTGGACAGACCAAACTATATAAGAAGAAATAAGTGCTTACACAGTGATTACTCTCTGTGAAAGGAAAGTTGTGATTTAAGCACCTCTTTTGAGGGAGCTTTGTTGAGTCTGCGGATGCATTCAGACAGTGTTAACCTTCCTTCTGATTTCATGTTCCCTGACTGCAGATTATAGGGTAGCACCAGTTTGAAAGCTGTGACTGTCCTTTGGGCCTGGAACGTCTCGACTGAAACCTGTATTGGAAATTTTAGTACCTCATTGGATATGAGTTTCTTAACTCTAACTGGAAGCCCCTGGACAACTGCCATACGGCAGTCTGACACAATATTTTATACTGAGCAACTTGCAAAATATTCTTACATAAATGAAAAACAAGATGAGGTGTTTGGAGGGATACTTCAGGTGCGGAATTTTCAAGATCATCTGACCAAAGCTAAGATTAACATAAAGTGCTACATTCTAGTAGACCAGTTAGGGTTAACTATCTTTGACTATGAAGAATGGAATCCTACTTGGGGATGAAACTGGAAACACAAGAAAATTTGTAAGACTAGGTCTATTTAATTGGCACTGTCCCCAAATCCAGGAATGAGCACTGCACAAGCCACCATAAAAAAACAAAGAACAGTTCGAAAGTGACTTTAAAATACTTTTGGGGATTTTATTTCTTTTCTGCTTTCTATAATAATAAATATCAGGTGGAAGACTACAAAGGAATTAGCCCTGATGTAGAAAAAGACAGAAATGATGATCTTAACTGGATATCGAAAGAAAGCACTGCCCTTTACTCATCAATCTTGTTGAAGAGCAAATTGAAGTTATCTCCAGATGCGAAACTCTACAGTCGCCACTGTGTATTAGAAGGTGTCAGGGTTTCAAAAGTGCATGGAGAATACAATGCAGTCCATTTTTATCTGTATACTCTCATTGTTTGCTTCTGACCATACATAGCAAATCCTTTCTAGGGCGAGTAGATCGCCATGTCATAGGTATGTGCTATTGTACAGAAATAGTGTCAACAGGAATGTAACATTATTCAAAAGCGTAGTTTAACTTTATTGGTAGAAATATATACATTAGTAGTTATGTTCTCCAAAGGAGGCAGAATTTCATTTGTATATGATCAGTTAGTAGCCATGAAGAACTACAAAAATGTAGACAATATTTTAACTGTTCTTTTTTTGTCTTCTAGGGATCTGGGTCTTTTGTCAGCAGAAGTCATATATAGTAAAGAAATTCCCAAGTAAAATATTTACGGGATGTAGAAATATTTAAAGGGCTATTGTTAAGTCAGCATGCTTAGCTTGGTAGTGGTGTCCTTTGTAAACATTTCCACTTTATTCCTCCCTGCTAATCCTTTGTATCACCTTTTCCAGGATGGCTTTGTGAGTACATTTGGTGAAGCAGTTGCTCTGGGGGCCAGTGGAGCTGGAATATGGGATTCTTCATGTGTAGCACAGTGGACAGTAAGTTACATTGATATGAAATAAAAAATTATTGTATACTTAAAGATTTGGTGATATCATTATCTCCTATAAAAGCGTTTACACAGTTTTATTTGCTAAACTCTTTCAAAGTCTGAATTTTTAAAAACCCATCTCAAGCTTAGGTTATTCATCAATAGAAAGTAAGTCACAGAAAATGTAAATCAGTGAAGGGCATATGTCTCTGGGTATACTCTTTGGAGTTGCAGAAAATTATCTTAAAATTGTAACATTCCTTGGTATAGTCTCAAATCTTACTGCTATTCTTCCAAAAGTATAAATAACTCTCTCAAGGATATTAGTTTGCTGATGGGTCCAATTATGACTTCTGTGTACTACCTCCTTAAAAATAAATGGACTGAGAACTCCACCTTTTCTCTGAGGAGGAGTGAATCAGTCATCCACAGTGAGTAGGATGAGGGGACACCCTATTTTGCTGTCACATTGTTTTTAATGTCACCTAATCTTAACTGTTCATTGTTTGCCATTATTCCCAGAGATCTGCAGTATGATTATTTCAGAAATAGACTTTGCCTTTAATGTAACTCTTTTCCATTTTAGGCATTGTCTTATAAATTCAGTAACTTTTCCCAATTTATGATTACTTTTATTATCACCCTTCCTTTGTCATTTCACCCATCATTTCTCTTCAGAATTCTCATGCATCGCTTTTGTTTTCTCAGATTCATTGAGAAAATGATAATAGCAAGTGTAGTGTAGTATAGTGCAGTGCAGTATGTGTGTGTGTGTGTTTTCTTTTGCTATGTACCTTATCTTTTAAGAGAGGGTATCTCACTTAAACCAGATTTTAACAGTTCAGCTCTATTAGCTGGCCAACAAGCCCAAAATATTCATTTGCCTCTGCCTTTCTAGTGGTGGGCATATAAACAAATGACATTCTCCTTGTTTTTTTCAAGTTGGCTATGTGAATAAATTCACTGTCTTATACTTTCACACAAAGCATCTTCTGAATCTCCGACCATGTACTCCAAGACCTTTTTTCTAGTTGTTGAAATTGACACACAAAAGTGTCAAATAAGCCATCTCCTTCTATTCCACTTTGTCCAATACAGTGTGATGAAGCTAGTTTTATCAGATGTACCTTATGAGAATTGCTGTTTTAATATTTGAGATATTTTTGAAGCTAGTTATTAAACAAGGTCATTATTATAATCAAACTATAAATAAATTCCATTAGGTACAAAAACAACTAAAGCTTAGGATAAATCATCATTTTCCTTCATTCTGAGATTGTGTATATCTTGTATATCATGTATCTACATTGGTGGAACACTTTAGAGTGGATGCTATTTACATCATACTCACATCATGTGAAATAGTAGCTTGCTCAGTTCCTTACTCTGAATTCATTGTTATTGATTGAGAACTTGAAGTTGGCCATTGTGGATTTAATCATACAGTATCTCTTAGGTAGCCAGTTTAAATCTTTTCATAGAGAAGATGAAAGATGGTTCTTGAACAATCGTCATTCCTGTAAGCTGCCATTTTCCTGATCCTTGTCTCTGCAAACCATTGTAGTACACCTTAAAATTGTTATATTTAGTATATCTTTAGTACTGAGAATACAATAGTAAAGAATACTGGCATGGTTCATAAACTCTTAGAATATAATATATAATTGTATATTGTATATAATGCTATATTGCTATATTGTTAGACACATCACAATTTTCTTTGAGTAGAACATTGTTTTACAAAAGTTAAACATTATTTTTATAAATACTTTAAATAAAGATTTAGCTAGGTTTTACTTCTTTTAGTAGTTATATATCCCAAATAAATCACTTTTTAATAATTTATAATTGTAATTATATAGCTCATTAAAAGGTTAGTGGATGTACAAAAATAATAGTGTTCAGGATAAACTATATAAAAATTAAAATAATTGATGTGATAGGTGCTTTGTAAACAACTAAAAGAGATGTGAGTCTACCAAGATTACTTTCTAATTAAGGTACAACCAGAATGATGAGAAGTCAATCATATTTACAACACAAATGAATAGCATTGCACACCAATGGAATAACAGAAGAACTTCATAAGAATCAGCGATGCTAATGCTCCTTAGTTTGCTTTCTGTCATGATAAAACTCTCTGACCAAAACTTAGGGGTGAAAGGATTTGTTTGGTTTATATCGTATGATCACAGTCAGTTGTTGAGAGATTACAGGGCAGATACTGAAGGTTGGAATTTGGAGGTTGGAATTGAAACAGAGCCATGGTAGCATGTGGCTTGATAGCTGGCTCTTCAGGATCACATTCAACTACCAGTCTTATAACTCTCAGGACTTCCTGCCCAGGCTGGGTATGAAATGCCCGCGGTGGTCTGGGAACTCCTTAGCAACCATGCATTAAGAAACTGTCCTATAGATTTATATACTGGCCAATCTTAATTGACAATCCCTGTTACCAGATAATTCTAACTTGTGTTTATTTGACAAAAAACAAAAACAAAAACAAAAGATACTAGTTTGCAAATGCATTGGAAAAGTTCCTACACTTATAAAATATTATGTAATTAGGCTAGGCCTTTTTAGGTAATTTAGAATAGCCTCTCTTTTCAGCCTTTTCAGCATGTTTCTAATCACACCTACAGTATCCTCTGCTCTAAGCTCACACAGTCACAGGTTCTAGGGACAGGAGAGCAGATATCTTTGCCAGGCCATTATTGAACTAAAAATAGTTTCACCACAAGGACAGTAGCAACTAGATTCAGGTCAGAGCTGCCAAAAACCCTTTGGCTTTCCTGATAATGTGCTACCACAGTTGGCTCATTCAGTAGTCCTGCTGATCATGGCAGACCACAAACAACAAAGCTTTTTAATGGCCAGTGGTCAGGTTTTAGAGCATAGCAGTGTGAAGATGGACCACTTCTGCTCCTTGACTCTCTAACCTATACAACTTGTTAAAAAATTGTCATTATGCACACCTCTGAGTCTATAACATTTAGATGAAACATACACAGTTGAACTTCTTTTATTGTTTTGAGCCATTAATTTTGAATCTCAGTTTAGTTATGTTTAACTCACTTGACAAATGTGATTCTTGTTACAATTATTTATGATTTATTGAGGGTTAACTGAAGAAATACTAGGCCCTATATTAAACACACACACACACACACACACACACACACACACGCATGCACGCACACGCACACGCACACACACACACTAACTAACTAACTAACTAACTAACTAACTAACTAACTAACCAACTAAAAATAGTTTTACCACAAGTACAGTAGCAAATAGATTCAAGTCAGAGCTGTCAAGAACCCTCTGGCTTTCATACTAATACGTAGCGCACACACACACTCACACACACACACATACACACACATACACACACACACACACACAAATTTCATCATTTATCTTCAAAATAACCCTATGAGGCTGAGTCTAAAATCATCCCTATTTTATAAGTGATGAAACCAAAGCACAACCAAATGAACTAATATTCATGATACAACCCAGAGAACAAACTAAGATTTAGAAATCTTGAGACATCCCAGGTCCACAGATATGGTCATTAATGAAGTCGGTACTCCCATCTAGAAACTTAACCCCAAAGTCCAACAGTTGTAAAATCAGCGACATGCAATGGCCTACAAAATCTATTAATGTTAAAATACAGCTATAATAACCTTGATAAAGTAAAAACGAGTATTTCCTTCCTTAAGGGATATATATATAGTATATCTGTACACATAGGATCTTGTGACTTGTAACACTGACTGTCTTATTATTTTACAGCCAGGTTTTCCAGGCCTACATAAATACACGAGGACTATCTTGAATCCATATACAATCAACGTCAGCCAAAATGTGCAGCCAAACACTTTGCAGAAGGCATGTGTCCATGAGGCCAATTGAAGTCATGATACTCGGTTAAATCCAAATAACTGAGACATCAAACTTTTGAGAAATAGGATGTTTGAAGTAGTTGGCAACCCCCCCAGTTGGAGACCAGAAATAGCTTTCTGAGCATTTTAAATGCAACTGTTATCCCAACATGAATTCTAAGGAAAGACTTGATATTGAAAGGCAGGAAATGTTAGAGTGTGCACTGGCCGCAATATTTTTATAAATGTAGAAGCCCACCTAGCATTCTCTCTTGTATAAGAAATAGCTTTCTCTTTCTCTTGGTTGTCACTCACATACTCTATCAGCTGCTCCAGGGGGCTGCATATTTCCTAAGGAAGATATCAGTGGGTACCCCTTAGTTTTATATCTGTACCCAGCATTTGAAATATTTGTTATTGTCTTGTGCTCATTCAGAAATGCAAAATCAGATTTTGTTTTACAAAAGTAATCCTATTTTTATAATTGAGATTCTATTTTGATATTTAAAGTCAGAATGCCTATTCTTCTAAGAAAGGCTGGTGGCAAACAAGGCTGCCATACTTGGATATTAGGGTTTTTTTGTTTTTTTATTTATTTTTTATTTTTTTTTTTTTTGTTTTCAGTCTCAGGAGAATAAAGATTGAATAAAATCAAATTACTGTGAATGAATGTCTTTATTAGAAATTTGTCAGCCAGGCAATGGTGGCGCACACCTTTAATCCCAGTACTTGGGAGGCAGAGGCAGGTGGATTTCTGAGTTTGAGGCCAGGCTGGTCTACAGAGTGAGTTCCAGGACAGCCAAAGCTACACAGAGAAACCTTGTTTCAACCCCGCCCCCAAAGAAGTTTGTCATAGTTCAAAAATGATCAAATAAACAGTAAGATAAAAATTCCTTTTATTAAAAAAGTTCATGGTTGAAGTGCACTTATAAAACTGTGCATTTTTAAATTTTAAGTAAAGTTTTATATCTTTATTTTATAGCAAGATAAACTTTATAAACGACAATCTTATGTATATCTGTAGGTAAAGATGTAATAGGTCTTTAGAGACCTCTTCTATAAAGTAAGCTAGATTTCTTTTCATTCCTACTTGTCAGATCATCGGACAGAATGCCCAATTCTATCTAATCAGCCACGTGCTCACTCATTTGTATCACAGCACATTCATTAGTTACTTCTCTCAAGCCTGGGATGCAGCATTGCTAAATGTGAGTTTGTTTTATGTTTAAAGGTGAAGGAAACAGAGTGGAGTGGTTCTGAGGGACAGGGGTAAGGGGGGAGGAGAGGTGAAACTGTGATAAGGATGTATTGTATGAAAGAAGAATCTATTTTCAAGTAAAAAAGAAAATGAAAAAAAAAGAAAATGACAATATTGTATGTTTTCAACACTATAGTAAGTTTAGAGGGCTCTTGCTTGCAAATAAAATTTTAAGGGTATCAGAGATTTGAAAGAGATGAGGTAAAAGTGTTTATTTTTTGTTTTTATTATTTAAAAATTAAAATACAATTATATAATTTTTCTCATTACTTCTTCCAACATGATTTCCTCTTGAGTTCATGAACTCTTTTATTTAAAAATATATGCATATATTTTATTTAACTATATATATATGCATATATATGTGTAATGTGTGTGTGTATTTCTCTTTCAGCTTTCAATACTATTTCTTTGTTCTTCATACTTAGTGTTTGTGTGCATTTAGTTGTAATGTAAGTGGATTTTTTTCCTGGTTTTGTGTACTTGGTAGTCTATGAGCTTCTTGTATCTGCATGGTTTTTATAGTATTTTATTTGGGGAAGTTTTCATCAATGAACTTGACCTGAGAGTCTTCTCCCTAAGCTATACCTATAATATGAAGTTTTGTATTATTTTTTGATAGTGTCTTCAAGTTTCCTTTTCCTGTGATTTAAAGGCTTTTAAATAACATTCTTTGGGTGGTATAATTTCTCTACTTTACTTGAATCCTGGCTATCCTCTCTTCTGCTTGGTTCATTCTAGTTACAAGGTTTTCCTTTGAATTTTTTTGGTTGGGTTATTAAGTTTTTCAGTCCCTGTCCCATTTTAACTTAAAAATTTCCAATCTTTATGTTGCTTTATTTAGCTACATCCCTAACCCTATACTGTCTTCATCATTTCTTTCAGCATTATGTTTATGATTTCTTGGCCATTATTCAGCCATGTATCCTCTTTAAGTTTATAGTTTTTAAGGTCATTGAGCTGTTCTGTTGCATCTTCTTTAAAGTCCTTGAATTCTTTGATAATATATGATTGTTCTTTGAAATTCTGTGTCCAGGGAATCAATTAAGTAATTCTCATTGTGAAATATTTCCATAGTACTGGGTATTTGGGAGTGCAGAGTACTTTGACCTTTCATATTTGTGCTTTTATGATTATACTTGTTCATGCATACCTGGACAGATCACAGATTGTGTAGGGCTGTGTCTTAAGGTTGGAAATTGCATGAGTGGGATAAAATCAGGTGGACACAGGTCTGCGCTGGCATGCAGGATGTATGTTCTGGTTCAAGCATAGAGGTTGGGGGTGGCATTAGCAGGGATGGCCAGAGTAGGTCAAGGCACTGGATGTGGGATTTGGTCAGAGTTGGTGATGGAACTGGGTGCATGGAAAAAAAATCTGGTGGGGTCACATGGCTTGGCCCTGGTGCAAGATACACAGAACTAGACTGGACTCGGAAGATGGATAAGGCACAAGAGGGATGAGAACAGGTAGGAGGAAGGAAGAGTCTAGGCTTGTATGCAAGGTATGTGTCCTGGTCAAAGCTTAAAGTTTGGGTGTGTACAGGTACATACTAGGGTAGGGTACATGACTTGGAGTAGTTGGTTGGTATGGAGAAGAAAGGATCAGGATGAGTAGCCTAGCTCAGCCCTGGTGCATAAAGGGTAGGATTTGCCTGAGTGGAGAGCTTGCATGTGTTTTGAGAGATAAAGTCAGATGGTAGTTGGAGCTAACTTAAAAGATGTGTATCATGGCCAAAACTTGCAGGGTTATGAGATTGGAAACAATGTTGATCAAACTAGGATGGTGGAGCAGGTGGAGGGTGCAATATGTGCAGATCCTAGCTGCTAAGAAAAGTTGATTATTCTATTGCACCAAAACTTAAGGTTCTAGGACCATCTCCCATTGGCCATTCATGCACATCTTATGAATATGCTTTTAGCATGGGAAGAAGATCTGCAAAGTCATCTTCGTCCTAGATCAGGTGCCATAGAGTAGAACACAAAAGGTGGGGAATTTTGCAATAACAGCACAATAGGATCAGAAACTTTATAGGAGTTCAGATCACAAAAGCTAGCAGGACACCAGTCCCCCAACTTGAGTCAGCCTTTTCAAGCTTCCAGATGTATGATCACTTTGTTTTACTAAATAGACTCCTGCTTAAACAGTCTCTACCTCTGGAACAAATTCTTTCCTTTTAGAACTGAGGAAATGTGAAAGTCTCCAATCTACTCACAACATGCCACTATAAATGGAGATTTACTCTTGACCTCAAGTGATTAGTATGTGGTTAGTTTTAACATATTAGTATAAGGTACATATGAAATAAATGAATTTCAAGTTTAGGTTTGGATTTTATTTCAAAACATCGCATAGTGTACATGAGAATATAAAAAATTAAAAGCATGGAACACATGCTTTCATAGAAATAGAACATATTTCATAGAAATATGAAATTTTATAAATTAGTGAAAATATATAAATCATTTCATAGAAGTGTAGAAGTAAATTATGGAACTAGAGCTTAAGAACAATTGTTTTAACAAGGATCAGTAGTATATCAGAATCACAATGTAGAATTTGATGACTTGCAAACAACAGAACTTGTCTTTAGTGTTGGAAGTCCAACTTTGCTTGTAGAGACATAGTCAAAGGGATCCTTAAGACAGACTATAGAGGAGAAAACAGACTGTTTATCAAAGCAGGGAAGGTAATCACAATACATCACACCACTTGAATCAGAGAAATGAAAACCATGCCATAGAATAAAATTGACACGAGAGCAGATAGAGATGTAGTACTAGTTGGTCTACAATTATGTAAACTATATTAGCTTTCAATTTGCTGCAAACCAACTGCCCCTGATTCCCAAGTCCTGGGACCACAAATGTATGTCAGATGTCAATCTTGCCTTTTGATGGTTTTGACCTCTTCATGATCTTGCCTCACCCTAACTGGTTTGTTTCATCACCTAAAGTACCAAACTTTACCAACAGAGGAGATGTAGTTCTGAAGTTCTGAAGAAATGATATAGATTAGGTTGGCCTGGAATCAGAAGGAGTGAAGTGTCATCTATAGAGCAAGAGGTGCACATAAAGACTAAAACATTTTGATATTTGTAAAAATTCAGAAGAAGCAAAACACGGGAGAAAGATAAAGAAGGAAAAGGAAGAAGAGAAAGAGGAGCAAAGAAAAAAAATTGAAAATTAGTAAGTATTCAACTCAGATTTTGGAACTGAGGCTAGCTTCAAACTAATGCTGTTTGTACTGCTTCTTCATTGTGTTGTATACACAAAATGTGTAAAGCATTTTAATTTTTTTGTTAGTGTGTTTTTGTTTTTTGAAACAGTTTCTTCCTGTCACCCTGGCTGTCCTGAATCTTGTTCTATAGACCAGCCTCACTTTGAACTCAGAGATCTGCCTCCCTCTGTCTCCTGAGTACTGGGATTAAGGCATGCACCACCAACTAACAAGGTATCATCAAATTTATCTGATAAATTATATAACAAATGTGATCTTCTATACTTTCTATCAGTCACTTGGCTACAATAACTAGATGACCGGGAGATAAAATATCCCTGCAAATAAATGAAATATACCTTCTCTTTGTTTTTATCTACACCCCCTCCTCGATGTATCTGAGTGTGGGTGTGTGGGTACACAGGTGTGGCCACCCTAGGAGTCATGTGTGGGGGCCACAGATTGGCATACAGATGTCTTTGTCTACATCTTAATGTTTAAGGCAGCATCTCCCCTGAAACCTGAGCAGTCCATTTTAGCTAGGCTCCCAGGATTCACATGTCTTTGCCTGCTAGCTCTGGCATTAGTAGTGTGCAACATCAAACCTGGGTTTTAAGCTCATGTTGGGGGTCCAAACACAAGTCCTCACACTTATGTAGCAAACACATTTTTACCCACAGACCCATTTCCCCATCCTTGAAATTTACATTTGATTAGGTAAAATATTGGTCTCAGTATAAAAGTCTAATTCTAATTCTTGAGCCAAACTGAAGGAAAAGTTTGTGTGTGTGAATGTAGACTCCTATTGTTCTAATAATAAGTGGGTGTTTTAAACCACAAAATATAATTTTATTATTCTACTCAGACCTCTTATTATGTAGCTAATTAAAACCTATTATTGAATGAAAATTCAAAGATTAGAGCACTACATTGAAGTCTAACTAAATTGACATCTTTGTAGCTATCT
Source organism: Apodemus sylvaticus (assembly GCF_947179515.1). NCBI lineage: Eukaryota > Metazoa > Chordata > Mammalia > Rodentia > Muridae > Apodemus > Apodemus sylvaticus. The sequence continues at coordinate 48,682,303 of NC_067473.1, forward strand.
AGAGAATCTTCTTCTTTCCCTCCCCTCCCCAAGCAAATGAGATGCTAACACCAAAGTATTTTGGTAGTATTTATTTTACTTTACTTTTTTAGTATTATTTTTGGAAATGCAGCAGGACCGGGACCCAATCTCTGGGCAGCCGCAGCTAAAATTCTTTAGCTATTGCATGCTAAGAATTAAAAGCAAACAATGCATATAGAACTAAATAACAATATCTGTTCTGTAAACTATAATATTAATCAAGTAGCCAAAGTACTAATTAGAGGCAACTTTCAAGACATTGCCTGCCATATAATTATGTTTATAATAGGGTGTGTGCCTTTTGAAGTTTCCTTTTAATTATAATTTCTCTAAATTGATAATTTCCAGAATTATCAATCTCTCTGCTCTGGGATATTTTTCCATATTTTATAACTTTGCTATATTTGTTTTTTAAGCAAAAGAGTAGGTTTTGTGAAGTTCTTGTCTCCATCCTCCAATCTCATTCTTGGTCTCAATTCATCAAACATCTGAAACAGAACAGCCCGCAACCCCAGAAGCATTCACAGGTCCTTTTGCAGCTGGTTTCCCATTCTGTCAATGTTCTTTTTGCTTCTTGTGCTCTAGACAATTTTGGCCATTACTTAGCCAGATTCTTATTTTCTTGTTGCTCTAGCACTGAGTTTCTGGTCTTCGTATCAGGTGAGACTCCTGCAAGATTTCTACTTTTCCTTTGCTTCAGCCATTGCGCAAACACTTCTATCTGGACTTCTCTTCAATAAATATCTGCAGATTTCCACAGAATAGAGAGAGAATCTACTGGTACATATTTATAGTGGCATTGTGAATTGAGGTTTTAGTGCATTTTCCTTTTGTATAGCATCTGCCACACATTTACACACTATGCCCAAGTTTAGTACTGATGAACAATTCTGTAACTATCCTTGCTTTGATTTTTGATTACCACTCTTCCTATTTTATGAAAAAAAAAGCACAATCAGCTTGTTTGGCTAGACTAAAATATAACCCTCTGACGCTGGAAAAATATGTGGATTCTATATTAATCATATGTTTTGCTATTATTTCATTTAAATGCTACTTATATATAACTTATTCTAATTCAAAGAATTATTTGATAAATTACACGTTGCTGGTTAGAATACTATTTCAATTGGAATAAAGGGAGGCAACTTAAAGGTGGATCTTGAGTTGGACGTTTTCTTTCATGCTCCTTCTTAGAAGTTAAGTGGAAGCAAAAGAATGCAGCTCACAGAGAGGCTGAGTCAGCCTGATATATCGTTCTGTTCTGTGATGCTCCATAAAAATCTCCTTATGAAGGCCATCTTTCTGGATCAGAGTTTTGTTCCTGAGATGCATCTCTAAGGCTGAGAGCACCATCGGATCTGTTCTCTCGTAGCATGAATTTCCTGGAGAGTTTCATTTTTCATCAAAGCAATTTCTCCATTGTTTGCATAGTTAGACTCCCTTTTTTTCAGTTTTGGGGCAGTTTTAGTGCTAACAGATCTATGAATCATTAAATGAGCCTGTGATTTATGTCTCTTTTTATACTTTCAAACTTAAACCTGACCTAGTTATAAAAAGAGAATGGGCAAGAAACAAAAGTTTTGATAACAGTAGAATTAAAAAAAAAAAAACCTTAGACTTACTGAGTGTTTTCTTTTCATTTTTTATTAGATATTTGTTTTATTTACATTTCAAATGTTATCCCATTTCCTTGTTTCTCCTCCGAAAACCCTCTATCCCTTCCCTCCTCCCCATGCTCACCAAACCACCCACTCCTGCTTCCCTGTCCTGGCATTCCCCTGTCTCACTGGGACATTGAGCCTTCACAGGACCAATGGCCTCTCCTCTCATTGACTTCTAAAAAGGCCATTCCATTCTCTGCTACACATGCAGTTGGAGCTGTGGGTCCCTCCATGTGTACTCTTGGCTGATGGTTTAGTCCCTGGGAGCTCTGGGGAGTCTGGTTGGTTCCTATTGTTGTTCTTCCTGTGGAGCTGAAATTACCTTCAGCTCCTTGGGTCCTTTCTCTAGCTCCTCCACTGGGGACCCTGTGCTCATCTGGATTTTTTTCATACAATGTATTTGATCTTGTTTTCCCCTGATCCACTTCTCCTACAACATCATACCACCTTTCCTTCCCAACCTTATACTCTTTCTATGAACTTAAAAAAAGTCAAAATAGACAAACAATAAAACAAAAAATTGGCAAAATAAAATGATAAAAAGTACAAACACACACACACACACACACACACACACACACACACACACACACACACATAGACACACACCCCAAACCATGGTTGACTATTCCTATAGGTATGAGGCCTTTTCTGGAGTATAATTTGTATACCCAATGACACTTGACTGAGAAAACTTACTTTCTTTTTCTTTCTTTCTTTCTTTCTTTCTTTCTTTCTTTCTTTCTTTCTTTCTTTCTTTCTTTCTTTCTTTCTTTCTTTCTTTCTTTCTTTCTTTCTTTCTTTCTTCTCTTCCTTCCTTCCTTCCTTCCTTCCTTCCTTCCTTCCTTCCTTCCTTCCTTCCTTCCTTTCTTTCTTTCTTTCTTTCTTTCTTTCTTTCTTTCTTTCTTTCTTTCTTTCTTTCTTTCTTTCTTTCTTTCTTTCTTTCTTTCTCAAGTATAAAAGAGAAAACAAAACAAGCAAACCTTGCCTTTACTCTTTCTAAATTCTGTGTATCTGATTGAATATGTCAAAGACAGATTAGTAGAGAACATGCATTTTATGTAATACTTTTACAGATACAAAGAAGACTGTGAGAAAAGAAAGATCAAAAGATGTGAAGAAACAACTAGTATCAACAGCTTTTCAATTTTAGAAATAAAGCATACTAAACTGTGGAAAGTGAAACTATGAAGGTCTATGCGAGGTCTACTTTATAGAGTATAGGCCTTTTTCAGAAAGTAAAATGGAAATGAAGGAAAGTATGGGAGTTCAGTTGCTAGGCTTGTTTAACTTGTTTGGATTTTAGCCAAAACTTCAAGTGTCAAGTGCTCTGTATAGTCTCTTCTCCATCTAAGTGATGTAATCTGTGGTAGACTGTTCTAAAGACCTTCATTTCCGAACCCAGGTATCCCTCAACAGAAGAGTGGATACAAAAAATGTGGTATATCTACACAATGGAGTACTATTCAGCCATTAGAAACAATGAATTCATGAAATTCTTAGGCAAATGGATGGAGCTAGAGAACATCATACTAAGTGAGGTAACCCAGACTCAAAAGGTGAATCATGGTATGCACTCACTAATAAGTGGTTATTAACCTAGAAAACTGGAATACCCAAAACATAATCCACACATCAAATGAGATACAAGAAGAAAGCAGGAGTGGTCCCTGGTTCTGGAAAGACTCAGTGAAACAGTATTTGGCAAAACCAGAACGGGGAACTGGGAAGGGGTGGGAGGGAGGACAGGGGAAGAGAAGGGGGCTTACGGGACTTTCGGGGAGTGGGGGGGGGGCTAGAAAAGGGGAAATCATTTGAAATGTAAATAAATTATATCAAAAAAAAAAAAAAAAAAAGACCTTCATTTTCTTCTCCATCCTTCAGGAATGTTTTTCTCTACAGGAAGAGTTTGTTTTTAGGGGTAGTCCTTCCCACGTTTATTGTTGCTTTGTTATCACATCATTAGCTCAACATTCCTGTGATGGCTGTTCTTGCTTGTCAACTTGACTACAACTGGAATGAACTACAATCCAGAAATGGAACACACACCTGTGATTCAGATCTTGAGGCATAGTGGCCATGAAAAACTTAGGCCCAGGCAAGGTAGTACAGGCCTTTATTCCCAGGAGTCAGAGTCATGCATATCTCTGAGTTCAAGGACAGCATGAGATAGTGTAAATTCCTAATCCAGGTGTGGTGGTACATACCTTTAATCTGGGCCATACCTTCTGCTGGAGGCCTTTAAAAGGACAATGAGCAAAGGAAGTCTTTGTTCTTCTTCACCTGCTTCTACTTACTTGCCAGCACATCTGATAGAACCCACTTTGTGATTCCAGTTTATACTGCTGAGGACCAGTTGGACACCTAGCCTCATGGAACTAAGCATGATTCTTGGACTTCCTATTCACAGTTGCCCATTGTTGAGTTAATTGAATGACAGATCGTAAGTCATTCCAATAATTTCCCTTAAAATATATAGACATTCCATAAGTTCTGTGACTCAAGAGAATCCTGACCAATACAATACTTAATATATCTAAGTGATGTAATCTGTGGTGGAGTGTTCTGAAGCCCTTCATTTCTTCTGTCTAAAACTTCAGTGTAAGTTACCTTAAAGGTAAAGGTGAAATCATGTCTGGTAAAGAGAATGTGGTTAGTACACAGTGGTAAGAGCTCTGCAAAGAGGAGGATGGACATAAGAAAAACACTGAAAAAAAAAGCCAACACAAGCATACTGCCTCAAATTCAATAAATTTATCTTCCAACTTTTTGAATATGTCATCCAAATGAAATGGTTGAATCCATTGTCAGGTGGATAGTGCTCATGCCTTCTGTTCACATGTATAAAATAGATATTTTATGTCATATAATCCATAGTAAAATAGTATTTTCTCACAGTGACTGTGCATGCTCCTCTGTATTGAGTAGTTATATCTACAAGGTGACAATTTTGGACCATAAGGAAGAAACATTCAATAAGTTTTATGGGGATTTTGTTTTTCCTAGGAATTAGGATCCCTAATTAGGATTCCTAATCACAGGAAGGCTAGTGGGATTTTCTTGTCTGGTCATAGATACCATCCCTTCATCCATCTGCCTCCATGAGTTTATGTGATCATATTTGTAGACACTACTGTAGTTCATATTTTTAATATTATCTAGAAGTTGACATTACAAAAGTCAGACTGATCATATAACATGAAAAAGCCCAGACAATGGTTGTATGGCAGTATAAAAAGTGTGCTTCACTTAAGAAAACCATCAGGCTGATAGGAAAGATGTTTGAAACAAACCTGATGCCAGGAGATCAGAAGTTGAGCACAATAGATTAACGAGAGAGGAAGAAAGAGGAAGATTTGTATTAAAAAACAAAACCCAACATTTTCTTTCTTAAGGAAGTGAGAGTCTAAAAGAGATAAAATAGAGAAGGAAGTAGTTTCTTGACGTGTTGTCTTGGGAAAATCTGTCTACTTTGTGATGTCATCTGCTTCTAGGATCTTGAACTGACTCTGAAATCCTTTTTATGAGGTCACCTGTAGAGATGGCATTCCATCTGTTCTGGGTATGTTGCTGAGTCTACCTAGGCCATGGTTCACATGAGCGTAGGAGGAGTATCTTTTATTATAATGAAAGTGCAGGTGGTGTGGAGTTCTGCATAAGGTCCTTTCCAGCAAGGTAACAGTGCATGGTATTTCCTAAGCTTCTTGATATCTTCTTGACTTCTTGGTTGAAAGCCATGAAAGGAATATACTTTATTCACATATAGTATGTCCCAAATACACTAGCTAGTTCTTATATATTGCAAATCTCAGCATCCAATTGTTCACTCAACTGCGTGGAAAGGCCATTCAACCTGGGAATGGAAGGTTTGGAGATGCTGCTAAGTGTAAAGTCCCTCCAAGTATTTCTGCTTCATAACAGAAGATTTTATTTCCGTAAAGGCTCATTTTGGTTATTTAAGTACATTTCATGACTGGAATTCTTCCCTATAAGCATTCTTAAGTTTTATGTTTAGATTGTATGTCTTGTCATGATTATTAAGGATGTTATCAGTTGTAGAAATTTGTAAATTGGATGTGAGGTTTTTACTCTTCCTTTGACCATTTAGTTCCTGGATAAAAGATATACACAACCCTTATATTTACAATAAGCCTTGAATGGTACAAACACTGGGCAAGTATCTACCCTCTGTGCTATTAGAATCTACTTTCCTATTGATAACCTCAAGGTATTACATACTGTGTTTCTTTTGGGCTGCTCTTAACTCCAATTGGTCATCCCAGGGCCACATCTTCATGAGTCACCTAGCTCATGGCAGCTTCTCCTTCCTCCTGCACATTCTTCTCCTCATGGTCCTCCTTTATCCCCAAGCCCAGGATACCTAAACCCCACTTATGTCTCCTCTGTCCAGCTATTGGCTGTGGGCATCTTTACCATTCAGAAATAACTTGGGGGCAGGGTTACTTGAGTCTATGTGCAGAGTCTAGGTCTTGGGGGCCCACACTTATTACAATAGACATCAAGACCTCAACAATCAGTTATAAAATTATTTGGAGTATAAAATAGTTATCATGAACAAATAGTTTACTTGTGATAAAAAAATGAGTTTCTTAGTCAAAGTCAGTCTATAACGGAATGTCAGGGTCAGGGATAGTCGATTACTGGTATCTTTGCCACTATCATAGTGTCAGCATGAGTACTTGGATTACATTGAGTCATATACTGAACTTGCAGGCAATAACTTACCAGTGTGAGAAGCTGAATGCAGGAGATAGGTGTATGTGATCATGTGAAATGTCAGGGTACTCTGACACCTCTCAAGGGCAGGATGGCTTCCTTCTGAAAGTTTATTATATTTACAGCTAGTGAAACAGCAAAGAATTTGGCCAGAAAGTGAATACTGGAGCAGAATTAATTATATTTCAGTTCCTTAATCCTCATCTACTTGGATGTGTGTCTTATCCAGCGAGACATAAGTGCAGACCAATGAGTCAAATCTAATAGATGCCAAGATGATTTTCTGGCTGAGGGTATGAACCATCTGCTAATTGTTTGACAACCTTATGTATTTCCCCCCAAATATCCCTGAATGTAAATAATATTAGTCAGGAAAAGTAAGCTTGCAAACTCGGTGGAGAAAGGAAACAAGGGGTCAGTTTCCAGCTGCATACAACAACTTTGCCAGTTCTTTTATTTTCAAGACTTTTCATTTTCCCAGGTGCAGGCTTGATGGTGGATACATTGTGATTTTTCGAAAGAAAAGGAATCATTTGAAACATTAGCATTACAAGCCCATTTGTAATAGGACTATAAGAAAAATTAAAACCCTCTAGGTTTCAAATACTAGTATGAGCATGACAGACTCCAAAATCCTATATGGAATAGTGCATTTGTGTAATGTCCTTGTTCCCCAGTGAGCATGTTCCAGTGAAGGCTTTAATTCAACTGTCCACACTACACAGGCAGAGATTTGAGAGGCTTATATAAAAATTTCTTGCCATTGCCTGACACTGATTGTCTTTAAGATGTCAGCTGGAGCTTTAGAAGTAAGCAGGATCCTCGTGAAATCACATTTCTCTGAAGCTCTGTAACTTGGGCCAATGCATTGAACTAATAGGTAGATAAGAGCCAGACAAACAAAATTTATTTAGAATGTTCATGTGCATGGGAGACATTCAAAGAAAAAAGCTGTATCCAAGATCTTAATATACATCTTATACAAAAACTGTTATGAAAAACTAATAAGATCTAGGAAAAGCATCTAGAGGGAGTAACTAACAGGGAAGTGCCTGAGGTATATGTGGGGAAGTCTAGCTGACAAGAACATACCAAAGGTTTGATGGTGCAAATTCATTTTAGCTTCTGCTTGCAGTCCCCAGTTATAGGGTTTTATTCTTTTCTACATACAGAGATGGGTATCCAGCACATGAAAAGTATTATCTCCTGGGGGCTGCTAGAGAGCCTGCTCCTCAGCTCATGAGAAGCATCATTTCCTGGGGCAGGTCAGAGAGGCTGTCTGTCAGCACATGAGACGCATCAACTCCAGGGACTGAGTTTGCTCAGCCCTTTTAAAGGCTTTTTAGGTCCTCCAAAATAGCAAGCATTGTGTTTAAGATGGTGTATTTTGAACCCCTCCAGAAGTGTCATGCCTAACTGTTTTGTATACACTATTTTCCTACACTTTCAGGAAGAAACCTGTGTGCTAGTTATCAATCACCCATGTTTTATAGTTAAAGAAAGAAAAACTCAAAAGTACAATGAAGTTAAATATTTGAACAAGTTAGCATTGACATTCGGTCTTATTTCAATGTTGGTCCTAACCTAGAATATTTAATTTGTGGTTAAGGTATTTATAGACATTACTTAAGTATTAAGCATTAAGGCAGGTAAGGGTTTTATTCTAGTTGTTGAGAGAACAAGTTAGAAGTAATTTTCCTTTGACCAATTAATGAGAAAATGGCCACTTTTATAAAATCATGTGTGTTGGACTATGTAGATTTTGTCTATCAAAGGGATTTGAATCCACTTTACACTATCAATAAGTATTTTGCACTTAATACACAAACATTATATAACTAAGATTTTATATATATATATATATATATATATATATATATATATATATATATATATATATATATATGATTCTCATCTATATATCCTGATTCACAATTTCCTCCTTGATTTGAGAATTTTTTCTTCTCCAAGGCATGTCATAGAAACTTTAACTGCCCTGAACTTTGTTCCTGAATTGTCCATAAATTCTCTGATTTCCCATTGTCTGATAAGAGGTCATAAGACTTGTTTTTTTCCAGACCTTGCTTGTCTGGCACTGTGCATGTTGGAACTGTGTAAATGTGGCCAAAGAACAACAGGCCTTGCTTAGAATTTCTCTCCTGGCTCACAGGCACCAGGACACACTCTACTCGTGTAACCTTATTTTGACATAGTCATCAATGGTTCAATCATGCCAATGCAATGAAGTCCCCTTAAAATCAGTAAGGACAAACTTTTAGAGATTTCATGCAGAAAGTCCTGGATGGAGATTTATCTAGAGAGAATAAGGAGCTTTGACTGACTGCTCTACCCAGTCCTTACTCCACAGATCTCTCTTCTGTCCTCTGTAGTATTTTGTATGGCTGACTGTTAAGTCTGTCTGCTCAAGTCCTGGAAATTGTTCATGAAAATGAACAACAACCAAGGAAAGGGCTGTGGCAACATGGTGTACAATCATTTTGTCAGAAGCACAGGCAAAGCTACCTACAGTTTGTGAATGCCATCTGAATTGGTGGGTCTGTACCCAGCTGTCAGCCAAGAGCTCTGGAGTGCCAAAGAGAGTTTTTTTTTGATAACATGCTGTTTCTTCTCTTTCACACTGCCTCAGAGTCTTGTAAAGAGATTGTGTGTGCTGCTGTCATCCTTAATAGCTCTTCAGCCTCTAAAGCACAGTTCTCAACATGTGGGTTGCAACCACCGCCTCAGGGTAGCATAGCAGATAACACTCATATCAGATATTTACATTATTATTCATAACAGTAGCAAAATTACAGTTACAAAGTAGCAAAGAAATCATTTTTATTTTTTTGGGGGGGGTCCCAGCATAAGGAACTGTATTAAAGGGTCACAGCGTTAGGAAGATTGAGAGGCACTGCTCTAAATTCAGATTTCTGGTTAATATGCTTTGTATCTTGACCTAGGGATTCACAAGCCTCACATTTTTCTTGAGATATTCCCTAATCTAATCACATAATTGGTGTTTATGATTCCAAAGATGAAATATCATTTGTTCTATTTCTGCTATGGTCTCACCTACACTGGCATCACCAGTAAGTGTTTCTAGTTCCATTTCATGACACAAGCATTCTAATATTGTATCACAGCATACTGTTAGTGAAGAAAAATGTTGGCAGTTGGGACAATTTTTAAAATATAGGATTAGGTTAGTATATGTGTCTTTAAGGTCTCTTCTAAGTTTGTGGCTTCTAAGAGACAAGTTTTTTTTTTTTTTGTCTGAGGTCAAAAGCAACTGTTATTAAGGAAATAATACTACTTATGTAAATTTAACTCTATTTAATGTTTAAGATGTTGGTATGAAAGCTTATATCCCACCCCCATATATACATATAAATGTATGTATGTATGTATGTATGTATGTATGTATGTATGTATGTATCTAATGAAACTTAATCCTCAAGGAAATATTTAGATGTGTTTGCCATGTGTTAAGTGATGACTATGAAATCAGAACTCTCATTGATGGGATGCATACCATCATATAAGCCAGGCCACAGAGAGTTTGCTTTTTCCTCCTAGCATGGGGGAGTAGCTTGTGCCTTAATCTTGCAATTCCATTATATAAAATCAATTTTTTCTTACTAAGTCTATAATGTTTAGGATTTATTTGCATGTATATATGTGTGTTTGTGGATGTTTGCAACATGTGTGTGGGTACCTGTGGAGTGCAGAAGAAGGTGGGGGATCCTGTGGATTGCTGGTCATGAGCCAAGACATATGGTGCCCAGAACTGATATCAGGTGTTTTACAGGTATAGGATTTTTTTTAAATGTTGAACTATCCCTCCAGCTCCAAGCTATAATACTTCATTGTAATAGTCCCTCCAATAGACTAATTTCAACATAGTGATTAAGATTTCAAGCAAGAGATAAACATGTGCTTTGATATGAGGTAGAAATCATTGAGATGAGAGAAAAGGAAGAGTTATTTGGTGCAAGTAAAAGACAGGAAATTTTCTGCGGACGTAGGAAGGGAAGTTTACCTTTCTACTCAATCCATTGAAGTATCTCATCAGGTGAGAAGTCAGAATTTGAGCGGAACATTTATTGAGAGGGCCAATAATATAAAGGCAGTGTTCCTTTGTGTAAGAGTATTTTGTGCTGGAACTTCTAACATATATCCCTGGCCACTGCTTTCTACCTACAGTACCACCTCAAACCTACAGTACCACCTCAATGAAAGGAGTGTGATCCAAAATACTATTCTTTTCCAATAACAAACCAAGCACTACTTTGTTTGACATTTTGAAAACATTCATTCTAATATTTTAAAAGATAAATTACATTTGCTTACACAGTAAATGCTAAACTTTTTTTTTTAAAGTTCACTGTAATAAAATATAGACATTTATCTGTCAATAAGCTAAAATGCTTAGCAAGCATTTGGGACAACCAATGGAAGCTGCCTTTACCACTGGACCCTGGAACTCATTTCAAACACTAATAAAAAACATTTACAACATTCTTTTGTTAATGTCCCATTCTTGCTAATCTTCCCTGCCACAAACACAAACAGCGACTCACATGCCACACACAGAAATACTTGTCTTTCTGTCCTATCATAAAGAAATATTGCAAAACATTCATTCTTTGGTCAAAGGGCTGCCCTATCCTTACCACATAACCAATATACTGGAAGCACTTCTGACGTACAGAGACACTAGAGGAAAACTCACTTATTTCAGTAGTAAGTTACCTACTTTTCTTTCTATACTGCGAGCTCATGGAGAAAAGGCAGTCATGGTTTGGGGGAAAATATTGTCAAGTTATGTGTCTGTAATTGCCTCATCTTTTTTTTCCCTGTTATGACTTTAGTTATGTGAGTAGCGCTTCTGCCATTTAGTTGTCTGTGATAGATGTAGAACTACATCTTGGGCATTGAGGATCTCTAGAATTTCAAAACATATTTGGAGCAAGGTTAAGAAAGTTAGGTCAAGCATACAAGGTACCATAGATGAGGAAGAAGAATAAGAACTCAAATAGAGAAGATGGCAGAAATGTAACATTGTACTAACTTTTCTTCTTGAATCAAGTTTGTGAATTCTGTCTAAATCATCTATAACCTATGCTTAAAGAAAAAATTGTTAGGAAATACTCTTGCTTTCAGAACAACTTGTACTTTTTTCTGTTTCATTTTATGCTTATTTTTAAAAACAAGATTTATTTTGAACTATGTACGTGTATGTATGGGCACTCACATGTGTGCATGTCTACATGCATGTGTTTGTGTATGTCTACATATGAGTGTAATATCCATGGAGGTCAGAAGAGAGTGTCTGATCCCCTGAACCTGAAGTTACAGGCAATTGTGAGCCACATGTTAGTGCTGGGAACTGAACTCAGGTCTTCTGTTAGAGTCATCTTTCGTGTCCTTTTAATCTCTTTTTTTGTATAAGCTTGTCTAAAAGTGTAATGCTTAACTGGTGGTACGTATCTATCTTTGTGTACTCTGTATCCTGTGTCATTAGCATATAAGGACATAATACTGGAGTCTACTCACATAGTTTTTTATTTTTGTTTTATTCATTCGAAAGAATGAGTTTTTCGATATTTGTGGATATGAGTCAGAGGCAGTAAAAACTACCTCTGAAGCTGCAAAGCTTTCAGAGTCTAGGAGCTATGTGTTCAGTCCCGTGACTGTGCCTTAATCATGTACTTGGAACTGTACAGCCCTGGAGAACAAGGGCAGGGCATATGAATGGCCTCCCCTTCATGTTCTTTCTGTGCTCACCAACCTCTAGGTTCTTTTTGTCACCAGAAATGTCCTCTTGTGTATCTCAATACTTACTAATATTTCTGAAACTTCTCTGTGTATAGTAATAGTAACAGTTTAGCTTTAAAATTTATCATTTCAATGGCAAAGTGTCTAAGGCAGCATGCAGTGCCTAATGACTTCAAGATGGTAGTTATATGGGTGAAGAACATCACCACACTGTAGTGTGGTGTTGGTTTCTATTTCTTTATTATGTCTGTGCTTCTGTATTTTTAATTGGGTACTACAATGGAGCATTTATTAGCAAAGCAAGCATTGTTGTGAAAAAAGTGGAAATCAATGCAATGAATTTGCTCTCTCTTGCTTGGTCTCTCCTGTCTCAGCTCCCTCCTTCTGATCTCAGTGTGTCCTTTCTCTTAACATCTTGTGCATTTCTCATATACTCAATACAATTAAAAAAAAAACAAACTAAAGCAAAAAGCAATAACCAATCCCTTTACCAGAAAATAACACAAAAGCCCTAGTTAGCAGAGTAGGAAGCTTTGACATAATTTTTCTTTCCCAGTGAATGCAAGGAACTCCTTCAAATAGGCTCTTGAAGATTCAGTTTTACCTTTACATTTTATTTTTACTTCTTATTTGAAAAATTGTATGATAGTTGGATCCAAGATTAGCTAAAAATATTTACAAGATCAAAAAAAATGAGCATTTATGGATCTGAAATTTAATTACTTAATCATGTACTTAACATGCTTGTCTGTAGCAAACCTTGTAGTTGCATACTTTACTTTAATTAACAAGCATTTGAGGCAGTAGTTCTGAACCTTAATAATGCTATGAGTGATCCTTTAACACAGTTCCTCATGGTTTGGTGACTCCCAACCATGAAAATTGTCATTGCTACTTCATAACTGTAATTTTGTTACTACTATGAATTATAATGTAAATGTTTGTGTTGTCCAATGGTCTTAGGTGACCCCTGTGAAGGGATCATTCAATCCCACAGGGTAAGAACCATTGATTTAATGCAACATCTTTATTTGCTGCTTCATTGCACATGTAGCTGGTTCTCATATCTGCATAACTTCCATCAATATGCAATGTGGTTTTAAGCTGTCACAGTGACTTGAAGTGACTTATATAGTTTCTTATTTTAGAGGTTTTTGAATACATCATGGTAAATACTATATTGGTAGGTATATATACATGACTTTACAATTTTATTACAAAATAATTTTGGGATTTATCACACAAGTGACCCATGACTCAAATAATTTAATAAGCAGGCATGTATTCAACTGATTTCTTTACAGCAAGAATGAGAGTTTAATCTATCTAGGTTTTCAAGTGCATTTCATCCTCATGCTTCTAAATTATATTGAAAGAAAATAATGTGTTAGGGATGCAATGTACCTGTCACTACTTGAGAAGACATTGAGCCCAGCCTGGTTCTCACTGTGAATGGTGGAGTGGATGGATGTAGAGAATAAGGTGACTGTTCCACTGGGGCTTGGGGGTTATCAGGACCTAGCTGGCGAGTACTGAGAACATCACTCATTGAAGTAGTAAGAAGACATTCAGGAGCCAACTCTAGTAGAATACAGATGTCATGCCCCTTTCTGGAAGGTCTTCAGATTTCAAACTTCATAGTTTTGGAAGATGTGAATATCCATAGGAATATATCTTAGGAAAGGGAACAATGAGACATGAAAACGTGTTATGTTATGTATACCTAGTTGAAGGTAAACATTTATGCAAAACTTAAAAGTGTTTTAATTCACAGAATTAAACGGTGTAGAATTCCCCACATGTTGATTCATGTTGGTGCTCACAATGTTTTAGAATTTGAGGTATTTCAAATTTTCTTTCTTCCCCCCCCCCCAAGTAGGCATGTTCTACCTAGTCGATATGAAGCATAAAGCCATTTGTTACCTGGGGTTAAATTCAGTAACAGTGGCAGGGCAGTTGAAGGCCGTGGCAGAGACCCTCACATTCCCGAGAGCAGGGTTGGCAAGACTTTGATGCTTTGATTGTGTTTCTTTCTCTGACCATAGTCCAAAGTCCCAGGGATTGAAGTTAGGTTTGGGTTTTCATCTTGGGGTGATCACTTATTTAGGATAGACATGGAAACTTTTGTCACTTTTGTCACTCTTGTCAGTCCTCTTATGCAAAATGGAAATGGTAAAGACTGTAAGAATTAAATGATGATGTAATATAAAAAATTAGTTAAGCTTTTAAAATGTATTTTTATTTTTAAAATATATTTCTAATTGAAATAGAATTACTTTATCTGCCCTTTCCTTCCTCCACCTCCTCCAAGTTCTTCCATGAACCCGATTCTCAAGTTGGTGGTAGGCTCTTTTTATATATGATAGCCCCTAAATATATATGGTAGCTTCATATGTGTGTGTGCATAATTATAAATAGTTCTTTAATATTATATATTTATCATATATTTAATGTTATATATTAAAGAATTTAGAAGTCTATATTATTTAATATATAGTTAACATACCTTAAATGTATTTCTTTAATATATATCACATATATACATATATGTGTGTATGTGTATGTGTATGTATATGATGTATATGTATGTGTATATGTATATGTATGTGTATGTGTATATGATGTATATGTATGTTTATGTGTATGTGTATATGATGTATATGTATGTGTATACATATATGTATATGTATATATGTATATATATATGTATGTGTATGTGTATACATATATGTATACGTATATGTATATGTATATATGTATGCACAAAAAACTGCCAGTTTTTTGTTTGGTGACTTGTTTGTTTGTGTATATATGGTTGATCACTTTGTATTGAATAACTAATAAGGGAACTAATGCTTGGGAGAGGGTAATTTTCTGTCTCTTAGCAGCCAAAATCTTGTAGTTCTTTGTTTAAGGGTGTGGCCCTGTGAAATTTTTCTCTTCCTCATTAACATGACCATTGATATTGTCAGTGTTCTAGTCTAGTTTATTCAGACATTTCTGGGAAAGACTTTTTACACCAGAATTTCTGGTATCCATGAGCCATGTATTGGCTCTTGTGATCTTTATGGCCCCTCTTCCATGATGATTCTTGGGCAGGAGGAATTCTGGAGCTATAATAGAGATGTATCCACTGGGGTTGAACTTTCTACAATCTGTTGGCCTCTGCACTGAGTCCAGATGTGGTTTTCTGTGACAATCTCCATTTGCTGTACAGAGTGGCTTCTTTGCTGAGGGGTGGTAGCTACCCTATCTGTGGATAAGATCTAGAATGTGGTAAAGAATTATCTTGGTCTAGAGAAGTGGTAATAGTAGGTTCTTCTAAGTAGGTCCTCACAAGTCCTGGGGAAGCTGCCTCAGTTTCCCATACTAGTCATGATTTTCCTCCTATTGAGTACATCTTAAATCCAATGAGACAGCTGTAGGTTGGCACTAACATATGCTTGCCACTTTAGTGTACCATTGTACATATTTTGCTATGCTCATAATTGCCATGATTCACAAGTGTGCAGCTGGATAGGAATGTTAATTGCTTTCTTCTCTTAGCAGCTTGCATAATAATTTCTGGAACCAGGGAAGATAGACCATATGAAAGAGGCTTTCAGGTCAGATCCAGTTCAAATAATTTGAGTCCTGTGCCTTACGTATGCAGTATCTTCAGCATTAGGGATAAACCTTAACACATGAGCAGCAACAAAGAGCTACATCTATAACATATATTGTTTTTAGAGTTACTTAGACTAACTTGGCCAAACATTCAAAAGGAGTTTTTCATGTCTGGTACTGGTAGATATAAAACAATGTGATTCCTTGAGGTTTTATCAAACAACCTTGATGTTTTTTGTCCCTCCCCCCCCCATTTATGTATTGATCATCTTCCTTATTCCCCAGTTGGACTTCTGTCCCTGTTATTCAATTTCCCACTTCATGTCACTTGCATTCTGCTATTCTCCTCCCATGCTCTCCACTTTGTCCCCTTTCTTAGTCATTTTCTGGAAATCCCATGTGATATACTCACATATGAGAATTTGCAGCTTGGAACTGCAGGTGACCTATGTCAATCTCCCTGCACAAAAATTAGTTCCAAGTAGATCAATTTGAATTAAGGTCTAGAAGAAAACATAGACAGTACACTACACGATACAGGAGTTGAGAAGGACATTCTGCAAAACATTCCATTTGTCAAAGAGTTAAAAGCCAAACGTTCGACAACTTGGAACTTAAAAAACGGAAAAGCTTCTGTAAAGCCAATGAAATGATCAATAGAGTAAAGAGTAAACTCACATAGGGAGAATTTTTAACAGCTATACATTTGACAGAGAATTAATATCCAAAATATCCAACAACAATGCATCAAGGAAACAAATGAACCAATTAAAATGTGGGCTAGAGATATAAAGAGTTCTCCATAGAAGAAATAAAAATGGCCAAAACTAACTCAAAAAGTGCTAATTATCCTTAGTAACTAGGAAAATAAAAATTAAAATGTCTATGATTTCATCTCACCCCAGTCAGAATAACAGACAATTAATCACCCCAGTCAATAACAGACAATTAACCAGGTTTGGAGATTGTGGGAAAAGATGAACCCTCATTGACTGTTTTTAGGGATATGATTCCAGTCATCCACTCTGAAAATCAGTATAAAGAATCTTCAAAAAAAAATCAGTATACAGAATCTTCAACAACAACAAAAAAATCTAAAACTAAATCTACTGTATGACTCAGCTATGTCACTCCTTGGCATATGACTAAGAGATTTGACAGCCTGTTTCACAGATATTTGCTCAACAGTCTTACAAGTCACCCTATTAACAATAGGCAGGAAAGGGGAACAGCCTAAGTGTCTTTCGGCAGATAATGCTCATGCCTATCTCATTTTGGTTCCTAGAATCTTATGCTTTTACTCATTTGCTTTCTCCCACTTCCTGTCATTCAGTCATTAATGTTGACACTTGATCCGAATACTTTGCTCTTTTACTTTACATTTAGATTTTCTACCTCTTACATAGGGAGGTCTGGCAGAGTTCAATGGACTCCTTAGACTCTTCACCTCTTCTAAACATGAGGGGATAATACCTTATGCTTAAAACACGAGAGTAATGAAGATTAAGATTTCCTTTTGATTCCTTTTTGAGGTTGTTTTCCAATAATGAGGATGAGTGGATAATTTGCTACCAAGAAGAATATAATGATCCCTCTATGTCCCATAGAAGTATACTGGCAGCATAACTATCGGAAAAGCCATGTTTTCCTCCTAAAATAAAAATATTAAACGTGGGTAGAAGTAGTAAGTTTTCCAAGTACTAAGTGCTGGAATACATGCAATTTAATCTCTTCCTTTTGGCTCAGACTCATCTGTGACACATTACTAATGATTCTTCATTTACCTATGAATAAAAATGCAAATCTGGTTATCAAATCCTATTAAATGTTTAAAATTCATTTATTTTTTAATAAGGTAAGTTAGAGTCAATTCCTTTTGTAAAGATATAAAGTAGCTTGCTATTTTAACAACAAGTGGGCATTGCTGTAAGATTTGGCCTGGCTGTGTTCTAAGGGGTTCTTAAACTTGTCTAACTTAATGCCTACATAAAAACTGACTTTTGTTTTCTCCCTTGCTGTTGTTAAGAAAACAAGTACAGGTGAATAAATGAATTGTGAGCCAGAAAGGGGGCACAAAGCCCTAATGCCAAATGCTTAGGAGGCTGAGATCCTAAGTTGATCCCCAGTTCCAGGTCAGCCAAAGGAGCTTAATAAAGTCTTGTTCAAACAAACATCAACTAGTATTAACTTATCAGTAACAATATTTGCTTAGCATGTGCAAGACCTCGGGTTTAGCTGCCAATACCATCCGTGCAGTTATACATGCAAATGAGTCATGAAAAGGCAAACATTATCAATAGCATGAGAAAGTTGTTTTCAAAATCTGGCATATATGGAAAGAGTGGGCTTTCAATAACAATAACCAAGAGCTTATTGTTTTTAACCTGGCTTTGCTAAGGCATATGATGGAGATGAAAAGTAAAATGAAAACAGTTACATTTAGTTATCTATGGGATCAGATGTGATTTAACTGTTAAATAATTTGTATTATATATAGAGAAAAAACCTTACTGATTCAAACACAGTAGGAGGTTCTGTCCTTTGAAATAGACTTAAAGTGCCTATAAACAAGGTTTAAAACATAGTAAAGCTTCCAGTTTGGCTGTCATAAATTCTGTATTTCTTTTCTTTTAGTTATATATTATACAACTTGTCATAAAGCATTCCTGAAATATGAAACAAGAAGAATAATAGTTCATTGTAAAGCAGTCATCAAACTTTCATCTCCCACAGTGACCTCATATCAGTATCTTTCTCATCTTTTGCACCAAATATTTGAGAGACCAAAGCGCGTAAGAAGAAATAAGCGTTTGGATACTAATTAATTCTCTGCAATGCGAGTGTTGGATTTTAAACACTCCCTTTTTGGGAGCCTTCTTGAGTCTAATGGACTACGCCAGACACTATTAGTCTTCCTTCTGATTCCATGTTGCTTGACTGTGGATTTTAGGGCACCCCCTCTTATCCCTAATGTGCCTTTCCTCTGGGCCTGGAATGCCCCAACTGAGTCTTGTCTCACAAGGTTTAATGAGCCACTAGATCTTAGCCTCTTCTCTTTAGTAGGAAGCCCCAGAAAATCTGCCACGGGTCAACCTGTCACGATATTTTATACTGATCGTCTGGGTCTCTATCCTCACATAGATGACACACAATTAATTTTCCATGGAGGGCTGCCCCAGCTGGGGTCTTTAAAGTCTCATTTGGAAGTAGCTAAGAAAGACATCCTGCATTACATGCCAATAGACAATGTGGGTTTGGCTGTCATTGATTGGGAAGACTGGCGGCCTACCTGGTTAAGAAACTGGAGACCCAAGGATATATACAGGAATAAGTCTATTGAGTTGGTCCGGCAACAAAATACACAACTTAATTTCACAGAAGCCGTCAGGAGGGCCAAAAAAGAATTTGAAGGGGCAGCAAGACATTTTATGGAGGAGACTTTAAAATTGGGGAAATCACTTCGGCCAAATCACTTATGGGGTTTTTATCTTTTTCCTGATTGTTATAACAATAATTTTCAAGTTGCTGATTACAAAGGATATTGCCCTGATATAGAAAAGAAAAGAAACGATGATCTCTTCTGGATATGGAAGGAAAGCACAGCCCTGTACCCATCCATCTATTTGAGGAGTAGCTTGAAGTCATCTGTAAACGCAGCGCTCTATGTCAGAAATCGCGTACAAGAAGCCATTCGGGTGTCTAAAGTAAAAGACCCTCATAATCCACTTCCTATTTTTGTATATTTTCGCCTTGTCTTTACTGACCAAACTTTCCAATATCTGCTTCCGGTAAGTAAATCAAGGCACGGCAGCTTAACAAACGGTTGAGTGACTTTTATGTTTTTAAAGGATGAAATTTAGTTTTTATGACTTATAAATGTGTACATGAAGAAAGTGTTGTTTGGAATGTAGGGAAGGATGAAAACATTTTAAATCTTTTAAAATTAAAAGTAGAATTTTTGGTGTGGGTAAGGGTTCCCTCACCTTAGGTGTTATTACTTATGAGATAACTAGTTATCTTTTTTTAATCAGACCCTCTTGCTAGGACCTGAAGTTTGCCCATTAGGCTGGTATTCCTGGCCACTGAGCCCGGGGGATTTGCCTGTGTATCTCCCTAGCACTGCGTTTACAAGCCAGTGTGCAGCGGCATGCCTAGTTCCTCTTTTATAGCATGGGTCCTAGGGTTAGAACATGGATCCTGTTATCCCAATCATTCTGTCCTCCCAGCCCAGCAATTGAATCCTGATTTTACTCATATGAACAGTTAGTCTCCTCGAGAATTATATGTGGTATAGACAATGCTTTAACTCTTGTTTCTCTTTTTTTCATTTAATAGATGAGTTCTCTTGTAAGCAGAAGTAATGAGAGCAATGATAGTCTCTGTTTTTAAAACAGTAACAAAATATTTGTGTAACAAGTATATGAAGAGTATAGAAATATTTAAAATCTTTTTGGATCATCATAGTTAGCTTTGTTGAGTGTATACTACTAACTCTTCATGTAATATTTTCCAGACTGACCTTGTGAACACAATTGGTGAAACAGTTGCTCTGGGTGCCTCTGGAATGGTAATGTGGGGAACTCTTAATTTATCGCAAACTATGGTAAGTTGAATAGGAGGATAAAAGATAAAGATATTTATAATCTTATTATTAGGAGGATTGGTTAGGTATTTAATAAGAACATAAGCATAGTGTTTAGATGATCAAATGTTCTCTGTGCTATCTGAATTGAGATATCTTGTATTTGTTGGCTGTCAAGCAAAGGTGGCGTCTGTTTCTGTTTTGTGCTGAGGAATAAGATATTCATTAAGATTAACTAAAATTCTATAGGCTCCCTGGTTTGTATGAAGCAGTACTAAGAATCTAGTTTCATTCCAATAATGTAGTGTTTGGTGTCAGACAGCAGGATTTTCTTTATTTTAATTGTTTAATTGTCCATATTGTGTTTTTTAAATCTCTGATTCTTTTATCCTTTTGACCTCAAAAGAGAGTAAATGTATATATTACTAAGCTGAAGTAGAGCGTTTCCTTTACTACAGGACATGGGGTAGAAATGAAGAGTGGGCCATGAAAGTCAGATGAAAGCCATGGCCCATGGGGTCTGGCCTAGGATGGTTAGAGGACAGTTTTGATATTTGAGGAAAGAAAGGCATTTTGAGAAGTATGAGACCTGTCTAATATCACCAGTCCTATCTCATTAAAGAATATCAAGATAGAGATATTTGTGAGAGTTTTTCCAAGGTAGCCTCAGTTTTCTGCCCATTTCCAATAGAAATAAATACAAATAAGTTTAGGGAAAGTTATGTATCTCAATAAACTCTGTTGTACCCCATAAAACTTTTTAAAGTTGGAATCATCATAGGTATATTCTAATTCTACAATTTGTTCCTTATTTTTTTCCAAAACTGCAAACTTCTTTCTCAAGAATAAGTTCTCAAGAATATTATTAATGTGGAATCAGAATAAATTCTGCACAGCATTTAATTTAAAAGTAAAAGAACCGGGGCTGTCAAGATGGCTTAGTAGGTAAAGCCCTTGCCATTCTGGATCATGAGGTGTGGTAGGGGGAGAAGTGACTCCTGAAACTTTTCTCTGACTTCCACATATGTGCCATGGCCTGTGTGTATGCTTTTCTATATTCCAACACATACACTATAAAAACATCAGAAGAACAGAGACCTCTGCTCCCAATGAGTAGGAGGAAGGGACACATTACTCACCCGTCATATTTGTCAAAATATTGCTCATTGCTTTTTGTTAAATTTTTTGAGTAATCATGAATATATATAATGAAAAAGTTATACATGTTCCACCATCTTCTCTTCCACTGCCAAAATAGACCTGATGAATAAGGAATAATATAAAATTATAGTGTGGAGTAGTGTCATTCAGTGTTTTGTAGTCCTGGCTCTCAGTAAATGATTAGGAGATAGATAGATAGATAGATAGATAGATAGATAGATAGATAGATAGATGGAGAGAGAGAGAGAGAGAGAGAGAGAGAGAGAGAGAGAGAGAGAGAGAGAGAGAGAGAACCAGGAAAAGAGTAAATGGCAAGTGACTGGACAGGAAAACGTCATTCTTAGCTGTTACCTATCAAGAGAAGGCTGAACTCTTGAAGTCTCAGAACAAGCACCTTGTGTGTTTGGTTAGTTGTGTTTAGCAAGTGATTTCCTGCCATATCACAAGTAGATGCAGGTTCTAGCTGGGCAGTGGTGGTGTGCAATTTTAATCTCAGCACTCAGGAGGTAAAGGCAGGCAGATCTCTTAGGACTACATGGAGAAAGCCTGTCTTGAACCAACCCTCCTGCAGATAATTTCTTCATTATAATTTCTGGGAGTGAAACATTGACACAGTTTGAGGTATTTCCATGTCTTCCGAGGGATCTTCAGTATGATTCGTACAGGGATATAGCCTTTAACTTTGATGCCACTGCTTTCTATATAAGGCACTGTCTTAGCATTTTCTCTTACAGACTATACATCTCTGCTACCTTTCCCCATTTACTGATCAGTTTTAGTTTTATCTTTGTTATTCGTCACTTCTGATTCATATCCCATGAATGAATCCCAGTCACGTTTCCTCTGATTCACCGAGAACCTGAGAAAGTAGTGATTACAATTTTATGTTTGTTGGCCACTGCTAGAAGTGAACTGAAACAAATATCAAGAAAGTCCTTTTTCTTCCATGCCACTTTATCAGATGCAGTGACATGATAATGCCAGCTCTACCGGTTTTGCTAATGAGACTTGATTGTTTATTGTCCAGGAATTTGTGAGTTGTTAAACATAGTCCTAATTAAAAGCAAAATAATTGGAAGATAGAGAAAACAAAATGTATAAAATTAATGTTTTTTAATAAAATATTTTTATTGGATTTTTAATGTATTTACATTTCAAATGTTATTCCCTTTCCAGTTTACCCTACAGAACCCCCCGTATCCCATCCCCCTCCCCCTGCTTCTATTAGGGTACTCCCCCTCCCACCCATCCACTACCACCTCACCATCCTGGCATTCCCTTACACTGGGGAACTGAACCTTCTCAGGACCAAGGGCCTCTCCTCCTGTTGATGCTTGACAATGCCATCCTCAGCCACTTATGTGGCTGGAGTCATGGGTCCCTTCATGTGTACCCTTTGGTTGGTGGCTTAATCCCTGGGAGCTCTGTGGGGTCTGGTTGGTTGATATTGTTGTTCTCCCTGTGGGGTTGCAAACCCCTTCAGCTACTTCAGTCCTTAATCTAACTCCTCCATTGGGAAAAATTAATGTTTAAAACAATTATGAATATAAAATAAATATATATTTATAATAAATATAAAATAATAACTAATGCTCAAAATGTACCAGGTGTTACTTCATGTTCACCTCAGTCCCCAGGGTTGTGTGGATCTGTTAGATAAATATGGTTGGATACACTCTAGGATACACTCACATCACATGTCCATTCTCTGTAATGGTGGTGTGCTCAGTTTCCACCTCTGCATTCAGTGTTGTTAGGTTGGTAAATTGAAGTTGGCCATTGTGGGTATATTTATACTATATCTCTTACACTGCCAGCTTAAATTTTTTCATAGAGTACATATAAGGTCATGCTCAAATCATAATTATCCCATTAGTCTGTTTTTTTGCCTAACTCTTGTCTCTGTAAGTATCTGTAGTAACACTTGAACTTGGTATAAAGTTTCAACTATTTGGCACTGAAAATATAGCCTTAAGGAATATTGATAGTCTTTGCATGCTTGAAACTGGAGAAACCAATAAAACAAAGCCCTCTAAATCAACATGAGCATAAATTATACGAATTTAGGGAAACCGAAGCAGCACACACAGGACCCGCACAGGTCCGTACCAGGTCCTCTGTGTATGTATTATGAATTCCAGCTTAGCGTTTTTATGGTACTCCTGAGTGCACAAATGAGTGAGTCTCTTATGCCTTC
This sequence comes from Apodemus sylvaticus, assembly GCF_947179515.1. Taxonomy (NCBI): domain Eukaryota; kingdom Metazoa; phylum Chordata; class Mammalia; order Rodentia; family Muridae; genus Apodemus; species Apodemus sylvaticus. Next base: position 48,706,049 of record NC_067473.1, read on the forward strand.
TCTTGGGCTCTTTTCCTTTTGTTGGTTTGTTCCTCCCAACTTTAATGTGATAGCTTTATTGTATAATATTATTTTATTGTATAAATAATATTATAGTTAATATTATTTTTAGAAGTGTGTTCTGATCTAGCGTGAAACAGTAAGGGAGTGCAACTGGGTGGGAAGAAAATGGGTAAAGAACTGGGAGCAGAGGAAGGGGATCTATTTCCTGAGAAAAGCATCTCTTTTCAATAAAAGGGAAATTTAAATTAAAAAATTATAATACAGTGATTTTGGAACATAAAAAAGAAGATAAGGCATTTAATGGAAATAGTTAATAGTAGAAGCATATTATTGGCAATTAATATTGGTACATAAGTCCTACCAGACAATACATTTTTTATCATATTTTTCCCTAGGTTTTCCCAGATCCTCTCACTTCTTTCCCCCAACCTTATACTATTCTTAATTTTTCCACTTCCCTTTGCTCTTGCTTCTCCCCCAAAGCAAAATAAAATATCAAAAATAACAAACTAAAAACCAATAAGATACAAAAAAACACGGAAACAAACCAAAAAGAAATAAACAGAATTCCTTCCCCTACACACACGCACATACATACTACACATATACGCGCGCGCGTATGTGTGTGTGTGTGTGTGTGTGTGTGTGTGTGTGGCATTTGATGGAGACATCCCATTTAGGATGGATTGTTACAAGATTTCTCTCTCTGCACATTGCCCAGCTATAGGTCTCTGGTTTTGTTCCCATCTACTTCAGGAGAAACCATCTCTGAGTGTGGCTGAATGAGACACTGATCTGAGTACAGCACAATATTAGGAGTCATTTTATTGCTATATTCCTTTAGTATTTGATTTCCTCCCCAAGTCCATGGATTATCTAGTCTCAAATCTTGGCCACAGAAACAGTGTTAGACAGAGGCCCCCTCTCATGGAATGGGTCTTATATTCATTCAGACAGTGGTTATTCCCACAGTGTTATATACCACAATTGCACCATAACACATAACTTCTAAGCAGAGCATTCTTGGAAGAGATAACAAGAAATTAGGAAACAGAACTCGTTTCTGGAATTCTATGCCTTCAGCAAAGATTCCTAAGCTGCCTAATCAATTTTTATGTTCAGTCAGTTCTCATTTATACCAATGTGAAGATACTCAACATTCAAACTCTGCAAAGTTTTTCAAAGAACTGACTGTTATGCATACATAATTATGTAACATTTATATAAACTATACAGTTTGAACCCATTTGTTTTGAGTCATCAATTTGGAAAGTATCTTTGATACTGTTTAAACTTGTCTGAAAAATGTGATTCTTATGTTTTTTATGATTTGTTGATGGTTAATTGAGAAAACATAGGCCTCATATAGATATACATATGTATTTTTCTTTTTGTTGTTGAAATAGTCTTATATATCAGGTTTTAAAAATCATGTTTATGTTACAAGTTATAAAACTTGAGCATAATAAAATTAATTAATTGAATTTGGGGTCATCCGAATAGGATATTTGGATATTTGGGATACTCCCAAGGTCATTTATGAAGCCGTGATTCCAATTACCAGGGCAAGAGAAATTCAAAGCACATGTTCAGTTTGAAACATTCTATCCCTTTGAATAATTCATTAATAACTCATGAGGTTCAAAGCCAAATTGCGTCTATCATGAAATGGCATGCAAAACTTAAAGAGTGTTATGAGAATAATTGGTTAAATAATATTGCTTGTTAAAGTGAAAAAAATATTTCCTAGTAATATGGTGTGCCTATTGCTTTGTTCTTTAAGAGTTGGTGCAGTATATTGTCACAAAGAACTTATGCCTTAATATTCTATTTTATGATTTTACAGAAATCTTGTATGAACTTACATGATTACTTGAAGACCATCCTGAATCCTTATATAATCAACGTCACCCTTGCAGCCAAAATGTGTAGCCAAACACTTTGCCAGGGTCAAGGCATATGCTCAAGGAAAGATTGGAATTCGGATGTCTATCTACACTTGAACCCTCAGAACTTTCAGATTCATTTTATAAAACGAGGAAAGTATGAAATCAGCGGTAACCCCACCCTTGATGATCTGCAGTACTTCTCCAAAAACTTCCGTTGCAGCTGTTTTGCCAGCTTGAACTGTAAGGAGACAGTTGATATAGAAAGTGTGAGCGCTGTCAGTGTGTGTACTCTTGAAGACATTTGCATTAACTCCCTCGTCATTACAAACCGTAAGGATCTGCCTGACAACTGGGATCACCCTTACTTTTTTAATAGCAATCAGTCAGATATTTCATCAACTGCCATAATGAGTCCATGTGCTCCAAGAAGAGATGTCAGTGGGTATCTCTTTGTTCTCTCTATCTATTCACAGCATTTGAAATACTCGCTATAGGGTTTTGACCACTCAAAAACTGGACATTGCCTTTCAAAAATAATTCTATCTAAATATTTAGGTTTATACTCTGAATTTCAGAGGCCACATATATTCTATCGAAAACTGATGGCAAAGCTGTCATGCTTTCAGGGTTGACGGTCTTCTGAGAAGAGTGAAGATTAAATAAAATCAAGTTGCTATAAATGAATGTCTTTTAGTAATTTGTTTTTAGATGTATGCTATTCATTAAGATTTGGCAGCGGTTTTAATCAGTTTATCATTGGTTAAAAGCTTTAAGAAAATGAAAATTTATATCTTTTAAAATGGAATTTCTCAAGTGCTCTCATCTGTCATAATTATAATTTTTGGCCATTCTGTTTTTCAAAGTATTTATATTTAGTATTTATAGAAAAGTAAGCTTTAAAAATATAATATTTTACATGAAAAATATTTTTGAAATTTATGCTTTTAAAGTATTCAAATAGACTTTTCATTTCTGATCATCAAGATTAATTCGTGTGCCTAAAATAGCCTTTTTCATCTAAGCAACCACTTGTTCATTAATCTGTATCACAAAGCTTTTATTGAGTTTTACTTCTTTTAGGCTTGGTATTCAATATCACTAAATCCTTGTAAAGGGGTATATTTCTTTCCATCAGTGAGTTGGAAAGTTGCTGTATATTTAAAGTTAAAATAAATGAATGATGAAAATAGTGTGTTTTCAATGCTATAGTGTGTTCACACTACCCAGGCATGGAAATGAGAAGTCAGGAGGTCAGAATGTCTGGAAAGAGAGGAGGGGAAAGGTGTGTGAAAGATCGACTACAGATGAGTGTGAGAACACTTCAGAGGAAGAGCTGCATGTGCTGTTGGAGAGGTGTAAAGCAGAATCCGGTCACATGATGAACCCTTCTGACTCACACAGTAATACCCCACATCTTTATGTCTGCCTTGGTTTGTTACAATCACCACCACCAACACAATGTATCTATTTTTAACTCTCAATAAAATCCTGTAATATACACATACTGAGGGCAGTTATTTGGTAACTTTTATTACCTAATGTGTGACAATGTCTGAGACTAAGGATGAGCCCATTGAATGATTGTTGACTAAAATAAAACTAAGGACTGGCGACAAGGTTTTGGCCTCAGCAATAGTTATTGGCTCTTCTCATGCCTGTAAGATCTAGAATCAAGGCTGCCTTTCTCTTAAACTGCACCCTCCACTCTGTAGTCCCATTAAGACAAATTGGGAAAAGATCTTCGCCAACCCTACATCCGACAGAGGGCAAATATCCAATATATGCAAAAAACTCAAGAAGGTAGACTCCAGAGAGCCAAATAACCTTATTAAAAATGTGGTACAGAGCTAAACAAAGAATTTTCACCTGAAGAATTTCAAATGGCTGAGAAGCACCTTAAGAAATGTTCAACATCATTAATCATTAGGGGAAATGCAAATCAAAACAGGCCTGCGATTTCACCTCACACCAGTCAGAATGGCTAAGATTAAAAACTCAGGAGACAGGAGGTATTGGTGAGGATGTGGAGAAAGAGGAACACTCCTCCACAGCTGGTGGAATTGCAAGCTGGTACAACCACTCTGGAAATCAGTCTGGCGGTTCCTCAGAAAACTGGGCATGACACTTCCACAGGACCCTGTTATACAACTCCTGGGCATATACCTGGAGGATTCCCCGGCATGCCATAAGGACACATGCACCACTATGGTCATAGCAGCCTTATTTATAATAGTCAGAAGCTGGAAAGAACACAGATGTCCCTCAGTGGATACAGAAAATGAGGTATATTTACACAATGGAATACTACTCAGCAATTAAAAACAATGAATTAATGAAAATTTTAGGCAAGTGGTTGAAACTGGAAAATATCATCCTAAGTGAGGTAACTCAATCACAAAAGAATACAAATGGAATGCAGTCACTGATAAGTGGATATTAATTAGCCCAGAAGCTCTGAATACTCAAGACACAATTAACATATCAAATGATTCCCAAGAAGAAGGAAGGAGAGGTCCCTGGTCATGGAAAGGCTTGATCCAGCATTGTAAGGGATTACTAGGACAGAGAAATGGGAGGGGTGATTGGGGAATGGGCAGAGGGACGAGGGCTTATGGGACTTATGGGGAAGGAGGAACCAGGAGAGGGGAACGCATTTGGAATGTAAACAAAGAATATAGAAAAAAAATTTGTTGCCCAAGCTACGTCTTCAAAAGTTAGTTATTGAAAAGAAATTATTTGATAAAGTCAAAGTAATGTTCAGGACTTATAAAGAATGGAGGAAGCAAAAACTGAAAAGAGGTTTTGTAAGTGAGCATTTTGAAACACAAATTCCAAATTTGACGAAGGCGAAACAACATTGTTCTGCACCTGACAAAAAATATGCCAAGTTGAAAATCAGTCTCACTGGTAACGTTTTATATAAGGCATAAATGTTTATGACAAGGTTTGCAGAAGCAAGTTGTATCTCCATTCAGTCAAGCATATATATATATATATATATATATATATATATATATATATATATATATATATATACATACACACAATAAAATTGCAGAGATGAATGAACAGACTCAATCAACAGATCATTAGAAGAAATAAAGTACCTGGCTTTTTTTCTGGCATCATTAGTTTGCTTGAATGCAGAACAGCTTTAAAGAGGCAGGTTTCCTACCAAACCTCCTCTCTGACTGGGAGGAAAAGTGTTTTCTGTAGGAATGGAACCCTGGACAGGTCACCCATGTTCCAAGATGTGGTCCCACATCCATGTATGTTCAGACAGCATTAAATAGATTCAGTGCTGTTGCTTGCTTTTTCTCACAAGAAGTTAAGAACTAAAAGTGCTGGTGGTGGGTTTATGTTGGTGCAGTTGGAGGAAGTGGTATGATGGTTGTATTTGGTCAAAGCATTTTATGAAGGTATAAAATCTTCAATGAAAATTATGTGTTTTTAAGAAAGGATTTAAGAGCTTTTACAGAACTGCAGTTAAAACACAAAAAGGGATGGCTTTCTAAAAATAAGTCACAAGGGTTAGTTTACATAGCTCAGTGGAAGATTACTTTGCTAATGTACATAAATTCCTGAGTCATGTTCCAATATAATTAAAGAAAAGAAAAAAAGAAGGAAGGGAGATAGGAAAGAAGAATGGAAGAAAGACAAAAACAAGAAAGAAAAGAAATAAAGAAGAATGACATTGGTAGTGAATTTTGGGTGTCAATGGGAAAGGTGTGTGTGTGTGTGTATGTGTGTGTGTGTGTGTGTGTGTGTGTATTGCTCAGAGTCAATGCCGATGCCTCTTTATTTTTCATCAGGGTATTTTGCTAAGGCAGAAGCTCACTTTGGGAATATATAGGTTAGCCCGAGAGCTGACTCACATTGCTTGGGTTACAGATTCATACCACCACACCCAGGTTTGTTAAGAATTCCAGGGTTCAAATATACTTGTCCTCACAGGGAAAGAACCCCACCCACTTAGTTAACCCCAAAGCCTTAATGTGTGCATTTAAAAGTACAAGTGCATCTTTACACTAGTGAACTAGTAGACAATACCAATCAGAAAAGGTGGTTTTTGACCATGAATTCTAGATTTCTTTGTCCTGTGAATACTGGTTCCTTTTGAACTTGATTAACCATCTTAGTTAGGGTCACTATTGCCATGAAGAAGCACCACAACCAAAAGAAACCTGAGGAGGAATGGGTTTGTTGGCTTACACTTGTTTACTCCAAAACTTCAAAGGTCTCCTCAGTGATTCTTATATACAGGCCTTCCAAAGGCTTCAAACAGCATCCCTGTCTGCCACTAACACCAAAACTCCCATCTGGTTAGCTGCCAGTATGATTCAAGTGGTAAAACAGCTTGCACAGCAGCTTGGACATGTTGAAGAGACATCCCCTCTTCCAGGCTGCACTCAAAGCTACCAGCTTTCCTAGTCACTAGGTGTATGGGATGGAGTAAGGCAAGTGTGAAATGTGCTAGCTTCAATATCCAAATAGGCCCACGTCTTCCTTGGTGGTGGGAGGGGTCAGGTTCAATTGCTTATCTGTGTCCCTGGAAAGAATATCTCTGTACAGCCCACACCATTGGACTCCCTAAGAATTTTACTGAGTTAGAAGGCCCTTAAATTTTGGTTGAATTTATTTACCATCTTCTGATGCTTCTATGTATTACCCACAAGTTCAAAATAGTTGTTACCTCCAGCATACTTGGTACAATAAGCATAAATCATCAGTATTGGGAACCAATGTAATATTTTGTGGGAGAAATATAGCCAAGATCCCCTCTAACTAAGTTATGACTCAGGGCTGGAGAGTTATTCTCTCCTTGAAATAAAATGGAAAAGTTATATTCAGTTGGCCTTGGCAACTGAAAGATAATTGTTTCTGGTGGTCCTTATGAATAGGCACTGAGAAAAGCAGTGTTTTCTAGATCAGTAGCTGTGTGTCCTGTACCAGAAGATGTGTTAATCTTCTCAAGTAAAAACACCACATCAGGTACGGCTGCTACAATTGTAGACACTACTTGATTGTGTTTTCCATAGTCAACTGCTACTCTACACAGTTTATCTGTTTTCTGTAATGGCCATGTAGGAGAGTTGCAGTGAGAACCCTAACCTCTCTCTTTCAAATCCTTCATGGTAACACTAATGCCTTCACTTTCTTCGGGGGTGTAATACTGTTATTTTTTAAACATTGTATCTGTTTTTCCTAAATTTCACATCACTTACCTCAATCTCACTCATCTCCTCCTCCCCTTGTATCCCTCTATCCTTGTAACTTCTGCCCTTAACAAAGGAAAAAAAAATCTCATTATGGAAGTGGTGTCACAGTGTGTCTCAGAGTATACTCTTTTGTCCATACCACTTTGCTTGCAAATGTTCATTGCAATGACTGGTATTAGGTCTGGTATTAGATCTCTGGCTTCTGCCACTCTATCAATACTGGGCCTCACTGGGACTCCTCTCAGATATCCTGTTGTTGGCCTGGGTCATAGAGGTTCTATAGTTTTGGATCTATGGGACTGGCCTCTTCCTGCACTCCTGAAGGTTATTTGTGGCATGGTCCAATTTAAAGGCCCGAATCTGGGCCTGACTGGTATCTGAACTTGTCAATTTACCAAATCTCCCACTCTCAGACCCTCCTGGCCAGTTCACCCACAACCTCCATAAGCAGGGACAGTGCTACCCTGCTGCCCAGGTGAGATGCAGGGCCTGCACTCTCTGGTGTGTTGCAGCCAGTGAAGGACATGGCCAGTTCTCCCACTCTCCTGATCCTGGGTCAGCTCTCCTGCCTGCCTGTGGAGAGGGATTAGAGAGGACAGGAGAGCATCTTCTGTCAAGGCCAATTCGCCCATACTCATACCTTCGGGCTGGCTCACCTGCAGCTCTCTCAATGTGCCAGCACTGCTCTCTCCAGTACTGTAGCTGGCTGGGAGTGGTATCAGCTCTCCTACTCTCATGGCTCTGGGGCTGGCTCTCCCATCATGCCCCAGTGAGGGGGTGGGGTTAGTTCTGCACAGTCCTCAGACATCAACATTTCCCCTGGTGGCAGCCAGACTAGGGATGTCAGCCTGGCCTTTGGTGGTAACAGTCCCCTGATACTGCAGGGCTAGGAACTCAGATATGACCCCGAATGGCATCATAGGCCAGGATCCCATGATGATCCCGCGTAACATCACTGGCTACTACCCACATCACGGTGTTCCTCACTACCCACAAATCTCCAGTTCTGCTTCTCTTTACTGTGTCACATAATTCTGTTTCTCTTCCATTTCTCCACCACTTCCTCCTCTTAGCGGGACCCAGAGTCTTTGTCTGGGGTCACCTCAGGAGTGGTCTCAGGAGATCCATGCCCTCCTCATGCATTACAGTACCAGGCAGGGGTCATCTTTGGGAATGGTCACTGCCCACCTCCCCACCCCCACCACACCAGGCCTGTGAGGTGCCAGACTGGTGGTCACTCCAGGCTAGCTCCCTGTCTGGGCCTCACAGTGCCAGCTAAGGCTCACATCTCACCCGGACAGCCCAAGTCACCCTTTGTAAGAATTGTCTGTTTAAGTTTTACTTCCTCCAAAGGCCACATTTCCAAGCAGGGTTCTATTAGTCTCCCCATTCGGGGAGCTTGGTGCCCCAGGATGAGTCATCTCAGGCTAACTCCCTATCTAGGACCCCTGGGGCCAGACAGGTGGTTGTCTCAGATTCCCCCCTTTCAGGAACTGTTAGGTTACAAATCATTCAGATGTTCATAGGTCAGATCACCTAGTATAGACTCAGCCTCTCTCCTCTCTGCCACCTACTGACACACATGTGACACAGCAGCCACAGCTGCAACGCCTCTGGGCAGAAGTGAAAGTGTTTTTGTTTCACTATTTTCTTTGGCAGAGACAACTCTAAAGGCTTCCAGTTAGCTTTGCCAACCATAATTGCCCTGATTCCACGGATCAGTTGGTGAGAATTATCCCAACTTCTAAATATGTCTATCCCAATTATGCATTCTGGGTCTGTGGAAATGGCCGTGGGATGAGTTTGGGGGACCCAGTGGATTTACTGAGTCAGCTTTCTGCCAAATCTCCACCATTCGCCTAACCTCCACAAGACCCTGCTTTAACTGGAGGGTTATAGTATCTCTTGGGGTCCCAGAAATCAGCATCAATTCAGAACTGGTGTCCAATAGACCCCCCAGAAAGCCTCATTATTTCCTTTCCCCCAGTGTACAGTTACCCTTGTAAAAAAGTCCAAGGAAGGACTGAGAAAAAGTTAACGGTCAAACTCTTAGGTATTTTATCAAGATCTTTCTTCAGGGGCACCTGGTCACCCCTTTGTTCAAGGAGGACTGGATCTGTAAACTCTCTCCAGTTTAGAGATTGGTTCACAGTTTAGATTCCCCTCTGCCATGATACACTGTATCCTTTCATTTGTTTAAGGGTTTTTCTACTTACACAGATCAAACAAAAATTTAGCAGGTTTCTTATCTAGTCCACGCCTGGAAACTCCATGATCGATTGGCAGTACAAAAGGTCTGCACAAGTCATGCCATGATAAATATTACTTGGTCTCTGCTGCCTACAACAAATTAGACCATTATGGACATTTCTCTTTAGATTCTGCACATTACAACAACTATCATCATCTTGCCTTTGATAAGTGTTGCCCCTGGCCCTGCTAACTTAAAGCTCAAAAACCCATTTAAATTAATTTTTCCAACTGAGTGACACCATCTCTAACCTATCTCTAACCCTAAGGTCTGGCACAAGGAAAGGGGCAACAACTTCTTTACATGCGGTTAGTGCCCCATCACCATTTTACAGAATCTTCTAGCATCTTGTAGGACTAGTGAAGAAGCAAGTCTTCTGGGCCTTTCTATTGTGGAGGATTAGGTTTCACACAGCACAATTAGTTTAGCATTACAATTTCCCTGAGCCTTAAATATCTTCATCAGCCCTAAGTCTAGGGATACCAGGCACCTCTAATTTCTTTTCAGTAAGTCATCTTTTGATATATGGTTCTGCTTATCATTCAAAAAAGAAAAAAACCCCACAAATTTTAATACCATGTGGGGGGACAACAGCATGAGATTTCGTATTAAACTTAGAATTTCCACTCACTTGGCCCATATCAACAAACAACAGCTTGATCCAGTTTTATGTTCTTTCCACCATTGTCCCCCACACCCTTAAAAATCCATCCCTACTCTTATTTCCAGACTTCTGCTTAAATGAATTAACAAACTCATCAAGTTCATTTGCAGTGTAGAGCACCTCATCATGGACTGCACTTTCTATGTCTCCTCTAGGAACCAACTTAGCCTTATAGGACTAGACGTCCTGAGATACAGAAACGTTGTCTTGCCTGGCATCTCCCTTACAGACAGTCATTGCTGGGTTAGCATACAAGGGAGATTAATTTCACCAGTCAAAGATGGGAAAGGCAACGTTTCAGGTTTTGGGGGGTGTTAAGTACATCTGCTGAGGGTCGAGAGACTACTTCCTCAGGTGAGATAAATTCCTGAGAATCTGAGGATTCAAAGTTCTCAGCTTCAGTAGTATTCTCTTACACAACCTTGGCCCAAGTTACAGGATTCCATTCTTTACCAATTAATGCCCTTTAACCGCCCACACACTCTGAGGCTGGGACTTGAATGATTTTCACTGTAATTCAGCTAATCTTATAATGAGTGCTTCAGCTTGTTTTCCCACAACTGCTGGAGAGAAAATTCTCTTCTAGGGCACACTTAAACCTTTAGATTGTTTATGTGCATCTGGAGTCAGTCAATTTTATCACTGAATTTATTGTTTTCCTTCACTGTATCCTGAGATACTAGAACTTGGTTAATTCTTACCATGGAGATCATACTCTTCCTTTGTCAGTTTATCCAAGATGTTGGGAAGAACCAACCACACTATCACTTTTCTTATTTTTTCACAAATTGTCAAAAGTTTTATATACAGAATTACCAAATCCTTTAACTTTCACATTTGACAAATCAAATGCATTTGTTTCCTTATGTGTGAAGATAGCACTTTCTGAGATTCTAGGAGGGATTTTAGTATCTCTAGAGGTTTCAATTGCTGTTAGTATTGGCAAATTGAAAAACCTATTGCAGCTACTCAAAAATCCCGTCCTTATATTTCTGTTGTTTTAGAATGACATCTGGAACAAAACTCTGTATTAGCCAGGATCCTTTAGAGTAACACAGCTTATAGAGTGAATTTATACACGGAGAGAAAGGGGATTAATAAGGATGACTCGCCCAGCTATCCCATAATGCCTGTCTACCAATAGAAGGTCCAAGAATTCTTTAGTCGTTCAGTTTATGAGGCTGGATATCTCAGCTGGTCTTTAGTATATGTCTCTGATTCAAATCAATGGGAAACTATCACAACTTAATTTAGTCAGAATAGCAAAGGGCAGAGGCTCTTTAGGAAAGATGGTATGGGTCACTCCTCCAGGAAAAGAACCAAGACTTTCTAAGGTGCTTAGTGAAGCAGGAGGAAATACAGAATGGGTAGTAAGAAAGTTAGTTATAAATAACAGCTAATGCCATGTGACCAGTTCCAGAAATGAAGATTGTAATTGATGTGAGTGCTTCTCTCACATTATAAGGATGTATTTGTATGGATATTTATGTTTTATTTCCTTAATTTCTTGTCTGTAATGTAACTTCAATAAAGAGAGTATCAGAGTTTATAATAAGTTTGAGATACTAAGATAATATCTCTCAGGGAACATTGCCCCTTATTCTAAAATATGTAATGTGTTTGTTGTTGGAAGAGGGATAGTTACAGCAAGTTAGGCATAAGTATGACCTGGTTAAATATATAATATGTTTGTATGTGGGATAGTTAAATCATCTTTGTCATAATTATGACCTGGTTATTAATTTCATTTGAAAATTAAGTAAGAAAATATGCGTGTCAAATTGACAAGAGGTGAAGTTGTACTGGATCTTCCTGCTTGTCAACTTTACTTCGTCTGGAATTGAGTAAAACCCAAATGTCTAGCTACCCCTGTGAGGTGCTTTTTGGTTCTGGTTTGTTTGTTCATTTGTTTTTAATTAAAGTTTTTAATTAAATCATTTAAATTGAGGAGACTAACATTTAATCTATATCTTTTGGGGTAGGAAGATGATTCTCCTTCAACCTAGATTTTTCTGAGCTTGTGAGATCCACCTTTTACCTGGGCCACACCTCTGCTGGCAGCCTGTATAAAAATTAGGGAAGAAGGAAACTTGCTCTCTTTGCCTGATTGCCTCCCCCCCCCTCAGTTCATATAATTTATTGCAGTTAGCACACAGTTTGAAAATTCACCAATACAACAATAGCACAAAACTAAACAGTATTATAAGTTATCCCCCCTCAGGAAATAAAACATACTATGATTGTCAAAGCTAGATGTCAGTCTAAGATTTAGAACAAAGGAAGAATATGAAACTAAGGAAAAGAAAAAGCAATCACAATGACAACAAAAAAAAATCCAAAAGTTTGTTCTTTCACAGACAATGATTGTTTTCTCTAAATTAACAAAGATTATTTTAATATAAACTGTATTTTAAAAAAAACTAGAAACTCTTCAAGTAACTAAAGATAATGCTCCAAGGCCATTTTCACAGTTTTTTTTTTGATTGTTTGCTTTAAATGCCATTATAGCCAAATTAACATACATTTGACCAAATATTTCCAAAACAGTCCAGCAACACACAATGGAGTTTTCCATTCAGTATCTTAAGCACAAAAAATAGGCTATGTTTATAGTAGTTGAGGCAATCAAATTTTAAACAAAAGCAATTAGAAAAGAAAAAAGGGGTCCCATTTGTCAATTCTTGATCTTAGAGTGTAAGTTATTGGTGTTCTGTTCAGGAATTTTCCCCCAGTTTCTTTTCTATTAGTTTCAGTGTGTCAGGTTTTATGTGGAGGTCCTTTCTGTAAGGCAAAGAAAACTGTCAAAAGGACAAAACAGCAACCAACAGATTGGGAAAGGATCTTCACCAACCCTAAATCCGACAGAGGGCTAATATCCAATATATACAAAGAACTCAAGAATTTAGACCCCAGAGAACCAAATAACTCTATTTAAAAATGGGGTAGAGAGCTAAACAAAGAATTTTCACCTGAAGAAATTCGGATGGCTGAGAGGCACCTTAAGAAATGCTCAACATCAGATTTCAGCTCACACCAGTCAGAATGGCTAAGGTTAAAAACTCAGGAGACAGCAGGTGTTGGCAAGGATGTGGAAAAAGAGGAACACTCCTCCACTGCTGGTGGGATTGCAAGATGGTACAACCACTTTGGAAATCAGTCTGGCGGTTCCTCAGAAAATTGGACATGATACTTCCAGAGGACCCTGCTATACCTCTCCTGGGCATATACCCAGAGGATTCCCCGGCATGCAATAAGGACACATGCTCTACTATATTCATAGCAGCTCTATTTATAATAGCCAGAAGCTGGAAAGAACCCAAATGTCCCTCAGTGGAGGAATGGATACAGAAAATGTGGTATATATACACAAGGGAATACTACTCAGCAATTAAAAACAATGAATTCATGAAATTCTTAGGCAAATGGTTGGAACTGGAAAATATCATCCTAAGTGAGGTAACCTAATCACAAAATAATACACATGGAATGCAATCACTGATAAGCGATATTAATTAGCTCAGAAGCTCTTAATTCTCAAGACACAATTAGCATATCAAATGATACCCAAGAAGAGGGAAAGAGAGGGCCCTGGTTCTGAAAAGAGTTGATCCAGCATTGTAGGGGGGTACCAGGACAGGGAAATGGGAGGGGTGATTGGGAAATGGGTGGAGGGAAGAGGGATTATGAGACCGTTGGGGAGGGAGGAACCCGGGAAAGGGGAAAGCATTTGGAATGTAAACAAAGAATATAGGAAATAAAGAAAGAAAGAAAGAAAGAAAGAAAGAAAGAAAGAAAGAAAGAAAGAAAGAAAGAAAGAAAGAAAGAAAGAAAGAAAGAAAGAAAAAGGGTAAACAACAACCGTTTTCCATGCTACTCCCATAGACCTTATTTGTAAGTGTAAGACAGGAAAACAGTGTGCAAAATGCTTCTGCCCTGCATGCTGCCACACAGTGTCCTTTCAGCCTGGGGCTTTTTCAGTCCATGGAATCTTTTCATGAGTTTTGACTTAAAACTTTTGGGTTTCTGATGGTTCCCAGTGAGTGAAATCTGACAGTACACTGGGTCACTGGGGCTGTCTCTGGGAAGGTTTGCTTGAGATAAAAAAAGGATATTGCAGCTTCAGCAGTGTTGAGCTGGGTGTTTAAAATGCGAATTACTGTTCTTGTTCTTGTATACTGTAATTGATTACTTGGGCTGGGGGGAGGAGGGCAAGGAACTTGGCAGGTTGTGTTGATGCTCTTAGTTGAGCCTTGAAAAGTAAATATTAACTCTACAGAAATGTTGAGTTTCAATATATCTTTTGCCTTTGTTTTCATTGTATAACTTTAACTAGTGAGTTTGAAATTATTTAACTTCCTTAGAAGAATAACACCATTTGGGGAAAAACAAACTGGTGTTACCAAGAACATAATTGCAGTGTTTTAATTTTTATTTTTATTTTATCTAATTTAAATTGACTTTCCCACGTCTCTAAGTTTGAAACTGTTAAGCTGAATAAAAACTTAAGCTGCAAACTGATAACTTCGCTACATTAAAAGGAACATAAATCTTTACAAACGGCTTAAAGAATTGCATGTGCAGTGTGCATTCATACCACACTTGTAACTGCACAGAAGCCATGCCAGCTCAGAGTTTACCCAGCCCAGTGTTTTTAGAATAACTATAGCACAAATTGACCATAGGTCATAGGTCAGTTTCTCTCTCTCCCTCCCTTTTGCTTCCCTTTTTCTTTTTCTCCCCTACTTCCTTTCCTTCCCCCTGCCTGATTGATTTTACTCTCTTTGGCAAGCCTCTTTCTTCACTGGCATTAGAGCCAATGTCTTCAGCATTCTGGTGTGTACTGAAGACCAGCTGAGAGATCTGGTCTTGTGTGCTGAAAAGATCTGTTCCTCTAGGAAATTCTGACTAATATAATAACCACAGCAATTTTGCATGAATTTTGAATTCTTTGCTCATGACTGGTATTCCTGGGCTCAACACTGTAACTGCCAATATTCTATTCCTTAGAATATGTGAGCTCATTTTCACTCATAAAACTGCCAAAATTGCTTCAACATGACTATTCTGCATGATGTTCTTATATTTTGATGAAATTAGTATTTTACATGATGTGATTAAGAATTAAGGATATGAAAGATGAAACTTTATCAATAAAATTGAAGGCAATCGATTTCCTCAACCTGCAAGGAAGAGAAGAAAGGGGTATGTGTAGGAGTGATGAGGGCAGGAAACAAGGTTGGAAAGATGGAAAGAAAGAAATAACTGAAAACAAACAGGCAGCCTTTGCATTCACTGGTCCCACTGAGAGCATAGATTTGCACAGAATCATGAAGAACACAATTAGCTTTTAACTTTTTGTGAAGCCAAGATCAATTACATTGAATCTTGGTTTGCTTCACAACAAACTTACTGCCAACTTCTTCCTCTCCCGTTGCTTTTGGCCTCTTTTAAAAATATTTTATTGTCATGTGTGTGTGTGTGTGTGTGTGTGTGTGTGTGTGTGTGTGAGAGAGAGAGAGAGAGAGAGAGAGAGAGAGAGAGAGAGAGAGAGAGAGAGACTTACTCCATGTGCGGGCCACTGGAGGTTAGAAGAGAGAGTTGGCTGTTTTTGAACTGAAGTTTACAGGCAGTTATGAGTTATCCCATGTGGGTGCTAGAAACAGAACTTAGGTCTCAAGAAGAGCAATTCTTAACATTGGAGCCATCTCTTCATTCTGAATTCTCAGAAACAAAATGAATGAACAGAATGATAACACAGTTTTAGATATGCCCTATATATGATATTTTAAGAACTTGTAAATTATGGTTCAGTTAAAGGAAGTAAAATACTAAAGTTAACTCTTTTGATCATTTTACTCTTCTTAGAAAAAACAGACATATTTAATCTGCTATATATCTTAGTTCTTTATTTGTAACTTTAAATATATTAATATTAATGTACAGATGCAAAATCAATAAAAATTTAACTATGCATTTTTTTGCCTTAATTTTTTTTTAATATTTTTATTTTCTATATTCTTTGTTTACATTCCAAATGATTTCCCCTTTCCCGGATCCCTCTTCCCCATATGTCCCATAAACCTTCTTCTCTCCATTCATTCTCCAATCACCTCCCTCCTTTTTTTCTCGGTCCTTATATTCCCCTCCAATGCTAGATCAATCCTTTCCAGGATCAGGACCTTCTCCATACTTCTTCATGAGAATCATTTGTTATGCGATTTGTGCCTTGGGTATTCAGGGCTTTGGGGCTAATTAATATCCACTTATCAGAGATTGCATTCCATGTGTATTCTTTTGTGACTGGATTACCTCACTTAGGATGATATTTTCCATATCAAACCATTTGCCTAAAAATTTTGTGAATTCATTGTTTCTAATTGCTGAGTAGTATTCCATTGTGTAAATATACCACATTTTCTGTATCCATTCCTCCTTTGAGGGGCATCTGGGTTCTTTCCAGCTTCTGGCTATTATAAATAAGGCTGCTATGAATATAATGGAGCATGTGTCTTTATTGCATGCCGGAGAATCCTTTGGGTATATGCCTAGGAGAGGTATAGTGGGGTCCTGCGGAAGTGTCATGTCCAGTTTTCTGAGGAACTGCCAGACTGATTTCCAAAGTAGTTGTACCATCTTACAGCCCCACCAGCAGTGGAGGAGTGTTTATCTTTTTCCACATCCTTGCCAACACCTGCTGTCTCCTGAGTTTTTGATCTTAGCCATTCTGACTGATATAAGGTGAAATCTCAGGGTTGTTTTGATCTGCATTTCCCTAATGACTAATGATGTTGAGCAATTCTTAAGGTGCCTCTTGGCCATCCAAATTTATTCAGGTGAAAATTCTTTGTTTAGATCTGTACCCCATGTTTTAATAGGGCTATTTGGTTCCCTGGGGTCTAACTTCTTGAGTTCTTTGTATATATTGGATATTAGCCCTCTATCAGATGTGGGGTTGGTGAATATCCTTTCCCAATTTGATGGTTGCCGTTTTGTCCTTTTAACAGTGTCCTTTGCCTTACAGAAACTTTGTAATTTTATGAGGTCCCATTTGTCAATTCTTGATCTTGGAGCATAAGCTATTGGTGATCTGTTCAGGACCTTTTCCCCTGTGCCCATGTCCTCAAGGGTCTTCCCCAGTTTCTTTTCTATTAGTTTCAGTGTGTCTGGTTTTACATGGAGGTCCTTGATCCACTTGGAGTGAAGTTTAGTACATGGATATAAGAATGGATCAATTCTAATTCTTCTGCATGCTGACCTCCAATTGAACCAGCACCATTTGTTGAAAAGGCTGTCTTTTTTCCACTGGATGTTTTTGGCTCCTTTGTCGAAGATCAAGTGACCATAGGTGTGTGGATTCATTTCTGGATCTTCAATTCTATTCCATTAGTCCACTTGTCTGTCACTGTGCCAATACCATGCAGTTTTTAACATTATTGCTCTGTAGTATTGCTTGAAGTCAGGGATACTGATTCCCCCAGAATTTCTTTTGTTGTTGAGAATAGTTTTAGCTATCCTGGGTTTCTTGTTATTCCAGATATATTTGAGAATTGCTTTATCTAACTCTGTGAAGAACTGTGTTGGGATTTTGATGGGGATTGCATTGAATCTGTAGAGCACTTTGGGCAAGATGTCCACTTTAACTATATTAATCCTGCCAATCCATGAGCATGGCAGATTTTTCCATTTTCTGAGGTCTTCTTCAATTTCCTTCTTCAGAGACCTGAAGTTCTTGTCGTATAGATCTTTCACTTGTTTGGTTAGAATTACACCAAGATACTTTATATTGTTTGTGGCTATTGTGAAGGGTGTCATTTCCCTAACTACTTTCTCAGCCTGCTTATCCTTTGAGTATAGGAAGGCAACTGATTTGCTGGAGTTGATTTTATAACCAGCCACTTTGCTGAAGTTGTTTATCAGCTGTAGGAGTTCTCTGGTGGAGGTTTTCGGGTCACTTAAGTAGACTATTATGTCATCTGCAAATAGAGATAATTTCACTTCTTCCTTTTCAATTTGTATCCCCTTGACCTCCTTTTGTTGTCTAATTGATCTAGCTAGAACTTCAAGTACTATATTGAATAAATATGGAGAGAGAGGACAGCCTTGTCTAGTCCCTGATTTTAGTGGGATTGCTTCAAGTTTCTCTCTGTTTAGTTTGATGTTGGCTACCGGTTTGCTGTATATTGCTTTAACGATGTTTAGGTATGGGCCTTGAATTCCTGTTTTTTCCAAGACTTTTAGCATGAAAGGATGCTGAATTTTGTCAGATGATTTTTCTGTATCTAATGAAATGATCATATAGTTTTTTTTCTTTGAGTTTGTTTATGTAGTGGATAGCATTGATGGATTTTCTTATATTGAACCATCCCAGCAACCCTGGGATGAAGCCTACTTGATCATGGTGGATGATCGTTTTGATGTGTTCTTGGATTTGGTTGGCAAGAATTTTATTAAGTATTTTTGCATCAATATTCATAAGAGAAATTGGCCTGACGTTCTCTTTCTTTGTTGGATCTTTGTGTGGTTTTGGTATCAGCGTAATTGTGGCTTCATAGAACGAGTTGTGTAGAGTTCCTTCTGTTTCTATTTTGTGGAATAGTTTGAAGAGTATTGGTGTTAGGTCTTCTTTGAAGCTCTGATAGAATTCTGCACTGAAGCCATCTGTTCCCGTGCTTTTTTTTGGTTGGGAGACTTTCTATGACCCTTTTTATTTCTTCAAGTGTTATGGGACTGTTTAGATGATCTATTTGATCCTGATTTAGTTTTGGTGTTGGATATCTGTCTAAGAAACTGTCCATTTCCTCCAGATTCTCCAGTTGTGTTGAGTATAGGCTTTTGTAGTAGGATCTAATGATTTTTTCAATTTCCTCAGTTTCTGTTGTTATATCTCCCTTTTCATTTCTAAGTTTGTTAATCTGTATACTGTCTCTGTGCCTTTGGTTAGTCTGGCTAAGGGTGTATCTATCTTGTTGATTGAACCAGCTCCTGGTTTTGTTGTTTCTTTGTATGGTTCTCTTTGTTTCTACTTGATTGATTTCGGCCCTGAGTTTGATGATTTCCTGCATTCTACTCCTCCTGGGTGAAATAGCTTCTTTTTGTTCCAGGACTTTCAGGTGTGTCTTTAAGCTGGTAATGTATGCTCTCTCCATTTTCTTTTTGGAGGCACTCAGGGATATGAGTTTTCCTCTTAGCACTGCTTTCATTGTGTCCCATAGATTTGGGTATGTTGTGTCTTCATTTTCATTGTGTTCTAAAAAGTCTTTAATTTCTTTCTTTATTTCTTCCTTGACCAAGGTATCATTGAGTAGAATATTGTTCAGTTTCCACGTGTATGTGGATTTTCTGTTGTTTTTGTTGCTATTGAAGACCACTTTTACTCCATAGTGATCTGATAGGAGGCATGGGATTAGTTCTATCTTCTTATATTTGTTGAGGTCTGTCTTGTGACCAATTATATGGTCGATTTTGGAGAAGGTACCATGAGGTGCTGAGAAAAAGGTATATTCTTTTGCTTTAGGATAGAATGTTCTATATATATCTGTTAAATCTAATTGGTCCAAAGCTTCAATTAATTTCATTGTGTCCCTGTTTAGTTTCTGTTTTCCTGATCGGTCCATTGAGGAAAGTGCAGTGTTGAAGTCACCCACAATTATTGTGTTAGGTGCAATGTGTGCTTTTAGTTTTAATAAAGTTTCTTTTATGAAAGAGGGTGCCCTTGCATTTGGAGCATAGATGTTCAGGATTGAGAGTTCTTCTTGTTGTATTTTTCCTTTGGCCAGCAAGAAGTGTCCCTCAGGGTCTCTTTTGATGACTTTGGGTTGAAAGTCAATTTTATCTGATATTAAAATGGCTACTCCAGCTTGTTTCCTGAGACCATTTGCTTGTAAAATTGTCTTCCAGCCTTTTACTCTAAGGTAGTGTTTGTCTTTGACCCTGAGGTGTGTTTCCTGTATGCAGCAAGATGTAGGGTCCTGTTTACGTATCCAGTCGGTTAGTCTATGTCTTTTTTTTTTTTTTAATTTCTTTTTTTTTTTTTATTCGATATATTTTTAGTCTATGTCTTTTTATTGGGGCCTTGAGCCCATTGATGTTAAGGGATATTAAGGAATAGTGATTGTTAATTCCTGTCATTTTTGTTATTTTTAAAATTTGATTGTTTATCTTCTTTTGGGTTTGATGAAAGAAGGTTACTATCTTGCTTTTTCCAGGGTGAAGTTTTCCTCCTTGTATTGGTGTTTTCCTCCTATTATCCTTTGTAGGCCTGGGTTTGTGGATAGATATTGGGTAACCTTGGTTTTCTCATGGAATATCTTAATCTCTCCATCTATGGTGATTGAGAGTTTTGCTGGGTATAGTAGTTTCGGCTGGCATTTGTGTTCTCTTAGAGTCTGCGTGAGATCTGCCCAGGATCTTCTAGCTTTCATAGTCTCAGGTGAAAAGTCTGCTGTGATTCTGATAGGTCTTCCTTTATATGTTACTTGGCCTTTTTTCTCTTACTGCCTTTAATATTCTTTCTTTGTTTAGTACATTTGGTGTTTTGATTATTATGTGACGGGAGGTATTTCTATTCTGGTACAGTCTGTTTGGAGTTCTGTAGGCTCCTTGTAAGTTCATGGGTATCTTTTCTTTAGGTTAGGGGAGTTTTCTTCTACAATTTTGTTGAAGATATTTACTGGCTCTTTAAGCTGGGAATCTTCACTGTGTTCCATACCTGTTATCCTTAGGTTTAGTCTTCTCATTGTGTCTTAGATTTCCTGGATGTTTTTTAACTTAGGAGCTTTTCGCATTTTGCACTTTCTTTGACTGTTGCATCAATGTTTTCTATGGTATCTTCTGCATCTGAGCTTCTCTCTTCTATCTCTTGTATTAGGTTGGTAATGCTTGCATCTATAATTCCTGATCTCTTTCCTCTGTTTTCGTTATCGGTTCTATTTCTCTGTAATACTGAGATTCTGGAATCTTGAGATCCTGGGTGTGTCAGCTCCTGAGCATCAAGCTGCCTCTGGGATCCTGGAATCCTGGTTTCCAGGGAACATTTCTTATTCAAATCTCTACACTTTTTTGAACTCCAAACCTTATTAGCTTCTGGTTAGTCTTTTTTTAAATTTTTTTTTAAATTTTCTATATTCTTTGTTTACATTCCAAAGGATTTCCCCTTTCCCAGTTCACCACTCCCCATAAGTCTGTTAAGCCCCTTTCTCTCTGCCCATTCCCCAATCACTCCCTCCCACTCCTCTGTTCTGATAATCACCTACATTGCTGCATCAAGCCTTTCCAGGACCAGGGCCTTCTCCTTCCTTCTTCTTGGGAATCATTTGATATGTGAATTGTGTCTTGGGTATTTAGAGCTTCTGGGCTAAAATCCACTTATCAGTGACAGCATTCCATGTGTGTTCTTTTGTGATTGGATTACCTCACTTAGGATGATATTTTCCAATTCCAACCATTTGCCTGAGAATTTCATGAATTCATTTTTTTAAATTGCTGAGTAGTATTCCATTGTGTAAATATACCACATTTTCTGTATCCATTCCTCCATTGATGGACATGTGGGTTCTTTCCAGCTTCTGGATATTATAAATAAGGCTGCTATGAACATAGTGAAGCATGTGTCTTTATTACATGCCGGGGAATCCTCTGGGTATATGCCCAGGAGTGGTATAGGAGGGTCTTCCCAGTTTTCTGAGGAACTGATAGACTGATTTCCAGAGTGGTTGTACCATCTTACAATCCCACCAGCAGAGGAGGAGTGTTCCTCTTTCTCCACATCCTCGCCAACACCTGCTGTCTCCTGAGTTCTTAACCTTAGCCATTCTGACTGGTGTGAGGTGAAATCTCAAGGTTGTTTTGATTTGCATTTCCCTAATGACTAATGATGTTGAACATTTCCTAAGGTGCTTCTAAGTCATTTGAAATTCTTCAGGTGAAAATTCTTTGTTTAGCATGAAAATGTCTAGAATTATGCATGCAAACATGTGTATGTAGATTTACCACAATCTGAACTATATTATCCATAATCTTTTAGAACACTCTCTTCCTGTTCATTATATATTTTGAATGCCCATTTCAGTACATATTGCAATGACTATATCATAGTCATTGTGCCATTATTGTAACTTTTTATAGAAAAGTCTAATTGGCAGATATGCTATTTCTTGAAAAGGTTTTTCTGTCTGCTTGTCTTGCATTAGTATAATGATCATTTATATCTTGGCACAGTTTATGGGAGGGAATGGAACTGTTGGTGCATAGGACAAACCTACATGATTGTAGAAAGTTATGATTAAATTATCTTCCCAAAATTTTGTCTTAGAAAACCATCATAGTATAGTTGTGATGGTTATTCCTATTTGGCGAATTGACTATGTGAGGGATTAATTAAAACCCAAGCATCTGTTTACCCCTGTGAGGAATTGTTTCTGAATTAATTATTGGAAAGTGGAAGACCTGCTTTTAATTTAGATCTCTTGAGGTGAGAAGATATCCCTTGAATCTGCGCCACAATCTTCTAGTGGTGGCTTATATAAATGACATGGAAGAAGGAAACTTGTTTTCTTTACCTGCTTGCTCTTGCTCTTGCTGGAAAGTCTATTCCTTTACTGGCATTAAAGCTGACTTCTGTGGGTTTCTGGTATACACAGGAGATCACCTATTCAGCCTTGTGGACTGAATGATTACTGGATTTTTGGACCTTGACTTAGTAGACAGCTATCCTTCAACTAGCTGAACCATAGCTTGATATGAATGTGTGTAGACATATATTCATATTCATCCTGTATGTTTCTCTAGAGAGTCATGACTAATACCAATACGATAGCAAATAGCCGGTGTTCGCTCACTAACTGGACTTTGTCAGATTGTGAAGTCACTGTTCATCTGGTAGCTGAAATGACATCTCATATCAATTTCTTTCTTAAATAGTAATACATTAACTTGGCATATACACATACATCATATATCTGCCTATTTTTAAGTCAGAAAAACAATATATCTTTAAGTGCTTTAAAATAAGTTACAAATCTAAATGTTTGTGAGAATTCCCATCTTTAGTAACAGGAATCATGGAGACAGCCAATCAATCTTAGTCCAGCCATTGGTAAACTATTGGCATAGGGTAAGCTACTCTTTGTTTCTTCAACTACAAAAGACCAAGTGTTGAGAAGTTGAGAGATCAGACAAAGTCAGCTGACACACTGGGCACATAGTGGCAGATATTTAACATTCAGCAGCAGTTCAAAAGCCCTTACCTGCTCCCCAGTATTCTTCTTATTGACAAATCGATATCTGTGTTGTTAATACAAAACTGGTTTGATAATTTCATTTTAGAGGGGTAGGAAACAAAGTGAAATGCATTTATAACATGAGCATGTTTAATTTGACTAAAAATAAAAATTAACATTAGCAGTGTGTTTTTATTCATATCAAATATTAAATGTGTTAATCAGTTATCTGAAAAAAGTTAGCACCCTCAGGGAATAAATGATTGGATTGTTATACCCCAAGGTACTAAACCTTCATAAGATCTATAGATAAAAGAAAGAAATTCGAACAATATAGCTATAAAACTTTTATGGCATAAATGATTATACATTTTTTTCTTCCCCTTAATTTGAAAGAATTAAAAGTAAAAAGGGCTTCCGTTTACAATTTCCTGTCTGGGGAAAATTAGCTCATTTTGCTATTCCAAGGACAAAAGACTAGAAATAAATAACTTCTAGGAAGGATGTATGTCATTCAGGTGGTAAGTGGTCCCATTATAATAATGTGAGCACGTGACTGATGTGTCCTCATATGGTCCAGATCAGGATGTCAGAAGCTTTAGAAGATCTACCTTTTCCAGCTAGCCTCCTGGTCAGAAAGATTTCATAACTATTTTATAACTTTCAAAACAGTGTCATCTGCATAGGGATCAAGAGTTCAGAGACTCACTCTCTAGAGGGTATTTTATACTCAAACCATAACTTACTGAGAATGCATTTGAAAACCTACAACTACAGAATCTACACACACACACACACACACACTCACACACACACACACACACACACACACACACACACACACGAGCTAAAATGGAGTTACCTTATAATGAAGAAAAATCCCTCTATTAGACATTACAGACTGACAAATAAACTCAGTGCCAGGAATGGGTTAATTTTTTTGTAGTCTTTAGCCAGAGCCTTTCCATATATAATGCAAGATTATTCTGATTATTCTGTGAAATGGGCACAGTAGCAAACTGATTCTTAATGACTTGTCATTATATTCATAGATTAATGCATCTCCAACTCTCATCTGAAAAGCTTTTATTTATGGTAGATGCGATTAACACGGAGACCTACAACATGCAAGTGTAGGTACGTATGCAGATGAGTATTTGTGCAGTTATAGATTTAGACCAGAAGTCAACATTAACTATTTTCTCAATTGCTCTGCACCTTTTTATAATAGAGTATTTAATTGGCTTTGTGTCTCACTGATTTGGGGAGATTGGCTTCCCATCATCCTGTCTCTTTCTCAGTGCTGGGATTACAGCAATGTATGGACACACAGTTTTTATATGGATTCTGAGTGTCCAATCTCATGTCCTCAGGTTTGAGTGGGAAGCCTATTACCAATGTAATCATATCCCTAGCTCTTAGGATATATCTTACATCATCATCATCATCATCATCATCATCATCATCACCACCACCACCACCACCACCATCATCATCATAATAATAAATAATTTCTTATAACTTATCATATAATAATTATAAGCACATAATCCCTTCCAGCAGGGAGCTATTCTGCTATATGCCATCACTGATGAGTGCTCAGTGCCTGTACAGGTCCTAGTAGGCATATAATATACCCAAATTACTTGGCAAAATGAGAAAATGATCTCCTCATACCTCTTTATCTTCCTATTTCCAAAATAGAAATACTCACATGCATGCTCCCCAGACTGTTCTGGGATGTTTAGTTGTTGAGCATGCAGCTCAGATCCTTTGTCACACCCAGACTCTAATGAGATAACTGGGGTAGTGTGACTGTAGTGGCAGGAGTGACCTGGTGTCTTGGTGACTGTAGGGAAAACCCCCATAAAGGCTCTGATGATAATACCTAAGCTGCAACTTCAATGGAGGGAGAGGTTTATTAGGTTGAGAAGAGGATAATGGATTTTTGTCTGTTTCCATGATAAAATGTCCCAACAAAAGATAATGCAGGATAAGAACCATACTTAGGCTACTTATATGTCAACTTGACATTAAACCAGTAATCAGAGGTGAGGAGCCTCAATTGAGAAAATGCCTCCACAAGACTGGGTGATTGTTAGCAAGCTTGCAGGACATTTTCTTAATTGGTGACTGACACTGTTTGTGTGTAGAGGGTCATCCCATTGTGGGTGGAGACACTCCTGGGATGGGTTAATTAAGAAATTAGGTTGAGCAAGTCATGGGATCAAACCAGTGAGCAGTATTCCTTCATGACTTCTACATAAGCTCCTGTCTCCAGGTTCCTACCCTGTTTGAGTTCCTGCCTTGATTTTCTTCAATGGTACACTTTGATGTGTAAGTGTCTGCCAAATAAATCATTTCCTCTTCAACTGATTTTGGTGATAGTGTTTCATCATATCAATAACCCTAAGATAGACCAAATGACCAGGTTTATCATAGAAACAATCCTACTGATGTTAACAATATTTTCCACCTGTTCCATCTATTACTGTGATTAAATACTCTAAAAAAATCAACTTATAGAAGAAAGGCTTTATTTTAGAACATAGGTAAAGGGTAGAGTCTGTCATGACAGGGAAGTCTTGGCTGCAGGAGCACAATGTAGCTGAGTACATTGCACCCAGAGCCAGGACACAAAGAATGATGAATTCTGTAGCTCACTTCATTCTCTCCTTTTTATAAATCCCAGGTACTCAGCCCATGTAATAATGTTGTCTACAGTTAAGGGAGGTGTAATTTCCTATCAAACTAACTAAATCCAGACAACAAATCATAGGCATATCCACAGGCTTTTCTTCCTGAGGTGATTTTAGACCCTGTCAACTTAACAGTCAGTTTTAAGGATCACAATAATTCAAATAAAACTGAAAGTTAAGATGTTGCAATGTGGAATTGTAAGCGAGCCTATGAAACTCTGAGTTATGTTGGAATTGCTCAGCTATCTTGAGGGGACAAGACATTCAGGTATGATTTTGACACTTGGCGTTTATCTAGGTAACTGCAGATATTTTTCTTTTTCTTTTTCCTTTTTTTTTTAAACCTTAATGGCCTACTTTTGGATGAAGGAAGAGCAGTTGGATTTTAGGCTGGCTATGTTGTCTTGTGTTGTCCAGAATGCTATAAAAAATCATGTGAAAGTTTCCACAAAACTAGATGCAGTTCTCTGTGTTTTATTAAAGGTAAACACCCTTAGCAATAGTAACAGAGAAGGCACAGGAAGAACTCTAGAGAGATTCTATTCACTCTAAGTGTTTTGTTCTTCATTTCATCCTCCCATACAGTTCTATCTTCAGGATGGGGGAGGAAGAAGCTATGACTGTTTTCATGATGAGAAAATTGAGGCTGGGGTATGTTAAGTGGCATGGCCAATATAACACAGACAATAACAGGTGGCCAGGAATTAATCATATACCTATCTCCTTTGTTTGCTTGGCTTTATTTATTTATTTTTTTGAGAGAGGATCTCAGATATCCCAGTCTTACTTACAAATCACTATGCAGCTGAGGGTGGGTGACCTTAAAGTTTTGGTTCTCTTGCCTTGATTTCCTGATGCTTCCCAAGTGTTGGATTATAGTCATACATCACCACATCTGATGTTTTGCTTTAGGGGATCAGGCTCAGGGTTTTCTGCATTGAGGTAAGTACTCTATGAACTGAAATATATTTGCCATCCCTATGATCTGTTTTAAATTTCCCCTGGTGACTGGCTATCCAGGTGTGACCAGTGAGTTCTGTGTACAAGTTTCTTCTTGACCAGAGATTCTACCTGATTCTTCCTAAAAAGGTCAACTCACTTTGATTGGCTTCTATCTATAAACTGCTTCTCATAGAAACCTCTTGATGGCCATACTTAATAAGGCTGTGTGCAAGGTCAACTTGTCCTCACTGGATCTTCATTGAAAGATACTGGCTTCCTGGGTCAGGGCTGCAGGACTTTGCTCAGTTAGAATTAAAGGCATATTTGAACTATTGTCAGGCTGAAGGAAAGTATGTTGTCCTGAAATATGATAAAAATGAATGTTATGAAAGTGAATTAAGCAAAGGCTCCTTTTAATCCACTCTGTCTTGTTTGTATGTTTAGAAGATTTAGTGTGTGTGTGTGGGGTGACAAACCATGAAACAGAAAAATACTGAGACTGAATTGTAAAGGGGCCCATGGAACGGAGGCAACGTGCTTGTCTGTGATCTAAAAATGTGCTGGGCTCTTTTTCATTCCATCAGAGGTATTTTATCAGGTGTAATCAACAGTTAAGCCCTTTCTGCTGGAAATGACTGACTCTGGCTGACTTTAACGTGGTTAAACTGTTCCTTCTTTCCATCATTTCCTGCAAATTTATCTTATCTATCTATCTCAAGGTCATAGAAAGTTAATTTTTAAGGTTCATTCTGTGAGCCAACATGGCAATGAATAAAATGGAATAGAAGCCACTGTTCAGGCCTTTGGGCTTACCAACATGAATTTCCTGCCCATCCACTACTCTTAAGGTGGTGCTTTGATCGTCTACACCCTTGCAAGCAGCCTGGACTCCATTATGATTCCAAGTCTAAAACAGTGTTTTATGCAGGTTGACACAGTTGGGTAGAGTCTTTTCTCTCCGCTTAAAGTAGCTATGCTGATTTAAAATCTCATCATGGAAGTTTCTTTTTTGCAGTGGAGAGCAGTAAACTGACTGCATGTAACACTGATAACTGGTCAAAGTATAGAGAACAAGAATCTGTGGGCGCTTCCCTATAAATAGGATCACATGGCATCTTGTCAAGGTTCAGTGGGCATCTCAGTCATAGGGCTATAAAGATTTTAAAAGTCAGTGGTATGGTAGGATTATAATGAAACAGTGTTTCTGACGTTACAGGGCAACTGTACTGAACTGTCAGAAACTCATAGTAATTGTGGTTGCTTGCACAAGACATGAACAAGATTAAACCAATCAACCAACTCTCATAGATATTGTGCCCACCACTAATTGAGGAGCTAATTATGGTCGATAGCTTTTAGGGGCCTAAGTCTATTTGTAGCTTCTATTAAGTCCACCATGGGCTTGGGTATACAATCAGCACAAATTAGGCTCAGTGGCTTGTTAGAAATAAAAAGACATGAAAATGGAAAATGGAGTAGTGTCTTAGGGTTTGTATTGCTGTGAAGAGACACCATGACCGTAGCAGTTCTTATAAAGGAAACATGCAATTGGAGCTGGCTTACAGTTTAGTCTTCAGAGATGTTCACTGAACCTTGAAAAGATGCGACTTAGAGGTTTAATCTATTAGCATCATGGCGGGAAACATGGTGGCATGCTGGCAGACATGGTGCTGGAGAAGGAGCTGAGACCTCTACATTTGGATCAGCAGGCAGCAGAAAATGAACTGAGAAATAGATATGGCCTCCAACAAGGCCATATCTATTCCAACAAGGCCAAACCTTCTAATAGTACCATTCCCTATGAGCCTATGGGGCCATTTTCTTTCTAACGACCATAAGGAGTAAATGTAGGTAGTGGACCTAGACCAAGTTAGGAGGAGTAGGGTTGAATATGATTAAAACACATTGTATCCATACAGAAATTTCCAGAAGTAATATTATATATTAAATTAGATAAGCTCAAAGTCACAGAGATGGACATTCTGAATAGGATCAGTGGCTTTTCTTGGTATCTCTCACCTACATTTCAATTATAGATGAATTTAAAAGTACTTTGTTTCTTTAAAGGCATATGCAAATCTATAAATGAAAATGAATTATTTCATTCAGGCAAATAAGAGAAAATTTTGCCTGAAACCTCTTTCCAAGTTCACACTCTTGACCACAGCAAGTCTCACTACTCGCTGCTGCATATTAACCACTGATCTCCATGTATGAAAACATGTGATTGAGGAAAGCAGAAGAGTGGACATGTTATATCTACACCTGAAGACGGTCAGTATTTGCCACTATCTCCTAGAGGGCCATGTGTAGTGGTTGATCCATACAGCTTCCTAGAGGACTGTGTGAAGTGATGGATGGTTCCTCATGATGCAGTTTCCATCCATTTCATCCTAGAGGAACATGCTTCCAAAGCTCAGATGTGTAGCTAATTAGAGCTGCCATGTTTACTGCAAACCCACACAGCCACACTGTCAAGAACTTTGCGTTTTTGTAAATCAGTCAAGTTCTCAAAACACTTTGGAAGTGTCACAAACCCCCTGTAATGTGGGATGCTCTCTGTCTGCCACTAAGAATAGGGAGCACATTTCTTTGACTTGCTAAGTGTCACAGAGACACAGTGGCAGAGAAGAAAAACACAGGTAAACTTGTCCTCACAATGGGAAGTAAGTACAAGAGGACATGGACACGGCACTCAGATAGTGTTTTTCATAGGAAACAAAGGATTTAAATATAGTTTGTGCTTTTCCCTGGAGAAGACCAGGAGAATGAGGTGTGGTTGGGATGAGGAGAGAGAGAGAGAGAGAGAGAGAGAGAGAGAGAGAGAGAGAGAGAGAGAGAGAGAGAGAGAGAGAGAGAGCAGGCATTGGAAGCCCAGGTGGCAGTACAGGGGTCTAGAGCTACTGAGGCTGGACATAGAAGTCATGAGCTGAGGCTGTCGAATAAGAAAGTCAGAAGCAGATCTCGGAAGAACAGAGGAAGAGGTATGTTTAGGCTAGGAATGAACAAACATGCAGGAGTGAACATGAGGTCCAAGGTCCTGCTGACTGCAATGCTTGACTACCAGGAATTATTTGCCAAAGCCTTCAATCCTCTTTCTGTTCCATTTGTTTTTTAGACTTTACCACAAAAATGTTTCCTGGCTCTCTTGGGGGGTCTGATGGAGTCTTAAAAATTGTTTGGCAACACTGGTGTATTTTGGAAAGAATCTATTTTCAGCTCACAAAAGCATTCAGGGTCTACTTTTCTCAAGCCTGATTTAATTTTCCAGCATCTTTGTGGTCTTTTTCATAGTTTCACTAAACACTAATTTTCTAATCTTTTCTGTTCCATCTATCTTCTGCCATTTAGTCCTTCATTATTCCTAGAGCTGTTCATGAAGCCTCTTCAGCTGGCTCTAGGAATTTTCTGGTACACTTGCCTACACTCACCAGCATATTTCTCCTTTCTTGATCTTCCTGTCCCTCTTGGGAAAGTGTACTCTGACATTTGTAACAATTTTCTTTGTACTTGTATTCTTTTTCTCTAGCTTGAATCCTGTGTCATGCCATCTCTTGGTATCCCACTAAGTTACCCAGACAGCCTTAAATTTATTCTGTGACTTAAACAATAACTTGAATTATAGCTATACTCAATCAAACCCAGCTTCAGTTCATACTTCCCTTAAATTGCACATCCAATCTAGGAATATATCCTGGAGGCAATGTTTCCAAATTTGCTCAGAATATGACAACTCTATGCTACTATGGAAATTTTTTTTATATTTATTTTCTATATTCTTTGTTTACATTCTAAAAGCGTTCCCCTTTCTCAGTTCCCCCCTCCCCATATGTGCCATAAGTCCTCTTCTCTCCACCCATTCTCCTATCTTTCCCCCTCCCTTTTCTCTGTCCTGATACTCCCTACAAGCTGGATCAAGCCTTTCCAGGATTAGGGCCCTCTTCTTCCTTTTTCATGGGAATCATTTGATATGCTAATTGTATCTTCAGTATTCAGAGCTTCAGGGCTAATTAATATTCACTTATCAATGATTGCATTCTATGTGTATTCTTTTGTGATTGCGTTACCTCACTTAGGATATTTTCCAGTTCCATCCATTTGCCTAAAAAATTCATGAATTCATTGTTTTTAATTGATGAATAGTACTCCATTGTGTATATATACCACATTTTCTGTATCTATTCCTCCATTGAGGAATATTTGGGTTCTTTCCAGCTTCTGGCTATTATAAATAAGGCTGCTATGAATATAGTGGAGCATGCTGGAGAATCCTTGGGTATATGCCCAGGAGAGGTATAGCAGGGTCCTCTGGAAGTGCCCAGTTTTTTTAGGAACTGCCAGACTGATTTCCATAGTGGTTGTACCATTTTACAATCCCACCAGCAGTGAAGGAGTATTTCTCTTTCTCCACATCCTCACCAACACTTGCTGTCTCCTGAGTTTTTAACCTTAGCCATTCTGACTGGTATGAGGTGAAGTCTCAGGGTTGTTTTGCTTTGCATTTCCCTAACGGCTAATGATGTTGAGCATTTCTTAAGGTGCTTCTCAGCCATTCAAATTTCTTCAGGTAAAAATTCTTTGTTTAGGTCTGTACCCCATTTTCTAATAGGGTTATTTGGTTCCCTGGGTCTAACTTCTTGAGTTCTTTGTATATATTAGATATTAGCCCTCTGTCGGATTTAGGGTTGGTGAAGATATTTTCCCAATTTGTTGGTTGCTGTTTTGTCCTTTTGACAATGTCCTTTGCCTTACAGAAACTTTGTAATTTTATGAGATTCCATTTGTCAATTCTTGATCTTAGAGCATAAGCTATTGGTGTTCTGTTCAGGAACTTTCCCCCTGTGCCTATGTCCTTAAGGATTTTCCCCAATTTCTTTTCTATTAATTTCAGTGTGTCTGGTTTTATGTGGAGGTCCTTGATCCACTTGGAGTTGAGCTTAGTACAAGGAGATAAGAATGGATCAACTCACATTCTCCTGCATGCAGACCTCCAGTTGAACCAGCACCATTTGTTGAAAAGGCTATCTTTTTTCCACTGGATGTTTTCAGCTCCTTTGTCGAAGATCAAGTGACCATAGGTGTGTGGATTCATTTCTGGGTCTTCAATTCTATTCCATTGATCCACTTGTCTGTCACTGTGCCAATACCATGCAGTTTTTAACACTATTGCTCTGAAGTATTGCTTGAGGTCTGGGATACTAATTCCCCCAGAAGTTCTTTTACTGTTGAGAATAGTTTTAGCTATCCTGGGTTTTTTGTTATTCCAGAAAAATTTGAGAATTGCAAATCCAAGAACACATCAAAATGATTATCCACCATGATCAAGTAGGCTTCATCCCAGGGATGCAGGGATGATTCAATATAAGGAAATCCATCAATGCAATCCACTACATAAACAAACTCAAAGAAAAAAAAACCCATATGATCATTTCATTAGATGCTGAAAAAGCATTTGACAAAATTCAGCATCCTTTCATGCTAAAAGTCTTGGAAAGAATAGGAATTCAAGGCCCATACCTAAGCATAGTTAAAGCAATATACAGGAAACCGGTAGCCAATATCAAACTAAATGGAGAGAAACTTGAAGCAATCCCACTGAAATCAGGGACTAGACAAGGCTGCCCTCTCTCTCCATATCTTTTCAATATAGTTCTTAATGTTTTAACTAGAGCAATTAACAACATAAGGATGTCAAAGAGATACAAATTGGAAAGGAAGAAGTAAAATTATCACTATTTGCAGATGACATGATAGTATACTTAAGTGACCCAAAAAGCTCCACCAGGGAACTCCTACAGCTGATAAACAACTTCAGCAAAGTGTCAGGTTATAAAATCAACTCAAGCAAATCAGTTGTCTTCCTATACTCAAAGGATAAGCAGACTGAGAAAGAAGTTAGGGAAATGACACCCTTCATAATAGCCACAAACAATATAAAGTATCTTGGTGTGACTCTAACCAAACAAGTGAAAGATCTATATGACAAGAACTTAAGGTCTCTGAAGAAGGAAATCGAAGAAGACCTCAGAAAATGGAAAAATCTGCCATGCTTGTGGATTGGCAGGATTAATATAGTTAAAATGGCCATCTTGCCAAAAGCAATCTACAGATTTAATGCAATCCCCATCAAAATCTCTACTCTGGTGATTCTAACCTTACTATGAATTGCTATCATCTTTGGACTGGATGATTAAGTAACTTCTATCATTTTCACATTTACCCCTTCTCTCAGCAGTCTATTCTTCTCCTATTTCCTGGCTTTGTAATTATATATTACATATAATAAATTTATGTTATAAATATTATATATAATATAATTAAATTTATAATATACATACTTAAGCAATTTTGTGTTTTGATGTAAAATAATTGCCATCAAGGTAATATACTCATCACCTCACATATTTGCCATTTTTGTCATAAATAAAACTTAATTGAAATCTATCATTTTAGCAAATTTCGAGTATACAATATAATGCAATATTAACCAAAGTCATCTTGTCATGATTATATTACAGAAATGACTCATCTTTCATGATTGAAATTTTATACTCTTTGACCAACATACTGCCATTCTTCCTTACTACTCAGCCCTAGCACTGGGGCTACCATTGTGCACTCTGCTCTTATGAAGTTGACTGTGTGAATTTTCTTATACAAGTGAGATCCCAGAGTCTTTATGGTTGGGCTTTACTGCATTTAGAAAAATGACCATGCTCTTCTATGTTGTTGGAAATGATGAGATTTCCCTATTCTTTCCCCATTTTTTTGTCACTAGTCATTACATTTTTCTTTATATTTTAGCTCTTGTGAACATTGTTGCAATGCATATGGAGATGCAGATTTTTTTGAGGTACTAACCCCAAAACACAATTTATATTAAGGATCCATTTAAAAAAGACTGTAGTCTTTGTTGGATTATGTAATTTTACCTGAAGGCTTTTTGTTCTCTTTTCTTTTACATTTCTGTAAACTCAAACAGGACCCTCAGCAGTGACTACTCTATTTTGGGTTATTGTATCAAACTACTATAATATAGGTGCCTTTTAAATAGCAGAGATTTGTTTCTTATATTCCTAGAGGTTGGAAAGTAAAAGGTCAAGCTGACAACAGCGTCAATCTCTGGGCTCTTTTTCTGCTCATGCAAACATCTAGAAGAAATAAGTCTAGGGACCTCCATTATAAAATCACTAATCCCATCCATGAAAGTTCTGCCCTCAAGACCTAAGTGATCACTTAAATGCTTAGTAAGAACATCTCAAGGTTAGGATCACAGCATAGGCTATTGGAAGAGACATGAGTACTCAGCTATGCCCTAGGAAACTGAGATGTTCAAAAATTCCATAGTGTGTTAAACAGCTGAGCTACTAAGTTTTTCTTTTTATGGCTGGAGAAAAATAAGTGATATACTTTCTACTAAAAGCTTTCATATTAGGGAACAAGGAAACACAAACCTCAGAGTGCCAGCTGCTTAGTTTACAGAATGACTCAGTTCATGACTGAAACTTTATACCCTTTGACTAACATACTTCCATTTTACCTCACTACTGATCCCCAGCACTAGGCAATTACCATTGCATCCTTTGCTCATGGTGAAAGGGAAGAAGGAAGGCAGCCCAGGAACAGACTGCAGCAGCCCAATAGGAGGGTCAGCAGTGAAGGACCCCAGTGTACTGAAGTGACCAGCTGGAACCAGTCTCCCAGCTCAGCTACATGGGTCACTAGCTGTGGTTCCACCAGGCCCAGTCTGCCTGGCTGAGTAAGACAACCTGGTCAATGCCTGGTTTGAGATCTGGGAAGATGGACCTCTTTAGCATCATTAGACTTCTTATAAAGCTGCTCCTGCTGTGTCCCTTGCATGTTGGAATGACAGCCACACTGCTTGGAGACAGCGGACTCTGCTCACCACTCTGTCAATCCACTGGGATGGCAGTTTCCAGGGTAGAGACTTGTCACTTGCATAAACCACTCTTACCTGATGTCTGAAAGGTGACAGTGTCATGACCCAATTGTTCTGTGACAGGAGACAATGTTTTCTCTATGTGATGGCCGGCTTTTGGTATTGTATGAAGCAATTCAAGGAACAGGCTGAGGAAAATCTTAGGGTACCATATATGTGGTCATGGAGGGAGACCTGGGGGAGGATGCTGAAGGCATTGGGGAATGATATTCAATAAAGAACCATTTAAACACTGAGGAGCACTGGACAGACTCTAAGTTGTACTGTTAGTTTTAAGTATAGCCTATCTTCGGCCTGCCTGCAAAGTACCAAAAAAATGAGCTTTTGTTTTTTTTCCTAAAAAGAATATGCAAATATTCTTTGATTGTAGAACTAATGAGTACAACCTACTTATGATTCACAGGATAAAGGTTATCCAGGTACAGTAGTAGTACATTCCTGTAAAGACAGCAGTCAGGATGCTGAAGTGGGAGGTTTTCCATGAGTTAGAAGCCAGCCCAGGCTATCTAGTGAGTTTGCCAAAACAATATAGTAAGACAGCAAGACTCACAAACAAACAAACAAACAAATACAAAGTGGTGATATACCAATAGAAAGACGCTGCACTGATGCCCAACATTACTCAACCTGGTATTGTGTAGAGCAAGAGGAAGCCTTTGTTGCTTTCTCACCTCTCTGTGCATTACTTCCATTGTGCCTTCCTCTCCCTCTCACCTACATCCGGACATTAAGAATGACTCAAAACTTGCGAGAGACTGAACTTAGCCTTACAAAAATAAAGTGAGTGTGGACAGAAAGAGGTGGGGCAAGAGAGACATAGGGGTGGAAGAAAGTAAAGGGGAGGTTTCCAAGGTTTGTCCAAGGTGGAAAAAAGGAAGCAAGATGCCACACAATGGCATAGGTTTTGTTGTGTTGTATATCAGGCTTTCTTCTTTGTTCTTATGAAACTTTGAATAAAATTCTACTTTTAATTTCCTGAAAGAAGTCAAGAAAAGCTAATAAAATTTAAGGCTACTTAAAAGACTGCTGTACATAATTATCCATTACTTAAAAATAAAAGATTATTTTTCTGGAGAATAATGCGTTATTAACAAAGGACCTCTTAAGCAGAGTGTATAGTCATGTTATCAATTTAACTAATTATCAATGATTCTTCTAGATCATCTCAGGATGGAATTAGTATTAGTTCACAGTCAATTTTATAACTTATGATTATTATTGTTACACGTGTTTTTATCATTCTTGTATTTGTTTTGGTGACATTACACAAACACATACAAAGGCATAGAACATTCTTGTACAGTTTAAAATTTATGTTCTCTGGGTCGGCAAGATCACTCAGCAGTTACAAGCATTTGTTTTCCAAGCCTCAGGACCTGAGTTTGGGACATAGAACTTAATAAGCTCGTCAGATGATATTGTATGCATCTGCAGCCTCAGCATTTCTACTCTGAGATATAAGGCAGAGTCAGGATGATCACCAGGAAACTTAAGGACCAGTAGTCTGAAGCAAGGAAGAATCTAAGTCCACAAGGTGCAGAGAGAGAACTGAATCCTGAAAGTTGTGATTAGGCCTCATACCCAGAGTATAATGTGAGGACACTAATGCTCAATTTCACAGCCAAACACATAAACAATACACACATACACACACACACACATCATCATCATCATCATCACTATAAAATCTTGATAATTATTTTACATTCCCATTCTTCTTATTATTTACTTCTATTCTCCATACATGTCTTTCTGCTTTACACACATGTGTAAATCCTGAGAGTATTATTTTGTGCCTGCCTTCTCCCCTAGTATTATTTTTGTGAAATTTCATTCACATTGTTTTGGTAATAGCTGGTTCATTTTAAAGATTGGATGATATGTTAACGTGTGTGCACCAGTTTCTATAACAAGCCTCTTCTAGTTCATCTAGAGACATGTACAGAACACACCAGAGAACTGGTTGAGGAACATGTGTAGCTGTGCTAGTCCAACCCAAGTGCCCATCAAGAACTTCCCCTGAGTCTGACAGCTTGTTCTTCTTTCTTAACAGTCTTTTATAATGAACAGACGTCTGTAATTTCTTCTTTTTCTCATTTTTTTGTTCTGCTTTTTGGTTCTGGGTGCTAAACACAGGGAATCACACTTGCCTAAGTTCCAAAGTCCTCCATACATAAATACATAAATAAAGCTTTGTTTATAGTAATTATTATATTCTATGATCACAGGTTTCTCTGGGTTTTTTTTTTCCCTTGGGCTGGTGCAGATTTATTCACTCAGATTCCTTTTAATGGTTATTAAACCAAGATCACCACAAGATTTGATCATGCTTTTGGATTTGTGCCATGGCCTTGAGAAAGCAACTTAAATTGGATTTTGTTTTGCTTTTATCTCTGAATAATTGTCACGGAGGGAAAGGGAAATGCTTGAGGTCAAACAACTTTCTCAAGGGCAAGTATACTTTAGCTGAAAAAAAAAAAAACAAAGCAAAAAAACTGAACCAGGACTCTATAAAAAGAAAATAAAAAAACAGATGAAATGGGACAGGAAGGTAATTTAGTTTTTTTAGAATATTGAGATAAAATAAATACTTTAAAAGCATTGACTTTCTAGAGCTAAGGCATTCCTTCAAAGGCCGCCATCAGGCCGTGCACTCCCCGAGCAGTGAGTGTTAAAGGGCACTGGTCTTGCAGCTGTGCCTCTGCATCTTCCTTCTCTGCCCTACCCTGCTCTGAGTTTCCATTTCCACTTTTAAACAGTTGACTGGAGCGCATGAGCAGTTTGCCCGTTTTGTCCCGGTGTGACTGGGAAGCATTTCACTCTGTGTGCCACTTCCGTGTGCAGACACGGGTCAACATCTGACTTAGGTTTATTCAGTTCATTTTTTTATTTTAACTTCTACTAGAAAGCTTTCCCCTAAGGCAGAAAAGTAAAGACTGTTGTATGGGAATAAGAACTTGAATCTCCTCTAATTGATTTAGAGTAATTTTCAAATTATATCATTGAAATGGCTATAAGACGACATACCTGGGACTGATCTTTGTTTCTTTGTTTCTTTGTTTCTTTGTTTCTTTGTTTCTTTGTTTCTTTGTTTTTGTTTCTTTGTTTCTTTGTTTCTTTGTTTCTTTCTTTCTTTCTTTCTTTCTTTCTTTCTTTCTTTCTTCTTTCTTTTCTTTTCTTTCTTTCTTTCTTTTTTATTCTATTTTTATTTTTTATTTTATTTTTTTTCTATATTCTTTGTTTACATTCCAAATACTTTCCCCTTTCCTGGTTCCCCCTCTCCATTGGTCTCATAGCCCTCTTCCCTCCACCTGCCCATTTCCCAATCACCCCTCTTCTATTTCTGGTCTTGGTACTCCCCTACAATGCTGGATCAAGTCTTTTCAGAACCAGGGCCCTCTCCTTCCTTCTTCTTGGGTATCATTTGATATGCTAATTGTGTCTTGAGAATTCAGAGCTTCTGGGCTAATTAATATCCACTTATCAGTGATTGCATTCCATGTGTATTCTTTTGTGATTGGGTTCCTCACTTGGGATGATATTTTCCAGTTTCAACCATTTGCCTAAGAATTTCATGAATTCATTGTTTTTAATTGCTGAGTAGTATTCCATTGTGTAAATATACCACATTTTCTGTATCCATTCCTCCACTGAGGGACATCTGGGTTCTTTCCAGCTTCTGGCTATTATAAATAAGGCTGCTATGAACATAGTGGAGCATGTGTCCTTATTGCATGCTGGGGAATCCTCTGGGTATATGCCCAGGAGTGGTATAGCAGGGTTCTCCAGAAGTGTCATGCCCAGTTTTCTTAGGAACCGCCAGACTGATTTCCAGAGTGGTTGTACCATCTTACAATCCCACCATCAGTGAAGGAGTGTTCCTCTTTCTCCACATCCTCACCAACACCTTCTTCAGAGACCTGAAGCTCTTGTTGTATAGATATTTCACTTGTTTGGTTAGAGTCACACCAAGATACTTTATGTTGTTTGTGGCTATTCCCTAATTTCTTTCTCAGCCTGCTTATTTTTTGTATAGGAAGGCTATTGATTTGCTTGAGTTGATCTTGTAACCAGCCACTTTGCTAAAGTTGTTTATCAGCTGTAGGAGTTCTCTGGTGGAGTTTTTTTTTGGTCACTTAAGTATACTATCATATCATCTGCAAATAGTGATAGTTTGACTTCTTCCTTTACAATTTGTATCCCTTTGACCTCCTTATGTTGTCTAATTGCTCTAGCTAGGATTTCAAGTACTATATTGAAAAGATATGGAGAGAGGGGGCAGCCTTGTCTAGTCCCTGATTTTAGTGAGATTGCTTCAAGTTTCTCTCCATTTAGTTTGATGTTGGCTACCAGTTTGCTGTATATTGCTTTAACTATGTTTAGGTATGGGT
The DNA here is from genome assembly GCF_947179515.1 of Apodemus sylvaticus. Taxonomy (NCBI): domain Eukaryota; kingdom Metazoa; phylum Chordata; class Mammalia; order Rodentia; family Muridae; genus Apodemus; species Apodemus sylvaticus. The sequence continues at coordinate 48,745,284 of NC_067473.1, forward strand.
CTTGAATTCCTGTTCTTTCCAAGACTTTTAGCATGAAAGGATGCTGAATTTTGTCAAATGCTTTTTCAGCATCTAATGAAATGATCACGTGGTTTTTTTCTTTGAGTTTGTTTATGTTGAGGATTATGATGATGGGATTCCTTATATTAAACCATCTCTTCATCTCTGTGATAAAGTCTATTTGAACTCAGCACTTAACCTGGTATGTCAGAGTTTTCTATCAATCTTATCTTTCATTGTCCTGAATTTTCTCAGTTTTCTTCCTTTATAGTCTCAGTTCTCAGCCACCACTCACCTTGCTATCATTTCTGCAATCCTATATAGTATTTAGTTGCTATGCCAGATCTCTCTCTCTAACTCTTCAGCTGCCTTATGTATGCTAAGTAACTCAAGAGCCTACAGTCCCTGTTACTTCCTGAAGAGTCACTTTCCTGCTGAATGCTGCTGTAGGGTGCATGGGGCTGGAAAAGTTTGGGGTTTCTCTGATTACTGGGTAGCCAGCATACCCTACTCCATCATTATTATAGATCACCAGTAGGTATTTAAAAGACCATATGAGAGAGTTTTGTTTGGTTGTTTTTTGTTTGTTTGGTTGGTTGTTTTGCAGGGTGGCCTTCTGTACTTCCTTGGGAGATTGAAAGCACAGTGTGCAAAACCTTCCTTCTGTTATTTACACTTTAAGTTAAAATCATTAGGAGATGTGTTCTACCTCTTTGGAAACCCATGATAACAGCTGTAAGATGGGTAGGTCCATCTTTAGCAATCGGTAGGACTGGTCCTGCAGAGATTTCAAAGGCTTGCATATCCATTGTATCTGAAGGGATGTCTCCTGGAGCTGGTGAATGCTGTCTGAAACAGCCACTGCAGCAGCAAGAAGTAAATGTCACAGCTTCTTCCACAGCAGTGGTCACTGTGCCTGTTCAGCTAGAGTGGAACTTCCTTGGGATGCCTATGAAGTCTTCAAAGTACCCAGGCTGCCGTGGTGACTGTCCAGCCAGTCACTGAAGAAGTGGATGCTATGTTGACAACATCCTGCTCAAGGAACCCATGTATAATGGGACATAGTTTAGCTGTCAATCAAGTGGCTGAGCAGCTGGCTCTAAATGGCTTTCATTATGAAAGGTAAAACATTAAGGAAAATTTCCAACAAATATGTAACTTACCTTTAACAAACCCCACGTTAGAATGCTGATTTCCTTTCATCTGATCCTCTTAGGTACTGTTGGGTCTCCCCAAGTATTTGGTGCGAAAAGCGATCTCCAAACCCTGTTGCTTATTGGGATTACCTGGGAGTTTCTCTATCCATCCTATTGTTTGCTAAATCTAAAGAATGAAAGACTGCTCCAGGTAAAAATGAAACAACCAATAAATTAACATAAAAGCATTCTTTCCTTGATTTTGATGCTTACTCCTGCTTGAGAACTCCTGGGACAGAGGAGCCCACAGTGATGATTGTTCTGTTGCTGGTATCTCATGTCTCCAACCAACAACCGGGGCTCTCATCTGAAGCTCCCTGTTGATTGTATAGATAATTTTAACATCTATAAAAATATAAAAAGCTCATTGAGAAGAATGTTTCCCACATTTCCCCAAAAAATGGGAATATAAATTATACTAATAGTAGATTATATTGGCAAACAAAAAGGATGAAAGTAAGAAATAGTTTGGAGATTTAGAAATGAATAACCCATTCATAAGATCTGTCTGTCTGTCTACCCATCTATCTATCAATATATCAACCTATTGTTTCTCCATTTTACTTTCCAAGTGACATTTCTAGATATCTGGGAATGACAAAATCACAATGCATGTTTAGTGCAATGAAACATTAGAAAAGCTTCCTATGACATCCTTGAGACCTTGAGTATGAAACTTGTACCATATAGAACTAAATGAATTTATCCAGCTTCAAGGTTGGATAAATACAGGTTCTGTTGCTAGTCAGATCTTATTTGTCCTCCTCTTTTTTACAGATGTCTTTATTGAAACTATATAAGAGCACATTTATCCAATTTGAGCATGGCCAAAGCTTAGGAACCTCGTTAATTCTAAAATTCTTCAAAGTAACTTGGTACATGACATGACCTTGAAATTCTAGACCAGAAGGTCAAAACTAATAACAATAGAAATACCTTAATTGAAAAACTCAGAGATCTTGTTTTATGTTAAATATGTATTTCTTTCTGAAAGTATAGCTCAATATCTTGCATTAGGAGATTGCATGTTTCCCCAAGTCTTGGGGATTATCTTAGAAGAGGAAGCCAAAAGGTTGTAAGAGCCAGAGATTAGAAAAGATCAAAACAAAACCTTGCCTTCAGTACACAACAGGCAGGGCCTCTGCATTCATGAGTTCAAAGCTGTGCTTGCCTGAAGAAGACCTATCACAAATTGAGCTAATCAACATTGCAGCTTGCATAGGTAAAGAACTCACAATCTCACCTCTGGCTGAGGAACTATTGACAGTTGGTAGCTGCTGGAAGACAGAAAAATCAGCTTTCTTTAAGGGTCCAGCCTCTAGTACGTTGGTCATGATCCAGTGAACAACCGTACATCCATAAATATATGGGAGCACTAACAAACATTGCGGATAAAAAAAAAACAAAACAAAACAGAACATGAAATGAGAGGGGTTGAAGGGCTGGGGAAAGTCTGGAGGAAGTCAAGGCTGAATATAATCAAAGTGCACTGTAGGCTTCTGTGAAATTCTCAAGGAATCAATGAAGATATTCTATTACAAATGCTTCTGCAAAACCCGAGAATTTTGGTTTATCTGAATTTTATTAATCATACTGCATAAAATAGTTCCTGAACATTTAAAAATACTAGTGTGCTATGAGGGAATTAAACAGCACCATAAATGGAAGAACATTCTTATTTTTCAGTCTTGGTGGAGCTAGAGTCATTTATGGGAACACTTTTTTGCAAATACGTCATTTCTAATTCTTTTACTCAGCCTGCATACATTGATTTTCCATATGAGTGAGGCATTAGTCTAGACAGTAGAAATGTTTTTATGAGAGAGACAAAGTTCTGTGCTCTTGGGGGTTTAAGTGGGCAGATATGTAATGAATTATAATAACCAAGCAACTACAGAATGCACAAAAGCAATAGGTACTCTGGAAAATGGAGAAGGGACAAGGAAGTCAGGCATTCTTGGAGCATGTGTGGACAGGTGCCATTACAGATGTGGTGCTTCATGTGGATCTACCTCACTAAGAAGTAATAGTTGAACAAAATCTTGGAAATAGTCAAAAAACCTTTAAAAAAACAGGGCACCTTTCATGGAAACAATACTTTTTAGAAATGCAAAACAGCGTCATTTATTTCTTTTCACCCATTATTTTTATATCAGTCTTAGATCAATGGCTTAAATGGTTTTGTTTGTTATTTTCATATACCCACTGCTTTAATATGAAATTAAGCTAATCATCACATATTTTCTAAATTCTTTATTAGATTTGTATTACCTGAATGCAGAAGGCTATATTGGAGAAATGGTGTCCTGTTTTAAGAGAGCATCAGGTGAAGCACTTTTCTTCTGGATATTCTTGGAAGTATTTCAGATGTGTGTAGATAATTTCTTTTCACCTTCATTAGGATGTATAACATGTAAATTATGTTTGGAACACTAATAGAAATAATGCATATTTATGTAGTATCGACCAGGAGAGATGTTGGACTGAATGTTTATGGTGTAGTTTGAGTAAAATCGTTAGAGTAGTTCTTTGAAGTAGCTCTTCACCCATGCATCATAGATGATAACCACAGATTACAGAAGATTAGTTACTGGCAGAACAACGTCTAGCTCATGTTGGTTAGAAATTTGACTTTAAACTCACTGCCATTTCCTAAAATACATGATTAATTTAGGAATCATGTATTTATTCTAAGAATTTGTACTCTCACTGGATATCATGCAATGCAAAGTCACTGAAGAAGAAGAAAAGGATCTCGGTCCTTTCACTTCAATGTACCCTAATGCAGCAATGCTCATTTAAAAATAGGTAAACATTTTCCTGAAGAAGAGCTACATTTTTATTTACTAGGAAGTAAATTTATAGTCTCAGCGATACATTAAGACTGATACTTTGAATTAAACAGGGTTCCACCAGAATTTGTGTGTGTGTGTATCATATGTATATATGTTTATATACATATAGTCAGTTATTCCATTTACCTATTCAGTGTAAAAAATAGAGATTATGTAATAAATTAGTGATTATGTATGTTAAATTCTTGTATTTGACACAACTTTAAAGATGAAATATTTAATTTTAAAATACATTCCTTTATTACATTTTATTTTGTATGTACAAGTATTTTTCTTTCATTCATATGTATGTATGAGCAGCATGTACATCTGTGGTTCCTTCGGAAGCCAGAACTCATTGGACACCTTGAAACTGGAGTTACAGAGAATTTCAAGCTGTGCTGTGGTTTCTGGGGACTGAACCCATGTCCTCTGTCAGAGCAGTGGGTGCTGAGACATCTCTCCTGCCTCAAAATGTTTGTTGGATGACAGTTTGAAGTTCAGTCTGTTGATCCTGCGTTCACAGGGGTCAGAGGGAGAGGGAGGGACAGAGGGAGGAGAGGTGAGGGGAGGGAAAAGGGAAAGTGGAAGAGGGGAGTGGAAGAGGGAGAGGTGGTGTGGTGGAGTTTTACAGTAAGAACAAAGAAAGACCCATGAAGGGGCTACAGACTAAGGGATCGATGATCTTCTAATTGGCTCCATTTTCCCCATTTCCACCACTCCTAATGCAGCCCTTCAGACTTTAAATCTAAACTATACCCTACTATATGCACAGTGTGAGCTTCCAAGAGGAAGATTAAATTGATGAGTTAAAGTTAACAAGGTAAAGAGACAGGGACAGACATTTCAAGCAAGTATCAGGCACATGTGTGCCATGAAGGTATTTATAAGATAGGTGGGGCAGATAAAGAAAAGGAGCTGCTCGTCTAACTTAGCGGAAATTGATGGGTGAGCCAGTGATAGCACAGACTAGTCTGCCTGATGAACTTGGACTTTAGCACTAATTTTCCTCAAACTTCTATTACTATTATTAGAAGAATTTTAGTAATTAGATTTTAAGGCATTATTTAAAAAAATAATTGAAGATTAAACACAAGGTATTTCTTTGTACATGCTCAGTGAGTACAATTATTACTCTTGCAGTCCATCCTACTGTCTTGTTATTGTTCATTTACTTTTGAAATAAGCTATCAGTGATCTTTCTAAAGATAGGGATGGCTGGTTAGAAGAAACCGTCTTTGGCACTAAGCTCCTCTCCAGCAACTGTTTAAGACATGGATATCAACACACCAGTTCAGACAGACAAACAGACAGAAAAATCAGATGATAAGATATTCAAATGGAGGCAGATTTCAAACATTGTGATGAAAACACGCTAAGCTGCTTGTATTTCATGTTCAAGAGAATGGCCAGATTACAGTGAAATCAGCACAGACCTCTCAGTAAAAGAGAAATGGCCACAGACTGCTTGCGGCCGATTGTGACATGGAGATGATCTGCTGAGATAGCTGCTGATGGGCTGGAAGCTTGCGTGAGTAAACTGTGAAGTGAAAGCTGTAGATGCTCTTAATTCTTCTTCCCTGGCTACAAGGCTGTGGTGGAAATGATGGGAAGGGTGTCTTTCATGTACGAACATCTCAAAACAATAATAAAAGAAATCTTAAAAGAAAGCACAGGCTAAGCACAATAATTCAATCAGCTAAGTCCTTGAATCAAAGCTAACAGAACAGATATCATTCGTTATCATTCCTTTCTGTCCTCACTACATCCTGGATTCTAGGCCACCAGAAACAGCTCTGAGCTGCCTCCAAGGCTAACCCAGGTGCTATGAGGATTAAATATTTCTTCTTTTGGTTGGTCCACAAGGGTGGACCCAAGTTACTGGACAGGGAGGTATTGTTACATTATCAAAAACCACAGGCAACAAAAGGCCACATGGATCTCATTCTTTTGTCTTAGTGTGCCCACCTTGTCCTCCTAAGTCTCTTTTCATTAGACTTCATAAGTCTCTTCTCTATTAGAAGCTACATATTTTTTGGTGTAATGAGGAGAACACTAGTTGGAAAGAAGAGAATCAGCAGGGGAGGGAGACAGAGAAATTGGAGAGGTACTGGGGTGAATGCAATACATTGTATTATATACACTGTCAAAAATTAAAAAGGAAACATTTTTATAAAGAATAAAAATTAAGTAGACCTTTTATTTATCTTCTGTCTCCCTCACAGGGACAGCTATTGAGATATCTAGCTTGCCTACTTTGTTGCTTTTCTTTAACTATGAGTGTTATTGTATATATTATATATTTTCATTAGCTATTATATATCATATATATACTATATAATATATAGCATTTATAATTTATTAGTTTTTAACTAGTACATATATATATTATATGTATATTATATATTATTAGTTAATATATTATATATAAACATATTTTAGTTAAAGAAAAAATATAAGTGTTTTCACTTATATTTAAAAATATAAAATATACGTTTCCTTTACATATATTTTTTAATTCTTCTATCAATGAGGCCAAGAACCTACAGAAGGAACACTGTTACCTCTCTGAGAATGCCTACCTTTTCTTGTGAGCAATATTGGTTTTCTTTCTATAGGAGTAATATTAATTTTATCTACTGATTCACTTAAAGTGTCCTTTTAGCTTTTATAATAAATGTGATTATACAAAATTATAGACTTTGTAAAAACTGTGGAGGTGACTATGGCATGGCACATATCTGAGAAATGTTATACTAAGCCAGATTTGGCAAATGACAGTCCTCAGGCTAAACAGTCAACCTTTGATTTATAAATTCTACCAGTGGAGCCCACAACACCCAGTCCCTGATGACTGTCTATGACTAGTATTCCCTAGTGGTAGAGTGGAATATTTCAGTCAGAGACAGAATGGCCCCACAGCCTAAAATATTTACCATGTGACTCTTTTAGAAATCATTGTATGAGCTATGTTCAGTGCTGTGCTAAGATATCTAAAATAAAACTAAAATAAAATAGAATCATAATGACTCTATGACACTGTTGTTTGGCTTTTCGAGAGGGTTTGAACAAAGATATATTCACTCTAGAAAGGGCAGTAACAACAGAGTGATGAAACAGTTCCACTTAAGTCTTGCTTGGTGAACCTGTGAAGTTAGTTAAGGTTAGAGCAGCATGGGTGAGGGGTTATTTGCAGGAACATGGGCAACATATGGGCAGCTATAACACAGAATAACAATACCCCTTTCTTTCTCAGCAACTATAAACTGTATATTCTTGGGGAGGGGTGAGGCTTAGTAACCCTGTTCCCTAATTCCATGACTCAAATCTTGTCCTTCAGATCTGCTGACGATTATAGCAGCTGACATTTTCAGTGAACAAGGGCTGTGTCCTGACTAGAAGACTGCAACAAGCATAGATACAGTCACCTGCCACACTTGTTATATACTGTTGCTTTGTTTAGATTCAGGGTGGTTTCAAAGGTCTGGAGCATTCCAGGACACCAAAGGCTCCAGGCCATATGAGAACACTGGGCTATTATGAGTTTCTTTGTTTACTGTTTGACAGGACCCATTCTGTCTTCTCGAATTCTGTTTTGAATTGAAAACACTGTAGCATAGTAAAAGGGACAGATGAGTTACTCGGGCCCTGAAGCTCCACTAAAGAGTAAACCTTGCACTTCAAAAGATCCTGGTGAAAGATAGAAAGCCAATAGCTTTCTATTTTAAGCAAGAATAATGAAAGGGCTGCTGGAAAAGCTGTCTTATGGGAGTATCTGCATAGCAGGGGCAGGTCTCATATGCTGATTAAGGTTACTCTGTCTTATTTTTCATCTTCCATTTAACAAATATATTCTGACCTTATTCTCCATAGTTGGTATTCCCTGCATCACCTGTGTATGTCTACTGAACTGGTGCTTACTTGTTAGCATTACACATCCTTCGTGTGACCATGCTATCCAAACGCTGTGCATTTGTTGTAATTGAGAAAGGATGTTAGGCAGGAAGAAAGGGAATCAAAAAGGCCATTTGGAGCCCTCTGTTTTCCAGGAACATTGGGGAATAATGAATATGTATGTCAATACCTTTTGGCACAAATGGCTTGATCATTGTTCAGTAGAATCTTTTTGATGTAGGTAGCAAGTGCCTCCACTTTTTGGGGCATATAGAAATTAACATGTTGACTATGTCAGATGAAAACATAGCTGGTGATCAATACTACCCAATACAGTTGACATGGCCAGTTGCTGGTAATAGCTTTCAGATAGAGACAGCAGGTACTTTGCTTCACCAGACAATACCAGAGACCTACCGTACTGAGGAAGTTCTGATTGACAACCTAAAGAGGACAATATGAAAGGCAAAAGGTGAAAAGAAATGTGATATTTTTGAGAACAAGACAATAAAATGAATAGCTGTTTGTGGGGCAAGTGGACCATGCCACCAGACAGAAGAGCTGGTAAGGTTGAAGCAGGTTCAGAACCCTGGGGAAACCTCAGAACTGAGAACGGTAGGCATGGAACCAGCTCTCTGCCAAGCTCTACATGTTCTAGTGTCACGTAAACCATGACACTTGACAGAGAGGACCACGACAACTTGTCACATAGCATAAAGATCTAGAGCTCTCCATGCTAAAGAGGTATCTAGATAGGCGCTGAGTTTTAAGGCAATAAGCTTCCCTTCCTGGGCATTCCTTCCCACAAAAGATATTTAATCCCTGGTTCACCCTGAGTAAGATATATGCATTCACATCTACCATAAATAAAGTCATTTGGACAAGCAAGGACAATCTCCTTCATCTCAGAAAGTGTAACTTCTTTCTTCTCTGTGTATTTCTTTCATTCTGGAAGCCACGGAGATACCAAGATAACAAACTCTACTATGTTTTAGCTATAGCTTCAGTGAAAATAATCCTTGCATTCTTCATTTGCTGAATCTGCAACAGGGACCCCGTGTCCTCTAAAGACACATGGCCTTTTAAGGTAGGTTCTCTTATTATCTATATTCTACAAAAGAGGGCACGGGTGACACACATTTAGTAATGTATTAAAAATTCTAGCTTTCCCATAGGTATATTTTAGTGTAGTTTACGTTAATTAATTAATTAATTAATTAGAGATAGAGAATGAGAAAGGCAGAAAAACAAAGAGTCAGACACATACATAAACAGAGAGGAGGTAGAGAGAGAAGTACATGGGTAGGAGGGAAGTAGTGAGAAGTGGGATGAAAGAGAGAGAAAAGGAGAGGTAGAGGTGCAGGAAGAGGGACAGAGGGACAGGGGCAGTCAGGGCCGGGGATGGGGACATGGGGAGAGAACATGCTACAGAACACATGTTGCAGTCAGAGGACAACCTGCAGGAATTTGGACTCTCCATCTACCCTATGGGTTCTGTGGGTTAAATGTAGGTCCATCATAGCAGCAAGTGCCTTTACCTGCTGAGCCAGCTCACCTCTCAGAGCTGGATGTTAATCAGCATCCTTGCCTTGATTCCCCAGGCAAGAGACAGTGTATAGCCATATCTTGTGCTTCCTTGGATGGAGTGAACATTCTTAGTTCCAATTCCTGGAGAAAACACAGATTTCAAAGAGAACTAGAGCTAGAGAGATTGGCCTCAGATAGGCTGGAGGAAGAGTCCCTGCTGCATACCTTGACCCTCCACTCTCCAGACCAGACTGTTAGGCAAAAAGATCTCAGAAGACAGCGGGGACATTTCAAAAGTGAAAGACGTGAAAATTTTAATAAAATCATTTTACGATATGCTTGCCTGTGAAAAACGATAAGCACTCAACTGCACAAAGCACTTACCGCATGGTACAAAGTGAGGGGTAAGAGGAACCCAAAATGAATACAGGAAAGAGCACTGACAGTAAAACCGTAAAGAGAGGATGGTAAGCACATCTTACCAATAATTAGATAACGTAAGAATATGTTTCCATGTGATAGTATGTGTATTTAAATAAGACTGCCTTTTATCTTTAAGATCACAAATACATTTGTCTTATTATACAGCTATATAGCTATAAATATTCATCCAGTAGGAGAGAGTTCTACTGCTAACTCCTTACCTCTAGTTTATTTGTATTTTGATAACCTATGACTAGATGGGTATTTTATGACTCTTTCACGTGTAGGAGCAGGTCAGGTGCCAGGGTCTATCCTCGTCAGAATGCCTGTGTAGACCAGCAAGTACAGCACTGGAAGCCAGAGCATTCCCAGACAGAAAACTAACAATTCACTGAAGGCCTTTGGATCAGTGAGCGTAGGTCTTTATCCTCTGAGCCCTTCTCCCCACCTAGGCACATCCTTAACCCAGCCTTGCTCACAGCGCTTTCCTGCAAGCTGCGATCAGGAGTGATGGCTTACCTTTCTTGTTGAAAATCCATACTTTGACAGCTCGTCCTCAGCATGAGGAGGTGGCAGAGGGTGGCAAAAGGCAGTCCGGGTGCTTGCTCAGCATTGCAGCTCATTCATGTACGACTGCAGGGTCTGGAGCTTGCTATGACCAGTGCTTAAATCTACTTATTTCCCCTCGAGGAGAGTTTGAAATTGCCCAGATCTGCTTTTGTTTAAAGTCATCTAATTTGCAGTTGCCAATAGTTGCTTTGTGCCTCTCCATTAGTCTCTAAATTGGTGTGATAACATTAGGATTTCTGTGCTAATTAAAATAGCTTTTACACTGCTGCTTTTTTTTTTTAAACTTTCAGAAGTTAAAGCTCCCCCTCCCCTTCCCAGAACTCACTGACTAATGCTATTCATTTGAGGATTAGAATTTTGTCATACTCATGTTTTGGGATTGGGTAGGGCAAGCATTCAGGCACAGGGAGACAGGGTAAAGAATGAGATAGCTGTGTAAGGCAGAGACGGAAGGGGCACATCTGCAAACCAAAGAATACCAAAGATGGCTGGATGATACCAGAAGCAAGCAGAGGCAAAGAAGGACTGCCCCCTCTAGGCCTGAGGAAATCTGGAACTGGTTACAGTTTGACCCCATCCCTCTAGGCTCTCGAACCATCAGTTAACAAAGATATGCTGTTTTAAGGTTGTGGCCCCAGAAAGTAAACACGCGAGCACAGAGCTGTGTAGATTAGCATAGGAGACACTGGACTAGTTCATTTGAAATTAGCTAATATATGTTAGGCTTTAGCTGTCCAGGTCCACTGGCTACAGATGTCCATTCACCACATGGGGTTAACGGATATTAAATGGCTCAGACATTGTACATTTCTTATTATAGTATACTCTTTGGGCAATCGACTTTTAAATGATTTCTTCCCATTCACACGGTATGGTGAATAAGCTCATTGTTAGGTTTTAAACCTGGGACAAATGGCTGAGGTGCCATTTTAATATATCAAAGTGACCCTGGCCATCAGGCTCTCCCTGCATCCCCCCGAGTCCCTTCCTGCTGCCAGGCCCTCCTGGCTGGAGTACTTGATTCCCTTCCCTGAACTCTCCATCACTGGGCGTGGGGCTGCATATAATCCAACTATTTTGGTTACTCCCTTTTTGTAGCTTTGGGCATCCTAGGTGCTCCACCTTGTCTTTCCCTCCCATCTCTCTACCCTTCCCCAAATCCCCATCTGGCATAGCTCAGTCTGGTCATGTCCACTCCGGACTCTCCCAGAGGTCCTTGCCTCTAGCTATTCTCTCCCACAGCTCTCCAATAAACTTTCCCTTTCACCATATCCAAGAGCAGTCACGCCCTTTCCTTTCCTTTTTATTTTATGTTTTTCCCTTTCATCTAAATTAGTTATCTTTCTGTCATTTGACAAAAATGGAAGAAAGTCAACTTAAAGAGAAAAGATTCATTTTGGCTCACAGTTTCAATAGTTTCAGTCCTTGCTTGGCTTCTATTGTTTGGGCACATGACCAAGACAGAATATCCTTCCGGGAGAATGTGCAGGAGTAATGTTGTTACCTATTGGTTATTAGAATGCAGACAATGAAGAAGGAACAGAGGATAGAAATCCCTTTCCAAGGAACACTTTTATTTACCTGCTTCCCCCAAGTGTCCAAAACTTCTCCCTTTGAATCATAGGATCACATTATCAACCTATCAGTGGCCTCGCCCACTGATGATTCAGAGCCCGTGCGAATAGATTACCTTTTACACCCTACCTCTCAGTGTTGTACTGGGGACCAGATAAGCCAAATAGTGGTTTCTTAGGAGGTCACAATTTTCTACCAATCTTTTATCTAAACTACAAGATTTGTACATAGCTTTCAAAGTAATACAAGGTAATCTGGATTAAAAACAATCTTCCAGGGCCTGTGAGATGGTGCAGCTGGTGGGGACAGTTGTGCACAGGGTTTGCAGTTTGATAGTTAGATCTAATCACACAAGGTGGCAGGAGAGAACTGACTCCTGGGTATTGTCAACAGTTACTCTGTGGCATGTGTTATGTCTACACAGACAGACAGACAGACATGCAGGCAGGCAGGCTGAAAGATAGATGGACAGACAGACACATTAAAAACTTTATATTAAAAAAAAAAACCTAAAAATTCTTGGTGAAGTGACCAGAAGGCCACAGTATCTATTTTACAATCCTCCCTCATTGTAAAGTCTCACACTGATAAGCATATTTGGAATTCTTTTCTTTCTATTGCTTCTCTCTCTCTCTCTCTCTCTCTCTCTCTCTCTCTCTCTCACCTTTAATTATTTTTAATTTATTTACATTTCAAGTGTTATCCTCTTACCCAGTTTCCTCCTCTCCCATCCCCCTCCCCCTGCTTCTATGAGGGTGTTCCTCCACCTACCAACCCACTCCTGCCTCCCTACCTTTGATTCCCCTACTCTGCCGCATATATCAAACCTTCATAGGACCATGGACCTCTCTTTCTTTCTTTTTTTTTTATTTTTTTTTTATTTTGTTTTGTTTTTTTTGTTTTTTGTTTTTTTTCTTTTTTTTATTCGATATAATTTATTTACATTTCAAATGATTTCCCCTTTTCTAGCCCCCCCCCCACTCCCCGAAATTGATGCTGGAGCCATGTGTACTTGGTTGGTGGCTTATTCCCTGGGAGCTCTGGGGGGTTCTCATTGGTTGATACTGTTATTCTTCCTATGGGGTTGCAAACCCCTTCAGCTCCTTCAGTTCTTTCTCTGACTCCTCCATTGAGGACCCCACACTCAATGCAATGGTTGCTGCAAGCATCTGCCTCTTTATTTGTAAGGCTCTGGCAGGGCCTCTCAGGAGACAGTTATATCAGGCTCCTTTCAGCAAGGCTTTCTTAGTATCCAAATAGTGTTGGAATTTGGTGACTGTAAACAGGATGGATCTACAGGTGGGACAGTCTCTGGATGGCCTTTCTTTCAGTCTCTGCTCTGCACTTTGTCTCCATATTTGTTCTTGTAAGTATTTTGTTCCCCTTTCTAAGAAGGACTGAAGCACCCACACTTTGGTCTTCCTTCTTCTTAAGCTTCATGTAGTCTGTGAATTGCATCTTGGGTATTCCAGGCTTCTGGGCTGATATCCACTTATCAGTGAGTGCATACCATGTGTGTTCTTTTGTGATTGGGTTATCTCACTCAGGTTAATATTTTTTAGGTCCATCCATTTGCCTAAGAATTTCATGAATTCATTGTTTTTAATAGCTAAGTAGTACTCCATTGTATAAATGTACCACATTTTCTATATCCGTTCCTCTGCTGAAGAACATCTGGGTTCTTTCCAGCTTCTGGCAGTTATAAATAAGTCTGCTATGAACATAGTGGAACATGTGCCCTTCTTGTATGTTGGAGAATATTTTGGAAATATGCCCAGGAGTGGTATAACTGGGTCCTCAGGTAATACTATGTGCAATTTCTTTTCTTTTTCTTTCTTTTTCTTTTTTTATTCAATATAATTTATTTACATTTCAAATGATTCCCCCTTTTCTAGCCCCCTACTCCCTGAAAGTCCCGTAAGCCCCCTTCTCTTCTCCTGTCCTCCCACCCACCCCTTCCCACTTCCCCGTTCTGGTTTTGCCGAATACTGATTCACTGAGTCTTTCCAGAACCAGGGGCCCTATGTGCAATTTCTATTTGGAATTATTTATAGACAATGTAGACATACCATTAGATATTGATGTTTCTGAAATGGGAATAAATAGCCTATAAACTTAATGGAAATGTAGCAACCCATGTATAATACATTGGAAATTGATTTTGTGATCTTGAATACCACTGGTAAAATATTTTCAACCCTTATCTGGAGTAGCTCTGTGTAGTGCCCTGTATCGTCTGACTCAGCTCCACAAAGGCTAGGAGACAAATTGACTCTGATTACATTTCCCTAGGAGAGAATGTCCTGAGGAACAAAATACATTAAGAAATAAAAATAAAAATAGCAAGGGAGTGATGTAGAATCTGCTTTAAAGGTTTAAGCTTGTTATGAACGAAATAGAGTTCCTCTCTGGAGAGAATTAAAAAAAAATATTGATAATTAGATTATAAAGGTGAAAGGGCAGGGCAAAGGAGAGTTCTTTGTTTTTAGGGACACTGCTCTTTCTCATCTAATGACACAGCCTCAAACTTTCCGAGAGACAGATAATAATGCCTTGAAATATGGTAAAATGGATTGTATTTCTTGTCCCTTTCCGTCTGTGTGGTACATGACATCTCCACATTTTTATTTGTGATCCATGGGGAAAATAGTAAGTATTATAAATATTATCACCAAATAGGGTCTTTGCATTGGAAAAGCATACGTATTATAGACTGAATACACTAAATTGTGAGCTCCACCCCTCAATGCTCATGAATCCCGAGACAGGATCTTTACAGCAATACCAAAGTTAAATGAGATCAGGAGGGAATGGTCTGACACAGTGAGGTTACTGATGTTACCAGATGTGGTAGAACTTAGTTCCTGAACTTCGGAATGAGTTAGTGAGAAGACTGTCATTAGGGAGCCAGGAAAAGAGCCTTAACCAGCCACTAGCCCTCTCATTTCCTAATCTGGGGCTTGTACCCTCTAGGACTTCAAGAAAATTTCTTCTCTGGTGCTTATACTAGCTAGTCCATGGTAGTTTGCTATGTCATCCTCAGGTAACAAATGCTATAAAATACTGTTTGTTTGTTTTTTTTTTTTTGGTTTTTTTTTTTTTTTTTTTTTTTGAGTATGAGGCTCCAATACCATTGATTGGGGGGTTCGCTTCCCAGATGGTAATTGCTACTGTGAGAGATTCTCAGCATTTTAATAGGCATAAGGAGCTGTAAGGAACAGTCATTGAGGGAGGTCGAGGATCCCAGCTTGTCAGTGGGTCCCTCCTGCCCCCTTTGCTCCTTGTCTTCTATGATTCTCCTTATGTTCCTGCTGTCATGACTATAAGAGACCATAAGGGTCTGTGGTCAAGCCACCACAGACTGAACTCTTAGAAAACATCAGCCTAAATACACTTTTCCGGTCTTAGTGTTTGCCATTTGGATAACAGATATGCAAACTAACCAGTACAATACTCAGTGGTAGGACACATCTTAGGCTTGCTATTTTTTTTCATCCAAGAACATTCCTTTATCTGTTCCTAGTAGGCACTCAAAAATAACTTTTGTCGTTTTCTTTATTTAAAAAATTAGTGATCTTTCAATTCTTTGAGTAGGTATGAATTCAAATGTTTCAATGCTTTCTTTATTGGGATGTGACCAGTGCCAGACTCAGGTCTTTACCCCGTGTTTCTGATGTTCCTTTGATCTTTCCTTTCCCTTCCATCTCTGAAGGCGACATTTAGAAAATGTAACTTGCAATCCTGATCCTGACTGTTGGAGGACAAATTCTTGTTCTTCCATTGTGAGCTTTGCAAAGATAATTTCTCTCTTGTGTCCCAGCTCAGCACATATACAAATAGGGATTAGGGGTCTTTCTCTTCATGCAGCCAGGAGAATTAAGTGAAGCAGCAAGTTTCACGGGAGGAAAACAAATCCTGGCCTCCCAGTAAAGCTAGGAGTTATTAATTGTTCCTAAAAGAGTTTAAAGTATAAACCTTCGTATTCTCTTATGTTTTGTATTTTCAGCTTCTAGCCTGGTGAGCAGGCTTTCCCACAAGAATGCAAATTTGCAAAATTCTCCCAATTTGGATAATATTAATTCTTAAATCCCTATCTGCTACAGGGTAGTCTTTCATCCGTTTATTTATACTGGAGGTCACTTATGCTATTGTTGCCACTCACACAGATTGCATTCCTCAAAATATTTAGCTTGAACACACGACCATCTGTTATGGTTTGGATATAATGTACTCCTGAATGCTCTTGTGTTAAGGCCTTGGTTTCCAGTTGTCTTATGGTTTTCCTGTTGTGAAAAGACACCATGAAAAAGGCAGCTCTTATAGGGACAATATTTAAATGGGACTGGCTTACAGGTTCAGAAGTTCAGTCCATTATCATCAAGGCAGGAGCATTCAGCATCCAGTCAGGTATGGCACAGAAGGAGCTGAGAGTTCTACATCTTCATCTGCAGGTCTCTAAGAGAAGACTGATTTCCAGGCAGCTAGTACTAGGGCATTAAAGCCCACACCCACAGTGACACACCTACTCCAAGAAGGCCACACCTCCTAATAGTGTCACTCCCTGGCCCAACCATATACAAACTATCACAGTCTAGTCCCTGGCCCCCATAGGCTGGTTCAAACATTTGAGTCTATGGGGACCATACCTAAACATATCACAATGCAAAATATATTTAGTCTGACTCCTAAAGTCCCCACATCTATAGCAGTCTCAAAAATGTTAAAAGTCCAAAGTTCAAGGTCTCTTCTGAGATTCATCTAATCGCTTAACTGTTATCCCCAAAGCAAGACAGGAAAGCAGTTGGACAAACTCCTAACTCTGCACCTCCATGTCTGATGTCAAAGCAGTATTAAAAACTTCCAATTCCTTTTTTTTATCTCTGTCGCCTACAATAAGCTTTTCTCCTAGGCTGGTTTTACTCTCTGTTAGTGAGTAAAACTAATTTTCCTCAGCAGATATCTCACAGCTTTGGCATATTGACCATCTTGGGGCTTCCAAGGCAACTTCAGTGTTGCAGCTTCTTGTTCCAGTGCCTGGGATCCACACATGATCTTCTGGGTTCCTCCAAAGGGCTTGGGTCACTTCTCTAACTCTACCCTCTATAGCACTCTAAGCTCAGGTTGATCTACTCCATTGCCTCTGCTGTTCATAGTGATTATCTATGGCACTGGCATCTCTAAAACACTGGGGTTTTCCTCTGCAACTATGCTTCACCAAAAGCCTCTCAAAGGCTCTCTTCATGGTGCCAATCCTCAACTCCTTTGCACGATCCCTTCAGTCTTGGGCCATCAACTGCAACTGAGGCTGCACCTTCACCAATGGCCTTCCATGGCCTCTCACAGTACCAAGCCACAGCTGTTCTTCATGATGCCTTCATGTCTTCAAAACTAGTACCACCTCTGTGACTTATACATAGTTGAGCTGCAGCACAAGATACAACCTTGGCTATCTCTGGATAAAACAGCTTCTTGGTGCTCTCAGAAAACATCTCCCAGAAGATTTAACCTCAGTGATGCTTGTCTCTTAATCACCACTAATTTCTTAGCTCCAGCTAACCAGCACCAATAGTCCCCAGTAGTCGCTTCTATTAATTCACTCTAAAGCCAGAGCTACATGACTGAAGCTGCCGAATTCTGTAGCTCGCAGAAGGTGGAAAATGAGCCCTTTTTGATTACATTATCATTAGCTTTCTGTTTTTTAACTCCTCCACAGTCCTTTCTTTATGTTCCCTGTGCATTCTGACCACTCTGTGGTGGTGAGCTTTCTCCAGCACACATTCCCAGCATCTAAATGTTCTTCTTCATCACAGACTTGGAGTAGCGGAGCCACCTGATCATTGACTGAAAGCCTCTAAAACCATGAGTAAAGTAAATATCTTCTCCTGGTAATTTATTTTCTCATTATTTTGTCACAGTGAAAGACTGATTAACAAACACATGATTCCTTGCTTTTCTGAATATCCTAAAATACAGTAATTTTAGGTTCTGTTTTATTTTATAGGTCTAGTTTTCTTTCTATCATTTTTTAAATATTACATTCCATTCACAGCATCCTCCATCCTCTCCTCCAAGTCCCACACTTATAAATCCCTTCCCCATTACTCTCTCCCCTTCTCTGAGGGGAAAGGGAAGCCACCTTGGGTACCACCCCACCCTGGGACATCTAGTCCCAGAAGGACTAAGCACCTCCTCTCCCACTGAGGCCCAACCATTCAGCCCAGGTAGGGGAAGGATATCCAATGGCAGGGAAGAGAGTCAGAGACAGCCCTTTCTCCAATTATTAGGGATCCACATGAAGACCAAGCTGCACATCTACAAATATGTGTGGGAACCTAGGTCTAGGCCCTGAGTGTTCTTTGGTTAGTAGTTCAATTTCTGTGAGCCCCCATGGGCTCAGGTTATTTGGCACTGTAGGTCTTCTTATAATGTCCTTGACCTCTCTGACTCATTCAATTCAATCCCTCAGTTTTCCACAAGACTCCCTGAGCTCTGCCTGATGTTTGGCTGTGGATCTTTGCATCTGTTTCTATACACTGCTGAATAAAGCCTCTCAGGATACAGTTATACTAGGTTCCTGTCTGCAACATAGCAGAATGTCATTAGTAGTGACAGAGGTTGACTTTCTGCCATGAGATGTGTCTCATGTTACACCAGTCATTGGTTGGCTGTTCCATTGGTCTCTGCTTCATCTCTATCCCTGGGCATCTTGTAGGCAGGACTAATTTTGAGATGAAGGTTTTTGTGTATGGGTTGATGTCCTCCTCCAGCCATTGGAAGTCCTGACTGTCTACAGAAGGTGTCCACTTCAGTCTCCTTATCCCCTGTGATAGGATCTCAACTAAGGTCACTCCTATAGACTCTCCGTAGCTTCCCCCATCCCAGGTCTCCAGATGGTCCCAGAGATGCTCCCCACCCACCAATTTCTGTTCTCTTTCCCAGTCTCCTCTGCACTCTCCTCCATCACCCGATGGTTATCCCCATATCTGTCCGTATCCACTCTAATGACTATTTCATTCTCTCCATTCACCTCTGACAACTATTTTGTTTCCATTTGAGTGAGATTCATAATCCTTCTCTGGACCCTTATTATTACCTGGTTTCTTTGGTTCTGTGGATTGTAGCATGATTATCCTGCGCTTTATGTCTAATGTCCAATTATAAGTGAGCACATATCATACATGTCTTTTTGGGTCTGCGATATCTCAATCAAAATGATACTCTCAAGTTTCATCTATTTTCCTGCAAATTTCACATTGTCTTTGTTTTTAATAGCTCCATTTTGTAGATGTACCACATTTTCATTGTTTTTTCTTCAGTTGAGGAACATCTAGGTTGTTTCCAGTTTTTTACTATTAGGAATAAAGTTGCTATGAACATTGTCTGCATCCTTGGCCAGCAGAGATGTGCAAATCAAAATGACTCTGGGATTCCATCTTACATCTGTCAGAATAGCTAAGTACAAAAATTCAAATGACAGCCCATGTTGGCAAAGATGTGGAGCAAGGGGAACACTCCTCCTTGCTGATGGGAGTGCAAACTTCTACAATCAATTTGAAAATAAATTCGGCAGTTCTTAGAAAATTGGGAATAGTTCTACATCAAGACCTAACTATACCATTCCTGGGAATATACCACTATACCATGAAGACACTTGCTCAACTATGTTCTTAGCTGTTTTAGTTATAATAGCCAGAAATTGTCACTTCATTTTTGAGCTGAACTTTACAATACTGGGAACATATTGATCTCTTCTTGCTGTGATTTTAATTCTTGTATTCCCATACCTTCATCCTAAGGCTGTGGTGTTAGAAGTGAGTGTTATTAACTCATGGTTAAATCATGAATGAGAAGTTTTCTGAGACATTGGAGTCTGATTCAGAAAACTTTTGCCTCTGTCATTGTCTTGAGGAATTTTCTCTAGTAGTTTTAATGTATCATGTAATACACTATAATATATGATTCATTTTTGAGTAGATTTTGCTCAGTATGAAAAATATGGATCCAGTTTCACACTTTTATATCTAGCTATCCAGCCCCATTTGTTAGAGGCTGTTTTTTTTTTCCACTTTATGTTTTGACAGCACTGGGGAGAATCAGTTGAGTACAGCTGGATGTTTTTATCTCTGAATCTTTTATTCCATTCTGTTTGTCTACATGCATTTTCATGCCAATAATGGGTTTTTTGGTTGCAATAGCTTTGTTGTTTGTTTTGAAGTTGGGTTGTATGATACCTTCATTATTGTTCTTTTCATTAAGATTGCTTTACCTCTTTAGTGTCATTTGCATATCCATATAAGTTTTAGGAATGTCTTTTCCTAATTCTGTAAAAAATACCACTGTAGGTGACATTGACTCTGTAGACTGTTTTTGATAATATGATCATTTTTATAACACCAATTCTGCTAATCTGTGAACATAGAAGCTATATCTTCTAGTGTTTTCTTTCATTTATTTCTTAAGTGTTGTATAATTTTAGAACATATTTATGGACATCAAGTTGACAAGTGGTAGACTTGTGATGTTAATTTTATGTGTCTACTAGACTGACAACAGGATGTTTACATAAGTAGTTAAACATTACTGTGGCTATTACAGTAAAGCTGCTGGTGAACTTAAATTTACTGAATGAGGAGCACATATTGCAATCTGTAGAGTTGATAAGTTCTATTCAAATAGTTAAAGCCTTGAATAATGTTGAAAGACTGGCAACTCAAGTGAATTCCTTCCTACCCCCTGCCTCCTTCCCTCTGTGTGTGTCTTCCTCTGTGTGTGTCTCCCTCTGTCTTTGCCTCTCTTTCTGTCTCCCAAGTACTCATATGCACAGATGCTGCATATATTCATGCACATAAAAACCCATACATACGTACTTCCTCCCTCTATTGTTTTATTGTTTTTTCCCTTAATGGCCCATTATAATCTACTAATAATATTTAAAGTTCAAATAGCAAGACACGAATTAGAGTCATAAATGAAAACAAGTACTTACCAATTAAACATGTAATGAATTGAAACATTTTATTTTCATTTGTGTTATGTAAAACTTACCAAAATCCAGAAAGTTATTTTTAAAAGCAACAGTAATGTAGAGGCATCAAGAAGGAAAAAATGACCAAATGAGCTTTTGTGGAAAACTCATATAGCCAAACACATTTGCCCACCACAACTGTTCCAGTGCACATTATCTCACTATTAAATTCACATTTTAGAGGTGATGCTTTAAAAGATAATTTGTATTTCTTAATGAGATTACTAACTAAAAATACCAAAAGAAACTAAGCCTTGTGCTAAGAAAAAGAAACTCCTAAACAAAAAAGGGAAGAATAAAAAAAAAAATATGTTACTTTTACCTACTAGGCATAAAGTGATTCTTGTGTATATCTATAAATAATGAAATTGAAATTACATTTTGTCATCTGGAGAGATTCTTAATTACTGCTGTCTAGTATTGAAATGGTATGTCCTTACCTCCACCAGCTCAGTGTTTGGATTTGACATATACCCTCCTCAAATTGCCTGGCCTCCTAGGAATTTTCTAGTAAATGAAGTCATAGTGTGGGGCAAATGGTTTGACAATGGAGGTTTGAGTAGATTAGATGACCTCTGTTACTGACTGTGATCAGAAGATATCAGGTGCGCATGTGTCCAGAAGATCTGTATGAAAGTGTAGCATTAGTGGGGAGGGTAGATGATCTCTGGTTTCCTCAAAAGTTCCAGTTCTATGATCTTTGATTTATAATTAGCTGTGGTTTCTTCACCTGAACAATGGAGAAAAACTTTAATGGCTTTATTTTCAAAACCACTGTAGCTTGGACAATAACCCAATTATTATGAAAAATTAGAAAAATTTCACTGCTCAGTAATGTCAATAAAATGTTTATTATGCAACGAGACAGGGTATGTAGCATTTTGTGAAGGTAACATTTTTTTCTGATGTTGTTTTTACATTTTTAAAGAGTTAGACTGTCTTTGTGAAATACTTTAGCTGGAAAAATAACGCATTTGGGTCTCCGAGGCTCTTGCATGCCATCCTCTCCTCTATTGTCTTCCACCCCAGCTCTATTTCTCTGCTCATATTTTATTTGCTGTCTGTGAAAATCTCCATGATGAACAAGCACTGTGACCGATTCTGTTAAATTCTTCCTGTTAAGAATTTGAACTGGAAAATATCATCTGGAGTGAGGTAACCCAATCACAATAGAACACACAGGGTATGCACTCAATGATAAGAGGATATTAGCCCAGAAGCCTGAAATACCCAAGATACAATTCACAGACCACATGAAGCTCAAGAAGAAGGAAGACCAAAGTGTGGGTGCTTCCATCCTTCTTAGAAAGGGAACAAAGAAAGGGGAAATCATTTGAAATGTAAATAAAGAATATATCTAATAAAAAAAAGAGAAGGGAACAAAATACTCACAAGAGCAAATAAAGAGACAAAGTGTGGAGCAGAGACTGAAGGAAAGGCCATCCAGAGACTGCCCCACCTGGGATCCATCCAACCCAGGTGCTATTGTGGATGTCAAGAAGTGAATGCTGACAGGAGCCTGATATAGCTGTCTATTGAGAGGCCCTGCCAGAGCCTTACAAATACAGAGGTAGATGTTCTCTGCCAACCACTAGACTGAGCACAGGGTCCCCAATGAAGGAGTTAGAGAAAGGACTGAAGGAGCTGAAGGGGTTTGCAACTCCATAGAAAGAACAATACCAACCAACCAGATCCCTCCCAGAGCACCCAGGGACTAAACCACCAACCAAGGCATACACATGGAGGGACTCAAGGCTCCAGTCACACATGTGGTAGAGGTGGCCTTGTCAGGCATCAACGGGAGAAGAGACCCTTAGTCTGGTGAAGGCTTGATGGATGCCCCAGTGTAGGTGAATTCGAGGGCGGGGAGTCAACAGTGGGGGGGGGGTGGATAGGGGAACACCCTCATGAAGCAGGGGAGGAGGGCTGGGATAGGAGGTTGGGGGGGCGACGGGGTGGGAAAGGGGATAACATTTGAAATGTAAATAAAGACACTATCTAATAAAAAATGAGAAAGGTACTGGAAAAAAAAAGAATTTGAAATATAAATGCTTGTTTTGTTGTACTCGAGGAAACTCAACTTTTCTTCCTGCCCATTCATTACTTTAATAAAAAGGTAGTAAGAAAATAATCCTCCATCATTAATGTATGTGAGCAAATTTCTGTCAACCTCTAGAAGTTAATGAAGGTAAAGAACAATGCAATGTGACTATTTTTACACAACACCTGATCATTGTTCCTTCCAGATAGTGGTTTTTCAAAATATTTGAAGTCCAGGATTGTCTTGGTCTATCACTTTCTACCATACTCCCATGAGACAGGGTCTATCACTGAATCTGAAGCAGGGTTTGTGGCCCAGGAAGTCCCCCACCCCGCCCCTTTGTCACCTTCTGCAGGGCTGGGCTTACAGGTACACATGGCCACGCCCACGTTTGTGTGTGGATACTGGCATCCAAACTGAGGTCCTCATATTATGTGGCAAGAACTCCTAATCACTGAGCCATATCTTTGTCCTTTCAAGTTTTTTCTTCTAGTATAGCTGGATAAGTTAACAGGGAATTTCAGTAGGTGATATCCTGTAGGCTTATAGAGTTTAAATATTTTCCTACTTGTAACCATGTGGAGACCTCAGTGATGCATGCAGGTCTCTTATATTTAGTCTACTACTGTACTTGTAGACAAGGTGATTTTATTTTCAAAATAATCGTATTCTGAAATCCTGAAAGCCTTTCATCATCTGAATAATAAAGTCATTGTATGACAAAAAAATTAAACATACAAATTTTCAATGAAGGAAAAAGAATTTCTTAAAGAGGAAGAGGAGGAAGAAGAAGAGGAGGAGGAGTCATATATGCAATGAATGGCAAGGTATTGGCTCCTAATGTTTCGGAAGCCTGTTTCTTTTATGGGTAGAGAATGGACTTTGTGTAAAAGGCCCAATGCTTTAAGGGGCATAGTTTTTTTTTTTCAAAGTTTAAATCTTCTTAATCATAGTAAACATACATTGAAATTAAGACAAATATTATCCATATTTATATTTTTCGTACTTTATGAGAAACTTGTTTTTACCAGCAGCCTCTCCCTCTCCACACACCATAGAGTGTTTGGCAATCTGGGTTGCTTGTGACTGGAATTAACCCCCTGAGTGATGGCCTGCTGCTATGGTGTGAGAAGCTGAATGAAGCCGGCTCTAATGAATAGGTTCCATTAGATACACAGACAATCACCACTTTTGTTCCTTCCTCTGCAAGCAACTCTACTAGAAGAAAACAAAAGTCCTGGCAACACAACAGAACCTCCTCTGACTGCCACCTCTCATGACACCACAAAGTAGGTGTTCATGTGTCCTATGAAGGGAAGCGAAGGGACAATGTTTGTTTGTTTATTCATTTATTTATTTATTATTTATTTATTTACTTCCCTTAGGTAAAGAAAAGGCTTACCTCTAGTAAGCACTATCATGGACTCTAAATTAATTGAAAAGGTAAAGAGTTACAATGTCTTTGGATATATGGCAACCCCGGCTTTATTACAGTGGCAGATATTTCATTGCTCCTCGGTACTAAGTATTTGATGAATGCACCCTAGCTTCAGAATAGACATGCAGATGTTTGATGAACCTTGAGAGTGGAAGATGAGACAGACCCGTCCACAAAAGCCACTTCCTTCCTTCTGAAACAGAAACAGGGCTCCCAAGCTGACTGAGACTATTTCAAAGTAATAAAAATTCCTTTATAATTTTTTTTTTGTTAGAAGTTAGAATTAGCCAACAAAACAGGGCATATCTTTCCAAACTCTGTGTCTTGTCAAGTTGCAGTGTGAACTGTCAATTATTAAAAAGCAACAGAATAAAGTACACGGAATAATGGAAATGCTTAACGTAATGCAATGTGTTAGCAACTTTATTGGAGAGTTTCTTTGATATCTGGACTTCTGTATTTATTGTTGACATGAAAATTCAAGAGCTTATATTCCTCTTTAGATTCACAGAAATCAATAGAATTGATTTAAAATTTCAAGTACTTCTAAAAAGAAAATCTCAACATCATATATATTAAGCACACTTGTTACTTTTATGTTTTCCCTTTAAGAGTGTATATTCTCGGTAGAATTCAGAATAAATGTTTTTGTAAAAATAGGTCCTTTTAAAAGACAGGATATCATCATATGCCCTAGAGTAACCTCAAATCTGCAATCCTTCTGCCGCAAGATCTTCTGTACTAGGATTATAGTTGCGTACCACCACAGCTGGTTAAACATTTTCTTACTTTGAATGTTTAGTTCTTACAATGATCTCTGCTTTACGTACAATATTTAATATATAACAGTGATCAATTTTATGTCTATTCATACCTTGTGATATGACCTACTTTGCATATTAGCATATTAGTTTTACACTTTTTATGTTGTGGATAATTTTAGCTTATAAGATGAGCTTCCCTTCAGAGCACTGATTAAATATGAAGGCATTATATTTAAATGTAAAAGAAGGCTGAATGTCAGTTATTTATGCTGACATTAATTTGTTAGGTACCATATAATAAAAAAGCAACATGAGCCTTTTTGCAAACAATGTCTGCCTTCTATGCAGTTGTCTGTGCATCTCTAACAGTCAAGGGACGCATAGTCTGGGTAAGGTCTACATAGCTGAGGCCGTTAGACTGAGGCACAGTCAAGCTGCTGTTAAAAACAGAGCGAGGAGTCCAGCATCCATTAATTCAAATACAAGTGCTCAAAAGCTATGTATTTTGGGTAGTTATTGAATCTATTTGGGCTTCAGTTTTTATTGCCTTCATCTATAAAAGCAGGGTTGTTACAAGTTTAAGTGAATATATACACATATATGAATATGTACTTAAAATATATACTGTATATTCACTTAAGGCATAGTATATAAGAATGTGTTCTTAATTTGATATCTATATAATATATATACATGAACACTTTAGGGAAGTTTTGTCAGATAGCAAATGCTTTTTAAATATTAACTATCATACTGTCTTATCATATCCACCTCTAAACTACTAACAGTAACAAAGTTATATGATCTGATTTTTTTCTTTTCCTAAAGGTTCGAAGATCATAGCAAAATGTCTCCTTTAAGAAGTAGGGTGAACACAAAATGAGAAGCCCTAAAACAAACACTGAGTTACCAGACGGGCTAATCATTTCTGGAATACACAACTAGCATTGTGCAGAACTGGCAGAGGGACTGTTAGTTGGGTTAAGTTTTAGGAATGATGGGTTGTCATATTCCTGGGACAGGACTGATGAGAGTTACAACTCCAGCTACTCAACACCCACCACCAAATCAACATTCTTGAACAATAACAACAGCACAAGAGAATAATTTCAAATAAATCAAAACAGTAGATTGCCAACTTTATAAGGACAGAGATTTGTCTGGTGGTTCACTGCTGTGTCCACATGGTTCTGGATAGTGTGTGGGAACTATTACTTAAACAAGTGTAAGGAGTGAAAACTTTGCTCTGTCCTTTTGATGGGGGTAGTATTAAAAGGAGACTGAAGTCGCTTGTGTTCCTACACCAGGGCTTTCTGAGTCAGAGAAGTCTAGTGGCTCCTCTGTGGCTCTGAGAGCAGCAGATGCAGGAGGCGAGTACGGATAATTTAATAAGCATTTAAGCAGCCATGGCCCTGACTAGGTCTTCCCAGGATTATGGAATGTGCAGCCCTGACACACTAAACTCAGACTCCCATATGTGTGTCATGTTTGAAGTACAAATACCTTGCCCAGCTTCTAGCATAAATGTCTCTACCTAGCTCCCCGCCTCAAGCATTTTCAGAAACCTTTGACTTGTGACGAGCTGTCATTAAAAAACAAACAAAAAACTTACTAGAAACCTTTGGTAGACATAAAGCCTTTTAACTTCTGCCTGACGAAAAGAATTAGTTGGCCATCACCCATGTCAGGCACGGTTGACTATATAACATTACTTATAATTTAGCTCAGGGGATGGATGGATATAACACTATCAGAACTGTGTCTCACATCACATGTAAATACACATTCTCTTCTATTTTCATAGCAACTTTTTTTTCTCGACACAAAAAACATCCTTTTTTTTTTTTTAACAGTACAGGCAAGTGGAAGATTTAAACTCATTAAGAAACGTTCTAAGTTTTCCTAATTATCTTTGTACTGAAAGCTGAGAGTTATTAGTCATCCTTGGCTGAGCTGCACTCGGTCCCACTTGCTCTTCTGAATACAATAAAACAACAAACACCCTCAGAGTACATTATTAATCAATTAGGTATCATTTCTTAGAATGACTTCCATCATCTCATTTAACTTTGAAGCTTTTAGACATTAATTAATCATAAACTGTCAAAAAGCTATCATAGATTTATACGGTGCATTACTGCATCAGCTTGACCCCAAATTCTGGGTCTGGGAGAAAGAAAAGGGGCTGGGGAACTGTGGGAGAAATATGGAGAAAACCTATCAGTAAGTAGAGAAACCAATTAGGCCTGATATAATTAGAGGGAGAACTCAGATTCATTTTATTCCAAAGTATTGTTTTTATATTTGAGACTGTGTAGAAAAAGGGTCCTTGGAGTGAGAACACTCTTGGAGGTGGTCTAATTTCACTCGGTCTTGGGACATATAGGGTAAATAGTAAAATTATTGCACAGTTACAAAAGTTTCGATAACACCATGGTCTGATTAATGTTACCATGCATCATTTTTAAGGCTAGCCAACATTGGAAAGCAATCATTTCCAAGATGGTGATCAAATACCTCAACACAGTATCACTTGTTGGGGTTCACAGAAAGGACTCCCTCTTGTCAAAGTGAGTTCACGGCCTTTTGCGCACTTGTCAGCTTCTTCTCACCTGTATGCTGGACAGAGGCACTTTATAGCTATGGACTGAAGTTTCTGAAGTACGAGACAGTGGAGTTTCAGCCGCCACTGGCAAACATGACAAGAAGGTAAAATGAAATTGCATTGAAAAGAAAGTAAACAGATCACTATGTCAGAAACTTGTAGAAGTCACTGTTCTCTAGTCTGGAAACCTCTATAGAAGAACAGAAAAATCGAGGTCAAGTGAATACTGCCTGTTCCTGATGTTAAGGTTAGTGGTTTTGCTGTTTGGCCTCGTAAAGTTTAAATTGTTGATGATGTAAATATTCTGAGTTATTTTTGAGTAACATTTCAAAGTATTGAACTTTACATATAGATTCCAAGCAGTCCAGACAACTAAAATGTCAAGTATATGTTGGAAGAGTTTAGTAAAGTGTATAAAAATTAAAAGACGGAAAGCAAAACCACCTTATTTAAAATGTGTAAAAATAAATTGCATCATTTTTCAGATTCTGATACTTTCTTTTCTTCCTCTTTCCCCCCCTAATCTTAGTTCGTTGGGACATACTGCACCCGCCACAACACGTTGGACAGCAGGTCCTGGTACACACTAAGAAACAGCCAACCGGGTAAATACATCAAGGTGATGAGGCCCATGAAATTAAGCGGATAGTGAGAATAGTCCCAGGAACAGGCCCCGCACATACGAAGTCCCAGACCCCAGGAAAACTCCCACGCATAGATGAAGATCACATAGATGGGCACCCGCTTCCACGTGCCCCAGCCACGGCTGTAGTAAAGGTGGAAGTAGAGTTTTTCCACCACGAAACTACAACTTCCATACATAAAGAAAGACCAGAGGGATGTGTGACCACTGCTGGCCCCGTCCCCCTGCCCCAGCACATTGAAGAAGAAGGTAAAGAAGATCTCATCCAGAAAGCCGTGCATTCCGAAGAAAAGGAAGCGGAGGAGGTCGGGCAGTCCCTGGGTAGGAGATCGTTCTGTGCCCCTTGCGGTCCCACGGGATCCATGTCGCTGGCCACCAGCCTCCCAAAGGATCTGGGAGTCCCGGGCTGCAGGTAGCGTGTCCCTGGTTCGCCGCTCGCGTCGCCGTGGGTACCGCAAACACAGGAAGCGCTTCAGGAACACTTGGCCGTGGTAGAGCGCGAGCACGTACTGCAGCGCCAGGTCGAGCACCCCCGGCGCCGCCGCGCCCCCCGGCCCGCCGCCTAGGCTGAGCCGTAGCGCTTGGCCCGCCAGGGTCTGCAGCCCGACGTGCGCAGAGGGGTAGAGCAGGAAATTGAAGAGGAAGGAGCTGGGGCAGCGCGGCCGCTGCAGGTAGAGTTGCTCCAGGGCGAAGTGGGTGAGCGAGTGCAGGAGGCAGCGGTAGGGCGAAGAGAAGCCCAGCATCCGCAGATCCAGGCTGCGGGCGAAGCGCCTGGCAGAGGACACCAGCACGTCCAGGGTGATGCCATGCATCCCGTAGAAGTAGAGGCGCATCCAGGCGGGCAGCGCTCCACGCTCGACCGGAGCTTCAGCAGCGGACAGCGGCTCAGGGCAGCTGGCAGCCTCTTGGCTACGCAGCCCGCCGGTGGCCCCGGGTCTCCGGGTCGCGCCGCCTCTCGGCGATGGCCCTTCACTCGCCACATCGCTGCCCGCCATGGGCTACCCGGGCTCCCGGGGCCCAGCGGCCGAGCCTCGCACCGATTCACCGCCCCGGGGGAGGTGAGGGGGGCACACGCAGCTTCGTTCCGATCGGGGTCTCCAGCGCTCGGGAGACGCGCGCAGGTCACCCGGGACGCTAGGAGTCCCCGTGCCGTGGCCGGGGCGCGCCCTCCTCTCCAGTTCAGGGTGAGATGTTGCTCACCCGCTCCCGCGATCACCCTGCGCGGCCTAAGGAGTGGCGCGGCCGGGCGAGGGGAGGCGATGCTGGGGCTGTGGGGAAGAGAGCCCAGGCTGGTGGCAGCTCCATCCCCTCCGCGGCTCAGCTCCGCCGCCTCTGCGGCAGGCTTGGGGAACGTTACGCGAGCGGAGATCGCCCTTCCCCCGGCCCTTCCCATACCCCTCTCCGCCCGGCTCGACCTCTCCCGCCTTCCCGGGCCCCCGCCCCGCCCAGCCTCCGGCGCCGGGGCTCACTGGGGTCTGCCCCGAAAGGCGCGGCGCGCCGCCCGGGTCCCCTTTGGCCATCTCTGCAGCCATGGGGGAGTGCTGCAGGGGGTTCCCGCCGTTTGGTGGTAGGAGTGGAGAAGCCCCTAACAGGTGTGAAGGCGAACTGTGGGGCATTCCCGGTATCGTGGAAACCAGGGCCAGGCCTTGGCTGGCGGAGACAAATGGCCGGGTGCCACCAGCCGAAGGCCGGGCCCAGGACCAAACTATGGTGCTGTATATTTAATGTCCTTATGCAAAGCCAGCTGTGTCCCAGTCACAGCTTGTTAACCAGAGACTCCACGCCTGCCTGCCCAGAGCAGTCTGCATCTGAATGCTGTCCCAGGCCTGATAATCCTTTTCAGTCTTGGCCTAGGCTAGTTTACTCAAGGCCAAGCCCAGCAGAATTAAAAAAAGAAAGGCTTGAGGCTGAGTTGTGTCTTGGCTATGGTGGGACTGTGGGGGTGATGGTGGGAGGTGTCCCCTACAAAGACAGCTTGCTTGCAGCTGATACTGGTAGAGACTATTGCAGGGTGTATGTTTGGGGGGGGATGGGGGTGTCCTTGCAGAACTAGGTCATTTCAAATACAGAGTGAACTGGAGAGCCAAGCTTTTTTCTTTTCCTGTCTTTTCTTTTTCTCCCCCACCCCCTGCTCTTTCAGGCCTTGGCCTCCTTAGTCCCCCACCTGGTTTCCTGTCTCTTTCCCTCCTCCTTCCTCCTTCTCTGTTCTGTCAGGTAGAGCAGGTGGAAATAAGTTACACCATTATCTGCCTGTCCTGTTCATGTCTAAGCAGAAACTAGGTAATAATTTTACTCTGCCTGGGAGCTCAAATCTTCTCTAGATAAAAAGCTTTATGAAGACATATTTTCTGTGGGAGAACAAATATTCTCTGGTAAATCTTCCATTTCTGAAACAACCTTGTTCCTGCCTTTTTTCCTCACTCACTTCACCCATTTAAGCTACTATCTATGGTAGCCTGTGTGCTGGCTAAGAGAGCAAGATGACAGCACACATTGTTTTGTCTGAAGTCAGAGCAGGGTCTTTTCTCCCATCTTTGCTAGCAACTTGTGTTTTCTGATGAATTAAAAGTTGTCATACCAAGGTAGCATGCTCAAAGCAGCTGTGAGGACCTCAGAACCCAAATTCCTAAACACCCAGAAGAGGAAAAGAGCCCCCCCCCACCCCCCGCCGCTCTCTCTCTCTCCCTCCCTCCTACTTTTTTTGAGACAAGAATTAATCTGTGTAACAGCACTGGCTCTCCTATAACTTTATAGGTTTGTAGGCTAGGCTGGCTTTGAACTCAGAGATCTTCCTGCCTCCACTTCTCTAGTGCAACCACCACTGACCAGCTTTTGAAAAATGCACTTAAAAAATGTGCACTGGTGTTTTGCCTGTATATGTGGCACAGTCTCTTTAAAAGATGAACAATTGGTTGGTATGAGAGAAAAGAACCTGCCAGGCTTGGTGTTGCAGAACACAAGAAGCAGAGGGAATTCAAGTCAGCTCAGACTACACCCTGAGAACTACTCCCCTCTGCTTCCCCTTCCCTCCCTTTCCCTCCCCTCTCCTCCTCTCCCCTCCCTTTTCTCCATTTCCTCTCCCCTCCCTCTCCACTTCCCCTCCTCTTTCCCTTTCCTTTCCCCTCCTCTTTCCTTCCTTTCCTCTTCCCCTCCCCTTCCCCTGAAAAGTTCAAACTGAAACAAACAAAACACAACAAAAGTAAAAACAAAAAGAAGGACTGAATGAATGGATAACAATCTATTATTATAAATGTTAATGATAAATACTGTGCTTGGCTAGTACTCCTTACAAAGGCAAAACTGCTTTCGACTTAGTTCATTTTAATTCTGAATAACTGCCCTTTAACTCCAGCCTTGCTAGACAGTCAAGAGTTAGCTCTCCGCCCTAGCTACAGTACATATCCAGCCATTCAGGTGAGGTAGGTTAAAATTAGATTGTTTTTAAATAGGAAATTAAACTTTAAAGATATATGTCTTCTTACTTTTCCCAAGAATGGAAGAGAAACTTGGAGAATACGTAAGGAAGTCTTTTGTATTAAAAAAATAAACAAACGAGCTCCATGCCTAAGATATATATATATATATATATATATATATATATATATATATATATACATATACTAGTACTCCTCTTTCTAATATTTTGATTCTGCCATATAAATTTTTTTCTATTTTTGTGTAAGTGCTTAGTAAATTGGCAATATATAAAGTGAACAGTATAAAAGACAGGTGTACTTCACATGTGTGTGTGTATATGGTTTACACTAGGTTTTTAATGGAAGGCATATAGTATAAAGTTGGGTACTCACTATTATCGAGTACTATGACTTCTGAAAATTTCATTTTTCTGGGCCTCATTCTGAAAATTTACCATTTTTCTTAAAATGATACAAAATACACATGAGCACATAGAAAGCCAAAAATATAAGCACAGCTACTATATATTTCTCCCCTGTGTTTCTTTCGTATCTTCATTGTGGACTCCATTATAATATCTTAGCATGCAAGAGATACTTACTTTAAAACAAAACAAAGCAAAAAAGCCAATAAGTAAGAGAAAATGAGCCAAAAAAAACCCCCTTATTTATATTGCTTTTCGTTCTTTTAATTCAGTGTCTTCTTCAGAAAATAAATTGTGAAGAATTAGCCAGGGTATTATTCCATTTAAACAGAATATCTGAGGCTGGGAAAGTTTTAAGGAAGAGAAGTTTATATGATTCCTGAGTCTGCAGGTCCAAGAGCCTGGCATTAGATTTTGCTGGGCTCTGTCAATGCCTCGTGGCAGATAACTTCACAGTGGTGGGAGTGTGTGCAGAAGAGATTGTATGGTGAGAAAGGAAGTCAGAGGGACTAACAGGGATTGATCGGTCAGGCTTTCTTAGAACAACTCTCTGAAGGAAAGCCCGACCTTTCCTTCAAAGGATCAGCATTAGCTTCTCTGGAAGCAGCTTTCTGATGACGTGCCTACCTCTCAGCATGCCCATTTCCCACCAGTTCCATCACCCTGCACTCCACTCACACTCAGGAGTAGTCTCCCAAAGTGCAAACCTTTGACCACCACAGGAATGTTGTTTTGTTTCTGCTTTATCTTCTGATTCTTCTTTTTTGCTTCTATTGACCCATTGCTACATTTGCAAATATTTCTTGTTTGAAAACTACAGAATGACCAGTCAGAATGGCTAAGGTTAAAAACTCAGGAGACAGCAGATGTTGATGAGGATGTGGAGAAAGAGGAACACTCCTTCACTGTTGGTGGGATTGTAAGATGGTACAACCACTATGGAAATCAGTCTGGCGGTTCCTCAGAAAACTGGACATGACACTTCCGGAGGACCCTGCTATACCTCTCCTGGGCATATACCCAGAGGATTCCCCAGCATGCAATAAGGACACATGCTCCACTATGTTCATAGCAGCCTTATTTGTAATAGCCAGAAGCTGGAAAGAACCCAGATATCCCTCAATGGAGGAATGGATACAGAAAATGTGGTGTATTTACACAATGGAGTACTATTCAGCAATTAAAAACAATGAATTCATGAATTTTTTAGGCAAATGGTTGGAACTGGAAAATACCTAAGCGAGGTAACACAATCAGAAAAGAATACACATGGAATGCAGTCATTGATAAGTGGATATTAATTAGCCCTGAAACTCTGAATACTGAAGATATAATTAGCATATCAAATGATTCCCATGAAGAAGGAAGAAGAGGGCCCTAATCCTGGAAAGGCTTGATCCAGCATTGTAGGGGAGTACCAGGACAGAGAAAAGGGAGGGGGAAAGATAGGAGAATGGATGGAGAGAAGAGGACTTATGGGACATATGGGGGGGGGGAGGACTGGGAAAGGGAAAAGCTTTTGGATTGTAAACAAAGAATATAGAAAATAAAAAATATATATATGAAAAGAAAACTACAGAATGTATTTAATGATCCACAAAAATTTTATAATTAAAGTCTTCATGTCATTGTCTTTGAGAACACAACATTCTTCAAAGCATTGTGGTGTGTGTGTGTGTGTGTGTGTGTGTTGGCCTCTTCTGCCAGAAGCCAAATTTGCCAAAATAAATTTGTAAACCCAACATGTTCTTAGGAGATTGTTATACATAGAATGCAATGGAAGAATCAGAAAGCTGCAATGAAATCGTGTCAGCTTGAGATTGCTTGGATGTGGGGACGGCTGCTCGAAGAATGGTTCTACAAGAAGCAGCCCGTCCTGGATACTGCTTGGGTGGCCAGGAACTGGAGAATGGATGGCTCAGAGACCTAGGGTAGAACTAAATATGACTGGTCTTAAAAATAAATAATAAAATGATACCTAATAATATTCTGCGGTGCTCACAGAAGAAGTTTCCTCATCAGATATGTTCCTTCCAGTAGCAGATGGGAGCAGATGTAGCCAGACATTTTGTGGAGAGAGGGTCTAAATTAGAGATCTCCATCAGGTCCCTCCAGTTCAGGGAATCCCTTAAAAGAGGGGCAGGAATGAACGTAGGAGTCAGAGGGCATGGAGGCCATCCAGAGGACATGTCCCACCAATTCAGTTGATCAGGGCAAACATGGGCTTGTAGAAACTGAAGCAGCAAGCAGAGAGCGTGCCTAGATCTACACCAGGTCCATAATTTATGCTGTGGATGTTGGCTGGGTGCTTTTGTGGGACTCCTAACTGTGGGAGTGGGTGTGTATCTGACTCTTTGGCCTGATCTTGGGACTCTTATCCTTCAGTTGGGTTGCCTTATCCAGCTTTGGTGTGAGGAGTTTTGTCCAGTCTTACTGGATTTTTGTTTAACAAACCAAAATGTTTGGTTCTTGTTTCTCGGAGGTCTGTTCTTTTCTGATGCTAGACAAAGGAGGTGGTTCTGGGAGAGTGGAGGTCTGGGTGGGGAGCTGGGAGGAGTGAAGGGAGCGAAAACTGTGGTCAGGGTGCATTGTATGGGAGAAGATTCTATTTTCAATCAATAACAAAAAGAATGCTTCAAGGTATTGCTCTTTGGTAGAATATACTGGGTTCTTTGACCTTAAGGGTTAAGAAAGTGTCTGAATAACACATCTGTACAGGGATAATAGTTTATGTATGTAAGGACTGATACCTTACAGAATTGGTCAGCTTAGCTATAGACTAATTAACAAACCCTACAACTAGAGTAGTCAGTATCATCAGAAAGTAATTAAGAATGAGTATAATGCCCAGGTACTTCTGACCTTTGGTCATTTGCTGCCTAGTAGCCATAGGTTCAGAGCTGTTGTCATCCTTCAGATTCCTGTGTAGGTATGGATAAGACTTCAATGCACGTTGGAAGAGCCAAAAGAAAGAGTTTCGAGAACAGAGAGGTGAATAAGGTCCAAAGGAAGTTGAATAGGCTAAGAAATGCTGAATGATATTTAGTTCAGATCTGCCGCTATACATAACTATAGTTTTTCCATATCCATAATATAACCTGACATATCAATACATTGTAAACTACTTCTAACAAGTAGCAAAGTCTTAGACAATCACTAAGTATGTGAGTCCTGCTCAGCCTCTTTGATTTTTATTCATTTCTCTTCTCCCTTATTCCCCTCCCCCTTCTTCTTCCCCTTCATCATTTCTTTTCTGTGCTGGGGATCTAATCAGAGCCTCATGCATATTGGACAAGCATGATCACTGAGACATATCCCAGACTTAATGGTTTTATTTTTAATAACTCTCTCATTGTTGCTTTAATAAAATATTTTCTTTCATTTTCATACTGTCCTCTGTGCTCTGCCTAGAGAGACATACCTGGCACCAAGGTCAAGAAGGAATATAAGCCATGCTTGTCATCCTGGGAGCATTTAGGTGCTGAGACACAGGTGAATCTGGAATGACCTTGTGGAAGATCACTGCAGTACATCTCAGAGGAGTGGTGAAAATACAGGTTTTTTTTTGCTTTTATACTTTATAATGATAGCTAGCTAACTTTGCTTTTCATTTTCAATTCAAAAGTGATTGCTAAAAATGAACAAAATAATTAAATGCAAATAATTAGCAAATGACTCACTAATAAGTGGATATTAACCTAGAAAACTGGAATACCCAAAACATAATCCACACATCAAATGAGGTACAAGAAGAAAGGAGGAGTGGCCCCTAGTTCTGGAAAGACTCAGTGAAACAGTATTCGGCAAAACCAGAACGGGGAAGTGGGAAGGGGTGGATGGGAGGACAGGGGAAGAGAAGGGGGCTTACGGGACTTTCGGGGAGTGGGGGGCCTAGAAAAGGGGAAATCATTTGAAATGTAAATAAATTATATCGAATAAAAAAAAAAGAAAAAAAAATTAGCAAATGATGATGAGCAACTCAAAGTTTACAAACCCTTTTTGTATCCTAGAACCATAAAGCAAATCAAAATTATTTAAAAATACTAAAACTTAATCATTAATCATAATTTTTACCTATTTCAGCATCTTGTCTTTATAAAGAGAAATGTTTTTAGGTGTGTTAATAAGTGTGAAAAGTTTCATATTTTGAAAACATTATATCTAGAAAAGTTAGTCCTTACAATGTTAGGTCTCATTTACTTAGGATTGATATCTAGTAATCAAATGAGAAGTAGTGGAAATGTCATATAAGTAAAGCAATGTTTTATGAAAACAGTGTGTTTTATGAAACGTTAGGAATATCAGAATAGATTGTTGTGGTTGACGGAAATAGAACGTGGTTTTGCTCTCATGTAGACTGAATGTTGTTTCCATGTGATGGAGAAGGAGATCACATGACTGAAGGGTATGAAGCATTGCAAGTGACATATACAAAATGAGTCCTGTAAATTAATTATGTTGTGGCTAAATTGGCTATGAGAAGGAATAAGTGCATTTTATTTTGTAATAAAAAACTGAGCTGATAAGGTAAGTCAAATGATATAGTATTATCTCATGTTGGAATGATGTTAGCATTTTCTTGGAAAATCATTGAGTCTGAATGGCATATTTTTCAGTTCCTTCTATTTAAAAAACAAAATTACATTTCTAAATAGTTGGTATATATAATATATTTATTTGTTTTGTCCATGATTTTTTACTGTGTTTTATGCTCTTAGTTTATGTTTTATTATTTAAGAAAACTTACCTCTTTCATTAAAGAGAGGATTTTTGTATAACGATGTGACCTTTCTGGTATTTTCTTCTTAAAGTTTGGGTTTTATTTCATAGTGGTCTGTGAAACTATCTTGATAGGTTTGACAAGGCTTCCAAAATCAAATTCTAAATTGAAATATTTCTGAAGTTTTAATAATTTTAGTGTGTCAGAGAATCTAAGGAAGTTCAAGAACATTATTTCACTTACTTACACAGGAAAGATTAACAAATACGAAACTGTATTAAAATTTTGTCTTTAATTATCTTTGTATAGATACAGCTTTAATTTAAAATTAGCTCAAAATTTTCATGAGCTTCTTAGAAAACCGAGGCATCTTGGCATAATATGTTTCATCATGATTCCAGATGTTAAATTATATATGCCATGGAAATGGAAAATGCTCACTGATCTTTCATTATGGTTGGGTTGAGTCTTCAGTTACCTTCCTTTATTTTAATCCTTTTCTGGAAGTTACTATAAATGTCATAATTACAAATTATGGTGCCTTAGGAGAGGTCTGGGAAAGAATGACAGGACTCTAACAGGTGTAGGTTTCTAGGAAACTGGACTAGGGTAAGAATTTTTTTTTTTTTTTCAAATTTGAGTGAAGAGTAAGAAATGATACTAGAGGAGCTGACCAAGAAGAATTGCAGATTTGCAGGTTACTTGGGACCGCTGCTGCTTGTCTTTCTGTGTTCTGCCTCAGCCTTAGGTATTTGTTCACGATTAGTGAATGTTCTACTACTGAGCTACTTCACTAGACCCTTTCACAGATTTTCTGTACGTGAGATGTTGCTAATTGTTTTAAGGTGTACTACATTTACAGAAATATTTTTTAAAGAATTTAAGCTATCCATAGCTCTCCACTTTGCAGCTTTGATGAGTGCTTTTTACTTTTATGACCACCCACACCCCGGATAGGAGTCTGAGCTCATTTGGTTCTCTTTAACTCCTGCTTTTTATCTCTCCAAGTCTGAGGACTATCTGCATTGCTTCTGAAGACAGGCACACCAAAGCTGGGCAGTTTCATACATACTTTAAAGCAGGTGCCCAGCCTCCATGGAGTTCAAGAGAACGTCTCATTTACTAATCAACCCAAAGGTTGTTTGCATTGAAATATCAAAATAGTGAAATTATGAAAATGAAGTGACTGTGTCAACCAGAACAATGGAACAGCTCAGAAAAGACTATTTTAGAATCACATCCTGGTACAAAGGCCAATGTAACCTTAACAAATAATACTGCAAGGCTATCTACCCAACAGCTGTCTGTTTACCTTACTATTCATATCACCCTTGCCAAAGATCTTTTTGAAATAGCTCCTGGTATTTTATCTCTTTCTGCCTCTGATATTTCTCTATCTGAATCTCTTTGGAAATAATCCCTATTTATTATGAAATGGATATTCTCATTTCAGTGGCATTCTATACACAAATATATTTAATTTTTTAAAAAAATAATCTTAGTTGTTATTTATGTTGACACCAAAGACATTCATTCTGCAACACAGGATGTGAAATTGGTGGTCACTAAACTCATGAGCAGCTTTCCCCAAAACCACAATGCCAAGACTTGACCAGATGAGACCTTTCCCCTGCTCAGTTCACTTTGCTGATGTCTTAGGCTCTGCTTGGCAGTGGCAGCCTTGGTTAGAGAGTTTCATAATCAGTAGTATCTGCAGACAATGTGGCAAGTCTCACTTCCTGCGTTAGATCAAGCTTGTAGATTGTGGACCATGACCCCTATGGGGCTACCTAACTGTATTCATGTATGGGGAATGGGTGTTACAAAATGTCAACAATTCAAGGTTTCTGAAATATGCCACAAACAAAAATAAATTCCAACTTAAATGTGAAATGAATCTAAGTTAGTTTGGCTTTTCCCTGTATGACACAATAGCCCCTCAGGCTTTGTTCTAGACACATAACATGCACTTGGCACTGTGTTTGCTACCATCAAACACAACGCCAACACATTCTCCATGAAATTCCTTGCTAGACTGGAGACTCTGGATATTATTAATAACAGGGTATTTTTCTGTACATGCAGCATGGTTCTTGCTCTTGGAGAAACACAGTGGCTTTAGTTATGGACAATGCAGGCTTTTAATGTTATTTTGCTCTCATTTCTTAGCATGTATATAGTTTATATTTGGACTGTGCTGTGTTAGAATGTTTGGTTTTAAAAGTTGAATTGCAGTATTGGGTTTCATTAAAAAATATTAAATTAAATTGAGCTTGAGTTTAAGATAGAACTACTAAAAAAATAACTTCGGAACTTTCCGCAAACATACTTCGGCATTTTGTACTATGTATTTTGTACTGTGTGTTTATGGGTAGCAGTATTGATGGCTATAAAATCAAAATATCAATCAGTTATGAAAAATTTTAAGATACTCTATTTCTTGTAGTATTAAATATTCAACCAAGATTTAACTTTTATGTAAAAATATATGAAAATATTTGCATTCATATGATTTTTATCTTTAATAATTATATGTATGCCAAAGAATTATTTTCAAAAATTTTCTTCTGATTCACTATCACTAGATATCTGATTTGTATGCCAACATTATATAGTTATGTATCCTGGACCACACAAGAATTTCTCAGGTGAAAAGAGATAAAGTTGCTTTTGATATCCTGGACCAAAAAGGATATGAAGAGAGGCTAATGTTTCTTACTTTACAGTGATAAATATAAATATATATTCAACCTTGTGCATTGATTGATTTTTGATTGTTTACCTAAAATGGGCCATCGAATAGTTTTTCACAAAGCTAATGTCAAATATATACATTATTGCAAGAAACTATGCCCATGAATGATGTATTAGACTAGAAATGCAAAACGAGAAGAAATGAGAGTAATGTGCTAAAGCCTTAAATTTGGGTCACACATTCTTCTAGATGAGAACTTATCCAAAAGGGAAGTCAATGTTAGATCGTGGGCAGGCCCACTTGAGACAAGGTTTCTGTACTAGGTTCCAACAGATCAGGAATAAAGGTCAACCATGCAGCACGTAACCAAACTGAAACTTTTACAAAGCAAATCAAGTCTCAAAATAGAGTAAGAAAGTTCTTGATGCTTTAAGCCTTACCTATAACTACTAATACTGCTGCTGCTGCTGTTGCTACTAGCAACAATAACCTGGAGAAATCCAGTGTTCAGCAATGGTTTTCACTGTTATTTCCACCTATGTCTTGTTCACTTGGTCCTTTCTTACAAAACCCAAAACCCACTGTTAAGCAATTGTTGCTCAGAGTTGAGACCTGGTAAACTCATTAATGACGTGTGATGTGAATTTTTATCAGTGTCTCAAATTTTAAAGAAAGACCAAGAAAACAAAGACCCAAATTGTAAGGCTGACTGAATGGTGGGGTTGGTGATGGAAGGGTTGTCAGGGTTGCTCTAAGGCTGT
Source organism: Apodemus sylvaticus (assembly GCF_947179515.1). Lineage (NCBI taxonomy): Eukaryota > Metazoa > Chordata > Mammalia > Rodentia > Muridae > Apodemus > Apodemus sylvaticus. Next base: position 48,785,836 of record NC_067473.1, read on the forward strand.
CTTTGAATGTATTTTAAGTTTGGTCTTAAGTTGTTTCTGTACATGCTCAACAGTAGCTTTTGAAATAAGATGCTAGTTCTTAGCTAACCACAAGCGGCCATTCATTAAAAGATTACTTGGACATGGGTTTAAGCTAGGCTGAATGTTTTGCTTGATATATTTAATTATTGTATCAATTTTGAAGATGACCTTATAAATTACTCTATTTCTAAGATGAATGCTTTTCAAAATTATCACAACCAATGAACCAGAATCTAACCCTCACCTAATGTCTGTGCCACCCTCCAAGCAGAACCATTGTTCTTTGAAACAGTTGATGAATGACTCCATGGATAGACCATGTTAATTCACACACCATTTTTTAAATGAATGTAACCTGTTTCCTGTGGACTGAGAATTATGACAACAACTCAAGTCAAAATGCTTTGACCATAGCAAGAAATCTGGATCCAAATAGTTTTGTCTACAGTTCATTTCTTGGCGCAGCAGAACTGTAGCTTCTAGTTAGCCTAGCTACTATGGAGATAAAAATCCTTTGGTTATACAAGGGACATTGAAGTATAGCCTTTTTATAATGAACTCCAATATCTAAAAATTGTTCTTATTTTAGGTTTGTACCACAGTAAGAGCCACAATCTTAAGCTCTACTAAAAACGAAACAAACAAAAAGAATTTATTTTTTAATGTTCATTTAATAACATGTCAATCATTTTATGATTGGTATAAAATATATGTTGTGTTGAATATAGTAAAAATAAAAATAAAAATTAAAAAAAGAAAGTCATTATTAGGTAGCCAGTAACTCTACTGGGTCTTTGGGATCTCAGTGTAGCACCGAGCCTTTCTCTGGTTGAGTTTATAAGCAAAAACAAAACAAAAAGCAAAACAAAACAAAACTAAACAACCCATGTTCTGGGTTGACATTCTTTGGTTAACAAGAACCATTGGCCAAAGCGGACCTGCAGAAGCTAAAAAGCAAGGTTAGTACATTTTGATACTTTCCCAGAATTATACGGACTCTGATGGATTAGGCGTTTGTTTTAATCTGTGTAGATGGTATTGTCTACAAGCTGAATTTTATAGTTTGAATGTGTCTTATGGTTTCCATTTCTATGGAGAGACAACAACCAAGGCTGACTTATAGTTTCAGGGGTTCATTCAGTCCTTTACCATCATGGCGGGAAGTATGGCAGCATCCAGAAAGACATGTTACTGGAGGTGCCAGCAGTTCTACATTTTGATCTGAAGGCAGCCAGGAGGAGGCTCTCATCCGCACTGAGTGGACCTTGATCACAGAACGCCTCCAAACCCATCTACACTGTGACACAGTTCCTACAACAAGGCCGCACCTATTCAACAAGGCCATACCTCTTAATATCGCCACTTCCCATGGGCCAACCACCACATGGAAACCAGCACAGAATGGTAAATCCATCCGGTCATGGAGTCAGTTTGTGCTCGTGTCTGATTAAAAGACTGCAGCTGTAGCCATTCTCTGTGTCTCTGTAGCCCGTTTCCACTTTCTGTATGTCACTTCCTCCACTTCTGGCTATAAATATAACATGGCCATGTGGTGGGACAGGATTCTGGACCATTTTTGGTCTGGAGAGATTCCAAATCTCAAATTGCTTTGAAACTCAATTAAGATCGGCAGAAGTTAAACTTGTTGGAATTTTGTTTTGAAACAGTTCTGGCAAACATGAAAAGGGGCTGACTGACTGAGTCAGTGGTCTTTTCAAGCATGAAGAGGTATCTTCTTAGCCCCTAAAGAGTCACAGTGAACTACAGTGAACTTTTTTGCATGGTGATTGGTTCTCTACATTTAAAATTTTAGTAATTTATGTACTTAATTTTTGCATATTATGTATATTATATTGTGTACATGTGCATATATTTGTGTGTGCATCTCTCTCTCTGTCTCTCTCTCTCTGTCTCTCTCTCTCTCTCTCTCTGTGTGTGTGTGTGTGTGTGTGTGTGTATTCACGTGTTCAGGCCTGAGTGTGTGTGGAGGCAGTAATTTATACTTGGAGTCTCCCACTTTTGCATTTTTAAAACAATTATGATTTCTCATGAATTCAGAGTTAAGATTCAGCTAGCTTGATGATACCCTGTCATTGTATCCTAAATTGTGGGATTACAAGCAGACAGGCTTGTAATCTGTGTTCTGGGGATCTGAACTTTGCCGCTCCATCTTATGATGCACCTGCTTCTCCCACTGAACAATCTCCTCAGCCCAAGTTATTGGTTTTCTAATTAGTTTGTGTTGGGATTGAGCAGCTGACTTTGGACTGCTATGTTAGTTTTTGTTTTAAGAGGGTGTTAATCTGTTGTTTTGTAGTAGCTGACAGTTTATTGAGAAAACTGAGGTTTAAAGGGAAATGAACAGTTTGCAATGGGAAGATATTATGGGACATTGGCCACAGAGACAACTCCAGAATTTTGAGTTCCCAGAATGTGGGTCCACGTTTCTTTTCTCTGGTTGTACCGTTAGGAAAGGAAGGCTGCAAATGCCTGTCGGAGTCAGACAAAACTCAGCAGTGTATGGTGATCTACTGTACAAAAACATCTGTGATGGACAAGAGGACCTCAGAGCTAAAGCCACTGCCTGTGGGCGGAGGACAGCTTGAGGGAGCTGGTTGCTGCTTCTCCAGTGTGTATGTACCCTAGGGATTGGACTCAGGTCTTCCGGCTTGGCAACAACTGCCTTTTCCCATCGAGCCGTTTGACTGGCTCCTATTGTACTCCTTTAGACTTCCTTCTCACGGCCCAGTTCATGCAGAATCGCACGGATACAGACATTTCCTTAGTTTTTCTGTTCTCATGCTTCCTCTTTGAGCCTTTTATTTCTTTCAATTGTCAGTTTCAATTTCAGGCCTTTTCTTCCTTGGAGTCCTTGGAACTTCCTTTCCCCTCTAAGAGATTCTTTCTCAGCTGAAGTTATTTCTCACTTCTCCAGGATTCTGTTAATTCATATGGCTTTTTTGGTTCCATTTTTTTTTTAAAGGGAGCAAGGTGCCCTGGTTAAAGTTACTTAATCAGTGTCCTTTTGAGTGCTGTGCTATCAAGATTAGTAGATTCATGGTTGGAAATCTGTTTGTCAATGCCTAGGGTTGATACTTTTCCCTTCCCAGTTTATCCATTTTAAGTTTCAAGGGAAGTATACAATTTTGAACAATGTTTTTTTTTCCTACGCCAAGAAAGGATTTATCTACTAATAGAAATTTAGCAAAGACAAATATTAAATACATTTAATGATATTACTTACTAAAGATTTATCATTTATATATTTTAGATTCTCTCCCATCTCTCTCACCAAATGCGAAAATATCATTTAAACCATACCTTATAGCTATCAACTATTTACTGTGAATCTGTAAAGCCCATTTTAAGCAGCCACTGAAACTCCTTTGTGCTGCCCTCATCAGATCCAAGCTACCTTGAATGAGCTTTGATTTGCAGATTTAATGATTAAAAGACAGCCTTGTTTCTTGTGCCCTCAAGGGGTAATGAAGTACTGACTTGTAGCCCCTCCCAAATCACTTTCCTTAATTACCATGCATTTCCTTTTAATTAGCAGTATGCACAGCCATTTTGAGTTTTTTCCCTACATATTATCTTATTTGTTTAATCCTATCTTTCCTTAAGTATTTCTTTACAACTTTGCCAATGTCTATATGTTATTCTGTAGGTTTCTGTGACTGTGACTACATAAACTCCTGAGCTAAGAGGTTTTACTGGGTTTACGGCTTCAAAGTTTTCTGCCCATAGTATTTTGCTGGGTTTGTGGCAAGGTAGAATCCATGCCCATGAGAAATTTCCCTTCTGCCCTTTGAACATACCCTGGACCAAATTATCCAAGAAAGATTGTGTAGGAAAAGCCATGCAAATATATATAACATGCCAGAAAACAGCCAGACAGAACAGTAATGCTGTTCAATTCAGAGGCCTACACACATCTTTTTTTTGTAGGAGTAGGGGAGTTTGGGGAATGTGTAAAGTTTTGAGGGTTGTGGATGCATATTGAGTGAGTGAGGATGAACACTTCTAGAGGTTGAAAACAGCTTGTAAAAACACCCCTTTTGGAATTCAGTCCAAGAATCAGACATTATCTTGCGACGGCATCTACCCAAATTTGGTAACATGTTTCATCTTTCATTGCAGAAACAGATGATGATATTTCATGGTAATAATGAAAGACACTTGTGCTGCCTGCTGCATTCTGGCCATAATGTGAAAAAATAAGTCTGGAGAGAGCCTCTCTCTGCATTGGGGGAGAAGAACCAAGACATATTTTCAGGGACCTCAATCTGTAGTCCTTCTTAAAACCATTTACCTTCTTTTAAACAAAATGATCAGCATACCTAAATTTTTGCTGTCTTCCATGCGCAAGTGCTACCATGGTTGTATTTCAAATGTCTGTTGAGCATGTACTGCATGCTAGATGTTCTGCTGTGAGCTGAAGGTGAGGCTGAGTCTGGCACTGATCTCTCTCACTGAGGTTGTAGTTTAAGCTTCAGTCTCACTCTGTAATTATTGCAAACAAGATGATACATTTTGGCTGGTGATACGGATAGCACTGTAGGCATGGAGATATCCGATGTGATGCCAGCAAATGAGGATCGCCAGGTGTTTTCCACATATATAATGCAACAGCCAACTTGCCTGATGTGCACAGCAAGCAGAGTACGGGCTGGCTGTCCATCTTGATTTGGTTCCTTGTTTCTTGTCAGTTCTGCTGCGGAGGTAGCTGAGAGTTGTGCGGGAATGGGTAGGATTTACTTGCTCCTTCTGATGGAGCTGAATCGAAAACCTGAGCATCTGCTCCTTTGCACTAGTCTGTCTGTCTAGTCTACTCTGGAGGTTGACTTTATGCTAAAACTTCCTTCCACTAGTCACCAGGAATAAAACCAGCAAACCTCATGCTTTTTAACACCCACTTATTTCACTTAATATATTTTTTCAATGACCTCATTTGATCTTCTATCCTGATGACTTTTTTTGTTGTTTCAGGATTTGTAAATCTCAAGAAAAACAAAAACAATGAATTGCTGAAATTCACAAAGTTAGTGATAGAATTGTTTCTCAGGAGATCCAAAGTCAACTCCTTCTAGACCATATTGTACGCTTTAGAAGAATTCTTCTGTTAAGTGCAATGTTGTGGGCTTGAGCACGTGCACACACGTGTGCACACACCTTGGTTATTGTCAATCAGCTGGTTGTGATCAGATCTATCTTGGCATCTTCAAAGCATTTTAAGAAAATACTATCAATAGAGTGACCTATAAGCAATAGACATTTATCTTGCATAGTTCTGAAGGCTAGAACATCTACAACCAGGACACGAGATGATTTGTTGCCCATCGAGAGTGTGCTCCAGATTCAGGAACTTTATGGCTTTGTTTCATGTTCTATGTTTAGGACCTTTATGGTGTGTGGTGTGTGTGTGTGCGTGTGCGTGTGTGTTGGGAGATGAGAGATTTGTCAGGGTCTCAACAGGGAGTCCTGGGTGAGAGAGAGACAGTTTTTCAGTTGATTCTTAGTGTTGAGAATGTGTACATGGTAGTGTGTATTACCATGGTTGTACTGAGTTGACTGTAGTAAAGATTTGTAAAGTCAAAAATCCAACTTATAAGAACTTAATCTTATATACTAATCACCTTCTAAGGATCCCACCATTTAACACAACATTTAACACATTTAACCTTGGGGATCAGGACTTTAATATATGAGGTTTCAGGGACACAAACCTGCAAGCTGCATAGCAGGGACTTACAGAGAGTTTTTTTTTTTTTTCTTTTCACTGAAATTCCTGATGGTAGATTAAGGAAGATGAGTAAATTTTGTTGGCCTCTGGCCTAGACTTCTTAGACTCCCAGGTGAGAGTGAAGTTATTAAGACACACTGTGTTACTTGCTTCCCTTGGCTGAGTTCCTGGCTCTTCCCTGGCTACCTGGTGACAAGGTTATTTTTCCCCTATGGCTGTAATGAACCTGACCTATGGGACCCTGCTTCTTCAGAGGCAGACCATATTGGTGACATTTCACTTCTTTCTGTGGTTATGATTACCAGGACTCTTTCTTTCAGTATTATGACTGATATGACTGATTGCAATATATATATATATATATATATGTACATATATACACACATATATATATCGTATATGCAAATTCTATTTAAATTATAACAGTAAAATGGAGGTGTATATTTAATATACATTTGTTAATTCAAAAATTATTGAACATTTTTATATAAAAGCATGTGCTCCGATCTGGCACATAAGACTGAATATAATGAAATCTAGATCCTCTTCAATTGAAAATATAGCTAGTACAATGATATAGATGTTTACTGAAGAACTGATAAGTAAATAAATGTAGATAGTAAAGTAAGTCTATATTACCTATGAAAACACAGCTGAGAAAACTGTTAAAACTTTCATATAGTTTTTACAATATTATGGAGTTAACAAAAGCAAAGCACTTTGCACCTCCTTGTGTGATTTGCCATTGGCTCTTCTTGCTTATAGCTAGGGAGCATCTTTTCTTTTAGTCACATCATTGGTGGTGACTGCATATCATTCCCTTCCTCAGATTCTCTAGAAGGCTTTGCTGTCATGAACTTTGAAGGGTCAGGCCATTTATTGATCGTCTTCCCACAGTCATGCTTATTAACCTAGAAGTCATTCTTTAACATTTCACTGAAAGATCATAGTTACACACAATGTTACACAGGCATTTTAAGCCTATGCCTGCAGTTAACAGCTTGTCCTCTAAAACAGTAATTTTTATAGGATGAACACTTGCCTCTCATGGGACCAGGGTTTCCAGGGTGGGAGAGATAATTTTCCAGTTGATTTTTTTTTAATGTTGAGAATGTAAACATGGTGGTGTGCTTTCCCATGGGCTGCACTGAGTCGACTGTAATAAAAGTAATCTTAGAAAAGGTGAATCTGAATGTATAAATATAAATCCACCTTTTGAATCCTATACCTTAACTTCCAGCTGGCCGCGAATAAAATGCCCTGCTTGTCTCCTACTCTGAACTAAAAACACACTGCCCTTCCTTCTCTCCTTTTCCTTTCACTGTTGCATGCACATAAACATTTTTTGGTACCAGATATTCAACAGCCAAAGCATGATGTTTCCTTTCAGCAGGTCTAGGAGAAGAGGTGTTTGTGTGAACAGCAGCCACAGAACTGCTTAACATAGGCTGAGATAGAAAGAAAACTCCATGTATTTGCAGACTCAGGAAGAGCATGGGGGACTCCTCCCAGACTCTGCCAGCTCTCTCTACCTTGACTCCACAGTGTTTCTCTCACAATCAGAAGCTATCGTGCCATGACTCTTTTTTATTGTTCAGTGTGTTTTTAAACACATTTTATAATGCATGCTCTTATTTGCACTTCATACTATTGCCTTCTTCTAAATCTTCATTGCCACAGGAAGGACTATCCCAACAAGTGCTATAAATAATGTTCCTGGCACTGACTTCTAGACTATCAGTGCAAGTCATGGACCATGCTATCAGTGTCACCTCACTAAATAGCTGCCTTGAAGATTTCACTACTGTGGTAAAAATAAAATCTTCAAATGGTTTTCATGTTCGATGTAATCAGAAAATCCAAGGGTTTCAGCTCCACAGCAGAGTTCAGAAAATCTCACCCATTTTTCCATGCTCATTTCTTCTATTTTTGAAACCCTTCCTGGATATTTACTGCTTGGAAACACCTATCCATTCTCTAAAGCCGTATGCCTTGCTCTGCCCTTCATGACCTGCCCCATTTGCCCAAAGTTGTTGATATGCCACTTTTTTTTATTAGATATATTCTTTATTTACATTTCAAATGATTTCCCCTTTCCTGGTTCCCCACTCCCCGAAATTCCTGTAAGCCATCTTCCTTCTTCCTGTTTCCCAATCACCCCCCTCCTGCTTTCCTATCCTGGTATTCCCCTACACTGCTGCATCGAGCCTTTCCAGGACCAAGGGCCTCTCCTTCCTTCTTCTTGGACATCATTTGATATGTAAATTGCCACTTTTATGGGTTGCCAGCTTGCTCCTTTTATTACTACCCTAGACTTTTCAAAATGTATTATGTTCACTATAGCCATATTGTGAACCACATTTGAATCACAAGTACAGACAGGATATTATTCATCTCTAGAAACTTGTATTAATTTAAAGGAGCTACAGATAGACTTTCATTAATATATAAATGTGATATAATAATATTGGCATGATAAAGGTTGTGTGTAGTTTTCCTACCCCTCCACTTTTTATTTTAATAAAATAAGACACGCTTCCATTTCTTCACCCTCTCCTCTTCCTAGAGAATCCTGGTAAAGAAAGTACTTCTGTTTTTCTCAGACCAGACATCCACATCTCATGTGTAGTTTTCATTTTTACACATGGTTTTGTGTGGAAAAGAAGAAGGCAAAGGAGACCTGTGCAGAAAGGAAATCTCCTTGTTTATGTACTGCACACATAAGTAGGCCTAGATGCTTGTTCCTGTCTTTCTGATTGTATTTGTCGCAAGTACAGCTGTAGAAGCCTTCCTCAGTAAGTCTAGACTTCATTTCCGAATTCTGTTCAGCAAAGAGATCCAGACAGCAATGATCAAAACGAGTTGTCAAGATAGGTGAATCGTACTTTATTCCCTTATTTGGAAATGTATATGGGTCATGCATTGATCCCTGTTTGGGTAAATATAAAGCATGCACATTTGCACATAAACATTTTTCTCATGATTGGTAAAAATGTTTAAGGTCTTCATTTGCCAGCAAATCCACACAGTAGAGTTCTTTGAGATGATGAATGATTGTTAAATTGAATGTGTACTTTGAGTTACACACATAACTCTTTGAAGATTATCTATGATGGTGTGATAGATAATTTGACTAACCCTGTAGGATTAAGAAATACCTAGGGGATTAATGAGACACACCTTTGGATATGTCTGTGAGGCTGTTTCCAGAAAGGTTTCTATAAAGAAAGAAGACCCATCCCAAATGTGAGTGGCAGCATCCCATGGGCTGGGGTCCAGTACAGAATAAAAATAGGGAGCCAATAACACACCAGTATTTTGTTACTCTATGTCCTGATCTGCCCATGTGTGAAGAAGTCACCCACCTCCACGCCTACCTACAATGGTGGACACTTTCCTTATGATAGTGGACTGTATCCCTTTAAAGTGTGAACCAAGTTAAACCTTACTTCCCTTAAGGTACTGTCTTACTTAGGGTTTCTAGTGTTGTGAAAAGACAGCATGACCAAGGCAACTCTTATAAAGGACTAGCTTACAGGTTCAGAGATTCAGTCATTATCATCAAGGCAGGAAGCATGGCATCATCCCGGCAGGCATGTCACTGGAGGAGCTGTGAGTTCTACATCTTGTTCCAAAGGCAAACAGAAGACTGGCTTTCAGGCACCTAGGAGACAGGTCTTTCAAAGCTCACCCTGACAGTGACATACTTTCTCCAACAAGTCCACAAGCCCATACCTCCTAATAGTGCCACACCCTAGGCCAAGCATATTCAAACCACTATAGTTACTTTCTGTCAAATATTTAATTGTGCTACTAAGATAGTTATATTAATTCATTACATGAAACACATTTGATTCCTTTTTGTGTTTATGGTTAAGCATTACTTATAAAAACCTAGAATAAGTGGCAAATAAATAGGTAAAAATTTGTGTGGCATTCTTAAGATGTTCAACTTCAGAACTGAGTTTCAATGAAAACATTAGCACAAAAAACCTCATGTTTCATTTCTAGGATCCAGGATGAGTCAATATTGTTATGCACATCCATTACTTAATTTATACTATTTCGTAGTTGAAAAACTCTTTCTATGTTCATTATGTCATTGGTTCCTATTTCCCTATATCTGTCTATCATTTATCACCTTTCTTTTCTGACAATCTCTTTGCATGGTATTAGCTTTGTTATTCTCAGAGCTACTATCTCCAATTTTGCCTTATACAACATCTCACCTCTACCAATTTCACATATAAAGTTTTTGGTACTCTGTTTCATTTACATTTGTGTGGAAGTCATTCCAGATATGTACATAAAGATATCATCTTCATTTAAAATGGTATCACATCATTTGTATGTATTATTATTTATCAATTTAGGCTCCCATTAATGAAGAATTACATGGTTTTGAATCATTTGGCATGGTAAAAAGAAATTTTACAGTGCAAAAGCCTTGAACATAAATCACTCACCTGTGTGGAAATAGAACCTCAGGGTATTCTTCAAGACTTGGTAAAGGGGTGTTTATACTTGAAAGTTGTCCTCATAACACACTGCTTGTATCTACTTGTTCTCTTACTAACAATTCTGAGCTGGCCTGTTTCAGCACACCTTTCTCAATTGGCAGTTCCTTAGACTTTTTTCATATTTACCTCTCTGATATTGTGAAACAGTCTTTAACCATAATTTTAATTTCCAAATATTGTATTAGGAGTGAGGTGAGACATTGTATCTTATGGAGAGTTATTTACTTTTTCTCTTTTGGGAAGTATCTCTACCTGTTCCTTTCCAATGGGCAAATACTCTTTTACAATATATTGTGAGAAATTCCTATTTATTGAGGGAAATTGTTCTGTGTGTGAAGCACAAGAATTTTGAGACCAAATTTTATGGCCCCCACCCTGTTCCAAACAAATAAAACTTCACTTCCAAAGATAGTGCCTCCAGGGACTGTGAGTTGTTTGCATTATTTATTGACATGTAATGATATTCCCTTTTGCTTCTTTCTTCCTTGTAATCAGTTTGTAGTATTCATGAACTCCAGCTTCCCATTATTTTTCCTTGTTCCTTAGAATAACCCAGTCCCTCGGAGAACCCTGCTTTCCAAAAGGCATTTGTTTTCCTTGGAATATTCTCTCAGAATATTTAGGACCAAAGAACACCATCTGCAACCCCCCCTGAGTCTGTATATGAGTCTCATTGATCTAAGCATTTTGGACCCCAGATCTATCTGTCTACCTATATTTATTTATTTTTGAACATTTGTGACAGCTAGCAACATTCTTCAAGTTTATTGTATTCAGCCTTTATCCAAAGCGATTTTTTTCTTTGTTCTGAACTAATTTTCTGAGACTTACCTTGAAAAACCAAATTAAAAACAAAAACAAAAACAAAACCCACCACTCTACCACTCTTTCCCATGGCTGCCTGTCTTCTGCTGAATTTTGGTGGATTATGGCAAACCAAACACAAGTTCTAAGACTATAAAGGACAGATTGTAATTGAGAAACTCTGTTTTCATGTTATTCATGTGGCTTTTCAGCAAGAGCACAACACTCTCTTTGTTTTTTGAAAACAGAAAGAACCTCTTAACTCACCAAGTATTTAAATCTGCTGAAATACAGTGGGTGGGCTAAAGTGGTGAATTCTTGCCTGGGACAAAGGTGGTGCAGTGAGCAACATTTCCTCAAGTTATAAACGCAGCTAGACTCGCAACTATAAATAGGAAAAGGGGAAAGGTTTGAGAGGAATTCTTAAATGTTCAAGGATTTATAGTAGGAATAATTTCAGCAGTTTGGAAATTAACATTCTATATAATTATATAGTGTATATTTATACTACACACACATATAAACATATACACATATATATGTGCATGTGAATATTTAAGGTTATAGCTCCAGGGTTAGATTTATCTTACAAAAGAGAAATTTCTAGAGTAAATTTTAAGATAACAAAATAATTATGGGAAAGGCAGTGCTTAAGTGGTCTTTTTTCCCCTTCTTCTTTTTTTTCTGAGGAATAGTGGGAAAGAGCCTATACATTATGAAGAAGAATTTAGGTTAAATAGAAAACAGCATTTCACTTGAAAGTGTTCCCCATTCAAAAATAAAACTGTAGAGCTTTTGTTTTTTGTTTGTTCATTTAATTGCACATCAGAAAACCACAGACTGATGTTTCAGATTTATGGGATTAGCTTGGGTGCAATAGAGATTAGATAGTTTCCTAGAGTTTAGCCATCTAGAGCTTAGGTGAATGGGACCACATCCCAGCAGGTAGGTGAGTCTGACCACATCCCAGCATTATTACTTTTTGCTTGTAGGACCATGGTTGCCAGCCCGATCTCTAAGAGCAAGATATTGAGAGTGAGACAACATAGAAAAGCTGACAAAATTTGAGAAGCATGACAACAGAGAGAAGAGTAGCTCACCACAGAACCCACTTGAGGCTTCTGGGCAATACAGAATCTAGAATTCCAGCTTGAGAATCCCTGCACAGTTAACAACTGCCTAAGGCCTTCCTTTATCCCCAAGGAGCTGTCTCAGAGGACAAATGGTAGAGTTCTTCCTTTCCACCAAATGGATTCCAGAACTCAAACTTAGGTCTAGATAAAAAGAGCCCTTACTAGGCAAGCATCCTACTGGCCAAGAAAGCTCAAAAATGTAAAGCATTTTTATAGGTCCTTTGGAGACCATTGGGGAACTCGAATGTGGAAGTGTGTCAGACAATACTCGATTATCATGCTTTATTAGGCTTCAGAGAGACAATGCAGTTTCCTAGAAAATGTTTTTAATTTTGGAGACACATTCTTTAATATTTATATGGGAAGGGGAGGGGTGAGTAAAAAGATAGTACAAATGATATAAATACAGCTTATATTATTCAGTGAATCTTTCGGAGAGTGAACATTTGTTACATCTAAAGGATATAACATCTATTGATTTACAAAATACTCAAACTAAAATACTGAGAAAAGTTCATTGTTTGACAGTGATTTCATTTTAAATAAATAAACAAAAATGATGTGTTATTCAATGTCTTTGTATTTTGGCAGCCACTCTGCAGCCCAGGCTCACCTCAAACTTATAATGCCCCTGACTCTGTCACTGTAGTGCTGGGATTAGTAAGACAAAATTCTTATATTTCTAACTGCTGTCTTATCTTGGGGACCCGAGTGTTGACTGCCAGCCCGAGTAAAGTCTTCAATAGACAACATGGTGTCTCGAAAACAATACACCAGAAAGAGGAGATGGTGTGATAGAAGCTGACAGGAAGAAGAAAAAGAAAAAGAATAGGATGATGGACAAGGTTTTATAATATTGATGGTAGCAACAATAATCATTAATTCTTATGTGGTAATATTTATCATATGCCAGTACATGTTCAAACAACTTTCATATGATAAATATCCCCATATAATATCAGCTCAATTGTTTACTAGAGAGTTGATGGTGTGAATGTGGGAGGGTAGAACCGAAAAATAAGGTGGACTAAAGTCTCATTCAATAGGAAATTTTATTTGGAGCACAAAATTTATACCCTGAGGGTTAAGAAAGGTCACCTGAAGCCGGCCGTGGTAGGAAATAGCAGAAGTGAGGCTCAATATTATGAAGACTATGTCTCTAGAGTTTGTTGTATGAATTACCATGCCTCTGTCTGTTTTTAAAAACACAATAGTTTATTAGAGGAGGCCATTTAAATTCATGTCTAGTGACAGACATGTAAACACAGAACATGGACATCTGAGGCAGGAAGACGGTGAGTTTGAGTGTCATTCTGGGCTGTGTAGGGAGATGCACTTTCAAGAAAAAAATAATGGAAAGAGAAGGAAAAGAAAAGGATTAGAAAAGTAGTCACCCTAGACCAGAGGACTGGACTGCATTATAGTTCTAGTTTTATTAACCTCTCATCATGTGAAGTGGACCAGAACCAAGGTGACTGTCTAAAGTGGACATTTAATTGTCTGTGTAGCAGTTTCATGTGTGTGTGTGTGTGTGTGTGTGTGTGTGTGTGTGTGATCTTAGTTGTTTTTTGTTTTCAAACACTAAAGGAGGCACACTTTTAAACTGATGAGTGGCTCATAGCAAATATCTAGTGGTAAATCTTACTAATGCCACTCATCAAGGTTTGCATTGTTTCTTCTGTCTATGTCTCCATTGGTGGTGAGAAATCACTCATAAACTACTGCCAATTGGCACTTTGATGACTATTTAATATACAAGAGGTGAAGCAGAGCCCAAGTGTTTGCTAAGATCCTGGATTAAGCAATGACAGAACTGTGCCAATGGCTGCCTTTTCACGAACTTAAAAGATAAATGTCAAACAGGGTTGAAACTGATATCTGCTTAATAATGTGTGCTTCAGCTATTCTAGTTTCACGTTTCAAAATAAGCACAACTAAATGCTTATAATTACAATAATTTATAATTTTACCCCTTAAATGGTGGCCACTTTTTTTATAATTAGACAAGATTTTATTTTTCAGTGATTTCTCATTCCATGTGTCTATACCATATGGTGGTGTTTTATTTTTGGGAATTCAGATCTACTAATAAAATGATAGCTTTATTATAGGTTTTCATTGGATATTTTATTTATTTACATTTCAAATATTATTCCCTATCCCATCCCCTTCCCCTGCTTCTCTGAGGGTGCTTCCCCATCCACCCATCCACTCCCACCACACTGTCCTTGCATTCCCCTACACTGGGGCATCCAGCCTTCACAGGAACAAGGGCTTCTCCTCCCATTGATGCCAGATAAGGCCATCCTCTGTTACATATGCGGATGGAGCCATGGGTCCCTCCATGTGGACTCTTTTGGTTGCTGTATTACAGGTTTTATGTGTATGTTATGGTTTGTATGTGAAATGTCTCCTGTATGTGTTTGTACACTTGGTTCTTTGCAGGGGAGAGATCAGTGCCATTTCTTGAGGGTTACTATCTTTCCTGAACTCTGTTCTTTTCACTACACTCCCACCTTCACAGCCCATGGTGCTTTATTGGCTCTGCCTTCTCTCCATCCTGGACTGATACCCTCTGAAAACTTGCAAAGTAAAGCTTTTTTTCCTTCTCTTCTCTTCTCTTCTCTTTCTCTTCTCTTCTCTTCTCTCTCTCTTGCTCTTCTCTTCTCTTCTCTTCTCTTCTCTTCTCTTCTCTTCTCTTCTCTTCTCTTCTCTTCTCTTCTCTTCTCTCTCCTCTCCTCTCCTTCCTCTCCTCTCCTCTCCTCTCTCTCCTCTCCTCTCCTCCTCTCCTCTCCCTCTCCTCTCCCTCCTCTCCTCTCCCTCCCTCCTCCCCTCCCTCCCCTTCCCCTCCCCTCTCCTCTCCTCTCCTCCTCTCCCCTTCCCTTCCCCTCCCCCTCCTCTCCTCCTCTCCCCTTCCCTTCCCCTCCCTCCTCTCCTCTCCTCCCTCTCCCCTTCCCCTCCCCTCTCCTTCCTCCTCCTCCTCTCCCCTTCCCTTCCCTCCCCCTCCCCTCCTTTCCTCTCCTCCATCCCTCCCCCTCCCCTCCCCTTTTGCCTTCTTTTCCATTCCCTTCCCTTCTCCCTTCTCTTCCCTTCTCTTTCTTTTTCTCTTTTCTTTTCTTTTCTTTTCTTTTCTTTTCTTTTCTTTTCTTTTCTTTTCCAGTTAGATATTTGATTGCAGAGACTAGGAAGGCAAGGCAATGATGTGTGTCTAAAGCTACTAGATTAGAGATGGGTGGGTGGCTTGGTGTTTATTTTTTTTTTTCATGTGTATGCTGTGTGCTTTGCATGAATGTATATTTGTGCATCATGTACATGACTAGTACCTATGGAGGTCAGAGAAGACTTCAGATCCACTGGAATTGGGATGACTTATGGTTGTGAGCCACCATGTGGGTACTGGGAATTGAACTTGGTTCCTTTGCAAGAGCAATAAGTGCTCTTAACTGCAGAGCCATCTCTCGATTCTCTTACTGTTTAAAATTTGTATTATAGAATGTGAGGCTGAGACCATGGATTCAAAGAGCTAACTGGTTAACTAGCCTAGCAGAATCTGAGACAACTGGCTCAGTGAAGGATCTTGACTGCCTCAATGTAAAAGATGGAGAGCCATGGAGAGAGACATCTGATGTCAGCATCTAGCTAGCACATGTATATACATACATATTCAAAAATACATGCACATATACAATCATCACACACAGATATACAACATGCAAGATAATGCCTTGTGCTTTAATGTATATTAATGTTTAATGGTTTATTAAACCATGTTTGGCAGGATTAACCAATAATTTATGAAACAGTAGTTCTCAATTATCGTTTGCTAACCTTTTGAGAGATTTTAGTATTCATGATCAGAAGATATAGTAATATCAATTGAGTATGTAACAACCAATACCATCTTTACCTTAAAGGATTGTATGGTGTAGGACCAAGGGTATACTTATTTAGTATTTTCTGAGTAGGTGCAGTACCATAGATTTTATCCTAAGACCCACATTAAAAAACAGGTTTTCAATGGGGGAGCTAGAGAAAGGTCCCATGGAGCTGAAGGGGTTTGCAGCGCCATAGGAGGAACAACAATATGAGTCACCAAGTACTCCCAGAACTCCCAGGAACAAAATCATCAACGAAAGAGTACACATGGAGTTACCCATGGCCCAGACACATTGGCAGCAGAGGATGATCTTGTTGGACACCAAA
This sequence comes from Apodemus sylvaticus, assembly GCF_947179515.1. NCBI lineage: Eukaryota > Metazoa > Chordata > Mammalia > Rodentia > Muridae > Apodemus > Apodemus sylvaticus. The sequence continues at coordinate 48,802,260 of NC_067473.1, forward strand.
TGGGGAAGAGGCCCTTGGTCCTAGAAAGACTTGATGCCGTAGTGTAGAGGAATACCAGGACAGGGAAGCAAGGGTGGGTTGATTGGGGAAGGGGAGATGGCTTATGGGATCTTCCGGGGAGGGGGGATCCAGGAATGCAATCATCACACACAGATACATTGAAATTACTATTTACAATGATCTGTTCAAAAACATTTCCCAGGAATCTGTCTGTATTTAGTGAAATAAAAATTTCACTTCAGGACCCCATAGGAACACCAGCAGTATCATCTAACTTGGGCCCCCGATTCTCTCAGACCCTGAGTGACCAGCCAGGCAGGATACACCAGCTGATATGAAGCCCCTGATGCACATACAGCAGAGGACTTCTGGGTCTGGTCTCAGTGAGAGACTTTTATTTGTGAGAAAGAAATATTCCTCCCCTGAGTCATTTTCTACATAGAATTTCCACAGGGGAAGTGACGGATAATGGAGATACTTGCAAATGAAGGACAATTAGATCTTACTCATAACATGCAATTTGGAGAGTGGGTGGGACAGCGATATGATATTGCTTACTATAGGGTGGGATGTAACTTTGAAGATAGTACCTTTGGATGAAGAAGACATCCTCCTGTCTTTTTTTATGGTCTGTTGATGATAAGACTTCCAAGAATCCAGGAAAGGGGACAACATTTGAAGTGTAAATAAGGAATATACCTAATTTAAAAGAAAGAAAAGAAAAGGAATCCCCAAACATAGGAGGTGTAGCCATGGATTAGAAGCTCAGGGTTATCCTCAGTTCAGAGTTATCCTCACTTATATACTGAGATAAAAGCTAGCCTGAGACCCTGTCTTCAAAAATGTATGTAATATAAAATGTTAATCATGCCACAGAAAGAAGCCTTGGTTATTTTTACAAAGTGTTATGATCTCCTTTTGAGATCTCAGAGAGGTTAAATATTTTGCTCAACTTTGTCTAGCCTGCAAGTGAAGACCAAGGCCAGAAATAGAAGTACACCTAGCTCAAAGTCCATACTTTCCATCAAGTGGAGGGGCATATGTAGTTTCAGTTCATGGAAGGCAAAAATTTGCACATGTATGCCATAACTTACTAAGGGATGATAAGCTGACAATAAGCCAGTTTCAAATGGAATATTTAACAAAAGTGCTGTGATACCAGAAGTTACCACCTAACAGGTCAAGTGAGACATAAAACTGTAAGCATGATAGAAGAATTGGAATATATTTTTTTTTCATTTCATTACTTCATGTACATGCTTGAAAATATTGCGACTGGATGCTGACGCTTTAAATGACACAGGCAGTCAGACAAAATATTCCATGTTTCTAGGAAAGAGGGTCATCAAAAAGAATCCATCAAGACTTCATTATAAATAGAGGCATAATGGAACAAAATTGATACCAAGAAAAGACTTGATGTATTGGTAAGCTGTCTGCAGGCTAAGCAATCTTTTTAATGAGTTAATTGCAGCTTAGAAATATAAGTAGATCATTTTGTTCACTAAAAACAAGAATCCCTGCTTACTATGGTTACTTTACAGAAAGTTCTTTGCATTTTATTCCCTATTCAGCTAAATATAATACATTGGGTTTATATTTGTAATCATATATGTATTATGTATAATCATATATGTATATATATATATATATATATATATATATATATATATATATATATATATATATACTCTGATGTAAGTAGTTTACAAACACTGAGCCTAGATATTTTAGACTTTTATTTGTGAGAAAGAAATATTCCTCTCCTGAGTCATTTTCTACCTAGAGTTTCACAGGGGAAGTGACAGATAATGGAGATATTTGCAAATGAAGGACAATTAGATCTTATAACATGCAATTTGGAGAGTGGGTGGGACAGAGATATTGCTGACTATAGGGTGGGATGTAACTTTGAAGATGGTATCTTTGGATGAAGAAGACATCCTCCTGTCTTTTTTTATGGTCTGTTGATGATAAGACTCCCAAGTGCCTATAGAACTCCTGAGAAATCACTTTGTATCATGTTTCCCAAACAAGAGCTGCTTGTGGTTTGGACTGTTTCTCTAGAGTCTAGACCACAAGTGGGAACAGGGTACATTGATAACCTTTGTCTTTTCATCATTAGAGATTTCCTTAATCAACTATTTTGTGTATAGGAAATTTCTTTTCATGTGAAAGTATCTATGCAGTTAGAAGAGATCTGCAGATAATGATAATGAGTACTTGTTTGGGGAAGAAGTGGGTGAGAAATTTGTATGCACAGAGTAGAAACTGACGGTACAGAAATATTTGTGTCACTTGGAAACTGAAGTCTGAAGTGAAATTCTTTTTTTCCTAGTTTTATATATATATATACAGTCCAGTCATTATCTCCCTGCCAGTCTGCCTCCTACAGTTCCTCATCCCATTCCTCCTCCCTTGTCTCCAAAAGGATGTCCAACTCCCCCAAAGAGCTCCCCACTCCCAGGGGCCTCAAGTCTCTCAAAGATTAGGTGCTTCTCTCACTGAGGCCAGACCCAGCAGTCCTCTGCTGTATGTGCATCGGGGGCTTCATATCAGCTGGTGTATCCTGCCTGGCTGGTCACTCAGTGTCTGAGAGAATCGGGGGCCCAAGTTAGATGATACTGCTGGTGTTCCTATGGGGTCCTGAAGTGAAATTCTTATTTCACTAAATACAGACAGATTCCTGGGAAATGTTTTTGAACAGATCATTGTAAATAGTATTTTTAATGTATTTGAGTAAGAGATGCAGAGAGAGCTCACTTCTTTCCTTTTCTTCTGACCTGGTTATATTGTTTAGCCTCTCTTTAGTTGTACAGTCAACAGAAAGTTGGTGTGCAACTGCTGTTGTGATTTTCATTTTTCATTTTGATTGTGTCTTTCTTTTGGGAAGAAAAATATTCAGAATAGGAGTTGTTTTAGGCAAATTTTGATAGGTATGTTTTTCATCATATGGTTTTCAATTTTCTTTCTAAAGACTTTTTCATTAAATTAATGATGGATACTTTTCTGATTTGAAAAACACTTTAAATATATCTTTCAAAAACTTGATAGTTTATTTGCAGTGTTGTTAATAATCTAGTACTTTAAAAAAAGTGCTTAAAGAACACAAGTTAAACAATATGATATCCTGCATTATAGTTCACTGGCAGAACAAGGTCAGTAAGGAGGTATATCCCTGGGACTTCCAAAAGTATGAGCCAGGGGAATGGACCTGATAATTAAACTGTAATGGATCAGCAACTGGAATATGTCCCTCTTTGACTTCTTACTATATTAGAGATGCTTACTGACTTTCTTCCAGTTCTGGAGAAAATTATAGATATCTAAATTAAATGACAGACACAAAATCTTCCTTAAAAAAACAGGTGAGATTGTGAACACATTGTTGCTGAGTTATGTATGGATCATACCAGATCAGTTTACCTGGTTTGGTTTCACATTGGTGCTGGTGTGACTGAGAGTTTTCTCCTCTGAGTGATGGGTGCATACTCCCCTTGTTCATCATAGGGTTTGGAATCTGGGGAGCATTAATCCTGGCAATCCTCTCATCACTTAATGAATATGCATACACTGCCCTTATGAGGTGACTTGCCCAAAGCAACACAGGAAGGGGGGTTACTCAGCTAGGCCTTAGACTCAGGTATCTCCAGTCACCATATGTTTTCTTTCTTCTACATTGTGCAGTGTCTATATGACACTGAAAAATTGGTAGAAAGAGATATGTGAGTGGGCTTACAAGCCCTTTGGGGTCAAGGGATTGATTGAATACAGGCCTTCCTGTTAGGATTTAAACCAAATGAAAGTTGTTGATAACAACATAGAAATATCTTAAAACAACAAAGCAAACATAGTTGTATGGCACAGTAATGCACTGATTATGTAAATTAAAAGATGAAAATTGTTTAAGTTAGTGGTATAGCTAAGCAATTTGTTACATACGCATGCTTTCCAAATCTAAACAAGAGTGAAACAACCCTGACTAAGTGCAAAGCATGGTTCTTGGAAATATTTTAAGGCATTAAATCATGGGTCTTCTGTTATTGAGATCAGGTCACTATTAATTCCAGAATCTTCCCAGGAATAACTTTACTTAGACATTAAAACACATTCAATGAAACATTAGGGAGAAAGGAATAGTCTATGTATCAATCCTGTTTCACCCCTCAAACCAGAAGGAGGAAAGGTTTAAAAACATGCTTTGGCTTTAAATTATTGGTTATAAAAAGCTGATATGTAAACAATACACATTAATATAAGAGAATGCTACAAAGAGTTCATTCTTGTTTAAAAACAGGTATTTTCTTTCTATGCTGTAATAAATTATCACAAAAGTGTGATTTAAAATTTATTCTATATTTGGAAAAGAGAATTCTCACGAGGGATAAAGTCATAGCATCAATACCCTGTAATTCCTTCTTTGCATCTCCAGGAAGAATCCATTTTCTTGTAGTTCTATATTTCTTGTATTTCTAGAAGCTGGAACACTTAGTGAGCATCCTCCATCCTCAGATGTGCATCCTCCATCCTCAGATGTGCATCCTCCATTCTCAGATGTGCATCCTCCATCCTCAGATGTGCATCCTGCATCCTCAGATGTGCATCCTCCATCGTCAGATGAGCCTCCTCCATCATCGATTGCATCCTCCACCATCAGATGTGCATCCTTCATCATCAGATTGCACCCTCTATCGTCAGATTGCATCCTCCATCTTCAGATGTGCATCCTCCATCATCAGATGAGCATCCTCCATCCTCAGATGTGCATCCTCCATCCTCAGATGTGCATCCTCCATTCTCAAATGTGTATCCTCCGTCCTCAGATATGCATCCTCCATCCTCAGATGTGCATCCTCCATTCTCAGATGTGCATCCTCCATCCTCAGATGTGCATCCTGCATCCTCAGATGTGCATCCTCCATTGTCAGATGAGCCTCCTCCATCAGCAGATTGCATCCTCCACCATCAGATGTGCATCCTCCATTGTCAGATTGCATCCTCCATCATCAGATGTGCATCCTTCATAATCAGATTGCACCCTCTATCGTCAGATTGCATCCTCCATCGTCAGATGTGCATCCTCCATCGTCAGATGAGCATCCTCCATCATCAGATTGCATCCTTCATCGTCAGATGAGCATCCTCCATCATCAGATTGCATCCTTCATCATCAGATGTGCATCCTCCATCCTCAGATGTGCATCCTCCATCGTCAGATGAGCATCCTCCATCATCAGATTGCATCCTTCATCGTCAGATGAGCATCCTCCATCATCAGATTGCATCCTTCATTGTCAGATGTGCATCCTCCATCCTCAGATGTGCATCCTCCATCGTCAGATGTGCATCCTCCATCGTCAGATGTGCATCCTCCATCCTCAGATGTGCATCCTCCATCCTCAGATGTGCATCCTCCTTCTTCAGATGTGAATCCTCCATCCTCAGATGTGCATCCTCCATTGTCAGATGTGCATCCTTCATCGTCAGATGAGCATCCTCCATCCTCAGATGTGCATCCTCCATCCTCAGACGTGCATCCTCCATCGTCACATTGCATCCTCCATCCTCAGATGTGCATCCTCCATCGTCAGATGTGCATCCTCCATCGTCAGATGTGCATCCTCCATCCTCAGATGTGAATCCTCCTTCCTCAGATGTGCATCCTCCATCCTCAGAAGTGCATCCTCCATTGTCAGATGAGCATCCTCCAGCATCAGATGTGCATCCTCCATCCTCAGACGTGCATCCTCCATCGTCACATTGCATCCTCCATCATCAGATGTGCATCCTCCATCCTCAGATGTGCATCCTCCATCGTCACATTGCATCCTCCATCCTCAGATGTGCATCCTCCATTCTCAGATGTATCCATGTTTCATCCCTTTAGTCACTCTTCCAGTCACATGCCCCTCTGGATTTCTTTTACCCTCTTTTGCTTTTAGAGACCTTTTAATGCAGGGATCCACCTGCATTAACCAGAATAACTGAGTCTTAGCATTAACCTTAGCTATTAACCATGTTTATTTTGCCATTTGACATAACTTGTACTAGATATGGACTTCATTAGAGGGATTATTTTTCTGCCTCCCACAGACTGTGTATTTTTCCTACAAAAATTGCACCAAAAATTCTACTGTATCTCCAGTTATACACCAAAAACTACCTCATGTTAATATATGCACATGGCTGGAAAAATTAAAAAGCATTGAAGAGTTTGTCTTTCATCCAATACCATTCACTAGTCTTTACAAGTTACCAGTTTTATACTTCAGTTTTAGTTAGGATAATTAGCTCCCATCTCCAAAGAAATCACATGTTATGCTTTTATGAGTTGTTTGTTCTAGATTCTTCATAGCAATGTCTGGCTAGGAGTTCACACAGTTTTGGGTGGGGGGGGGTCAGTTTCTCAGTGCAGTAGCTTAGGAAGTTGTTCGTTACAACCTCTGATGTAATGAATGACCTGTGTGAGTATGTAGTTCTGGGGTGGAAGAACTTCACAGGCAGTATTGCAGCATCACTGTGATTCATGGTTTTTCTGACACAGTCAACACAAAAGGGAAGCCATTGCTACCCTCTCCACTCCAACATTCAGCTATCTTTTAGCTATCATTGAAACATTTTAAGTTGATTTCTTTGCTTATGGAGGGCTAGTATGGATTCCCTAGACTTTTTGCATGCTAAGTAAGAGCATTTCTTTTGAGTTACACCGTCAGTCCATCCCCTCAGTTCAGAAATACAATAAAATGTCCAGGATGGTTCTTTTTAGTCTAAAAACAACTTAAATTCTTATTATTAATTACATGTTTGGCACTTTCATTCATGTATAAAATGCATTCTAATTACTCTTTTCTCCTACCATTATCAATTTCCTTCTTCCTGAAAATCCCACATAGCCTTTTCCCATTCATAACTGAAATGTTGACATGTCCAGTCTTTTGTAGCCATATAGTAGTAACTACTGTGGCTATGACTTTAAGGTTGCAGGAACAGGGATTGGCGGATGGCTCAGGAGTAGACATCTTGATGCTCCTGCAGAGGACTTATTTTTTATTCTGAGTACCTACATAGCAGCTCACAAACTGTCCACAACTTCAGTTCTAAGGAATTTCCTATTTTCCTTTATCCTTCATGGGTACCAGATATGCTTGTGATGTACTTACATATATGTGGGCACCCACACATACACATGCAATAAAAGAAAGTAAATCTTTAAATTAAAAATATTGCAGTTACAATCTTATGCCTATAAGACAGCCCCTTTCTGCATCTTCAGGCTCTCACATGCTTTTTTTTTTTAAAGATTTATTTTTATTTATTTAATGTAAGTACACTGTAGCTATCCTCAGCCACCACAGAAGAGGGAGTCAGATCTCATTATGGATGGTTATGAGCCACCATGTGGTTGCTGGGATTTGAACTCAGGACCTTCAGAAGAGCAGTCAGTGCTCTTAACCGCTGAGCCATCTCTCCAGCCCTCTTACATGCTTTATGATGCCTTTTCTACAATGTTCCCTGAGCCGTAGAGGAAGTATGTTGTGGCGTATCTCAGTTGCCAACTTCTTATATCTGGGAAGCTGTAATCACAATCGCAGAACTTTCTCCACTAGATTGTCTTCTGGGTATGTCTATGGGTCATTTTCTAGATTGCTTATTAATGTAGAAGAGCCCACTTTCACTGTAGGAAGTGTCATCTCTTGCTGACTATGAAATAAGACAACAAGCAGTGTTCTTCCATGGCTACTGCTTCAAGACACTGCCTTGAGTTCCTATTTGGGCTTCCCTAGATAATGTATTGTCACTTATTAGCCAAAGGACAAGTTGCTTTTGATCATGCTGTTCTACCAAAGCAACAGAAAAGCAAGTGCATTGAAAGAAAAGCTTCTCAGGTTAAGGCTGAGAGGCAAGCAGTATTCATCCCAGGTAGGTCTTAGTTCATTGGGGATGTATCTTGGATTAATCACTGGAGAACTTTTCTTTTTGGTCTATTGCTAACTTCTCTTTTCTTTAGAAATACTATTCCTGACCAATATAGATGCAACTGCTTGCAGCCAACCATGCGACTGATCACAGGGATCCACAGTGTAGGAGTTAGGGGAAGGACTGGAGAAGCTGAAGGGGACACATCTGGCATCAATGGGAAGGGAGGCCCTTGGTCTAGTGAAGGCTTGATGCTCCAGTGTAGAGGAATGCTAGGGTGGTGATGTGGGAGTGGGTGGGTGTAGGAGCACCCTCAGAAGCAGGGTAAGGGGGATGGCATAGGGGCTTTTTCAGAGGAGAAAATTGGAAGAGGGATAACATTTGAAATGTAAATAAACAAAATATCCAATTAAAAATAAAAGGAGAGATTTAAAAAACAGTAATAGTTAAATTTTTTTAATCAACTTCAATGTTGATGTTCTTTTATCTTTTCCTCATTTTGCTTCTATTTGTTTTTTTTTTTAATTTTTAATTTCTGCAGAGGGCCTGCACATCATCTTAAAAACTTCCAAATGGTGTTTGGATTTGGCAAATCAGGCAGTTTGCAAAGAGATGCTCTTATTTCCCAGTTTGTGCTGTGCATACACTTGCATCCTTTGTCTTTGGTAACAATATATTCTACCTAGAAACTTTAATGTTGTGTTTAAAGTTCTTTTCGTGCACCTGAAGTCTTGTTAGGGGTAATTTTTCCTTCTGTTTATCTTGCCATTCTCACCTGTGCTGCAGCCTTCACTCTTTGATTTGGTTAGCAGCAGATCATTCACTGTTCATTGATATTTAATACTACAGAAATCAAATCATGTAGTTGATGACGTGCTTTGTGTGGGAACGAGGCTATGGAAGTCAAGTGAAAAGGCTGAGCTACAAGTACAGTGATACCTTGTCTCAAAAACTAAAGTGCAGAGTGACTACTTGACCCCTTGCCTCCATATGTCACCCATATCTCACATGGGAGAGCATATGTATATACATAGGTGTGGGACTGTGAAAGGCAGTTGTGGCCTGGTTGAGCAAGGCTTACTCTGGAAACCCAGTAGAGAATTCTACAAAGGATGGAACCGTGAGTCATGCTCCTGACACCATGAGACCCTCAACTCCATAATTCTGTGGCCATCAGTCATGTAGGCCCACACCACAAGCCTACAAGGTATTCTGACTGAATTCCACCACACAGGAGGGTACCTGGCAGGGGTGTGAGAAGTTGTGGGTCAGTTCCTTTGTAGAGAGGAGAGAGAATAGATCAGGGGTAAGTCACACTGTCAGAGCAATACCTGTGGTCCATCCCTTAATGGAAGAAGGCCTGCTTCTTTAATTTTACTTTTCAGATTGTATCCAAATTCCAACCCATAACTGAAACTGAGATGGAAAGGAGCTTCGGGATCCAAGGTTCCCTCATGCTGACTTGACAAACTACAGATTCCACATATTGTAGAAGTATCAGGCTGTTGTAAAGCAGAACCCTCATGTTTTTCACAATATGCAGAGAAATGAATCATAACTGTTGGAGAAATGCATAGTTAACACTTGCATTTGCTAGACAGGAGGGATTATGGGTAGCAGTCAGTTTGTCCTGAAAGAGTTACAGTAACTTGGGGGATAAAGATAAAAACACTCCCTTAGGTACATTTAGCTCAATGTCTCACATATTCAGGTGGGAGTATTGAGAAGCTACAATTTGTTAAGCATGTCTAGAAGTTTTTTAGAGTCATAAAAAATCAATTTGTATTTGCTACATAAATAAGCAAGGATCCTATTTAGGTTGATATGAACCACAATTTATTAAGATGTTTTCAATAAAGAGTGGATGGTCTGGGGAAGGATTCCTTCCTTGTTGAGATAAATTTTGAATGGTCAGTTGCAAAAAGATATAAGTGGGATTGTATACAGTGGGACCAGCTTAGGCAAATACACATGACCCTCTTCCCTAGTATAGTGGGTTAGGATATCTGTTTGGCAACGACGATGAATGGTAGGGGAAGATGGTCCGTTTAGCATTAGTGAGGTCATGAAGAAATCAATATGCCATTGTTTGCGAATACAATGCAAGTCACTAGAAGATGAAAAGCGTCAATGAGACATTTGAATATATACCAGGTTTTAATTTATTAATTTTTCAGTGTTCAGAGTTGCCTGTGCTCTAAGACTGAGCTGGACCCTCAGTCCTACGCAATTGATTACTAAATTAAGACACAACTTAGATTTGTAATGTTTTCAAGGTAAATGTTTGACCTGTTAGTTATTTCTTATACAGTTGCCACCACATCTTCAGATGAAGTGTTCATAGTTTTGAATTATGTGGTTAGGTATCATTCACTCATTTTGTCCTCTATGAATGAGCTGGTAAGTTGCAGTTTCTGGGCACCTATCTTCTTCCACTATCTTCTCAATATAGTCCTGTCACATTTTCAGTGAAATGATGAATTATGTTTTAAGTGATCATAGAGACTTATGACTCCCTGTAGTTGAACTCTAGGGAATGAAAGAGGTAAGACTACCTAGGCTCTGGGCATGTGTATATTTTGCTGACATTTTTTTAAAACTCATTATATGGCACATTAGTCTACACATCACATCTGGTTTAACTGACAGCTTTTGTTTTGACCTCTCAATGACCTGGTGATATGTGCTGACTTTCTTCCTATCGAGAAACTATTATTTATATGGAAATTTGTTTTAAATTTTCTGTATATCCATGACCTTTCCTCTTCTCCACATCTTCCAGAAATTTATTAGAATCCCTCATCATCTCTTCTGTAAATTCTAGACATCACACATTTATTCCTCATAATGTATCATTTAATGTTCGTTTATTGAAAGAGCAGATATAACTGCACATTTTAGGTCTGCAATCTTAAATACCAATACTAGCATATTTGTGAAATAGTATTCTGGAATTGGGGTGGAAGTTCCTAGAAATGATAGAACAGTGTATACTCCTGATGAAACTGGATTAATAGTAACTAGAGCCTGAAGTACACTTGGGTGGTGAGGGGTGCAGTAAAGAAAGGAATGGCTCAAAGAGCTGCCCATCAGCCTTGCCTGGTAGCATAGGTCTGTCATCTCAGTTCCAGGGAGTTTCAAGTTACAAGTTCAAAGCATGCCTGGACTACAGAGTAAGTCCAAAGAAGTCAGGCTGGGAAATACAGAGGAACTATCTCGAAATAAAGGGTATCTATCCCTTCAGATGCCCAAGAAACAATCTCTAGACCACAGACCAAACTAACTTGCAAATAATTTATTTCAGTTGTCAAAAATAGAATTTTAGAGATCTATTGTACAACAATGCGAATGTGCTTCACTCACTCAATTCCATACTTTAATGTCATTTGGGTAGGGCATTTTACAGCAGGGACTTTTAAACCTTTGCATCCCTGCCCCCCACCTTATAGCAATACACATAACCCATTCACATCAGAGTGGTTGGCACTAACATAGATAGGATATGAAGTTGTCAAGGAGATATTTTGAGAGGCTCCCAGGAGGAGTTGGAGGGAGTGGGGGATGAATATGATCAATTTGCATAGTATACGTGTGTGGAATTTTCAAACAAAATAAAGAAAATAATGAACTCAGAAATAGAATTTTTATGACATGACATTTAACATGTGGGAAGAGTACTTGAAGTTAAAGGGACTAATCCTGAAAAAAGCAATATAATGAAGCTTGAGGTTTAGAGCAAGCCAGTGTTTGTTGTTGAATATCCAGTTGCAGGGATAGTTTCTGCCTCTGGGAATAAACTATAAATAAACACAGATCACAAGTCAGCAAGAAGATGGGAGGGAAAGTATCAAGGTTAACTAGTTGACTGTAGCACACCAATGAGAAATAGGCCATTGGAGGCAAATAATTTAGATTCATGGTGGAATTTTAAGGAAGGAAAAGGAATGCTGAAAAAAGTTAGCATTCTGTAGCAATCATGATTTCAACAGTATAACTGGATGATAGGCACCCTAACAAATTCTAGGGGACAACTTTGAGGGTGATGTATTACGTGTGTGGGGGTCTGATTGCTAATTGTTCTCATAGCCAGAAATGTGTATTCTGTGCTGACACAATTGAAATACAATACAAGAAATTTCAAGATTGACTTGCTTCTAGTCTAAGAGGTTTGTCTTTTCTTTTCATAAATATAATTTTACAGAATCTTGACTTGCTTTGGACTGGTCTTCTTCCTATGATGGATGAATTACATGGTTTGATTCTCAGTTGCTGGACATCCTGAGTGTTTTGCTCAAGTTGAATCTTGAATCTTGCTGTGTTGTTTGAATAAAGTCATCCATTTCTTAATCATTATTTTCATTGTTACTTCTTCATCTTCCTGGTCAGTGACATTATGATATTATGATAAAAATCATTAGCAAATGGAGGTACAGGGGCTACAGTTAAAGTTATAAGCAGCCTAAGACATAATTAGGTCTTAATTTTCACACACTTTTAGGCTAGGAAAAATACATTATATGAGAATGGTGTTGAGCAAAGTGATGGCAGTAGAATACTAAGCACATATCCCAGAAACTCTCCCAAATGAGTGTTTCAATTCATCCAGTTCCAGATGCCATTTACTTTATCTGATCATTGTAAAACAAACTATGCAATGTCAAGCCAGAGCCACCAGACTAGTGTGCACGTGACACAGCTGAGTGATGATAGTGTATCTAAACTGAGGTTTACTCCTATTTTCTGCACAGAGGTCAGATACTCTGTATCTTTTTCCACTCCTTCATTCTGACCCTGTGTACTCACTCTTCCCTGGAACCCCAGTTGCTTTTTATTAGAAAAGTAAAGCCATTACAGTTTCTTTTTTGTCTCTGTGTTAACCTAGTGGCATACATATAATTAATCACTTAAACTGGGGCATGGGATAAACTGGAGGCATTATTTAAAAAATCATATTGTGATGAAGAGCATATTAAAATTAGAATATATGGTCATTCCTTAAGTGGCAAGACAATGTTTAGCATTTGTTTAGAACAAACCTAATCATAAAACAAAACAAAACAAAACAATGACATGTGGAGTCCTCAGAAACTGGATCACAATATTTTGGGCACTGGATCTGTGAACAGAATCTGAATATTGCTCTCAAAAAACAACCATGCATTCCTTTTACCATGTGTGTCCCAAGGATGGAACTTTAGTCCTCAGATTTGGCAGAAAGCAAGTGCTATTGCCCTATTGGTACATTTATTGGCTACCACTGAGTCAGAGAGTCAAATAAAATTGTAATGGAAAAGGTTACAGTATGTTGACTTTTCTTTTTAAATGAGAATCTGGTTGTTTATATGATTTTCATAGCAGTTTATGGTATTTTCATACTAGAAACAAGAAACACACTTCCAGATGTTCTTTAGCAAAAACAAACAAGTGACACTTCTGATTTTGGCACTGAAATTTGGGACCTAGTGCCAAAGTTGATGCTTGCTAAATGTATCCAAAAAAAAAAGTAGTAAAGAGAAATACTAGTAAAAATTATACTATATTCTATATGTGGAAGTAATCTTCTTGAATTTGTCTTTTGTCTTTGACTCTAAGGCTGTACTACATTTTATTAATAAACTCTACATTTAATAGAAAAATCAAAGGCTTTCAAGCAGCAACAGAGTGACATTTTAAAATCTCTCATGAAGCTAAAAAATGTGCATTATAATTGCAAGTGCTTGATGAGTAGAGCTTCCTTGTTGTCTAGGAGGCAGGAAACCGTTCCAGACCTGAAAGATGTTCCATTTATTTAAGTTTAATCTTATTTTGTAGATATGCCAAGAGGACTGCAGCTTTCAAATTTAGCAGAACATCACAGGACTACCTAGTAAGTAACCTCAAGCTCTTTGGAACAAAGCCCTGAATCACATTTATTTTGGAAAATTATTCTAAGTTCTCTAAACAGCTGCCATGAAGCCATTTCTCTAAAGCCATTATCTCAACAGTTACTGACTGTGTCCCGCCAACCTTAGTGATTGTTGGTGTAATGAACATCTGTGTGTATGAGTACGGAGAACTCATTTGTTACACATACCAAGTTATAAACAAACAAACAAACAAACAAAACTAATAGAGGTGCAAGAGTAAGTGACAACAGAGATTCAATCCCCACTAGTGCAGCTTTAAATACCACAGTGGTGGCCTACTTTATTATTATGCAAATATGTATACTCTTATAATTAAAGTTCCATAAAGAAGACATAATCAACAAAGGGAAAGTTAGAGAACATCTACTCAATGGTCTCAAATAACTATAGCCTGGCATATCTTCTAAAAATGATTCCACACACAATCCTTACTTAATTTTTAAGTTATTGGATTTAAATTGATAGAGTAGGCATATTGGTAGAATTCTCTGGCATTCTTTAGTAAAACTAGGGCCAGTGTTTTTATAATGTAGGATAGAGAAAGAAAGAAGAAATTATGCTGGATGCATATAAAATATATATCTTGATGCAATTTACTCTCAGAATAAGCCTTTGGATCTCAGAGTCTGAGCCTGCGTTTATTGGGTGAGGGGCAGGGCATGATGGCTTTGCTTTTCTAGGCTTTCTTTCATAAGACTGCTTCCAGCTGCTGCTCATTCGATGTGACACCATGTCATTTAGTGTTACTGGCTTCCAGAAATGCTCTTCAGCATCACGTACAAGTGTATTTCTTTAAGAAGTTGATGAGGCTGAAGTGGGGAAGGGCTGTGAGTCTGCAGAGGAAGTGCTGGCCTAGTTGTTAAAGCCTATACTCCACCTCCTGCCCCAGCTCTCCACTCACTAGTTTTCAGGGAGGAAGAAAAGTTAATCTTTGAAACAATGGAAAAGACAGAGATGATAATGAAATAACTCTAGCCTGGGAAAATTGATGCAAAGAATTCTTCACTTTATACTAAATACATTCTGGTTGACAATTTCTTTTCTTACCCAAATTATAAACAAAATCTCTGTATTTTCAGGACTACCTCTGCTAGTATGAAAACCTACTTTGCTAACTTCAAAACATCTTCCTCTTTCTTTTGCAGAAGAAGGAAGGTAGATCAGATTGTGGAGCGTCTATGGCTGGATGAACTTCTTTCCGTGCACTACAATTACAGTTTGGTTTCATTGCTATTCAGATGATAAGAACTGACCTACCTAGCTCCTGGCGCCATGGACACCACCCACACCTAAGAAGAAGTATCAGGTATAGTAGGCCCTGGGGACCTGTGTGTAACTTATGTTTCAGATTTCAATCTGTGATGCTGAGCCTGTGGACCCACTAACAACTTCAGCACTTTTGGTCTGATCTCCTGTTACAATATAGGTGTTGAGGCTTACCTTTCTTGCCTAGATCAGATTCCTTTATTTTTTTCTTCTTAATTGTTTAAAATGTATTCTTCTCTCATATAGTGCATCCTGGCTACAGTTTCCCCTATTCTCTACCCCACAGTCTTTCCTTCACTTTTTCTTTTCCCTGGATTCACCCCCACCTCCCCTCCCCTCAGAAAAGAGCAAGCCTTCCAAGGCATCAATCAAACACAGCAAAACAAACTACAATAAGACCAGGTACATATTATCACATCAGGGCTGGAGGAATAAACCCAGTAGGAGGGAAAAGGGTCCCGAAGGCAAGCACAGGAGTCAGAGACACCCCAGTCTTACTGTTAGAAATTCTATAAGCACACACAGCTATATAACCTTAACATTTATGCAGAGGACTTAGGTCAGACCCAGATAGAATTCCTGGTTTTGTGAGCCCACTTGTGCCCTGGTCAGCTGATTCTGTGGGCCATGTTCTTGCAGTGTCTTTCATCCCTCTGACTCCTACAAACCTTCTTCTCTCTCCTCCACAGGACTCCCCAAACTCTGGCTCATATTTATCTGTGAGACTGTATCTGCTCCCATCAGTTGTTGGATGAAGTGTCTCTGGACTCTGTGATCATGACTTTGCTAGTCTCCAGTTGCAGCACAACATGCAGGCAGGACAAATTGTAGGTTGGAGGTTTTGTGGCTGGTTGGTATCCCAATCCCTCTACCTGAGACCTTGTTTGGTTACAGGTGATGGCCAGAGGACTCTGGGTCCTTCCATTACTAAAAGTTTTCACTGGTGTAAGCCTCATAAATTCCATGGAGTTTCCATTGCATTATGTTTTTACCTCACTCCTAAAATGCACCCCCAAATTCTAGTAATTTCTTCCGGTATTTTCTCCTTCCACCCCCAACCAGATACCTCCTGCTTCCATCTCCACCTCCCCCTAGTCCACCCATAACATTTCCCTATGGAAATGTTAAGGTTATATAGCTGTGTGTGCTATTTCCCTTTCCCAAGCAGATCCTTCTCTCCTCACCACTTAAATCCACCCCCTTATTACTTTGCCTTTCTGGATCTGTGGATTGTAGCATAATTATCTTTACAGCTAAGAGCCTGGATAAGATTGTTAACTATGATTTCTCATGTAATTACAGGGCACATGAAAAGAAGGGAGAGGAGGAGGTTTAGGAAGGGTATGGAAAAGACATTGACTGATATGTTAATCTTTACTATTATTCTCAGGGTATCAGTATGATAGGGATGAATTGATCTTAGAGGTGGGTTTTTGGGAGTGTTTTTACATGAATAGAATAAAGTACCACTTTGTAAACACCTCACTTTGTATTTGGTGGGACAGAAGGGATTCCTGTTAATCACAAACTCCTTCAAACTTTAGTTTTGTTTTATTAAAATGTTTTTTTTTTAGCATGAAACAAAGGATTTTAGTTAGTGTATTGGGAATTTCATGTGTTTTCTCTGCACAATCCCAGCCCTACATGACTGACTTTTATTGAACTCCTCCTGAGCTTCCTTCATTCCTTTTTCCCTGGGTAGAAGATGAAATTTATATTTTTATTTAAAAAATTATTTTTGATACTAAAGTATAATTTCATCATTTCCACTCTCATTTTCTTGCCTCCAATACCTTTCATATACCCCTCCTCCTCTCTTTCAAATTTATAGCTTTTGTCCCATTAATTGTTACCTATATATTTAAAAATGTCATTTGCTACTTCCTTTGTAAAATCTGTCCTTTAACCCACTATCAGTTTGATCTCTTCACTCTTTGGAACATAGGTGTCACCAGCACAGTTGCTTATCTTATCATGTTTTAATTGCTTATTGTGATAAGCTAGGGCTTATTTAACCTTGTTTCACAAGTATGCACTGAACAAAAATAATTAAGATATATTCTATGCCAGAATATTATATAAATAGTGGGTAACTAGCCAGGAGCTGAGTGCTGGAATAGAGAGCTTTTATTATGTTGGTAAAGATAAAATAAACAATCACACAAAGAAGATAATCATAGACTTAGAAGACTGTTACAAAGTCAGTAATTAAAAGGTGAAAAATTAAGTACCTTAGAGATTATAGGGAAGAGAGTCAGAGAAGTTCATGGTTGATCACAGATCAGGAGTTTTAAGAGTGAATGAGTTTTACCATGATATAATTTTTGTAAAGAGTCATCTAAACAGGCATAATAAATATTAAGGTAGTAAAAAATTGTTGACCTTTTTGGGATAAATGATGAGGGTAGGTGGGCCATCTAAAGCCACATAGCTACTTAGTATAAGCAGTTAGACATTCTTTATATAATTCTTATGTAATTCAGTAGAATGAGAGGAATTCATCGATCCTATACTCCTATATTTATTTAATATAGTGTAGTAGAAATATGAAAATTAGAACAGTCAAATCACTGTCTTATTATGTAATTTTTTCAGTAGCTAAAGTGATCATTAAAGTTTATAATTTTCATATTTACTTTTTTATATTCATACACTGTAAAGGAATTTTAATCCAGCAACATGACTGCTCTGGCAAGGGATCATATCCAAAGACTTTCTAGGTCTATATCATCTGGTCCTAATGGAGACACTGGATTATAGTATGACCTGGCTGTTATATACATATACATTTTACAATCAATAACAAAGAAAGCAAGATTAGTTTGTAGAAGGGAGCAGCCATGTTTGAAAGGTCCTTATAATCAAGGGGCAATCAAGGTGATGAATCAGAAAAAGATGTGAGAGAATGAGTCAGAGAAAGAATACATCCAAGTCACGGGATAACAGCACAGGTAAGAGAAGCTATTTAAGAACAACACACAGAGAAAAAGAGAAACAAGGTGTGGTATGTGTGTGCAGCAGCTTTCTCAGGACAGTTTTGTAGAGTCAGATTGGAGAGAGAACAAGGTAGATGCAGGTAAAGACAGAACGAGCCCGAAGGTTAAAGCATATTACCAGTTAGCATGAGACCAAGCAAAGAAATTCAGATTGAATCAAATCAGCTTGGAAGATTAGATTGTATGGAGGCTATAAACTCCTAGGGCTAGGGCTAAGGATAGTTAAAACAGGGAAAGAAAACATCCAGGCTTAGCCCAAGCCATAATTTACACTGCTTGGGTCTGGTTCTCTTCTCATACCATCATTGGCAGAAATAAAAGGAGCATTTACAATACAGTTCATAAATAATAAACACAAAATGAAATATTTGGCTTTTGACTGGTATCCTTCCTGAGATCAGCATGGTAGTAATTGCCAATTGCTTATCAGTTCTGAAATTTATAAGGGTATGTGTACAAATTTGAGGCTATAGAGTACTTACAGTCTCAGATGAACCAGAGATGAACATCTAATTTAGCTGGGGCCAATCAACATATTTTCCCCAGAAGTTTGGGGGAAAAATTGGAGAGATGGAGTCCCTTATGGTAATAATAGAGGTGAAAACTGAAAGACTTAGTAGAGTTAGAGATCCATTTATTTCAGATTAATGAACTCCAGAATTTTAAGGAGTAGAAGAGAAACCATGAAAATCATAAGACTCCAACTATAGAAAAAAGTAAACTGATAGAGTAAATATAGTAAATATGCAAGGAAGTAAAATTAAGATCATACAGCTCACTGAACCGCAGTAGTCTTCTCAAATCCTCCCTAGGTCTCTAGTGAATCACATCAAGTCCAGGCAAGTCCTGCTCCGGACCCTTTAAAATGTGTTTGATGTAAATATCTCAACACACACACACACGCACACACACACACACACACACACACACACACACACACTCACACACACACACACACACACACATGCACACATAATTTGCTAAAGGTACAACAAAGACATCTCTGCCTGTTAGAAGCCAGTAATACAGATAGACACATCAAGATCCTAAAATCTGAACAGCCTTTCTTGTGACCAAAATAACTCAGTTCTAAAGGGACTGCACTCACACATCTCCTGCTCATAAAACAGGTGGGCCCAATTAAAGACTATGGTTCTTTGATGTCAAAAATGAGTGTAACTTCAGAGTACAGGACCGGCATAGGCAAGTAGAAGCTGTTGAGTAAGAGATAAACTCAACTTACTAGTCAAACCATTCTCTCAGCCAGCATAAATGGAGCAGTCTTGCACAATATGTGTGGGATGTTTATTTTCAGGTTTCTTTTCAATGCTTCAATTTGCGATTCCAGAAGTATTCACAGACAAGAATAGCATTTGCAACTGTTGTGCATAGTGAGAAAGGATAATTGTATAGTATTAAAATTATTTATATTAATAATTTCATGCAAATGTAAGTTATAAAATGCATGCTATTGTTTCCTTATGACTAAGAAGTTCATATTACCATTTAAAGCTTTGAAGACAGAATATAAATATTATTCTATTTATAATATTATTATAAATTGTTATATTTTGTAATATATGAAATGATATGGAGTTTTTACATATAATTCCATTAAATTTAAAATTATCTATTAAATTATTCTATAAATGTATTGCTTTATTTTTTACTTATTTATGCTTCCTTTTTTGTTGTTCTTTTTTTAAATTTAATTTTATTCTTTATTTTGTTTTAGACAGGGTTATTCTCTATAGCCTTGGCTATTCTGGAACTTGCTCTATTGACCAGGAAAGCCTTGAACTCAGATATTCACCTGCTTTTGCCTCCTGAGCCCAGGATTAATAGTGTGTACCATCACAGGCCAGCCCTTCCTGTTTTCAATACTTCATAAGAACAGAGCTTTCATTAATTGAAATATGTATTATAGTAAGAGCCAGAGCAACTGGATGCTTGCTGCAAGATAGTATTTTCCATCCATGACAGGGAAGCGGCACCCACACAATCTTAACTGGCTAAATATCTAAAGAAGGAAATCCCCCAATGACAAACCCCCTCCCCAGATACAGAGCTACAAGTGATCAATGACAACAGAGAGAGAATCAGTTTCCTCCAGCAAAAAGTCTCCATAATAGGTCATCTCATCACTATCTGCCAGCCATAAACACATATAGGGGCAACGGGGACAGAAGATGACTTGGAAGTAGAGATTGGGCATAGTTTAAATACAATATTCATGTACAAGGGTCTCAAAAAAATTCCAGGAGGAATTTTGAGGAGCTATTGGTTGCTGGTAGCCTCTGAGAGGAGAGTCATTTTTCTTTGGGGAAACATTAGCCTATCTATACCCCTTTAGATGCCATCATGCCCATCCACATACAAACAGAATTGTGGGACTCAGTGGGTTATTTTAAACAAAAAAGAGATAAAAGAGGACATGAAGTTAAGCAGTAGTTGTATTGGTGGAGGCAGGAGGATAGTGAGAACTGATATGATAAAGATTTTCAAAAATAAAACAATAATTACATTGACTTGAAAGTGATTGTTTAGTGTAGTATTACCACTGATAAAAACAGCTTAAGTAAATGTGTTGATGAATAATCATCAAATTTGCAGAAATAAAAACAGAAATAATTTTGAGAAATATATTATTTGTACCTATGTGTATCTTTATATATCATTATTGTATTAGTTTCTGTAGTGTAGAAGAATAATTGATAACAATGAGATATGTAATACTTAGACCTCAGAAGATAGAAAGATCTCCTATGCTTGTGGATTGGCAGGATTAATATAGTAAAAATGACCATCTAGCGAAAATCAATCTACAGATTCAATGCAATCCCATCAAAATTCCAACTCAATTCTTCATAGAGTTATAAAGAGCAGTTCTCAAATTCATTTGAAATAACAAAAAAATTATTGGATAGTGAAAACTCTTTTGAACAATAAAAGAACCTCTGGAGAAATCACCATCCCTGACCTCAAGCTGTACCACAGAGCAAGAGTGATTTAAAAAAAAAAACCCTGCATGGTATTGGTACAGTGACAGGGAGGTAGATAAATGGGATAGAATTGAAGACCCAGGAATGAATTCCCACACCTATGGTTACTTGATTTTTGACAAAGGAGCTAAAACCATCCTCTGGAAAAAAGACAGCATTTTCAACAAATGGTGCTGGTTCAACTGGTGGTTAGCACGTAGAAGAATGCAAATTGATGCACTTATCTCCTTGTACATAGCTCAAGTCAAAGTGGATCAAGGACCTCTATATAAAACCAGATACACCGAAACTAACAGACGAGAAAGCGGGGAAGATCCACAAGAACATGGGCACATGGGTAAATTTCCTGAACAGAACACCAATGGCTTATGCTCTCAGATCAGCAATTAACAAATAAGACCTCATAAAATTGCAAAACTTCTGGAAGGCAAAGGACATGGTCAATAGGACAAAATGTCAACCAATAGATTGGGGAAAGGTCTTTACAAATCTTATGTCCAATAAAGGGCTAATATCCAATATATACAAAGAACTCAAAGAGTTAAGACTCTAGAGAATCAAATAACCATATTAAAAATGAGGAACGGAGCGAAACATGGCATTTTCAACCAAGGAAGCTCAAATGTCTGATAAGCACCTAAAGAAATGTTCAACATCTTTAGTCATCAGGGAAATGCAAATCAAAACACCCTGAGATTTCGTCTCACACTAGTCAGAAAGACTAAGATCAAAAACTCAGGTGACAGCAGATGCTGGAGAGGATGTGGAAAAAGAGGAACACTCCTCCATTGCTGGTGGAATTGCAAGCTGATACAACCACTCTAGAAATCAGATTGGCGGTTTCTCAGAACATTGGACATAGAACTACCTGAGGACCCAGGTATATCACTCCTGAGCATATACCCAGAAGATGTCCCAACATGTAATAGGACACATGGTCCACTATATTCATAGCAGCCTTATAGCCAGAAGCTGGAAAGAACCCAATGTCCCTCAACAGAGGAATGGATACAGAAAGAGTGGAACATTTATAGGAATACTACCTAGCTATTAAAAACAATGACTTCATGAAATTCACAGGCTAATGAATGGAACTTGAAAATATCATCCTGAGTGAGGTAACCCAATCACAAAACCACACATAGTATGCACTCACTGGTTTGGAATACCAGATACCATTCCCAGACCATATCAAACTCAAGAAGGAAGAGCAAAGTGTGGATGCTTCAGTGCTTCTTAGAAGGTGGAACAAGATATTCACATGAGGAAATATGGAATCAATGTGTGGAGCAGAGACTGAAGGAAAGGCCATTCAGAGACTGACCCACCTGGGGATCTATCCCATATATAGTTGCCAAATCCAGATACTATTGTGGATGCTGGGAAGTGATTGCTGATGGGAGCCTGATATGGCTGTCTCCTGGGAGGCTCTGCCAGAGCTTGACAAATACAGAAGTAGATGCCTGCAGCCAACCATTGGATTGAGCATGGGATCCCTCATGGAGGAGTTGGAGTAGGTACTGAAGGAGTTAAGGGAGCTTGCAGCTGCATGGAGGGTGTAGTGCAACAGTGTCAACTGGCCAGACCCGCTGGAGTTCCCCGAGACTGGACCGCCAACCAAAGAGTACACATGGAGGGACCCATGGCTCCCGCTGCATATGAAGATGGCCTTGTTGGACATCAATGGGAAGAGTAGCTCTTGGACCTGAGGTTTTTCGATGCCCCAGTGTAGGGGAATGCCAGGACTGGAAGGCAGGAGCAGGTGGGTGGGTGGGTGGTGGAACACCTTCATAGAGGCAGGGCAAGGCTGTATGTGATAGGGGGTTTGTAGAGGGGGAGACCTGGAAAGGGAATACCATTTGAAATGCAAATAAAGAAAATATCAGGAGATCAAACAAAAAATTAGGCGATGGAGCAGTGGCTGCTCCAGCTGAAGGGCCATCAGCGGTGGAACCAAGGCGACACAGGGTCCAGTTAGGCCCTGCGCCCACGACCACTGACCTTCGCTGACCAGCCGGGCGGCAAGCAACTGCGGTTCTGCGGAGCCTTTCGCTGCACGGAAGCCACTTCAGAACTCTGCTGCCCGCCAGTCAGGAGAGACTCACCGCCATCTTGATCCCGGGCTCCAGAGATCGGTCACACTGAGGTACACAAACATAATCCTAGGCCCAACACCGCAGGGGTCTGAGCCAGACGGGCGTTGGCCTGCACCCAGGCCCTGGGCTGTTCGAGTGGCCATTGGGGTGCCAACCCAGCCAGGAGTTTTTTTTTTTTTTTTTTGCCCCGGCCGGTGCACGCGCCGCCATTTTGCCTACAGGAGCCAGAGTGCTCGGGAGGGCAGAGACTGCTAACAAGCGTAGCCTGAGGCTAACAAAACGGGGGTCTAGGCCCCAAAAGGCACAGGACTGACCCCAAGAACTGGGCGGCTTGGTGGGCCATCTGTGTGGCAACCCGCCCAGGAGGTTATTAGCACAACAGACTCTCCCGGTGCTTTCGGGGAGCGCGGACGCGCACGCCCGCCATCCGGGTCACCTGGCGGACCCAAATAACAGACATAGCCCTAGGGGAACTTTGCTCGGACCTTGGCCTCCCAGGCGTTTGCCTGGACTCAGGGCCCAGGCGACAAGGCTAACCTAGTGTGCGCCAGCCCGGTTGGGGAAATCGGCTGCCCAGCAGAGTGAGCGGAGCACAGGGGAGGTCACAGCAACATTCACCTTCGGAGCTCCCTGGGGGTGCACACGGGTTCCACCTGGTCCACAGACACAATCTGGGGCAAGGCCTCAGGCAGAAGCCCCCAGCTCAACTCTCTCCGCTTCAGATCAGCCTGGGTGGCCGCCACATCTCCAGGTCCCTCAAGAGGCTAGTGGGGGCTTCCGGGCGGCCAGCTGGGAGAAGTCAGTGTGCTCCAATAAATCCTGCGGGCCCCAGCGGGAGCCTTCAGGTGCCTGCTTCGGGATCTGAACAGCCTGGACAACAGCACCCTGTCTATAGGCAGTGCAGAGTGTAAGCTGTGCACCAGAGGCCAACGGGGAAGGGGCAGCTTGCACTGGTGAGTCCAGCACTGACAAGACCAAGTAACACCAGTGAGAGCTAGATGGCAAAAGGCAAACGCAGAAACGTCACTAACAGAAATCAAGGCAATATGGCAACATCTGAACCAAATTCTCCTCTACCAGCAAGTCCTGGATACCCCATCACACCAGTAAAACAAGATTTGGATTTAAAATCACTGGTCATGATGCTGGTACAGGAACACATGAAGGACATTCAGGAGAAAATGGATCAAAAGTTAGAAGCCCTTGCAAGGGAAACACAAAAATCATTGAAAGAAATCCAGGAGAATACAAAAGCCAACAAGGAGGAAATGCAAAAAACACTTAAAGAAATACAGGAGAACTTTGCTCAACAGGCTGAGGTCATGAAAGACGAAACACAAAAATCTCTTAAAGAAATACAGGAGAACTTTGGTCAACAGGCTGAGCTCATGAAAGAGGAAACACAAAAATCTCTTAAAGAATTACAGGAAAACACAAACATGCAAGGGAAGGAGCTAAGCAAAACCATCCAGGATCTAAAATCAGAAGTAGAAACAACTAAGAAAACTCAAAGGGAGACAACTTTGGAGATAGAAAGCCTTGGGAAGAAATCAGGGGACAGAGATGCAAATATCAACAACAGAATACAAGAGATAGAAGAAAGAATCTCAGATGCTGAAGATTCCATAGAAACCATGGACTCAACAGTTAAAGAAAATGCAAAGTGCAAAAAGCTTGTAACCCAAAATATCCAGGAAATCCAGGACACAATGAGAAGACCAAACCTAAGGATTATAGGCATAGATGAGAGTGAAGATTTACAACTTAAAGGGCCAGCAAATATCTTCAATAAAATTATGGAAGAAAACTTCCCTAACCTAAAGAGAGAGACGCCCATGAATATACAAGAAGCCTACAGAACTCCAAACAGACTGGACCAGAACAGAAATACTTCCCGTCACATAATAATCAAAACACCAAGTGTTCTAAACAAAGAAAGAATACTAAAGGCAGTAAGAGAAAAAGGCCAAGTAACATATAAAGGAAGACCTATCAGAATCACAGCAGACTTTTCACCTGAGACTATGAAGGCTAGAAGGTCCTGGGCAGATCTCATGCAGACTCTAAGAGAACACAAATGCCAACCAAAACTACTATATCCAGCAAAACTCTCAATCACCATAGATGGAGAAACTAAGATATTTCATGACAAAACCAAGTTCACCCAATATCTATCCACAAACCCAGCCCTAAAAAGGATAATAGGAGGACAACACCAATACAAGGAGGGAAACTCCACCCTGAAAAAAGCAAGATAGTAACCTTTCATCAAACCCAAAAGAAGTTAAGCAATCAAATTTAAAAAATAACGTCAAAAATGATAGGAAGTAACAATCACTATTCCTTAATATCTCTTAACATCAATGGACTCAATGCCCCAATAAAAAGACACAGACTAACTGACTGGATACGTAAACAGGACCCTACATTTTGCTGCTTACAGGAAACACACCTCAGGGTCAAAGACAAACACTACCTTAGAGTAAAAGGCTGGAAGACAATTTTACAAGCAAATGGTCTCAGGAAACAAGCTGGAGTAGCCATTTTAATATCAGATAAAATTGACTTTCAACCCAAAGTCATCAAAAGAGACTCTGAGGGACACTTCTTGCTGGTCAAAGGAAAAATACAACAAGAAGAACTCTCAATCCTGAACATCTATGCTCCAAATGCAAGGGCACCCTCTTTCATAAAAGAAACTTTATTAAAACTCAAAGCACACATTGCACCTAACACAATAATTGTGGGTGACTTCAACACTGCACTTTCCTCAATGGACCGATCAGGAAAACAGAAACTAAACAAGGACACAATGAAACTAATTGAAGCTTTGGACCAATTAGATTTAACTGATATATATAGAACATTCTATCCTAAAACAAAAGAATATACCTTTTTTTCAGCACCTCATGGTACCTTCTCCAAAATCGACCATATAATTGGTCACAAGACAGACCTCAACAAATATAAAAAGATAGAACTAATCCCATGCCTCCTATCTGATCACTATGGAATAAAAGTGGTCTTCAATAGCAACAGAAACAACAGAAAACCCACATACACGTGGAAATTGAACAATACTCTACTCAATGACACCTTGGTCAAGGAAGAAATAAAGAAAGAAATTAAAGACTTTTTAGAACACAATGAAAATGAAAACACAACATACCCAAATCTATGGGACACAATGAAAGCAGTGCTAAGAGGAAAACTCATAGCCCTGAGTGCCTCCAAAAAGAAAATGGAGAGAGCATACATTACCAACTTAATGACACACCTGAAAGCCCTAGAACAAAAAGAAGCTATTTCACCCAGGAGGAGTAGAAGGCAGGAAATCATCAAACTCAGGGCCGAAATCAATCAAGTAGAAACAAAGAGAACCATACAAAAAATCAACAAAACTAGGAGCTGGTTCTTTGAGAAAATCAACAAGATAGATAAACCCTTAGCCAGACTGACCAAAGGGCACAGAGAAAGTATCCAAATTAACAAACTTAGAAATGAAAAGGGAGACATAACAACGGAAACTGAGGAAATCCAAAAAATCATCAGATCCTACTACAAGAGCCTGTACTCAACACAACTGGAGAATCTGGAGGAAATGGACAATTTCCTTGACAGATACCAAATACCAAAATTAAATCAGGACCAACTAGACCATCTAAACAGTCCCATAAAGCCTAAAGAAATAGAAGGAGTCATAGAAAGTCTTCCAACCAAAAAAAGCACAGGACCAGATGGTTTCAGTGCAGAATTCTACCAGACCTTCAAAGAAGAGTTAACACCAATACTCTTCAAACTATTCCACAAAATAGAAACAGAAGGAACACTACCCAATTCCTTCTACGAAGCCACAATTACGCTGATACCAAAGCCACACAAAGATCCAACAAAGAAAGAGAACTTCAGACCAATTTCCCTTATGAACATCGATGCAAAAATACTCAACAAAATTCTTGCCAACCGAATCCAAGAACACATCAAAACGATCATCCACCATGATCAAGTAGGCTTTATCCCGGGAATGCAGGGTTGGTTCAATATACGGAAATCCATCAATACAATCCACTACATAAACAAACTCAAAGAACAAAACCACATGGTCATTTCATTGGATGCTGAAAAAGCATTTGACAAAATTCAGCATCCTTTCATGCTTAAAGTCTTGGAGAGAACAGGAATTCAAGGCCCATACCTAAACATAGTAAAAGCAATATACAGCAAACCGGTAGCCAGCATCAAACTAAACGGAGAGAAACTTGAAGCAATCCCACTGAAATCAGGGACCAGACAAGGCTGCCCCCTTTCTCCTTATCTTTTCAATATTGTACTTGAGGTACTAGCTCGGGCAATTCGACAACATAAGGAGGTCAAAGGGATACAAATTGGAAAGGAGGAAGTCAAACTATCATTATTTGCAGACGACATGATCGTCTACCTAAGTGACCCAAAGAACTCCACTAGAGAGCTCCTACAGCTGATAAACAACTTCAGCAAAGTGGCAGGTTACAAAATCAACTCAAGCAAATCAGTGGCCTTCCTATACTCAAAGGATAAGCAGGCTGAGAAAGAAATTAGGGAAATGACCCCCTTCACAATAGCCACAAACAGTATAAAGTATCTTGGGGTGACTCTTACCAAACATGCGAAAGATCTGTATGGCAAGAACTTCAAGACTCTGAAGAAGGAAATGGAAGAAGACCTCAAAAAATGGGAAAACCTCCCATGCTCATGGATCGGTAGAATCAATATAGTTAAAATGGCCATTTTGCCTAAAGCACTATACAGATTCAATGCAATACCCATCAAAATCCCAACTCAATTCTTCACAGAGTTAGAAAGAGCAATTATCAAATTCATCTGGAACAACAAAAAACCCAGGATAGCTAAAACTATTCTCAGCAACAAAAGAAAATCTGGGGGAATCAGTATCCCTGACCTCAAGCAATACTACAGAGCAATAGTGTTAAAAACTGCATGGTATTGGTACAGTGACAGGCAGGAGGATCAATGGAACAGGATTGAAGATCCAGAAATGAACCCACACACCTATGGCCACTTGATCCTCGACAAAGAGGCTGAAAACATCCAATGGAAAAAAGATAGCCTTTTCAACAAATGGTGCTGGTTCAACTGGAGGTCAGCATGCAGAAGAATGCGAATTGATCCATCCTTGTCTCCTTGTACTAAGCTCAAATCCAAATGGATCAAGGACCTCCACATAAAGCCAGACACTCTGAAGCTAATAGAAAAGAAACTGGGGAAGACCCTTGAGGACATCGGTACAGGGAGAAAGTTTCTGAACAGAACACCAATAGCGTATGCTCTAAGAGCAAGAATTGACAAATGGGACCTCATAAGGTTACAGAGTTTCTGTAAGGCAAAGGACACCATCAAGAGGACAGATCGGCAACCAACAAATTGGGAAAAGATCTTCACCAATCCTACATCAGATAGAGGGCTAATATCCAATATATATAAAGAACTCAAGAAGTTAGACTCCAGAAAACCGAACAACCCTATTAAAAAATGGGGTACAGAGTTAAACAAAGAATTCTCACCTGAAGAACTTCGGATGGCGGAGAAGCATCTTAAAAAATGCTCCACTTCATTAGTCATTAGGGAAATGCAAATCAAAACAACCCTAAGATTTCATCTTACACCAGTCAGAATGGCTAAGATTAAAAATTCAGGAGACAGCAGGTGTTGGAGAGCGTGCGGAGAAAGAGGAACACTCCTCCACTGCTGGTGGGGTTGCAAATTGGTACAACCACTCTGGAAAGCAGTCTGGCGGTTCCTCCGAAAACTGGGCACCTCACTTCCAGAAGATCCTGCTATACCACTCCTGGGCATATACCCAGAGGATTCCCCACCATGTAATAAGGATACATGCTCTACTATGTTCATAGCAGCCCTATTTATAATTGCCAGATGCTGGAAAGAACCCAGGTATCCCTCAACAGAAGAGTGGATACAAAAAATGTGGTATATCTACACAATGGAGTACTATTCAGCCATTAGAAACAATGAATTCATGAAATTCTTAGGCAAATGGATGGAGCTAGAGAACATCATACTAAGTGAGGTAACCCAGACTCAAAAGGTGAATCATGGTATGCACTCACTAATAAGTGGTTATTAACCTAGAAAACTGGAATACCCAAAACATAATCCACACATCAAATGAGATACAAGAAGAAAGGAGGAGTGGTCCCTGGTTCTGGAAAGACTCAGTGAAACAGTATTTGGCAAAACCAGAACGGGGAACTGGGAAGGGGTGGGAGGGAGGACAGGGGAAGAGAAGGGGGCTTACGGGACTTTCGGGGAGTGGGGGGGGGCTAGAAAAGGGGAAATCATTTGAAATGTAAATAAATTATATCAAATAAAAAAAAAAGACAAAAAAAAAAAGAAAATATCAAATAAAAATTTGTCAAATAAAAAGATATGTAATACTTTGCTGACTGTTGATTGTAGTGAATCACTATATTTAACAAAAACCATCATCAAATTTGGCCAATTGGAATACTGAATAGATTTTATTAAATATTTGAAAGCTAGTATTAAATTCTTAAGAATTTGTTTGCATGAAACAATAATTTTTGCTGCACTTTTAGGCTATGCTATCCAGCAGATAGGTGAAATAGATCTTTCTGTGACCTGCTTTGATTTTCTTTAAGATTTTAATATTATTAGTCTTTTAATTCTGTCAGGCTTATGTTATGTTTTCAACACCAACCTTATCTTTCTTTAAATTTTTTACATTTTAAGTGAGATTCTGGTTTTCTGCTCTAAGTATCTTATTTAAGACATCATTGAAGCCCAAACCTTTTCTTCTTTTTTTTTTGAGTAGAATTTAATAAACTTTTATTATCAGGGTTCATGGGTACAAAGAACAGTTGCTTGAAACCCCAAAATTATTCATCATGAATATTAACGTTCCTATCCCAGTGAGCATCCAGTGAAGACTTCTGTGGGTTCATGTTCCACCCTTCCCTGACCCCTGCCTTTTGCCTGCTTTGTTTTTCTTATACTTTCTGAGGATAATTACTGTGTGACGTTGTCAGAAGATGATGATGAGAGGGTCCTTATGAAGGGCTAAGATGACTGCAAGATTGATCCTAAGCCTGAGCAGACATGAGGAGTCAGGAGCTCATGATAAAGTGTTACGTGATCTAGATGGAGATAATCCTCTACCTATTACAGCTTTTGCCCTAAGAAGGATCTAGAAGTAAAAAGTCATTCATATACATACATGAATGTATGACACTTACATGGGCTTGTTTTACAGCATTGCCCTGATATCATGTGACTTTTTTTTTCTGTTTAAGGAATGTGATTTGGATATTTTATAATAAAGTGGGACTTTGTTGATTTTTTTTAAAAAACATGACCTGCATTGATACAAAATGACACATAAGAAAACATCTTTCATTTGGGTTTGGGATAGAGCATTGATTTGCGACACTTCTGGAACATTAGGGTGTTTATCTGGGGCTGGGCTATTTGGTTTTCTCCATCAGAACAGTCACTTGGTCCAGATGCCTTCTGTTTGTTTGAGGGAAGGGTCAGCTTGGTACCAAATTATGTCATTGCATTTCTGCTTTTCGGTTGTACACTTTCACTATCAGCTCTTTTTTATACATTTATTCACCACTAAACCCCAAAACTCTGTGACAGACTTAGAATGAGAAAAACAATGAACTGGAAGCTTATCTCTTGGCTCTCCCTGTGTTTGTGCAGGCAAACCTTTTCTTGTATACTTTTCAAAACACTTTAAGTAGTAGCCTCAAAGTGAAAATCTAGGAGAAATCATTCTTTTATTTATTTCCTTGTTTCCCATTCTAACTTAAAGGATTGTTGATGTAAGAGGATCTTTGAAGAATTCTCTGCTACTCTTTCATCTTATAGGGAAGAGAAGATCAGGCCCATGCTACTGTTTTGATTTATCAGGATTTTGAGATCACAAATGGCTCTTTAAAATACTTTTGTGCTTAAATTGAAGTTCACTGTAATTCTCTCTAAAGAATATTCTGTCTTGAATAAAAATGGCCACTATATACTCATATATTTGAAGACTTTGTCACCATGGAGGGGCACTGCTTAAAATAATCAGAAGAGTTACAAGGTATGGCCTTGTTGAAGTGGATATGGCTTTGTCAGAGGAAATGTGTCACTAGAATTGAGATTTGAGGTTTTAAAGGTCTGCACTTATTCTCTCTACTTGTGAATCAATATATTTCTCAGCTATGTTTCTAGCACCATCCCTCCTGGCTGCCATGCCTTCTCCCATGATGATAATGGATTAAGCCTTCAATTAATTGCTATTTTTTCCTTAAGAGTGGTCTTGGGCATAATGTTTCTTTAAAGCAATAGAATTGTGACTAAGACATGCCTAGCATCCTTATCTCTACTGTCTTTCCTTTTATCTTGACCTGACAACTGGTGGGAGGGAGTTGCTTTTGTCCTTCTACCATGTGAGCCCTGGGGATAGAACTCAGGTTGTCCTTGAGTCCTTCCTTTACCCATTGGACCATTTCTCAGTTCCGCAGAGTCTATTTCTGACTTTGTAATTTTTTAGGGGTAGGCTAAAGGAAGAGAAGGTTGTAACAATGGAAGTTTGCGCTAATTTTGGATTTACACATGTTTTGATTTCATCTACCTCTGAGTTCATTTGAGTGTCACATGGATATTCAGACCCTGACTGGTCTCAGGAGGACTTGGGAGCTCTGGAGTTCTCTGAAGCTGTGTTGATTTCCCATGAAGCCATCGCCTTAGGTTCTCGCTTCCCCTTCCCTTCACACAGGAGTTAATCATTTTCCTGATCCATGTTATCTGCTGAGTCCTTCACCTGCTCTGAATCCTATTGGCTGGTTTCACCTCACAGACTTCCTTATTTGCTTTCAACTTCCTTCTCTTTAGAAGCCCCAGTCAGCCTGTAAATGTATACAGGCTTCTCTCACCACTAAATGCAAGCAAGCAAGCAAGCAAGCAAGCAAGCAAGCAAGCAAGCAAGCAAGCAAATGAGCGAGCGAGCAAGCAAATGAGCGCGCGAGCAGGCAGGCAAGCAGGCATCCTCCTCTGTCCCCCAAGATGGCTACCCCCTTTTGACTACCCCGATTTTCCCTGGAAGTTCTAAGCGGCTTCCAGGCTCTATCTCCTTTTGTCCATTCCCTATTCATCCCTCAATACATCTCATCTCAACCCAGCTCACCCTACTCATGTATCCTTACCTTGCTCTCAAATTCATACACAGAGATAACTCTGAAGTTTTGTCTCACTTCCCACTTGCTAATTACAGAGAATACTTTTCAGTTCTTACATTTCCTGGCACATATAACATCTGGAAACAATACATCTAGAAAAATATACATCGTTTATTCTAGCCGCTTCAAATGACAGATGTGAAGACCAGAGGCTGGAGATGGAAGACAATCTTCCTAGTTGATAAAAAAAAAAAATGGAATTTTTGGCAGGAGATTCTACGCTATTCTTCTGAACATTTCTTTTTTAGGATAAACAAATGAAAACTTATGATACTAAAAGTGAAAAGTTTTTGCTAAGATGTTATGGTAAGCTATGATGTTCTATGTGTCTATTGAGACTTGCTTGTGAACTTCATGATAGCTTGTCGCTTTTGAAAATTATGACCGTAATCCTAGAACTTTAAGGAGGATGAGGATTTGGATGGAATATCACTCTCCCTCATAATATTTGTGACCTTCCTAAGTGACCAGTGCTGATATACCTCCATGAGTGGACCTTAGTTATTTGTACAGAGCAGCAGCCACAGCAGAAGGTGCCTCACGGAACAGTGATCTGTCAGTGAGCCAGAAAATTCTCTGCTGGAAGAGGAAGCAAGTATCTCTTCGTTGCTTCTTCCACCAGGAGAAAGCTGCTCTATGTGGTGTTTTTCTCAGGCCAGCTTGGATCCCTTCCTGTTAAAAAAATGAAGCACATTTAAGCTTCACACCCATCTGGTGTTTCTCAGATTCTAGAATTAGGTCAGTGTTTAAACTCAGAGAACCCCATGATGTAAAACACCAAGGAGCCATGGAGGCACACCAAGCCTCACATCCATGAAACACTCTTCCTGGATTTTACAGATGCTGTGTGGCTAGTCTGACCTGAGAATTTCCCAGGACCTGCTTGTGCAATCAATTATATCACATATTAAATATCTTGAAGCTAATTTCTATTTATTTTCCCTGGAGAATGTGTGTCTTTGACTACTTAGATGGTAATTTCCATGGAAAATTTGGAGTCCTTCCAACTAGAGTAATGAATGTCATCAATTTGCTTACCTTCCCTAAGTCTTAATTTCTCCCTCTCTCCAATGGGACTATTTCCTTCTACAGAGAGCTGTGGAGAGAATTTCAGGTTTACAGCTGACTGTTTACCACATGGCAGGCATAGGGTACATTGTGTTTCTGTTTTTACCTCCCCAGTCTCCTGTTATTCTTTTTTTCTTTTCCCCTTCCCCATCACTCCACTAGGGACTGGGTCACTTCTGATAGATGTTTTATTTAAATTCTCACTGACTGAGTGAGCATAACCACAGCAGATTAAAGCAAACACTTGTTTTGCATGGTGACTTTGAAGTCTTGGGGATAAGCTAGATTTTATAGTTCAGCCGATTGTGTACTTTATGCAATGTTTTTGGATGTTATGATGAATTATTAATTCTAATTAGAGGTAGTAAGCTGGAGACCTGGATTTGTGCCCAGAGAATGGCTTTGCCACATTGTAGACATATGGTCACCTAGATATTACATCCACTCCATGTACATGAACCAGAGAAAACTTTATAGTTTGTTGACATTCTGTATTTCCTTTATTTGCCTATTATTGAATAATTTTGCTACTCTCTTTTTTTATCTTTAAATTAACATAGATTTTTATTTTCACCTATGCTCAACTGAACATTACTTTAAGGTGAGCAAGACAAAAACCCCAGCATGACTTGTTTGATAGTTTCATTAAGTGTAAGGTAAGGCTGTCAACAGATTGTAGCTTCATAGCACTTTGAAACTCTTTCCTGGGAGCCTAGTTTTGTCTCTGATCAGGTTTACAGAATGAATGTTGTCTTTCAGGTTTGAGCAGATTGTCTTACAGAATACATAATTCCCAGCTACTTGGTATCATAGCACCATGTTTGCCATTTTTTTTTCTGGCTTTAAAAATCCCTGATTCTGAAAGTCTCAGTGGAGTGGATCACTGGCTAAAGTGAACTTTGTGTTTAGTCCTGTCTGATTTTAAGGCATAACTACAGATCTAATTGCAGCAGGTAAGATTTAAAAGCCATAAAAGTCTTCTTAAATATGTCTAGATAGCCACAGGTTGTTTAAAAATTAATGCCATCTAAAAGTATTTTCCTATTGTCTAATAATGTAGTCAACAAAATCTAAGATAGAATGGTGTGCACTGTGACTATGGAAGCTGATTCAGATGTGCTCAGAATAAAAACATGGAAAAAGCCTGTAAACAGTCTTAGCTTTGTTTAAATTGTTCCTTAAGCTGATTTCTTGCTGTGGAGCCCAGTGGCAGCTATTGGATGTTACTCTAAGATGAGGTCTGCTTCTTCAGATTCCTTCCATAGTACACTGGACTGTTTAATGGACAGGACTGTGAGGTATGACTTGGATGAATAGAGGCCCAGACAGGGACTTTAGCAACTTCTGTGGGAAGGGCTTAACAGGACCATGGCATGGAAGAGTTGTGTAGTGACAGCCTGAGAACAACGGAAAGATAAGCCTTCCTCCATCAAATCACAGTCAGAGGAAGGGCCTGGCTCATTGCTAGAAGAGGTGAAGGTGTAGCAGATGGATGCTAAGGAAATATATGTAAGGCAGGAATTATGGTTTGATTTGGACTCTGCTTTGGTCCCAGTGAGACTGGGTAATCTGTTGGTTGGGATAAAGGCTTATGTTTCTTTAGTTGTAGCGTAATGGAATCAGGCATTTAAGCCATCAGCTCTATGGGTTACCTCATATGCTTCTAATATAAAGTGTGCTTGTACCATGTTCTCTATATAATGATAGCCGTCCCTAAATATCTAACTATAGCTGAGAAAATACCCAGTGCTCTTTTATGAAAATTGATAAAACTGACAGAACTAGCTTTCAGTTTCAATATTCTCATTCAAAGTTGACTAGTACTTATATGTCCATGTTGTCAGCCTAAATATTCTGGCTTCAAGTAACCCTCCTGCCTTAGCCCTCCAAGAAGCTGGAGCCATCTGTACATTCTACTTCACTAAGATAAACATAATTTAAACTTATTTTCAGAGACATGTTGCAAAACTTTAAAATATACATGCTTTATGATTAAATTATGTATAGTCATAAAGATATTAACAATTATGAGTTTAATATTACTTCAATGTTCTATTTTTGTTGGTGTTAATGTTGTTTTGAGACATGGTTTCTGCTGTGTACCCTTTGTTCTGGAACTTTCTCTGTAGACCAGGCTGGACTCAGTCTTGTGGAGACTGGCCATCCCGTGTTTCCGAAGTGCTGGTATTAAGGGCATATATCAACATAGCACAGGTCAATATTGTTTTTTAAAACTATGTTAACTTATATTTGCCTTGTATTAAAACCTATAATTTTTGTTTTCATTAAAAAGTGATGATAGAAAACAAAAAATATATTAGTTGTCTTTATACTAGGGAATTTCAGCACAATCTTTTTTCTTGTTATTGGATTCTTTTAGTTTCTGTTTTGTTTTATTAAATATCTCTCACATTATATTTATATATACTTCCCTGGTTTTTCATATGTTAGGAGTATACATTAAACATTTAGCCTAATTGAACAAGGAAATTCGGGCCCTTAAGTGATAAAAATGCATTAATTATGTAATTGACTCAAAGGAAATCCGATATACTTGTAGAGATCTATAAGAAGGGAACATATGGAAGATGCTAGAAAAAGTCACAGTTAGGATCTTAGACTGAAGCTTCAGCAGCTGGCAGTGCTATTTGCACAGATGGAGAGAAGTGGTGTGTCTTTTAATTGATGAATAAAAGTATTCCATGGCCAACAATTAAAAAATGGACCTACTGTTGGCTTTTTCTTTGGTAGTCTTTGGTCTTTGGAGGAAGCACCATCTGCCCAGATTAGAACAATTCATTAAAATGATATCTGTATATTTATACATGGAATTATGTGTTTAATAAGTTATAAGGTAGTTCATAGTGAGATCTCTGTAACTTGTCAGGCATCCTCATAATTATTTTAGCTCCCTCTCTCCTTCTTTTATATTTACCTC
The DNA here is from genome assembly GCF_947179515.1 of Apodemus sylvaticus. NCBI lineage: Eukaryota > Metazoa > Chordata > Mammalia > Rodentia > Muridae > Apodemus > Apodemus sylvaticus. The sequence continues at coordinate 48,838,712 of NC_067473.1, forward strand.
TATCCCCTCCATAAATACCCTCCGAGTCTCTTTCCCTGATCAGATTACTTGTATCCTGCTACTTCCCTCCATTACCAAGCAAAATAGAGGGTTAAAAGGCCCAGTCCCAGTGGAATACATTTGCAAAACCTCCTTACACCTAAGGCTTAGGGAACATTATAGAAGTATACAAAAAAGACCCTATGAGTCAGAATATCAAGGACCTTGCTGTGAGAGTATGTCTTCTAGTTATATCACAAGCTACACCCATGAAGTTTCTCTAGAACATATGCCTAGTGTGAGCTGAACATGGATGACAAAATGGAGATACAAAAGTAGTTTGAAAAAGTCCCATGGGGCCTCAACTGAGGAATTCTGGGCATAGGAGATGAGGTCTTCTCCTGGGAAGAACACACCAACTTGTTAATCAATGCCAAATGGTCAGCCCTGAAAACACACATACATTTAACATTATACATACTGAACAGGTGATATTTAGGAAAACATATGTATATAAACATGTATGTACATGCAATACCAATTAGTGGAAAAATGAGGCTGTGTATTTGAGTGAGAGTTGGGAGTGTTATGGTGAAGGGTTTAGAGGAATGCAAGGGAAGAGAGAAACACTGTAATGATAATTTCAAAAATAAAGTGAGGAATTTAAAGATTAAGGAGGATATATCATCATCTCAGCTTGATTAGACATTTTTTAATACATTGAGAGAGAAAATGAGAAAGGCACTGGTCATAAAGAATATGTTGGTTATTGTAGAGTGTTCAGGTGCCTTATGGCTGTACTTTTGAACACAAACTTATCTGAGTTGATTAAGTCTCAGTGGTACTGAAGGAGTGCCACTGGGAGTAGGGCAGAGTTCTTTAGAGTTTGGCCCTTTTATTACAATGTAGAATTAAGAAGAAGGAATAGCAAGTGACCTGAAATTCAATGAGAGGATGTGGCAGTCTCAGTGAAAAGATTCAGTTAGTTCACAGGAGAAAAAAATGGAAAAGGAGGTTTTCTGCTGAAATAAACACTTAAGACTGCAAAGACATTAGCATACTTTGAAATGCTATGATTAGATTTAATACCTTGGAGGTTCATTAAAAACTAAGACAACCAAAAAGGAATTTAGAAGCTAAAAATAAAACCAGTAAGGCATTCTGAATCATTCTGGGAAAACGTGTGTAGTGAGCAAACCACGGTAAGTCCTACAATGCTTTCTACACAATTAGAAAGTTATATGCAGAAGAAAAGGTGACCAAGAAGAACTTCTAGAACCTCAGTGAGTGGTTGAACCATAGGACATCTCAGTGTCTCTTCCCCTAGCCTGAAAGCCTTGAGGAGTGCAAGGCTAACTTGGGTGATAATTGCCTTTAGGAAGAGAAATGGTGAGGGAAATGTTAATACAGAATAGATACTCGGTTTAAAAGGAAATAAGAAAACTGTTTGTTCTGAGTCAGTCATGGTTGACCATGGCCTAGGAAAAAAGATCCATTACCCTGAGTGCTTTGCTCCACCATGTAAATGGGTATATCACATGTTGTGAGCAAAGCAAAAATGAAAGGCCTGAATAAATACACATAAACGTATTGTCTACATTAGGTCAGCATGCCACAGCAAAGCCAGATCTGTCTTATCATTACTATCGCCATGGAATTCTTGGCTCTGGAGATGGTAGATATCTTTTAGGCTTAACAGTACACTGGAAAGGCTTACCAAACATTTTGGGGGAAGTTAGTTCAAATACAGAGATTAAAAATAATGACTATTTTCCAAAGGTCTTAAGAGAGTCCAAGGTAATTTTTGCTTTTCCACCATTTTTCTTTCTCTGTATTCATAAATTTCTTGTCAATGTCAAATAGTCATTAGTGTCTTTACAAAGATGTGGTTACCCTAGAGAAATTTATCTTTATAGCGGGCACAATGATAGTGAGCCACTTTAAACTAAACTTCTCCATGTCGTAAACTTTTACCTGCCTGGATAATACCGTTTGAATGTGTTTGGGAGCTGTTGACTAGAAGACCATTTGTAATTTAGCAGAAATACTAGTAGCTATTTAGAATAACAATAATATGTGCAAAACAAGTTTTAATATAATCATATACAGTGACATAAATGTTAGCTCTGCTAGATGGAAGCACTGAACTGAATGAAAGTGAATGATTTGTCACCAAAAGTCTGTATTCACTACATTGCCTGTCTTGTACTTATGGCTGTGGTCTGGAGGTTCCCACAAATCATGTGCTAAAAGTTAATCCCCATTGTGAATGGAGCCATTTGATAATTGAATAGTGTCTTATGAAAAGGCTGGAAGGGACATGTCTACCCTGCCCCCAACCCCTTTTATTTCCCTTTTGCCACACAAGAATACAATAATCTTCTTTCTGAAGAATGCACTTAAAAGAATGCCTGCTTGAAAGCACAAACAGGTATTTATTAGATATCAACCTTGTGGGCCTTGGATTTGCACATCTACCCCTTGCAAACTGTAAGAGATAAGTTCCTACTACAGTTATTAAAAGGATACAGTTCATTATAGGGAAGAAGGCACGCTATCAGGAACACGAGGCAGCTTGTCACATTGCTGCTACCATCAGGAAAACAAATGGACAAGTACGTTGGGCCATTATATTAAGCCTCAAAACCCCACCCAGTGACCTACCTCCACCAAGGGTGTATTTCATAAAGTTCTCATGGTTTACTAAATAGCACCTCCATCTAAAGACCAAGTGTTCTGACATATGACCCTATGGGAGATAGTCTATAGTCAACCCAGTACACCTGGTATTGTGTTATAGCCACATATATGGACAAAGACATTGATGGTCCATCTGGCCAGTAGTTATTCCTCAGGTCACTATGCTGAGTCTCCACTTCTTCTCTCTTACATGCTAGGCTGTCCTGTGTGACCCAGTATTTTCATGACCACACGCTGATATCTGCCTCTCTGTCACTTCTTCATGAGCATTAAGCTTATGTACCCATAACATACTTCACTACTCCTTACAGATATCTTAGAGAAAACTCAAGCTCAACATGTAAAAACAAAACTCACAATTTAACTCTTTCCATCCCTCTTACTAATTTTATTATGCCTGCTTAGCTGCTGTGAGTTGGTCTATAATTTCACACGTTATCCCTATTCCACACCATGTCTGTATATTTCTAATTGCCATGCCTTTAAATTTAGTAATTTCTAAGGTCTATACAGCTAGCATAAGCTCTCACCCTATTGTGGGAACTTTAAGGACAAATATACTAATATAATTATAGGTAAGAACTTAACACTGTGCAGGGAATATAGCCACTTATATGTAGTCAAAACTCTGTCCAGGAGATGGCGCTCACAGTGTACTTTTGCTGTAAGTTTTTAATACTGAGGAATATTTCCTCACACAAACATGTTTTCTTACACAGGTGATTTAATAGGGATAAGCTGTTTCTTGTTTTGTCATTTTTGATAGTCTTATGAGTTGTTAAGACTTTACCAGATGACTGTGTTGTTTTTCAGATTAAGTAGGTGTTGGAAAAGAAATCAGTGGAAGAAAGAAAAGTTAGGATGGGGAAGAAAATTTCTGGTGTAAGATAAGAGGAAGACTTTTAGTTTAGATCTTTTGATAATAACTCCTCTAGAACTTAATGACGTCATCAAAGAGAGTGACACAACCTGGAAGGCTGATGGGAAGTGTATGCCTTAGAACACTGTTCATTGAGCACTTATGAGTTATCTGCAAAATAAACAGGTAAGCAATATTACTAGAGATGATCAGATAGTGTAGCCTTTACACTTCCCTTGAATGTTGTGTGGTACAGGTTGATCATTTTTCCTTAGAATGACAAAGCCAAGCTAAGCAAACCCAAGCATTTTGTGCTTGCCAAACAAAGCTGTGGAGTGAATAGGTTGGGGTAGGCTGTCAATCAAAGCTTCTCTGCTAATAAGCACCGACTGAGTATCCTAGGGTAAATTAAGTTATAGACTCCTTTCCCCAAACTAGTTCAGTGATAGTTTCTCGGGGCTTCCTTTATCAATTCTGGCTGACTCTAAGGATCACTGGGGAGAATTTCAAGACACCCGTGCCCTCCCCATTCAGAACAACCGTGAGGATCAGTAGGGGCGCAAACAGGGAAGTTGGTAGGGAATAGAGATCATAGCTGTGGGTGAACAAGAACAGAGGATCGCAAGGTAGAGAAGTTGCCCATCTCAAGGTGTCATTGTCTTTGAGAGAACTTAAAGTGGCAGAAAATTGTCACAAAGAGGAAGGAGGAGGGGGAGGAGAGGGGAGGAAGAAGCTGTGATGATAGCTGGAGTAGAGTTGGGAGAGAAGGGAGAGGAAGATGAAAGGGGGGGAGCTGGAAGTAAAGTCATCTTGTTGAGATGGCTCAGCTGGCAAAATCACTTACTGCTCAGATGTGATGACTTATAATGCCCAGGACTCCTAGGTGGGAAAGAGAACCCAAAAGTTAGTCCCACACTTGCTGTTCAATACTCGATACAATATTCCAATACAAATATCAGGGTCACACATCCAAGCTCACATAAAACAATACTAATAAAATACACAATTCAAGGAAAGAGGAAATCTCTTCAACTACTTAACACTTTGCTTCCATTGTCATTATTGGGATTGTCAATTTCTAAACATGGGAACTTTTGAAAGTAGAAAACAATAACATAGTTGAACCAGTAGAGTAGAAAACAATAACAGTTGAACCAGTAGAGTCGTTCAGCAGGTAAAGGTATTTGCCATCAAGCATGAAGTATAGAAGGAGGGAAATGGTTCCTATAAGTTGTACTCTGACCTCCTCAAGTGCAAAGAGACACATTCTCCCTCTACCACTATGCACACATATACAAAAGTAAATAAGTAATTGTAATGTAAAATATAACATATATTTTATAACTTAGAACACTATAACTGGAGATTCTTCTCTACTTACAGACAGAAAAGGATACACTCATGGAATCTTTATATAGAAAGAGTGCTCCGGAGATCTGTCACCCTCATTTCTATCGAACTTGTGCTTAAATTAAATTTCAGGTGACTTCTGTGATTCTTTAACTCTAGTATGTGTAATTTAAAAAAACAATAAAAGAATTATTTTTTACATCATCTTTCCTGTTTATTTTTATAGCATCTCACACACAATGAAGTTTATGTATAGAGGAGTATGAAGAGACAAAATAATATTCTGTGGCAGAAAACAAGACAAAATAAAAACCAAATTATATGTATACAGAATTACAAAGAGTTTCATACATAATTTAAAGGTTCAATTAATCTTAAAGCCCATCCATAAATTTCTATTAACCCTTGGCTCTCAAGATATATTTGAAAAAGGTCCATATTAAACACAATCATGAATTTATTTAATTTTTTTTGTTTTTTTAAATATTTTTATTTTCTATATTCTTTGTTTACATTCCAAATCATTTCCCCTTTCCCAGATCCCCCATCCCCATATGTCCTATTAACCTTCTTCTCTCCATCCATTCTCCAATCACCTCCCTCCTTTTTCTCTGTCCTTATATTCCTCTCCAATGCTAGATCAATCCTTTCCAGGATCAGGACCCTCTCCATACTTCTTCATGGGAGTCATTTGTTATGCGATTTGTGCCTTGGGTATTCAGAGCTTCTGGGCTAATTAATATCCACTTATCACAGATTGCATTCCATGTGTATTCTTTTGTGATTGGGTTACCTCACTTAGGATGATATTTTCCAGATCAAACCATTTGCCTAAAAATTTTGTGAATTCATTGTTTCTAATTGCTGAGTAGTATTCCATTGTATAAATATACCATATTTTCTGTATCCATTCCTCCTTTGAGAGACATCTGGGTTCTTTCCAGCTTCTGGCTATTATAAATAAGGCTGCTATGAACATAATGGAGCATGTGTCTTTATTGCATGCCGGGGAATCCTTTGGGTATATGCCCAGGAGAGGTATAGCATGGTCCTCTGGAAGTGTCATGTCCAGTTTTCTGAGGAACCGCCAGACTGATTTCCAAAGCGGTTGTACCATCTTACAGCCCCACCAGCAGTGGAGGAGTGTTTCTCTTTCTCCACATCCTTGCCAACACCTGCTGTCTCCTGAGTTTTTGAACTTAGCCATTCTGACTGGTGTAAGGTGAAATCTCAGGGTTGTTTTGATTTGCATTTCCCTAATGACTAATGATGTTGAGAACTTCTTAAGGTGCCTCTCGGCCATCCAAATTTCTTCAGGTGAAAATTCTTTGTTTAGATCTGTACCCCATTTTTTAATAGGGTTATTTGGTTCCCTGGGGTCTAACTTCTTGAATTTTTTGTATATATTGGATATTAGCCTTCTATCAGATGTAGGGTTGGTGAATAGCCTTTCCCAATTTGATGGTTGCCGTTTTGTCCTTTTAACAATGTCCTTTGCCTTGCAGAAACTTTGTAATTTTATGAGGTCCCATTTGTCAATTCTTGATCTTAGAGCATAAGCTATTGGTGTTCTGTTCAGGAACTTTTCCCCTGTGCCTGTCCTTAAGGGTCTTCCCCAGCTTCTTTTCTATTAGTTTCAGTGTGTCTGGTTTTACATGGAGGTCCTTGATCCACTTGGAGTGAAGTTTAGTACATGGAGATAAGACTTGATCAATTCGCATTCTTCTGCATGCTGACCTCCAATTGAACCAGCACCATTTGTTGAAAAGGCTATCTTTTTTCCACTGGATGTTTTCAGCTCCTTTGTCGAAGATCAAGTGACCATAGGTGTATGGATTCATTTCTGGATCTTCAATTCTATTCCATTGGTCCACTTGTCTGTCACTGTGCCAATACCATGCAGTTTTTAACACTATTGCTCTGTAGTATTGCTTGAAGTCAGGGATACTGATTCCCCCAGAATTTCTTTTGTTGTTGAGAATAGTTTTAGATATCCTGGGTTTTTTGTTATTCCAGATGAATTTGAGAATTGCTTTTTCTAACTCTGTGAAGAACTGAGTTGGGATTTTGATGGGGATTGCATTGAATCTGTAGATTGCTTTTGGCAAGATGGCCACTTTAACTATATTAATCCTGCCAATCCACGAACATGGCAGATTTTTCCATTTTCTGAGGTCTTCTTCGATTTCCTTCTTCAGACACCTGAAGTTCTTGTCATATAGATCTTTCACTTCTTTGGTTAGAGTAACACCAAGATACTTTATATTGTTTGTGGCTATTGTGAAGGGTGTCATTTCCCTAATTTCTTTCTCAGTCTGCTTATCCTTTGAGTATAGGAAGGCCACTGATTTGCTTGAGTTGATTTTATAACCAGCCAGTTTGCTGAAGTTGTTTATCAGCTGTAGGAGTTCTCTGGTGGAGGTTTTCGGGTCACTTAAGTAGACTATCATTTCAAGACCATAACATAATTATAGTATTTCTCCCTTTTCCTTATTTCTCTCCAAATCCTTCTCTATACTCCTCCCCACTCTCCTTCAGTCTCACAGCCTCCTATTTTACTTCTTGTTATCGCATCCATATTATTGTGTGCATATGCATATATATTCCTAAATATAGCGCATTCAGTCCTTATAATGCTGCCTGTATGTATGCTTTTATACATCATCATTTGTCACCGGAAATTAACAAAAGGTCATTGTAGTGTAAGACCATGGATAGAGTAAACAACACATGAGAAGAGTAAAACTTGGAAAGAAAGTACAAAATTAGACATAACAATACAAAAATCTAAAAAAAATATAAGGTGAGTGTGGCATCTTAAGTAGTTGGTAAGCCAACTGTTTCTGAAGACCTCACACACTTTTTTTATTTATTTTATTTTTTATTCGATATATTTTTTTATTTACATTTCAAATGCATAGAAATCAAGGAGGAACTGAGCTCAAGCTCCCTCTGTGATATTATCCACTGGACCCTGATCAGCAAATCAAGAAAGCTGCCAGTGGGGTAACAGTGTCATAACTGCTTTGGTAACCAATCACTTTTGATCGGATTTAAGGCCTGCTCCACAGGAAGGAATTAAGGCCTGGTAGTGTAAACCTGGTCAAAAGCAGATGACTGTGCAGGTCCTACAGTTGTTTTGCAACCTTCCCAAGGTGACAAGAAAATAGTCATAACGTAAGAGACAGTTTGACTACTGTTCAGCATTTGTCTTATTTGGACAGAATCTATAGGAATTGCAGTAGAATGACTTGATTTACTGATGATCAGTAGTTTGATGGATATTTAAGTGTCTGTTACTATGTATTCTAAATTAAGCATACAGTTTGTCTTCATATTATGCTGGAGTTTGTTACATATGTTCTCAAGGTAAGACATCATGCCCAAATTTAATCAAATTTTGTTTAATTTTTCCTATCAATCATCTGTCTGTCTGTCTGTCTGTCTGTCTGTCTATCATCTAGCCTATCTATCATCAATTTTATCGCCCTGGAGAACTCTACAAGTCCTACTGCTTTCTAATCCTCATGGAACATTGTGCTCAGACTGTGTGGTAGAACAAATTAACTCAGATGAAGGGGAATCCAACAACGGATGAGGAAGGGTCTGGTTTCTCGATATTTCTAAGGATTTGCTGCCAGTCAATTAAAGACCTCCCAATAGTTTCAACTTTTTAAGAGGCTAAAAGATCTTACTATTCTGGTCTCCAGAACACATTTAAGATCTGAGCTACAACAAATAGAATTTTATTAATTTTAGTTTCCTGATTTGATAGTTGTAGTGCACATATATGAAATCCCAAAACCTGAGAAGTTGAGTAGAGGATATCTTTAAACACATTGTAGCTTTTTGCAATTTTTCTTATTTATGTGTGAAAGATTGAAGCTAGGGCTTTAAGCAGTGAGGCAAGTGCTATTATCACTAACCATGTCCCTAGTCATATGCTTTTTATAAGTACGAAATTATTTCAAGTTGAAAAGTTGGGAAAAAATGGTTTAAATGGTCAGTGATAGCTGGTGGGATTGCAAGCTGGTACAACTACTCTGGAAATCAGTCTGGCAGTTCCTCAGAAAACTGGACATGACACTTCTGGAGGACCCTGCTATACCACTCCTGGGCGTATACCCAGAGGATTCCCCAGCATGCAATAAGGACATATGCTCCACTATGTTCATAGCAACCTTATTTATAATAGCCAGAAGCTGGAAAGAACCCAGTTGTCCCTCAGTGGAGGAATGGATACAGAAAATGTGGTATATTTACACTATGGAATACTACTCAGCTATTAAAAACAATGAATTCATGAAATTTTTAGGCAAATGGTTGGAACTAGAAAATATCATCCTAAGTGAGGTAACCCAATCACAAAAGAATACACATGGAATGCAATCACTGATTAGTGGATATTAATTAGCCCAGAAGCTCTGATACTCAAGACACAATTAACATATCAAATGATTCCCAAGAAGAAGGAAGGAGAGGTCCCTGGTCTTAGAAAGGCTTGATCCAGCATTGTTGGGGAGTACCAGGACACAGAAATGGGAGGGGAATGATTAGATAATGGGCAGAGGGAAGAGGACTTATGGGGAGGGAGGAACAGGGAAAGGGGAATTCATTTGAAATGTAAACAAAGAATATAGAAAAAAAAGGGTCAGTGGTAGAGTTTTACCTGGCATAAAGAATGCTTAGTTTGATCACTAGCACCATATACTGCCCAGAAGATAGAAGTTAAAACACTCAAACATTAATGCATCTGCATGACATGAAAAATGTATTGCCTTTTAAAATTTATGAAATTGTGATAAAATTTGAATTTAGTTTTAGAATACTCCAACTCACACAACATAAAATTATAGCACATGAAACAAAAGTAAATTTTTGAAACATGATTTTTGATTAATAAAGTTAGCAAGTTGAGGATATAGAATGCATATGTTCAGAAAGAAACCTAATAAACTTGGTAAATTTCACACACAGACCAAACCTTAAAGTGTCCAAGTAAAATCAATGAATTATGAGGCTATAAATAAATATCATAAAAGCATGGTTTTTCTTATGGAGAGAAAATAAATGTTTTATGAAAAATTTAAGTGTCATTTCATAAACCTCTATTTATAGTGTTTCAGAGGCTATTTTCAATTGAAGTTGTTTGAATTGTCCCAATTCAGAAAAAAAATGTAATTAAAAGGACCCAATTTAGCTCTGACAAGTATTATTTTAAGACATAGAGATCCAGTTAAAGTTTTAAATATTAATGTTAAATCTCATATGCCTGCAATGGCTTTGTCACTACAAACTACTTCAAAAAATAGCAAAAGTAGGTACATTTGGTGAGAAACTACCTTTGAAAATCTGTTAGACAAAAGTGATCATTATTATATTGCATGGTATTTTCTTGAATTATCAGGTCTGCTGTTTTTAATATAGCCAGAAATTATGAAATCTATTTTGATAATTTAATTATTTTTGAGACAGTGTTTCCTACAGCCCAGGCTGTCTTCAAACTCACATCAAGGATGCCATTGATTTCCTGACCCTTTTGCCATCATCTTCCAAGCACTGAGATTACTGGCATACACTGACAAACTAAGTCTAAGAGGTGGTTGTGAGGGAACCCATGGCATCCTGTGTGCTATACAAACTCTACCAACCTAGCCATATTCATAGCCTCTGTTTTGGTTTCGGTTCTTTAACATGGATTATCTATAGACAACACACTCTGTAACTAGTACCTCGTAGTCAGCTTCCTCTTTAGTTATAATTAGAGGATTATGATTAGGGCTGAGTGTTAGGTGTTTTTGAAATGGTGCTTCTATGTCTTCGTGATGCAAACTTACACCAGCCTCTCTGTACATGCAGTAGTTCTAATGGTGAGTGAACACCCAAGATATTTATTTCTTGTCTCCTTTAGTGCTCAATCATTACTGCTGTAACTAAAGCTTGATTTCAGAATCCTAGGATTTAAACTCTTCAGGCAGAAATTCATAGCCTTCTGTCTTTGCACTAGTATGCACATTTACGATTTTGCTATTGCTCTTTCTTTCATTCCATATATGCAAAGAGCTAAGTTTTGGATTCTTGGCCATTGGCTATTTCATCATTCATTCAAATTACATATCTATAAATGTCAATCTAGCATGTTACAAAGCAAGTCGGTCAACAGCAACCACAGTGAAGTGACAAGTCTGTCAAGTAGGGTTATTCTAGAACACCTAAGTAGAATTTTTAAGAACATAAATAACAAGTTAAAATATTTTTAATACTATGTATCATGAAATCCTTCAGTGGGCAATGTATGATTTCTCAACTACTTTAAGCAAAACATTTACAAGCTTATATTAAGCCTATAGCAGTGTCATGAAAGTTGAGGGATTGAAACAGCAGGAGCCAGAAGCCTCAATGTATTAAGTGTGGAAGTTCTTCAGATGGACAGTTTGAGGTAAAGAGCCGTAATCCATACAATGTCCTCATAGATCACAGTGAGCACTGAGGCATTGAGTCTCTACTTTAGGAAGGCTATGCCATGCCCTTTACTTCAGATGTGTTTTATGGCGTGTCTACATCACATTTACTGTTCTCTCTAGTTCAGCACATTATATTCCTGGAGATCTAAGCACTGATGATGTGTTAGTGCTTATTCTGATTTATTATTGACTGATATAATTATCTGATATCATTGTACTTATTTATAACCTATAGGACAGTTTTACTGTTTAAAATGCTTACACTGAAATCACTGGTGGTTGGAGATATTAGTAAGAATCAACTATTCCTGGAGTTCAGATACAACCATTTATACTTGAATACCTTGCCTGATCTCTGTGAAATTCATTTCCTTACCTGTAAAGTTTAAATGATAATTATTGTGATTATATAAATCATTTAAATATTTCCCGACATCCTCCAAAAGTTTTTGGACTTACTTAGCACTTTATGGTTCATTTGTGACCAAATAAACCATATTATAACTTATAGTTCGTCTTACCCTTATCATACCTGTGCATACGTTCATTTTTCCTTAATATCACACCAGAATTTAGAATTACTGTTTCTTCAAAATTGTTTAAATTTTGGAAATGTCACCAGTAACACTGTGTTTCAGCTTCCTTATTAGAGGTGGTGGCTCTTATGTTAATGCATATTAATTGGTTCTTAATTCCTTGCTTTGCATATCATCTGTATATTCCTTGCTCCACCTAGTGTTCTGTAGTGGTTCAGCTACTCTTGTGATTTAGAATAAGATTTCCTGTTTCTATGTTATTTGGTTGCCAGTGTCACTCGTTCTGCCACTTAGAGATTTTTAAAAAATATTAAACAGATTGTGATGTCCACACATAGTTTTGACTTATTTTTAAAATATTTCTGTAGTAAAATCCTAAAGTGCTTTAACTTTTTAAAACAACATGTTTGAGTTTCTCATTAAGATCTGGGCCTTGTATACTTTATTCCTAACTCTTTAAATTTTTTTTAATTCAATATATTCATTTACATTTCAAATGATTTCCCCTTTCCTGGTTCCCTGCCACCTCCCCTCACCCCAAAAGTCCCATAAATCATCTCCCTTCTCCCCTGTTCCCCAATCAACCCCCTCCCACTTCCCTGTCCTGGTATTCCCCTACACTGCTGCATCTAGCCTTTCCATGACCAGGGGCCTCTCCTCCCTTTGATGTCCAACAAGGCCATCCTCTGCTGGCCTTGTTTATTTTATTTTAAAATAATTTTCACTTAGAAAGAGTAACTTAAAAGATATAAGAAGTGTCTATTTTCCCCACATACCAGCAATTTTTATTATACTTTATTTTTTGTCTTATGTTATTCCTAATGCTTTAACTATCTAATTTCTTATAATGAAATTTTATCTTTATTAAGTTTATTTGCTTATATGTTATAAACTAGAGAGCTAACTTAAGCCCCCTTTTCATTTAATAGCTACATTCCTAAAACTGTTGAATCATCCATCTATGTCAGTATTTACAAAAACCACACTATATAATTCAGGCATTCCTCCATTTACCCAATAATTTCACATTATATTTATTTTAGTTCAATAAGAGCTTATCACTGGATACACACACATATTCATATATTATCTGGAATCAAGGCCAACCTCCTGTCATGATGCCATTGCTGTACACAAAACTAAGTGACAGAGTACCATAGTTAGATATGGGCACAATATCGGAACCAAAAGAAAACAATGAGACAAATTTCAATGATGTACAAGGATGCACATATCTGCAAACTGAGTATGATTACACATATGAAAATTCAATTACTATAACCAAATTGACATCATTCCAAGGACACAAAATGGTTCAGCGTGGGTGAATAAGCAAATGTAATCCATCACATTAACCTATTCTAGGACAGAAATCATTTGACTCATCTCAATAGATTCACAAAAGGCTTTTGACAGACAGCAAAACATGCTCATGATAAAAGCCATAGAGAGGAGACACAGTTCATCCAAACAGAGGCTGCATATGACAGATCTCCATCTAACATTTCACAAAATTGAGAAAAACTAAAAACAATGATGATCATGAAAAGGTTGCCAAGTTTCTTTACCCCCATTCAAAACAGTCCTTGAAGTCTTAGCATAATATAGAAGAAGATAAAGTAAGAGTGATGCAAAAGGAAAAGAAAGATAACACATTATCGCCATTTTTGGGCCATATAGTCCTCTACATAAATGATGCTAAAGACTCCACCTGAAAAGTCTTCTAATGAAAAAAAAAAAACATTTTAAGTAAAGAGTAAGGACAAAAAGACCCCACACAAACCCCAGCAGACTTTCTAATATTATGAACTTGCTGAACAATTAGGCAAATAATCCTATTAACAGTAGAGAAGAAGAGAAGGGAGCAAACAAAGAAAAGAAGGGAGGGAAGGGGAAGGGAGGGAAGGGAAGGGGAAGGGGAAGGAATTGAGCTCAACCTCGAAATTCTAGGCATAAATTTAAGCAAGTATTTGAAAGGTCTTTATTACCAAAAGTTTTAGACTCTGAAGAAAAACTTTTTGACATTAGAAAATGAAAGTTTTTGCATGCTCATGGATTGGCAGACTAAATATAGTTAAAATGTCTATGTCACCAAGACTCTATGTAATCATCATCAAACATTCAAAATATTCTTTATAGAGACAGAAATGAAACTATGCTAAATTATATACAAAGGCACAAAAGACTAGATCTCCAAAGTAAATTTGCAGAAAGTAACAATAAAAATACTAGATTAAAAATTAGATCGCAGAGTTTTTATTAGCAAAAATTTAAAAAAAAAGGTGTTTATACAAAATAGACACAGGGAACAATGATCTAGAATAGGGGACCCATAATTAAACCATAACTACATCTACCTGGTTTTTGAAAAGGAAGCCAAAAAAAGCACACTAGACAAACAAAAGCATTTTTAATAAACAAGGTTGAAAAAATGTCAAAAGTTTTTTTTCATTATTTATTTATTTACCCTCCAGATTTTATTCCCCTGCCTGGTTCACCCTCAGACTGTTCCACATTCCATACCTCCTTCCCAACCCCGTCTCAATGAGGATGTCCTCACTATATACACCCCCCCCCAACCAGACCTCTAAACTCCCTGGGGCCTCCACTCTCTTGAGGGTTAGGTGCATCTTCTCTGACTGAAACCAGACCTGGCAGTCCTCTGCTGTATATGTGTTGGGGCCCTCATATCAGCTGGTGTATGCGTCCTGGTTGGTAGTCCAATGTTTGAGAGATCTCTGGGGTCCAAATTAATTGAGACTTCTGGCCTTCCTACAGGGTCACCCTTCTCCTCAGCTTCTTTCAGCCTTCCGTAATTCAACCACAGGGGAGAGCAGCTCTGTTCACTGATTGGGTGCAAATATCTTCATCTGACTCTTTCAGCTGCTTGTTGGGTCTTTCAGAGGTGGTCATGCTAGGTCCCTTTTTGTGAGTTCTCCATAGCCTCAGTTATAGTGTCAGGACTTGGGACCTGCCCTTGAGCTGGATCCTACTTTGGGCCTTTCACTGGACCTTCTTTTCTTCAGACTCCTCTCCATTCCCATCCCCGTAGTTCTTTCAGACAGGAATAATTATGGGTCAGACTTTTGACTATGTGGTGGCAATCCCCTCCCTCACTTGATGCCCTGTCTTCCTGCTAGAGGTGGGCTTTATAAATTCCCTCTCCCTACCGTCAGGCATTTCATTTAAGGCCCCTCCCTTTGAGTCATAAGAGTTTCTCACCTCTCAGGTCTCTGGTTCCTTCTGGAGGGTCCCCCAAACTCGGACCTCCCAAGGTTGCCTGTTTCCATTCTTTCTGCTGGCCCTCGGGGCTTAAGTTTCTTTCCTTCACCCAATTCCAGATCAGGTTCTCCTCTTCCCTCCACCCCTAGTCCACTTTCCCTCCCAGGTCTGTCCCTCCCTCCCCACTTGTGATTGCTTTCTTCTCCCTCTCAAGTGGGACTGAGGTAACCTCACTTGGGCACTTCAACTTGTTGACCTTTTGGAGTTCTGTAGACTATACCTTGGGTATTATACTTTTGGGAGTGGGTGGGAATATCCACTTATTAGAGTACATATCACCCATGTCTTTTTGGGTCTGAGTTTCCTCACTCAGGATATTTTCTAGTGTCATCCATTTGCCTGCAAAACTCAGGATGTCCTCATTTTTAATAGCTGAGTAGTATTTTATTGTATAAATGAACCACATTTTCTGTACCCATTCTTCTGTCATAGTACATCTGGGCTGTTACCAGCTACTGGCTGTCACAAATAAGTCCTCTATGAACATAGTGGAACACATGCACCTGTGACATGGTGGGGTATCTTTTGGGCATATTCCCAAGAATGGAATTGCTGGGTCTTCAGGTACATATATTTCCAATTTTCTGAGGCACCTCTAGATTGATGTCCAGAGTGACTGTAGCAGTTTGCAATCCTGCTAGTAATGGAGGAGTGTTCCTCTTTCTCTACATCCTTGCCAACAAGTGGTTTTGATTTTACTCATTCTGATTGGTGTAAGGTAGAATCTCAGGGTTGTTTTGATGTGCATTTCTCTGATCACTGGGGACTTAGAACATTTCTTTAGGTGCTTCTCAGCCATTAGAGAAGAAAAGTTTTAAACATTAGAAATGTTAGAGTTTTTGAGTTTCCCCCACATCTTGAGGCTCAAAAATGCATACCTCTTTGTGATGTAGGTAAAGGAAACTAAGACCCTGTACTGGCTAGTTTTGTATGTCAACTTGACACAGGCTGGAGTTATCACAGAGAAAGGAGCTTCAGTTGGGGAAGTGCCTCCATGAGATCCTGCTGTGGGGCATTTTCTCAATTAGTGATCAAGTGGTGAGGGCCCCTTGTGGGTGGTTCCAACTTTGGGCTGGTTCTCTTGTGTTCTATAAGAGAGCAGGCTGAGCAAGCCAGGGGAAGTAAGCCAGTAAGAAACATCCCTCCATGACCTCTGCATCAGCTCCTGCTTCCTGACCTGCCTGACTTCCTTTAGTGATGAACTGCAACATGGAAGTGTAAACTCAATAAACCCTTTCTTCCCCAACTTGCTTCTTGGTAATGATGTTTGTGCAGGAATAGAAACCCTGACTAAGACAAATTGGTACCAGCGTAGTGGGGTATTCCTGTGACAACCTGACCATGCTTTGGGGAGGACTGTGGAAGGACTTTGGAACTTTGAGCTAGAAAAGCCATTAGAATATTAAGAGCTCATGGAAAATTCTGTAGGAGCTTGGAAGACAATGTTAAAAACAGTGCAAAAGATGGAGGCCTGGCTTGTGAAATTTCAGAGGGAAGATTAAAGACTTTTACAGTGGCCATGCTTTGATTGTGAAGATTCTGTGGTTTTGGTTAGCTGGGGCTGAAGAATCAGCTGTGAGTAACAAGATACCAGAACCACTAAAGCAAACCTTTGTGTTACTGGGACTATTGATGCTGGTTAGCTGGAGCTAAGAAATTAGTGGTGATTAAGAAGAGACCAGCATCACTGAGATGAAATCTTCTTGGAAGTGTTTTCTGAGAGCACAGAGAATGTGTTCCAGAGATAGCCTCAGTTGTGTTTTGTACTGTGGCTGAACTTGGTACTGTGTAAAGAGTCACCCAGATGGTACTGGTTTTGAAGGCATGAAGGGGTCATAAAGAGCAGCTGAGGCTCTTGGCACAGTGAGAGACCACGGAAGGCCATTGGTGAAGGTGCAGCCTCAGTTGCAATTGATGGCCCAGGACTTGAAGGGATCATGCATAGGAACAGAGGCTTGTCACCCTGATGAGAGCCTATGAAAGGCTATTGGTGAAGCCTAATTACAGTGGAAGATAGCAGCGTTTTGGAGATGCCAGTACCATGCAATGACCACCAAGAACAGCAGCAGCAGTGGAGAACAGGCAGCTGGAGTCTAGAAGACAAGCTGTGTGCTACAAAGGGCAGAGCTGGAAAAGTGACCCACAGCCTTGGAGGAGCCCGGAAGATTGTGAGTTGGATCCCAGACATTGAACCATTGGAGTTTGAGTTTTGCTTTTGGTTGTGACTGTGCCCTGATATGTTTCCCTCTTGAAGGAAGAAGTATTTTAGTGGAGCTCACAGTTAAAAGACTTTGAACTTTTAATAGACGTTGAATTGTAAAGATATTGGACATTTTAAGGTGATTGAACTTTTAACATGTAAAGACTGTGGGACTTTTAAAGTAATTTAGACCTTGGGGATGAATAAGAAAGTAAGGGTTGAGGCTCAATAGTGATGTGTTTGTGCATCAAGTTGACAAGGGGTCAATTGTACTGGCTAGTTTTGTGTATCAACTTGACACAGGCTGGAGTTATCACAGAGAAAGGAGCTTCAGTTGGGGAAGTGCCTCCATGAGATCCTGCTGTGGGGCATTTTCTCAATTAGTGATCAAGTGGTAAGGGCCCCTTGTGGGTGGTTCCACCTTTGGGCTGGTGCTCTTGTGTTCTGTAAGAGAGCAGGCTGAGCAAGCCAGGGGAAGCAAACCAGTAAGAAACATCCCTCCATGGCTTTTGCATCAGCTCCTGCTTCCTGACCTGCTTGAGTTCCAGTCCTGACTTCCTTTAGTGATGAACTGCATCATGGAAGTGTAAGCTCAATAAACCCTTTCTTCCCCAACTTGCTTCTTGGTCATGATGTTTGTGCAGGAATAGAAACCCTGACTAAGACAGACCCCAATATGGAAGGGTGTTTGAGACAATGAGAAAATAAAATAGATCTTTTTCTTTATCTATCCCTTTCATTTTTACTCTTGTCTGTTTTGAGGTTAAGAAATAAAGATCTCAGAAATAATGAGCTGATCTTAAAACGATGACATATCAGTATAAAGTCAGGTCTAGCAAATTATATATTATACTTTTCTACTTTCTCTGAAGAGCAGAACCTAATGAAACTCTGCCTAATACCAAATCCAGATTGACTATTCTATTCTACTATTCATCTGTTGAGACCATATCCTAAAACAGGAGATTCATAAAGCAAGAAAGAAGAGGGGTGAAACTGAGCATGGGATGTTATCTAGACTATGATATATGACTGAAGCTAGTTAAGAAAACTCACATCTTGAGATGTGTGAATAAGAATGAATAAAGAATTGATTCTTTCATGCAAACATTCAATTGTAATTAGTGATAATCTTTTGGTGCAGTATAATTTAGTTGGTGTCCAAATTATAATTGTCAACAATAGGAAATTTGAAATGAGTAAATAAGATAATTTTTTTTTTTCTGTTTCGAACCCTTTCATTTTTGAATGTTTTATTTTTACAAAACAATATATATTCATCTAATGACGTAATAGAATAGAGATCTTAAAAAGGAAAAAAAATAATGCCAGCCTGGCTTACAGAGCTAGTTCCAGGAAAGAAATCCTGTCTCAAGAAACAACAACAACAGCAGCAGCAACAACAACAACAACAACAACAACACTAAAGTAAAAAATAAACCAACTGTAATTCTATAAGCTAGAAGTGTATAATTGATGGGATCTTCTTACATACTCACTTAAAAGAAGTTACTTTGTGATTTTTTTTTTTCCCTACAGTGTATACTGGGCTTGTTAATCTTATTATTTTATCTACTTCGCCACCATTTTTATTGGTCAAATACTATTCCATTATATTAATGACTCATGGTATATTTAACTAACCTATGATTGTCACCTAGATTTGTGTGATTTATTTATTTATTTATTTATTTATTTTTTGTCTTTTTTTTTATTTGATATAATTTATTTACATTTCAAATGATTTCCCCTTTTCTAGCCCCCCCCCACTCCCCGAAAGTCCCGTAAGCCCCCTTCTCTTCCCCTGTCCTCCCTCCCACCCCTTCCCAGTTCCCCGTTCTGGTTTTGCCAAATACTGTTTCACTGAGTCTTTCCAGAACCAGGGACCACTCCTGCTTTCTTCTTGTATCTCATTTGATGTGTGGATTATGTTTTGGGTATTCCAGTTTTCTAGGTTAATAACCACTTATTAGTGAGTGCATACCATGATTCACCTTTTGAGTCTGGGTTACCTCACTTAGTATGATGTTCTCTAGCTCCATCCATTTGCCTAAGAATTTCATGAATTCATTGTTTCTAATGGCTGAATAGTACTCCATTGTGTAGATATACCACATTTTTTGTATCCACTCTTCTGTTGAGGGATACCTGGGTTCTTTCCAGCATCTGGCAATTATAAATAGGGCTGCTATGAACATAGTAGAGCATGTATCCTTATTACATGGTGGGGAATCCTCTGGGTATATGCCCAGGAGTGGTATAGCAGGATCTTCTGGAAGTGAGGTGCCCAGTTTTCGGAGGAACCGCCAGACTGCTTTCCAGAGTGGTTGTACCAATTTGCAACCCCACCAGCAGTGGAGGAGTGTTCCTCTTTCTCCGCACCCTCTCCAACACCTGCTGTCTCCTGAATTTTTAATCTTAGCCATTCTGACTGGTGTAAGATGAAATCTTAGGGTTGTTTTGATTTGCATTTCCCTAATGACTAATGAAGTGGAGCATTTTTTAAGATGCTTCTCCGCTATCCGAAGTTCTTCAGGTGAGAATTCTTTGTTTAACTCTGTACCCCATTTTTTAATACGGTTGTTCGGTTTTCTGGAGTCTAACTTCTTGAGTTCTTTATATATATTGGATATTAGCCCTCTATCTGATGTAGGATTGGTGAAGATCTTTTCCCAATTTGTTGGTTGCCGATCTGTCCTCTTGACGGTGTCCTTTGCCTTACAGAAACTCTGTAACCTTATGAGGTCCCATTTGTCAATTCTTGCTCTTAGAGCATACGCTATTGGTGTTCTGTTCAGAAACTTTCTCCCTGTACCGATGTCCTCAAGGGTCTTCCCCAGTTTCTTTTCTATTAGCTTCAGAGTGTCTGGCTTTATGTGGAGGTCCTTGATCCATTTGGATTTGAGCTTAGTACAAGGAGACAAGGATGGATCAATTCGCATTCTTCTGCATGCTGACCTCCAGTTGAACCAGCACCATTTGTTGAAAAGGCTATCTTTTTTCCATTGGATGTTTTCAGCCTCTTTGTCGAGGATCAAGTGGCCATAGGTGTGTGGGTTCATTTCTGGATCTTCAATCCTGTTCCATTGATCCTCCTGCCTGTCACTGTACCAATACCATGCAGTTTTTAACACTATTGCTCTGTAGTATTGCTTGAGGTCAGGGATACTGATTCCCCCAGATTTTCTTTTGTTGCTGAGAATAGTTTTAGCTATCCTGGGTTTTTTGTTGTTCCAGATGAATTTGATAATTGCTCTTTCTAACTCTGTGAAGAATTGAGTTGGGATTTTGATGGGTATTGCATTGAATCTGTATAGTGCTTTAGGCAAAATGGCCATTTTAACTATATTGATTCTACCGATCCATGAGCATGGGAGGTTTTCCCATTTTTTGAGGTCTTCTTCCATTTCCTTCTTCAGAGTCTTGAAGTTCTTGCCATACAGATCTTTCGCATGTTTGGTAAGAGTCACCCCAAGATACTTTATACTGTTTGTGGCTATTGTGAAGGGGGTCATTTCCCTAATTTCTTTCTCAGCCTGCTTATCCTTTGAGTATAGGAAGGCCACTGATTTGCTTGAGTTGATTTTGTAACCTGCCACTTTGCTGAAGTTGTTTATCAGCTGTAGGAGCTCTCTAGTGGAGTTCTTTGGGTCACTTAGGTAGACGATCATGTCGTCTGCAAATAATGATAGTTTGACTTCCTCCTTTCCAATTTGTATCCCTTTGACCTCCTTATGTTGTCGAATTGCCCGAGCTAGTACCTCAAGTACAATATTGAAAAGATAAGGAGAAAGGGGGCAGCCTTGTCTGGTCCCTGATTTCAGTGGGATTGCTTCAAGTTTCTCTCCGTTTAGTTTGATGCTGGCTACCGGTTTGCTGTATATTGCTTTTACTATGTTTAGGTATGGGCCTTGAATTCCTGTTCTCTCCAAGACTTTAAGCATGAAAGGATGCTGAATTTTGTCAAATGCTTTTTCAGCATCCAATGAAATGACCATGTGGTTTTGTTCTTTGAGTTTGTTTATGTAGTGGATTGTATTGATGGATTTCCGTATATTGAACCAACCCTGCATTCCCGGGATAAAGCCTACTTGATCATGGTGGATGATCGTTTTGATGTGTTCTTGGATTCGGTTGGCAAGAATTTTGTTGAGTATTTTTGCATCGATGTTCATAAGGGAAATTGGTCTGAAGTTCTCTTTCTTTGTTGGATCTTTGTGTGGCTTTGGTATCAGCGTAATTGTGGCTTCGTAGAAGGAATTGGGTAGTGTTCCTTCTGTTTCTATTTTGTGGAATAGTTTGAAGAGTATTGGTGTTAACTCTTCTTTGAAGGTCTGGTAGAATTCTGCACTGAAACCATCTGGTCCTGTGCTTTTTTTGGTTGGAAGACTTTCTATGACTCCTTCTATTTCTTTAGGCTTTATGGGACTGTTTAGATGGTCTAGTTGGTCCTGATTTAATTTTGGTATTTGGTATCTGTCAAGGAAATTGTCCATTTCCTCCAGATTCTCCAGTTGTGTTGAGTACAGGCTCTTGTAGTAGGATCTGATGATTTTTTGGATTTCCTCAGTTTCCGTTGTTATGTCTCCCTTTTCATTTCTAAGTTTGTTAATTTGGATACTTTCTCTGTGCCCTTTGGTCAGTCTGGCTAAGGGTTTATCTATCTTGTTGATTTTCTCAAAGAACCAGCTCCTAGTTTTGTTGATTTTTTGTATGGTTCTCTTTGTTTCTACTTGATTGATTTCGGCCCTGAGTTTGATGATTTCCTGCCTTCTACTCCTCCTGGGTGAAATAGCTTCTTTTTGTTCTAGGGCTTTCAGGTGTGTCATTAAGTTGGTAATGTATGCTCTCTCCATTTTCTTTTTGGAGGCACTCAGGGCTATGAAGATAATTTTATTCATTATTCTGTGTACTGGTGCAAACACTCAGGTTTCAATTATCACATTCCAAGATCTTAGAATAAGAAATTTTGGGTTTTTTTTCTAGACCAGCAAATTATTTTAGTCTAGCTCCCTGTTAATCATGAACACATCTCAGAAAACACAGGAGAAAAAAATTCCAAGATTTTCTCTCGCTGAAAAAAAAATCCACAAATACAGTGTGGATATGAACATCGATTTCTAAAGTAGTGAAATATCAGTTAATATTTTCTTTCATTGATGTGTTCAGAAGATTAAGTGTTTTGGTTTAAGTATAATGTCTGAAAAATATGTTATAACAAACACCAAATAAGTAAAACCAATATAAAAGTAAGAATCATAGAGCCAAAATGCAAAACAGAAAGATGAATTAGGAAAATAAGAAACACAGTACATGAAAACATTCTTTATAGAAACGAGCCATGAGTAACTGGGTCACATTTAGAAAGTGCTCCATCTTTTAAAGATGTTTCGTTTTGACAGCGTATATACAAACTTATAATTTAGGGCTATGTATTCTGATCTCTGATAGACTTGGAAGCCTTTAGGGCAGTGGTTCACAGCCTGTTGATTGCAACCCCTTTGTGGCCAAAGGGACCTTTCACAGGGTAGCATATCAGATATCCTACATATTAGATGTTCACACTATGATTCATAATGGTAGCAACATTATCGTGTGACAGAGCAATGAAAATAACTTTATGGTTAGGAGTCACTACTATATGAAGAACTGTATTAAAGAATCAGGTAGGATGCATTGTATTATTTAGTATTTCTATCTTTCATTCGGGTACAGCCTCGTCCTCTGGATTTTGAGTGCCCCTCACTTCCTCCTTTATGTCTTCCACACTCCATAACTCTTTTCCTTTTATGGTGCTTTCTTTCCAAAATACAAAATAACGGAGAATCACTCTGTTTTTCTTTCCCAAAACTCAACTTAGTTCTTTACCACAAGATCTTCAGGAGTTTTAAATGATGTTAGCTTGCTTGCTTAAAATTCCAGTGCCACAGTGAGGATAAAATAGGCAGATATTTTAGGATATGTTTACATAATCTTGAATTATCTGGGTAAGCCAGATGAGTGCTGGGGACATTGAAATGCAAGAGCTTATTCCTGAGAACTATTTGGTTTCCAAAGTTCTTTCAGAGCATCTAGTTCTGCAACCACAAACGTCCTTTTGCTCCTGAAACTGGCTCAGACAGAACGTAATGAACAAAGAACAATGTCTGCTGCACGGAGCATTGGAGGTAAGCCCATCATTTGCTTAACAAAGCAAGGCAGAAGTCTACCTCACCAGGGCTCTTTCATCTAAAACTGGGTTTGGAACCAGCTAGACATAAGCTCTGTCCAGTGGGATCCATCACTTCCTGCTTTTAGAAAGGCACAAAGAATAGGCTCCTTTGTGTTTCCCTACCATTCACCTTTTTTTGTCAGGGTTGGAGCTGGAGGTGTGCTTAAATAATGAAGGCTTGTACACATTCCCTTTTCCCAACCGGGATTCATATCCTCATTTTCCCAGAGCAAGGTGAAGCTGCTTTTTCAATTCGGCCTACTTTCAAAAGCTGTTGTAGAATAATATGAAGTGAAAGTCTTTCATAATGAGGCAGTTAATTAGAAGGGTACAATCCCTTTCAATGTCTTTATTATTATTTCTCTTATCCTTGAATAGCTATGGTGTTCTTTTCTGAAATCAGGGAGCAGAGCAAGTTCTCTTTAGCTATCTAGATACTATTAAAATCAAACAAGCTGGCCCTTATATCTTCTAGCAAGCCACTTGTTTCTGTGTTCTAATTTTTGTGTAATTAATGAGACTTTTGTGGTGTATTAGTGTACATGCACACACACCACAAGTTTGAATTCAGCACTCATCAGCATGAACCGAGGTTTGTCTCTCCTGACTACCAGAATAGGTCCACCTCTTTGAAGTGGAAATTTACAAGACACTTGATAAGATTGAAATCAAGCCACAGGCTGGTGCTGTGCTTTAAAAAGAGGTAACATTCTTTTATAGATCTGACTCACTGTTTCAATACCTTGTGGACATTTCAACAATATTATTTTTGCTTAAGTAGAATCTTATCAATGTTCACTTCTTTAGCCCTTTACTCTGATGGGGAAGATGTCCACAAAGAACAAGCTAAAGGCAACCAACCACTAAAGTTTTGTCTAGCTTAATTAAAATTAAGCACTGTTAAATGCTGTCAAATTTCACCTTCTTTATAGTAGGACGAGGTAGGAATGATTGTTCTCCATCACTGAAAGACCTTTCTTAAAACAAAACAAAACAAAACAAAAAACCCCCCAAAAATCCAGTTGTTGGAACAAGGAAACATCCAATGTTGGTGGTAGATACTAACTTCCTTGTCACAACCTATAGGAACCTAATGTTTTGAGTTAGAAAGCAAAGGTGACTGATCAAGACTACTAAGCATATATAAACCTAAATATTTATTTAATAAGCACTTTATTAAATGGAGAGCTCTGAAGCAAAGTATGTATTTTCTGTGAGGCCCTTTTTATTCTTATCCTTCATATGAAACAGAGGAAGTGAAGGCATAACCTTATTTAATAGTTTTAAAATGCAGGCAGAGAGTAAATTAGAATTGTGTATTCTCTCTGCTTTGCTCACATCTAATCCTGGCATGACCTGTTTCTCTCTTTACACTGTATGAATAGTTTACGAGGTCTTATATTGACCCAGAAACATCAAATACATACATGAAAAGGCTTTTATTTTAACAAAAATTGTGTAAAAATTTTATAGAAGCGAACAAACACGCATTAAACTGGATAGAGCTGTCTGTATGAGACAACTAAACATCATGTTAACTTTAAAAATTAGTAATGATGAACTCAATTACTTACAATGATGAGAAAAGGAAACAAACATTATTTTCTTATTTTATTCTACCTTTGGTGTCCAAAAAACTGATACCTGGAAGAAGTCTGACCTGATGTTAAAAAGCCCAAAAGCAAAACTTAAAAGTAAGAAGGCTCACTGTTCCAGGAGGTATTGTACAGCTTTCAGTACTTAAAGTGCTGTGGACTCCTCTTTAGTCAGTATTAAAAAATATCAAAACTGCACAGCATTTGTTGAATGAATAAATACTGAAACTGAATGTTTTTCATTTTGTTATTATACATTTCATTTGTGACAGCTACAGAGAAATGTACTTGACCTTGAATATTAATAGTGTAAGACCAGAAAAAAACTGAGGGCACCTCAGCGCCCCATGCCTGGGAAGGTGACACCCATATCACTCACGAGAAATGGTCTTGATGCAATAGCAAGAGGATTTTTATTCCAGAGGCTCTGGGGTCCACAGTTGTACACGGTGCAGGGGTAGAGGACTATGGGCCCCGAGTGCAGAATTGGGACAGCTTTTAGAAGTTTAAAACAAAGCCCATGAATCATAAACCAATCATTCCTTAGCATTGAGAGCCCATGTAGTGCGAGCCAATTGATTTGTACCACTCCATAGTTTTTAGGGCAATCAGTTTAAATTATCGGAGCCCTTGCTCTGTGGACCAATTAGTTTCCTATTTTCTCGGAGGTCTATAGCTGTATGAACTCCTGGGTGGGGGTATGGCGTAAGCAGTTTACAGAAGCAAGATAAGCAGCTAATTAGCTCATTTCCCATTACCTTACGGGGCCAGGATTACCTACTCAACAATTTCTGATTGGATTTCGGGCCAGTTCCCCAGGAAGCAGCCAGTGCTTTGTACTGTAAGCTTGGTCAAGAGCTGGTAGCTGGGGTGATCATGTAGTGCTGTCACTGTTCAGGTCTCATTTAGGTAGCCATACTGTTGAGATTTCATAGATAGAATTTTCCTTTTGTATATGAATGGCATGATCTTGCAGAAGACATCCTCTGGCTCATATAATCTGTCTTGCCATTGTTCTCCAATGTTCCCTGAACTTTAGGTGTAGGGGTTGTGTGGATGATATGTCAGTTGGAGCAAGATTTTTTTTTTTATATTCAGTTATTCTCTGCATTTTGACTACATAGGGCTTACCAGCTCTGTGTTGTTGTACAACTATCTTTCACTCTTTTGTTTTAAATATATGTTGGGCCCAATGACTCAGAAAACTGCCAAGTGACAATCCAAGATAGTCCCTTCTTCTGCCTCTTTTTTGTACCTAACAGGATGATGCATTTGCTTTTTAAAAGAATAAATATTAGTGAGGTTCCTCTGAAGTGTTGATAATGGTGGCTAATGTAAGTTCCATGTCCACAGGATAGTAATCATACTCCCAAACCTGACTCCAAGCTATGAAGTGTCAGGGAAAGCATTCAATTAAAAAACCAATTATTACAGACAGATGTGCCAGGATGACATGAGGACTAAGCTATGCCAGCTGGGACAGTCTTTCTTAATGTCAAGGTTCTTAGAAATGCCACCTCTATGTTTGATAAGCAGAGAATTTTTTGAGCAAAAAGTTGTATAATAATATTACTCATAAAAATGTTTTAAGAATGTCAAAAGATATTGGTTTCTATTGATACCCAAATTATATTTTTACAAAGAGCATATACACATGTATATATCATATACATGTAACTAGTATAGATATATTATATATATGTATATGTAGAGATGGTTTTTTTGCATTTAAATTATGTGTGTGTTAATTCCATCTCTAATTCTAAATAAACAAAATATGTCTTACATCTTAAATGAACAAAAATAAATCTACATCAAATAGATTATGTTTCTGAGTTACTAAACCTGATTATAAAGGGAGAAGAAAAGATTATCCTTAGTTTAATTCTGTGTTACCTCAAAGATAATCTTAGGTAGCTTTTTAACAATGTCTCTAGTTGATTGATTTCTTTTTTCGTTTTTTTTTTGTTTTTTGTTTTTTTTGTTTTTTTTGGGATTTGGGTTTTTTGAAACAGGGTTTCTCTGTATAGCCCTGGCTGTCCTGAAACTCACTATGTAGTCCAGGCTGGCCTCAAACTCAGAAATCTGCCTGCCTCTGCCTCCCAGAGTGCTGGGATTACAGGCATGTGCCTCCACTGCCTGGCAGTTGATTGATTTATTTGTATGAGATATTGTAGTTATAATCAAAGAAATTATTAAAGGATGCAAAAAGGGGATGGGAAAATCTTATATTTAAAGTCTTAGGAACCTTAACATTCTAAGTGTTTAGCTTTTAACATTCTACTGTGCAAGGCTGAAATCCTGTCTGCATCATTTGACAACATTTGTTGATGTTGGGGCTCGGTGGGAAACACTAGGGGCTCGGTGGGAAAGCTGTTCCAGAGGATGAGAATGCATTGGGGTGATGACTCTAACCCTGGGACTGTGATCAGGTAGGCTTTGGTTATTTTAGAGAATTAAATAACTCAGAGCTTAATTAATAAGGTTGTGGCCTTGAAAAATGCTGCTATGTGTTCTCAACCACTTATCTCACTGTATAGGCTCCTACAAGAGGACTGTGTCTCTAGGTAGAGAGCTACTCAGGCTTGTTTTAAAGAGGTATTCTCTTAGGATCTATAAATTCCTTGATAACATTTATGATTCCTTTAAGAAAGTCTACTCACCTGACTTTTCAGGTTATCATTTTCAGTGTACTGGGCAAAGTTCACCTGATAAATATTTCAATATGTGTCTCTGCAACTATTGTTTGACATAAATATAATCTGCACACCACAGCTCTTGTTATGCATCTGATCACTCAGCAGTGTGGCTGAAGGCTATTTAAAGGGACAGCTAATGAGTAAAAAATATGTTAACTGATTTGCTTCACTTACTTTTAGATATGATTGAGATTGATTAACACTCTTGCATTAAGAGTGTTAGCCAATGTTCCAAGTTTGTTCTATGAGAACTTTTTGTATCTGGTCACAATGAGCTCATCTTCGAATCTTGCCAGATTTAGTGACATGCGCATTAACATTAAAAGACCCAACTTGTCTAGAATACATTCTTCCTTTAAGTGATAAAAACATCATTAAAATGTGTTATGTCTGCCCACTTTTATGTTGCATTATTCAGAAACTTGATTATCAATACTTTATGGTATCAGAATAATTTTAGACATGCAGAGAAACTAAGATCTAGAGACAGCCTATAAAACTCCTGGGTCAGAGTCCGTCTGACCCAGCAAAGTGGAGGATCCATCCGGAGGCCTCTGGCAGGAGCCTTCCGGGTTGCCACCTCTGGATCGGAAGCAGCCTGGGCCATGCGTCCCATCCCTAAGCAGTGCAGAGGGCCAGCGGTGCATCTGGAGGCTGGCTGCAGGGAGGCATCTTGCAAGGGTGAGTCCTGCATTGACAACAAGACCATTTAACACCAGTGAGATCTAGATGGCAAAAGGCAAACATAGGAACGTTACCAACAGAAATCAAGGCAATATGGAAGCTTCTGAACCCAATTCTTCGTTAATATCAAGTCCTGGATACCCCAACACACCAGAAAAACAAGATTTGGATGTAAAATCACTGGTCGTGATGCTGTTACAAGAACACAAGAAGGACATAAATAAATCTCTTAAAGAAGTTCAGGAGAAAAATGATCAAAAGCTAAAAGCCCTTACAAGGGAAACACACAAAAAAAAAATCACTTAAAGAAATTCAGGAGAATATGGGTCAAATGACAGTAGCCAATAAGGAGGAAATGCAAAAATCACTTTAAAAAGTACAGGAGAAATTTGATCAACAGGCTGAAGTCATGAAAGAAGAAACACAAAAATCTCTCAAAGAATTACAGGAAAACACAAACAAGCAAGTGAAGGAACTGAGCAAAAGCATCCAGGATCTAAAAACAGAAGTAGAAACAACTAAGAAATCGCAAAGGGAGACAACTGTGAAGATAGAAAACCTTGGGAAGAAATCAGGGAACATAGATGCGAATATCAACAACAGAATACAAGAGATAGAAGAAAGAATCTCAGATGCCGAAGATACCATAGAAACCATGGACTCAATGGTCAAAGAAAATGCAAAATGCAAAAAGCTTGTAACCCAAAACATCCAGGAAATCCAGGGCACAATGAGAAGGCCAAACCTAAGGATTATAGACATAGATGACAGTGAAGATTTACAACTTAAAGAGCCAGCAAATATCTTCAATAAAATTATGGAAGAAAACTTCCCTAATCTAAAAAGAGAGATGCCCATGAATATACAAGAAGCCTACAGAACTCCAAACAAACGGAACCAGAACAGAAATACATCCCGTCACATAATAATCAAAACCCCAAATGTACTAAACAAGGAAAAAATATTAAAGACAGTAAGAGAAAGAGGCCAAGTAACATATAAAGGAATACCTATCTTTAAGTCTTCCCTAAGATCATACCAGACTTCTCACCAGAGACTATGAAAGCTAGAAGATCCTGGGCAGATCTCATGCAGACTCTAAGAGAACACAAATGCCAGCCAAAACTTCTATACCCAGCAAAACTCTCAATCACCATAAATGGGGAAACCAAGATATTCCATGACAAAACCAAGTTCACCCAATATCTTACCACAAACCCAGCCCTACAAAGGATAATAGGAGGAAAACACCAATATGAGGAGGGAAACTTCACCCTGGAAAAAGCAAGAGAGTAACCTTCCTTCATCAAACCCAAAAGAAGATAACCAATCAAATATAAAAATAACATCAAAAAATGACAGGAAGTAATAATCACTATTCCTTAATATCTCTTAACATCAATGGACTCAATTCCCCAATAAAAAGAAATAGACAGGATCCTACATTTTGCTGCATACAGGAAACACACCTCAGTGTCAAAGACAAACACTACCTTAGAGTAAAAGGCTGGAAGACAATTTTACAAGCAATGGTCTCAGGAAACAAGCCGAAGTAGCCATTCTAATATCAGGTAAAATTGACTTTCAACCTAAAGTCATCAAAAGAGACACCGAGGGACACTTCTTGCTGGTCAAAGGAAAAACACACCAAGAAGAACTCTCAATCCTGAACATCTATGCTCCAAATGCAAGGGAACCCTCATTCATAAAAGAAACTTTACTAAAACTCAAAGCACACATTGCACCTAACACAATAATTGTGGGTGACTTCAACACTGCACTTTCCTCAATGGACCGATAAGGAAAACAGAAACTAAACAGGGACACGGTGAAACTAATTGAAGCTTTGGACCAATTAGAGTTAACAGGTATATATCGAACATTTCACCCTAAAGCAAAAGAATATACCTTTTTTCTCAGCACCTCATGGTACCTTCTCCAAAATCGACCATATAATTGGTCACAAGACAGACCTCAACAAATATAAGAAGATTGAACTAATCCCATGCCTCCTATCAGATCACTATGGAGTAAAAATGGTCTTCAATAGCAACAAAAACAACAGAAAGCCCACATACACATGGAAACTGAACAACACTCAATATCTTGGTCAAGGAAGAAATAAAGAAGTCAAAGACTTTTTAGAATTTAATGAAAATGAAGACACAACATACCCAAATCTATGGGACACAATGAAAGCAGTGCTAAGAACATAGCCCCGAGTGCCTCCAAATGAAAATGGAGAGAGCATACACTAGCAGCTTAATAACACACCTGAAAGCCCTGGAGCAAAAAGAAGCGAGTTCACCCAGGAGGAGTAGAAGGCAGGAAGTCATCAAACTCAGGGCTGAAATCAATCAAGTAGAAACTAAGAGAACCATACAAAGAATCAACAAAACCAGGAGCTGGTTCTTTGAGAAAAATCAACAAGATAGATAAACTCTTAGCCAGACTAACCAAAGGGCACAGAGACAGTATCCAGATTAACAAAATTAGAAATGAAAAGGGAGATATAACAACAGAAGTTGAGGAAATTCAAAAAATCATCAGATCTTACTACCAAAGCCTATACTCAACACAACTGGAGAATCTGGAGGAAATTGACAATTTCCTAGACAGATACCAAACACCAAAATTAAATCAGGCTCAAATATATCATCTAAACAGTCCCAAAACCCCTAAAGAAATAAAAGGTGTCATAGAAAGACTCCCAACCAAAAAAAGCACGGGAGCAGATGGCTTCAGTGCAGAATTCTATCAGACCTTCAAAGAAGACCTAACACCAATACTCTTCAAACTTTTCCACAAAATAGAAACAGAAGGAACACTACCCAGCTCATTCTATGAATCCACAGTTACACTGATACCAAAACCACACTAAGGTAAAATCATAGTTTACCTTAGTGTTTGTTCTCTGTGTTGTATGATTTATGGATATATATATATATAAACTAATTCATATTTAAGTATGCTCCTCACATTTTTTTTTTTTACTTTTGTACCCTGCCTATTAGTTTTCTGTTTATCTTTCTATTCTTTCTATAGCTTTGCATTTTCTGGAATATCCTGAACTTGGAATCATATAATAGCACATAGCCTTTTCAGATTGTATATAGGTTTTTAATAAGTTTTGAATGAAGTATTGTGATGAATATTAAGGAGTGTTCTGAAATCCTATTATTTATTTATTTACTTAGAGATATCCGTTTGCTCCCGCACCTAAGTTTGCAAGAGTACCTTTACCACACGGAATTGTTCTGCTAACAGTAGCTTTATTAAGTTTTAAAGTTAGTTCGTACTTTCTTCACTTTTATAATTATGCTTATTCATTTTAGAGAGTAGATTTACTGCAGTGAAAGATTCCCATCGTTGACATAGTTCTATGAATTAAACTATGTATTAACATATTTCAGATATTAAACTTAGAATAATGAATTGAAACAGAGTAACTGAGGGGAGGAAATAATTGTTTCCAATTAAGTGTACATGAAGTTTTCTTTTGCAATTTATACTTATAGCAAGTGTTCCCCAGGAAATGTCCATTTTGGTATTTTTATCCCATGAACATCTTCAGGAACAGATGTGTCCTCATTGGAAGTAAATGGGATAATGGATAAGCAGAATGCTTGGCTAGCGGGATGTTTCTGGTTTAATCTTTGCTTAACAAAGGCAACCCATATTTTCCTGTCCTAGTCTTCCAGGACATTTGGGTCAGCAATGCAATGATCTCCCTGAATTGATACTTGCCTTTTGAGTTGAAGATGTGCAGCAGATTTAAACAAAGATTATTTAATTCTAGATGCTGCTTGATTGATGCCTTCCAGATGGCATGATAGCAGTAGTGAGCCGAATGCCATTGTCTTAATTTTCCCACCAAGAAAGTGCTTGACTATTGAGCAAATAGGAAAGAGTCCTGTAGCTAAGCAGATGTTACAAGAAACAGGATTTATACCCAATCAAGATGGACTTAAGGAAAGTAATGAAAAAGATGGGACTTTTAAGAAATCTGGGCTTAGGTTCAGCTGTACCTCATGAAAGCTACAGAGGAAAATACAATGAAATGTTTTTGTATTCAGTCATTTTCTCTATTTTGCACACACACACACACACACACACACACACACACACACACACACACGTTGTGTAATTTAGGTATAATCTGTTTTATTCTTTTATTTTTTCGAAATCAGTTCTTTATATTCAATATCTGATATCCAATCTGGTCTTTTACTTCAATTTTCATAGTGGTTATTTTGAATCTCAGTGGCTGTATTTTAGATTCTAAGAAGAGAGAATTATTCAGATCACATACCTGGGGATGAGTTGCCATCTCTCACCCCATTCACAGCTTTTTGGGAACTTCACTTTTAGAATATCTTTCTACTAGACACACAGAAAAAACAATTTTATTTCCTCATTATGTATTCTCTTCCTACTCTCTGACCTTTCTTATTTCATTTAGCTTGTTCCATCTTCCTCTTTCCATTGTTTAGCCTTTAGATAACAGTTTGAAGAAAGCCAAAGACAGACTCTGATGCATGTATCAGGGACCATGGGAAAGTCTGGGGGCAGAAGAGGGGTTAGGAGGCCAGTTCAATCTGACAGTCTGACTCACAGCACACAGGGAAATAGCCCTGCTGTTATTTTGTTTACATCAATTATAATTAGTCTTATGGAAATTAACATTTTCCAGTTTGATTAAATCTGCTTTAATATTTGAGTGAATAATGGATCTCTACCTAATTTTGGAATTATGCAAATGCAGGTATCTAAAAGAGCCAGCCAAAATCACCCATCAAAAATAAATATTAAGAAATGCCTCTTTGGGATGCTTCTAGCCTAGAAAAGACTAGAAGTACCAGGGTTGGGGGATGCACAGTGGGTTCCCATCTGCTCAGCTGAGAAAGGGAAAGGAGGATCATGGAAGTATTGTGGGAGGGAGTGACCCAATGTGATTCAGTAAACAAGATGTAAAGTGAATAACTTAAAAAAATTACAAAAAAAATCTCTTTGCTCTAAGCCTTTCCTTTTAGGTCATCAACGTTCCTCTGTGACTCCTACCAATACACAAAATGACTAGGCACCCACAGTTAAGTGTCATCATCCCAGAGTTCAAGTTGTATTACAGAGCTATACCAAGAAAATCAATACTTCATTATCATAAAACAGACATATTGGCCAATGGAATAGAATTGAAGAATCAGGTATAATTATTTTATTGGATATATTCTTTATTTACATCTCAAATATTATCCCCTTTCCCAGTCTTTCTCCCTCCCAGATAGCCCCTCTCCCATCCTCCCTCCCCCTACTTCTATGAAGGTGTTCCTCCACCCACCCCATTCCTATCTCCCCACCCTTGATACCCCTACATTGGGGCATCTATAGAGCGAGCCTTCATAGGACCAAAGATCTCTCCTCCCATTGATGCCTGACAAGGCAATCCTCTGCTACATATGCAGCTAGAGCCATGTGTAGCCCTTGGTTGATGGCTTAGCCCCTAGGAGCTCTGTTTGGTTGATATTGTTGTTGTTCCTATGAGGTTGCAAACCCCTTCAGTTCCTACAGTCCTTTAATTTTATATATCTATAAATACCTGATTATTGACAAAGAAGCTGAGGTAGCTAATCAACTCCAAGAAAAGGTATCTTCTAGAACAGTTCTGATACACGTATACATCTTGTCTCTACTCCTGAGACCCATGGCTGGTCCTCAGAAGCCACACTAGACAAGCTAGATTATAAACAACTTTGATGGTACAATGGTTAATATGATTTGAACATTTCTGTGTCTAAAATTCGCACTGTCTCCTTGTAACACTAGAAGGTGGTGCTTATAAAGCCTCTTAAAACTATGGAGGAATGCTGACTTGATTTATTCTTAAGATTATCTACTTAAATTGGCTTTGCAAGTAAGTACAAGCTATTAATGATATTGAAGGCAAAAAATGTAAATGAAATAAATCTGATTTTTAAAATGACTCTACTTTAATATGCTAGAATTTTATTTCTGGAAGAAACACACCATTCTTTTTTTGAGACAAGTCCAGGATGGTGCTGAATTCTTGATTCTCTTATTGTAGCTACCTGAGTACTAGGATTTTGGTTGTAGATAACCACACCTGGCAGAGCAAATGTCTTTATTTCAAGCATTTACAATAAGAACAAAATCTCCGTGCTAGTTTTAAATATTATTGCCAATTGTTCAAGGTGGCATTCAAAGTGAATTCCTTATTGTTTAATTATACCAAAAAGACTGAAGGAGGGCCTGAGAATAGTCTGTATCTGTGGTAGGCTTCTGTTAGTGGATAGGAAAGGATGCCAATATGAGAGTAGAGGTCTGAATTCACAAACAAAATCTGTGTTTGTTTGTCCTTTGCTTGGCCATTCGATGTGATGGATTTGGCTTAAAGCACAACCGCCTTGCTTTTCACTAGAGAATGTTGGACACACTTGCTTTCAGCAGTGTTTCAAAACAGCAGCATGATTACGAAACAAGTAAAGGCAATTTCCTAAGGGAGGTAGCTGCTTCTGCTGACTGTTCCCCCAGCAGAAATGAGGATGTAAAATCATGTCTTGAACAACACCAGGGAAAAAGAATTAAGAAAATGCTGATCATAAAACAGATGCTTTTGAGTTTATACTTAAGATGCCAAAATATCCCCAAATCTCTTTGCTATTTAACCTTTACAAATAATTTAAAAGGTGTTGAAGACATGTAACAGAGTTTTGCGTTATTGCTGTTTTTAATTAGACAATATATAGATTAAAATTTTATTATCACAGAAATAATGTGAAACCATTCCTGACTGTAGTTTTTTCTTCTTATTCCCTGTGGGGACTTTCTTTGGATACCGTTCTCCTTTAGTGCTCCATGCTGCTTTGAAGGGCTGCCACTGAAGACACTCCCACAGGAATTACAAAGCAATCCTCAAATATGGATGGTATCCAAAGGGTTGATGGGAATCTATAGCTGGGAAATATAACAGAGGTTCTACATCAAACAATAGAAGTTCTATTTTAATAATTCAATTGGAATATAACAAATAAGTAAGCATATGCCTTCCATAATTTATTGATGGTTAGATAATATCCATAGTAGGAATAGAAGATGTACAAATTCATGAATTATTCCTCTGCTCAGTCTTTAATTGCTGAAATTAAATGTTTAAGTTGTGCTTCAGGCTTTTATTGTTAATGAAAACAACCATTTATTCTATCCTGAAAAACTTAAATGGAACTTTTTTTGGTGTGTGCAATCAACACACATATTTTTTAGTATGCATTTCTTTAATTTATTAGAGATAGAATTATAATTAGGGCCTGGAGAGAGATGGCTCTGTGTTTAAGAGACTTTTCTTTTCTTTCAAAGGAACCAATGTTTTGTTCCCAACTTCCACATAGTGACTTACAACCATCTGTAACTCTAGGTCCAGAGGATCTGATGCCCTCTTCTGGTCTCAGAAGGCAACTGGTATGCATGCAGGCAAACCCTCAAACACATAAAATAAAAATGATAAACAAATCTAAAAATGAACAACTCATTTAAACATACAAGGAGGCATGCAAAGTCATTTGTTGGAAGTGCTGCAGATTATTAGGAGGAAATTCCATCTGAGTTTAGTTTGACCAGATGTTAGCTTTCCTGCAAATATTTTTTCTTTATGTATGTTATATGACATTTTATATAATGATTTTACCTAGCATACATTGATTGTGCAGTGAGTTAAATTGTGCCATGCTTAGCAAGCTATTTTGTTGCTATGAAATGAATCAGTCAGTGGTTTTTCTAGTATGTTAAGAACTAAACCATATTTCCTCCAAAGTTATGTGATAAAGCACCATTGCGGTTAATCTCAATTGTTAGCTTCATAGGATTTGGAAACATTATGGAAAAAAAATTCTGGGCAAAAATATGAAACATTATCTAGATTGGGTTAACAGAGTTGGAAAGACTCACCCTAAATGTATGGGGTATTATTCCAAGGCATCAGGTTCTAGGCCAAATAAAAAAGAGACCGATTTACCAAGCATTCACTGGTTTCTGTTTCCTGTTTGTGGATGCTGAGACCAGCTGGCTGGAGCTCCAGTTCCCATGACTCCCACTTCATGAAGGACTGTCCCCTCCAACTGTGAGCCAAAAATAGGAGAGGCAATTAAAGTTCAGTCACTAGTCCTAAGCTGCCTCTGTTGACTGGTACTTTCCTAAGAACTCTTCCTCTGAATGCACATAGAGAAAAGGTCATGTGCCATCTAGTGAGAAAGTGACCTTCTGCAAGCTGAGAGGAGAGTGTATTACACGATGTGAATTTTCTGGCACCTTGTACTCGCAATTCCAGAGATGGGAAGAAGTAACTTTCTATTGCTGAGATAACCCAGCAAGTGGTATTTTGTAATGGCAGCACTAGCTGAGACACTAGCTTACCTTTATGGTCAATTAGGATTTTATATAGACCCTTACGGACAATAGGATCCTGGCCTTTGTGAGATAAACAAAGATGACAATAATCTGGAGTCAATAAAATCATATCTTTCTTCAGGGTAATGATATTTTTCCAGAAATTAAATCTAGCTACTCTGTGGGCATCTTGGAGTGTACTCACATTGTTCTGTAGACAAGTCTCCTTTTGCCAGGGGTTCTAATCCCTCACCTCTGACAACTACCACCAAATAAACATTGCTAGGTTCTCCAGTGATCTATCAGTTCACATACTAATATATTGATGTGTGCCATGCAGTGTATGCTGAACTTCAGATACAGCTATTAACTGCATGACAGGTTAAATTTATCAATTCCTCTTACCAGGTTATTTCTACCCCATTAAGAGATAATTTGGTTGTTTTAGTCACTGGACTAACTATTATACTGAGAGAAACACAATTCATTTATACAAGGGTGTAGACATTCATCCACTCTAGCTTCTGTACCAAATGCCATAGACCATGGGGCTAGACAAACAGAAATGTGTTTTCCCACAATTCTGGAAGCCAGAAGCCCAAAATCATTGATTTTTTGCTGATGCCTTTATTCTTGTCATATAGATAATGTTTATTTTCTTTATGTTTTATGTATTATAATCTTTTCTTACTTTTCTCTTTTAAAGCAAGCAAGCAAGCAAGCAAGCAAGCAAGCAAACAAACAAACAGGGTCTCTTATAGCCTAGGCTTTCCATCCTGGAATGTTCTTGAAATCTCTATCTCTCTGTCTTTCCCACTGAAGTTTTAGGGTTATAGGTATATATTACCTCACTCAAGTCTTAATCTCTTTATGAGAACCCATTACACAATCTTTTGTTCCATTTTTTATTTCTTCACTTATTTATTTAAATTTTAAGTTTTTGTGTAGATGTACACATAAATTTGTGGGTGTGTTTCTCTGTGTACCCTGCACATACAAGAGGCAGAAAAGGCCAGAAGATGGTGTTAGATCCCCTGGAAATGTAGTCGCAGGTGGTTGTGAGCTGCCATTTGTATTCTGGGAAGTGAGCTCAGATGCTTGGCAAGAGTAGTAGGAACTCTTAATCACTGAACCATCAATCTAGGTCTTCTTGCTCTTTTGTTTATGTGATGCTAATGCCTGGACCTAGGACCTTGAAAATGCTAAAGTGAGTGCTGCAATACTGATGTATATGTGCAGACCTAGAATGCATCTCCTGAGACCTTCTTATTTTAGTTGCTCTTTGAAGATATTCACACAGTCACAGTCGCATTTTGAGCAGAGTTAGGATTTCACCATATAAATCTTGAAGAAATTCAATTCAATTGCAAAATTGACTATACTTAATTTAATATTCTTCAAGGTTTACACTATAAATTAATTTGAGGAAACAGTGTTTGCATCTTGAATACAATTTTATTTATTTGGTTTTGCCATGAGGTAGCCTACTGGGGAGAAATGTAATCTCAGAATTGATCAGCCTTGTTTTATAGATTTTTTTTATGTATCTGTGCTTCTTACTTCTGCATGACTAACAAGACACATGAGAACAAACGAGAACAGTCTTTATGCTATGTGATATTTGAGAACAAATTATTAGTCCCAATGAGAAGCAAATTTGAGCGGTCTTAGCAGTGAACAATTCTCTCAGAGAACAGGAGAATGGAATCTGACTCACTGGATTTTATTCTGCAGATTGCTTGTTCAGTTTAAATGAGGTCAGAGTCTTAGTTCTATTTCCTTGGTTTTGCTAATCCTCAGTTTTGACTCCAGTACTTTTCCTTTATTCCTAAGATTTTCAGATATTTAGCAGACTTTGCTGCAGTTATCTTGGCATTCATTTCTCATAAAAAGTCTTACAGTTTTACCATCATCATTGCTTTATTGTGATTGGTATTTTGAATGTTGTTTGCCTTATTTTATCTAACTTTTCAAAAAATAACCTCTATACAATTTATTTTTTATTCAAGGAGAAAGCTAAAACTCTGGAGTTGATAATAATTTGTAAAAGGAGATGCTTTCTAGAATCCAGACAAAAAATTTTGATTCCAAACCAGGCTTTCCAATTAAAAAACAGCAAGCCTTGAAAATGTATTGACCTTTTCTGTTTTGATTTCATTACTTGTAAAATAGGGGACTCAATGTTGTTACAATAGAAGACAACAGCTCCTTGTTAAAAAATGGTTTAATTCAAGCACTGCTTAGAACTCAGACACACTGAGAAGATGGTAGCAACAGTCTTTGTGGTTTTCACTGGATAGCTATGGTAATGCCTGGCATGCACGTCTTGGATTACATGCTCCCTGTTCTCACGGTTTAGAACCCTTAACAAGAAGAACTCAGGCCAAGTCCTGAGGCTATTGTACTGGTGGGGTATGAATTTGTCTTCATTAATGGGACCTCCTTTAAACTAGGAACATGGCTTAGGTGGGAGTCAAATGAGCTTTCAAATCCCCCCTAATCCTAACTCCATTCTTCTTCTACTAACTTGTGATGGCAAAAACAATGTACTTGTAAGCTTCATTTTCAGTTTTGTACATGTTCTGTGCTCTTTTATACAGCACCTGGAAGCCATTACAATTTATTTTAGCTAACGTTTCCTTTCTTCTCTTTGTATTTTTCCATCACAACTCTGTTTACTACCAGACAGTTTCTCTTGAGTCCTTTTAGTTTCTTTCAGGGACTAGTTTTGTTGAAACTCCTTAGAGTGTTCTCCTTGAAGGGCATCTGAAAATATAGTATGTTTTACCTTAAAAAACGATGGTGAAATGTAGAGAAAAAGCCAAAGGAGGAGGGCCAGGCTCGAGGAAGAGACTCTGTGTACAGGGAGGTTCTAGGGAGATAGACCCAAGGGACAGGGTGAGCGGCTAGACAGTACAGACTTTGAGACTGATAAGAAAAACCTGCACCATTGGCCATGCTTGTTAATTTTATTAAGCTTTCTGATGCAGAGGACAGAGTTATTACATTTTATGTTTCAAAGATTTAATGATGTAAAAATTTGTTAAGTGTATATATTAATAAAATGCAATATATTAAATATGTAACATAATATTTATGTATATACATGCATACATGTATTGTTCCTAGAGTTATAATATCACCTGGTCCTATAATAGTTGAGACTAGTTAAGAATATTCTCCAAGAATCCCAGGTCAGGAAAGTGGGGTGAGGGGTTAGTAAGCAGAAGGATGGAGGATAGGATAGAGGGATTTCTGGGGGTAATGAGGAAAGGGGATAACATTGAAATGTAAATAAAGCAAATGTCTAATAAAAAAGAATACTCTTCTGGAAGAGTTAAGAATTCAGTAATATATAGCTTCTATATTGACATATTTCTATTTTCTGCCTTTGCAACAAATAATGTGCCCCCCATTTGTGCTTAGACCACAGCAATGAGGTTGGAGAGGCAAGCAATCTTTTAACAGAGGCCATGTCTACTTGGGGAGCAAGGTACAAGGTGAAGGTCAGAGAAAGAAGTGGATGGTGAAAACTATGCAGTGATTTGCGTTCATGCGAGGAACAATGAGCTCTGCACTCATTTCCTCTTCTCATGAAGCCTCAAATGCTAAGATAAACCCTGGGTAAATTATATCAGTAAGCCTCAGATTCATACAATAAAGCTCATATGAGTTGTGAATGAGTCTATTTAAGGTGTTTGATACTGTAGTCAGCAGCAGTATACATAGAAGCATATGTATAAATATATATATGTATATATATATTTATACTATTTCTTTATGTATAATACCATATATAGGCATGTTAACATATCATATATGAATGGATTAATGAATGAAGAGAGATTTGTAATAAGGAGTTGGTGTTTATGTTCATGGAGGCTAAAAAGTCATATAATTTGCCACCTGATATCTAAAGACCCAGGAAAGATGGTGGATATCTCATTCTTAATCTGAAGATTAAGAACATGAGAAACAACAATATAAACTCCAATCCCAGGGAAAAAGATGTGCTGTGTCCCAGCTCAGGCTGCCAGGCCAAAAATAAATAAATAAATAAATAAATAAATAAATAAATAAATAAACAAACAAACAAACAAATAAATAAATTCTCTCTTCTTTTGCCTTTTGCTTTTATTGTTCAGACTTACAACAGATTCTAGCCATACTGGTGAGCCATCTGTTTTACATAGTCTTTCAATTTAGATGCTAATCTTATCTGGAAACACACCTAGAAATAATGTTTGGCCAACTATTTGGGCATTGAATACCTTACGATGTCATTACATGAGGTTAAAATTAGATATTTGGGACATCTTTCTTGGCTATATCATTGTTGTGTCATAGTTATACTACTTGGTGATTACAAGTAGGCCATGATAGCTCATTTATACTTTGAGTAAACATCATAGTTGAGATAAGCCCTATTTTAAAGCAGACATTTTCTTTTGGTATCATGTACCACTGCTCTGAGGGCATCCTTCCCTACTGTCTTGTGTGTGTCATCATCCATTTTTGTGAATTCCCACACACTATCCCATGATCACCTTACCTGTTTTAACCTCTACTCACACCATGGCATCACTTTGTTGTGTATCAATTGGAATGAGCTCTGTGTTGTGTGTCTGCCTTCCAGCAGGATCTGTGACTACCATCGATGCAAATACCAGGTCTCTCCTTCATCTTTTTCCTTGAGTAAAACAGAAAAAAGTTTGTATGAGTTCAAAATGATTTCAGTAAATATCCACTTATGAAGTATTTCTGGAAGCTCTGCTTTGATCTTGAGATAAGAGACCTTGCAAGTTGGGAAAACATAGCAAGAAAAGACAGGGATAGTTTTAGAGAGACAGTTATTAGTTTTGTGGTTTTCTGTCCTCTAGAGACTACTTCCATCTTTATTTAGTATACATTTTTTGCTCTGTAACATTCCCCATCAAAATCCAAAACAAAACAAAACCAGAAAAATATTACTTTCTATTGTAAACTCAGTTGTTCTCCAAGTTGTCTAATTGGCATAGGAACCACATTCTGCAGGGTGATGCTCCCCTCAGCACACTGATGTCACAGGTGGTTTGGAAATTTGGTGAATGTACCTAGGTTGTTCTTTTCAGTAGATTAAATTATAATGTATTAAAAAGTATCAAAATACTAAATAGAATTTCTGCTTATAATAAAGAGGCTGAGTATATCACAAAGGTGAACATAGAACTTTGTGCTTACAGTGTGTCATTCTGGGAGTGAAGACTTCACCATGACAACGAGCAACACTTCTTTTTTATCATTGGACTAACCACCCATTTTGGCAACATGATACTTGTTATAGGCTGTTAATTTACAGAGATGCAAAGAATTATATAGAATTTTCCTACGATAGAAACTGATTTAATTACTGTTAAAATAATAGATAAGAAGCATGTTCAAACATTCCCTGATCACGTGAGTTCTTTTTTATCAAACACACAACAAAAATGCATATTCAAGTTTTATATGGAAAGAACATAAAGGATATTGTGTACTGACTACCCTCTTCCCCTTTTCTAAAAGAATTTGAAATAAACACTTTTTGAAAAGTAGAATACCACAAACAAGTGTTGATCTTGGAAATCTTGACTGAGGATCTCACTGCCTTTGTGAAGACTTCAAAGAGTCACAGAAATCTGTAGCAGTCTTTGTTGTGGCTACTTCTCCAGGGCAGTGGATAAAAAAGCATATCAAATGCCTGAGCCTTCCCTTTTCCAGTGTGTTATCTGATTGCCTTTTTCTCTATTTTATTTATTCTGTTAATACCGACTTTATTCCATCACCACTGGGAAAAGAAATCTACCCTACTAAAAGTCACCTTTGATTTGAGCCCCAAGCTTATCTATAGATGATCATGTTTTATAAGCAAATAAAA
Organism: Apodemus sylvaticus; assembly: GCF_947179515.1. NCBI lineage: Eukaryota > Metazoa > Chordata > Mammalia > Rodentia > Muridae > Apodemus > Apodemus sylvaticus. The sequence continues at coordinate 48,881,564 of NC_067473.1, forward strand.
ATGTGGTTGGTTATTTGTGTCTGAGAAATTATTTATACAAACATTCCTGTATGTTAAGGCTTTCCTAGATTACTTATTCTAAAATAGGACTTTCCAATTCCATTTTCCCTTTAAAATCCTAAATAACCAGAAAGCTGTGTTCATCGTAAGTGCATTATACTTTCCCCTCAGAGAGGAGTGCTAGCCTTGCATATGTGCTACACACATGCATTCATAGAGAGGTATTGTGAACATGTTTGTGCTTTGGTAACTAGTAGCTGTTGCCGTCTGTTCCCATTCATTTGTAATGGTCCTAAGGTGACTGGAAGAAGAGAAATGAGACTGGAAATCACTACAGACTAGAGTATTTTTTAATGAACCTCTGTGGAAACTCTTTTTTACACTTATAAAGACTTGTCAATTCAAACTTTGCACACATACTTTAAATCATGGAAATGTTCAAGGATTCTAGGAAGTATTAGGGCATGTGATTAATATCTGACAAATTGAAATATATCTGAAACCTAGTAAATGTCAAAGATGAGATATAGCAATATAGTGTTAGATTTATGATAAATTTAAGAGTATTTTGGCATTTATTTTAGTGCCTAAATATGACTGTATAAAAGTACTGTTTTGGACATATTTTCTTCCTTCTTCATATTGTTTATAAGAACATATTAAGATTGCCAGGTGGCATTTTCTCATTTTATATGGGCATGATATCTGAAAGAAGATGTTTAATTCTTTTTAGAATATTTTAAAAGTCTCTTTAAACTCTACCATATCAGCCCTTTGGAATTCGCTGCTCAGATACACACTGCACTATTTCTAGCTTAAGCCTCCCAGATGTCTTTGGTCTCCACTCTAATTGTCACCCCTACACTCCTTCCCTGTCTCCCTGGCTTAGTTCACTGATGTTCCTGTCTACAGACTCAACCTACCTCCATCCAAGTCCATCTCTGACTTGAAACATTAACATTGAATGGCCCCTGTCTTCTGTCTTCATCTATTGGAGCACAATGCCTCGACACCTGCCCATCTTCTAAAATAGTGCTTTAAATTCATTCTATTAACAGTATGAATTATTGCCTGGCATACACATGCTGAAATTCCATTGTCTTCTATTTTATCCATGTAACAGTGTGGGTTTCCATCTCTTGGTCTTTGATGGTTGCTATTAGATACAGACTAGTTCCCTTTACTCAACCCAAAACAATCAATATTGTTATCTAAGAAATAAGCAATCATATATTTATTTGGTTAATGTCTGATAAGTGACATCTCATTAATATTATGATATGGATGAAAAGTCTGGATTTCTAAATGCCCTACCCTTTTCTGAGACTGAGACACAATATGGATAATTTCAATCCATGATGGGTAGCTAGAAGTATGGTAAGTCTTGGTTCCATCTTTGTTTTGATTCTGTGTCCTTTGTGACAGAGTTCTGCTCAATTGTCTACATTAGCACTCTCTGAAGGAGTCATGATATAAAACTGGCAATTATCCTCACCTTCAAGGCTAATGACACTAAAATAAGAACAACTAAGTGTTTTAGCTTTTCCAGAGTTCTTCCCAAACCCACAAAAATGTGTTTAGAACTTTGCAACAATGCTCTAAACATGAAGTCATCTTTAGCCTTGAGAATAATCTTTGCAGGAAGATCAACCCACGATGAGACTTTCCTTCTCCAAAGCAGGAGTCATCACCCCATTACAGAATCTGAGGCCACTGCCCTAAGCAGGCAAAATAGTCACAAAATTAGAGACTCACTGGTCTTCCAAAGCTCTTCAGATCCATGTTTGAGCTAATACTCTGCCAGAGCACAATTTGACCAAGACTTCTTGACTATGTCTATGTCTTGTCCTCCCTTTCAATACAGTCACTGTTGAAGTACTGCCAAAGCCAGAGCATGATGATAAACCTTAGCTTTCTGATAGAGCTATGGTGATCACATTTCTTTCTGGTCTTTCAGTATTACTTTTTAGATATCTGGGGAGAGTGTCCCAAGCTAAGTTTTTGAAATTGACAGGTTCAGGCTTCCTGTGATCCAGGACTGCTACAACATTCTCATTGTTTCCAACCTCTTGTCCTAGGCACAGTATTCTTAGTTATTGATCATGGGGCTTTCCTGCCAATCCATTACTGGACTTAAAATCTAGATGCTGAATGTTTAGGCCCTAGATCATTGTTCCTTAGGTGAGTAGATCAAGTCTGCCCCTCTCTCTTTGCCTGATTACTTCAACTTTTTGTACCAGATGTTGCAGTAATCTGATATGACTTATTTCTGAGCTTCACCAGAGAAAATATTGACTCAAAAATTCACAAAAACCATTGAAGGATTAAAAACAAACAATGAAAAAATAAAAAATTGCCCACCCAATAAAATATCATATTTAATTCTCTCTTGATGTATTAATCCCCATAAGTCCTTCCTTATTGATAATTGATTATCTGCTAGAGGAACTCTAAGCTCATATTTGTTAAATACTTCTAATTTACAGATAAGAAAGTGTGAGCTTGTGTTAATGTGGCTTGTCTATGATCATACTGGAAAATCCACACTTAATGTTTTTCTTTTAGAAAAAGTTAAATCATCTGGTTCTGCTTTTGGATTGTTTGAAAATGAGTAACTGTTTCTCTATCTTCATGTTCAGCTATTTGGAGGCTGATGGATTCCAACTTTTAAAATTCAGAGAACTAGTCATGGTGTTGTATCAGTACTAGAAACAATATTTAGGGAAAAGTTTAATTTTTAAAATCATATGTTTGAAAACCAAACAAAATTTTAATTTGTGGGTCTATCAATTGGACTGACAGTGTCAGCAGGGGGCAGCCAGCCACTAAAATTTGGAAATGTATTTCTTCTTGGCTTTTGTTTTTGTTTTTAAATTTCTGTTTTAAGATTTATAAGATCAAGAGACATGAACTGCATAATAAACTACTGATAGCATTTGGTTAAATATAATAAGAATGTATTGCTTAACCTTTAATTATTCTAGGGACAAGTAATTTTGATACTAACCCCTTGTAGTTAGATTCCACTAGTTTAAGATCATTGTCTGCCCTGGCCTCAAAGAACTGTTATTTTATATTAGATGGCCACCCACATGTTTGCTTGAGAGGGAATCTAATATATTTTTAGTTCCAGTTGACTGGGCAACACCTCAGTGCCTCCCACAGGCCCTTGAAGTGTAGATGATTCACTGGAATGACTGGCAAGAAATTCAGGAAGTGCTGCATCAGGAAGGACAACCAGATGAAACCTGAACAAACAAAAGGCTGAAAGGGAATGTTGGTTTTCTTAGTCACTGTTCTTCTGCTGTAAAGAGATACCATGACCATGACAACTCTTAAAATGAAAAGTACTTAGCTGGGGGTTTGTTTACAGGTTCAGAGACTTGGTCATTTTTATTATGGTGGGGAACATGGCAGCACACATGGCAGACATGGGACACACACACACGCACACACACATACACACACACACACACACACACACACACACACACACACACAGAGAGAGAGAGAGAGAGAGAGAGAGAGAGGCAGACAGACACTGAATTTGACATGGGTTTTTTGAAACTTCATAGCTCACACCAGTGACACACTTTCTTCAACTTCCTGATGCCTAAGCATTATGAGTCTATGGAGGCCATTCTTGCTCAAACATTCACAATTTATTCCCTGGCCCCCATAGGCCTGTAGTTAAATCATAATGCCAAATTAACTACAGCTTCAGAAGTCACCATAGTATACCTCAGTCTCATAGTGCTTGCAAGTCTAAAGTTAAAAGACAGAAACTCAGCAGAACAATCTCTCATGTTGACTGCAACACACTTCTCTCTTTTGGGTTCATTCCAGAGAGTGCCTGTTTATGGAGACACATGGACACATAAGGCTCTTATTCAAATCACCATGTATATCTTCTGTATATTGTCTACTCATGCTATCAGGACTGTTATTGTCCTCGCATTTAGTATGCTTAGCACATAGTGTCACCGGACCTTGGAACCTAGAAATTTTTCTAAGATTTCATTTCATACACATGATTGTTTATTGACCATATGTTTGAATTTCTAGTCCTATTTTCCACAGAGATTGGAAATGTGGACTAATATACATGGCATACAGACCAACATTATGATCACATATTTGTCTTTTTCAGCATAATTACCTTATCCATGAAGATACCCTGGGACTCTGCATGAAGTTTCTTACTATGACATGGAAGATTCCTCAATAATTACCCCTAAATTCCAATGATTGAGATTTCTTCTCCCAAGAATCTAAAAATAAGCTTAGGCAGACTTATTATTTTACAAAATCATACAAATGCACATATACCCACCATTCCCAAAGCATATTAGCATTTAACAATAATATAGTTATTATATTTTATTATCTTTTACTATTACTAAAAAACTATAAAAATTTCCTATTGGTGATACACTGTAGATTTCACCTTGGGAAACATTTGTGTCTGATTAAATATAGCTTGAAGCTGAAAAATGATTAGAGAGCACATTCTGAAGCCTCAGCTTTTACTTAACTTGTATTGACAGTGCCTACTCTAGATCTGGATGTGTTTTATGCCCCAAGAGTTTATGTTGGAAGCTCTGACCTAGTGTGGTCATTTATGGGTCATAGTTTGAACAATTGGGATGTGGGATACAGTTGAAGAATTGTGGCCTTCAGAGGGGTTTATGATAGTGGTAATGGGACTGCTAAGCTCTTTGGACAAAGTTGTTAAAGATCTTACAGGAGACTTGAGTCTCTCCGACTTCATGTTTTGAGATGTGATCTCTTCCTCCTGTGAATGTACCATTGTGCTGACCCTCTAACTCCTCAGCAGAAGTAAACCAATAAGAGCACACAATGCCAGACTAGATTTCTGAACAGTGAACTAAGGAAACCTTTCTTTATAACATTAACATGCATCTATTACACTTGTGGAAACTAGACTAATACATTCAGTATTAGGAAAGAGTAAGCAAATTATAGAAAAATAATAGATAGCAAAAGAAAAATGACTTAGCAGTAGGTAATATAGTGTATTTAGTCAGGCATAAGAAGACATGAGATGTTATTGTCTTAATGGGATTCGTAGTAGCTATGCTACCTTAAAGATCTGGCTGTTCTTAATTTCTCTTCTCTATGTCTAACATGTGTAAGTCACATAAAATTATTGTAACTAAAATTATGTATCTTATTTTAAAATGTAAAAGTATACAAAGAGTAGTCAAGCCTATGTTGTCAAAGAGGGACTAAAATCAAAAACTTATAATAAAATGGTACATAAAAGTACAGTGAGATTTCAGATGTCAGTGCTTGTGAATGAAATAGAGCAAATTCATTTCAAGGGAGACATTGGGCTGAAGTCTACACACTCCTGTTCATACATGGAAATTGTAAAACAAGTATTTTTTTTTGTCTAACATTATACTTCAAGCCAATATGGAGGGAGGCAAAGAAACTTACATGTTTAGAAAATATCTTTCATTCTGGAAATGTGTAAGCCCTGAATAGATTTCTTTAAAAAATGTAACTGATTTGTAGACTCCTGAGGGGTGAAGCTAAAATTAGTTTAGTGCTACAAAAGAGGAAAAAAAGAAATAGGAGAGAGAAAAATAAGTTCTGTGTAAAATAAATACACCAAGAGGAATTAAAGAACAGCAAAAGTCAACTCCATGGTATGAATTCTCACTCATTGTAAACAAATCTGCTCACAAACAATAACAACAGAAGGAACAGAGGTCATTTATGAAAACAAAGATAAATTAAATGATCTAGGAATGTGCTTTAAATGAACATGCTTAAAGTCTTTGAAGTAATAAAAAATAATATCACAAAACAGTGGGAATATTAAAACAGCACAGGTGCTTATGAATTGTGAGCCCATTAGAACCTGTGTAATTAAAAACTAATTAAAATAGAGGCCCAATGAGCATTCTAATTAAGTGAGTTGAGGGAAAAATTATAATATAGAACTTTGAAAATTACATACATCAGAGCTTAAAATAAATGAAAGTAAAGATATTCAAAGTAAAGTTTAGATAGATAAAGATGTCATTTATTTATATTTTTTGGTAAAAACTACAATGTTCAGAATGGGAAACAGTTTCCAAGATTGAAGAAACATAAATCCTTATGTTAAAGGAATTTTGAAAACCCTAAATTTAATAAATGAATAACATATTGTGCCTTATAGCCTTAAGATTTCAAAAATCTATACCCAGCTAAACTATTAAAAGGAAAACAAACACAATTTAGAAAACCACAGAAAGAAATTGACTGAATAAAGAGTAATATAATGTGCTTAATAAAGTATAATACATTATGGAAACTACTTACCTTATACACTTATTTCAAATGTAATTTTATTTTTTTAGTGTTTTTGAGACAGGGTTTCTCTGTGTAGCCCTGGCTGTCCTGAAGCTCATTCTGTAGAGCAGACTGGCCTCGAACTCAGAAATCTGCCTGCCTCTGCCTCCCAAAGTGCTGAGATTACAGGCGTGCACCACCACCGCCTGGCACAAATGTAATTTTAACATTAAGTTCAATTAACTACACATGGAAAAAATTACAGATTATTAAGAGAAAAACTTAGTACCAGGGTTGGGATAGCTTCCTCTGAGTTGTTGATCACAGAGGGCCCCAGAAGCCTCCAAACAACAGGGGCTATTACTACTATTCTTGGTTGGTCATTTGAAACTTGAAAATAAGATCCTATTGCTGAAGACAAAGCATGCTTAGGTAATAGGAGTTTGAGAAATCAAATTGCAAATGAACTAAAAACAGCCCCCTGCCTGCTGGCTAGATCTCATAGGTTCTGAGGTTGCTATGTAGTATGCTAAGGGAAAAAAGTCAACAATACTATTCACTGGTGAACTCTGTGAGCTACACTAATTATCTCCCTGTAAGAGGCACTCAGTAGTATAATGATGGCACGACTATTATATAGGCAGCTGGCCCCTTTCTGATCGGATTCAAATGTTCAAGAAATCTTCAAAGAAGGAGCTCATGGCTAGTATTATAAACATAGTAGAGGCTGGGAAGATCATAGGCCCAAGGATGGATATGTGGTCAAATTCCATTCTAATATCCCTTGTTATATCCATAGATTAGTGCTGTTCTCAGCTTCCTTCAGAGAATCTTCCTATTGCATGCATCAGGTAGTAGTTGAATGCAGGGATTCATAACATAAAATAAGGATTGGAAGAGTGCTCTGTTTTAAATAGGACAGCAAGACAGCATACTTTGAACAAGACTCAGAACTGTGGGGCAAATGGAACTGTGTCACCAGTTAGAACTGTTGAGGTCAAGCATAGTTTTTCTTTTTTTTTTTTTTTTGATATATTTTTTATTTACATTTCAAATGATTTCTCCTTTTCTCGCTCCCCACTCCCCTAAAGTCCCATAAGCCCTCTTCCCTTCCCCTGTTCTCCCATCTACCTCTTCCTACTTCCCTGTTCTGGTATTGCCCTATACTGCTGCACTGAACCTTTCCAGAACCAGGGTCACTCCTCCGTTCTTCTTGTACATAATTTGATATGTGGATTATGTCTTGGGTATTCCAAGTTTCTAGGCTAATATCCACTTATCAGCGGGTGCATACCATGATTGATCTTTTGAGACTGGGTTACCTCACTTAGTATGATGTTCTCTAGCTCCATCCATTTGTCTAAGAATTTCATGAATTCATTGTTTCTAATGGCTGAATAGTACTCCATTGTGTATATATACCACATTTTTTGCATCCACTCTTCTGTTGAGGGATACCTGGGTTCTTTCCAGCTTCTGGCTATTATAAATAGGGCTGCTATGAACATAGTGGAGCATATATCCTTATTACATGCTGGGGAATCTTCTGGGTATATGCCCAGGAGTGGTATAGCAGAATCCTCCAGAAGTGATGTGCCCAGTTTTCTGAGGAACTGCCAGACTGATTTCCAGAGTAGTTGTACCAATTTGTAACCCCACCAGCAGTGGAGAAGTGTTCCTCTAATTGTTTATCTAATACTAAGTGATCAGTCCTAGAAAGATGAGCATATGGAAAAGACTCAATAACCCCAGCCTGTAGAATTTATAAATATATAAAAATAATAATTAAGAAGAAAAGGTTTGAGAGGGATTTGGGGGTACACGGGAGGAATAATAGTGGCTGATGGGTAGAAATGTAAATTCAGCACCCATGCATAAAACCCACAAAAATAATAAAAAGAAGAAAAAGCAAAAGACAAACAGAAAGATTTTCAATTCTACAGTGGACTGGAAAAAGACCTCAAAGATCTAATTAGTAAATATAAAATATAAAATGAGTGAAACTAGTGTTAATGAAGCACAGCAAATACGAACTATTTAATTTATTGACTATAACTTCATAAATAAGCTATAGTTGTTCATGTTTGACACACACAAGATTAAATGAAGGGATACTTCAAATTTGTAAGTTGACCTGTAAATCCCCAGTGTGATGGTATTTACAGATGGGGCCTTTGAGTGGTATATTGTTATGTTTGGGTTTTGTAACACAGTTTAAGTGACTGGATGTTTTACAGCAGAGATTATTTTCTAATGTTCTCTGCCTTCTTAATTCTATTTCATTGGTAATTAAATTTCAACATATGAATTATGGAGAACACAGACATTGGATCACAGAAGGAAGCATTATTAGGTCATGAGATTGGAAGTTTCACAGTATGATTAATACCCAAGTCAGGCAGAGTTTGCTAGAAGAGCCGAATTCTGGCTTTGATACCAAGTAGGGCAAACAAACAAACGAACAACAACAACAAAAACAAAAAAAAAAAACAAAAACAAAAAAAAAAGAAAAGAAAGAAAGAAAAAGAATATTTTCCATCAGTCAGTGCCTTTAATATTGATCATTATAGAGGCGCCCCTGCAGATACACATACAGGCACGTTCTCTGCCCTAAGCATATTGCAATCTTTTCATGGTGACAAGGCAAGACAACACATCACAGTAATTCAGAGACAAAAGAAGTGACACTTTTCTCTGGCAACTCAAGGTGACCTGGTGCAAACAAGACAGCGGTCTTGAGCATAGTGCATCTGTCAGCACCATGCACATAGATGTTCTAGCCTTCACAATAGACAAGACAAATTTTGTTTGTGAAAAATAAAAGTCTATCGTCTTCAGTACTGTTCTTCAGTATCTTGTTATAGCAGTCTGATCATAATAAGGTATAGGATGTGGTGTGTGGGAACATGGTCCAAGAATGGAATTATGGGAAGAAAATTCTAAGTGCTTGTGAAAAACTCAGAGAAAACAAGAGTCTTGTGAATCACTTTTATCAAAAAAACACAGAAGTAATTTTGGATTACCCTTTCATGCTCCTTGGATGAGGTGGATAGAATGAGTTTACTTCAGTTTATTCATTACAACTGGCTATTGTCATTTGTTTATATGTATTTATGGAAAAACATACTTTTGCCTTGTGTGTCTTGTCTACCGAGTCAGAGGATTAGGGAGTTTGCTGTAAAAGCATGTCCCTTAGTAATGTTGAAAGTTACACCCATAAAGTCTCATCATCATAATTAACATGAGCTGATAAGATTTTCACTTGCTTTCCTCCCTCCTGGATTTCTCCCTTCGTACTCTCCTTCAAATTGATGGCCTTTTCCACTATTTGTTATTGCATACACACACACACTCACATACACACACACATCCATCCATCCATTCATTCATTCATTCATTCATTCATTCATTCATTCATTCATAATAAAACCTCATCAGTCTGTATGATGTAACTTGTATTTGTTTTTCAGGGCCAACCATTTGGCCCTGGACAACCAGTTGGTGTACTACATCTCCTGCTCTAGATTTCTTTGGTTGCTTATAATTCTTTCTTTATCCTCCTTACTTGTGATTCTTATTTTCTCTATTTGGAACTTGTCTTTTTTCGTAAATTTTACTTTTGATCTTCCTGGGAGCTAAATGTTTAGATGATATTCTCATAAGACTAACATATAAGTGATTCTCAAGATCTCTCTCCCCATTCTCCTGCAATGTTCTCTTAAGTGTTAGGCTCAGGAATTTTGTAGGTATCTATTTGGGACTGAACACCACAGTGGCACACACATACCTTTACAGTAACTATCAGTTCTTTCATTGGATTTGAGGTCTACTCAACAGGAAAGAAATCATTCCTGGGACTGGAAGCCTATAGCTACCCGGGGCTAGAGAAGTCATGGATCTTGGAGAAGACTAGGACTTTACTAAACCAGCTTAATATCTAACTACAGACTACCATATTTTTTGTCATCATCCTAAGAACAAAATACCTGGTAATAGTTTGGATTTGGGTTTAATAGATTGTACTTCCATGGCTGTATGGGTAACTCAGCTCTTTGGGGTTGATTTCTATATGTTCTTCTACATCTCTTCTGAGTCAACAGATTCAGTATTTAAGCAACAAACATTGGTGGCATCAACTCTATGAACTTACTAGTAGTCACAGCACAAATTTTCATGTCCTTAGGCAATTTAGTTTAGCTATATTTAAAATCTTTATTTATCATCTATGAAACTTAAAAGGTGATTTTCAAAGTATAATAACAATTCAAAAATTATGGGCTATAAGGAATTATGGAAGTAAACTCTCAAGAAGAAACAAGAAATTTCATCAAACATTCTATAGATAAAGTTGAACTATTTTCATACTTTCTCTAGGAATATTATATGTCAATACTATATATCTATAGCTATATCTATATGTCTATATCATTTATATCTCTATCTATCTATCTATCTATCTATCTATCTATCTATCTATCTACAGATAGAGGTAGTGGGAGCATGTTATCAGAAGCTCATCATAGATCAAGTTTTTCTGCTTTTAATCATTCTAAAATTAGGTAATCACTTAAATTTGATTTTATCCTATTATATAAATAATTGAGGATCTAGATAAAGAGATTTAAGACAGAGAGACAAGTGATACATGGCATTGTGCACTCACCCATTTCAGAGGCGTTCTCACAAAAGACTGTGACTGGAAAACCATGTGTAACATTATTCATAAATATGTATTTCAGCTTCAATCTACATTTTCTTTAAAAGCTTTAATTTTCTCGTATAGCATGTCTTGAAGCAGAACGATATCTGGGACTTATTAGCCAGGTCATAAAGCTAAACTGGTTTTAGGTTCAGTGAGAACCCATGTCTCTAAAAAAGGTAAAAAGGCATCAAGGAAGAAAACTTAAAAAAATCTCTGGTCTCGACATATGTATATAGACATGTGCCTTGGCACACCTACACATATACTATATACACATATACTATACATATACTATATATATTATATATATATAGAGAGAGATAAAGATATACATATGATTTATTTTTTCCATTTACTAATAATTTTGAGTATACATTCAAATATTCATAATTCAGATTTTAAATATATTTGGGACTTGCTGGCCATCAGAAATGTACTTTTGTTTATTGTCAATCTGTAATTTGGGATAATTTCTCTATTATTTTGGTTTTAGTCTTAAGGTTTGCTATGCTAGTTGTTATTGTGATGGGCTTTGTGGCTGTAAAATTGTTTGTGGACAATTGTGAGTGACAATTCATTATGATGCTGTGTTATTTCTTCCAGATTGGCACTTCCTGGGTTTTTCTTTTTACAACACTGAATCACTTCAATTTTATTTTAAGAATTGAAATGATTTATGTTCCTCCTAGGACACAGTGCTTAGTTTCCTCATTGGAATCCTTACAGCTTTCAATTTCATTTTGGAACTCTTGTCCTGAGTGGTCTCAGGAGGTACAGCCTGAATCTCTGTATTCTCTGACATTTCATTTGGAATCTGCAGAGGAACAATATCTCAGACTATTTTTGAGCTTGCTCAATTTCACAAGCCTCTGGGTAGCTCTTTACTGCTTTGTTAAATCTGATAGCCTTTCAAGGATATCTATATATATCCTTGAATGGGTTATATTCTTTGATGCTATGGTTGCTAGGGGTTATCTTCCTTGATACCTTTACTTCTCTACCTTAGTTTTTTGAATACAGGCTCTCACTGAACCAGGAACTCACCAATTCAGCCCTATTGCCTGGTTAGTAAGGCCCAGAAATCCTTTTGCCTGAAGACTTGTCTAGTTTTGGAGTTATAGATAGTCACCACCATACCTGGCTGTTGCATTACAAGTCCCTTAACTTGATTAGACATCTTCCTAGGCTGTGTTTCTCACTTGACATAGTGTCAGTCTCCTACAGGTCACTTTGAATCTCTGCATGGACATATATGTATATATTTTCCTTATCAGCATTTGAGTTATCATTAACCATGCTACTGAGGTAATTATAGCAACTTAATATTGCTTAACTTAAGAAAGACCCCTTTTGAGACTAACATTTGAGATATATAAGCATGCACACACATTCCAAACAAAGAAATATATGCTTTAGAAGTGTTAGGTATTTCACATATTAATTACATCAACACTTGGTACCTCAATAGTCTTAACGCTTAAAGGTGTTTAAAATGCTATCCATGGGCACAGCATCTATATGTTTTTAGTGTGTATTTCTAAGGTGACCTCTTGGGATGCTGCTTCTTATTAGGATGCTTCCTGTTCTGCCCTCTGCCCTCCTGTGGATGCTGAGGGGCTCCTGTATCTGTCCCTCCTGCCTCTGTATCACCATCTCCGCATAGCACATCTCTCCCACCTTTATTACCTAGCTTCTTACATTTCCCCCAAGTGTACATGAATGGTAGGCATTATAGATCTTTTCTAACATAATTTTATATGTCTAGAAACACACACACTTTTCTGACAATTTTCTAAGTCCCCAAATTTACTTTCTTCTATCAAGATAGTTTCTTTAGTTCTCTAATATGCTGCCTTATTAAATTGCTACTGAGTTTCAGGGGCTTCAAAGAAGAGTTAGATGCAGTGTTTATGTTCTCCACTGGGGTGAGCAAGCTCTGACCTCTATCCTCACCACAGGAGACATTCCTTCTGTGTGCTTCTATTGCTATCACAGAACATTTCAAGCTGTAATTAAGATGACTGCTAGGTTAAACCTGGTGGAAGCTTCTCTTCCTTCCAGAGACATTATTTTTTACAATCCACGACATTAACAGGAAGATTTTCATGTTATCAAGCTTCATATAAATTATAGTGTTAAAATATTGAAAATGCAAGTTTGCATTTTTTTTTCCCCAAAAAGATTGTACTACAATGATTTAAAATGCTACTCTAGAAACCGGATCCTAAATTCAGTTCTACTATTATTCTTAGCTTGTGGAATGCTTTAAAAGGCTGTCTGTGAAATGGATATGTAGATATTAGATTTTATTCCTTGGAGTCTAGTGAATGTCCTTGTAAGACTCTAGTTCTAGCCACCATCTACCAAGCAGCTGTCCATGGCCACTGTTAGTTCCAAATCTGCTTCATTTGCTGTCTGACATCACTGTCCTTTCTCCCCTTCCTCTGGATGGAAGCCATGACTGCTATCCTGTGGGTCCGCTCTCATCCCAATCTATTTAGCGCTGTGCCTGCTGTTCCCTCTCCCATTGAAGGCACCACCTATCTTAGCCTCTCTCTGAGTATCTCCCAGAATTTCCTAACTCACGATTAAAGGAAGGAGCCTCTGGTCTTGTGTTAAAAAGGCATTCTTCATTTATAATTATTCTTCCCAGAGGAACAACTCTGTTAGAAGACTGTTACATTGGGGTTACCAGGGTTTTTTTTCCTCCTGCTGGCCAGCATGAATTTTCCCTGTCAAATATCAAAAACTTATCCTTAATTTTTAAACTTGGAAGTATTTGTTCCTATTAAGGTTGAGTCTGCATGGTGGTAAAATATCATGGTTGTCTATAGTGTAAATGCTATTTGGACAAATGTTTTTGCCAATTTTGCTGAAATCAGAGAAAACAGAAGCACCTATGTCACTGTTAGATGTGACAGGAAGCATCAATTTATACTGCTTTAAAAAAAAACTTTTTATTGCTTCTTTGTGAATTTCACATCATGTACCCCAATCACCCACATCTCCCCCTCCTCTCATATCTACCATATGCACTTGCAACCCTCTTCCAAACAGAGAAAAAAATATTGTGGAAGCTGTAGTGTGACACAGTGTGTACCACAGTGTACCCTTTTGTCCATACTTGTTTAACTGCAAGCATTCATTGTAATAACTCACTTGTCTGGTATAAGACTCTGGCTTCTGCTATTCTATCAGTACTGGAACCTCCTCAGGACTCCTCTAGACTATCCTGTTGTTGCCCTGTGTCATGGAGTGCCTATAGTTTTGGATCTGTAGGACTGGCCTCTTCATGCACTCCAGCAGTTCGTGAATGTTGTAGAGGTTGTGGTGGGCCAACTCAAAACACTGGATCTTGGCCTGAGACATATCTGAACTGGCCAACGCAGTGAGTCTCCCACTCTTGTGTTCTGGGGGACAGCGCGCCAGAAATCCCTGCTTGCTTGCTGCACTGGTGAGGTGTACCTGGGGAGGGACACGGCCAGTTCTCCCTGTTTCATGACCCTCAGGTCAGCTCTCCTGTCTCCCATAGGGAACCAGAGACTAGAGAGGGGATGAAAGTAGGGCATCTTACCTTCATCTGTGCCACTGCTCTGTAGACAAGAGGCAGGGCTGGATCTTCTCTGTGCATGCTCTTGGACTGAGTCACCTGTAACACCCACATCCAGGGCCAACTCTAATGCCCTGACCAGGAAAGCTACATGCAGAGCTCTGTCTTTGAGTGCTGCAGGAGGTGAGGGGCAGGGACAGCTCTCTTGTTCTCATGACTTCGTGGTGAGGGGTGAGGGAGTAGGAGAGTATCTCTCCCTTGTCCATGCCACTGTTCAGATGAGTGGCAGGGCCACATCTCCCACATTTATATCCTTGGGGCTGGCTCACAGGCAACTCCCACAATGTGTAGAGCACCACTACAGCTGGCTGGACCTAGCTCTTACACCCTAGCGCCAGTTCTCCCACGATGGATGCACAGGCCGGTTCTGCACAGCCCTCAGACGTCAACATGTCCCTGGGTAGCAGCCCAGACCAGGGTGTCTGTCTGGCCTTTGGTGGTAACAGACCACTTCTGTTTAAGGTCACGGACCCACATATGGTTCCTGGTGGCATCAACGACTACTCACATTACGCAGTAATCTTAAAACCCTCAACTCTTCTGTTTGGCTTTTCTTGATGGTGCACACATCCTTCCATTTCTCTTTCTCTTCCATCTCTCCACCACTTATTTGTTCATCTTAGTGACACCCTGGGGTCTTTGGGTTTCTGGAGTCTTCTCAGAAGTGGTCTCAGGAGTGCTATGACCCCCTTGTGCACTTATGGTAGGAGTCATCTCAGGCATGGTCTGCCCCACACCCAGTGCTGTGCGGGGTCTCAAGCAAGCTCTCTGTCAGGGTATCGTGGTATTGGTCTAATGGTTGGTTCAGTCTTGCTTCTTGACCTGACTTTCCACAGTGGCCTCATGGGAGGGTTGTCTGTTTCAAGTTCACTCCTTCCCTTGGACCCACAATCCCAGGAGGTGGTTTTCTAGTCTCTAGTATTTCTTGCTTCCCATGCTGGGAGACTGTCTCGTGTGCACAGAGACTGGTAATTGTTTCAGGCTCACAAATTTTTTAGGAACTGTTAGGTGACTCATCATTCAGATGTCTGCAGGTCAGAACACTGAGAGTAGATACAGCTTTTTTCCTCTCTGCCACCAATTCACAAACATGTGACACAGCAGCCACATCTGCAATACTTCTAAGGGCTGTTTGCACTTATTTCTTAGCATGTTTATAGGAAAACTCTCATCGTTTGCCCCAAAGATATATGAACATCCCTGAGGTTTCCACAAGCCAATGATTCTTGCTGCTTTCTAAGAATATTCCGGTCACAGCTGTTTTTTGCCTTCAGTTCTTCAGCTTAAAACCAAAGGAGTATTCTGATGTAGCAATTTATAAGCAAGTATGCACTTGATAACACACAAGTTACCAGCAGCAACAGGGACAAACAGGCTTGTCTTTTAAATGTAACATTGCAGACAAGTAAACTTGCACATTTGTTTTTTGTTTGTTTGTTTGTTTTTGTTTTGTTTTGTTTTGTTACTTTTTCTAGGGCCGAATTATCCAGGGAAAAATAGGGCAGAAAGATTTCAAGACGCCCTGAACTGATTTTACTACATCACCTCTGTCCTGGATGACTGCTTTAAGGTTAAAAGCATTAAGCCAGGCGTTCTATTGGCAGCCATAATGCACACAGGAGGAAACCCATAGCTGAGTGGGCTTGCCACACACTAAGATAGCCCAGGAGCCTGGTCCTAGCTAACAGCAGGCAGGATCTCATATGTTCTTTTGTTATCTCATGAGCTCTGGAGTGACACTGGCTAAGACATGTGTGTCATTTCACCATTTGAGAACACTCATTAATTTAAAAAAATGTGAAAATGGAGGCTACACTGCTGGACAAGATTGCTGCTGGGATAAATGAGATTATAAATAGCAAATCAAACCTCAGTGGGGTCTGCAGCACTTACTGTGTGAAGCTGAAACATTCCTTCCTATCCGAATTCCCAGAGCCTTAGAGGCTTTGGAGTGTCTGCTAGTGCCCCATTGAATTATTTAAAGTTTCTTTTGAACTATCTTAAAATTTAATAAAAGCAGGCACTTTCTAAAATGGGTTAGGAGCCACTTTTCACATGCTGGAAACCACTAGGTTTACAGCTTGTAGTGTGAGGCTAACTGATATTGGGGTCTGATCTAAATTTAAAAAGACTTTTTTTTCTGCCATCAGTGAATTCTGAACAATATGGTTATAGTACAAGTCACATTAAACTGACACTGTAACACTGTTACAAGTGTGTCAGGTGGGCTTTCAGTGGATAATAGCGACTACTCCTGTCTGATACAGTTAGAGAGGCATCCAAGTGTGGTGGCTGTGGCCAGGGCAGAAAGCTGTTTAGAAAGAGCACTGGCAAAGGAGCTGCCATTTTCTCGCCTTCTTTGTATTGATAGACCATGCAAGAAGAAACTTTCCTGTCCTCTTAGATTTTGCAAATCCTTCTTTTAATAAGAGTTCTTAAATGCTTTAACCACCTTTCTAGCCTACCATCCTCCAGAGGTAGTAGAAAAGAAAGGAAGATTATTAAGATGCAGGTGGAGTGGACCTGTGTAGAAATAGGTCTTTGGAGCAAATGCAATTTGCGTTGTCAGGACATATACCAGCAGTCCAGTTTAGTCGTGTCAGGATAGCAAACACAAGTCAGCAGGAATGACAGGGACCAGCGGGGATGTGAGAAGTTCTCTGTGGTGCCTCTCCCAACGAAGTGAAGATCACTGAAGACAAATAAGTGAGACCAACAAAGCATTGCAAAGCTAGCGATGGAAGCCAGGCTTCACGTCCATTGAGTGCTCTTTATACTCCCTCCAAACATCATGTGTCCTCCCAGAGTCTTGCCTCCCATGTGTCTTGCTTCAACAAAATACCATGTGAGTCTGTCTCAGAAAACTCCACATGGATCTCTATCAGCTGATATCACTCTGCCAATTGACCTGAGTCTGCTGAAGTGGCAAGAAACCACCAGAACACCACCAGAAATATTTTGGTGCGTTTCTCTCTATGAAGTCACAAGAAACAAAGGCCACTAAGGAATGGCAAGGCATACCAATACCATCCAACATTGTCCACTATCTGTTGGGTTATATTTATATTTATTTGTAATGCCATGAATCCTATCATGCATTTGCTTTAGTAAAACATCCTTTCACCTGTGGCTGCTTTAGGAAAACATCCATTGACATAACTTACATTTCAAAGAAACCAGAAGTGTCCACATCACTTTTTGTGGTGGATTTAGGGAGTCTTTCTGCACTACTCCCTTATGCTCTTTACATGGAATATGAATGGGTCCACTGTAACACCGGCAGTACTGTTCAGCTTGTAGCAGAAGGGCGTCCCCTCAGAGCTGGAGAATCCACATTCAGAGCCCTGGGCTCTTTGTATAAGAAGGTAAGAATTGCATTTCATACACTCCTTTCATATGAAGGAATGTAGCTTCCATCACATCAAATCAGTATTATTTTTCCTTTATGTCACATTCAGACATTATATAAAGTCCTAAATTATATATATATATATATATATATATATATATATATATATATATCTGCTTGTGTGAATACAGCGAATGTTTATAATTTTAAAAAAGAGCTAGTAATCACAAATCAAAAGTCACAAATTATTGTATCTGACTTCTTTTATGCCACTTATTACATTAGCTGAATATCAGAAAAACATTTGCTAATGGAGATTTAAAATATGTTGTGCGTATATAAGAGGAGAAAAATCATAAATATTTAAGATTAGTTTTTAAGGCACTATAAAATGCCTTGATATGTAGTGACCCGTGTGCTTATTGGAGGTTGCAAAATAGAACAACCTGAAGATGCAACTGTTTCTGTGGTGTGAAACCAGAGGATATGAAGACATTTTGAAAACTAGACTGCATCTTCCTTCATACATAACTTTTTGAAACCTCAAAGGCTACTCCTGGTGACAAACTTCCTCCAACAAGGCATCATTTACTCCACAAGGCCATGCCTCCTAACTCTTCCAAACAGTTCAAATGGGGACCAAGCACACAAATATATGAGCTTAAGGGAACCATTCTTATTGGAACAACTACATTCTACTTCTTGGCTCCAATAATCTTGTATCCATATCATAATGTATAATAAATTCAGTTCAACTTCAAATGTTTTCCCAGTCTTCCACTGTTTAGAAGTCCAAAGTCTCTTCTGAGACTAATGGCTGTACCTAACTGTAGCCCCTGTATAATAAAAATAAAAAAGCAGATCAAACACTTCCACCATACAGTGTCATGGAATATGTATTACCATTCCAATAGGGAGAAATAGGAAATATTGGCCAAAGCAAGTCAAAGAACCAGTAAACAAACCCTAAATTCTGTACCTCTGTGTCTGACATCAAAGTGTCCTTCAGATCTTCAACTCCTTTCCGTTTTGTTAATTGCGACACATTTCTCTCCCTTGGGCTAGTTCAGTAGCCCTTCAGCCAGTCTCCTTGGTAAGTTATCCATGGTTCTGGCATCTCTAACATCTTGGAGTTTCCAGAGCAATCCAGGCTTTACCTTCCCAGCTTGCAGTGAGAAGTGAAGTGGCTGCTATTCGCCCCTGTGCAGGGACTTCCCTGTCAAATGCCTGATCTCAGCTGCTTTCCTTAATCACAGAAGATTCCACAACCTCTTTGCATCTGTATGCTTTATACACACACACACACACACACACACACACACACACACACACACACACACAGTATGAATCACAGAGCCAAGTCTGCCAAGTTTTTGCTGCCTGCTGGGACTAGAATCTGGACATCTCCTTGAATTTTATTTGCATTAGCTTTCTCCTTTTTTAAATTATTGTTTCTGTTTAGGATGAGGAAAGCCCTCAGACATTTTCTTCTCACAGGCTGAAGAAATAGCTGGGTGGGATCTCACTCTGAGGTTACATGAGTACTTCTGATAAACTTCTCAACTCCTTGAATTCAGGACTTGTCTCCAACATTGAAGTCTCTGGTGCGCTTTTGCTTCTCAAACTGTATTATATTTAGAATTTCTATTTGCTCTTTTTGCTGTTTTCTAACATAGATCTGCTTGTGTGTGATCACCGATAACCATGTAACACAGTCAGTACTAGACTGTCTTGAAATATCCTCTGCCAGTGATATTAATACCAAACTCTTCAATTTAGCTTCTGTCAGGTTTTTAGGAGAAGAAAAAATAGCTTAGTTAGGGTTTCTGTTGCTGTGAAGAGACACCATGACCGCAACAACCCTTTACAAAGAAAAACATTTATTTGGGGCTGGCATACAGTCTCACAGTTTTAGCCCATTATTGTCATAGTGGGAAGCATGGTGCTGAAGAATGAGCTGATATTTCTACATCTGGACAAGCAGGTAGCTGGAAGAAACAGTGACACATTGACCAGGATTGAACATTAGAAACCTGAAAACCCATCTCAATTGACACACTTCCTCTAACAAAGCCATACCTACTCCAAGGTCATACCTCCTAAAGTGACACTCCCTATGGACTTATGGAAGCTATATATAGATCAAACCACCAAAATAGCCACATTCTTTGTCAAAATATCACAGGAATGGTCTCTAATATTCTTTCCCTCTGAGTCTTCTTGAGCTGGGCCTCCTCCACAGTCCACACTCTCAAAGCTGTTGTTTTCATTCTCCTACTACAATGGCCCACTTATAGTGTTCAATTGTTTTTCTAATCTAACCAACCTCTCCCATATCAGCCCAGTCAGGTCTGTCACAGCAACAGTCAAATCCCTGGTATCACCAACTGTTTCAGTGTTCTATTGCAGTGAAGAGACACTGTGACCAAAGCAACTTACAAAAGGAAGAGTTTAATTAGCGTTTCCTTACACTTTTAGAGGATTAGTCCATGACCATCATGGCAAGGATGGTACTAGGCAGCCATGATATAGAAGCCATTGCTAAGAGCTTGCATCCTGAACTGCAGGCAAAGAGATGACTAAGCTTGGAGAGGAGTTTTTAAAAATCAAAGCCTATCTGTAATGAACACCTCTTCCAAGAAGGCCACACCTACCTCAACAAGGCTATAACTCCTAAGCATTTCTAAGAGTTCACTTACTGGGAACCAAACATTTAAAAATATGAGTTTATGGGTATTATTCTCATTTGAAACTACCACAACTACCTTTCCAAAAAGGAGAAAAAGCTCTTCTTTTCTATAAGTATTTTCCTTGTATTTATTTTCGCTTGCTATTTAGTTCAAGGAAGTCCTAAAGTACGTATTTGTGTCCCTGTAATGAGTGTATACAAATGTCTTTTTTTTTCTTTTTGTAAAGTTCCAAGACTGACCCTCATACTCTCCTGGTAACTGAGTTGATATTTCTCAATACTTGTATCTGGGTTCTCTGACATCATGCCTTGTATATTCTGCAACATTCTGGTGATCTATATGATTCAGGAAAAATAATCACATGGGCTTTTGAGAAGAGGAGAAATATAATTGTAGAAAGCTTTCTCTCAGAGGCAATAATGTTAATTTGATCATCATTGCCTTAGTTCTCATGAGGAAAGAAATGCAGCAAGACCTACATGTGAGTTACTGTTCTTTATCAAATCTTTGCCTTGAAAGGTACATGAATCAAGTTTGTGATGTCTATCTTGGAAGCCGATTACTATAAAAAGACTTAAGTCACTTGCATATTGTCTATGATCTCTTTTTCCCAAACCTGTTCTAAAAAGGCTAAATATGAGCCATCTAACAATGAGAGAGCAGATGCAGTTCCCTAGGAGCCACTCTGCTCAGAGGTGGACACAATCGGGGCTTTGTGTGCAGCAGTGACCATGGATTGTGCTCCACAAATGTCCTCTCAGAGATGCTGAATTGCCCTGGAAAGCCCAAGAAGAGCTTTGTGCCAGCGACTACCCTGAGCTGTCTTTGAAACTGACCTTATTAAATTTCTGCTGGGGTAATTTGCTCTGGGGATCTTCTGAGCTATTTGAATGGTTTGAAATAAGCTACCTGTCTTTGACCTGAGTCTGGTTAGTAGAGCAAGGTTCATAAGAGGTTAGCAGCGCCTCTGTTTCAGGGTGTAGAAAAAAAACTGCCTGTAATGTTTATTGAATCCTAAAATGTTCTAGTTTCTTCTACTTGAGTTATGGACTTCTTACCTCCTCCCTATCTCCTATCCTCATCTAAATATATAACAGTCATATTCATATAGATAATTGTAATGGCTGGTACATTATTTTATGTTTTTTTTTTTTATCCAAAGAGCAAATAACCTTGAATCATGACTGAGCACAGCCTGTTTCCAGACCTTATAGCTGTGGCTGTTACCTTTTCTCATTTGAACCCAGAACCACTAATCATGTTAGTGACTGATGCCTGGACTTATGTGGGATATGCCTAAATATTAGTCACCAATGTTGCCGCTATATTCCTGGAATCATTTTTACCTGTGCATGCCACCAGCTGTTTATAGATGCTGCCCGGAATCAGGTGCATTTTGGTTTTGTATACAAACATTAAGCTACATAGGAAACAGAAATGAACTTATAAGAAGAATGACCATTTTTAAAATGCCTAATAATAAAATTTTAAATGACAAAATAAATGGCTGACATTCTTTATAGAGTCAGATGAGGATCACTGACTATATGGTAGAGCCAAACCCATAACCCCTAAGACTAGGCTTTAGAGAGCTCCATCAGGAGGACATCTAGAAAGGAGACCAACTGAGGGCACCTGGCAAAGGTTCCAAATGAAGTCACATGGATAGGAGACCAAGTAGAGATTCGAAGGAGAGTAGGATTTTCCATAGTCTTTTGTCAACTTTTGAGAGTAGATTGTAAATAGAACAGATTGTAAATATTCCTCCATCAGATTCCCCTCATAGCCCAGGGTGAAGAACCAAAGTTTCAAAGCATGTAATTCTGTTAATTACAGATTATGCAGGGATGTCAGTTGTTTACTGTACATCTTAGGTAACATTTTCAAGAAGCTGAAATAAAAAAAACCTTCTTATATGGACAAGGGAAGGTATTAGGTACAGTAAAAGCCTGATACAGGCTAGGGATGTGGCTCAAGAGTCAAGTATTTGCTGAATATCTACAAAACTCTGGGTTGGATTCCTATTATTGGAAATAAAAGAAAAAGAGACTCACAAACACACACTTGTCTTTAAAGAATGTCTATCTAGAAAAAGCAGAGACTGGAGGTAAGTATAGTAGAATGGAAACATTCTCCAACTCTTATGCATAAAAATGACTTCATGAAATTTGCAGGCAAATGGATGGATCTAGAAAATATCATCCTGAGTGAGGTAACCCAGTCACAAAAGACCACACAAGGTATGTACTCACTGATAAGTGGGTAATAGGTAAAGAGCGTGAAATACCCACAATACAACTCATGGACCATATAAAGCTCAAGAGGAAAGAACAAAGAGTGGATGCTTCAGTCCTACTGAGAAGGGGGAACAAAATAATCAAAGGAAGTAGAGGGTGGGAGGCACTTGGGAGTGAAGAGAAGAGGGGAAGGGGAAAAAGAGGGGGAAGAATCAGGTATGAGAGGAGATGGAGGAGATGTACAGAGGGTCAGGATATTGAGTAGAGGTGTGTAGCAATGGGGGATGGGGAAGTGGGGGTATCAACCAGAAGTCCCAGATGCCAGGAATGCAAGAGCCTTCCTGGACCTTCCCTTGGAGTGACATTAGCTGAAATACCCCACAAAGGGGAGGGATAACCTATAGAGACCATATCCAGAGGTTAGGCATGCCCCTCCCCCCTCAGTTGAGAGCTAGAGCCATCTACTCATCTCCACAATTTTAACCCAGAATTACTCCTGTCTAAAGGAAATACAGGGACAAAGAGTGGAACAGAGACTGAAGGAAAGGCAATCCAGAGTGCCTCACCTGGGGATCCATCCCACATGCAGACACCAAACCCAGGAAGTGCTTACTGGCAGGAGCCTGCTATAGCTGTCTCCAGAGAGGCTCTGCCAGATCCTGACCAATACAGATGCAGATTCACAGCCAGCCATCAGACTGAGCACAGGGACCCAAATGGTGGAGTCAGGGGTAAATACTGAAGGAGCTGAAGGGGTCTTGTCAGGCATCAATGGAAGAGGAAGCCCTTGGTCCTATAAAGGTTTGATGCTCCAGTTTAGAGGAATGCTAGGACGGTGAGGTGGGAGTGGGTAGGTGGGTGGGGGAGCACCCTCATAGATGCAGGGTAAGAGGGGAGAAGATATTTTGTCTCCCAGAAAGAGCAACCATAGGTGGTCTTCTAGCATAAAAGCCACAGTTTCAATTTCCTCAGGACTTCCTTTCAGAAGGAAAGCCAGTGTATGCGCTGACTATGAACATTCCTGAGGAAACTAAGGAGTTGACATTGCGACTTGCTTTGCTGTGAGCAGTAAAGTCCTGTGTGACCCATCTTTGTGATTTCCACCAGACAGCTCAGCAAACTGTGGCAAGTTAACTTGTTGCATGATGCAGTAGATAGTCCCAAACTCTTACTATTCTTTTTTTACTAGTTGTATTTTGATTTTGGGTTTTGCTTACATTCTCTTCTTTGAGACAGGTTTCTCACTAAATCCACCAAGCTATTCTCAAACTTGTAATCTTCCAGCTTCTAGCTTTCCTGGTGCAGAAATTATAGAGCATGTCACTGAGTCTGGAACAATATAGTTTCTGGTTGCATTTTTCCAGAGCTCCTTCCAAGAGTATGACATTAATAAATGATTTCTATAACCCAATAATTAAGGTTTATTTTATAGGAGATGTTGCTTTATTTTTTCTATCCAGGAATCTGACATTACATGTGATCAGTTTTTTAATTATTAGAAGATACTGCTTTTGCTACAAAGGTAACATGGGTGCTGGAGATCCTCATTAAGCCCCATCTGAAATCATGAGTACACCCTAAGCTCTGCCTTGAGTTTTTCCTCTCTGAGTTTCAGAGAAGTATGGCTTCAAGGCAGAGTGGGATCCTCTAAGTAACATAATCCTTACACTTTGATCTTGTTCTTTTCATTTGCCTAAGTAAAAACAAAATAGGTATCTCAAAACATCTTTTTTTTATTTTGACTATCAAGGTATTACTCACCAGACTTTCATAGAGTAGATATTCATTAAATATCTACCATCTAAGAAACAACTGAAGTAGAATAATGTAGATTTAGAATTAGGATTCTTGATTTTAATATTTACTCACATTCTAAAGATAAAATTCTATTTAAAGTTGTTTGTTGCACTAGCTCTAGACAGTATGATGAATGTAAACTATTTCAGAGAGATTTCCACTTATATATTTTTCTTATTTTTAGAAATTAATTTATTTATTTTACATCCTGACATCAGTTTACTCCCCTCTTCTCCTCCAAGCACCTTCCCCTCATTACCTAATCCATGTGTCCTCTTTTTCTCTTCAGAAAATGGCAGGTATACCACGGATATCGACCAGCCCTGGCACATCAAGTGGCAGTAAGCGTAGGCACCTTCTCCCCTATTAAGACAACACAAGGCAACCCAGGTAGGAGGAAGGGTATTACAACGTCATGCAATAGAGTCAGAGATAGCCCTTATTCTCACAGTTATGAGTCTTACAAGAAGACCAAGATACACAACTCTAACTTAGATGCAGAGGGCCTAGCTCAGTCCCATAGCTCCCTGGTTGGGACTGCAGTCTCAAGTGAGCCTCTATGAATCTAGGTTAGTGGATTCTGCCACTTAACAGCTTTTGACCCTGACTCTTGGTACTTTCAGTGCCAAGTCATGGTTGATCTTGATCTTCTTGTAGGTCTTTTCTAGCACTTAATTCTAAGAGGTCTAATTTATTGAGTTGAGTCACCACTTTCTATCCACATTCTTCATTTCTTTTTCCTGTCAGAATCATGCCAGACAATATGCTGTAATTGGCAGCAAGGAAAAACAAGTATCTAAATATGTGAACACGTTGAATAAACCTGCCCCCTTTTTCTTTTTCTTTCTTTCTTTTTGCTGTTAATTAATTTTGAGCCACTTTCTACATTTTGTTTCATAAATGAATGAAGGGATCACATTTTAAAATAACTTTTCTATTGGCTCATAGCATTTTAATTTTCTTCCAAGGAATGCAGTTTAATGAGACATTACGATAGTCAAATCACTTCCAGAATTTAGAAACTGTGCCAATGCAGAGCTTTCATTTGGCATCTCTCTAGTTTACAACTAATGATGGCTTTCCTCTGTTTTCTAGAAGTGTGAAAATCCAGATTGGGGGAGGGAGGGGCTGGAGAGGTGGCTCAGAGGTTAAGAGCACTAGATGCTCTTCCAGAAGTCCTGTGTTCAATTCCTAGTAACCACATGGTGGCTTGCAACCATTTGGAATGGGATCCGATGGCCTCTTCTGGTGTGTCTGAAGACAGTGACAGTATACTCATATGCACAAAATAAATAAATCTTAAAAAAGAAAACAACCAAAATTCAGATAGGGAAACCCCTCACTATTAAAGGAATCACCTATTGATTGTGGTTACACAAACACAAAGACACTCCTTGGTACTATTCCTCTGGCAAGTGTCAAGATGACCATATGGCTGGGTGAGCTCAATTTATCAGTGTTTTGTTAAAGGGACTGAGGTTGCTGGTTAAGCCCCATTGGGCTTCTCAGTTCTCTCCTGCCATGCCAACTGTCTTACACACAGGAATGTATGCAGATGCCAGATCCTTTCCATGTCTTATCAATTATGACTGCACATGGACAGACACTAAGCAGATCAAGTCTATTCTGTTTTGTCTGCTTTGTGTGCTTAACTGTTTGATGTTCAAAAATAATATTGCCCAACAATCGTAATTACTTTAATGTACTTCTAATCATGTCTTAGGTAAGGAGAATTTGGCTTGAAAGACAATACTTAACATAGAAACTTTTATAATTTTAAATGAAAAGAGACATTCATAAAGAGTGGATCAAATCAAATCAAATAACTAAAAACCACACAGAGCAACTTACACTGTGAGTCAAAAGTGAACCACTCGATGAGTTTTCTCTCTGCAAACATTGTTGTTGTGAACATGATATTCATGTGATGCTGGATGTGAACACCATTGCATTTCCTTGATTCTTCTGTTTGTTTATATATATTTTTTGTCTTAAAATGAGTGTTTAGTGTAATCACCTGGATACAAGTGAAAGTGTGTTTCTTACCTAAGTACTATTGGGACTACCAACCAGTCCAAAGGTATTCTGAGCGCAACCAGTACATCATTATATACATATACATACATATATGTATATAGTATTATATATTTATCATACCTGATACATATATATTTCCCTATGAAAATCACATCTGATATTTTGAGTGGGGAAATATTCTAATAACCTAAGATTTGCATTTTCCTTTGAATTTACCAATATATTTTTAGGTGGAATAAAATATTTTTCTCTGCAGGGATCTGAAGCTATTTGCTACAGTACCAGATGGTTCTACTGTTACACTTGAGAATTTTACCACCTGACAGACTTTGTCAGGGCATATGTCAGTAATGTTATTCATGGGGAAAGTCTTCCAACTGACATGCCTGTCTCCAAGGACACTAATCTATAGCATGCGTTATGCCTTTAGAAGCCTTGAGTTCACACATTAAAGACATTAGTCTAGTTGTAAATTGTTACAGGTCCACTAGCTCAATGCCTGGAAGAAGTTGCATCTGGGAAATTAACAGGGTCCATTTTCTTTCCTCTTTTCTGTTTAATCTCAACAAAATGTTGGGAAGAGGGGGTGATTCTATTTTCTTTTTAAAAAGTATTCCACTTGCACTATATTTTTTCATGTACTGAAAACCACTAAAATTTATTGGTGATTTTAACATCTATTAAGTATTGTGCCTGGGACCACATCCTGACTACCTTTGACCTCACTCTGCCCTGCACTCTGTAATTGATAAACCCTTAAAATATGAGGGTGTGCTTTGATGATATGCTGTTGTTTCCTGTAGAGGCAGCACTGACAGTGCATGGTGTGCTATTTTTAACAATGGAAACAAGTTGAGTTAGGCCACCTTTCTCTGTCTGCCTCCTATGACAGCTGACAGTCATTAGACAGTGAAGTGTCTGAAGGGAGCAGCTATGACTCTGGAACAGGTTGGTGGGCTCTTTACAGCTGTGATAGCACAATGTATGTTTATTAGCACTGTTCCAAGCTTGTGCAAACATTGTCATCATTTCAGTGTTAGCTGAAATTTTTTGGTGCAGGGGAATGGCCCTCTGAAGTCATTTCTGCATATCATGCAGCAGCAATAGAAAAATGATTTTGGCCAGGTTTTTATTAAGAACTTACTTATCAGGTGTGCTTCTGTAGGGGTTTGATTCAATTTTCCAGATATTCCTCTGGAGAACATACTTTTACCAGTATGCATGACTTTGTGTATTTGGGGAAAGTGAGGCATGGGATATTTGAAACACTCCCTAAGGCCCATAGAATGGATATACACAGTCAGTAAGTACTAAAGAAGTGCATTCAATCTTCAGAGCCCATATTCTGAAATTATCACCACAATGAAAGTTACAGTACCTCACTGGAAGAGTCCAAGTTACCTTTGCCTTATTTACTCTCTTATTTACTCTCTAGCTCAGAATAGTGCTGTATCTTCTATGAGGAAAGCATACCTTACATCATTCTCTTAAGCATTTGTGTTTTCAGCTGGATAAAGGACTCACATGTGGAGCCTGATAAGGTACCTTTGCAGCTAGTTTGTCAATACCAAAGTTGAGGCACATAGTCTCAAGAGTAGGAATAAAAGAAATAATCCAAGGCTATAGCATGTTAGCCATGGGAATTTTGTCTCCTGTTGCTTCTGGTAAAATCTGTGCCAATTCATAAGAATTCTTAGGAATAGGCATTAAGAAATTTAATTCAATAAAAGTCATGTGAAAAGAATTTATACAAAGTAGCTTGGTGTATTGGGAAGGGATAGAAGCATTCCTTGGTCAATAAAATGTCAGGAAAAAGATGCGCACAATTCCCATAGATTATTCTCTTGAAAAACACTCTTGAAAAGACCTGTTGCCAAAGCAATCAGAAGACAGCAAGTCATTTATCAGTTGTAAAAAAAAATAATTAAACCAAACGGGATTAAAAATAAAATCATAAAGAATGCTTTTATGTGCAAATATTTAGCACTGGGTAGAGAAGGATGAATTTATGTATTTAGGAACATATATTCTTACTTTAATTATGAATACATATATTAATTATATATAATTAATAAAGAGGCCATGAATTTGAAAAAGTACAAAAAGGGGTATGTGAGAAGGTTTAGAAGGAAGAATTAGAAGAGAAAAATGATATATTGTATTAAATAACTAAAAATAAGGAAAGTATAAAAATATAGTAATATTTTCTGGTAATTTATTTTGTAGTAATTTCTAGTGATTTGAGTAAACAAGTAGAAAAATATTTTTCAAAGATATTGTGTCTAGTAAAGCATATGCGATGCTGTAATGGGCTGAATTGTGTTCCTTTGAAAGTCACCCGTGATATCTGTGGTAATTTGAATAACTGCCCCTCTTCCAGGTTTCTGCATTGGAATACTTGGTCCACAGATGCCAAAGATAGGGAAATTATGAACGGTTACAATGTGCAAGTAAGAGGAAGTAAGTCACTGGAGTGGGCTTGGAGGGTCTGTAGCCTCACCTCACTTTCTGGTCACCCTCTCTGGTTCCTGTGTGTGGATGAAATGTGACCAGTCGGCTTCCTGCTCTAGTCACCATGTCACGCCTTCTCCTCTTCACTGTGATGTATTCTATTCTCTGGAACCTTAGACCAAAATTAGTCTTCCTTAAGTCACTTTTGGTCATGGTATTTTATTACTGAAACAAAAAAGTTGCCAATTTAACAATCTTACTTCACAAAGTGAATATTAAATAAAGTAGAGAAGTTTGAAAACATTTGTGAAACTGCAAATGGTCAAAATATTCTAACCATATCAAGAAAATAGATAACCACTTTGACATATGTAAAGATTTATTATAACAATGTAGTAATTGAGATTAAAAATGAAATGTAATACTTTTCCAATTACCCAAATTGAGAATTATGAAGTTGTCAACTGTTAGAAGACATATAGACCAATGAGAGTTTCCACACATTAAATAGTTTTGCCTTGTCAGAAATCAAGGAGAGGAGAGGCCCTTGGTCCTGTGAAGGCTCGCTGCCCCAGTGCAGGGGAATGCCAGAACAGGGAAGCAGAAGTGGGTGGGTTGGTGAGCAGGGAGAGTGGGGATGGGATAGGGGGTTTTTGCAGGAGAAGTGAGGAAGAGAGATAACATTTGAAATGTAATTAAAAAAATCTAATAAAAAAGAGTGAAAAATACCAACCCTTCCCCAATTTTCAGCAGCTCTGTTCATAACAAACACAGGAAATAAGATAATTATCAACAATATGAAAACACACAAAGTTACACACTGCAGTGTTATATGTTCATGGAAATGGCTGACTGACTCTTACCCAGTCAGGAATGACTGTTAGTGACTGAGGAATGGAGGCACATTTCCAGAAGACCATGCAGTATGGTAGCTTTTTGAAACTAAACAAGACTAAGTTTTGAGGTTTGTCCCCACATCTCATGAGATGGCATTTCTTATCTCTGCTTCATGCTTTAAGATCTTTTATCTTTGGAGACATTAGACAGCCAGTCAGGCAGAGAGAAAAATTGGGGACATTACAGGTCCCTATTGACAGAGAATTCTTAACTTCAGAATTTAGAAATATCTGTTAGCTTTAATTTTAATCAGATACAAAGAGCTATTATTCTTCAGTTTTCAAACTGTGAATTTCATTCTGTTCTCAGTCCATATTAATATTATTCCCACTTTCCAGCAATGTTCGATGGTTTGTATTTTTCCCATCTGCTCTCTTTGGGCATGAATTGGAATGGTAAAAGAATGTTTTTCTACCGTGTCTCACAAATAATTTCCGCACAGTGCTGCAAATCCAATTCCTATTACAAAGATCTATTTGTTTGGTTGTATAAGACCTTATTTTAAAGTTTTTAAATGGACTTTATTTTTCTTTACCATTTGACAGAGGAATAAGTTGAGGTTAAATGTTTCCCTTCAAAAGTCACAGAGTTAGAGCATATCTTAGTTTCTTTTCATGTTGTCATGGTAAAATGAGCTTAAAAGAACACTTCAAGGGTGATAGGTTATTTTGGCTCACAGCTCTTTACTGCCAGAAAGTCAAGGCAACAAGAACCACACAGCTAATCATGTTGTACAACAGCCTGGAAGCAAAGAGAGACAAATGGCTTCATACATTTCAGTTATATTTCTTGGTTTCTTCAGGATTTACAAAAGGGAATGGTGCCACCCACAGTGAATGCGCCTTATGGCCTTAACTAGCCTAATAAGATAATCTCCACAGGCACACACAAAAGTAACTATCCCAGATGGTTCTAGATCTAGTGAAGCTCTCAGCTGAGATTAACCATGACAAAAAGTGCTAAACCAATTTCTGAACTCACCCGTTCGGGCTTTTTGTCTTAAGAAGCTTTAAAAACTTTCATAGACTTTCCTTCTACTAAATTGTATTGAATAATTAAGATGAACCAATAACCAGAACTATCTACAAATTTTCATATGGTACTATTACAGAAATGAGAAAAGATGAAAACTGTGGTGTTTAATTAGATTTAAGTTCTTGTAGGAAATAATTCAACTCATAAACTTATGTTTAGTTTTATAAGCATATAATACTGTTCAAAGAAATAGCAAAGAAAGAACAAATCACTCACTAATCTAAATTAGACATGTTTACATCATTCAGAAGTAAATGTTATTTCATTTGATTTACTGTAATTCTGATGGATTTCATGGTTTCTGTATGGAAAGTCTCCTAATTATAAGAATTTCTTAAAGAAAAAATGGCTAGGGCTAGAGTTATATGTCATAGTCTTTTATATCACCCATGAAGCATATAAAAGTATGTTACACTGATGCACTAATGTACTTGCATATACAGATGCTGAAAAATATATAGTATTTCTGTGTATTGTAGTGATGGATGTTGATAAAA
Source organism: Apodemus sylvaticus (assembly GCF_947179515.1). Lineage (NCBI taxonomy): Eukaryota > Metazoa > Chordata > Mammalia > Rodentia > Muridae > Apodemus > Apodemus sylvaticus. Next base: position 48,913,172 of record NC_067473.1, read on the forward strand.
TGAACTCTTCCAATATAGCTGGCTAAATTAGAAATATCAGTTCTTTCTACACAAACCTAAATGATATTGTGCTTCCTACTATGGAAAATGAAAACCAAGTTTGACTGAGATGTTTCAAGAGTTTTTCGTGATACCACTATCTTCTCAAATTTCAGGAGGCATTAGCTTGCTTATCAGGGCATTCGTAATGGTGATAATAGATTTAGTTATTTCACAGGATAGAGATATGGATCAAATTACATAATGTAGACTTGCCAGACAATTGTACAGATGTGGAAATAATATCCATACACAGGTTAAAAAGGGCTTGTAGAAACTAGTGTGACTGAAGGCTTCTGGTTGGGCTGGGCACTTGTTAATAGCACATTGATTAACTTTGAGGATGTCACTTTGCCTCTCTGAAACTCAGGTCTCTCTATACTCAGGTTATAGATGCCAGTATTATTTAAGTTATGAAGGGATCTATTTCAAATTATTTTTAGATTTTAATCAAAGTATAATTATATCACTTTCCTCTCTCCATTCCCATTATATCTCTTCTTATATCATATTCTTTCAATCCAACTCATGTTCTTCCCTCACCCTCTAAAATTGAAGCTCTCCTTTTTTTTAATGGTTGTTATATGTACACACACACACACACACACACACACACACACATGCACACACACACACACACATACACAAACAGGCACATGTTCTCACATGTGTACATATGCACACAAGCACACCTCTGATGAGTCCATTTAGTGTAGTTTGTGTGTCTATGACTTCAGGTCTGACTACTGACTATTGGTTTATCCCTGGGAAAATCTAATTCTCCCTCTGTCAGCAGTCATAAATGCTCTGTAGTTCATTGTTTGGGCTGGGGGACTGTGAGATTTTCCCATTCCACTCAGCACATATATTGCTGTTGTCATTGTGCAACTATGCAGTCACACTTTTGAGGTATCATGGGTGTAACTTTGTCATGTCTAGGTATAAAATCTCACTCCAGGTATCCTTGTATTTTTGCTCTTGTAGTATTTCTACATCCTCTTATGTCATGTTTCTTAGCATTAGGGACAGGCATTGAATTTTGTCCTGGCACACCACAATCAGTTGTCCTCTTCATTTTGATAAGTTGTAGTTATTTGTAATTGTCTGTATTTTCTGCAAGTGAGGTTTCTTTGATGAAGGTTGAGAGCTATACTTAGCTGTGATTACAAGGATAAAATGCAGTTATGGATCATGTTGATCCACTAAAGTAACTGTTATAGATTCTCTAAGATCAACGAGTTCACCAGCTTGGATAGTTCACTAGATTTTGAGCACCAGACATGATTTTGCTTCTGTTTAGCAAGATTTAAGAAGTAGGCAGCTGTTGGTTACATATGAAAACCACTATTATACCATTAAAAATATCTTACTCTGATGGTTGCTATTGTGCATCACATCTGGGGAGAATTATCTATTAGATTTTCCCTTGTCAGGAAGCAAAGAAGCTAGTCCTCAGGAAAAATGTTTGCATGTCAGATCCACTTTGAATCTTCTGAGTCATGTGTCCAAGACTGTGGTATCTTCTACAATGGGGACTAACAACAAATGAGAAAAACACAAGTCACATTCCCTGATGAACAGTGATTTACAAAATTCCTCAATAAAATACTTACAAACCAAAATACAGACATTTATCCAAAAGATTATCTATCATAACCAACTTGGCTTTAATCCAAAGATGCAGGCATGGTTCAAATTTGCAACTCAATAAATGTAATAAATAACATAAATGGACTTAAGGATTAAAAATGCATGACCATTTCAATAGATGTAGCAAAAGCATTTGATGAAATCAAACTGGTTTTAAAAAGGCTATAAACACATAAACAACTTGGTTCCTGTTTTTAGGTTAGGGCAAGTTGGCACCCAGGTTCACAAGATCATCATCTATCTCTTCTCCTTCCAGCACTGGTTTTACTTTGAGCTTTGCCTTTAGCTTTAGGCAGACTCCCATTGCATATATATATCAGTAGTTTGACTGGTCAGCTCCATGGTGGCAGCTCAACAAAGAACTGAATGTACCTCTCTCTGGTTGTTGCTGAAAGGCAGAGAAGTAATCTTTTTTTTTTCCTTTTTTTTTATTCGATATATTTTTTATTTACATTTCAAATGATTTCCCCTTTTTCTGGTCCCCCACTCCCCGAAAGTCACATAAGCCCCCTTCCCTCCCCCTGTTCTCCCACCCACTCCTTCCCACTTCCCAGTTCTGGTTTTGCCCTATACTGCTACACTGAGTCTTTCCAGAACAAGGGGCAACTCCTCCATTCTTCTTGTACCTCATTTGATGTGTGGATTATGCTTTGGGAATTCCAGTTTTCTAGGCTAATATCCACTTATTAGTGAGTGCATACCTTGACTGATCTTTTGAGACTGGGTTACCTCACTTAGTATGATGTTCTCCAGCTCCATCCATTTGCCTAAGAATTTCATGAATTCATTGTTTCTAATGGCTGAATAGTACTCCATTGTGTATATATACCACATTTTTTACATCCATTCTGTTGAGGGACACCTGGGTTCTTTCCAGCTTCTGGCTATTATAAGTAGGGCTGCTATGAATATAGTGGAGCATGTATCTTTATTACATGCTGGGGAATCCTCTGGGTATATGCCCAGGAGTGGTATAGCAGGATCTTCCGGAAGTAATGTGTTCAGTTTTCTGAGGACCGCCAGACTGATTTCCAGCGTGGTTGTACCAATTTGCAACCCCACCTGCAGTGGAGGAGTGTTCCTCTTTCTCCACATCCTCTCCAACACCTGCTGTCTCCTGAATTTTTAATCTTAGCCATTCTGACTGGTGTAAGGTGAAATCTCAGGGTTGTTTTGATTTGCATTTCCCTAATGACTAATAAAGTTAAGCATTTTTAAGATGCTTCTCTGCCATCTGAAGTTCCTCAGGTGAAAATTCTTTGTTTAACTCTGTACCCCATTTTTAATAGGATTATTTGGTTTTCTGGGGTCTAAATTCTTGAGTTCTTTGTATATATTGGATATTAGCCCTGTATCTGATGTAGGGTTGGTGAAGATCTTTTCCCAATTTGTTGGTTGCTGATTTGTCCTTTTGATGGTGTCCTTTGCTTTACAGAAACTTTGTAATTTTATGAGGTCCCATTTGTCAATTCTTGATCTTAGAGCATACACTATTGGTGATCTGTTCAGAAACTTTCCCCTTGTACCGATGTCCTCAAGGGTCTTCCCCAGTTTCTTTTCTATTAGCTTTAGAGTGTCTGGCTTTATGTGGAGGTCCTTAATCCATTTGGAGTTGAGATTAGTACAAGGAGACAAGGATTGATCAATACGAATTCTTCTGCATGCTGACCTCCAGTTGAACCAGCACCATTTGTTGAAAAGGCTATCTTTTTTCAATTGGATGTTTTTAGCCACTTTGTCGAGGATCAAGTGGGCATAGCTGTGTGGGTTCATTTCTGGTTCTTCAATCCTGTTCCATTGTTCTGCCTGCCTGTCACTGTACCAATACCATGCAGTTTTTAACACTATTTCTCTGTAGTATTGTTTGAGGTTAGGGATACTGATTCCCCCAGAATTTCTTTTGTTGTTGAGAATAGTTTTAGCTATCCTGGGTTTTTTGTTATTCCAGATGAATTTGAGAATTGTTCTTTCTAACTCTATGAAGAATTGAGTTGGGATTTTGATGGGTATTGCGCTGAATCTGTATATTGCTTTTGGCAAAATGGCCATTTTAACTATATTATTCCTGACAATCCACGATCATGGGAGGTTTTTCCATTTTTTGAGGTCTTCCTTCATTTCCTTCTTCAGAGTCTTGAAGTTCTTGAGATACAGATCTTTCACATGTTTGGTAAGAGTCACCCCAAGGTATTTTATACTGTTTGTGGCTATTGTGAAGGGTATCATTTCCCTAATTTCTTTCTCAGCCTTCTTATCCTTTGAGTATAGGAAGGCCACTGATTTGCTTGAGTTGATTTTATAACCTGCCACTGCTGAAGTTGTTTATCAGCTGTAGGAGTTCTCTAGTGGAGTGGCTTCGTAGAAGGAATTGGGTAGTGTTCCTTCTCTTTCTATTTTGTGGAATCGTTTGAAGAGTATTGGTGTTAGGTCTTCTTTGAAGGTCTGATAGAATTCTGCACTGAAGCCATCTGGTCCTGTGCATTTTTTTGGTTGGAAGGCTTTCTATGACTCCTTCTATTTCTTTATGAGTTATGGGACTGTTTAGATGATCTATTTGGTCCTGATTTAATTTTGGTTTTGGTACCTGTCTAGGAAATTGTCCATTTCCTCCAGATTCTCCAGTTGTGTTGAGTATAGGCCTTTGTAGTAGGATCTGATAATTTTTTGAATTTCCTCAGTTTCTGTTGTTATATCCCCCTTTTCATTTCTAATTTTGTTTATTAGGATACTTTCTCTGTGCCCTTTGGTCAGTCTGGCTAAGGGTTTATCTATCTTGTTGATTTTCTCAAAGAACCAGCTCCTGGACTCGTTGATTCTTTCTATGGTTCTCTTTGTTTCCACTTGATTGATTTCAGCCCTGAGTTTGATGATTTCCTGTCTTCTACTCCTCCTGGGTGAATTAGCTTCTTTTTGTTCCAGGGCTTTTAGGCGTGTCCTTAAACTACTAGTGTATGCTCCCTCCATTTTCTTTTTGGAGGCACTCAGGGCTATGAGTTTTCCTCTTAGCACTGCTTTCATTCTGTCCCATAGATTTGGGTATGTTTTGTCTACATTTTCATTAAATTCTAAAAAGTCTCTGATTTTTTTCTTTATTTCTTCTTTGGCCAAGGTGTCATTGAGTAGAATATTGTTCAGCCTCCATGTGTATGTGGGCTTTCTGTTGTTTTTGTTGCTATTGAAGACCACTATTACTCCATAGTGATCTGATAGGAGGCATGGGATTAGTTCGATCTTTTTATATTTGTTTAGGTCTGTCTTGTGACCAATTATATGGTCGATTTTGGAGAAGGTACCATGAGGTGCTGAGAAAAAGGTATATTCTTTTGCTTTAGGGTGAAATGTTCTATAAATATCAGTCAAGTCCAATTGGTCCAAAGCTTCAATTAGTTTTACTGTGTCCCTGTTTAATTTCTGCTTTCCTGATCGGTCCATTGAGGAGAGTGGAGTGTTGAAGTCACCCACAATTATTGTGTTAGGTGCAATGTGTGCTTTGAGCTTTAGTAAAGTTTCTTTTACGAATGAGGGTGCCCTTGCATTTTGCACATAGATGTTCACAATTGAAAATTCTTCTTAGATTTTTCCTTTGACCAGCAAGAAATGTCCTTCTGTGTCTCTTTTGATGACTTTAGGTTGAAAGTCAATTTTATCTGATATTAGAATGGCTACCCCGGCTCATTTCCCGAGACCATTGGCTTGTAAAATTGTCTTCCAGCCTTTTACTCTAAGGTAGTTTTTGTCTTTGACTCTGAGGTGTGTCTCCTGTATGCAGCAAAATGTAGGGTCCTGTTTCCTTATCCAGTCTGTTTGTCTATGTCTTTTTATTCGGGGAATTGAGTCCATTGATGTTAAGAAATATTAAGGAATAGTGATTATTACTTCCTGTCATTTTTGGATGTTATTTTTATATTTGAGTGGTTATCTTATTTTGGGTTTGATGAAAGAAGATAACTATCTTGCTTCATCCAGGGTGTAGATTCCCTTGTATTGGAGTTTTCCTCCTATTATTCTTTGCAAAGCTGGGTTTGTGGAAAGATATTGTGTAAATTTGGTTTTGTCATGGAATATCTTGGTTTCTCCATTGAAAGTTTTGCTGGGTATTGTAGTCTTGGCTGACATTTGTGTTCTCTTAGAGTCTGCATGAGATCTGCCCAGGATCTTCTAGCTTTCATGGTCTCTGGTGAGAAGTCTGGTGTGATTCTGATAGGTCTTCCTTTATATGTTACTTGGCCTTTTTCTCTTGCTGCCTTTAATATTCTTTCTTTGTTTAGTGCATTTGGGGTTTTGATTATTATGTGACGAGAGGTATTTCTGCTCATGTCCAGTCTGTTTGGAGTTCTGTAGGCTTTATGTATATTCATGGGCATCTCTCTCTTTAAATTGGGAAAGTTTTCTTCCAGAATTTTGTTGAAGATATTTGCTGGCCCTTTCAGTTGTAAATCTTCACTCTCATCTATACCTATAATCCTTAGGTTTGTTCTTCTCATTGTGTCCTGGATTTCCTGGATGTTCTGGGATATAAGCTTTTTGCATTTTGCATTTTCTTTGACTGTTGCGTCAATGGTTTCTATGGTATTTTCGGCATCTGAGATTCTTTCTTCCATCTCTTGTATTCTGTTGTTGATATTTGCATCTATGGCCTCTGATTTGTTCTCAAGGATTTCTATCTCCAAAGTTGTCTCCCTTTGTGATTTTGTAGTTGTTTCTACTTCTGTTTTTAGATCCAGGATAGTTTTGCTCAGTTCCTTCATTTGTTTGTTTTTGTTTTCCTTTAATTCTTTAAGAGATTTTTGTGTTTCCTCTTTCATGACTTCTGCCAGTTGACTCAAGTTCTCCTGCATTTCTTTAATTTTTTTTTTTTTTTGTATTTCTTCTTTATTGGCTTCTATCTCTTGAGCCTTATTCTCCTGAATTTCTTTAAGTGATTTTTGTGTTTCCATTATATGGGTTTCTAGCCTACTCATGTTCCCCTGTATTTCTTTAAGAAATTCATTTATGTCCTTTTTGTAATTTTCTAGCAGCATCATGACCAGTGATTTTAAATCTAAATCTTGTTTTTCTGGTGTGTTGGCATATCCAGGACTTGCTGATGTTGGAGAGTTTGGTTCCAACACTGCCATATTGCCTAGATTTCTGTTAGTAGCGTTCCTGCGTTTGCCCTTTGCCATCTTGCTCTCTGGCGTTAGTTGGTCTTGTCTCTGTCTGGTGTTTGAGCCTCCTGTGAGGCTCTAGGTTTATTTCCGCAACACTAGATGGCTGGGTTTCCCCTGTCGCAGATTGCTGATGTGCTGTCCTCCTCTTGGGTGCCCTTGGAGCCCTAGTGTGCCTTGCCCCAGATTGTCTCTGTGGACTAGGTGGTGCTTGTTTGCTCCTTCAGGGAGTGCTGAAGGGTGTATGCTGCGGGGACCTTTTCTGCATGTTGATCACTCTGCTGGGCAGCTGATCTCCCAACTGGGTTGGTGCACACTAGCTGCTCAGGCCCCAAGTCTAGGCAAAAACCTGGCAGGCCAAGGTCTGAGGACAGTTCCCCTCGGGCTATGAGTGTTAACTGGTTCTGTCAGGTGGCCAGGATGGTGGCGTGTGCGTGCTCCCTGAAAGTGCCGGGAGAGTCTGCTGGGCTAAAAACATCCTGGCCGGGTTGGCACACAGATGGCCCACCAAACAGCCCATGTCTTGAAGGCAGTCCAGGGCCTGTCAGGCCTAGACCCCTGCTATGTTAGCCTCGGGCTATGACTGTTAGCCAACTTTGCCTGCTAGAACTCTCTGGTGTCTGGTAGCCAAATTGTCTGAGCGTGCACTGGGCTGGGCAAACAACCTTCTGGCTGGGTTGGCACACCCATGGGCCCCCGAACAGCCCAAGGCCTTGGTGCAGGCCGTCGCCCGTTGTGCTTAGACCCCCTGCGATGGCCTCAGGTTATGTTTGCGTACCTCAGGCTGTCTGATCTCTCTGGCGTCAGAGAACCAAGATGGAGGCGAGTCTCTCATAACTAACTGGAGGGAAGCAGATGCCCAGAAGTAATCTTAATTACTGCCATTCCAGAGGGAGCAAAAAGGTGTTCTATTGATTAATTTGTATATTAATATAACAAAGTCAGAATACAACTTATATAAGGTGAAACTTAAAAGATAAAATTTAAATCTTTTGGAAGAAAGTATGATTTTACAATAGCAACAGGAAATAATTTTGATACAAAGCCATAAAACAGTGATAAACATTACTTTAAAGAATTAAATATTTTTGATTATCAATAAACAGGGCTAGGAAATGTATAACCATCCAAATAATGAAATACTATTTGCAGTATATAAGTTTGATAAAGAGGTACATCTAAAACCTATACAGACCATAGGAAATTCAATATTAGAAATAGCAAAATGAGTAGGTGCCTGGAAAGAGACTGTAGAAGAAGATATGTAAGGGGACCTAAGGAATAGTGAAATATTAGTCTACATATCTAAATTTTACATTGTACTGTAACTGCAGCTTCAAAGAGACAAAAGTATAATGTACAATTATGATCTTATTTTAATTTTATTTTTTGCTAATGTCTAACTAGACTTGGTTGGTCTGAAACTGAATATGTAGACTAGAGAAGCCTGGAAGTCATAGGCATGCACATGTTTCCACCTCCTGGGTGTTTAGTTGAAGGCATTGTGGTGGTTTGAATACACATGGCCCGTGGGATGTGGCGCTATTAGGAGGTATAGCCTTGTTGGAGTAGGTGTGGCTTATCAGAGGAAGAGTGCACTCTGTAGGAAGACTTCGAAGATTCCTAATGCTCAAACTCCAGCCAGTGAGGAAGAGCGAGGCTCCTCCTGTGTTCCTCCAGAAGATGATCTCCTTCTGGCTGCCTCCAGATCAAGAGGAATAATTCTCATTTCCTACCCCAAACTAAGACAGGTCATGTCCCATCATAGCACAGTAGAAGGGTTTTATATCGTTAAAAACATTACTTTTGTCAGGATAAATTACAAGTGATTTTGACTTTTTTTTCATTTTTATTGTTCATTTTATTTACATTTAAAATGTTATCCTCTTCCCAGTTTCCCCTTAACCAACCCACTATACCTTCCCCCTCTGCCCACCCACTACTGCCTAAGCATCCCAGCATTCCCCTACCCTGGGGGTCTCCACAGGACCAAGGGGCTCCCCTTCCAGTGATGCCCAATAAAGCTATCCTCTGCTATATATCTGGAGCCATGGGTCCCTCCATGTGTACTCTTTGGTTGGTGGTTTAGTGCCTGGGAGCTTTGGGGGCATCTGGTTGGTTGATATAGGGTTGTAAAACCCTCTTTATTTCCTTCAGTCTTTACCTTAACTTCTCCATTTTAAAAGCAGTGACTATGTAGTTTTGGGGCATAGCTCAGTGAAGAGTACTTGTCATTCATTCATAAAGCCCTGGTTTGATTCTTAACATCATGAAAAATAGAGTTAACAAAAATACCAGTATTTATCATTCAAAGATTAAGAATATAGTTATAGATGAATATTTTCTATTTTATGAGGTTATAATATTCTGTAAAATGAACCTAGTCGAATTATCGTTTGATAGCCATGCTACATTTTCTTTGTCTTTCATCAATTGTATTTTTAACTATGATAATAGTCAAAGTATCATTTTTAATATTAATGAATTTGCTTATATAATTATGTACAGATTAGAAAGGAAGAAGCTTCTGTACTTGACAATATGGTAAAACATGCACATATTTTTCATTACTAAATACCCATAACCTTTTCTGTCCTTGCTTTTGGAAAGATTATTTTTAAATTTTTTCATTTGTTTTGTAATGGAGTGGAAAGGTAGGTTTTTTTTCTTAAAAGTAAATATACTTATTATTTTAATACAAGAAACATCCTAGAGCAAAATGCAAAATAGTAAATCAACAGCAATTGTGAGTGACCACAATGTCATATATTTTGTATATATTTTTTATTTTTGAAGATTTATTTTTGTATATTAATTCTCTATTTTTAATCACACTGTAAAAGGGAATCAGATATGATTGTAGATGATTGTGAGCCACCATGTGGTCCTGGGACCTCTGGAAGAACAGCAAGTACTCTTAACTACTGAGACATCTCTTCAGCTCTATTTTGTACATATTAATATTACTATCTATTAACATATAGTACTGTGGCAGAAATATCAAAGACTTTTATATTTCACACGTGTTACTTATATAAGGTTGAGAACAGCATATGTGAAATCCCAGCTGTTTAGGAGGCCAAGACAGGAAGACTCAGAGCTAGTTTTAGGCAGCCTGGGCAACTTGATATGAATAGAGTATGTCTCAAAGAAAGGAAGAAAGGAAGAAGGAAGGAAAAAAGACAAAAGATAAAGTTTAGTGGTAACATATCTGCACATTTAAGGAAAAAAATGTAATGCTCAGTTGTTTTCATAAAATTAGGTTATAATGCCCAAATTTGTCCTCAATGAGATTAGGAGGTATAGATAACCACAGTACCTATAATACAGAGTTTATAGTATATGAAGCTTTAGAGAGTGCTCACTGATCACTTGAGTTTCTACCAAGTGGCAGAGTCGTGGTGGAGGTAAGAAATGAGAAACTGGGTGCTATTATGGACTTCAGAAGCTTCCTTTGCTTTGATAAATGGAATAGGAGAAGAGATTTGATGGTGCAGTAGCTCACTTTGACAACTCAACAATATTTCACCCATTTACTTCCTAAATGACAAACAGAGATGAGGTCAAGCAATGTCCACAGCAGAGAATAGGGGAACAAATTGAAGAAATTGTTTTTAATGTTTCTCAAATTATGTTCTTCAAACAATAACAAGATCAGCAGCTTTGAAACATTTTGAGCTCCAAAGTCAGATCTGACTTTTCTTTAGACAGGACTGCCTTCTGTCAGCAGTCTGAGCAGTATTGATGATCAAGAGTTTGTTCATTGTCCAAGCTATAGAAAAGGAACACAGCAACCATGAAGAAGCAGATATAGCAGTCATTCCTGAACAAAGGGCTAGAGAGATGAGTGCCTCATTTCTATTGCCTCTGCTTGAAGATGGATTTTCTGGAGGGTGGTCTCTCAAATGTCAGGTTTTACTTGGAGTTTTTTTTTTACTGCTCTCAAGAGCAATTGAAATATTGATAATGAATGTATTTATGTCAAGAAGACAGAAGAAACCATCTATTGAATAAGACCTTGATGTCTATTCAGAATGACAAAGCCCTTTTAAGGGACTATTAAATGAATGAACCAGATTGGTACTGAGAGATGCTTTTCTGTTGCTTTGATCCTCACCTTCTCTTCACCAAATCCCAGGATATCCAAGAGAATTGATCATTCAGCAGTAACTGGGCAGGTCAGCAGTTTTGAACTAAAGAGAGCTCAGTTCATTGTTGCTTAAGTGTTGCTTGGAGAGTCCTATTGTTTCTAAAGGTCTGAGAGGCCAGGCTTTCCTACTTCTCTTTCTTTCTTAATTTCTTTTTCCTTTCATTCTTTGTTCTTGCATTTTAAAATTTTACAATATTGGTGATGGAAACAAATTGGAATAATCTTCAATTATGTTGAAAACCACTATCTTACTTAGACACTTAAACTGAATTTCATAAACCCACATTCATTTCACTTTAAAAATAAAGTCAAGTGAATAAGAAATCATAGTTGATAGGAACAAGAGGGATCGGGTGGGGAGAGTATGGAGCGAGAGAGTACAGGGAGAGAAAACAGGAAAGTGAGTGGGGAGAGGCTATGTCTGGGATTAGCTAGAAATTTGGGGTAATCCAAACTTCCAAGTTTCTATGAGGATGAGCTTAGCAAAGAATCCTAGCAATAGGGGATATAGAGCCTGAACCAATCATCTCCTATAATCAAGTAAGTGTTCCAATGGAGGAATTGAGACTACAACTTGACCACAAATCTTGCAATCTACAATGTGTCTTGCCTGCAAAATGTGCTGGGGTAAAGGGGGAAGAAGAAATGTGGGAATGCCAACAAATGACAGGTCTAGTGTGACACTCATGCCAGGAGAGGGACCCCATCCCTGACACTGGCCATAGGATCAGGAGCCAGAGGCTGGATAGACCTAGCATAGAGCCAAATAAAACTAGAAAAGAAAACCAATGAAATGATTCCTAATGATATTTGTAGACAGGAGTCTAGCATAATCAAGGCTTTATCTAGCAACTGACTGAAGTAGATGGACAGATCCACATCTAAACAATAGGGGGAGGAATCCTGAGGAAGAGGGGGAGGAAGGATTGTAGAAGCCAAAAGGGGTCAAAGACAATACAAAAATACTCATTAGGGCTAACTAACTTGGGCTCATTGGGGCTCACAAAGTCAACCAGCAGGGGGCTTGCATTTGTCTGCCCTCTGCATATATATTATAGGTTTATAGTTTGGTCTTCTAGTGGGACTCCTAACAGTGAGAGCAGGTGCTCTCCCCGACTCCTTTGTCTGCTTTTGGGACCCTTTTCATCTTACTTGGTTGCCTCATCCAGCCTCATATGAGGGGAGGTGCCTTGCCTTATTAAAGTTTGATTTGCCCTGTTTGCTTGATATCCCTGAGAGGTTTGCTCTTTCTGAAGGGAAATGAAGGAGGAGTGGTTTTGGGGGAGAGGGGAGGTATAGGGGTGAGTGAATGGGAAAAGAAGAGGGAGGTAAAACAGCAGTTGATATCTAATATATGAGAGAATAATAATAGAAAAAATTAAATACTAGTCAAATGAATACCATCTTTAAAATTAGGAAAAGTCGCAACATTTACTTTCTCACACGTGTTTTGTCAAGAGGATGTGCCTAAACATATGTACTGTTGCAAGTCTCTTTATCACTGGTATAAAGTTTACCCTCAATAATATTTCAAATCCTATGTTCTGAAATTATAAACACAACCTTCTGTGGGGCAAGACTTTCTTCATGTCTGAACTGCACATCTCACTTAGAAGCCAGTTCCCAGGTAGATTGGAGTCTGTCTCTTACTCCATATGTGCCTCTGCTATCCTGAAGCCTGTGTTTGCAGTCAGATAAATAATTAATCACTATTAACAACACTGTCAACATCATCTCTATCTTTCTCCCTTCAACACAACTAGAACTTTTTCAAGAAACTTCAGGGCATGGCTTAATTGCTTAGCTGCTGAGATAAACAGCAAGCCTGCCCAGGGACATAGCCTAGTTCAAATAGTAGTGACTGCAGAAAACTTTCAAATATTCATAGAAACAATGCTCTTGCCACTTAAACATTGCAAGACCATAATACAATTAATGGTTTGAATTTTTAAGATCAGTTAAGTTGGAGGATGTTATGAGCTTCAGTCAGTCATTCAGTAAATCTTGAATTCTATCTTGAGAAATACCTCAAACAAAACATTGAAGATGGATGCCTTTCCTTCTTGTATTAGACTAAATTCATGTCAAAGAATTTTGTCCCTTTTGCACACATTCTAATATGTAGTAATGATAACTATTTCAGAGTTTGTATTATTGATTCTTTGTGAATTTCATACCACACACCCCAGTTCTGTTCATCTCCTTGTCCCCTTCACTCTTGCAATCTATTCCCCAAAATAACACACACACACACACACACACACACACACACACAAACATACACACACACACATACACACACACATACACACACACATACACACACACACTTTCACAGATAAATAAACACAGTAAGAGTAACTAATCAATCAGCAATAACAGTACCAAGGGAATGGGACAGGCAATGTGTAGCTTGAGGCAGCGTATTGGCAGTGTAACTGTCAGTGAATTTGTATCCCTAGTCACTAGCCAGAAGTTACATGCATCCCATTTCTGTCCTGAAATTCATGCTTCTATTTGGCTGAAAGGAAGTGCCCACAGAAGTCTGGGATGAGATAAAAGAATGGAATTTGGGTACTTTACCTTCTGGGCCAGACATTCTGCTAGTTGATATTTGTCAACTTGACCCAAACCTAGACATATTGGGAAAATGGACTTTTAATGAGAAGATTGGCATGCAGACAAATCTTTAGGGCATTTTCATTATTACTGATTGCTGTGGAAGGGCTTGTATCACTGTGGGTGGTTCCATGCTAGAAGCTATCTTAAATAAGGCAAAGAGCAATTGAAAAAGACAACCAATGTCAACTTTTGTCCTCTAACCTCATGTTAACACACACACACAAACACACACACACACACACACACACACACACACACACACACACACAAACCTACAAGTACACATGTATGTACTAAATCACCGGGAACATAGAACATACACAAAGATGCACACACACACACACACACACACAGAGAGAGAGAGAGAGAGAGAGAGACAGAGAGACAGAGAGACAGAGAGACAGAGAGACAGAGAGACAGAGAGAGACAGAGAGACAGACAGAGAGAGACAGAGTCAGAGAGAATAAATAAATAAATATATGTTATTTGGTTATTTTACATTTATGTGAAAGACATAATTCATATTAGAATATCACACAATGATATTGTGCAATATTAACATAAGTAATATCTGCATTTTAGAGCATAAGAAGGCTGTTCTATATTTTCAGTTTGTTTTGGTAACTAGGAAAAACAAACAGATATTCTAGAACATGTGCTTGCATGTACTGAGTGTGAAATTGGTCTTATATTTGAAGGATTTATATTGTATTTATGCTTCTTTAGATCACATTTACACTCTTTGTGGCTTTGAGAATAAAATAAATGAAAAAAGTTTGTTTACATCATTGCCCACATAGGAAAATTAGTAAAAGATGACTAATAGGCCTTTGCTAACTTGTCATATAGATCATTTTTGATTCTATAAATAAACTAGATATGTGTGGATGGAAGAATTTCCTTGAGATGGAATTTATAACTTCTCTCAATCATTTCACAGCCTTCAGAGTAATTCTGATTTATTATTATATTTACGTCTCAGAGGCACATAGGGTTATCATATCATATTCTGTTTTTAAAAGTGCAGAGAAGCAAACTGTTAAGCAGGAATCACCAGAGTAGAGGATCACATGAGACATACCCTACCAGGACTCCACCTGCACCCAGGAGCTCCACAGCACCACAGCCAGCCAGCTGGGCACTTACCCTGCTGGGGTATCTTTCAGGGAGTCAGTTGGAAAGAGTCCCACTGTCAGAGGTGAGACACTGCCATCTTTGCTCCTGCCTACTTAGCAGACAGGTAAGTAGGGATCACCAGAGTAGAGGATCACTTGGAAAACACCCCTCCAGGACAACAATTGTACCCAGGAACTCAGCAGCACCAGGGAAATCTGTGCCAGGGGAAAGCAGGTCATCCAGGGTTGCTGCGATAGGCTTGCAGGCAAAAAGGAGAGGCAATCACCAGCCAGTGACAGCAGGACTAACTAACACCAGAGACAACCAGATGGCAAAGGAAGGAACTTTGCTAACAGAAATCAAGGCAAAATGGCACCATCCGAACCCAATTCTCCCACAACAGCAAGTACTGTTTCCTCAACACCCCAGGAAAGCAAGATTTGGATTTAAAATCACAGGTCATGATGCTGATGGAGGACTTCATGGAGGGTTCAAGAAGGACATAAATAACTCCCTTAAAGAAATACAGGAGAACACAAGTAAACAGGGAGAAGACCTTGAAGAACTAAGGGAAAATACAACAAAACAGGTGAAGGAAATGAACAAAACCATCCAGGATATAAAGATGGAAGTAGAAGCAATAATGACATCATAAAGAGAAACAACTTGGGACATAGACAACCTAGCAAAGAAGTCAGGAGTCATAAATCCAAGCATCAACAATAAAATACAAGAGAAAGAAGAGAGAATCTCAGATGCAGAAGATACCACAGAAAGCATTGATACAACAGTCAAAAAAAAAATGAAAAATGCAAAAAGCTCCTGACACAAAACATCCAGGAAATCCATGACAAAATGAAAAGACCAAACCTAAGGATTAGAGGTATAGAAGAGAATGAAGATTTCCAACTTAAAGGGCCAGTAAATGTCTTCAACAATATTATAGAAGAAAACTTCCTTAACCTAAAGAAAGAGATGCCCATGAACATACAAGAAGCCTACAGAACTCCAAATAGATTTGACCAGAAAAGAAATTCCTCCCATCACATAATAATTAAAACACCAAATGTACTAAACAAATAAAGAATATTAAAAACAGTAAGGGGAAAAGTTCAAGTAACATATAAAGATATACCTATCAGAATTACACCACACTTCTCACCAGCGAATATGAAAGCCAGAAGCACCTGGGCAGATGTCATACAGACCCTAAGGGAACACAAATGCCAATTCAGACTGCTATATTCAGCAAATCTCTCAATTACCATCGATGGAGAAACTAAGGTATTTCATGACAAAAACACATTTTCACAGTATCTTTCTACAAATCCAGCCCTTCAAAGGATAAGTAATGGGAAATACCAACAAAAGGAGGGAAACTACACACTAGAAAAAGCAAGAAATGAATCTTCTTTCAACAAACCCAGAAGAAGATAACCACACAAACATAAAAATTACATCAAAAATAGCAAGAAGCAACAATCATGTTAAAGGTCTTGGAAAGAACAGGAATTCAAGGCCCATACCTAAACATAATAAAAGCAATATACAGCAAACCAATAGCCAACATCAAAATAAATGGAGAGAAAATTAAAGCAATCCCACTAAAATCAGGGAGCAGACAAGGCTGCCCTCTCTCTCCATATTTATTCAATATAGTACTTGAAGTTCTAGCTAGAGCGATTAGACAACAAAAAGAGGTCAAAGGGATACAAATTGGAAAAGAAGAAATGAAATTATCACTATTTGCAGATGATATAATAGTATATTTAAGCGACCCAAAAAACTCCACCAGAGAACTCCTACAGCTGATAAACAACTTCAACAAAGTGGCTGGATATAAAATTAACTCAAGCAAATCAGTAGCCTTCCTATACTGAAAGGATAAACAGGCTGAGAAAGAAATGAGGGAAATGACACCCTTCACAATAGCCACAAACAATATAAAGTATCTTGGTGTTACTCTAACCAAATAAGTGAGAGATCTGTATGATAGGAACTTCAAGTCTTTAAAGAACGAAATCCAAGAAGACTTCAGAAGATGGAAAAATCTTCCATGCTATTGGATTGGCAGGATTAATATAGTAAAAATGGAGATCTTGCCAAAAGCAATATACAGATTAAATGCAATCCCCATCAAAATCTCAACTCAATTCTTCATAGAGTTAGAAAGAACAATTCTCAAATTCATCTGGAATAACAAAAAACCAAGGATAGCTAAAACTATCCTCAATAGTAAAAGAACTTCTCAGGGAATCAGTATCCCCGATCTCAAGCAGTACTACATAGCAATTGTGTAATAAACTGCATGCTATTGGTACAGTGGGAGGCAAGTAGATCAATGGAATAGAACTGAAGACCTGGAAATGAACCCACACACCTATGGTCACTCGCTCTTTGACAAAGGAGCTGAAAACATCCATTGGAAAAAAGATAGCCTTTTCAACACATGGTGCTGGTTCAATTGGAGGTCAGCATGCAGAAGAATGCAAATTGATCCATTCTTATCTCCTTGTACTAAGCTCAACTCCAAGTGGATCAAGGACCTCCACATAAAACCAGACACACTGAAACTAATAGAAACGAAACTGAGGAAGAGCCTTGAGTACATGGGGACAGGGGAAAAGTTCCTGAACAGAACACCAATAGCTTATGCTCTAAGATCAAGAATTGACAAATAGGACCTCATAAAATTACAAAGTTTCTGTAAGGCAAAGGACACTGTCAAAAGGACAAAACAGCAACCAACAAATTGGGAAAAGATCTTTACCAACTCTACATCATACAGAGGGCTTTTATATAATATATACAAAAAATTCAAGAAGGTAGACTCCAGAGAACCTAATAACCCTATTAAAAATGGGGTACAGAGCTAAACAAAAAATTTTCACCTGAGATATATCGAATGACTGAGAAACACCTAAAGAAATGTTCATCATCCTTAGTCATCAGGGAAATGCAAATCAAAACAACCCCTAGATTTCACCTCACAGCAGTCAGAATGGCTATATCAAAAACTCAGGAGAAAACAGGTACTGGCGACGATGTGGAGAAAGAGGAACACTCCTCGATTGCTGGTGGGGTTGCAAGCTGGTACAACCACTCTGGAAATCAGTTTGGTGGTTCCTAAGAAAACTGGGCATAATACTATCAGAGGACCCTGCTATGCCACTCCTGGGCATATATCCAGGGGGATTCCCCAGCATGTAATAAGGATATATGCTCCACTATGTTCATAGCAGCCCTATTTATAATAGCCAGAAGCTGGAAAGAACCCAAATATCCCTCAACGGATGAATGGATATAGAAAATGTGGTATATTTCACTATGGCATACTACTCAGCTGTTAAAAACAATGAATTAATGAAATTCTTCGGCAAGTGGGTGCAACTGGAGAATGTCATCCTGAGTGAGGTGACCCAATCACAAATGTATGAACTTACTGATAAGCAAATATTTAGTCCAGAAGCTTGGAATACGGAAGAAACAATTCACATATCAAATGATGCCCAAGAAGAAGGAAGTGTAAGGGAATACCAGGACACAGAAGCAGGAAAGGGATGTTTGGGGAACAGGGCTTATGGGAGTTTCTAGGAGGGGGGATCCTGGAAGCAGGAAATCATTTGAAATGTAATAAAGAATGTATCAAATAAAAAATAAAAGTGCAGAGAAATTAGCTGCTTGAGATTTTAGACTCCAGCAGGGAAACTCCTGTTGTTCAGTAGCATCTCTCTTGTCTTTGTCATAGGTTCATTTTTATCTCTTTTGACTTCAATATGCACTGGATTGGCAGATGAAGTAGCAATTTCCACCCTTCCTGAATTCTCTCAGCGTATGCAGGTTACTTGGCTACAGAGTGAGCAGATTCTTTTCCACTAAATAATTCAAGACTTGCTGATGGCAAAGGAAAGAACAAACGGCTTCCTTTCTTCAGGAAAGCTGATGCAGAATTTGGTTATTTTATAATTTAAACACATTTCAGAACAGCAGCCTAGGTTAAATGTGTTTTGTTTGCATACATGGGGTTATTCTGAATGAAGTTTTACTTTTAGCCTTATCTGAAGATAAAAGCAAAATGAAGATAGGGGCTTCCCTTTTTTTTTTAAGAACAGAAAAATTTCCTTTAATTTTACAATGCCATGAGATTGATGAGTTGACAGTTAAAAATTAACTTACAAATTTATTTTACATTTACATTTAATAGATAAATTTATTTTATATGGATAATATTCTAACATATATAGGACCCTATTCTCACAATCTAAGCAATGTAAAAACTTTGCAATCTTTACATGAAATAATCTCATTTTTTAACTAAGAAAATTTGCTTTTAAAATATTTCCATTTGAGATGCTTTCTATCTCAAGCAGTGTTTACTAATTTCTCACACTGGTATTTATTAGTATGGACATAATGGCTATTAATGTGGACAAATTTACTAGGTAACAGACATAGCGTGTCCATATTTACTGCTTCACAGATCTTCTTTCCCTTCATGAAATGGTACACATTCTTTTTTTGTTAGACAGATTTTAATAATCACAAGAAGGCTCTAAGGAAGAGACATGTAGAGGTCCCATTGATGGTGGTCAAAGAAGGAATGAGAAGATGCCCATGTAAGAAGGGGAAATGCAGTTATGTCAGTTCTGCCTCCCGTCTCAGTCCATCTGGAACGATGAAAAGCTGACACCAGTGGCTCTCCTTCACTGTGGCTGGTTGTCTACAGAGATGCTCATTGTGATATGAGCAGAAGGATGCAAAAAGAATAAGACCCTAGAGATGCTCAAATTTTCTGATCTTTTGGTTGGCCTCATTCCCATAAAGTAAGCAGCTAACGGAAATGAACAACAGTTCATTCAGTGAATGTAAATATCTTCTATTAATTTATTTCAGATGACCATTTTCTCCAGAGTAGGACACAGTCAGTGGTTGTGTATTTGGTTTTCATTTCATATTATAGAAAATTTTGTGCCATTGGCCTTTGCATGTGGAACATTAAATGTACACTTTTAGATGGGATATAAGAAGAAATGTGATGCAGTAACTCTTCTCATGGTGCCTTCAAAGGCAAAAATGCAAACCTCCCATTATGAGTTGGCAGAGACCATTATACTGCTCAGCATACAGTCTTTGGGGGAAATTGAGAATTTAAGATTAAATGGAACACAATTCTTACCAAGCTCAAAAGCAAAATTTTATACTATTTTGTGCCTAGTTGCTCCAGTTTCATTATCGCCTCAAATGGAAAATAGTTAAAATTGACATGTAGCTCAAGTTAGTTTCCAGGAATTTCTGTTCACCCATTAATAATCACTACTCATTTTACTACCTAAATGTTAAAAACGTAATTGAATTGGTAAAAAAAGATTTCAGCCTGAGAACATTACCAAGGTCTACGTGTCTTTCCATTTTTTGTTTTAAATAGAGGAACCCAAATTACTGTAGTATTTAAGTGTCTCTGCAGCTGCTGACTTTGTTAAGGACCCACAAAAAGGACTCACTGTGGCTATGCTATGGTAGCATGCACAAGAACTGTTCTGTCCCAAACTAACATCTGTCCCAACACAGATGGTGGAAGTGGTCACAGAATCCTACCTCCAGCTGAGGAAGGAACTCTTAGTAACTGACAGATGCTGGCAAAGGGAGAGTTGATTTCCCTTAAGGGTGTGGGCGCTGCTGGATGGAACAAACTCCTGTGGATGGCCATATACCCAAGAGCATATATCCAGCATTAAATAGAAGGGATGGATTTTAAAAGAAAAAAAAAAGATGAGAGCCCAAATTTATTTGGGTGGGAAATGCAGAATGTGGAACCTGGGCATGTTAGGAGACAGGTGAATATGACAAAAGCACATTGTACAAAATTCTCAAAGAAATTGCAATAAAATACATATTCAAAGAAAGAGCGGCCTTTACCTTCTCTGTCTTAGAAGCATGAAAGGTCATATTAACAGGACGGACTTAAATGATAAGATATTTATACTTTTGTAAAATTCAGAGTTTAAATAATGAAATATAAGATTTATGAACAACATGAGATACAACCATATCTTATAACCAAATATGGTTATTTAATATAAATACAC
This sequence comes from Apodemus sylvaticus, assembly GCF_947179515.1. Lineage (NCBI taxonomy): Eukaryota > Metazoa > Chordata > Mammalia > Rodentia > Muridae > Apodemus > Apodemus sylvaticus. The sequence continues at coordinate 48,933,982 of NC_067473.1, forward strand.
ACATATTTACCTACATGTGTGCTCTTTTCTTCTCTTTATTGCTTCTTAACTTTTAGTAGTGGAAAGGTTGTGATCCAAAGGCCAAGGTATCAGAGCGGAACTCTCCAAGCCTGGGAATATTGGTTTCATCACTAGTGTCATGTAGAAAATATAAAACTGCAAAAATTCATGGGTGAAGAAATCCAAATGTGATTTTAAAATATCAAACATAATTTCATTAATTACTATTTTTTAAAATTCATTCTCCCTCCCTCCCTTCTCTCTTCCCAGTCTCCCTCCCCCAGATCTACCTCTCCTCTGTTTATCTTCAGTACAGGGCAGGCTTCCCAGTGATATCATCCAAATAGGGCATATCAAGTCTGCATTACTAATTTAAAAACTACTTAAGTAGGGGCTACAAAGATGGCTCCACAGTTAAGAGCACTTTTTGCTGTTGCACAGAATCTGGATGTGATCCACAGTATCCATCCACATGGTGGTCTATAATCATCTGCAATTCTAGTTCCAGGCTATCCCTCTTTTGATCTCTCAGGACACAAAGCACATATATGGCATACATGTATACATGCAGACAAAACACCCACCCAAAAAATAAAATAAATCTAATAATGAAATTCAGTTAAGTTAAATAATTCAGAAAGAGCAAGCAAATGTGCCCAGTTTGTGTATATTTAGTATTTTCCACTCTGAAGGAAAGGTATGCAGTTTAATTAAGGACAATTGGTATTATCTTGAAAGTTCTCCCTATAAGAGCTTTTCTAATTTCTCTACAGAGGACATCTGTTAATTTACAGAAGATGTCAACAGTGGACCCAAGTTCAAGGATCCATCCTAGTCTGTGCAGATGTGCTATTTGTTCACAGTGGAACACCGTGCCTAATCAGCCCGTTCTCACGCACTGGCTTGGGTTTGGCTTCCTAGTCAATCCAATGTCATTTAAAACCTATCTTGGCCATGTGGAGGGCAAAAATTAAAGTCTTAATTTTCTTTTCTTTATCTCTCTCTTGAGAAAAAATGATAAAGATCTGTGAGTGAAAATTCCTTGAAAGAAGTGGAGGCCACAAAGTCTCACTGATTGTTTATAACCGTGATGATGCAGGGAGATTGGAATGTTGCAAATCCATGGAGGTCATAGTCTTCCTGATTGTTTATAAATGTGATGATGTGGGGAGATTGGAATGTTGTAAATCCAGGTCCACATGATCTTAGAACACTGTAAACTACTTAGTGCCATTTATTGTCATTCCCCATTGTGACCTAACATTTTAGGACCATTAGGTAAATCTTTGAAATGTGCTAACAGACCTATAACTTCTACCTTCCAAAAGGCAAGAGAATACCATCAGATAGATTGATGCTGAGATGACCCTGCTTTTCTACAACCCTGATGTGTCTTCAAATGTATTTGAAAGCATTAATTCAACATTTCTTTGTGTGTTCTGTTACTACAGGACTTCATGGAATTGTTACTATCTTGGAACATTCAGGGAAACCTGAGCTTGCATTCCTGAGCCACAGTCTCACATATTCGACTCCAGAATAAATTGTCTTCTTTGTTCCTTTGATTTAAATGATGTTATTTCATCAGTAGTTTCAATATTTAGCACATTAAATATATAAAGTGAACATTTAGAGAAACTCTAGACAAAGGGACAATAGGAACAATAATCAAGAGGGAAGCCCTAAGAAAGATTACTGTAAAAACTGTAATGGAGACCTAATAAAATTTAATACTGTATGTTAAAATATAGCACTGTAACAGACAGTGTTATAGTCTTAAATTATAATAGGGTAAACATTTGACTTTTTTAGTTTGTAGCAATCAAGAAGTCAGAAGCAATAACTAAAACTGCACAATTCAAACTGATTTTGGTATAGGTGATCATTTATTCAGGCAAACCACCAGTATGCTAGGAAGAATATTGCTGGTTTATTTTATTTTATTTTATTATTATTTTGTATGTATTTGTATTATTATTTTGTACAGAGCTGCCATGAACCATGTATAATGATGACTTAAGTGGTTTCTTAAATAAAATAATTACTTTATGGAACTCACCAGGCTCTATTGAAACACAGGCTTATTATAGTGCTTTGCAGGTTGAGAGGCCAGTGCTAATACTGTAACATAAAAGATTAAATTATATATAGAATGTATTAAAATGGTCATAAATACTGTGCAACTTCTGTCAACAAAAGGATGAATCCTAGATAAACCTTTTACTTGAGAAAGAACAGCAGGGTTAGCACTTGGAGGAGAGAACCTAATCTTGGCATTCACATCCCGCATAGATTGCTGCGGGTATGTGGATCAAGGTGGCCCTCAAGCCTTACTTCTCCTAACTGCTTCTGAGAAGAATAGACATGGAGGAGCTTAGAGATTGGAACCTTTAGCCAGCAAATGTCCTGAGCAGAGCCTTAGGGTTTCAGCTGGGAGAGAGCTTCAGCTTTGTCTTGCTAGAAGCTCCTGCTTGACAAACTGCAAATAGATCTCTCTGTACCTCCGAGAAATTCTTCAAGAGAACATTCTGGATACTGCTCTAATCTGACTGACAATAATCAAGAGTGTGTGTGTGAGGAGTGGGTGTGTAATCTTGATGGCCATCTTAACTATTTTCTTTTTTGTCTTAGTAAACCCTTTGCAGATGATCTAGTGAGGAACTTCTTAATTTATCCATTAATAAGGCAATCTCTAAAGAAGTCACAATGTGTATATTTCTCCTTTAGTTACTGACTAATATATATTTTTTGATGCTTGGTAGTTACCAGGGTAATACCAATGGGAAAGGAATAAGTCCTGGAAAAAGATCTGTAAAAGAAGATCTAAGTTTTTAATTTTTTTTATTGCTTCATTATAGAAAACTTCTCTGTTCTTAATAAAAATATATAACAATAAAAATCATATTCTTATCAATCAGAGAAAAACTCACATTTTTAAAATCTATTTCTTTTCAGAGCTCAATTTTTTTTCATGTTTTATCTAAAATTTCTGTGCTATCAGAATATAGCATTTTAGTAAGATACAGAATACCTATAATTTATTAGCTCCCAAAGTGAAACACTGATTGGATAAGATTTACTTTTTAATTTATCAAGAAGAAAGTGGAATAAAAATTATGTTAAATATTTCAAAAACCCATGGTCCTACAGTTATAAAGGACAGAGCCATTCCTTCCTCCCTGGTGTGAATCTCCATGTGAGCTGTCCAATGCACAATGCTTAGTCCTGAAACCACATACACAGAAACAATTACACTGAACTCAGCGAGGGATTTTTATGTATATTTGTTTTTGAATATATATATAAAATACATATATGTATATATATACATACACACATATCCACAGAAATGGATGCAGCAAATAAAATAGACTCTCAGATTAAGAGTGGGGAGCACGTCAGGGTTTGGAGCAGGGTAGCTGAGAAGAGCTGAGGGAATGAAAGCACTGTTATTTTATTTCAATTAAATCATACAAAAAAAAATCTGACAAAACTAAAATAAAATATGTTTCCAATAGAAATTAAATGAATGATGTCTGTTGCCTCAGAAGATGAAATTCTAGCTGAAGTAATAGTAGTAGTAATAATAATAGTAGTAAATATTAATAACAACAACAATAATAGTAATAGCCCTCACCAGTAATGTTGGAATCATTCAAATTATATATTGAGTAATGTAACGATAGTAAATAGCCATCATTTATAAAACATTTTTCTGATTTCTCTGAACCATGACTGCATTTTAATCTCTTTAAAACTGCTTAAATGTAAGGGGTTAAATAAACATAATTTAAATAACACATTAAGCTATATACAAAATTAGATTAAAATGGACACAACTTTTGTCCGACTTCCTCTGTTGAAGGTTGAATCTGACATTAGCCAGCAACTTGGCAGAGAGGAGGGGAGATAGGAGATGAATAGAGGATGGGAGAAAGTGACAGAAGAAGGATTCTGGAATTTGGAAACCAAAAGCGCCCTCTCAGCTTTACCAAAGTCATCAGGAGTATCATTCTATAGACTTCAATCTATGTAACGCGGTGTTCCCTAATACGCTATGCTGTGGAAGTGCCAATGCTCTCCACAAAGAGAGCAACAGTGTCTGACCAGCCTCCAGCTATTGCTGTGTTGAAGCCCAGGTTCCAGATGAAAATGAAGATGCTTCCAGTTGATTCCAGCCTCTGCTGCTCCATGGTTGTGCCTGGATGAGGAGAAAAGAGCAATAATAAATTAGGCTACTACATTTTAGGGTAGTTTACTACATAGTATCCAAGGGAACATCTAGGGTTTAAAGAAACAGTCCACGGTTTCAGTTTCATCATCTCCAAAGGCATGAGTAGAATAAAATGATTCTGAAATCATCATGGAGAACTCCGTGGAGTTTATAACTTGGAATCTGGACACCAGAAGTTCCTGGAGTTCCTGGTTGTTTGTGTATTCTAATACTTGGACTTTTATGTGACACTGTAACTGAGCAAGGAAGGAAATTGTAGAGCCATTTACATTGCCTTGACTGCTTCATATATTCCCTCTGAGAAAATGTTGATGATTTCAGGTGATGGCCATGTGGCACAGTGATATTTTGCTGATAAATATTATACTGATTATACTATTTTCCTGTAAATAAAAAAAGATGGGTCAGATGTGATGGCCTAGCTCTCATCTCAGCAGCAAGATGGCTGCTGCAAAAGAGGTTTCAACTCCAGCTTAGCCTGGGCTAGTAGCAAACCTGTCTCAACAGTAATGAATGTATTCATGCAGGATCCATGATTTGAGTTTTATCTTTAGTGCAGTTATGATGAAAGCCCTTGCAAAGAAAGGTCTGATTTTGTTTAGATATCGTAGTGCTACAATGGTAGCTTTCTGAAGGAGAAAATGCAAATCCATGGTCAACTCATATCACAATTTGCAGGAAAGAACTTTAAACATTCCCTTTACATCTAATACCTCATCACTAAAGGTCATCATTGCTCTGAGGAGTTTGAAGTTGTAATAGAGCAGGCATATAATAAGGAAGCAATAAATTTATCACTATCACTAAGTGTGGCAGGATAAAGTCCAATATTTTCACTTCAAAATATTTATAGTTTTGTATAGGAGACATTTATATAGAAAAAATATAAGAAGCCATGATGGAATGAACAGAGAGAGGCTGATGGTTGGCTGTCAGTCACCATCTTCTGTACACTTGTGTGTGCTCTACTGAGGATATGCTTTTAGCTCCTCCCCTGTTCTAGGGGTAGAATTAATGTCATTATGAACACTGATGCTTTAAGTAGAAAACAGGGAAAGTGGACAAAAGAAACAAAAAAAGAAGACAATGTAGAGGACATAGTCCTAAGAGAATTTTATTTTCTTAGATGAGTTGGAAGCATGAACACACAATCACATGCAAAAACACACAGTCACACAAACAGTCACACACACACAATCACATAACTCACACACACAGACACACACACAAAGACACATACACAGATACACACACACACACACACACACGCACACGCACACACACACGCACACGCACACGCACACGCACACACACACACACACACACACACCATAGCTTCTTTATCCTGTTTTACTTACTAAATTTGTTCTAGTTTCTTGCAGGAGTGCCATCTCCTATTGCAATTTCTCTGGCAAGTTGGAGTTAAAGAGTTTTTTCCCAAGCTCTGATGAGTCATGATGCATTCAGCTCTCATAGCAACACAGAACTGATGAGTGCGGACTGGATGAGTACACAACGGGGCAGTGTCTGGCTTTGTCACTTGGAGTATCTGAACTTGAGCCCTCTCAGAAGATGTCAGGCAAAGCTGGCATGCTAGATCTACAGGAAGCCTAATGTGCGATGAAGATCAAGATATTTGGAAATGATACATTGGCATGTTCCTGGAATATATTATTATTGAGGTGACTCATTTCTTAAGCAAAATTCTTGTTCTGTGTTTCATCAAGGTGCTCCTGGATGACCGGCAAGCAAACATGAGCCATTGCATGTCTCTTTTTCTCTTGAAACTTAATTTAGATGTGAGTGGCACAAATACTAATCACGATAAGTTGCGCCTTTGCATCCTTTTTATATTTTTCAGTTAGACATTTGTTCATAACATTCCAACTTTTCCACATTGTTCATGTATCTATAATTATCCCACTACCTATATTTCAAGAAATAGGTCAGATACTATCCTGTCAGGGAAACTTCTACAACCTCACTTGTGTGGACAGGTTTCACATAGCTTACACCACATAATTCTGAAAGTGTACTTGACTGACTTTAAGGCTCTTTGGTAGCAATCCAAAGGCTATTCCTGTCTTTACCAAAGGCTACTCCTGTCTTTACCAAAGGCTACTCCTGTCTTTACCTTCCTGGTGCTTAGACTATAATCCCTTGCAACAAATGGCAGGCTTTTTAATCTAGGTTCTGGGGATCTGAATTTATATTCTCAAGTTTGTGTGGTAAGAATGACATCAACTAAGCCATTTTTCCTATCCCTAGAGTTGCTTAAAATGCTATCTATGTTATTTTAATATTCTAGCCATTTTCTCCAGGTCTGTGTATGCCAGAAGTGATTCATTTTAAGTTATTGAGTTGGTAGTTACTCTGGTGTCAAATTGGAAGGACTCGGAACCTGCAAACTGGGCAAATTCTGCATGACTAAACCATATTAAATTCTTCTAAATAATTTTCTCATATTTCAAAAAGAAGCCATCCTGTGAAATTTGAGATGAAATGCACTTATCTGTAAATTAGGTTCATGAATCTCACTTTACCTGTGATATAGACGCCAGAGATATATTTCAAGAGAAATAATGTATTCAAGATGTGTTGGCGCATAAGACACAAAGCAAAAGAAACTGAGCAGTGATCATGGTTTTTTTTTTCTAAAAGTGGGTAAAAAAGAAAGAAAAATGAAGGTTTATCACCTTATTTATAATGGTTTTGTTCAAAATTAAGGTAAGGCACTGGGTACTGGTGGGCTTGGATTATGACTAAGAAAACTGAGATGTTTATAAATATGAGGAAAAGTTCATTGTTTACTTCTATAAAAAAATGACGTGGTTTCTAATTGCTTCATTGACACAGGAGAAAAAAGGGCAGCTGTTGGTGATGAAGTGTGGGAGGACTTATGGTTTAGTGTGATGAAAGTCTCCAGTTTATAGAGTGAAACACAGGAAACTCTCCAGTCATCCCTACCATACAAGTTAGCTAATAGGGTGGATAATTGCTCCAGAAAGCTCCTGATACATGACCCATAGTAACTCATAAGCCTTTAGTTATGAAATCATAGTGTTTTTAGCCTTCCTAATAGCCTTGGCTCTCTTCTATACTTTTCCCAAATAAACTATATCTATTTTTGATGATATCCATGTGCCTCTGTTTACTCTCTTATTCTGTGTCACAAGAACCTTGAAATCCTGGCAGGCATTACTAGACTCCAACATCTGCTGATAACACTATTTCAGCTCTAGCAATATGGTTACAATTGCATTTTCATGAACAAATGTACCACAAGAGACATTGCTTGTTAAAATGCTGGCCATTTTGATTCTTATATATTTGGTTGTGAGTCTAGCCTTGAACTCAACAGAAAGGCATGAAACCATGACATTATCATCTTTATCAGGTCACAATATTTAAATACACTCCAACAAATCCGTCTAAACTTCTCATGAACAGTATTGCTATATTGTTTGTGGTCCAAAAATTGTATAAAAGCCATGCTTATAATTGTTGGTAACAGAACCTTAACAGATAGAATGCAGGAATGAAATACATTCTGTGGGCCGAAGAATGCATCTCTTTGAAATTCAATCCTTCTGTAGCAATATTTATACAAGACTTGAATTAAATGCTGTACTAAGCATCTGTTGATACTTGCAGTTAGGATTCAATATAGAAAATGCTACCATGCATTTTCACAGAAATGCTTAAATAGATAACAGGCGAGTACCATTCTGTTAATTTAACTCTGCATCAAATTTAGTATTGTTTTCTCTGTCTCTTTTCTATCTCCCTATCTATCTTTCTGTAACTGTCTTGCTCTTCTCTCTTCCCTCTCTTTTTCTCTCTTTCCCTCTCTATCTTTCTCTCCATCTAGTATATATTCTAAATATGCCTGCTTCTGCTTCACTACCTTCCTATCTGAAGCATCATGGATGTATTACTTTTTTCCTTTGGCTCCCCAGGGATAAAGCAACAGTGGACTATAGTTGTCACCCTCCATTTAGTTAGAAGGGAAATCCGACATGTCAGATATGAATGTTCTCTGCTACAGCTCTATCGCATGTGTCTCCCTCTTTCCAGCTCACTAGATTTTGGCCTATTTTACAATAAAAGAAATGCCTTTATTTTTTTCATAATGCACCCAATGAACAGAGATGAAGATGGAAATGAAATTTGCCTGGAGCTACTTTTATCCCTGTTCTTTGTAAGGCTTAGCCAAGGTGAAAGAACACATCAGGGCAGAGGAGAATTCTGTCTCCTAAATGTGCTGTGACGGCCTAATACTAACCTTGTCCTCCACAGCCTCAGGGAGTTCACTGAGAGGAACAGTGTTTCTAATACTGCTTGTGTGTGTTTGGATGTTGGAGAACTCATTACAGAGGGATTCTTAAACTTGTCTCCTTTGTTGCTAGCTGTGTGTATGGAGAGGAAGCCAGCACTGCCATAAATACCATTCTGTTCTGATGCTCTGTGGTCACAGAGCAGTGGTTCTTGAGAATTGTAGAATTGTAACAAACTTGGAGATAATCTACTTCTGCTCATCATTTTCTTCCAGACAAATGGAAAACTATATAACTGAGGTTATATAGCTTGAGTGTTTCAACTCTGCCTATAACTTCAGAGTGGATATGATAGTGCATTGTCTGGCAGCCCTTGCTGGTTTCTGGATGTAGCTTTTGCAGAACACATTTTTCTGCAGAAATTTGCCTTTTTGCTTTAAAACAGAGTGATTGGATTGTATACTTGTTGATTGACTTAATAACTTAAATGTTATCTCTGATGAATCGCCTCCTATGACAGACACTGGTTGTTACATTGTTGTTTTTATTTTTATTTTGACAGGATTGTATAGTTCAAAACACTCTTCAGTAAAAGTAAACATATGATTAGTACTTAATGTGGGAGCACCATTACCCCAGTGGGCTGGTATCCCAATCCATGTAACAGTATGAAAAGGGAAGTGATACTCAAGGGGAGTTTGCACTCATTCTAAGGCTAAATGGGAATATAAATAAATAAAAAATGAAATAACTGAGAAATGTTTACAATTTTCCCAGTTTAAAGAGTAAAGTTTTCCTCTCATGTCACACATTTTTTCATCTTTCTGAAACTGAAATTAACTGCTGTATTATGGAATACTCACGATATCAACCTGGAACTTCTTTTTTTCTCCTCTTGTCCTTACTTGAAAAACAGTTAACATTTTCAAGTTCTTTGAAGTCAAAAGTGGGTGTATTTTCTTCCTTCCATTCTCCATTTCTCTCTCTTCTTCCCTCCCTCCTTTTCTTTCTTTTTTACCTCTTCTCTTCCTCTTCTTCTTCCTCCTTCTGTTTTCTACCTTTCTTTTCCTCATGGTTTCCTCTTCTTTCTCTCAATAGGCTCTCAGCCCAGGCTGGCTTGAACTTTGTAGCAGCCCTCCTGACTCAACCTCCTAAGTCCTGGGATTACAGGCATGAATCTCCATGCCTGTCATTTTCATGATTTTGACCTCCTCACATTGGATGGGTATTAAGAACAGACACTAATGAGTCTTTAGAAGCATCTAACTGCTGAAGCTGACGCAGACAGAAGTATCACTGCAAAGCAGTGAGCCACATTAGCTGGCACACTTAGCTGAGAAACTGCTCCCTAACTGTCCTCAGGACATGAAAGCACAATGCTCCTCTTATCTCTGCCACATCTTCTGAATTCTTCTATTCTTGAGACTTCCAGTTCTATTGTAGATGGTGAGCCAAATTCAGGGATTTTCTGAATGAAGGCATGGAATGTAGACCTGGTAACTTACCTACCTTGACTACTCAGTGCAAGAATGTGCCAGGGAAAAGGCTTATCTTGGGCAACACCATCCATTCAAGCAGTACCACTACCTTATAGGGGGCTCAACTGTTCACCTCTGAGAAAATCAATGGTTCCATTCCAAGAAACAATCTTCATGGTGCCCATAGGACCCAAGCTCAGCTAAAGAGAGAAGCCAAAACTTGTTCTGGAGGCCCTGGTCTTATTGGCAGCCATAGAGAGACAAGGGCAGGAGGATCACACATGTGAACTTGCCTATGTGGAAGAATGGGGGAAAATTGGACAACTTAGTGGGATCCTGAGATCCCAGGGGGCTAAGGGGTATACATTGGCATGGAGAGTCTACCTGAGATAGAAATCAGGGAGGCTAGAAATATAGGTCAGTGGTGGAGAGTCTGCCTGAGAAAGAAATCACGGTGGATTGTCTTCAAGATTAACAGTGGACAGTCATTCTGACTGTTGTAAGGTGAAATCTCAGGGTTGTTTTGATTTGCATTTCCCTAATGACTAATGATGTTGAACACTTCTTAAGGTGCCTCTCGGCCATCCGAATTTCTTCAGGCGAAAATTCTTTGTTTAACTCTGTACCCCATTTTTTAATTGGGTTATTTGGTTCCCTGGGGTCTAACTTCTTGAGTTCTTTGTATATATTGGATATTAGCCCTCTATCAGATGTAGGGTTGGTGAATATCCTTTCCCAATTTGATGGTTGCCATTTAGTCCTTTTAACAGTGTCCTTTGCTTTACACTCAGGAGACAGCAGGTGTTGGCAAGGATGTGGAGAAAGAGGAACACTCCTCCACTGCTGGTGGGGCTGTAAGATGGTACACCCTCTTTGGAAATCAGTCTGGTGGTTCCTCAGAAAACTGGACATGATACTTCCAGAGGATCCTGCTATACCTCTCCTGGGCATATACCCAAAGGATTCCCCAGCATACAATAAAGACACATGCTCCATTATGTTCATAGCAGCCTTATTTATAATAGCCAGAAGCTGGAAAGAACCCAGATGTCCCTCAAAGGAGGAATGGATAGAGAAAATGTGGTATATTTATACAATGGAATACTACTTAGCAAATAGAAACAATGAATTCACAAAATTTTTAGGCAAATGGTTTGATCTGGAAAATATCATCCTAAGTGAGGTAACCCAATCACAAAAGAATACACATGGAATGCAATCTCTGATAAGTGGATATTAATTAGCTCAGAAGCTCTGAATACCCAAGGCACAAATCACATAACAAATGACTCCCATGAAGAAGTATGGAGAGTGTCCTGATCCTGGAAAGGATTGATCTAGCATTGGAGGGGAATATAAGGACAGAGAAAAAGGAGGGAGGTGATTGGAGAATGGATGGAGAGAAGAAGGTTTATGGGACATATGGGGAGGGAGGATCTGGGAAAGGGGAAATCATTTGGAATGTAAACAAGGAATATAGAAAATAAAAATATTAAAAAAACAAACAGTGGACAGTCTATCTACGAAGTACAAAGATAAGCTCTTGGTTCATTTGCAGTACTGAAAATAAAAGGGGGTGGGAGAATGGCTGGAAACCATGAAACATGTAGGTTCTTTGCTTTGATATTAAGAAAGCTATAGGAGTATTGATACATGAGCAGGTTCGCATTATGCATATTATGTATTTCCTACATTGTTTTTTCTCTTAGGCCCATGACAGATTCTGTGCAAGCCTATGAGGATAAAATGAGAAAATGGATTTTGTAGTTTTGTTAATGGCACAAAAGTCAGGAGGATGGAGGTACTGGACAAAGGAGTCTGGTGAAGATGAACGAATAGAGTGAGCTGAACAGAAAATACACAGCTATCCCACCAGTCCTATTATCACTGCATTAACATCTTAAACATGATAATGCCAATGCTTTGCCTTCTGGATTTAGATGAGGCATCCATGTGACCTTTCATCCCCATAATAATGTTATAATGATTCTGTACCCCAGGTCTACTCCAGCATACTAAACTAAGGACAACTCTTTGTTAGTAAGTTGAACATACTAAACTAAGGACAGCTCTTTGTGTCCCTTGTCTCTGTAGAGATGCTGTCTGTCTTGACTCTTTTTTATGTGTTGGCTTTATCCTACAGTGTCTGATAATTTATGCATATAAAAGCTATTTTGTCTGTGTTTAAAATATAAATGGGATGAATTTCAATGCTATTTTCCTCCAACCAACTGATAATTCCATTACTTGCAGTCAAGTGAGAGACCCTGGCTGCTCGTTGCAGTTATAATCTTTGCAAATACTGTTTTGAGGCCCAATTTGACAGAGAGGCTGACAAGCTAGAATTCCAAAAGCAATATTAATGTTAATATGCTGCCACCTAGAAGATTCAATTTGCATATATCTAAGCAAACACAGGACCTGTTCTAAGATTATATTTTATTTTTTAACATCTGAAGACTAATTCAGCTCACTAAGCCCACTGAGAAGCTTCTCTTTCTCTTCCAAGGTATTTTATTAGCCACTTAATGTAGCTGGCTTTTGAGAAAACATGGGTTGCAATGTTCTAAGGAAACTTGTAAGTACTACATGTCCAGGCTCTGAAGTCAATATGAATTTCATTTTCACTTTTTTGTATTAGTTGGGGAGTTGTGTGAATTCATTCAGTTTCTTCAAATCTCAGCTGTCTCTGTGTAAGTAGAAATAATACTAATGACCAACTTGGAGGGTTACCAAGAGAGCTGACAAACATATTCATTGTCACTGCGTGCACATAGTAACTTCTCTACAAATACTAAGTCTGTGTATGCATTTATACAAGGGCTACATGTGTCCACACTGAGCTGTCTTCAACGGAATTATTTTGACATAATTGGATATAATATTTATATATGTACCAGATATCTTTGTATATGAAAGTTTATGCATTTATTTATGTGAAGTGCATGCTTAGGTGATATAGAAAATATAAAATAATAACATTTACTTGAAAGAAAATGGTGCAGACTCAAAGAGGAATAGCAAGTGGGACATAAGCACATAGAAAAAAGTTCCTGTACTGTTAGAAGTCTTACTAAGACTTACGAATAAAATCTAGGAGAAATTCATGATACAGACACTGAGAATACATCAGACATAGAATAATGATAGAAAGTGCTTACAAATAAACAACCCTCTTTATTTACAATGTTAACATGAGGAAGGGAAAAATCTTTGTCATGGAACATTTGCCTAGCATGTAAAATGCTCATGTTTGGTCTCTAGTACTGTAAAATACATAAAAAAAAAAACTTGAATGCTAACACCATTTTAATAGATGGCCATCTCTGATGTGGCATCTGTAGATCACAGGGCTTACTTTGCCACAAACATGAATATGAATAAGATCCTCTTGGTTTTGGAAAAGTAGATGAACAAAAACATCATGCTAAGTGAAATAAGATAAAAGAAAGAAATGTAAATATTGTGCATTGCTATTTATAAATAGCAGATAAAAACAACAGTCTCTTATATGTGGATCGATGAATAGTATTTATCAATGACTAGGTCCCAAGGGTAGGGTAGATGGGGACAGATAGGGGTGGTTAATGGATACTAAAGAACAGTAAGATGGGACTTCTGAGTTCTATTGTTTTGTAGAGTAAAAGGGGCCTGTAGGTAGCAATATTTTTTGAATGTTTCAAAATGTCTAGAAGAAAGAACTGTTAATATATCCAATCCAAAGGAAGTGACAGATATGCCATTTACATTGATTTGATTATGGCCTACTACATAAATATACTGAAATACAGTACTGAATTTCATGAACATTAATATCTATGTCAGTAATAATTTTATGTTAGTAATAAAATGAAATCTTCCTCAATTATAAAACCTAATACTCAAAAATTTATCTTGAAGAGCTCAAATATTATCTTCCCCAGATATTAAAAGGAAACACCGTGGTGATTCCTTTCAGGTTTTAGGGACACATGTACTTGCTGAAGACTCAGAGAGTTAACAATATGCAAATGCCTCTATTTTGCATTTCATTGATGATAATCAAAGGCACTTTTGTAGGATTTTTTGAATTGCCTTTGGCTTTTGAGTTGTTAGTAAGGATTTAAAACTGAGCCTCACTTTCAGAGTGGTTTTGAAATTTTGATGGTATATTAAAGACATTGGAGACTGCTCGATTCAGGTTTAGATGTTCATTTGAGCCCTAATGAGAGGTGATATATTTAGAAGATAAGATCTCAATGTGTAGAACTCGGCCTCCCACCAGTCAGGAGAGGAGCATCCATCTTGGTTCCGTACTCCAGGAATCGGACAGACTGAGGTACACAAACATAATCCGAGGCCAACACTGCGGTGGTCTGAGCCCGACGGGCGTTGGCCTGCACCCAGGCCCTGGGCGGGTCGGGGGGCCATCGGGGTGCCAACCCAGCCAGGAGGTTTTTTGCCCAGGCCTGCAAGCGCACCGCCATTTTGCCTGCAGGACGACAGAGAGCTCAGGCGGACAGACCTGTAACAGGCATAGCCTAAGGCTAACAAAGCGGGGGTCCAGGCCCCAAAAGGCACAGGACTGACCCCAAGAACTGGGCGGCTTGGTGGGCCATCTGTGAGTCAACCCACCCAGGTGATTGTTAGCAAAGCAGACTCTCCTGGCGCTTTCAGGGAGCGCCGGCGCGCACGCCCACCATCCTAGTCACCTGGCAAACCCAATTAACAGTCATAGCCCTAGGGGAACTTTGCTCGGACCTTGGCCTCCCAGGCTTTTGCCTGGACTCAGGGACTGGGCGGCCAGGCTAACCTTGTGTGCGACAGCCCGGTTGGCAGATCGGCTGCCCAGCGGAGTGAGCGGAACACAGGGGAGGTCACAGTAGCATACACCATCGGCACTCCCTGGGAGTGCACACGGGCTCCATCTGCTCCACAGACACAATCTGGGGCAAGGCCTCAGGCAGAAGCCCTTAGCTCTACTCTCTCCGCTTCCAGATCCAGATCAGTCTGGGCGGCAGCATTACATCTCCAAGTCCTGCAAGTGGCTAGCTGGGCTTCCGGGCGGCCAGCTGGGAGAAGTCAGTGTGCTCCAGTGAATCCAGCGGGCCCCAGCGGGAGCCTTCGGGTGCCTGCTTTGGGATCGGAACAGCCTGGGCAGCAGCACACTGTCTACAAGCAGTGCAGGAGGTAAGCTGTGCACCAGAGGCCAACTGGGAAGGGGCAGCTTGCACTGGTGAGTCCAGCACTGACAAGATAAACTAACACCAGTGAGATCTAGATGGCAAAAGGCAAACGCAGGAACGTCACTAACAGAAATCAAGGCAATATGGCAACATTTGAACCCAATTCTCCTCTACCAACATGTCCTGGATACCCCATCACACCAGTAAAACAAGATTTGGATTTAAAATCACTGGTCATGATGCTGGTACAGGAACACATGAAGGTCATACATAAAGAAATTCAGGAGAAAATGGATCAAAAGTTAGAAGCCCTTGCAAGGGAAACACAAAAATCATTGAAAGAAATCCAGGAGAATACAAAAGCCAACAAGGAGGAAATGCAAAAAACACTTAAAGAAATACAGGAGAACTTTGGTCAACAGGCTGAGGTCATGAAAGACGAAACACAAAAATCTCTTAAAGAAATACAGGAGAACTTTGGTCAACAGGCTGAGGTCATGAAAGACGAAACACAAAAATCTCTTAAAGAATTACAGGAAAACACAAACATGCAAGTGAAGGAGCTAAGCAAAACCATCCAGGATCTAAAATCAGAAGTAGAAACAACTAAGAAAACTCAAAGGGAGACAACTTTGGAGATAGAAAACCTTGGGAAGAAATCAGGGGTCAGAGATGCAAATATCAACAACAGAATACAAGAGATAGAAGAAAGAATCTCAGATGCTGAAGATTCCATAGAAACCATGGACTCAACAGTTAAAGAAAATGCAAAATGCAAAAAGCTTGTAACCCAAAATATCCAGGAAATCCAGGACACAATGAGAAGACCAAACCTAAGGATTATAGGCATAGATGAGAGTGAAGATTTACAACTTAAAGGGCCAGCAAACATCTTCAATAAAATTATGGAAGAAAACTTCCCTAACCTAAAGAGAGAGATGCCCATGAATATACAAGAAGCCTACAGAACTCCAAACAGACTGGACCAGAACAGAAATACTTCCCGTCACATAATAATCAAAACACCAAATGTTCTAAACAAAGAAAGAATACTAAAGGCAGTAAGAGAAAAAGGCCAAGTAGCATATAAAGGAAGACCTATCAGAATCACAGCAGACTTTTCACCTGAGACTATGAAGGCTAGAAGATCCTGGGCAGATCTCATGCAGACTCTAAGAGAACACAAATGCCAACCAAAACTACTATATCCAGCAAAACTCTCAATCACCATAGATGGAGAAACTAAGATATTTCACGACAAAACCAAGTTTACCCAATATCTATCCACAAACCCGGCCCTAAAAAGGATAATAGGAGGACAACACCAATACAAGGAGGGAAACTTCACCCTGGAAAAAGCAAGATAGTAACCTTTCATCAAACCCAAAAGAAGTTAAGCATTCAAATTTAAAAAATAACGTCAAAAATGATAGGAAGTAACAATCACTATTCCTTAATATCTCTTAACATCAATGGACTTAATGCCCCAATAAAAAGACACAGACTAACTGAATGGATATGTAAACAGGAAACACACCTCAGGGTCAAAGACAAACACTACCTTAGAGTAAAAGGCTGGAAGACAATTTTACAAGCAAATGGTCTCAGGAAACAAGCTGGAGTAGCCATTTTAATATCAGATAAAATTGACTTTCAACCCAAAGTCATCAAAAGAGACCCTGAGGGACACTTCTTGCTGGTCAAAGGAAAAATACAAAAAGAAGAACTGTCAATCCTGAACATCTATGCACCAAATGCAAGGGCACCCTCTTTCGTAAAAGAAACTTTATTAAAACTAAAAGCACACATTGCACCTAACACAATAATTGTGGGTGACTTCAACACTGCACTTTCCTCAATGGACCGATCAGGAAAACAGAAACTAAACAGGGACACAATGAAACTAATTGAAGCTTTGGACCAATTAGATTTAACAGATATATATAGAACATTCTATCCTAAAACAAAAGAATATACCTTTTTCTCAGCACCTCATGGTACCTTCTCCAAAATCGACCATATAATTGGTCACAAGACAGACCTCAACAAATATAAGAAGATAGAACTAATCCCATGCCTCCTATCTGATCACTATGGAGTAAAAGTGGTCTTCAATAGCAACAGAAACAACAGAAAGCCCACATACACGTGGAAACTGAACAATACTCTACTCAATGATACCTTGGTCAAGGAAGAAATAAAGAAAGAAATTAAAGACTTTTTAGAACACAATGAAAATGAAAACACAACATACCCAAATCTATGGGACACAATGAAAGCAGTGCTAAGAGGAAAACTCATAGCCCTGAGTGCCTCCAAAAAGAAAATGGAGAGAGCATACATTACCAGCTTAATGACACACCTGAAAGCCTTAGAACAAAAAGAAGCTATTTCGCCCAGGAGGAGTAGAAGGCAGGAAATCATCAAACTCAGGGCCGAAATCAATCAAGTAGAAACAAAGAGAACCATACAAAAAATCAACAATACCAGGAGCTGGTTCTTTGAGAAAATCAACAAGATAGATAAACCCTTAGCCAGAATGACCAAAGGGCACAGAGAAAGTATCCAAATTAACAAACTTAGAAATGAAAAGGGAGATATAACAACGGAAACTGAGGAAATCCAAAAAATCATCAGATCCTACTACAAGAGCCTATACTCAACACAACTGGAGAATATGGAGGAAATGGACAATTTCCTTGACAGATACCAAATACCAAAATTAAATCAGGACCAACTAGACCATCTAAACAGTCCCATAATGCCTAAAGAAATAGAAGGAGTCATAGAAAGTCTTCCAACCAAAAAAAGCACAGGACCAGATGGCTTCAGTGCAGAATTCTACCAGACCTTCAAAGAAGAGTTAACACCAATACTCTTCAAACTATTCCACAAACTAGA
This sequence comes from Apodemus sylvaticus, assembly GCF_947179515.1. NCBI lineage: Eukaryota > Metazoa > Chordata > Mammalia > Rodentia > Muridae > Apodemus > Apodemus sylvaticus. The sequence goes on from NC_067473.1 coordinate 48,952,037, forward strand.
AACAGAAGGAACACTACCCAATTCCTTCTACGAAGCCACAATTACGCTGATACCAAAGCCACACAAAGATCCAACAAAGAAAGAGAACCTCAGACCAATTTCCCTTATGAACATCGATGCAAAAATACTCAATAAAATTCTTGCCAACCAAATCCAAGAACACATCAAAACGATCTTCCACCATGATCAAGTAGGCTTTATCCCGGGAATGCAGGGTTGGTTCAATATACGGAAATCCATCAATACAATCCACTACATAAACAAACTCAAAGAACAAAACCACATGGTCATTTCATTGGATGCTGAAAAAGCATTTGACAAAATTCAGCATCCTTTCATGCTTAAAGTCTTGGAGAGAACAGGAATTCAAGGCCCATACCTAAACATAGTAAAAGCAATATACAGCAAACCGGTAGCCAGCATCAAACTAAATGGAGAGAAACTTGAAACAATCCCACTGAAATCATGGACCAGACAAGGCTGCCCCCTTTCTCCTTATCTTTTCAATATTGTACTTGAGGTACTAGCTCGGGCAATTCGACAACATAAGGAGGTCAAAGGGATACAAATTGGAAAGGAAGAAGTCAAACTATCATTATTTGCAGACGACATGATCGTCTACCTAAGTGACCCAAAGAACTCCACTAGAGAGCTCCTACAGCTGATAAACAACTTCAGCAAAGTGGCAGGTTATAAAATCAACTCAAGCAAATCAGTGGCCTTCCTATACTCAAAGGATAAGCAGGCTGAGAAAGAAATTAGGGAAATGACCCCCTTCACAATAGCCTCAAACAGTATAAAGTATCTTGGGGTGACTCTTACCAAACATGTGAAAGATCTGTATGACAAGAACTTCAAGACTCTGAAGAAGGAAATGGAAGAAGACCTCAAAAAATGGGAAAAACCTCCCATGCTCATGGATCGGTAGAATCAATATAGTTAAAATGGCCATTTTGCCTAAAGCACTATACAGATTCAATGCAATACCCATCAAAATCCCAACTCAATTCTTCACAGAGTTAGAAAGAGCAATTATCAAATTCATCTGGAACAACAAAAAACCCAGGATAGCTAAAACTATTCTCAGCAACAAAAGGAAATCTGGGGGAATCAGTATCCCTGACCTCAAGCAATACTACAGAGCAATAGTGTTAAAAACTGCATGGTATTGGTACAGTGACAGGCAGGAGGATCAATGGAACAGGATTGAAGATCCAGAAATGAACCCACACACCTATGGCCACTTGATCCTCGACAAAGAGGCTGAAAACATCCAATGGAAAAAAGATAGCCTTTTCAACAAATGGTGCTGGTTCAACTGGAGGTCAGCATGCAGAAGAATGCGAATTGATCCATCCTTGTCTCCTTGTACTAAGCTCAAATCCAAATGGTTCAAGGACCTCCACATAAAGCCAGACACTCTGAAGCTAATAGAAAAGAAATTGGGGAAGACCCTTGAGGACATCGGTACAGGGAGAAAGTTTCTGAACAGAACACCAATAGCGTATGCTCTAAGAGCAAGAATTGACAAATGGGACCTCATAAAATTACAAAGTTTCTGTAAGGCAAAGGACACCATCAAGAGGACAAATCGGCAACCAACAAATTGGGAAAAGATCTTCACCAATCCTACATCAGATAGAGGGCTAATATCCAATATATATAAAGAACTCAAGAAGTTAGACTCCAGAAAACCAAACAACCCTATTAAAAAATGGGGTACAGAGTTAAACAAAGAATTCTCACCTGAAGAACTTCGGATGGCAGAGAAACATCTTAAAAAATGCTCAACTTCATTAGTCATTAGGGAAATGCAAATCAAAACAACCCTAAGATTTCATCTTACACCAGTCAGAATGGCTAAGATTAAAAATTCAGGAGACAGCAGGTGTTGGAGAGGGTGTGGAGAAAGAGGAACACTCCTCCACTGCTGATGGGGTTGCAAATTGGTACAACCAGTCTGGAAATCAGTCTGGCGGTTCCTCCAATAACTGGGCACCTTACTTCCAGAAGATCCTGCTATACCACTCCTGCGCATATACCCAGAAGACTCCCCACCATGTAATAAGGATGCATGTTCTACTATGTTCATAGCAGCCCTATTTGTAATTGCCAGATGCTGGAAAGAACCCAGGTATCCCTCAACAGAAGAGTGGATGCAAAAAATGTGGTATATCTACACAATGGAGTACTATTCAGCCATTAGAAACAATGAATTCATGAAATTCTTAGGCAAATGGATGGAGCTAGAGAATATCATACTAAGTGAGGTAACCCAGACTCAAAAGGTGACTCATGGTATGCACTCACTAATAAGTGGATATTAACCTAGAAAACTGGAATACCCAAAACATAATCCATACATCAAATGAGGTACAAGAAGTAAGGAGGAGTGCCCCCTGGTTCTGGAAAGACTCAGTGAAACAGTATTCAGCAAAACCAGAACGGGGAAGTGGGAAGGGGTGGGTGGGAGGACAGGGGAAGAGAAGGGGGTTTGCGGGACTTTCGGGGAGTGGGGGGGCTAGAAAAGGGGAAATCATTTGAAATGTAAATAAATTATATCAAATAAAAAAAAATCAAAAAAAAAAAAAAAGATCTCAATGTGTGACTATCAGAGTGTATGTGTATGTCTCTAAAATGCCAGGAGCATCCTCATAAGATCTCTTGTCCTTGAGGATGCAAGGAGATTCAACTTGTGAACCAAGAACAGAGTCTTCTGACATCAAATTCATCCTTTCCTTCCCAGCCTCTAGGTCTATAAAAGGAGGTTTTATAACCATATAAATTTTCATTGTTTATAAACTGTCTGGTCTATGGCATCCTGCATCCCACCATTGAGTAAGAAACTCTCCATAGTTTATTTCCCAATAATTCTTCAAGTCACTTAGGCTCACTTCTCCCAAGTAGATTTTTCTCTTTTACTTTCCTCTTCTTTGTTGTGAGCCCCTACAGAATATTTTATATATATAATACAAACTAACTTTTGCAGTTGATTGCCACATCAAAGGATTAATTGAACATGTGTCTTCTCTAGCACTGAAAACAGTGCATGGCAAAGAACTCAGCAAATTCCACTTCGGTCTTTTTAATCAGGATGTTTTAATACCAACTAAAGGCAACTGATAATTCCATCTGTTAAATAATTTCTTCATATTACTTGTGAGTCAGTCCCTCTCAATGGCAGTCTTAGGAGAGATCTGCTTTCTGTCATTTCAAGAAATTGGACAGAAACTATATAAAAGAATGGTTTTGAAAAGTGACAAGATAGACGGAATGTATTTCTTCTGAGAATATCTGAACTTCAGGTTACATGTTGTGCTGTCAAGCTCCCTTGTACAGGAGCATGCTAGTGTTAAATTTGATTTTGACTTCTTGAATTTGCTTTATGAGAACTAGTTAAGCTATATCACCCTTATATTTTAAAAAATTAAAATGTAGGAAAGATATGATCACACAAATCATGTTTCTGCTTCAAATACTGGTGTTGTGTTTAGAATACATCCTCTTGGGGAGGTTGTCTTCTGATGGCGATTTGAAGACAGGGACCAAGCTCATGGGTTAATGCAATGGGTGTGCTTTAAAGGAAGAGCTTCTCTTGTATCTCTCTGTTACTTTAGGAAATACCTATAGCCGAGAAGTCATTTCTTTACACCTCCCCACACGAATCTACGGATGACATATTCCTTCTGTCATTAGCTGTATTGCTCATTATCTTTTGGACTTTTAAATTCATTAATCTTTATTATTTCATCTCACTTGTCTAGTTATTACCTTTCTCATCTGAAGAATCAGTTGTATAAGGTATGGCTTTTAAACATGTTGGGATTATTTTTACATTTACCGTTGAGTGTATTTTCCTTCTAGTAACATCACTCCCCCCACCTTGCTTTCTGTCCATTAGGTGGTAAGATGAGTCTTAAAAAGGCACTCTTCTGTCAGCGTTGCTTCAGTGTTTAGTGTCTCCTATACTTACTCCATAGATCACATTCCCCTGTCTGACTTTCAAGGTCATCTATTACTTGTCGCCACCCTATTTATCAGGTCAGCTCTTTCTCAGCCTCAGGCTGTCGTGCTTACACAGGTCCACTCTCCAAGGCCTGCCAACTGCTCACTCCCTAACAGTGTCAGCCTCTGCTTCTTTCTCCTTCACTGATTCAGACTGCAGACAACCTGGAAATATCTTTCTTTTCTTTTATGTTATATAGATACTATAAATGAGTGTGAGCCCCATTCAGATAGTAAGCAATTTACTCACAATAGAGCCACCTGAACTACAGAAGCACACCTAGATTTCTTCCTTCTTGAAATCAGTTTCCAAAGCCAGCTACCTCACACTTGATTGTATTTTAATCTTTTATGAGTATTATTGAATTTCATTCTCTATTCTCTAATACAATGCTGTACAGAGTTTTATTTTGAGAATATCTTTCGGGTTTTGGACAATCATAGTCTGATTCTACTATAACTTGTCTAAAAACATTTAGAAGAACTTGTAAGACTAACTCAATACTTTGAGAAGCAGAGGTACCTTTTAGTGTGGGCCTAAAATCCATTGCATTCCTTAAGGAGTTGTGCACACAAATCTCTGAGGAGAATACTGTAAAGCATATATAATAAAATTCTTCACTAACTCTGTCATAAGTTTCTGAGTACATCAGAGCTTAAGAGACAAGACAGACCATAAATAGAGAAAGCCCTGAAGGCAGCAGCTGTGGATGCTGCACAGAGAAAACAATGTAAAACAGCAAGAAAGGACTGTGGACCAGATGATGATCACTTGAATAACATATTTTGTTACAGCAGAGTAATTCAAACTTACTGAGTTCTTAAATGAAGGGAGCTCACCATAAAGATACTTTGGGCTTCATAAAATAAAACATTAGCATTAAGCATAAGAATAAATTATATATATGCATATGTGTACATACACACAATGTGTATACAATTGCATATACAATATGCATTACACAGAGTGTAGAGAGATCAATTAATGTAATAGCTAATATTTTTTAGAACAGGCACAATATTAGATAATTGGCCTACATATAGCACAGAAAGCCTAAAGAGTAAATACTTTTTTTCTACCTTTTAAGAGACTTAAAAAATCTTATCCGCCCAAGGTAACTCAATAACTAGAATAGTGCATACTCGACAAGAGTGCGATTCTGATTGAATTAAAGTCCTAATAAGATATCACTTCCAGAAATAATATAAGGATCTAATAATTTATGCTCAAATATAAGGAAGTTTCTAGAGAGGAGCTATGCTTATCAAATGATTGGAGGACCAGCATTATTTCTGCAGATGAAAGCAGGCACAGAGGAAGCACTACAGTGTGACTAAGCTGGGGTTCTGCTTAGATGATATGCATAAAGGAGGACTCTGCACAGGGTCCTTCTGAGCAGAAGTAGTGGTCTTACCTGTGTTCCCAGGATTGTCAGCACTCCTGGAAGACCAGCTCTCTCCTGGTGGTATTTGGGTATGGAACACTGTGGCACAGGATCAGCTCCCAGTTAGTTTTTTTTCTTACTAATATTTATTTGCTTATTTATTTACATTTCATCTATTTTATTATACTTCTATCTCTCTCCCTTTTATCCTTCCAGTCCCTCTGTATTCCCTCTCTGCAATCCATCTAATGATCCCCACTCTCAAATTGATAATCTGGTTTTCTTTTGTTAAGACATATATAGGTATGTATATGTATATATGTATATGTATATTCATGCATAAATACAACATGCTGAGTACATTTTTCTTATTGCTCTTGAGAAAGTAGTTCATAAATTAATTCTAAATTTATTAAAAAAATACAATATTCTCATAATTTTCTCCCAAACACTGCCTGAAGTAGACCGTAAAATCTTACTAATAATATCCTGTTCTTTGTGAATTATGTTTACTTAACATAGAGTTAGATGAACGAAAAAAGGAATGTCGAAAATGATATCATCCAAGATTCCAATTTGTTTTTGCATTGATCAAGCAGACCTTACGAGTCTTTCAACTTGACAGAACTTTTGACAGGTTCTGACCTTTTAATGAACTATATTTCATTAGTAAGTTCCTTGATAACACACATACACACACACACACACACACACACACACACACACACACACACACACAGAAACACACACAAATTCTCTCGGCAATTTATAACTCAAGACTGCCTTTCAAATAACCCATACCATCCAGAAAGTAAAATCCCTCTCTCTGTCCCTGCCTCCATAGCAGCCTAACTGCTGCTACATTTTTCTAAGTTATAAATCTGCCTTCTGACTGACAGAATAAGAGAAAGATTGCTATCATTTAGCATAACTTCCATTACAAGAGGTCAATGGCTTTCATCTCCCCACTGCACAGCCTTGTCTCAGGTGGGCTGACTATGCAGAGAAGATCTGTGTTGTCTTTGCTGGAGTAACATGAGACTAGTCTGAGATTATGAGACCCTGTCTTAAAATAACAACCAAACAAGGAAATATAAATAACGCTGAATGAAAGAATAATTATGAACTAAGGGTCTTGGAGCAGTAAATAAGTTTATTGGTTTGCTCTCTTTAATCAAGTTTGAAATTATAACATTTTAATAAAACCACATGTGAGTTAATACTACTAAATTTGAAGTTCCTTCATTGTAGAGACCATGACATACCTTGTAGCTCTAAACACCAAAGTCAGATTAAGTTTCTAGCCTGTAAAAACGTTACAATGAATATTAAACTTAAAAATGAGAAGCCCATGAAGTCACAGCAGCATCCAATTCTTATTCAAATTTAAGGCTTGCCATTGTCAGTTTTAAATCAAAAAGGCTTTCTTAGGATAGAAAGAATATGATTGTAATTGTAGCTTTGTTTTTTTATCTTTTATTTTCTGAATCTTTTATAATACCAGTCACAGAAACACAATGGTCACATATTGAACTTTCAGATAATTTCTTTTTTTGTTAATGTGCTGAACTAAATTTAGAATTGTTCTTGTTTTTATTATTAATATTAATATCATCATCATCATTATAGTGTTGGCACAGCCATATCTAATGGGAACAGTAAAAATCATAAAGTCAACAGAACTGCTTGACCAAGATCCAGCAAAGTTGATACAAGTGATGCAATTGCTGTCATGTGGTCTTCCACTTTTGCCCTTGATCTTCATGTGTTGCATGCTTGGGAAGCTTTTAATATTTGTATGACTTGCGATATTGGATTGATGGAAAATTTCTTATGAATCATTTAGGCTTTCTCCCCGGAGTACTGCTTTTAAGCTTCCCCAGGAAAGTCCTGGGCATACTACATTTCTCACTTGAATGGAAATACCCTCATCTAGCCTTATTTGAAGGTCTTCCTCATCTCTAGAGGTTGTGACTGGAAGACAGCAGAGATCTCGTTACGAGATTCTGACTCAAAGACACTCTTGGAACATCTGTCCCTGTACTCATTCAGGAACAAGATAAACAGAAAAAAAGAAGTAAACTTCAAAAGGTAAATAAGATTTGGTTGGCTAGAGGAGTTGGCTATAGATCATATTAAAAACCTCTTGCCAATTATAAGCTCAGGCAATTACAAGCAGTATAAGAAGGGGGGCTGCAAATGCTATGCTCCTTAAGGAAAAGATACAGCAACAAAGTTAGATTGGGCGGAGTTATTTTTGCCTTATACTGTGGCTTATATTAATTGGACAAAGATTGGTATGGTTAAATGATGAAAGAATATTTCATTAATTTATTCACTTTACATTGAAATATCTGCCCCACTGCCTCCCAGAACTCTCTTCCCATCTCTTCCCTTCATTTATCTCTCCCCTGGGAATGAACCCACCCTGACAATCAATGTATTACAGGACTAGGGACATCCTCTCCCACCAAAGCTAGGTCACAGGTGGCAACAGGTTCAAAAACAACCCCTACCCCAGTTCTGGGGACCCACATGAAGAGCAAGCTGCCCATCTGCTACATATATGCAGTAAGTAGGCCTAGGTCTAGCCCATGCTTGCTGTTTGATCGGTGGTTCAGTCTCTGGAAGCCCCCAGGAGTCCAAGGTTGTTGACTCTGTTGGTCTTCTTGTGGAGTCTCTTTTCTTGAAGTCCTTGAGTTCCTTAAGCTTTCCCTGAACTCTTCCACAAAACTACCTGAGCTCCTTCTAATGTTTGGCTGTGGGTCTCTGCATATGTTTCCTTGATTGCTTGGGGAAGCCTCTCAGAGGACAGTTATGCTAGAAGCCCTCTCTCACCCAGTTCTTTCCTTCCATCCTTCTGAGAAAGATTCAAGCATCCTCCTTTGGACTCTCCTCGCCATTTGACTTTTTTTTTTTTTTTTGCATCTGTGGATTACAGTGTGGTTGTCCTGTACTTTATGGCCAATATCCATTTAAAAGTGAGTGCATATCATGCCATGTCCTTTTGAGTCTGGGTTACCTCACTCCGGATATTTACTAATTCCATCCATTTGTCTGCAAAATTCATGATGTCCTTTTTTTCAATAGCTGAATAATATTTCATTATGTACATAAACCACATTTTAAAATCCATTCTTTAGTTGATAGACATTTGGCTAGTTCAAATTTCTGGATACTATGAACATAGTTGAATAAGTATCCTTGTAGTATGGTAGAGCATCTTTTGGGTATATGGCCAGGAGTGGTATGGTTAGATCTTGAGGTAGAAATATTCTTAATTTTCTGAGAAACCAACAGGTTGATTTCCAGAGTGGTTGTATAAGTTTGCACTCCCCCACAGGAATGGAGGTATTTTCTTCACATCCTCACCAGCATGTGCTGTCCCTTGAGTATTTTATTGTAGCCATTCTGAGGGGCGTAATCTGGAATCTCATGGTTGTTTTGGTTTGCATTTACCTGATACTGAACATTTCTTTAATTGTTTCTTGACCACTTGAGATTCTTCTTTTGAGAATTTTGTTTAGCTATGTACCCCACTTCTTAATTGGGATATTTGGTTTGTTGGTATCTAACATCTTGAGTTCTTTATGTATTTTGGATATTAGCCCTCTGTCAGCAATAGGGTTTGTGAATATCTTTTCCTAATCTATAGGTTGCCATTTTGTTCTATTGATGGTGCCCTTTTTTGTACAGAAGCTTCTTAGTTCCATGAGAGCCCATTTAGTAACTGCTAATCTTAGTACTTGAGCTGTGGGTGTTTTGCTCAGGAAGTTGTCTCTTTTAACAATGAGTTCAAGACTACTTTCCATTTTCTGTTCTGTTAGATTTGGTGTATCTTGCTTTATGTTGAGGTCTTTGATCTACGTGGACTTGAGTTTTATGCAGAGTAATAAATATGGACTTATCATTCTTCTATATCAAGATATCCAAGTAGACCATCACCATTTTTTGAAGATGTTCTCTCCTTTTCATTGTATGGATTTGGCTTTGTTGTAAAAATAATTGTCTATATGTATGTGGGTTCATCTATCAGTCCTCAGTTCTTTTAATGAGTCTGTCTGTTTCTGTACCAATACCATGTAGTTTTTGTTACTATTGCACTATAATACAGCTAGAAGTCAGGGATGGTGATACCTCCATAAGTTCTTTTATTGTCCAGGATTGTTTTAACTATCCTACTTTTTTTCCATATGAAAATTGATCTTTTAAGGTCTGTAATAATTGTGTTGAAATTTGGATGGGAATTACATTGAATCTGTACATTGCTTTTGGTAAAATGGCTGTTTTTCCTATGTGAATCCTAGGGTTCCATGAGTCCAAGAGATATTTAAATCTTCTCATATCTTCTTCAGTTTCTTTCCTCAGAGACTTGATGTTCTTGTCATACAGGTCTTTAACTTGCTTGGTTAGAGTTACAGCAAGATATTTTATATTACTTGTGACTATTGTGTAGAGTATTGATTCCCTACCTCACTTCTCAGCCCCCTCACTTCTCAGCCCATTTATCACTTGTATAAAGGAGGACTACTGATTTCTCTGAATTAACTTTGTGTCCAGTCACTTTGCCGAATTTGTTTTTGAGCTGTAGGTGTTTTTCCATAGAAACTTTGGGGTCATTTCTGTATAGTATCATATCATCTGTGAGCAGTGATATGATACTATCACTAGCAGTGATTCAAAATATTTTGAATTTTTTCTTTTCTTTATTTTAATTATATATTTTTATTTTCTATATTCTTTGTTTACATTCTAAATGATTTCCCCTTCCCAGTTCCCCCCTCCCCATATGTCCCATAAGACTTCTTCTCTCCACCCATTCTCCAATCACCTCTCTCCTTTTTCTCTGTCCTGGTACTCCCCTCCAATGCTAGATCAAGTCTTTCCAGGATCAGGACCCTCTCCTTACTTCTTCATGGGAGTCATTTGTTATGTGATTTGTGCCTTGGGTATTCAGAGCTTCTGGGCTAATTAATATCCACTTATCAGAGATTGCATTCCATATGTATTCTTTTGTGATTGGATTTCCTCACTTAGGATGATATTTGCCTAAGAATTTCATGAATTCATTGTTTTTAATTGCTGAGCAGTATTCCATTGTGTAAATATACCACATTTTCTGTATCCATTCCTCCATTGAGGGACATCTGGGTTCTTTCCAGCTTCTGGCTATTATAAATAAGGCTGCTATGAACATAATGGTGCATGTGTCTTTCCCTCTCCTGGGCATATACCCAAAGGATTCTTCGGCATGCAATAAAGACTTTTTTCTTTTCAATTCGTATCCCCTTGATCTCCTTTAGTTGTCTTACTGCTCTATCTAGGATTTCAAGTACTATACTGAATAGATAGGGAAAGAGTGGACAGCCTTTTTCTTGTCCCTGATTTTAGTGGAATTGCTTTAAGTTTCTCTCAATTTAATTTGAAGTCATCTAGTGGCTTGCTCTATATTGCCTTTATTGTGTTTAGGTATGTGACATGTATCTCTGGTTGTTCCAGGACTTGAATATACAGGGCTTTTGTCAAAGGCTTTTACAGCATCTAATGAGATGATCACATTTTGTTTTTCTTTCATTTTGTTTGCATGGTGAAAGACGTTTATGGATTTCATATATTGAACCATCTCTGCATCCCTGGGATGAAGCCTACTTGATCATTGTGAATGATTTCTTTGATGTGTTCTTGGATTTGTTTTTCAAGAAGTTATCTGAGAAATTTTCCAGGTCTTTGTATATTTTTGGTATCAGGATGACTATGGTCTCATTTAATGAGTTTGGCAATGTTTCTTCATTTCTTTTTTGTGGAATAATTTGAGGAATACTGATATTAGCTCTTCTTTGAAAGACTAATAGAATTCTGTGCTAAAACCATCTGGGCCTGGGCTGGTTTTTGTGGGACATCTTTTGAAGGCTATTTAAATGGATTACCTGACCTATTTAAATTTAACTTAAGTGAAATCTATCATGAGAATCATCCATTTCATTTTGATTTTCCAACTTTGCACAGCTTTTGAAGTTAAGACCTAATGATTTTTATGAATTTCTTCAGTATCCATTGTTATTTTTCCCTTTTCTATTTTGGGTACTGTCTTTTTACCTTTTCGTTAGCTTGGCTAAGGTTTTGTCTATTTTGTTGATTTTCTCAAAGAACCAGTTCTTGGTTTTATTCATATTTTGTATTATTCTCTTTGTTTCTAATTGATTGATTTCATCCAAGAATTTCATTATTTCCTACAGTCTACTCCTCTCTCTTAGGTGTGTTTCTTTGTCTTTTTCTTCTCTTTTTTCTCTTTCTTCTTCTTCTCCTTCTCCTTCTTCTCCTCCTCCTCCTTCTTCTTCTTCTCATTCTCCTCCTCCTCTTCCTTCTATTATTCTTCTTCTCCTTCTCCTTCTTCTCCTTCTCCTTCTCCTCTTCTTACTCCTCTTCCAACTCCTCCTCTTCCTCTTCCAACTCCTCCTCTTCTTCCTCCACCTCCTTTTCCTCCTTCTCCTCCTCCTCCTCCTTCTTTCCTTCTTCTTCTACTCCAATTTCCCCATGAAGGCACTTATGAACTTTCCTCTTGGTACTTCTTTCATTGTGTCCCATATTTTTTGGAATGCTGTATCTTAATTTTCAGTGAATTCTAAAAAATTCTTTAATTTTTTAATTTCTTCTCTGACCCAGTGATCACTGAGTAGAAAGATGTTTAGTTTCCATGTGTGTTTAGACTTTATGTTGTTTCTGTTGTTGAAATTTTGCTTTAAATCATGATGGTCTGATAGGATATAGGGAGTTATTTAAATTTTCTTGAATCTTTTCAGGTTTGTTTTGTGACCAAGTATATGGTCACTTTTGCAGAAGGTTCCATAAGTTTCTGGGAAGAATTTATACTCTTTTATGTTTAGATGAAATGTTCTATGTATATATATCTGCTGGGTCTATTTGATACATTACCTCTGCTACATTTTTTTTTTTATTTCTCTTTTTAGTCTCTGGCTTGATGGCCTGTCAGTTGGTGAGAGTGGGGTGTTGAAGTTTCTCACTATTAATGTGTGGTTTTCAATGTGTGATTTAAGCTTTAGTAATGTTTCTTTTGTAAATGTGGGTTCCCTTGTATTCAGAGCATAGATGTTCAGCATTGAGATGCCATCTTGGTGGTTTTTTCCTTTGATGAGTATGAAATGTCCTTTTGCATCTCTTGAATACTTTTAGTTGATTTTGGTCTATTTTACTGGCTATTAGAATGCCTACTCCAGATTGTTTCCTGGGTTCATTTGCTTTGAAAATATTTTTCTAGTCCTTAACTCTGAGGCAACATCTACCTTTGTTGCTGAAGAATGTTTCTTATATGTAGCAGAATGATCCTGTTAAAGTATACACTTGTTTTTTCTATGTCTTTTTATTGAGGGAATTGAGACCACTGATACTGAGAGATATTAATGAGCAATGATTGCTAGTTCTACATACTTTGATGTTGGTGTTGGTAATGTGTGTGTGTGTGTGTGTGTGTGTGTGTGTGTGTGTATGTGTGTGTCTTCTTTTGAATTCGCTGGTATCGAATCATATATTTATTTTGTTTCATTGGGTATAATTATCCTATTTGTGTTGGAGTTTTCTTTTTAGTCTCTTTGTTAGGGCTGAATTAATGAAAATATATTGTTTAAATTTTGTTCTGTGATAGAATATCATTTTTCTCCATCTATTGTGATTGAAATTTTTCCTGGGTATAGTAGTCTGGAATGACATCTGTGATCTCTTAGAGAATCTAAGATATCTGTTCATGTACTTATGGCTTTTTTTATTTTATTAGATATATTTTTTATTTACATTTCAAATGATTTCCCCTTTTCTGGTCCCCCACACCCCAAAAGTCACATAAGCCTCCTTCCCTCCCCCTGTTCTCCCGCCCACCCCTTCCCACTTCCCTGTTCTGGTTTTGCCTTATACTGCTACACTGAGTCTTTCCAGAACCAGGGGCTACTCCTCCATTCTTCTTGTACCTCATTTGATGTGTGGATTATGTTTTGGGTATACCAGTTTTCCAGGCTAATATCCACTTTTTAGTGAGTGCATACCATGATTGATCTTTTGAGACTGGGTTACTTCACTTAGTATGATGTTCTCTAGCTCCATCCATTTGCCTAAGAATTTCATGAATTCATTGTTTCTAATGGCTGAATAATACTCCATTGTATATATGTATATACCACATTTTTTGCATCCATTCTTCTGTTGAGGGATACCTGGGTTCTTTCCAGATTATTGGTACAGTGACAGGCAGGCTGATCAATGAAACAGGATTGAAGATTCAGAAATGAACCCACACACCTATGGCCACTTGATCCTCGACAAAGGGGCTGAAAACATCCAATGGAAAAAAGATAGCCTTTTCAACAAATGGTGCTGGTTCAACTGGAGGTCAGCGTGCAGAAGAATGCGAATTGACCCATCCTTGTCTCCTTGTACTAAGCTCAACTCCAAATGGATTAATGACCTCCATATAAAGCCAGACACTCTGAAGCTAATAGAAAAGGAACTGGGAAGACCCTTGAGGACATCAGTACAGGGGGAAAGTTCCTGAACAGAACACCAATAGCATACGCTCTAAGATCAATAATTGACAAATGGGACCTCATAAAATTACAAAGTTTCTGTAAAGCAAAGGACACCATCAAAAGGACAAACCAGCAACTAACAAACTGGGAAAAGATCTTCACCAACCCTACATCAGATAGAGGGCTAATATCCAATATATACAAAGGACTCAAGAAGTTAGACCCCAGAAAACCAAATAACCCTATTAAAAATGGGGTACAGAGTTAAACAAAAATTCTCACCTGAAGAACTTCGGATGGCGGAGAAACATCTTAAAAAATGCTCAACTTCATTAGTCATCAGGGAAATGCAAATCAAAACAACCCTGAGATTTCACCTTACAGCAGTCAGAATGGCTAAGATTAAAAACTCAGGAGACAGCAGGTGTTGGCAAGGATGTGGAGAAAGAGGAACACTCCTCCACTGCTGGTGGGGTTGCAAATTGGTACAACCACTCTGGAAATCAGTCTGGCGGTTCCTCAGAAAACTGGGCACATCACTTCTGAAAGATCCTGCTATACCACTCCTGGGCATATACACAGAGAATTGCCCTTCTGGCTTTTAAAGTCTCTGTTAAAATATCTGGTGTAATTTTACTCCTTCTGCCTTTATATGTTACTTGGCCTTTATCCCTTGTGACTTTTAATATTCTTTCTTTGTTCTTTACATTTAGTGTTTTGATTATTATGTGGTTGGAGGTATTTATTTTCTGGTCCAATCTATTTGGTATTCTGTGAACTTCTTGTGCATTCCTTGGCATTTTCTGGATGTTTTGTGCTGGAAACATTTTAGCTTAACATTTATTTGACAAATGTATCAGTTTCTTTAAAAATACATAGAGTCTTAGAGGATACAACATGAACATGAATTTATTCATAGAAAAATTCATTGAGAAAATTAAGGATTATAGAATAATTGTGGCAATACAGGAGTATTCTGTATGACAGGAAAGTTCTCATTGGAGGCATGGCTCTGTGGGACACTGTTTTGGGCAATTATTTTAAATATGGTTGACCCAGGTGGCACATTTAGGAGGTGTGACGTTGTTGGAGTTGGAGTGGCCTTCTTGGAGGAAGGGTGTAGCTGTGGCAGTGAGCTTTGAGACCCTCCTCCTAGCTGGCCATAAGACAGTAGATGTGCTCCTGGATTACTTTTCATGAATATGTATACCTCTTGGCTCCTCCAGCACCATGTCTGCCTGAGTGCTGCCATGCTTCATTCTGTGATGGCAATGGACTGAACCTTTATAGGTATAAGCCAGCTACACTTAATTGTTGTCCTTTATAAGGGTTACCTTGGTCACAGTGCCTCTTCAAGCCAATGGAAACCCTAAATAAGACAATTGAGATCTGCATAATCTTATTGTAATTCAAAAATACAAATAGTATTAATGCTTAATGCATGTTGCATAACATATAAGTAGGGGAGGAATACATAAACTTCAATAAAAAAAATTGTAAGTAATTTGTGTAGACATTCTGCTGTCAGCTAGTGTCATCTGAAAAACAGAGTGTGGATGTGAGAATAATAGAAGGACCTTGACAGCTGAAAAAAGTCTCATAATCAGTTTGCTAGTGAACTGATAAAAATATGTATAGCAGAGCTGTGAAGCTAGCTCAGCCTCTAACTTGCCTGCTCTACATGCAAAGACTGAATTAAATCCCTAAAGCACACACAAAACTCTGGTGGTACACACAGGTCATCCCATGGCTAGGAATGTAGGGTCAGGAGAAGTTCTACTGATGCTCGGCCATTCAGGCCAGATGGTATTTACTCCTGATCAGATACAGTGAGAATATCAGCTCACCTTTTTTATGCCAACGCCTAATCATGACCAGTTGGTATACTCATTTGACAAACATAATGCAAATACCTAGTAAGGAACATTCTAGAAAATATCTCTCTATCTTTTCTCAAATTTGTTGATTATTAAAAAGGGAAATGGAGGAAGTTCAATCCAAAAAGAGCCTTAAGCAACATCATGAATGAAATATTGGAAAAAGGTATTAGTTGTTTACTGAGGGTATATGAGTAAACCATGGTCTTTATTTAAAAGTGTGTTAAAAATGGCCCACATTTGCTATGTTACCATAATATTCTATCATTTTTTTATTTGTAATAAAGATATCAGCAGTAGGACAAATGGGGTTTCAAGAACTCTTTGTACTCTTCACTATTTTTCTGAGAAGATGCACATACCTTTATAATCAGTAATAAAGTCATACTGAGAAATGCTGGTTAGATATCTTTTTGAGCATCTCCCTAAATTGAACGAGAAAGCCAAATTTGCAGTGAACACTCAATTCCCAGCACACACCACTACTGGAAGGTGTTGAAATCATTCATAGATGGGGCCAAGGGACAGGAATTTAGGTCACCGAGAATGTGCTTTGATAGGGCTGTTTACAGCCCTTCTTACTTTTCTTTTTCGGCTTCAGGTTATTGTGAGCAAACAAACCTTTCCACACTATATTCTCGTCATGAAACTTTCTGGTACCACAAATCCAAAGCAACAGAGTTAGGTTTTCAGGGACTGAGATCTTTACATGCACACCCCAAAATAGACTTTGGCTCTTAGTGAGTTGATTATTTCAAATATTTTGTCATAGCAAAAGAATGCAAATTAATGTAATCATGATAGGTATTAATTTTTTAGAATGTCATAAAATCAAAAATGATAAAAACTAAACTAACTAGAGAACTTAAATATATTTATTGCTAAGAAAAGTAATGAAAACAGTGCCTTACATTTGATGTTTCTCCCTATTTGTTTTATTGTAAATAATTTCTATCTTGTTCTTTGGGTTCAGTTTTAACTTCTCAAGGTTGTACAGATTGTTTTCTGTGACAATGCCTTGTCACTGTAAAAATCTCACTTTTACTTTAACATGTTTTGTGACTAGAATCCTCTCCGTTTGAAAATCTTATTTTTATGTTTAAACTATGTTAGTTAATGAAGAATCTCACTAGTCTCCTCATTTCTGCTTCCTTAGTTTTTCATCTATTGGCTAAAGTTTGCAATATCACAGTCATTTGAAAAGAGAATCATGTTTGCATAGGCCCTGATTTCAGTATTTTTAACAATATTTTTTGCTTTTATATCTGAAGAGAATTAGCCTGAGAATGTATGCCTTGGTCAGTTGGCATGATTCTCTATAGAATTTATTAGCTGGTGAATCCTCTCTCTCTCTCTTTTTTTCTTTTTTTTCTTTTTTTATTTTATTCGATATATTTTTTATTTACATTTCAAATGATTTCCCCTTTTCTAGCCCCCCACTCCCCGAAAGTCCCGTAAGCCCCCTTCTCTCCCCCTGTCCTCCCACCCACCCCTTCCCACTTCCCGTTCTGGTTTTGCTGAATACTGCTTCACTGAGTCTTAAGAAGTATGAAGGCAACTTTAGTTTTCCTCCATTGGATGAATTTTACATCATCATCTTTCTGAATGCTCCATTGACTGTTTCTTTTTCCTTGAAATTCAGTATCATCATAGCAATAGAATGAAGTGTGGGTTTAGATCTAATGTTTTTCATAATTTTTGGATATAAGACATATTTTATACCAGTTTCAACTTAAATTATATATATATATATATATATATATATATATACATACATATACATATACATATACATATACATATATATATATATATTAACACAATATTCTATTAAAGCAAATTTACTTGTGGTAATAAAAATGTCAGCAGTGGGACAAATGGGATTTGGGTTTACAAGAACTCTTTGTATTCTTCACTATTTTTTATGATATGCAAATACTATATACATATAGTATTTCTTGATTTTTGCACCTGTCTTATTTTATTACTGTTATGTTTCTGGTTTTGCTTTTTATCTGTAGACCTAATAGTGGAACTGATTCTATTGTCTAGAACTTGCTTATTTTGGGGACCATCACAGTAATTTCATCTATGCCCCAAGTTACTACCTGTTGATGAGAAACAGATATTTCTTCATTTTGAGTAAAATGAATTATTATAATACAAATGTAAACAGTTTGATACAAGAAAAATTCAAATCTCTGAATTCCATATCCACCAAAGGCAACTGCTAGTAGAGGTTATTCTTATCATTATTGGAACCTACTCTAATTGGCCATCTCTGCTTCCTCTCAAGTAACTTAATTAGCTGCTATACCCTGATCTGCTCTTCTAGGGTAGAGAAAGCTTCTCTGTGTGATGGATTGTAGTTGAATTATTCCTATGCCTTCCTTAGTTATCTCTGATCCATTCACAGGACAATGCCTAAATTTCTCAGTCTAACAGCTTTACTACTATAACAATAAACACATACTTGTAATGTGAAATTTTATCATGAGTGTGGTGTGTGGTACTAGATTGTCACCAAAAACATGATAGTAGATACATGGGTCATTGCCTAGTTTCTTCCTATTCTTTTGGAATTCTCTTCAGTTCTTTTGTATTTTCCTGCCTTATTTCCCAAGTAATTGCTGATCTCCAGGTTATGAGTTAGTTTGAAGTTGCTTGAGTGAGTTTACATTGACATGATATGATATGATATAATGTCATGTGATGTAATATGATGTGATATAATATGATATGATATGATTGATATGATATAATTTTATGTGACAGTTTCTGTTTGTCTTCTGTCATCCTATGATTATGATGTTTACTCATGACTTAAGGTATATATGTAGTTGACTACTTCAGAAGCATGTTTGTTTTGGAATAACTTTATCTTAAAAGAATTCAGGAATGCAGTCTATCAGTCTGCAACTACAACTAAACAATATAACCACCCTCAAAATATAATTAAAGAGTCATTTAAGGAATTTAAATAATACAGTAGAAGTATTTCACTCAGTACAATAAAAGGACAGCAGGTATTGATATACATACATATAAAAGAGACATGAGAGTTGTAGAAATCCAAAGGTAGGTATGGAGTCAGTTATATGAATAATATTGTGAATGGGCTGAATAATCTATTAAAAGGAAGGCCATCAAACTAGGCAATCATGCTAAGCTGTGTCATACGTCCATGTAAATAAAATGCTACCCCAAATATCCTTCCCCTCATCATGCCTAAGATGGGTTGAATGCGAACTGCCTCTGCTAGGCTCATATACCTGAACACTGGGTCCCCAGTTGTGGGTGTGGCTTGGAATACAGTGATCTACATAGTAGGTGGAGCTTTCTGGAAGAAGGGTCAATGGCAGCAGTCCCATGAGCATATAGCCTGGCCCTGATTCCTGTTCACTTTGTTGTGGGAGTGTGGATGCTATGTGAACCAGCAACCTCCTGCTTCTGCCACCACAACTTCTCTGCCTGATGCAGCGTCTTTTCTGTCACAATGGATTCTATCTCTTTGGAATTTTAAGCCAAAATAAACCACATTTCTCCCATCATGTTTTATCATCATCACAGAAAAGAAACTAGGAGAGGTAGCTAAAGCACTTAAGAGGGCTTGCTGCTCTTGCAGAGGACCTGAGCTCCATCCAAACCACCCCTCTGAAGTGAGTAACAATAACTCAACCATCTAAGGGCCTTTCTGGCTGCAATGGGTACCTGCATACATATGCTGCCCCCTCTCCCCCACAGACACACGATGAGGGAATAGAAATAAATGACTATATAGAATAAATTTGATTAAATAAAAATAAAAATGCTTAAAAATTATGAACCATCTTAAAATATGACACATTTTAAGCAGCCTTTTTAAACAACCTTTCATTGGAAACTAAAATTCTGGGATTTCTCACATTTTATGTAGAGTGTCACATGAACAATTCTATAGTCCGGGTCCAGATTACTGAAATGATGTCATTCTTCATTCTTACTCTATCTCCACCTCATCCTTCATCATGTGTGTGTGTATCTAGAGTCCAGTGCTCATGGTCGGTTACTTCCTCCACATGAATCTCATATCTTTTCTGGAGCCCTAAAGCTGTGATGACAGCTTTCTGAAAAATGTGACAATAGACAATAGACAATAATAGACAATAACCATTCTTGCTCTAAAATTGGATCAGCTGGCATTTGGTCATGTTTTACTTTTAGATGTAGTAACTTTATTTACTGGATTTCATTGAGGATATGTACTGCCAAATTCTAGATTTTCCAAGACAAAATCCTCATTCCAAATTACAAACTTATATTTTATGATTCCAATTTGTTGTCACAGGAATTTTGTCAAGAATAGACTAACAACCTAATCAGGAGCTCCAAAGGACTTTCATCATCATGTGGCAAAGGGGAACGCAAGGGCAGGTATGGGATGGGAGGGTGGTGGAAGGGTGCCTGGGAAGTGGAATATCATGGGATGGGGAGGTGGTGGAGAGAGTAACCTGGAAGTGGGGTAGCACTTGAGATGTAAACACATGAAAGGATTAATTAAAAAAGGAAAAAATATAACTTCTTTTATTTTAAGACATTATCCTCTTATGGCTTAAGTGGTCAGGCAAGCACAAGAACATTTCTATATTTTAATTTATTGTTGTAATAATAATTTACTCAAGTCATAAGGTGGAAATACTGTCACTTTATTTGGAGAACTCTGGTTTCACATTCATTAACTAAGCATCTCTTATAAAGCAGAGTTTAAGAGTGCCAGGTGGAAAAGTTCCAGACCATTTTAAAATGTCTCATATTTCTTGTTCTGAAAAGAAAATGTAAGTTTGGGAGATATCTCAACAGGTGAAGGTTCTGGTTGCATGCATTTGATGTCTTGAGATGAATATCATGATCTCAGTGTGGGAGAAGAGAGCTGACTCCTACTGGTTGTCTTCTGCTAGCCACACACATGCACAAATGTTCCCCCAAAAATAACAAGAGAGTTTACATTGAAGGAAGGGTATGATTCCTTGCACTTATAATCTTAGCACTTTGGATGATAAAGCATGAGGATTACTCTAAATTCCAGGCTAGGATAGCATACAGAGTAAGACATTGTCTCAAAATAAATGAACAATTAAAGCAAAAAAAAAAAAGGTTTATCTTGTTTTAGCTTTATTGTTGGGCAAGAAATAATAATAAATAAATAAAAATCCAATGGCATGAACTAAGTCAGTAGCTTTTTAAAAATTTAAGAATAGTACTCTTAGCTGTTAAGAGCACTTAGTATTCTTACAGAGTACCCAGGTTTGACCTGAAGCATCTAAATAGTGGCTTTCAATGATTTACAGCTCCAATTAGAGGAGATCTGATGCCTTCTTTCAGCTTTTATGGTCACCAAGTACACTTACAAAGAGCTCCCAAATTTAGAAACTTCAAAGGGCCCTGATGATCTTTCCATTTCTGTAGGTCACACCTTAGTTTGGTTTTACTTCTCAGGGTGCCAACCTGACTTCGAAGTGTCAGGAAGGTCTCTGCAGAGCACTATGGGTACCAGTTACGTTCATAAGCTTTCTGTTTTTCATAGTATTGAAATCACTGGAGAAACTTGGACTGTGCACTTCTATGCTGCCTGGGTATTGTTTGCTTTATTTATTCACTATTTGGCTCCTCAAAAAGACAGCTCAGAGTCTTACACACACGAAGACACACACACACACACACACACAATCCTGAAAATTCATAAGTATTTGCACACCTGAAGTGGAAGAGTCAGACTTCAAGCTTATACTTAGCTACACAGAAAGTTGGGGCAAACTTGAATTACATATGATCCTGTCTCAAAACAAACAGACAAGCAAGCAGAAAATAAAAAGTCTGTATGTTTATAACCAAAATAGTTCTTGCATTTTTATACAAATTTTACACTTACTTATGTCTGTGCAGGTATGTTTGTGTGACATGTACATGTCACAGCATTCACAAAGAGGTCAGGGGAAATTTGCCCTTTCATCCGGTAAGTTCTGAAGTCATCAGACTAAATGACAAAGTGTCTTTAACTGCTGAATCTTCTTGCTAGACCAAAGCTCGTACAGATGATAAATGCTATGTTTGTGACAATCTTTTAATATTTTATGTTTTTTGAGAGAATTTAGAACCATTCATAACATTTATTTTTCTCCAGAATCAATAGTATTCCACCTTTAAAAGACTCCATTTAACATATAAAACTTCTACAGGTTATTACAAACTTCATGTGTGGTTGAGAGAGGACACAGAATTGACAAACAACAGGATGATGTGTCTTAGTGTCCAATGTGTCTCCCAATAACCAGTGTCTGGGGTGTATTTGGTGATTTTACCTTTCCCCCAGTATTGAAAGTCACTTCACTCAATGATAAGGATCAGAACCAAGGACAGAGGTCAATTTACAGCAAACTAACCTTGAAACATCAAGCACAGAAGGCGAGCCGCTATGAATCGCACATTGAATGGCATTAGGAGCTGTGGAATGCGCATCTGTGAACAGTGAATAACCAATGCCAAATGATCTACAGAAACTGCCTAAAAACAGGGCACATTTTCAAAGTGAGATTTATTTTTTTCTTGAATTCCTCTCAAGTGATTACTGTTGCAAGAAGATGAAATTCTTTCCCAAGTGTCTCCATAATCATGCCTCATTTTCTCCAAGAGATGCAGAGAGCAAAAAGAAGAAAGCCATATTTTTAGGAAAATAGAACGTTATCTGCATAATGTGTAAGGCTGCATCCAATGCTGTGATGGAAACATCCACAATCTTTCAGCTGGATGGTTGTGCTAGACTTTCCAACTCTCTGACTTTCAAGAAATGCTTTCAAAAACAGAAATTTGGACTCACATGGGTTTACAGAGACTGAGGGGCAAACTCGGGACCTGCATGGGTCTGTACCAGGTCCTTTGCTTACATGCTATGACTGTTAGCTTGGTGCTTTTGAGGGATGCCTGGAAGGGAGATCAACTATACCTTCTTTTGCTTTCTTATTCCCACATTCCAAGCTGTAACTGTCCATGCCATCATCCACATCCCATCAAGGGCTCCCTGTTAACTTTCTGAAGGAGTCTCTATGCTCACTGCAAGTCCTACCATCTGTACCACAATGAGCACCTTCTGCCCTGCTTAAAATTCCTGCCATCTATCTGTAACACTATACTTAGTAAGAGTCCTTAAAAGTGTTCTACACTTTACCTTCCTTGAGAAAAACCGATGCAAACAGTAATACTTGCTATATGTTTTTGAAGTTTCATTTTTTTAATTTATGTGTGTTTGCTTGAGTTCAGTTGCATCATATGCATGCGTGAGGTGAGCAAACTGACTCAGAGGCCTAGAAAATGGAAGGGCAGAGGCTTCTGAGTAGCCATGTGGGTTCTAGAAACTAAACTCTGGAAGAACAGTAAGCACTATTAAAAAAGTACGTTATTGATAGTTTGCCCACATGAATATCTGTGTATCATGCAAATGCCTGGTGCACATTGGGAGGCAAGATAAGGATGCTGGATTGCTGGGAAGTTGGGTTGCCACAGTTATAAAACACCATGTCAATTCTGGGAATTGAATTCCCATATTCTGGGAAAGCAGCAAGTGTTCTTAGCCACTGAGAGATCTCTCTAGGTCCTCTCAATATTAAAATGGGTAGTAATATTTTTCTTGCCCTTGAAGATCTCTTTACTTTGGAAATAAAAGTGTTAAAATTGTGAATTTCAAATTCCTGACCCACTGTACTTCTTCCCCATCTCCTCCAATATCTGAACTGGCCCCTCTTTTCCCTCCCCCTCCTCTCTCCCTCCAGATGCCTCTCTCCCTCGAATTCCCAGAGATTATTCTCTTCTCCCTACTGAGTAGACTGTAGCATCTACAGTCTGGTGTGGTCTTTCTTCTTGGGTTTTATATGGTCTGTGAGTATCATGGGTATTGCAAACTTCGTTTTGGCTAATACCCACTTATCAGTGAGCACATTCCATGTGTGTTCTTTTGTGATTGGGTTACCTCACTTAGGATGATATTTTCAAGCTCCATCCATTTGCCAGCAAATTTCATTAAATCATTGTTTTTAATAGGTGAGTAATAATCCATTGTGTAAATGTACCATATTTTCTGATCTATTTCTCTGTTGAGGGACATCTGGGTTCTTTCCAGCTTCTGACTATTATAAATAAGGCTGCTATGAACATATTGGAATGTGTGTCCTTGTTATATGTTGGAGCTTCTTCTGGGAATATGCCCAGGAGTAATATAGCTGGGTCTTCAGGTAGAACTATTTCCAGTTATCTGAAGAACCACCAGACCAATTTCCCGCGTGGTTGGACCAGCTTACAATTCCACCAGGAATGGAGGAGTTTTTCTCTTTCTCCACATCTTTGCCAACATCTGCTGTTACCTGAGTTTTGATCTTAGCTATTCTGACTGATGTGAGGTAGAATCTTGTTTTGATTTGCAGTTACCTGATGACTAAGGATGTTGAACATTTCGATAAGTGCACCTCAGCCATTTGAGAGTTCTCAGATGATAATTATCTGTTTATCTCTATTCCCCATTTTTAATAGGGTTATTTGGTTCTCTGGAGTCTAACTTCTTGATTTTTTGGTATATGTTAGAATTTAGCCCTCTTTCACATGTAGGGTTGGTCAAGATCTTTTCCCAATTTGTTGGTTACCATTTTGTCCTACTGACAGTGTCCTTTGCTTTATAGAAGCTTTGCAATTTTTTGAGGTCCCATTGTAAATTCTTGATCTTATAACATAAACCATTGCATTCTGTTCAGGAAAAATTTCCCTGTGCCCATGTGTTTGAGGATCTTCTTCAATTTCTCTTCTATTAGTTTCAGTGTATTTGGTTTTGTGTGGAGGTTCTTGATCCACTTTGACTTGACTTAGTACAAGGAGATAAGAATGGATCGATTTGCATTCTTCAACATGCTGACTGCCAGTTGAACCAGCAGCATTTTTAAAAATGCTGTCTTTTTTTCCCACTACATGGTTTTAGCTCCTTTGTCAAAGATCATGTGATCATACGTATGTGTTCATTTCTGGGTCTTCAATTCTATTCCATTGATCTGCCTTCTTGTCTCTGTACCAATGATGCAGTTTTTATCACTATTGCTCTGTAGTACAGCTTGAGGTCCAGGATGGTGATTCCCCCAGAAGTTCTTTTATTGTTGAGAATAGTTTTCACTATCCTGGGTCTTTTGTTATTCCAAATGTATTTGCAAATTTCTTTTTCTAACTCTATAAAGAATTGAGTTGGAATTTTGATGGGTATTGCATTGAGTCTGGAGATTGCTTTTGGCAAGATAGCCATTTTTACTATATTAATGCTGCCAATCCATGAACATGGGAGATCTTTCCATCTTCTGAGGTCTTCTTTGATTTCTTTCTTCAGAGGCTTGAAGTTCTTGTCATATAGATCTTTCACTTGTTTGTTTATAGTCACACCAAAGTATTTTATATTGTTTATGACTATTGTGAGGGGTGTCATTTCCCTAATTTCTTTCTCAGCCTGTTTATCCTTTGAGTATTGAAAGGCTACTGATGTGTTTGAGGTAATTCTATATCCAGCCACTTGCTGAAGTTGTTTATCAGCAAAAGGAGTTGTCTGGTGTAATTTTTGTGGTCACTTAAGTATTATATCATCTGCAAATAGTGATAGTTTGACTACTGCCTTTCCAATATATATTCCTTTGACCTTCTTTTGTTGTCTAATTGCTCTGACTAGGACTTGGAGTACAATATTGAATCAGTAGAGAGAGAATGGGTAGTCAAGTATTGTCCCTGATTTTAGGGGGATTGCTTCAATTTCTCTCCATTTAGTTTGATGTTGACTACTGGTTTTCTGTATATTGCTTTTACTATGTTTGGTATGCATCTTGAATTCCTGTTCTCCCCAAGACTTTTATCATGAAGGGGTGTTGAATTTTGTCAAATGCTTTCTTTGTGAAATGATCCTGTCTTCATCTGCAATTGATTTTATAATACTAATAAGTTTGAGGCTCATCATTCTTAATTTATCAGTTGAAAAGGAAGATTCTGACTCTTATCAACTTGCTATCATTTGGTGCAGAGTGTGCCTGTAAGAAAAATAACTGAGGGATTTAGGACCTGATTTGATTTAGGATCAAATAAACCCAACCAGCTAAGCTAATAATATAATCATTATCTAAGCTAAAGATTGTTGGCAAAACAACCACACAGGAGTCTTGAGGTGCCTTATTCATTAGAAAACCAAGGTCCATCAAGAAGTTACATTAAGCAGACCCTATCTTGCTTTGCTTACTAATTTCAGGCATGATTATTAATTGTAAAGTAGTTGGACTCTTTAGCTTTTTGGAATTAAGAAGGAGAAAAGTATTAGTTTATCTAAAGTTCACTGTTACTGATCTACCATCTTACCTTTCTCTTACATGCAAACACATTCTAGAGTGAAATGATCTTATGTAGAATTAAAATATTAACATATTTTTCCAAGAAGGCCATAACACTGCTGAAAAATTGTGCAGTGCTGCAATTCCTGGCTTTGGATTCCACTAGGAGTCAGCACTCTGAGTGCAGCCTTGGAGTAGCATCTTCATAAATAATTTAGCTTCCTATGAGGAATGAGTGTGAACCAGCTTGAGTGGTGGCATTTCTAAAAACAGGTTATAATATTGAGACCTAGAAGTAAGATATTATAAAGCAGCTTTTATACTATTTCCTGACTACAAATAATCATTGTAGTCTATGTAGTGTCCACAAGGAACTCTTTAAAAAACAAATAGGCATGTTTAAATTTGAGAAAGCTCAGCCCCGATCATTGTACAATTACTTTAGTTTGCATTAAACATCAAAAAAATCCCTATATATTATTTTGTAGTATATATGGAGACAGTCTTCCTTAGGAATAATTATATTGAGCCCATTTATCAAGGTGATATAGCACTTCATCAGTACACCTAAGATTGACTTCTCCAGATGGAACTTGGTTAACAAAAACTGATTCCCAAAGAAAAAAATATTTGTGTTGATATCCCATATGCTGTATGTTCTCAGAAAATTTATCACAGTTTCTGTCAATTTTTACAACTTACTCATTTATGATAAAATATTATTGTACTATAGCAATCTTAACAAGATCAGCAAAATGACAAATATACTCAGAGTAATATTTATTATATTTGACCCATCAGAATTATCCCACTTATGCTGAATGTTGCTACTTTTAGCTTAGATTTTTTCTCAAATTCTTACACTGATAATAAACCCATGTTCTCAAGTCTTCTCAGAGTCCATAGTCTGAGAAGATATTCTCTTGTTATCATGTAATATATGTATGCATAATATGTTACAGCTATAATAAATCTTGAAATATTTATGTGTCCAGATGTTTGTCATGTCATTTTAAAGAATCACCAGACTAATGAGAGAGGAAAATTCACATTATTTTTGTGGAAGAGATTGGACACTGGGATGTTGCCTGTAGTACAGTGGATGGCCTCATATCCATGTACTTGTAATCAATGAAAATTTAACCTGATGGGTTAAAAATGAATGAGCAAATAAGTGAGCATTCAGTTGTATTGAAGCATTTTAGGTGGGCTTGGAAGGGAGAATGGAGGATACAAAGTAGCAAGATTTATATTATTAACTTTCATATATAAAATATTATTTAAAAGAAATGTCAAAATAACATACTTTATAAATTGCTCGTTAAAAAGAAATGTTTAATTTCTCATGATAAAAAGATATCCTGAAACTTGAGAAGGTATTGAAGTATTTGTATATATGATTTATACAAAATACAGGTCATTCCTTCATTGTAAGTCTGTTAGCATTTTTTCCCTCTTTGTTCATTCAACACATGTTGAATTTGAACCTGCTTTATGTACTACCTTGGACGAAATTCCTAATATATGATAAAGAAACAAGATATTTCAAATTTGAGTCTTGAATTTGTGAGAGATAGAAAATCCAAAAAAGGATAGAAGCTCAGAGTAGTTAGTATTGTGCTAGAAGTATTTTAAGAGAGTAAAAGTATTGAACCCACACACCTATGGCCACTTGTTCCTCGACAAAGAGGCTGAAAACATCCAATGGAAAAAAGATAGCCTTTTCAACAAATGGTGCTGATTCAACTGGAGGTCAGCATGCAGAAGAATGCGAATTGATCCATCCTTGTCTCCTTGTACTAAGCTCAAATCCAAATGGATCAAGGACCTCCACATAAAGCCAGACACTCTGAAGCTAATAGAAAAAAAACTGGGGAAGACCCTTGAGGACATCGGTACAGGGAGAAAGTTTCTGAACAGAACACCAATAGCGTATGCTCTAAGAGCAAGAATTGACAAATGGGACCTCATAAAATTACAAAGTTTCTGTAAGGCAAAGGACACCATCAAGAGGACAAATCGGCAACCAACAAATTGGGAAAAGATCTTCACCAATCCTACATCAGATAGAGGGCTAATATCCAATATATATAAAGAACTCAAGAAGTTAGACTCCAGAAAACCAAACAACCCTATTAAAAAATGGGGTACAGAGTTAAACAAAGAATTCTCACCTGAAGAACTTCGGATGGCGGAGAAGCATCTTAAAAAATGCTCAACTTCATTAGTCATTAGGGAAATGCAAATCAAAACAACCCTAAGATTTCATCTTACACCAGTCAGAATGGCTAAGATTAAAAATTCAGGAGACAGCAGGTGTTGGAGAGGGTGTGGAGAAAGAGGAACACTCCTCCACTGCTGGTGGGGTTGCAAATTGGTACAACCACTCTGGAAATCAGTCTGGCGGTTCCTCCGAAAACTGGGCACCTTACTTCCAGAAGATCCTGCTATACCACTCTTGGGCATATACCCAGAAGACTCCCCACCATGTAATAAGGATACATGTTCTACTATGTTCATAGCAGCCCTATTTGTAATTGCCAGATGCTGGAAAGAACCCAGGTATCCCTCAACAGAAGAGTGGATGCAAAAAATGTGGTATATCTACACAATGGAGTACTATTCAGCCATTAGAAACAATGAATTCATGAAATTCTTAGGCAAATGGATGGAGCTAGAGAATATCATACTAAGTGAGGTAACCCAGACTCAAAAGGTGAATCATGGTATGCACTCACTAATAAGTGGATATTAACCTAGAAAACTGGAATACCCAAAACATAATCCACACATCAAATGAGGTACAAGAAGAAAGGAGGAGTGGCCCCTGGTTCTGGAAAGACTCAGTGAAACAGTATTCAGCAAAACCAGAACGGGGAAGTGGGAAGGGGTGGGTGGGAGGACAGGGGAAGAGAAGGGAGCTTGCGGGACTTTCGGGGAGTGGGGGGGCTAGAAAAGGGGAAATCATTTGAAATGTAAATAAATTATATCGAATAATAATAAAAAAAAAGAGAGTAAAAGTAACATCATCTAGTCTAGTATAAATACATTCAAGGAGAAGCTTCACACGCACACACATACAAACACACACACACACACACACATTGACTTGAACCGAATATGAAGTTCATCTAGCAAGCACAAGAAGGGTTAAGAGTAAAGGGATGAACCTGAGCCAAGATATCAACACAGTTTAGTTCCAGAACAAAACTAGGACACGTTGACTAGAACATATACATATGTTGGTGGAATTACAAGAGATAAGGTAGAAAAGGCAGAGGGATGCTACAGAGTCTCATAAATCACACTCAAGATGGGCTTACTAAAATCTATACTGAACTGTTGAAAACATGTCCAATGTGCTATTGTTAACTAAAGACACACCTTTAGCAAGCTCATTTAATGGAATTGGAAGATCTGATTTTAATTTTGATTCATATATGTATATACATACATATATATTACTGAATGATGGAACTACTTTCATAATGTGTATGCTGTATTTTATTTAGAGGGTGGGATCACTTTTAAAACTATTTTTAAAAAATTTCATATTATATTTGCATAATTTCACCTTTCTTTTCCTCCTTCCAAACCTTCTCATTCTATACTCCCTTGCTTTATTTCAAATTCATGTTTTCTTTTATTTAACTGTTGCTAACACATGTATACATGTGCATATGTGCACATACATGTACACACATAAGTATTTCTAAATGCATAAATAGAACCTGTTTAGTCTGCATAGTATATTTGTGTATATACATTAATTTTAAAATGCTTTATAGATATTTTTAATTACCTAGGAACTTTATATTTATTGTTTAAATGTTAAAGCTAGAGACAAACTATAATCTTCAGAATAAAGTGACTCAGGGGAAGACACAAAAGATAAAGATATCAACTAATTTTCCCTAATTATAACTGCCCTGGGAGGATGATTACTGTAACATGGCCAAGCATCTAGGAGGAAGCCACAGCGGCTCTCTAAGGATCAGTTTGCAAGCCAAGCATTTTTTATACCTGAGAAGTCAGAATTAGAGCAAAAATCTGTTACCTAATTTTTAAAAACAAGAACACAATCTCAGTTTTTGCTGCTCTGCTGACTGAGGAGTTCGGGGTATACATCGTCTTCAGAGATTGTTCCTGTGGCAATTACCTCTCAAATCTGGTTGTCATTGCCACTGTCATGAGACACATGAGAAACAACTCCAACATGACACAGGACATGCATACAAGTGCCTTTCCCTCTCTTTTTCCCATTCAGCTACAGGAAGAGGGTTTCATGGGATAATCTCTTTTCTTCCTCTTCAACAGATGCTCCTCTCCTGACTCTCACCTCTCTTTTGTATAGCTGATCATTTTGTAGCATTTGTTAACTGTATGAAAAAATAGGTTTCATTGGGACATATCCACAGAAGCACACTATGTGTTCTGTTGAGATACAGAATACTTTTGTCATGGGGTCTCATTATGCAGTCCAGTCTCCCCTCAAATGGATTCTGTAGTTTTTCCTCTGATTACTTGATTGGATGCATGTGTTGCTAAAATCATGGTCAGTCCATGAGAACAGTGCTCAATTGTGATTACACTCTGGTAACTTGGATTTGCGGTTTTTATTTTTTCTCACCCTGTCACTGTGTACTATAAACATTCTGATTAGAAGTCAGAATTCTCCTCTAAAATATTTTAAAGTTTCAGTAGGTGATTAAATAGTTAATTAGTTCTAAAATCTCAAGGATAAGGAAAACATCTTTTGTACAAAATAAATTAATTTCAGTAGTTTCTTAGGGAAGAACATGGAAAACAATTATAAGACAACCCAATTGCTTACAAATCTAAACAAATTGTTTTCTTCTTATTATATTTGTTTATAAATAAGTTAATATAAAATATTTCTGTATATATATGAGATTAACTTGAGACTTCATATTAGATATTTAAGACTGACTTAAATAATTTAAACGTGTTTTTCAAAATAAAGGCATCTTGTAATCAAATAGTCAAATGCACTAAGAAAAGTATTTAATTACGATTATAACACCACACCAAGCAATCCTGTACATACAAAAGATAATCAAAACCAATGAAAATTAATTATAGTTACAAAAAACCATAAAGAATAAACAATTATAGCATATTTGGGAAGGTAAAGCCTTACCCCATGTTTGCTGTTATCAGCCCCATTACCAGAATGTCTATTTAAGTTCTCAAGACATAAGCAATAGATTTTCTTATAGCTGGAAACAAATAACTTACCTTTATTTAGGCATTATTTCATATAGAAAAATCATATATTTTACTCAGTAAATACGTTTTGAATTACATCAATGTACGTGTATTTCACATCTTATTGTCAAGGTACCAGGAGATTATCTTTGGGGAAACTTTACAGTGTTGTTCAAACTTCAATGCAAACAGTTCCACAATATGGCTACTTTCCTGAGGCTAAAATGCCTTTCTCTGTATGACTGGAGTTGTTTAGAGAAAAGAAATAATATGTTGTCAATATTAAAATTATGTAGCATTGCCTTTTCAGGATGACAACCGCCAACCCCCACCCCCTTTTTAAGCCTGGTCCATTTAAGAGATTAAAAAAAGTCAGCAAATTGTGTGGATTCTGCTCTGGAGATTTTGACATAATCAGAAATTCTAATCTTATGAGCCTGAGACCATTATACTCACAAAAAAGGGAGGGCTAGGAAGTGTCAGGTCCTCCAGAGAGAAACAGATTTCTCACCTCATGGTCAGGTAAGTGAAAGATTGATGGGTCAGTTCACTGTCATTCCATGAATTCAGTGAAGGAAATGATAGCCTCTATATTGCAGTTCAAGAAAGAGCTGAGATTTATCAACAGAAATATGAACTATAATGGGATGGATTTTGAGAATATTAATCTTATTTAAGTCATAGAGATATGGATGAGTCCAAGATGTATTTTAATGTAGTTTTTAAACCAGTTGAATATACTCTGTGAATTCTGTGCTCCTACACACTGAACAGGCTTGCACCACAAGCTCATTCATGTGCACTCTGAGCTGTGCCAGGGTGTTGTGGGAAATATTATAAAAGAACTCTTGCTAATGCTGGCATGGTATTGTCTGCTGGTGCATGACTGGACTGTTCTTATCTCGTGGAGACTCTGATTCAGAGTTCTGAAATCTTTCCACCCAGCTCACTAAGTTACCACTGGCAGGTCACTACTACTTCAGCCCCATGCTTCAAAACTCACATGGGTTTTTGTGGTGCACTTCAGGCAAACCCACTCTATCTTTCTCTCTGGAACCCAGCTGAACTGCTGTGTGAAGGAAAGCACACAAACTTATTTCAGAATCATGGCAACTCAATCACTGAGAGCATCAATTAGAATCCTAATCTTGTAAGCCACGTTAACTCTAAACCCTACAGTTGTGAATCCTGGTGGACACTAGCAGCTATATCTTGCCCAAAAGCCATTATCTCTCTCCTTCCTATTCTCTTCCCCTATTCAACCCAGAAGTCCTGCCTACTCACCCAGTGATTGGCTCTGTTATTTATTAGGGGATGGTTCACAAGAAGTAACCTGAGTACATGGCTCATTCCTCAGTCCAGACAGCCCCTCCTGGGAAAGTGGAATTAACATCAAAATACAAACAACTCCAGGGTCATCCATAACACTGGTGTTATACCTTGGAGTGAGGTTTGGACCATTAGACACATGATTTAAACTTACAAATATTCTCATATTGGTCTTATTCTACTAAATCCTATATTTTTCACTGAAACCTAGACATAACTTCCTTGTCACTCACTATATATTATTTTACAATACATTTTTCAATTGCTGCAGCAATAAAATATATAATATATATTATATATAAATATACATATATTTTTATTTGCATATATAATATATATAAATTATATTTATGTATATATAACATATATGCATATATATAGTGGCTAGCTTCAGCTTCCTGAGCCTGGGCCTCTTCATCTGTGTTAGTTACGTGCTGCGGCTGTAAATAGTGATGAGCATCAAGCCCTAGTAGGGAGAAAAGGAGAAACAAGTAGCCTATTTGTGGCTGCCTTCTGTAGTCACTGGTGTTTCATATTGGATTATAGAGAGGGATTTTAAAGTCATCCTTGTCATCAAATTCCATAAACTCAGACAGTGTGGATACTTCCATTCCACACTCATCTTGCAGAATGACCTTAGAACTTTTCAATGGTAAAAGAACAAATAAATAAATTAAGAACAGTAGCAAAGTACCAAACTGGAAAGATATGAGGAAATTTGCTTGTAATTTACATAAATTGACAAATCACCACAAGTCTAGAATAAAAATTACCCTGCCTCTGCCTACATTAAGAATGTTTTAGCACCTACCCTTTAGGAATGTTAAATGATAAAACAACACAAATGTCTGTCTATAAAAGAGTGGATAAAAAATGTTCTGTGAAGCTTTGAAGAGTTCTTAAGGAAGATTTTATTTCTAACTCTGTTACACAGGATTTTTAGTTCACTCTCAACACCAGAGAGCTAATGTCACCCATTACTTGAAAGCTCTGTGCAAAATATATTGAAATAGACCTTCCTAGACCTGGAAATGATATGTCTTGTTTGTATGATTCTTTACATACAAGAAAGCAATCATTTACTTTTAAAGCTACTAGAATATTCAAATTTCCCTTTCACTTTATTTATTTTTTATTTTTTACAAAACAACGTCCATATTATACATAGAATAACAAGGTGGTGTGTGTATACATTAAAACACATTGTCTAAAAGAACTTTTTCCACTATAGAAAGACTTTGAAGACATTATGCTAAATAGAATAAAGCAGTCACAAAGGGACAGCTATTGTTTTCATCATATGTGGTACCTGTTTTTATCCTGAGGCGAATAGAGACAGAAAGTAGAATGGTGGGTTTCAGAATGCTGAACAAATATGAGATTAATATTTGGTGAGTAAAGTTTAAGTTGGGAAAGAGGAAAAACTTTTAGAACTAGATGATAAGGATGTCTGCATAAAATCAAATAAACTTAAATATATTATAGTATATTTATATATATTTCATCACAAGAAAATATTATGTTTCCTAAAGTAGTTTAGAAGCTCTAATTCAACTTTAGAAATATTGTCATTTTAGTTTTAATTAGCTTCCTGTTCTGTCAAAATTTGTTAAATTTGCATTTTTATTTTTGCTTTATAAAAAGAGCTATTCCTAGAAAACTGGGGGAAAACATCTGATCAAGAAAATGTATGAAAAACATTTTGTACTATGAGTCCAATGCAAAATGTGGTGTTGTGATTGGAAAATTATAAAAGACAAAGCAGGAAGTTAAAGTTCCAGCACTCAAGGGTAGAGAAGCCGTGGAGTCAAGAACTAGGGAAGAGGTCTTTGGGAGTAAAGGGCTACTAGAACTAAGGAACATAGGAGAAAGGATGCTTTTTTATTTAGGGTTTCTAGAGAAGAGGAGCACAGGGAGGGTAATTTGCGATTTAGGGGTTCTGGAGCTAAGGAGTACAGAGGAAGAGTGCCTTCAGAGTAAGGGTTCTAGAGCTGAGGAGCACAGGGCAGGAGTGCCTTCAGTGTAAGGGTTCTAGAGTTGAGGACCACAGGGGAGGAGTGTCTTCAGAATAAGGGTTCTAGTGCTGAGGAGTACAGAAGAGGAGTGCCTTCAGTGTAAGGGTTCTAGAGTTGAGGAGCACAGGGGAGGAGGTCTTCAGAGTAAGGGTCCTAGGGCTGAGAAGCACAGGGGAGGAGTGCCTTCAGAATATGGGGTTGTGGTTTTGTACCTACTATGTCTAGTCTTAATAATAAGAATTCACAAGTTATTCCACATTGTACAGTACTTCTATGCCTATGCATATATTTTCCTTCTTTAATTTTATTCAGCATTTGAAATAAGTATTGTTCTATTTATTCCCGAATTCATGACAGATGCTATCTGGATGATTTGTGAATAATAAATATATAAAAGCAGTCTAATCAGTACAGGTCTTATACCGTTGGAATGTAGAGTTTGGGGAAATATTTACTTGTTCATGGAATGGAAAATTGGAATTTTTCTTCATTGATTAGTTGAACAATTTAGTTAAGTCAGGAAAAGCATTCAAATGATTGTATCTACAGATGCTGAATAAAATATAAATTTAATAAGTTGGACCTGTCACAAAGTAACAGGTGATGAGCAGAGAAACATAATTAAAAAAAAAACAGCCAAAATTTCTTTAGTATTTACCACCAGACTGTATTGTGTACTTTTTGTGGATATTTCTACATTCTCACAACAAATTCTAAGGTATTCATTTTCAGTTAGAAAAATCCAATGTAAGATACTTTGTTCAAATCCAAAATGAGAATTGAATTATTTAATGCCTGTCCAAATAAAGCCAAGTCTATATAGCTTTAAAGCCAATGCATGTTTCCTGACTTGGAGTTTGATGAACAAACAGAAGTCCCCAGGTAACTACTTTGCATAGGTTTTAGCCATGCAGCTAATATAACTTCTTAACTCCAAAGATGTGATAATGGTGTCACAATGGTGACTCTCATTGACTGCTAATGGATTTTTATTAATTTTATAGGAGTAGGTACTTTAAGTATTGTCAGTAGTGGGATAGTCATTTATAATTTCTTGAGTATATACAAGTCTGTGTGGGATATGAAATACAATAGAGGCTCAAAAATATTTAAAAATAAAAGAAGACCCTCAAGGGTCTCTTATGGAAAATATTTGGTTTATAAAAACTATGATTAAATATAAATATGTGTATTTTAATAAAGAATCATATGGCCTTTAAACTAAATTACTTAGCTATTTATGTTACAGAGTTAAAGATTCTTCTGTTCTGGTGAAATGTGCTCATGTGACAGTATTTATTGTTGTAGGCAGTGTGCTATATAGCTATATAGGAGTCACTAGGATACAAGTCCACCTTTTTATACAGCAGTTATTATGCCAGACACACCTCCGACCTGACAGATGTGCATAGACAGATGATACATGTCCAGCCTCTTTTATATCTCAGCTTCATGTACAGTCTTAACAACATTTAACTTATGTTGTCACTCCTTTGATGACTACCCAGATCCCCAGGGCAGATGCATGGACCTGTTCTTTGAACTTTAAGCTTTGTCTAATGTTAGTCTAAATGTGTCATGTACTGGGATACACTGTCTCATTAGTGGGCTCCATGGTTTGAGTAAAACAAAAAAGGGCTACTGCTCTCACTCAGACCCAGCTACTTAAATATAAATAGACTTTAGCTTTTAAGTGAGATTTTCATTTTATTTTTATAATATTTGATGAGTCCATCAATTTAATCTTTATTCTGCTTATACTGCTGTCTCATTGAAGAATAACAGACATGTAGCAAGAAAAACCCTTAAAGATAGTTTCATAACTGTCATAAACAGCTATTCTCAGTAACTGTCTCCAAGGTATGACACTAATTCATTAAACTGTGGGGTGATTTCATCTAGTGTTTTTATAATATGAATAAATGTATATACTCACATTTTGTTGTCATATCCAAAAGAATAGAGATTGCTGCCTATGAGTCAGCTTATGTATAGCTTCAAAACTGGCAATTTAATTTCATAGTCCTGTTAATGAAGTTGTCTTATTTATAAAATGGGAATAATAGTGTCAGCTAGATTGTAACACTGAGTCATAAACAATGTGTCTTAGCTAGGTTTTAGTGCTGTGAACAGATACCATGACCAAAGCAACTCTTATAAGGACAACATTTAATTGGGGCTAGCTAACAGAAGCTCAGTCCAATATTATCAAGGCAAGAGCATGGTGGAATCCAGGCAGGGATGTTGCAAGAGGAGCTGAGAGTTCTACATCTTCATCTGAAGGCTGCTAGCAGAATACTGCCTTCCAGGCAGCTTGGATGAGAGTTTTAAAGCCAAATTCAATAAGGACACACTCCAACAAGGCCACATTTATTCCAACAGGGCCACACTTTCTAACAGTGTCACTCCCTGGGCAGAGCATATACAAACCATCTCACAGGGTAATAAAAATTAAGTGCCCAACAGTGGGTACTTATTAGTATTTCTGTTTTTATGCAAACACCAAATAAGTCACTTATCATCATTTAAAAATAAATAATTTAGCTTCTGTTCTGTCAGTGCCTTCTTCGTTCAGTATTTGATTTTGTCTTCCATTGACTCAAGCGGGAGTTAAAAGTTATGGGTATGCATTGTTAAATGGTATTTAAAGAAATACAGTCACTTTCATAAGATTCTTGTTCTGCCTGTAATTTAGGTATGGAGGCGTTAGTAAAGAAGTTTTGTAGACAGAGCACCTACGAAGGGTATTATGGAGTGTTAAATGGAAGAAAGGAATGCATCAAGGTTATTACATTATTTTAGCTCGACAGCTGCAAAACTGTGACACTGGGTTTATTGTGAGTCATGGTCACAGTTTTCTGCGCATTATCTTCAACTCATATAGTGCACAGTTTTCAATTTCTGTGTTCTTTATTTTTCCTAGAACTTCTAAATTTTACAGTGATTATGAGATCTGCGCTTCTTCGGGAAGAGCTATAGAGTGACAATAGAAAACAAGAAAGTTTCCCACTCTTTGGAAAAGAAGGAAAAATCAGATGAAACTAGATTAGCTTCACAATAAAATTCTTACAAATGTTTTATTATTTTATTTTATATTTTCTTCTGTGTGTATGGGTGTTTTGCCTGCCCGTATGTCTGTACATTGTTGTATTTATGCTGTTTGCACAGGCCAGAAAATGGTACTAGATCCCCTTGAACTAGAGGTAAATACAGGTGTTAGGTACCATAACTGTCCTGGGAATGAAACCTGAGAAGTCTGGAGCAGCAACAATAAGGGCTCTTGACTGCTTGGCCCCCAAGCCATCTAATTTTTATCCTTATCATTAACCATTTAAATACAGTATATGCTAATCTATGTTTCTCTTCTTCATGTAAATAATTCTTCAGAAAATATTTCTATAGTAAAATAAAATATCTCTGACTTGACACTTGTGACAGTTTTATGCCCAACTCACTTTCTTATTTATACGACTTATAAATAAATACTTATTTATACAATACAAGTTAAAGATGATTTTCCCTGGTCTATATTCTGGTGATGGTGACAGCTGCAAATGGCCAGAGCTGTGTTCTGGTAAAACTTATGCAAGTTGTAATTTGAGTAGTGTTCAGTTTTTACATATCACAATGAGCCATGTTTTAATTTTCCTCAACTATTTGAAAATTCAATAAATGCTCTTAGCTCTTCTACTATTCAAAGATATGCAGTGGGGGTTGATTTGGGCATTGGCTGAGATATCTTTTACATCAGGTAGTTGACTGGAAGGTGGAAGGTATCTAACTTTTCCACAGGTATCCTGGCTATTAATGATGAAGAACATTTCCACTCTGCAGTAGTATATTCTATGTTAACCCTTAGTAAAATAATTCAAATACAAAATATAGTGAAACCTGCTTGTGTGTCATATAGACGTGCTGATAGAAAGCTATTTGTATATTTGTTATCTATGTCATTTAAAGACCTTATTTTTATATACAAATAATTTAGTTCACATTCACATGTCATTGATAATCTTATTTATGCCTAAGGATTATCAGTAAGAGCAGGTTTGCTTGAAAGAAGAGAATAAATGTGTCATAGGTTGTTTGCATGTTTGTTGATAAATGTCTTCTTGATTTGTATGAAAGGAACTCATTTTTGAAAAATTTCAAGAGACTGTTTATAAAATAGATGCAGTGAGTGTTTATAAAGTATTTCACTTCATTTCTAGAGAACCTTTGACCCTCAAATCTTCTATAGGATTGTCACTTGTTAAAACATGAAGGGTTATTAAAACTAGAATTATTATTCAAATATGATACTATTTTTAAAACTGTATGCATATATGGAAATAGTCTATGTTATTTTTGTTCCCAAATTTAGCTCTTTGAATAATTAAAAATAATATTTTACAATGTATTTGTTGTCTAGAATGATGGATTTTATAGTGATATTTCACCCAAATATATTATATATTTTGTCCATATTGCTCCCCATTACTCTATTCTGCCCTTTCCAAATCCTAAAGAGCCTGTATGCTTTTCTGTGGATGATGATGGGAAATCAGATCTAATGTATACTTGATAAACACTGTCTCACTGAGCCTGCTTCTTCTTTAATGTACACACACACACACACACACACACACACACACAAAGGTTCTATTTCTGAGATAAAGCATACAGTATCTTCCCAAACTTGATTATTTTTTCACTTAATGTGATCTTCTGTGAACTTGTGTGTTCCTTTTCCTACAAATGATGTCATGTTTTTTTATGACTGAATAAAGTACACTTCTGTACATATACCATATTTCATTTATCTGTTCAAATGTTTGTTTCTGTAACTTTCCTATTGTCACCAATACTGCAATTATCATATCTTTATTGCATAAAGATTTGGATTCTTTTGTGTATATTCCTGGGAATGGTCTATGAGATCTTCCAGTAGTTACAAGTTTAAGCTTTTGTAGGACTAATTTCAATATTTATTTAATACCTCTATGATCTTGCCAGCATTTGTTACTGTTTTGACTGAGGTGAGACAGAATCCCAGAGAAGTGTGGATTTACATTTCTCCAGTGCCCAAGGATGTTGAACATTTTTAATACATTTATTTCCCATTTATCTTTCATCTTTGGAGAACTGACTTGATTTTGTTCCTTTTAGTTTCTTTCTTTTTTTTCCTCTTTTTTTTTTTTTCTGAGACAGGGTTTCTCTGTGCAACCCTGGCTGTCCTGGAACTCACTTTGTAGACCAGGATGGCCTTGAACTCGGAAATCTGCCTGCCTCTGCCTCCCAAGTGCTGGGATTAAAGGCGTGCGCCACCACTGCCTGGCTAGTTTCTTTCTTTTAAGAAGTATTTTGCTAATTCTTTGAGACTTCCATGCACTATATTTTGACAATATTCATGCCTAACCCTCCCCCCAACCTTCTGTGTCCTCCCTCACCTTTCTACCTCCTCCAGTGTCCTGTCCTCTGAAGCCAACTCCTGCTGTCTGAGCTCTTCTCAATGAGGAACCATACACACCAGCAAAGCAATGTTCCTTTCCTCTTCCTATTAACAAGGTTTCACTGTGTGGGGCAAGCTGGCCTCAGATGCACAGCCCTCCTGATGACCAATTCTGAGAGCTGGGATCAGAAGCATACACCAAGACATGTGTTATGTAATCATATGTACAATTATAAAGTAAAATATTTTTAAGAAGCAATTGAACTTACTCAAAAATTGGAATTAGGTAATACGAAAAGAAATTGTTCTGAGTATGCATGTATTTCTGATGTATCTTATGTTTAACAAAAGATGGATCCATATATTTTTGCATGATACAAATGTGAATTTTGAACATAACCTTTCAACAAAATTTCCTGGAGACTAATAATCCTATTCACAGGGGCTTATAATTATCAACATCGTCATCATCATTATTATAATTGTTATTATTATCATAGAGTTGTGCTAGGAAATATGGCCCAGTTTTTCAAGTTAGCATGCATGCAGTTTGACAGCTGACTATTAGCAGGGCACATTAAAAGTGTAGTTCAGTTTACAGCTAGTTTTGTTTTTGTGTTATTTTAAAAATATGAGCATTTAGGACTCCCTAAGAAGACATTTGTCTAAATTGAAGGACTTTGATTCACATGCTTAGGTGATGGGCTTTTCCCCTGCTCTAAAGAGTTTATTGCCACAAAAAGCTTCTGTTTTGCTGCTGATTTAAATGATAAAATTAATGCATACTCATTTCTTAAAAGTTGAAAACAGGAAAAGATTTAAGTATGATGAATACTCACACATTGTCCCACTTAATCAAAACAAAGTGTCAGAAAACTTTTTGATGAATTTCACATCTGTCTATGTTTAAACTATTGAAATTAAAATTCACACTGACTTTTAAAAGGTAATAGTGTGCTGTAATCATCTTCAACATTTCATACAGGCTATGGAAACACCATTTTATCAGCTAGATTCCTTTTAGAGAGGAATCATATGTGTATATATATATATATATATATATGTTTAGCACATGAGCAAATGAGAAAGGAGGAGCAGGAGTCTTTGTGTTCATGTGTATGCATATTACTTTATGTGCATGGAAGCCAGACACTAACACTTGGTGTCTTCCTTTGCTATTCTCCACCTTCCTTTTGAGTAAGGGTCTCTCATCAAACCTGGAAATACTAATATAAAGATTAGTGAGCTCAGGAGATCTGTTTATCATCACAGTGGGGTTTTTAAAATTTAATATGCTTTTAGACAATTTCAAACATGTATGCACTGCATATGGGCCATTATCACTCCCCATCTCTTTAGACACTTTTTATGAGGGTACGTGGTATTCTGACCCCAAGTCTTATTCTTGCAAATCTTGTGCTATATGTTGTAAATCATCTTCCCAGCCCTGAGAGGTAAATGGTCCTGATGAAGCTCTTCTATATTGATGTAGGAGATATAGGTCTGATAGGCAGCAATGCAGAACTAAAAATAGCTATGACATAGCCAGGAAACACAGATAAGCTAAAGCTTTTGTAATAGAGCAGCACTTAGCAAGCTCTGCTAGAAAGCCCCATGGGTCTCTCATATATACTCTTCAACCTTGGTAATACTAATACCTGCA
Source organism: Apodemus sylvaticus (assembly GCF_947179515.1). Lineage (NCBI taxonomy): Eukaryota > Metazoa > Chordata > Mammalia > Rodentia > Muridae > Apodemus > Apodemus sylvaticus. Next base: position 48,993,875 of record NC_067473.1, read on the forward strand.
CTCAGATGCTGGTATCTACCTCAAAAGTAAAATATATATTTGATACTGAAATTGAAGGTGGCAGAAGCTATGATATGGATGCTAAATCATATCTTAAGGATCTGGCAGTTTGAATAGAAGGAACAGGAGATACAACCATGAAGGGCGCCATGATTTTCCCTAATCCTCTTCCTGCAAGGCTTCAATGTACCTCCTAAATCTCACACGAAATGTGCTCTTCTGGCACCTTCAACTTGCAGCCATACAGAAAAGGGTATTTTTAGAATAAAGGCCTCCTTAAATAAATACAGCTCACAAAACTTATTTTTATTTCATGTCAAATAAGTCATTTTATGAAGTGCATGTGCTCTACTCTACACACTTACTGAAATAAAATATCTTAAGGTTTGCTGATATGGCCTGATGATTTTTTCTTTTTGAGAAGAAAGACGGTCACTCAGCAGTCTTGGTTGTTGCATAACACATTATGTAGCCTGTTCTTAATCTCATAGCAGCTCCTGTCACATCTTTGACTATGCTGTGTTTATGGATTGACTTTTAAAATTAATTAAATAAACTTGCTATGCAGTATACTCGGACTAAAACTGAGAAACTTTATATATTTCACTACTATATTTTGTGAAGGCATCATGTGAGATAAATAACAGTATTGCTGTTCATGTTAGTGTTTCTCATTTATATTACATATTGTTTAGAATATTTTTACAAATACTAGTTCTACCTAAACACTATGAATGAAGGTCTGGTACCTGAAAGGCTTTATGGCACAATGTTTTGTGTACTGTTACTAATAAATTTCTATTAAAAATGTTCATTTTGTGCAGTTCTATTATATCAATCTCAAACACCTGAAAATTTCTCAGGTATTTGTGAGGAGAGCAAACTTTTCACAAGATGGAGAGGCAACATTTTCTACCAAAATAAATTAGCTTTAAAATGTTTTGCTATGCCAACATATTAATTTGTGAGTTTTATAATAAATTTTAGTTATTAAAATGCAATAGTTATCTAGGTATTGTTTTCTTTATTAATATTTTAGATTTTAAAACTCATGTTTTCATCATCTAAAATAACAATACTAAATTTCTTTTTCTTTCAAATAGTGTTTCGGTTCTATGAAGCCAGCTTTTAAAAAGTTGTGACTACTTGGTTTTTAAGTTTAATGATCCTTTTTTATGTTATTAAACAACCAGAAAGAATGAATCCCAAAATAAATACTCATACATCACTGAGAAAATCTTGATGCTGTGATTAGAAGCAAATGCCTTCTTGAGAGCCCAACCAGGACAGCATAATTCCACTACATTCTTTCCTTGTAGTGCGGTTTTAGATACGGTGGGTTGTATGTGGAATTTTGACATGATGAACCTTGAGTGTTTCTTTTTTCTCTAAGATATCCTCTAGCAGTCACACCCAAGTTTATTGATGACAGTGAGAGTCCAGTATAATTTATCTATGTCAAACCAGCTACCCAAAGAAGGCAGATAGGAGAGGATGCTTCTGCACCTGTGAGGAGGTGAGCCCTGTTCGGGAGATATATTGAGTTTGAACAGGCCTACAACATTATACCACTTCCTTCCTCACAATTCACATGATATCTTATTCAGGGAAATTCTGCATGAATTCTTTGGCTATTAACTTTAAATAAGCAATGCTTATTTCCCTAACAATAAACAGAAATCCCAGTTCTTGGTAATATTCATTGACACAATTATGATCCTGCTTATTGGAATTAAAAGGCAGCTAAAATATGGCTTCCAGCATTCTAGGTCTTCCACACTTTACTTCCCAATCCAGCGCTCAACCCTAATGTTCTGTGTTCCATCTCACTCCTTTTGGTCTTCTCTCTTGTCTTAACTCAATGGCCTGCATTTATCTTTCCTCATATGTTTTCATTTCCTCCACCTAGACTTTGGAAAAATTTTATTGTTCGATTCACATCATTTGATTTCTTGAGGTTTCCTTTCTTGGAACCTCAGCAGACTGATTGTCCCTTGCAGACTGACAGGTGTAGAGTAAAAGAATTGAGAAGAAGTAGGGGGTAGGGCAGCTGATTATTTAGCTATTTTACAATCAGGCACTTTATCTCTAAATTCATTCTTATTTATTATTTTGCCTGGAATGTAGAACCATGACAACAACCCAGCAGCATTCAACACATTTTCTAAGAAAGCACAAACACAGTCAGTCCTAAAAGAAAGAGATACTGCATTAGAAATCAGCCTCCAGCTGAATTCTTTCTAAATTGAGCCAGATGTCTTATTCTTGAACTGTGGTAGCTGTATGGGCTGGGAGAAACAAAAAGACAGAGAAAGATGTTACTTACTGTGCTCTTCCTCAGTCTGCCAGGTGAAAGGTGGAACCAGTGGGGGAAATATGATCTCCTTGTTATTCTCTGGATGTGGAAATGGTGTGAGAGGTTTTTGTGTACCTTTACCTCTGTTTACCAAAAATCCACAGATTACGTTCTCTTAAAGTTTCATCAAGTAGCCTTTATCTTCAGTGATTGTGCTCAGAGTCTGTGGTGTAAGATCAGAGCCACTTCCCATTTACATTCAAAAGGTCACTTATCTGGGGACCGAAAACTGAAAATATGAAAGGACCGTAAGTCAGTTGAAGAGTTGAGGAGAAAAGAGATAACCGTTTACAATAGAACTCGGCAAGCTTTCATGCTACTTCTTAGGCAGTTTGCAGGAAAAATAGGAGGGAAAATATGATTCCAGTTAGATATTCAATAACTGACAACCAAGAGCAAGTGCTATTATTCTAAGTTGTGAAACACATATCCAATGACATGCTGAATATCACATTCTATTTAGATCCTTGGCTATTATGCACAGGAGTTAAAACTGATTTAATATAGCATCTAATTTCCATCTGGAAAAATATGAATTTTGTCATTCTTCAAGATCCAAAATGTTGTAACACCACCATGGTACAATACACAGAAAATTCCAGGAAGCTTTGTTTTGAGTGAGAAGTGAAAGATGCGCTATAAATTTACATGTAAGTTACATCCTTAATCATCTGTTCATCTGACTCTGTTTCCATCCATCCATCCATCCATCCATCCATCCATCCATCCATCCATCCATCCATCTGTCTGTCTATCTGTCTATCTATCTATCTATCTATCTATCTATCTATCTATCTATCTATCTATCTATCTATCTATCTTCATGGATTTAAACAATCGCAGAAGCTGAAGAAGCACACACACACACACACACACACACACACACACAAACACAAATGGGGCCTCAGGACTGTCAGTTGCACACTCTGTAAGCCCATAAGAAGAGATTGTGATCTTAGTCTGATGGCCCCTGAATTGGAGTGCACAGAGGTTGCGAAGATCAACTCTCCAGGCTAAGGATTCAGTCAGAACTGAGGGGTCATCCTTTCCTCTGCTCTTCTGTGCTATCCAAGCCCTCAGTGGGCTAAAGGCGCCTCCTCAGATAGTGTAGCATGACACACTGTACTCACTTTTATAAGTTAAATGCTGATCTCTTCTGGAACATCCTCACTGAACATTCTAAAGTAATGCTTAGCCTTCGATATCCTGAAACCTACTGGTTTACTCTTAAAATTAGCAATCTGATCTCACACTACAGCAAGTAAGTCTGGTCAGACTTTAACAGCCCTCTAACAGGAATGAATTTGGGTTTCTGAGAAGATTCATCATCTTTCCCAGCACTGAAATCTGGAAAACACTCTTTCTGTGTTTCTTAGAAAGACAAGATAGTACAATGAACTTAGCGTTCCCATAATAAATATAACAGTAAGTTTCAAATAGCTTTTGAATGAAAGCCAATGTCATTGCCAAAGCATAATTATTTGACAGAATCTCAGCAGGGCCCAAGAAGACTGATCTCTAAATACAGTTTTGTTATCTAGATTGATCAAAGAGTAAATCTAGTCCCCAGGTGAATGGTTTTCAGTGGTTGTGTTACATAGCTAGTTCAAAATTAATTGCCTTGAAGACCCTTGACGATGAACCTCTTTCTCAAAATAAGCCTCAGGCTCCACCCACTGTGTTCCTAGTGACAAAATATTCTTAAACATTTTCTTTTAAAATTCTTTGTGGTGTTCACATCATGAACCCCAATCTCACTCATCCCTCCTCCCCTGATACCTGCTCTCTACCCTTGCAACCCATACCAGAATAGAGAGAAAAATCTCATTGTGAAAGCTGTCGTGTGTCACAATGTGTCTCTCAGTATACCCTTTCCCCCACACTTCTTTGCTTGCAAATGATCATTGCAATGACTCATTAGCCTACTACAGAGTCTCTGGCTTCTACTACTCTATCACTACTGGAACCTCATTGGGTCTCCTCTCAGATATCCTGTTGTTATACCACATCATATTGATCCTGTAGTTTTGGATCTGTAGGACTGGCCCCTTCATGCAATCCAGCATTTCATCAGTAGGTAGATGTTGGGGTGGACCAATTTATAGCCCTAGTTCTAGGCCTGAGAAGTATTTAAACTGGTCAGACCATTGACTTTCCCACCCTTATGCCCTGGGGAATGGCTCACTAGCAACTCTCACATCCAGGGTCAACTCTACATGCTGCCCAGGTGAAGTGCAGGGCCTGCTTTCCTGAGTGTTGCAACCAGTGATGGACATGGACAATTTTCCCACTCTCATTATGGTGAAGGTCAAGCGAAGGGAGAGGAGATTTTCTCCATTGTCCATGCCATTGCCCTGCAGACAAAAGTACTCTATCCTCAGGGCTGGCCCGCCTGCAGTTCCTGCAATGTGTGGTGTACTCTCAAGTACTGCAGATGGCTCAGGACAGGGGCAGCTCTCCTGCTTTCCTGCTTCCAGAATCATCTCTCCCACAGTGCTTAGGTGAGGGGCAGGGCCAGTTCTGCACAGCTGGCAGACATTAACATCTCCCGGGGTTGCAGCTCAGACCAAGAACATCAGTCAGGTCTTTGGTGGTGATAGATCCCTGCTGCTGCAGAGTCATGGACCCAGAGGTGCTCCCCACCCCAGAAGAGCTCAGGCAAGGACACTACCATGGTCCCAGGTAGCATCAATATCTACTCACATCAGATTACAATATCTACTCAATATCTACCACACTACCCCTAAGTCTCCATTTCTGCATCTCTTCATTTCATCTAGATCCTTTTGTTTCCCTTTTCCCCCTCATTTCTCCACCACTTATTTGCCCCTCTTAGTGGCATCTGTGGTCTCGCATGTGTGGGCTCAAGAATGCTGTACCTCTATTGTGGATTATGGTTCCTGGCAGGGTTCATCTCTGGCATGGTCTGCTCCCCAAGGCCTGAGCTGTGTCAGACTGGTGGTCATCTCAGGCTAGTTTCCTGTTTGGGCTTCATGGTACTGGTCTGGTGGTTATCTCAGGTTTACTCCCTGAACAATCAGCCTAGTGGACCCTTGTAATGGTTGTCTGTCTTGAGCTCACTTCCACCATGGAGAGTCCCAAGCACGGTTCTTTTAGTCTCCAAGCTTTCTCTCCATCCTGGGAGCACATTTGGGCCTGTCTAGTGTCAAACTGGTGGTTGTCTCAGGCTGGCTAACTATCTAGACCTTCTGGCTCCAGACTGGTGGTTGTCTCTGACTGTTCATAGGTCAGAACACTGAGTTAGCCTTTCTCCTCTCTGCCACCTACTGATGCACATGTGACACAGCAGCCACACATACAGTGCCTCTAGGAGCTGGTGTATATGTTTTTTAAAGAAGGGGGAAAGCATCACAGCGTCCGTTTGTTACAATTTAGAATACGTATGAAACCAAGAATATGAAATTAGCAGGATTGTTTTGAAGTCTATTAAGTGAAAGCAGTTTCCTTGTGGAAAACTTTTGTTTGCACTGGTTTCATTCTTTTCTTTGTTAATGTGCAGATATGACATCTGAACTGCCAGAAAGATTATACGATTACTAACTAGAGGAAGGCTTTCTGGTAAAGAACAAAGACACACAATTGTTCCCTCTGTAAGAATTACTCTAAATGGATGTGTCAATCACCTAATAGAAAAAATGCCCGCAGAATAGCTCTGGCTTCCAAAATGTTAAGAAAAACGTGTGTAGCCTACCTAAACACGTAGACTTGCACAATCGTCCATTTAGTTGTGGTCCATTCTCATCTATTGGGAATATTTTTCTCTACAATGGTTCATTTGGTCACTGATCGCTCTCTTCTGTTAGGGTTTCTCATAATAATTTGTAGGACATTCTTCCTGTCTTTGACAGTATAGTTTTTAAGTTTTATCTGATTGGACTGGGGAACCAAGATAAAGGCAGGTATCAGTCCTAGTATCAATCCAAGATAAAGGTCCTAGTATCAATTCACATCATATTTCATAGGATAGACGTACTCCTATGTCTCTAAGATATTTTACTGAGTTTTTCTCTTATATTTTTAATATTGTAATATATTTTAAGTTTTATATTGTTTTACTATACATTTGTCTGTGTGAATTTCAAATCCTCTGGGACTGCAGTTACAGACATTTGAGCTGTCTCAACACAATATTAAAGATTACAGTGGTGGCCATCCATTTATATAGTCAATTGAATTTGAATAAGGTGTCTATGAGGAAGTAAACCTCTTGAAGCAGATATTCATTCAGAGACAAGGAACTTTAGCAGCTGTACACATCACATACAGAATTAATTTATACTGGGTTGACAATAGAGGGATAGAGTGATGGCTCAGTGGTTAAGAGCCCTGGATGCACAATTAGGACTGTGAAACTAAACATTTCTGCTGCTCAAGACATCCAGTTCATGGTATTTGGTGACAGCATCCTTAGAAAGCAAATATAGAACTGAGTGGGGTGGCCCATGCTTGTAATCCTCACAGGGGCAGGAGGACTACCCAAACCACCTGGGCTACATAGCAAGATGCTGTTTCAAAGTCACCCAAACAGAAGAAATGAAAAAGGCAGAGATAGCTAGGTGGGCATATAACAAGATTGGCTCTTTTAAAATATAACAACTGCTTCATAATTAGCTACTGTTAAGTTGACATCTTTTAAATCACAAAACAACTAGTACATTCTTTAAAAATTTAATAAATTGATAGTGTTAAGAGTCACCCAACTTCATTTTCCCTTCCATTTCTTAGTTAAACATAGCAATCGAATTTGATGTATTTCTGTATTGTTCTCTATGGTGTTTTTTTTCTAATCATGTTGGACAATATCTCAACACAATAAAAGCAGTTTACAGAAAGCCTAAAGTCAATATCACCTTGAATGAAAAGCACTTGCTGGTGGGGTTGCAAATTGGTACAACCACTCTGGAAATCAGTCTGGCAGTTCCTCAGAAAACTGGGCACGTCACTTCCTGAGGACCCTACTATACCACTCCTGGGCACATACCTAGAGGATTCCCCAGCATGTAATAAGGACACATGTTCCACTATGTTCATAGCAGCCCTATTTATAATAGGCAGAAGTTGGAAAGAACTCTCAATGGAAGAATGACTACAAAAAAAATGTGGTATATTTATACAATGGAGTACTATTCAGCCATTAGAAACAATGAATTCATGAAATTCTTAGACAAATGGATGGAGCTGGAGAACATCATACTAAGTGAGGTAACCCAGTCTCAAAAGATCAATCATGGTATGCACTCACTAATAAGTGGATATTAGCCTAGAAACTTGGAATACCCAAGACATAATCCACACATCAAATGATGTCCAAGAAGAAGGAAGGAGTGGCCCCTGCTTCTGGAAATGCTCAGTGTAGCAGTATAGGGCAAAACCAGAACAGGGAAGTGGGAAGGGGTGGATGGGGGAGCAGGGGTAGGGAAAAGGGCTTATGGGACTTTCAGGGAGTGTGGAGCCAGGAAAGGAGAAATTATTTGAAATGTAAATAAAAAATACATTGAATGAAAAAGAAAAGAAAAGAAAGTCAAACTAAAAATTAGGAACAAGACAAAGTTTTCCACTCTCCATACCTGTTCAGTATAGTACTTGAAATCCTAACTAGAACAATTAGACAACTGGAGGAAGCTAAAGGGGCACAAATTGGAAAGGAGAAGTCAATGTATCTTTACTTGAAGATGATATGTTACTATACATAAAACTTATTCTCAAATGTTAGTTTTGAAAGTAACACACTTTTACTGGTTTATGTCACTCAGGTAAAATTTTGTGGTGAGGTTTTGGTATTTTGCTTTTGTTTTTTTTTTGTTTGTTTGTTTGTTTGATTGTTTTACTGCTCTGCATATTATTCTGCTGCTGCTTCTCTCCTCTAACGGTCACCTCAGTTTTGGGTGCTGCTCCTGGGATCTCCACTGCAGTTAGGTGAATGACTGGACAGTAGTAGGGAAGTGACCATTATCATAAGGACTCTTTGTCACAAACCTGAAAAACTCAAAACAATTGAAGAAAGATATTCTATATATTCTATAATCTATCAGTCTGATATCTTGCTGTGAAGTATGTTTCTCAATCTGTATTTATCCATCCCATCAATAAGTATTAATGATAAAATTAAAAAAAAAAAGAGCCCTGGATGCTCTTCCAGAGAAGCTGGGTTCAATTCCCTGCACCCACATGACAGCTCACAAAGGTCTGTAACTCCAGTCTCAGAGGATTTGAAATTCACACAGACAAATGTGTAGGCAAAACACCAATGAATATAAAATTAAAAATATAGTACAATATTAGAAGCCTAAGAGAAAAACAGTAAAATATCTTAGTAACATAGGCGTATTTTACATATTTTATAGCCTAAGAAATAAACCTAAGTGATAAGAATATATAAAGTTCATGATCCACAGATTTTCATTGTGAAAGGCTGTTAGAAGACGCATAATCCACGGGCTGAAAATATTTCAGGTTCCTGTCCGACTCCCAGGTTTTTCATTGCCCAGAGAAAAGCCATTATTCTAAGAGAAAGTTTATCAATGTAGATGAGCAAATACAACTAATTTTCAAGGGTCATTCCCCTGAGTGTTGCTCTGCTTTTAGATCTGCTCCAGTGATTCAAATGTGTCTGTTTGCCCAATCAAGCCACTGCACAGTTTCTTTAGGCAATTTCAACAGACCACCCTGTGCATGGATTTTTTCTAGGACTGCTAGAATTTAGAGTAGACCAGTCACAATTGAAGTCAGCATTACAATTATGAACTATTTTCTTTATGCCAACCATGTTTTACAAGTGTACTGAATAAATTAACATGATAACTCAAAGTACAAGGAAACACAGTGCTTCTACTATTTAGAAGAGGTTAGTGCTTAAAGTTCAAACATTTCTTTAAAACAGAATTAGTTTGCTGTATTCTTAAAATTAGAGATAGTGACAAATATCTCTAATTGTTCTAGAATCTAGGAATAGCCTTCTGTGTATACACACACACACACACACACACACACACACACACACACACACACAGTGTCTGTATGAACAATAACTATTGAATTATTGGCTTTAGCATAAGAAGAGTAAAGTATGAGTTTCAGTTCCATCAGCTCCATTTCCTAAATGATCTTTTGTCTACGGTATGTATTTTCGTCTCTGTCACCCAAAACAAAATAGAGGCAGAATAATCTTATTGGCCTTATAATAAATTGGAAAATTAAATAAGTTAATAGTGATAAGAACACATAAGTTAATGGTAGTAGAAAATATTTACTATCACTTTAATGGTTGCATCTGGAAATTACTAACTCATACTACAATTTAAAAATACTTTACATTAAATCCTGCCAGGAAACCAGGAAACCAGGTGTACTGCCTGAATAGCTACTCTTCCCGCTCCCCTCGCCACTACCCCCTTCCATCAACTCCTAGATTCAATCCAATAGTTTCATTGTCAACCCTGTATCAGAAAATATGCTGTGGTCACAGTTTCCTCTCTGGTGCCAGCCCATAGATAACAAAGATATTCTCCAACCTTCCTTCCCCTAACTTGTCCTAGTATAACAGCCTCCAACAGCAGCAGGCATTCACTGGGAACACACCAGCTTAGTAGGGCCATAGAAACAGGTAAACTAACTGAATATGCTCACCATGTCCCTGTTCCCTCAAAATCCATTTCCCCCTCTTTTCTCTAGCTCCTCAGTAGAATATGTCTCTATCTTTCCATTTCCTGTGTATACTACATATCTTTCTCTTCTAACTTCCTTCCCTCTTCCCCTATGCTTTCCAGAAAACCAGGTAGGCTGCCTATAGATTCTCTCTCTTCTCCTTCTCTTGCCCAGATCCAATGTCTTAGTCTTAGGCTCAATTTTGCAACCAGTCACCTGCTGTAGCCTTCCTTCCTCCTTTGTCCATATCCCCTTGGGATCTCACAGATTGTCCCATTTTAACCTCTCTCTCCACTTGCTGCTTTTTTCCCAGCCCCTACTTCAATCACAGGCCATTACTGCCAAGATAGAAGGTAAGACTTTCCGAGATCTCTTTCTCTTCTTCTGTTCTTCTATCTCTAAATCCCAGTCTCATCTCTAGCACTATAGCAGACCCTCAAAAGTGACCTGTCTGCACCATTCCAAGGAGATAAAATAATCCTATCCTTATGGAACTCCCTGCACTCCTTTCTGCTGCAGATGTCCTTAGATCCCTATTCGATCCCATATTCCAAAATGTCAGCTCCCAATGCATAGAAACACATTTAATGTAGAGCTACCAGTGGCCACAACTATCAGGTCCAAAGTAAATGTCTAAAACAGTAACACACAGGCATCACACTCTAAGAAAACCCACATAGGAATCAGAAACCAGGAACAAAACATGCACCCAATGGAGACAATGCCAGAAACCAGCACCTAGGCCTATAATTAGTGCCAGATGCTTAGATATCGCCACAAAACCGCAATCAATAATAGCAGGTCAATATGTCTCCATTAGAGTCAAGCTATTTTACTACAGCAGGCTCTGAATGGTCCAGTATAGCTGAAGCACAAGAAAAAGACCTCTAAATTGTCTATATGAAGATGATTGTGGTCATTAAAGAAGAAATTAATAAATACCTTCTAAAAATCCAGGAACCCAAAAACAATAAAAGGAAATCAATGAAACTGTTCAAGACCTGATAATGGAAGTAGGACCAATAATAAAACTCCAAATTTAGAAAATTCTGAAAAAAAATTAGGAACTTGAATAGGAAGTATCTCTTTTGTTCGTCTTATTATACCTTATTTTGTTACATTTGCTTATTATCTCTTAGAAGCCTGTTTTCTAATGAAAGACAGAAAAGCGATAGATCCATATAGAAGAAGAGGTAGAGAGGGATTGAGAAGAATAGAGGAAGGGAAACAGTAATTAAGGTATGAGAAAAAAACTACTTTCCGTAAACAAGATATTTTTTAAAAAAAACTAAAAATGCCCTATTAAAAACCTCAAACATAAAGACATTAACAATACAGTAAAATGATCCTGGGTGCTCCATCCAACAATAATGGACATCATCATTTTTATTACATCTATCAAAGATTCACTTTATTGATTATTTTAAAGTGAATTTAAGGCACTTATTTAACTTGAACAGTATGTTGATTCGTTTATTAAGATTATTTAAAATACAGCCACATAGTGTAGTATTACACATACAAAATTAAAAGAAGTCAATATGCCATTTTTCTGTTCCCATTTTAACTTCCCACCAATTGTTGCATCACAGTGTTTTTAAGGTTTGCCTATTTGAATTGGGATCCATGTGGAAGTACTGCCTTAAGGAATTAGATGATAATTTAATGCATAAAATGCAGTGTCCTTTCGTTTGTATACTACTAAACTTCTAAGCAAGTCGATATTTTGTGTAATAATATTACCTTCACTCTAGAGTTGGCATTAAATGAATAATGGAATTAGACAATCAACAATAGATGATAAAATTGTTAGGTAAAAACTCACTGGTAAATATTTAGTAGAACAAATAGATATCACTGGAATCTTCTGTTTATCATAAGTTTCACCAACAGTGGTATAAAATACATGCTCATAAAACATATACCATTATGAAGGCATATTGAACTGTATTTTTGTTAAAACCAAACAAAAAAACATGACAAACCACATTCATTGTCTTCTGATCCTTAAAATTATGCATCACTACACTCATTTTCTCATTCATTTTAAAGATTCAGAATAAATTCATCTAAAACAGACTGACCCGTTGTTGAATAAGGGAAGGCTGAAAGAAACTGAAAGGAAGGGTGACCCTGTAGGAGCACCAGCAGTCTCAATCTCGACCACCGAGACCTCAAACACTGGACCAGCAAACAGGCTACATACACCAGCTGATATGAGACCCCCAACACACATAGAGTAGAGGACTGTTGGGTCTGTGCTCATTAAGAGATGATACACCTAACCCTCAAGAGACTGGAGACCCCAGGGAGTTTAGAGGTCAGATGGGGTAGGGGGTGGGGACATTCACATGGAGACAGGGGCCTTGGGAAGAGGTATGGGATGTGGAACAGCCGGAGGATGGATGGGGGTGGGGCAGAGGAATAAAATATGGAGTGTAAAAAATAATTAATTTAAAGAAAAAATTGTCTTTGTCTTTGTCCCTGGGAGCTCTGGGAGTACTGTGTGGCTCATATCATTGTTCCTCCTATGCTCCTTGGGTCCTTTCTCTAGCTCCTCCATTGGGGACCCTGTGCTCAGTTCAATGGCTGGCTGAGAGTGCCCCCCTCTGTATTTGTCATGCACTAGCAAAGCCTCCCAGGTGACAGCTGTATCTGGCTCCAGTCAGCAAGTACTTGTGGGCATCTATAATAGTGTCTGGGTTTTGTAACTGATAGTACACATGGTGTTACCCATGGCTCCAGATACATAGGCAGCAGAGGATGCCATTGTTGAATATCAAAGGGAGGAAAGGCCCCTGGTCCTGGAAAGGCTCGATGTAGCAGTCTGGGGGAATACCAGAACAGGGAAGAAGGAGGGGGTTTATTGGGGAACAGGGGAAGACTTTCATGGGTGGGAACCAGGAAAGGGGAAATTATCTGAAATGTCAGTAAAGAATATATCTAATAAAAAAAGAAACAATCTAAAACAAACAAATTTGTCAATATTTCTTTCAAGGTACTATGGGGTATTTTAGTTAATAATCTTCAGGAAAACAAAAAAATCTAAATCTTGGTTTCATTTGTGCAATATTATTAATTGTCAACATCTTGAATCATCTTGTCATATGGGCTTCTGGGAATGCGTACTGAGGCTTTTGCCTTGATCGTGGTTATTGATGTGGGGAGATGTCTCTAATTGTGGATGGGACCATTGCCTATTCTGGAAATTCAGGGCTGCATGTGATACAGACAGTGGCCTGAGCACTAACATGTATTTCTTCATTGCTGTACAGTCCTGATTGTGGATATGATGTGAGCGGCCATCTCCTGCTATCATCGTGACTTTCCCATGGAACTGTAAGCCACTATAAACCCTTTCTCCTATATGTTGTTTTTTGCCAAATTTTTATCACAACATAAAGAAAGAAAACTAAAGCAATGTGTAATTTTCTTTGTTTTTTCTTGCATCCATCTGTCATATATCTGTGTCACAGCCTAACACATACATATGCACTCCATCTATTGACACATATGTATCTTTTTAGAACCACTCTTATCTTCCAAAATATGATTTTGGAAAACTTAGACAATTTATATATCATGTATCTATCTCTCTTTCAACCTTTCAACTGTATCTTCTTTCTAATCTTATTTATGTTAATGGAAATTTTTTATTTTGATTTTACTTGTTTTACATCCCAACCCCTACTCTTCTCAGTGAGCTCCCACCTCTTGTACCCTCTTCTCCTATGCTTCTTTTCAGAATAGGACTGGGGGCTTTAACGGATAACAACCAGCTGTGGCATATCAAGTTGTGTAAGACTAAGTACCTTCTCCACTTCTATTAAGGCACGATGAGGCAGGCCAGTAGGAGGAAAGGGTCCCAAAACCAGGATCTAGAGTCAATGACAGCCTGTAATTTTACTATTAGGAGTTTCACATGAAGATCAAGCCACACAACCACAACGTAAGTGTAGAGGCCTGGATCACTCTCATTCAGGCTCCCTGACTGGCCGTTTAGAATCTTTGAGCCCCTAAGGATTTTCTTGAGGTGTCCTTGACCTCTCTGGCTCCTCCAATCCTTCCTCCCCCTCTTTTGAATGGTTCTACAAGCTCTACCTACTGTGTGGCTGTGGGTCTCCATCTCTGTTTCCATCAGCTGCTGGGTGAAGCCTCTCTAATAATAACTGGGCTAGATGTCAATCTATGAATATAGAAAAATATCATTAGGAATCATTTCATTCACATTTTTAATTGCAAAATGTTACAAAGTTATCAATATATCTTCCCCTTAAATTTAATATCTAAATGCTTAGAATTTAAAAAACAATATTTCATAATCATCATGCATATTATACAGTGTTTCAGTCAATTCTCCATTCTATTTCTGTCCAGCCAACTAAATACCTCATAATTTATAATCCTTATGTGTACAAAAAGCATTTCTATGGCCAGGCAGTGGTGGCACATGCCTTTAATCCCAGCACTTGGGAGGCAGAGGAAGGCGGATTTCTGAGTTCAAAGTCAGCCTGGTCTACAGAGTGAGTTCCAGGACAGCCAGGACTACACAGAGAAACCCTGTCTCGAAAAACAAAACAAAAAAAAATCCAAAACAACGACAACAAAAATGCATTTCTACAATCTCTGGTACATAATAGGTACTTTAATATATATTATATACATTGAAGAAATAAATGCTGGAATTCATAATTAAACATTATTTTGTTGCTATATAGTTATTTTTTCCTTTTAAATGATCACAATTCTGAATTTTCCCAGTGAATGTATTTTGGCTGAAGTCCATTTACACAGGCATGGTCTTCATCTCTTCCTCACACGCATCTAATCATTTCATTCCTTTGAGTTAATGGCCTTTCCCTTTCATTTTTATCTAATTTGAAAACCTAGTTTCTATATTCTTGTCCCTATTAATACTTTCAAGTCATATTTGAGATTTATTATTTTTACCTATGAAATCATATGTAAGGTTGAAACAAATGTTTACAGTGTGTTTATTGCATAAATAATATCAGCAATATGTACCAGGAGGTAAAAGTGCTTATTGCAAAAGCCTGTGGTCTTGAGGTTGATACCTAAAATATATATGTGTGTGTGTGTGTGTGTGTGTGTGTGTGGTGAAGTTAGGGCTTAAATGTTTCTTTTAAATATAAATTAATTCCACAATACTTGAAGGAATATAAGCAGATGAACATTTAAATTATATTTGTGGACTGATGTTCAGCAATTTTGTGGTGATAGTGACATCTTCAATACCCTCAAAACACACTGTTTGTCATCATATTCTATTTTTGGAAGTCTTGTTTCTTCCACTCTCTCCATTTATGACCCTATCTCTCTCTGCCTAACCTCCCTCTCCCTCTAACATTTATTTTTCTCTACAACAACAAACACTTTCAACTTTGTGGCCCTCTATAGGCCACCCTTGGGGCTAAGAAGGTCAGTGGATCACACTCTGCTCAAGATTTTAAAAGTCAAGAAGTAAATAAACTAGAGGATCTCTTTTCTTTCAGACAGAAACAGTTTGGTCAGTTTTTATTTATGTATTATGGCTATATACATACATACCACACATGTATCTATCCACCTCCTTAGCACATACTGAAGATATAGTGTTAACTATATTGTTTCAAAGAGGAATTCTAGAATATTTTTATCATGTATAACAAGCTCTATCCTTGTGGAACTCCCTATTTCATATTACCTTTACCAGAGGCCAATACTATCTTAACATCTACATATCTATGTTTATGTCTACATCTATATGATATATATATGTGTGTGCATTTCTATATGTTCAACATTAGTAATGTGCAAGTTTTGGTAAGATTTATAGCTTGCCAGAGAAATAAATAGATGTAAATTCATATTTTGAATGATTTAGTCATTTATAAAAAATCTGCATACAGAGAAGGAAATTGAGTACTTAGAACATATCTATTAATCATTTGAAGCATTTCTCTAATATTTGCTGTTTTAAAGATGCTGTGAATGCAATTTGATGAGTAATGCCTTAAATCATGAACAAATGACTACAATAAAATTCTCTGTAGAATGCTGTAGTTTGGATTGGACCATTTCCCACTGGCCTATGTGTTCAAGCTTTAGTCCTTAGCTTAACATTTTGTTTAAATGGCATTTTAAGAGATGGGGCTTAAGGAAGTTCCTAGGAATGTACCTTTGAAGAAAATTTTGAGACTGGTTATTTCCTCTTTTGTATGTGCATGTCATTTAGACATGGATAGACAGTTTTATTACTCTCTGTTCTGAAAGGCAGCCTATGATTATTAATTAAAATATTGTCGATGAAGCTGTGAAGTACACTATTCAGTGAATCAAATTTTGTAGGAAACATTGGCTTTTCATTGATTGCAGAATATAAAGTTAAATTATTTAAAAGTTCAATAGTTTGAAATGATGTTTATTTTTGTTCTTTGCTGTATACATTATATGTGACATATATTTATATGTTTATAAAATAGTATGATAAAAATAGGTATTTACTTTAAGTCTTATTTTATGGCCAGACATAGTGGCACATAGCATTGTGGAGGTAGCTGCAGGCAGAACTCTAAGTTCAGGACCAGCCTAACAAATTCCAGGATAACCATGGCTACACAGAGAAACTCTGTCTTGAGAAAAAAAATCTTCTTAATAATAACTCTCTATTTTTTAAATTATTATGCAACTACATAATTTTCCCCTAAACCTTCCTTGCCTCCTGTGCTAATCCCACCTTCTATCTCATATTCTTTAACTCTCTCTCTTTAATTATCATTATATATGTGTGTATATATTTTTAAATACATAACTAAATCCTGTTTATCAACATGAGCTGCATAAATAAGACATGAACAACAATTATACCTACCAATGAACATGGTAACACAGAAGTGGAGAAGTTTTTGGGACCCCAATCATAGATGAAGAATTATGGACACATGGGTTAATGCTGAGAGCAGAAGACATGATCTTCATAAGGAAAGCATCTGCTGACTCCATTACTTATCCAATATCAAGTGGTCAGCTCTGAGATCATATACCTACAACTAAGTAGTCTTTAAAAATACTAATTTATGCCAATGTTTTCATTTCCTCAGATGAAGTGATGAGAGCTATACTCAAGTTATGCAAATACATGTTTTGGACTGAACCCAGAGGATTTCCTTCTTTGTTCTATACCCAGGCCTGGATCTAAATATCCCAAGGTCTAGCTGCTGTACACCCTAACCTTCTAAAATTACTTATTCAGTCTGACTTCTCTTGGATTCTGCCTGAATTGCTTTTCTTGGCCTCAGTAATTTTGGCAAACTGTTCTAGTCTTCTGGCTTCTTCTCATTCTCCAGATCATTCTGTTTTTACCTGTGTGTAGCTTGTTCTGTCTGCAACCTATCCATGTAAAGTTACTATACAAACACATCATACCAGTATTTACCACACTATACTCTTTCTCTCTCTTGTTGTTTTCTTAAGTCCACTCTCTTTCCTGTGCTGTTCTCATGAGAATTGGAAGTATCCTATCTCTGACTCATTCTGTCATATCTTTCTCTTATTTGTCTGCTTCTCGATTAGATGTCACTTGCAAACATGGCTGTTTCCTTTTATAAACCAATTTTACCTTTATTCTTTGGGATTAACAGTATGTGCTAAGAAAATTTCCATATTTCAGCCAGAGGGATTTAAGGTGTGCCATTCCAGTCAGACCACATAGACCTAGAATGTCTTTGGATATAATCCCTCTCCAGAGCAGCCATGTTGCTGGATTAAAATTCTTCTACGCACTTATATTTTATTTCATGCTTATGTTGTTGTTGTTGTGTTTTAGTGGGTATGTGTGTGTGTGTGTGTGTATATATATATATATATATATATGCATCATGAATGTTCAGGTGCCTACAGAGGCCAGAAGATGTTCTCCAATTTCCTAGAACTGGATTTAAGGCAGTTGGGAGCCACTCAGTGTAGGTGCTGGAAACTGAACCAGAGTCTAATCTCTAAGCCATCTCTCTACCCCCACGAAACATTGTTAATATATCTGAGCAATTTTGATTGATCAAATATATTTAGATAACTTAGAAAAGGAAAATAGATTTGTATTATGAGTGTTAAATGATTGTTTATATAATGGTGTTTCTTCTGTGATAAATGTTGTATTTGAGCTTTATGTAGATAATTGTGCTATTTTTCTCATTTTGGGTGTAAGCCCAAAGTCTTAAACATGCTAATCTAGGATTTTACCAGTAAAATACTGAATTTTAATATAGATAATCACATGCAGGTCTGTTAACTATTATTTAAAATATACCCCATCCTTTTATGTTTATATATCTTATAATACTGGTGGCTAGAGTATTACATTTTTATGCAATATCTTACAAATTTATTTCTGAGCAGTAATAAAACTTTTCTTTCTGTTGCTGGATTAAAATTCTTCTACACACTTATATTTTATTTTATGCTTATATTGTTGTGTTTTAGTGGGTATATGTGTGTGTGTGTGTGTGTGTGTTCCTTCAGCCTTTGATAAACCAATATCATAAAGGTATGTTGCCACACACTTTAACCCCAGTACTCGAGAGGATAAGGCAGGAGGACTGTGAGTTTGAACCCAGTTTAGGTGCTACCTATAAAGTGAGATTCTGACTCAAAAACAAAGGAAAAATACATGACGGCATTACTTCAGGTTTCCACTTTAGTAAAACTATGGATTGGCTCCCCAAGTCAGGAAGTGAAGCCTGCAGAACAAAGACTGGGAAGAGGCCGGATGCTTGCCAGCAGTAAAACAAGTGAGTGTTTCCAGTGTCAAGCATGATTTTCCAACCTGTGCTGCATGGGAGACTTTTAATAGACCCACTTCTCAAGTTATATCTTACATTCCTTGGGTAAGTGCATCTTAAGGTAGAAACCAGCTATTAAGTTGTTTAAAAGTAAACTAGATTGTTTAAGGTATAATAAAATCTGGCACATACTCTGATAAAACACCAGACAAGAAGAAAACAAGTTTTGTTACTATAGACTCCTTCCAAGGCTGATGGTTTACTACCAGGTTTCCCAAACTGAGGTTAACTCAAGGTTCCATCATTGAGAAAGCCAAACAACACATGATGCTATATCATCTCTTTCTATCCTCATCAATTTAGATGTTCATAGCCATTTAAGTTAATTTTTCTAAACAGAAGGTGTTTTACACCATTTTTATCAGATTTTTTTTTGGGGGGGTCTGGTTTGATTCCATCTGTCACACTCAATGTAACATTAACTACACTAAGATCATACTTGCTGATTGCCTTTGCCTACTTAGTCTCATCCAATCAGGAAAATGTTACCACAGCAACTACTTCCATTTCCTGGAATTTAATCATAGTTGTTGCTATATAAATGATTCATTTATATGTCATTATTTTTTTTTACTAACCTCTGGCATAGGTCAATAAGTCCTATGCATAATTTACATGTCTCAGATAGACAATACAACTGGTATATGGTGTTTTCCTCATAGCAACACAGAGTGATGTGATGACATCACTTCAAGAGTTCTTATAGAAAGAATTGCTGTTCCCTTGTGGAGAACATGGAGAACATTCTATTTTTCAGTGTTCATAGATTATACAACACACACATGTACATACACACATACACAGAGAGACAGACAGACAGACAGAGAGAGAGAGAGAGAGAGAGAGAGAGAGAATTAATTTCAGCTATATTTTGTTGTAGAACTTAAATTTATGAATGAATTCAGGCAAAGGTTACAACTCAGCACAAAGCAAATAACTACAATGGTATAATGAGTCTTACATTTTAAATATATTTAACATATTTAAACACACACAATAGACAGCAGAGGGAAAGGAGGAAATAAAAATTAGAATGTGAAAAATATTATAGATGATAAAATATAGGTAAGAGATATACACATCTAAAACGATGTTCCTACAACCCCCTGAAACTGCTCAAGCAATTAAAATAAAAGGTTGAATTCAGCCAGACTGAAGGATGGAAATCTTCAATCCCAGCTACCAGAAGGCTCAGAGCAGGACTACTTCAAGGTCCATTGTGGCTACAAGAGAATTTGAAGACAATTTGGAGAGCTTAGTAAGATTTTGCAGAAAAATAAAAAGTAAAATCAGAGCTGGGGTCATAGTGCACTCTAAGACTACTTGTCTGGAATTTGCAAAGCCCAAGGCTTAATCTCTGTCACTAGAAAATATTAATTTTAAAACTACTGGGCACTCCTCATTGTACTGTTGTCCTTCTGCTACGTTTACTACAATTGCAGTTTATTTGTAGGTTTAATTGTTTATTGTATTAGCCATTTCTTTCATCACGCATATGCCTCCTATATGGTATTTTGTTTTTGCTTTTGCTGTGAAGAGACAGCAGGACAAAGGCAACTCTTATAAAAGAAAACGTTCCTTTGACACTGGCTTACAGTTTCAGAAGTTTAGGCCATTACTACCCCAGGGAAGCATGGCAGCATCCAGGCAGACATGGTGCTGGAGAAGAATATGAGAGTTCTGCATATCGATCCACAGGCAGCACTGGAGGCAGCCAAAGCATGTAAGACCTCAAAGCCCCACCTATACAGTGACAAAGCTTCTAAAAAGCCACACCTCTCCAATAAGGCCCCACTTCTGAAGCATTCCATTCCCTATAGCCAAATGTTCAAACACATGTATAATTCTATCTGATAAAAGTGATACACTATCTTGTGTTATATAAAATGCTACCTTGTATAAATTACTTTATATCATTACTTCTATTGACTTTATCTAATTAATATAATTGAAATTATTTGAGTGCAATGAGTATTTAGAAGTTGTTTTTGCTTTTCCAATAATGTCTACTTTGATATTAGGGTCATGGGAGGTTTTCCTGAGCTTGTGACCACATACCTAAAATTATGATGCTATATTTGTTTCTCATATTATGAATATTAATACTTTTATTTATATTCATTCATTTGTATCAATTCAATGTAAAGTAAAAAAGACTTAAGAAATTGTCCTTACCAAAGACAAAGGAAAGATTTACATCAATAATATGGCAGTGAAAATGAAATAGGTTTGGGGGTTGTTATGATTTGTTAGACTTCACAAATGTCAAATGGGAAAAACAAAACAAAATTCAACATTTTCTAAGTATAGACACCACAATTTATTTTTGCAATAGCAATGCTGTCACTTTCTCCTATTCTGCTTATGTGATTTCGCTTGTTAATGCTGTATCTTATCAAAGTGCTTTCTGTTTTAGCTCTTTGGTAAATTGTCTATTGAGAGATGACATATAGCCACCATATTGAGATGATCAATGTGCTCATAAAGTTCAGATTAACTCTTTCTCTAGCCTAAAGTATTTATTCATTAAATTGCATTGAAATGTCAGAGGGGCTTTATTTAATTCAGTGTTAAAGCTGATACTGGAGGTGTGTGTGTGTGTGTGTGTGTGTGTGTGTGTAAGCACGCGCGTGCATGCATGCGTGCATGCATGCGTGCCTGCCTGCCTGCCTGCCTGTCTGTCTGTCTGTCTGCCTGCCTGCCTGTGAATGAATGTCTATTTCCTATACATGTGTGTTCTCTGAAATGTGTTCTGCTAAGGCTTTAATTGGTGCTTTAGTTCAGTTGTTCTTAACACAGACATAGTGAAATCCAAGGGGATGAAAAAGTTAGTGCAGACTTCTAAAACTACATCTGTGCTTTGTGCATCACATAAACTCTAAGTTAATATACTTTTTTTATATTTTTGTTCAATGATATAAAGTTGATATTTTAATAAAACCCATTCTAAAAGTGATACATAATTCATATCACAATCTTTCTACATATTTCTTACTAAATATTTAATTCGTAACTATGATCCTGTAGGAGCCCAAGAAAATTAGAATCTTTAAAAGAATTCCTTGCAGCTTTCTCTCGAAAGAGTGATTTTGAATGAAGAATCATCACCTTTCCCTTATAAGAATCTGCAGGGACCTGAATAAAACACAATAAATAGTTGAAATGTATTGTAATGTTTGCTGTAGAGCATTGTAATGCTTAGATATAGTCCTATGAATTTAAACAATATGTTAGCATACTTGAGAACATTGCAACATTCATTAACTCTTGTTTCAGCAATTCTCAAAGCACAGTCTAGAAGTCTCTGAGGTCTCTTTTTGCCTTTAATTAAATGAAGGCTGAGGTCAAACCATTTTCCTAACATTACTAAGGTACTATTTCTCTTTCACTGTTTCTGTGACTGAGGTTACAGGGAGTACATGCCATGTGTTATTACAGCAGTGTGAGTGCCAAAGTAGAAGCAGTGATTGATCAAAATTCTACAAAGCCAGAAGTTTTAAAAAGAAACATTATTAAAAAGGCAATCATATATATATATATATATATATATAATAGTATAAATAGATCTCTGCATTAGTTTCTAATTTAATGAACAACAAATGGTGCTGGTTCAACTGGAGGTCAGCATGCAGAAGAATGCAAATCGACCCATTCTTATCTCCTTGTACTAAGCTCAAGTCCAAGTGGATCAAGAACCTCCACATAAAACCAGACACACTGAAACTAATAGAAAAGAAGCTGGGGAAGACCCTTGAGGACATGGGCACAGGGGAAAATTTCCTCAACAGAACACCAATAGCTTATACTCTAAGATAAAGAATTGACAAATGGGACGTCATAAAACTACAAAGTTTCTGTAAGGCAAAGGACACTGTCAAAAGGACAAAACGACAACCAACAAATTGGGAAAAGATCTTTACCAACACTACATCCGCCAGAGGGCTGATATCCAAGATACACAAAGAACTCAAGAAGGTAGACTCCAGAGAGCCAAATATCCCCCTTAAAAAATGGGATACAGAGCTAAAGGAAGAATTTTCACCTGGGGAATATCGAATGGCTGAGAAGCACCTAAAGAAATGTTCAACATCCTTAGTCATCAGGGAAATCCAAATCAAAACAACCCTGAGATTTCACCTCACACCAGTTAGAATGGCTAAGTGTTGTATTCCATAGCTGCCTGCAGCTATTAAGAACTGGGTTGCTGGAACAGAAGCTGAGGGATAGATGGGGAAGGGGCGAAAAGAAAGAAGGGCCAGGACAATATTTTATTGATCGAGGCCGAAACTTTAATGTCGGTCAGACCTTTTAACTGTGCAAACCCTTCCCCCCAGACTTCAGGCTAAGTTCAGGTGGAAGTTGTCTAGCTTCTTGGTGGTCCTTGTCTTGACTGCTCCAGCAGCAGGGTGGGTCACCTGCTTAATTCAGGAATTTGTAGACCTGGAGGAACAATAAGCTTAACCTTCACTCTGACCTTCTCCACCCTAGGTGGAGCAGGATCAATCCATGCTCAAAGTAGGCTGAGAGAAGTTCACCTTGACCAATTTCAAGTACACTCTTAGCACTCCACCCTAGGATAAAAATTCCTGCCGTAACCTACTTCCCTATTATGCGCTAAAGTCAGATTCCTGCCCGAAACCAGGGATTGTCCTTGGCCAATGTCAAGTTCCTGCCATGTGGTATGACTCCCCAATATGGCTCTGTACAGCTAACATCAAAAAGTCAGGAGAAAACAGGTGCTGGCGAGCATGTGGAGAAAGAGGAACACTTCTCCACTGCTGGTACTACCACTCTGGAAGTCAGTCTGGCGGTTCTGGGAATGATACTTCCAGAGGATCCTGCTATACCACTCCTGGACATATACCCAGAGGATTCCCCAGCATGTAATAAGGACACACGCTCCACTGTGTTCATAGCGGCCCTATATATAATAGCCAGAAGCTGGAAAGAACCCAGATGTCCCTCAACAGAGGAATAGATACAGAAAATGTGATATATTTACACAATGGAGTACTATTCAGGGCATTAAAAATAGTGAATTCATGAAATTCTTAGAGAAATGGATAGAACTGGAGAACATCATCCTAAGTGAGATAACCCAGTCTCAAAAGAATACTCATGGTATGCACTCACTCATAAATGGATGCCTAGAAGCTTGGAATACCTAAGACACAATGCACATATCAAATGATGCCCAAGAAGAAAGAAGGAGTGTCCCCCGGTCCTGGAAAGACTCAGTGCAGCAGTGTCAGGGAATGCAAGGACAGGGAAGTAGGAAGGGGTGGATTGGGGAACAGGGGGAGGGAAGAAGGCTTATGGGATTTTCAGGGAGGGGGGATCCAGGAAAGGGAAAATCACTTCAAATGTAAATAAAAAATATCGATCAAAAAAAAAGTCCTCTGGAGTTCCTGATAACTTTTTACATGGGTTAAGGAAATCTAAGACTGAAAAGCTATGGGGTTGCCATTTTAGTTGATGCAGATAATATGTTAACTTATTTATTTGTAGAATTAGTATTTATTTAGAAATTATAATTTTGGAAATCCGCCCCTTCAAGATTCAAATGAATAGCTTATAGTTTTTGCACTTCTAAATACCCTATAATATTTTATTTGGTAACACAAGAAAGAAAAGATTAATGACCATACTTCTCTCTCTTTTCATTTTCAAAGAAGTAACTTCATAAGCAACCTAGATTTTATTTCACTATGTGAATTTGTATTGCCAATTGTATGTGATCTAAGATAAAAAGTTACTACATGGCAAGGAATATTCTTCATTTCATCCTTATAGATTCCTGACTATATCTACATAATAATAAAGTATATATTATACCATATATAATATACTATATAATAACACAGGTTTCACAGTCATGCACATGGTTTCTGATGAGAGTCTTTATGACATCAATGCCATTTACTCTGGCATTTATTATTGTTACATATTGTTATATATTACTTTAATGAAATCTAATGATCAAAATATTCTGAATCAAGTAAGTTAGACTAGACAGCTTCCCATATGACATGCTTAGCAAACAAGATAACTCTTACTTTCAACAAGAGAATAAACATGCCACCTACTCTTTTGTAGATGCAGGGGAATGACTTCCATCTTACAGAATTTCACAGTCAGGACTTCTGAACAAAGAACATATAAATATTTACTTAATAGCTCCATTTTGGACATAACTGTATCACAATGTATTCCAGAACATGAATAGAACCTTCAAAATGTACAAATTGGATAAAAATTCAAGATCACAGGACATTAGTGAAAAGACTCAGGAATTAGTTACACAGGGAACAGCCTCTAGCCAATCCATGCAGGCCCTGCCAAATGTTTCAGTGTCATACAGATATATTATTGTATGGTGAATAGTGACTGTCTTCAAGAAATTTCCTGGGAAAGAGTAAAGAGGAAATATCATGTTAAATATGTGACAATGCCACATTTCTCTTTTGGGATTATAGGGTAGAAGTTTAAAACCTTTCAATAACAGTAGAGAAGCTGGGGAAAATGAAAAGACAATGGCCATTAAAATGTTTCCCCAGAGTTTCCAGGGACTTAACCACCAACCAAAGAGTACGCATGGAGGGACTCATGGCTCCAGCCACATGGACAGCAGAGGATGGCCTGGTCGGACATCAATGAAAGGAGAGGCCCTTGGACCTGTGAAGGTTCATTGCCCCAGGGTAGAGGAATGCCAGGTCAGGGAATCAGGAGTGGGTGGGTTAGTGAACAGGGGGAGGAGGGATGGGATAGGGGGCTTTTGGAGGGGAAAAGAGGAAAGGGGATAGCATTTGAAATGTAAAGAAAATATCTAATAAAAAATGTAAAAAAATGTTTCCAGACTTTCATAGTTTCAAACACATGGAAGTCAAACTGTTAAACATGATTATAACAACTTACTGATGCTCTACACCTGTCTGTGATTTAGAGGATATAATTTTCCAAGTCTCCTCTGTGAAATGCTCTCAGAGTCATTTTTAACTTTCGTCAGCATAATGTGATTCACACACATCAGAGACCTCATCTATGTCAGTTCTATTTTCTTGTGACACTTACTAATGTCATTTATCATTATAAACAAGAAGTGAGTATTCTCTCATTTCCCTTCCCTTTCTTTTCTTTTAAAGTTTCAAAGTAAAAAAGCAGAACCCAACCCTTTGGCTCTGTCATTATCTGTAAATATATAACTTCAGGGATTTCACAAGAAAGAGAAAAAGCAAGATAAAGAGAAAAGGGAGGGGGTTGGATAGGGGATTTATTTGCATAATTTACTTTACATACATAGTATCTTGTTAGCACCATGAAGCCATCAGACTATTTACCAGCATTTATTGTTTGATTCACTAAATACCAAATAGAATTAATTATAAAGGCCTTTAATTGACAGGGATGCACTATTTGCTCTCAAAGTTTATATAAATTGATCTAGTCTGTCTTTCTGACTCTCAGTGCATTGGTGACACCAAGGGTACGTTTTCATTCAGGGAAGCCTCGTGACTCATACATTATTCATTCTGCATATAATCTCCTGAGAGCTTTCCTTCTTATCTCAACCATTCTTTGCTTCCTGCGCAGTTTTATGCTGAGGGGTGAAGTCAGGTGGATAAAATGTACTTTCTTGGGAGATCACAAAATAAGGTTAATAAATAATAATCATTTAAAATAACTTCTGTTCAATATTACATATTTTCTATGCTTATTTTGGACAAAATTTCTATCCTTAAACATGTTAGAAGTCATATGTATCTTTATTAAACGTTCCCTTTTCATTACATTTATATCATGCAGGTTTAATTTTACTTTTCTTTTTAAACCTCTTAATTCTATCACTAACACATGAGTCATTTGAAGCAGTGGTGTCACATCCCTAAGTCCACGAGGTCACAGTGATTTCACTGGAAATACTGATGAGTGACAAGAGGGTAGAGTAGAGGGTCTAAAACAATGTCTCAAAATTGACATGGTCGCTAGACAGCAATCTTAGCTCATGCTAATCCCAGCAGTCACAAACCTAAATAACTGCTTACAACCACTCTATTTCTTCAATTTATTCATAAGTCCATCATGGAAATGCTTACAAATAAAATATTAATAAGTATATTTACTCTACAGTAAGGCTCCAGGCATGGTAATCCCTGGATAACAGGTAGCCTTGCATTTGTTATGGATGAATCTTGGCATCTGTAGTGAGAAGAAAATTATAGGATGTGGGAAAATATAAATGATAAGAAAAAGTTATGAATCAAAAGTCTTTAGTGAAAAACAAATGAAAATATTCCTTGTGAATATCAACACTCATAACCTCTTTCTGGACAAATTTCTATATTTCGTCACTTGAGATAGATACTTTAAAGGACAGAAACAAAAGTTTATCATGCTTTATTTGACCTAAAGATCCTATAATGCAGATATTTACCAAAATTATTTAATTTTACTTGATAAAATATTACATTTTGTTTTGTATATCATTTTGAAATACGTACACATAATTGAATGGCTAAAGGAAGCTAATGAATTTTGTATGTACTAGCTATATAGATATAATTTATTTTAGTGAGAACACTGAAAATATACTTAGAAATTGTCAAGAATAAAATATTGCAATAGTTTTTAATATAGTCATTATATTGAACCATAGATCTTCTGAACTTCTTTCTATAAAAGAAGTTTCTATAAAACTTAAACTTACCACTTGACTAAAAGTTCCTCCCTCAAATCTTTCAAGTCTTTTATTTTTAAAAATTAATTTACTTTAAAGGGGCATATGGAAGTACATATTAATGATGGTAGCTTGGTGTTTTAACACATGTCTATACTGTAAAATATTTATGTTTCAATCAAGTTTAATGTGCTTAGGGCCTTAAATATTTATAATTTCTTTTCAATAAAACTCAAAAGTACTGTCTTCTAATGTTTTGAAAGTTGTAGTATGTTATTGTAATATATTGTCTTCCTGCTGTGCAAAAGCACACTAGAACACCTTACCCATATATATTACATATATCAAGTATATATACTTTAATATCCACTGATCAACTTTCACCCGTCTTGTTGTTTTGTAATTAATTTATGTATACTTAATATATTTTATTTATTTATATATAAAATATATTTGTAAATTATATATTTTATACTTAATATAATTTATTTATATTTTTTATTTATTCTTTGCTTATTTCTTCCATGCATAAAATGTATTATGTTCACATTCAAACCCCAGTCCTCCCTGCCAGCTTTTCCCAGATCATCCCATATCCTCATCCAAATTCAGGTATTTATTTTGTATGACCCAGTAAATCCAATTTGTGCTATTCATACAGTTGTGTATTTGGAAACATCCACTGAAACATGATCAATCTACCAGAGAACACAACTCTGAAAATGTTTATTCTCCCTCTTCTAGTAGCCTTCAATTGTCATACTCAGTTAGTAGTAGGGCCTTATGTCTTTTTCCTCCATTAATGTTGCAATGTTGACTGGCTTCGTCCTTGTTATTTATGCCTCCCTCTTTTGTGATTTTGTAAACTTTGGTAGTATGGGGTATGATATTATTGTTACATTTATGGCTGAGCACTCTGCAGACACTTGTTCTCTACACTTTAACTGGTTGTGACTCTTTGTACTGCCACCCACTGACTGCATAAAGATGCTTCTCTGATGAACAGTGAGAACTGTACTCTTTTATGTCATAGAGATAAGAATTTAGAAATAAATTTGACATTATGCTCATTAGCAAAGCAATAGTTGTAAGCTGATCATTGGACATTTGTACCCTCTATGCAGGGATTTGTGGCCAGAATTAAAGACTAGTCATGGATGTTTTCCTACAGAGCATGTCTAACAGGCAATCAGAGAATCGTTGGTTACTTGTATAACATCTAAGCCAGTATTGCATTAATGTTAAGAGCTTGATGAGTTCTTTGGCATTTTATTTTATTTTACTTTTTATTTTTTATTTGTATTTTTTATTTTTTTATTTTCTATATTCTTTGTTTACATTCCAAATGATTTTCCCTCTCCTGGTTTCCCCTTCCCCACGAGTCACATAAGCCCTCTTCTCTCTGCCCATTCTCCAATCAACCCCCTCCTACTTCTCTGTTCTGGTAATCCCCTATAATGCTGCATCAAGCCTTTCCAGCATCAGGGCCCTCTCCTTCCTTCTTGGGAATGATTTGATATGTGAATTGTGTCTTGGGTATTCAGAGCTTCTGGGCTAATATCCACTTATCAATGAACTGTATTCCATGTGTGTTCTTTTGTGATGGGGTTACCTCACTTAGGATGATATTTTCCAGATCCAAGCATTTGCATAAGAATTTCATAAATTCATTGTTTTTAATTGCTGAGTAGCTTATTAAGCGTTAGATTTGCCAAACGAAGTGACTCAAATTTTAGAGAATACAAACCAAACTTTGGCATCAAGAACTGATTTTTTATATTATTTCAGAGCCCATATCATTTGCCTCTAGCCTAGAAAAATCTATATTTGCTCATATATTTAAAGGGTTTTCCTCAATATACATTTTCTCAGTTATTGTGTTGTTAAAAAATGTTATTCCTCTCTTTAACAATCTCACCACTGTGTCTACAACCCACTCCTTGGTATCTACATCCAGAAATCAATTACTCATGAGAGTGTGTTGGGTGGAAGAACATATATGTGGAGGCAGGGAGAGGGAGGAGGGGGAAGGGTTGGGAGTTTTAGGGGAAGGAGGAAATCGGGAAAGGTTTTACCATTTGCAATGAAAATGAAAACAATATTCAATTTAAAAAAAAAGAGAAAAAGAGCTTGATGACTTAGTTATTATGGTAGTTTTTGAGTCAAATGAATAAAACTGTTGATAATTTTTATTCCTCAACGGCTTGCATAGAATGTACTGGCACTATGAAACCTCCCCAGTAGGGAACACACTTCCAGGTCAGTACAAGCTTAATTTCTCCAACTCCAATGACAAAGGTATGTGGTCAACAACCAACAACAGTGCAATATCTTGCATTATTTTCAAGGATCTCTTTGATGTCCCTGACTAATAACTTAGGAGAACATTTCATACTTCTGCAACTGTACCTTTTATTTGACAATGTATAATGCATTAGCATTATAATCCCTATGAAGTAATTCTATTTATAATTTTATATGTATGTCTATACACATATCTGTATTTATCACCAGATTAATGGATGCTTTTCTGACTGCAGTAAAATGGAATTTCAATGTAATTTTAATTTTCACTTCCTTGAAGTCTAATGAGGTTAAACACTTCTTAAAAATATTTCTTCATGAGCCGGGCGGTGGTGGCGCACGCCTGTAATCCCAGCACTCTGGGAGGCAGAGGCAGGCAGATTTCTGTGTTTGAGGCCAGCCTGGTCTACAGAGTGAGTTCCAGGACAGCCAGGGCTATACAGAGAAACCCTGTCTCGAAAAAACCAAATCAAAAAAATATATATTTTTTCATCATTTGAATTAATTCTTTTGAAAATTGTCTATCTGTAGCTCAAAACTTCATAACTCATTTTTAAAATGGAGCCATTCTTTTTCTTGGTGCTCAGTTTTTATTTTAGTACACTGCATATTCTATACACTAATCTTCTGAGACATACAATCTGTCAATTTTTTTCATTTCATGGGTTACCTCTCTTGTTAATGAATTAAAAACTTTAGTACAGAATCTTTTCAGTCTTTATTTTTGAGAAATGTATACATGTATTCAGTGAATATAAATATAGTAATTTCTATCTGTGATTACACTTTCCAGCTGCTTTTATATCTCTCTATTATACATACCTTCTTCCAACTTTATCTATCACACACACACACACACACACACACACATATCCAATTTATGTCTGTATCTATCTACTCTATGTCTATATCTAATCTATATATATTACCAAATATATATATTTGGTTATATATATATATACATACATATGTTATACTAAGTACAGTGAGTGGTGCCAATACGAGGATGGGTATATGACTATTGGAACATGAAGTGTACAGAAAGAATGATTAGCCCTCTCCTAGCTACTATAAACTTCTAATAGATTCCTACTATGGGGTTGGGTATGACCATTATCTATCCCATCTACGCTGGCATTTAGCTGTTTTAATCTTGTGTACGTCTTCTACAAATAAACACAATAGCTGTGAGTTCATGAGTGCATTAACCATGTTGTGTCCAGAAAGAAGCATTTCATAGGACTTATCTCCAGCCTTCAGCTCTCACATTCTTTCTGAATCCTCTTCCTAACATTCCTTTAGACATGGTGGTAGTGAATAATATGGATATTCTGTTTAAGGCTAGGCATTAATTTGACCAGTCATTCATCTCACCATTGACTGTTTTCTAGGCCAAAAGGAAGCTTCTTTGACCAAAGTTGAGAGTAGCCCAAATTTATGGGTATGAAGAATATATTTAGAAGTTAATTTGATTATGTGGCCATTTAGCAAAACAATAACATCAGGGTCTAGCATAGCCTCAATGACATCCACATCCATGGGCTTTTGAATAATATTATAGTAGCAGAGATGAAATTATCTCTTATGGAGCATATCCTACTTGATGATGTTTGAATCAACTTCATGATGACCAGGGTCTTATTCAGAATGATCTTACCTGAGCCTATATCCTAAAGTATACTCTCTTCTTTCTGCTAAAAGTTTTAAAATTTAAACTCTAACATTGATATCTTTAATCCACTTGGAGTTTATTTTTTTTTGTACAAGGTGAAAGAGAAGGAATAATCCTTCCTTCTCAATAAGCATCCACTAGCAAAAGAAAAATTAGATTTTTTCCAATGTAGTCACACTGAGTGTATCATCAACACAACATACAACAGTAAGTTCCATGACCAGTATTAGATGACCAACACAAAATAAATTCAATGGTATTTTCATAAACTTTTTGTCTCATATTACTTTGTTTGAACAATTTTTTTGTGTGTTTTACTGCTTTCTTTTTAAAGTATCGTTTAAGATTTTGTGCTTTACACAACACTGAGATTCCATCTTACACCAGTCAGAATGGCTAAGATGAGAAACTCAGGGGACAGCAGATGCTAGAGAGGATGTGGGGAAAAAGGAACATTTCTCCATTGTTGGTGGGATTGCAAACTGGTAAAACCACTCTGGAAATCAGTTTGGTGATTCCTCAGAAAATTAGACATAGTACTACCTGTGGACCCAGCTATACTATTCCTGGGCATATACCCAGAAGATACTCCAACATGTAGCAAGGACACATACTCCACTATGTTCTTAGCAGCCTTATTTATAATAGCCAGAAGCTGGAAAGAACCCAGATGTCCCTCAACAGAGGAATGGATACAGAAACTGTGGTATATATACACAATGAATCATGAAATTCTTAGGCAAATGGATGGAACTATAAAGTGTCACCCTGAGCGAGGTAACCCAGTCACAAAAGAACGCACATGGTATGGACTCACTAGTAAGCGGATGCTAGTCCAAAAGCTCAAAACAAACAAGTTACAATTCACGCAGCATAGGAAGGTCAAGAACAAGGAGGACTTAAGTGAGGGTGCTATGGTTCCTCTGTGAAAGGGAACATAATACTCACAGGAGCAATAAGAGAGGCAATGTGTGGAACAGAGACTGAATTAAAGGCCACCCAGTGACTGCCCTACCTGGGGATTCATCCTATAAACAGTCACCAAACCCTGACACTACTACAAGGAATGAGTACCAAAAGGAGCATGCCATGGCTGTCTCAGAGGGGTCCTGCCAGAGCCTTATAAATACAGAGGCAGAAACTAGAAACCAACTATTAGACTGGGCTTGGGGTCTCCAACAGAGGATCTGGAGGGTGGCCCAGTGGAGCTGAAGGGGTTTACAGCCCCATGGAAAGAACAATGACTTCAGACACCTAGATATCCGGAGACTCCGAGGGACTGAACCATCAACCAAGGGGTATACATGGGTCCAGCCAAAAATGTGGCAGAGGAATGCCTTCTTGGGCATCAGTGGGAGGAGTGGTCTTTGGTCAGGTAAAGGCTCAATAGAGGCCCCAACAAAGGGAAACGGATGGGGGTGAGGGAAGGTGGGAGTGTGTCAGGTAGAGGGGCTTATACATGGAGGCAGGGGGTGGGAGGAGGGGTTGGGAATCTTTGGGGAAGGGGGCTTTTCGGAGGGGGAAATTGGTAAAGGTTTTACCATTGGCAATGTAAATGAAGAAGATACTCAATTAAAAAAATATTCTGTGCTTTTATGGTGTGTGTGTGTGTGTGTGTGTGTGTGTATTTTATGTGCTTTACTTTTTTAAAAATTGTAGTTTGTATATATCTTGTTTGCCTATCCCTCCAATAAGGAGACAGAGATCAGAGGGCATGGAGTTGCATGCAGGGAAATGTGAGAGGAGCTAGGAGGAGTTGGATGATTAGAATATATTGTGTGAATGTTTTCTATGAAAGAACTAATTAAACTTAAAGATAGTTTTCTCAATTTCTATGAAGAATTGTGTTGGTATTTTGATAAAGAGTTGATCAAATCATTGCCAATCTTACAAATCTATGTACATGAGGGATATATGCATCATTTGCTCTGTTCTTTTTTGTTTGTTTGTTTGTTGTTTGTTTTAAAATTTTGTTCAGATATTTCATTTTATTGGTTGGGTTTGTGTGTTTGCTTGCTTGTTTCTCTGGCTAATTTGAATAGGATTGTCTCAATGACTTCTTTCTTAATATGTTTTGCTTTGGTATATATGTATTGCTGATTTTGTTATGTTAATTTTGTTACCTACACTTTTGCTAGAAGTGCTAATCAGCTCCTGGAGTTGCCTGGTCTAGGTCTCTCATAATACAATCACATCATTTGCATATAGAGTTTGCATGTATTTACTTATTTACTATTTACACTGTTAGCTAGGTCTTCAAGCACAATATGGAGTAGAGGAGATCAGAATGAATATTTTCCTGTTCTCAACACCAGAACAGATTGCAACACAATGAAAAATTATAGGCATATCTCTGATAAACATAGACAAAAAATTCTCAATCAAATACTTACAAATGGAGTTTGAGAACATATCCAAAAGATCAGTTACTACTGTCAAGTAGTCTTCATTCAAGGGTTACCTGGATGGTTTAATATACATAAAACAACTAGTGTAATTCACCACTTAAGAGAACACAAATATAGTGATCACATAATCATTTCAATTGATGAAGAAATGACCTATGATTAAATCCAACATCGCTTTATGGTATTCTGCCACTCCCATTTTAAAACAATTCAGGCTTTATCCCTCACTTGGCTCTCCTACACACTGTGTATCTCATGGTGAATTGTAATGGTTATCATCCCATCTGCCCATTACTTCAGGAATAAGGATTTCATGTCATTTCAAGTGTCATTTCATTCCCAAATGATCTCTTCTTTTCTTCATTTTCAACAGAAGTTTATAGCCATGAAGTTTAGAGCTGTGCTGAATCCTAAGACAAAATACAAAAACTCAAGTTAGGTCTGTACTATAGCTATTCAGGAACTATGTTTCTCAGGGAAGAGAGCTGGGTCACATATGCTTATGGAAGATATCTATAGGAGAGTTTTTGAGAACCCCTACACATACCACAGAGTATTCAAGAATTCATCATAAAAATCTTAGTGAGCTACATGAAGTAATGGCCTTTAACTCAGCATGGACCTGCCAGAAAACTTTTTTTAAATTTATTTTTAAATGTTCTGTGAGGAAAAAATGAGGCTTAAATCCTTTTATTTTAATTTTATGAAGAGTTTGAAAGAATATGAAAGTGCTAATTGAGATTGATATTTAATAATTTTCTTTTAAAGAATGTTAAACTGAAAAATCTATTTCCAGAAGTTTATGAATTGTCCTAGGCTGAAAATAGTCCCAGATTCCAAATCTGCACTAGAGTTTGTAAAGCAATTATTTCACATGTTTGCAGCTCTGTCTTTTCTGAGCAATCAGTGTTCAGTACATAAAACCAACATCAAAAGATTATTTATTTATTTATTTATTTATTTATTTATTCATAGACAATGAATTACTGACTCTGAGAATTCTAGGGCTTCTTTAGAATATTGAGAGTTGCTATGTTGGGAATTTGATAAAGACACACAGGAGCTGACTGACATTTAGAATGGCTAGATTCAGGTTGTTGCTACAGTCCTGCGGACTGGACTCCAGGTCAAACTCTGCAATTTATGAAACCCAATGTGTAAATCAGAATTGTATGTGTTGACACTCTGAGTATGTTGTCATTAAACATTTAACTGGAGGCTTGCTTTCCATTTCAGAGGCTGAGTCTATTATCTTAAATGCAGGGAGTGTGGGAGCAAGCATCTCAGAGGAGCAGTAGCTTAGAGAAATATCCTGGTCAGCAATAAGGAGGGGGGGGAGAGCAGAGGGAGGGAGGGAGAGAAGGAGGGAAAGAGGGAGAGAAAGAGAGAAAGAGAGGGAGAAAGAGAGAGGGAGAGGAAGAGAGAGGGATAGAAAGAGAGAGAGAAAGAGAGAAAAAAGGAAGAGAGGGAGAGAAAGAGTGGGAGAGGGAGAGGGAGAAGAAGAGGGAGAGGGAGAGAGAGAGAGAGAGAGAGAGAGAGAGAGAGAGAGAGAGAGAGAGAGAGACAGAGAGAGAGAGAGACAGAGAGAGAGAGAGAGAGAGAGAGAGACAGAGAGAGAGAGAGAGAGAGAGAGATTGGGCATGGCTTAGGTTTTTTGAAACCTCAAACACTACCCCCAGTGGCACACTTCCTAACAAGGAGACACATTCTTTCTTTTTGTTTTTTAATATTTTTATTTTCTATATTCTTTGTTTACATTCCAAATGATTTCCCCTTTCCCGGATCCCCCCCTCCCCATATGTCCCATAAACCTTCTTCTCTCCATCCCTTCTCCAATCACCTCCCTCTTTTTTCTCTGTCCTTATATTCCCTTCCTATGTTAGATCAATCCTTTCCAGGATCTGGACCCTCTCCATACTTCTTCATGGGAGTCATTTGTTATGCAATTTGTGCCTTGGGTATTCAGAGCTTATGGGCTAATTAATATCCACTTATCAGAGATTGCATTCCATGTGTATTCTTTTGTGATTGGGTTACCTTGCTTAGGATGATATTTTCCAGATCAAACCATTTGCCTAAAAATTTTGTGAATTCATTGTTTCTAATTGCTGAGTAGTATTCCATTGTGTAAATATACCACATTTTCTGTATCCATTCCTCCTTTGAGGGGCATCTGGGTTCTTTCCAGCTTCTGGCTATTATAAATAAGGCTGCTATGAACATAATGGAGCATGTGTCTTTATTGCATGCCGGGGAATCCTTTGGGTATATGCCCAGGAGAGGAACTGCATGGTATTGGCACAGTGACAGACAAGTGGACCAATGGAATAGAATTGAAGATCCAGAAATGAATCCACACACCTATGGTCACTTGATCTTCGACAAAGGAGCCAAAAACATCCAGTGGAAAAAAGATAGCCTTTTCAACAAATGGTGCTGGATCAATTGGAGGTCAGCATGCAGAAGAATGCGAATTGATCCATTCTTATCTCCATGTACTAAACTTCACGCCAAGTGGATCAAGGACCTCCATGTAAAACCAGACACACTGAAACTAATAGAAAAGAAAGTGCGGAAGACCCTTTGAAGACATGGGTACAGGGGAAAAGTTCCTGAACAGATCACCAATAGCTTATGCTTTAAGATCAAGAATTGACAAATGGGACCTCATAAAACTACAAAGTTTCTGTAAGGCAAAGGACACTGTTAAAAGGACAAAATGGCAACCATCAAATTGGGAAAGTATATTCACCAACCCCACATCTGATAGAGGGCTAATATCCAATATATACAAAGAACTCAAGAAGTTAGACCCCAGGGAACCAAATAACCCTATTAAAAATGGGGTACAGATCTTAACAAAGAATTTTCACCTGAAGAAATTCGGATGGCCGAGAGGCACTTTAAGAAGTGCTCAACATCATTAGTCATTAGGGAAATGCAGATCAAAACAACCCTGAGATTTCACCTTACACCGGTCAGAATGGCTAAGGTCAAAAACTCAGGAGACAGCAGGTGTTGGCGAGGATGTGGAGAAAGAGGAACACTCCTCCACTGCTGGTGGGGCTGTAAGATGGTACAACCACTGTGGAAATCAGCTAGATAGATAATATCCTCAGAAAACTGGATAAAGAGACACATTCTAATCCTTCTCATCCTTTCAAGTAGAGCTACTCCCTGGTGACTAAGTGTCCAAACGACCCAATATGAGCCTATTGGGGGCGGGGCGGGGGGGGGACACTCTTATTTTTTTTTTCATTCTTTTTTTTTTATTCGATATAATTTATTTACATTTCAAATGATTTCCCCTTTTCTAGCCCCCCCCTCCCTGAAAGTCCCGTAAGCCCCCTTCTCTTCCCCTGTCCTCCCTCCCACCCCTTCCCAGTTCCCCGTTCTGGTTTTGCCAAATACTGTTTCACTGAGTCTTTCCAGAACCAGGGACCACTCCTGCTTTCTTCTTGTATCTCATTTGATGTGTGGATTATGTTTTGGGTATTCCAGTTTTCTAGGTTAATAACCACTTATTAGTGAGTGCATACCATGATTCACCTTTTGAGTCTGGGTTACCTCACTTAGTATGATGTTCTCTAGCTCCATCCATTTGCCTAAGAATTTCATGAATTCATTGTTTCTAATGGCTGAATAGTACTCCATTGTGTAGATATACCACATTTTTTGCATCCACTCTTCTGTTGAGGGTATCCCTCAACAGAAGAGGGGACACTCTTATTTAAGTCACAATAGATGTCAGAACTTTTGTGGACCTAAAGGAGTCATTTATCTGCTGTGATAGGTGTTGTACCACCCACTGTGTATTGAAGGCAAACACATTAAACTGTTATGGTCAAAGGAAGGATGCTGAAATCGGAAGCCCAATTTAATCTGGGAGACTCTTATATTCTGCTTGGCCACCGTTAACTGTAATCGTATCTCTAGGCATAAGATACATGGTTATCTGCTAGTAATTTATCAGCTACATCTAGTACATCAATCACATCTAGTATATGTAGGCATTTCATTTCTCTTATTCTTTAAAATAAAATAACTTAGATGTCTCACACCTGCAAATAGGTTTTCAGGTTATCTACAGCTGATAAGTTTTGAGGTGAACAAGCCAAAGCTTGTGGCTAAAAAACAACTAATACTATATGGATTAAGCAAGTTGTCTTTCTATATCTAGAAACACACACACACACACACACACACACACACACACACACAAACACACACACAAGCGCACACACACACACACCACATGTACATGCACCAATAATTAAAGAAAAAGAAGGCATGAATTTGAGAGAAAACAAGGGGGGGGTGGTTGTGACAAGGAAGGGACTAAGAGTACAGACCCACACACATAGGAGGTCTTTTTCTTTTCTAGTGTCATTCTCTGCTTGTCCTCAGAAATGTGAAGTTTTCTTTGCAGACCCTTTTTTCAACCTCTTTGTTAAGTTTCTTCCAAGCCATTTTATTTCCTTTGAAGCTATCATAAATGGAAGTATATCAACAATCTCTCTCTGTGATTGTTGGTGATGTATAAACAGAAAAGGTATTGATTTTTTTAAAGTTTTATTCTGTAACCCGACACTTTGCTGAAACTGATTCTTTCTACAAGGTTTCTGGTGAATTTTTGAAATCTCTCAGATATCCTTTATGCCATCTACAAATAGAGATAGTTTGACTTCTTTTTCTGTTTTATCCCTTTAATTTTTGTTTCCTACCTTATTGATCCAGCTAGTATTTTGAGCACAGTATTGAACTGCTGGAAGAGAATGGACAGCCCTGCATTATTATTTATTTCAGTGCAATTATTTCAGGTTTTTCTTTGTGAAGGGTGACGTTGGCTGTGTGGGCTTCTCTTATGTAGATTTTATTATGCTAATGCTATATTTTTGCTAGTCCTACTTTCTAGGACTTTTATCATGAAAGCTTGTTGCAAGTTGTCAACGGCCTTTTCTGGATCTATGGATGTGATAATGTGCTAGTGTCTTTAAATCCATTTATATGACTTACTACACTTATTGACTTATGTTGAACTAATATTACATTGCTGGGATAAAGCCAACTTGGTCATGGTGAATAATCATTTTGATCTATATCTGTATACAACTTACATGTACTTTTATTGAAGAATTTTTAATCTATGATCA
This sequence comes from Apodemus sylvaticus, assembly GCF_947179515.1. Lineage (NCBI taxonomy): Eukaryota > Metazoa > Chordata > Mammalia > Rodentia > Muridae > Apodemus > Apodemus sylvaticus. Next base: position 49,032,944 of record NC_067473.1, read on the forward strand.
TCAGAGTTATTGATCTGTAGTTGGTCTGCAATTTTGAAAAATCTCTCTCTCTCTCTCTCTCTCTCTCTCTCTCTCTCTCTCTCTCTCTCTCTCTCTCTCTGTGTGTGTGTGTGTGTGTGTGTGTGTGTGTGTGTGTGTGTTTTCACTTCAACCTGTTTTTGTTAGCGTTATGCTGATTTTCTAGGACTTTGGGATTGCTCCCTTTCTCCTGCCCATGCCCCCTCTCCTTTTCTTTTCTATCTTTCATTTTTTATCTGTCTTTTTGTCATTTGTTTCCTTCATTTAGTCATTAATTTGTTCATTTGGTTCTTCCTTCCTTCTTTCCTTCCTTCCTTCTTTCTTTCCTTCTTTCCTTCCTTCCTTCTTTCTTTCCTTCCTTCCTTCCTCCCTTTTCTCTACCTTCTCCTGCTCCTCCTTCAATAACATAAAGATTTAAAATGGATCTTCTCTGAATGCGTGGAAAAATTCTGCTATGAATCCATCTGATCCTGTTGCTGGACATTGTGTTGCTGTTATTGTTGTTGTTGTTATTGTTGTTATTGCAATTTTGTCAGTAAAATTTTAATTGCTGTTTCAATGAGGCTGTTTATATGAGGCTGTGTAGGTTGTTATTATCTTGTGAAGCTCAGCCCATGGTCTTTAATTACAGCAGTGATTCCAAACATGTTAAAAACATGACCATATATGGATTCAGGAATGCCTTCCCTTGTTCAGAGTTCTGAAAAACTAGTATATATAACTTTTCTTAAGGAATGGTTCACATTAGGAGAAATGATTAAAAAGAAGCTTATTCCTTTTTGCTTTTAACAAGGACTGGGTGTGAAATTGGTTGTGGAACTTAGCATGTGTGCTTTGGTTCTGTAGTTGAGAGTTATGGCACACAGTGCTAATACAATTTTAATAGTGAATATTCCTGTCATCATTACTATTTTTTTAGATATCCTTTAATGCCTGGGTTTTTGCACATGTTAACTCAGACTGCTATATGAGAAAGAATTTTCCCTGACCATCATGTCCTCATTTGAAAAATTGGCAGACAAACTCATGCAACCAACAACCCAGGTTCTCCTACTTAGCATATTAATCACCCAAGCTCTCAGCCTGAAGCTATGATAGGTTGCAGCTTATGCAAGAGTCACTAGCTGCTCTGAAATCAGGCTGATAGCAAACAATATCCTTGTAGACCTTGTATTCTCCATGTGTAATTTCCATTCTCTGGATATTTGTAGCTTCATCAGTTTCTACTTATGTTCAGACTTGAGCATATGCTTCTGTTAATGGGAAATGACTGGATTCTAGGAGATGCCAGCATTTAGCAGCTCCGTGTGCTGTCTAAGCAGGCCTTTTGGCAAATATCCTTCTCACTTTAGTTTTCTTCTTTACTTCTTCCTGTGACTCACAGAAGGGTGTCTGTATTCACAGAAGACATGCTTAGGACAATTCAAATATATCACTGCAGTGTGCTATCTACTAATCATAGGCATTCTTACTGGACAAATGAGGGAAAATCTTAGTGACAACCTTCAGAAGTGTATAATATTGACAGCATTAAGACTTTATGTCTAAAAATACTAAGGAAAGAATCTGAGATATGCAAAAAAATGGTGGACTTCTCTAAAGCATTTTTTGTTTTAATTCTTCGTAAATATTGAAATTTCTTCCCATTTTCTGGTAATTATGGATAAGAAATAGAAGAAATTTGTTTTCCTTGATGTTAGGTTCTTTTCACTTTCTATTAAGTTTCTTTGCTCTGTTTGTTTGTTTTATTTTATTGTACTTTGAAACAAGATCTTACCATATAACCTCTGTTGGCCTCAATCTTATAATCCTACAGTTGCAACATTCTGGGTGTTTAGGTTGCAGGTATGTGTAAGATATCTAGCTCTTGAGGATATGATTTACTTGTCTGAACGAGCATTAGTCTACTAGTGATATCCAAGGTAAAGCTTGATAATAAATGCATTGCTAAGTTCAAAGATAAAGTGCAGTTTTCTTTACCTTTGTGACTTAGATAAAGGTGAGGGCTAGGAATGGAAAAAAGCAAATGTGGTTTATTTTTGCTGAGCATATTTTAAAAGTAGTCATATTTATGGTAAAAATTCTTAAATAGGTGTTCTATCTTTTTTTTTTTAAAAAAATATTATATAAAATATAGCAATAGCACATGCTGGTGAGGCTGTGGAGAAAGGGGCCACACTCCTCTATTGCTGGTGGGATTGTAAACTTGTACGGCTACTCTGGGAATCAATATTGTGGTTTCTCAGGAAACTAGAAATAGTTCTACCTGAACACCCAGCTTTATCAATCCTGAGCATATGCCCAAAAGATGCTCCACCATACTACAAGGACATATGCTTCATTATGTTTATAGTGGCTTTATTTTTAATAGCCAGAAACTGGAAGCAACTCAGAAGTGCCTCCACTAAAGAATGGATACAGAAAATGTAATTCTTTTACACAATGAAATACTATTTGACTGTTAAAAAAATGATATCATGAAGTTTGCAGGCAAATGTATGGAACTAGAAAATACCATTCTGAGTGAGGTAACTGAGACTCAAAAGGACATGCATGGTATGCACTCACTGATAAGTGGAGATTAGCCAAAAGTAATAAAATGCCTATGATACATCCCCTCAGACCCAAAGAAGTTAAACAAGAAGGAAGGCCCAAGTGAGGATGCTTTAATACCATTTAGAAGGGGAACAAAATAGTCATAGGAGGCAGAGAGAGTGAGGGACTTGAGTAGGAGGGGGAGGGGGGAGGAATTAGAGGAACAGGATCAGGTATGGGGAAAGACATGAATGAAAATATGCAACTTCCGGGGGTGGGAGGAATCTTTAGGAAATCCCAGAGACCTGAAATGAGGCAGGCTTCCAGGACTCACTGTGGGTGACCTTAGCCAAAATGATCAACAGTGGGGATATGGAACATGAAGAGACCACCTCCGTTAGCTAGACCAGCCCTCCAGTGGAGGGATCAGGACATTAACCTACCTTAAAAATTTTTGACCCCAAAATTGTTGCTGGCTAAATGAAATGCAGGGCCAAAAATTTAGCAGAGACTGAAGAATGGCCAGCCAGTGACTGGCCCAACTGGAGTTCCATTATGTGGATGGGTACCAATCCCTGACACTATTACTAATGCTATGTTGTGCTTGCAGACAGGAGCCTAGCATAGCTGTCCTCTGAGAGGCTCTGCCTTGAAGCTGACTGAGACAGGTGCAGATACCCACAGCCAAACAGCATGGAACAATGCTTGGGACTTCTAAGAAGAGTTAGGGCAAAGATTGAAGGAACTGAAGAAGATGGCAACTCCACAGGAATTCTGGCAATAACAACTTACCTGGGTCCTTGGGAGCTCCCAGAGACAGAGCCACCAACTAAAAACAAGATAGGAGCCCCTCCTCCACTCCTGGCACATATATAGCAGAGGGCTAACTTGTCGAGCCTCAGTGGGAGAGGATGTGCCTAATCCTGCAAAGACTTGATGTACCAGGGTGGGAAGGATAACCAAGGAGGGGCAACTTCTCAGAGGTGAAAGGGAAGGGAGATGGGAGGGAAGAACTCTGTGAATGGGGACTGTGATGGTCAGTATTTGGAATATAAATAAATAAATAATTTTTAAAAAATAATTGTGACTTTTAAGAGAGAGAGGTAGCTGACATAGTTGAAACATGGCAGAATTATCAGCTTACGATAGAGACATTAAAAATAATATGAAGATAAATATAAAACAAAAGATCAGGAAAACACAGAAAGAGACTCCTAACAACCACCAGGATAAGCTAGAGATTTCATTCTCTTCTGCCATTAAATATCCATATTTTATCTTTTATACATAAATAAAAATGACTTCCAGGCTTATTTGGTTATAGACTGAATTATTCTATCACAGGATGACAAGCACTGACAAATAGCTTCCCAATAATAAGTCTAGCAGACCCCATACCTTTCTGTAAAAAGAGATATGAGGAAAACAGGCAGAAATGTCTTTTATCCAGACACTTTCATTCAGGGGCAGCGCTGTCAATGCCTGTTACATTATTCTGTCACTTGTGAGGTCTTACATTTACCAATGCAAGGTGAGTTTCAGGATCATTTTCTAACTAGCAACCCAAGGCTAGAGTAGCACATTATGAAAGATTAATTGAATTAAAAGAAATGTTCACATAATATTAATGAGTTTTACCTACTTGTCAATATGGTTAGAAATACTCATGTTCAAATGAGGATGATGGCAGAATTCCATGTTTTAACTCTATGCCTAAAGTCGAAATGATGAAACAATGGAATCGTGGGTTTTATTTTTCATTAGTATTTATAAAGCATGGCAAACAGAGGAAACACTGTAAAACCAAGTTGATAGGTAAATAGCCTGGTGACTTTTGCTCAGTATTTTAGGTAGGTAGTACGGGATCTGGAGTTAGTATAGGGATGGAGTTTGTTTGTCAGTTGTGGTTTACATCTATAACTCAAGATGTGTAGCTGAATAACATGAATATGAATCGATTCTCAGCTACATGGGGAGGTCCTGTTGCAAAAGAACAATATCAAAGCCTAGAGAGACTGTTCATTTTGTGAGAGTGCTTGCTACTCTTAGCAGAGGACTTGAGTTTGATTTCTAACATCCAGGTCAAGTGGTTCATAGCTACCTATGACACCAGCTTCAGAGTCAGTTACAGGTACATAAATAAAAATAAAATAAGCATTAAAATACAATAGTAAGGCTATGAATGTTGCTTAGTAGTAGATTTCCTGTTCATTGTGTATAAAACCCTCAAAGAGAAGCAAATAGAGAGGACAGACACTTGAATGAGTAAATTCATAAACCCATGAATAAAAACTATTGCTTATTCTTGAGAAGAGGGTAAGAATCTCAGGTATACTATATGGTAGCCATAATTCCTATAACTGAGGAGCTTAGAAGTGGTGGATTGAGCATGAAGTAACAGACATGTTTTACTAAATTTAAGTAGTGTCATTATATAATATTTTCAGTTTAGATGAAAAAAGAATGACTTTTTCTGCCAAAGAGGCAAGTGTTAAGTCTATTTTTTCCCCTACCATATGTCACAAGGGAAAAAATAATCACAGATGTCAAGGAGAACTTAGGCTGGGAGAAGAAGACCAACAATAAGGACCAATAAATGGAAAAAAATGTATTTCTAGCTCAACTGTTTGTTTTAATTGGATATTTTATTTATTTGCGTTTCAAATGTTATCCCCTTTGCTGGTTTCCCCTTTGCAAACCCCCATCCCATCCCTTGTCCCCCTGCTTCTATGAGGATGCTCGCCCCACACACCCACTCCTGCCTCCCTGCTCTGGCATCCCCTACACTGGGGCATCACACCTTCTCAGGACCAGGGGCCTCTCCTCCTGTTGATGTCAGACAAGGCCATCCCCTGCTACATGTGTGGCTTGAGCCATGGGTCCCTCCGTGTATGCTCTTTGGTTGGTGGTTTAGTCCCTAGGAACTCGGAACTCGGGGTGGGGGTGGGGGTCTGGTTGATCGATATTGTTGCTCTTCCTATGGGCTGCAAACTCCTTCTTCTCCTTCAGTTCTTATACAATCCAGAGTTTCATAATCACACTGGGGAGTAGGAGGGTTCTGAAATGATTGTGTAAAATGATTCTTTTTCACTTCACTTCATATTTGAAATTTACTAATATGTAGCTATATTTAATAGCTTCTACTTTTTAAATAATGAAACAATTAATTTTGTTTAGTTCTACTTTATTTCTTTTCAAAACAGTCAACTTTCCCTTTTGTATTTTATTGAATATTTAATGGTTATTCATTAAGAATTTTCTTACCACTTCATAGTTGCTATGGCTTGAATTTTACATGATAATAAGATCTTTTCAGCCTTTTCTTCACTAACACATATTTTTAAGTAAAAAAAAATTGTTTTTCAGTAGTATGCATAGATATACATGCATATGTCTTAATTTTTAAATTTCCCTATTTAATATCATCTAACTATAAACCCTGCAACCTGTGAACAGAGGCCTGTTCACACAATTTACTATTTGGGATTTCCTTTTCAATCCATATGTACTTGTCCGTATAATTAAATTCTGAACCATTTGCTACTTTATAAGTTTTAATAATTATTAAGTCACTAAATTCATTTATTAGTATTGTTAATTGTATTCTGAGAAGACACAATTATTTCATTCCTAGAAATCAGTTGTATTTTGAGGTTTTCATTTGCAAACATTCAGATATCCTCTCTGCTTTCTTGAAGAGATGGTATGGTGCATCATCTTAGACCATAAAGTTTAATCCAGCCAATTAGATTAAAATTTTAATTATAGCATGAGTTTATACCCTTACACATATTTTAATCTGCTTGCTATACTAGTTACTTAGACATTTTTTCACTTTTCTTGATCTTTTCTTATTATCATTTTTCATACTTTTATTTCAATGTGAGGTATGTTATTTTAGGTGGCCTAATGATGACTTCAACAACAACCTTTGTTTCAATAAATATTCCTGCTTCAGAGTCTAAAATATAATAGTGTAACTATGTCTATATTTTGTGTGGTGTGTGTGTGTGTGGGTATGGTTGTGTGTGTGGGTGTTTGTGTTTATGTGTGTTTGGTTCATATTAGCATATGACTGGGCTAGTAGAGTGATATAGCTCTCTAATATCATTATATATCTACTTGACACTTGAATTGTGTAAACAAGATTTGTTCATTCCCCCTTTGGCCCCATACAGATATTTTTCAATATAGGAATTAAAATAATTCTCCAGAAATCTAATTTCATGTCTCTCTGTTTATGCACTTCCCACTTCCCTTAGAGTAAAAATTCAAGTCCTCACTTGATGTAGCTGGCTCCTTTTGTTTTGGTATTCTTTAATAACTCTGAGCATGTCTTCTGCTACTCTCTCTTTCTGAGTCACTGTTCACAGTTTTAGGTATGACTCAACCTTCTGTTTGAGGGTGTCTGCTATTGTAGGCGATACTTCCCTTTGGCTAATCTGCAGAGCTTTAGTGGTCATGTTGCAAGCTGTCTTCTTGTGCATCTCATGACAACTCCAGGTAATATTGTAAGCCATCCCGAACTTCTTCTTTTTTTTTTTTTTTTTACATTTTTTATTCGATATAATTTATTTACATTTCAAATGATTTCCCCTTTTCTAGCCCCCCCTCCCTGAAAGTCCCGTAAGCCCCCTTCTCTTCCCCTGTCCTCCCTCCCACCCCTTCCCAGTTCCCCGTTCTGGTTTTGCCAAATACTGTTTCACTGAGTCTTTCCAGAACCAGGGACCACTCCTGCTTTCTTCTTGTATCTCATTTGATGTGTGGATTATGTTTTGGGTATTCCAGTTTTCTAGGTTAATAACCACTTATTAGTGAGTGCATACCATGATTCACCTTTTGAGTCTGGGTTACCTCACTTAGTATGATGTTCTCTAGCTCCATCCATTTGCCTAAGAATTTCATGAATTCATTGTTTCTAATGTCTGAATAGTACTCCATTGTGTAGATATACCACATTTTTTGCATCCACTCTTCTGTTGAGGGATACCTGGGTTCTTTCCAGCATCTGGCAATTATAAATAGGGCTGCTATGAACATAGTAGAGCATGTATCCTTATTACATGGTGGGGAATCCTCTGGGTATATGCCCAGGAGTGGTATAGCAGGATCTTGTGGAAGTGAGGTGCCCAGTTTTCGGAGGAACCGCCAGACTGCTTAAACAGCCCAAAGCTCCTAACCAGTTCTTTGGTCTACTTCCCGCAAAGCACTTCTAGCTTTCTAGTTACTGACCCACATCTACAGGGTAGTCTCCTTTGTTAGGTTTATTCAATGACATATACCAAGTGCTTTGAAATTCATCTAGCACAAACTAGTTCTCAATAAATATTTGTCAAAGTAATAAATCCTATCCTCTAAAGAGGTCACTTCAATGAAAAGACCGTTAAGTTGTTGTGAGAACACTTAGGACACCAAACATGAGATTAGTGCTGGCAGATTGGGAGGTTTGCTGCTTTTCAACAAGCCATTGATTAATTTTTCATCAAAATAAAGATAACTAATTTAAAATCGCTATAAGAATCACATACTTAAATAAATATATTGCTTATAAATTTAATGGTGGATAGGAAAGAAGCAGCAACAACAAAAGCAAGCAAACGAATAAGGAAAACAAGAAGAGATGCCTCTGGGCCGACTCTGTCTAGATAAGGCATGCACTGCTACTGGAATCAATTGCCAATGTAATTAAGGCAAGGGATATTTATTGAGCTTTTTCCATAAGCCAGATACTGCACTAATTTCTAAACTCAGTTCCTTTTAGTAATTCCAATGACCCTTTGAGAATTTATTCCATTTTAGAATACTTTATAAATGAGAAATTATGACCCAGTCACTAAATTTTTTGACAAGTCCACTTTTTAATTTCCTATTTCATAAGGAAGGTAAGCTTTCAACTTCTCAGATTCAGAGTCTGAAGGATTAAAAAACCTCAAATGTGTGCCATAAATATAACTTTGACTGGTCACTTTATCAAAATCTTTATACTCCTCAGGCCATTTTTCCTTATTTGTAAACATGAAAGATGATGATGACAGCAGGTTTTAGACAAAACCTTCCTGATGTCAGCGAACGAAAGAATCAGATGCAAAATTAAGAGCGTGCCTTCAGGGCTCCATCCAACCTCACTTTTCTTTTTGCCAACTCCCCCGGCTGCCATCAGCCTTCTCACTTCCCTTAAAGTGAGGAGCAAGAAAAACCTGGATGGACTCTGAAGAGCAAATGACTGTATTCCAGGTCCTCTGTACAGAGTGAGCTTGGTTTTTATTCATAAATCCTCACTTTTAATCCCAGTAAACAGATTTCAGCCATTTAGCATAACTTAATCTATGCAACGTTTGTTTTTAGCTTTTAAGCCATTCTGTGACGTATAAGTAATTTTCATGTTGAGCAAACAGGCCTTCTAAAATGTCCTGTCTCCAAACACCTGAGTAGTAGAGAACATCCCCAAACCTCTCTGCCCCCTCCTCATCTAACATCCTGCTCTCTATGTGTTTAGTTTTTGCCTTTTTCTCTCTCTTTATGTGTGTGTTGTATGTGAATTTATCTATTCCTGAATGTCTACACATGCGTATGCAGTGTATGACTGTGGCCATCCGTGGAGGCCTCACCTCTACTATCTTCTTCAGTCAATTTATACCCTAATTTTTTTGAGATAAGGTCTCTCTATGAATCTGAAACTTATGAATTTGACAAGGCTGGCTGGCCAGTGAGCTACAGGGATCCGCCTGTATCCATGCCCAAGCACTCGTAATTACGAACTCATACAGCTCTTATGTGCATTCTGAGAATCTGAACTCAATACTTCTTGCTTGTGTGGTAAACATTATTAACTGAGAGATTTTCCAAGCTCACTCACTCTATCTATCTATCTATCTATCTATCTATCTATCTATCTATCTATCTACAAAAAAAAAAAGCTAGAACTGCCAACTAATCTGATTGCAATTGTCCTAGGAAGAAAAACATACTAAACAATGTGGCAATTTTCTTTATAGAGCTTAGAGACTTTGATTGTGTTTTTCTCATCCTAACACACATAGCTCTCTGTGTGATAGGAATTTTAGAGGAAGAAAAAGAAATAACCTGTTCATTTTTCTTCAGAAGTGGCACAATTGGGAAGCTGCAAATACTACTCTTCTGATAACTCTGTGAGTGTTTTCTTTAACCAAACTGTACTTTTAATTTTAATTTAAAAATTATATATATATACTTTTTGTTGATTTTGTTTTAAATATGAAGATTTCTTGATATGGCATACATTTTTATATAGCATCTCTGTAAATAATAGTAAAATCAGGGAAGAGATCCTTAAAACAAATTAAGCTCAGTTTATCTACTTCTACTTGTGTTGTTTTGGGCAGCTGTAGCAGATGTTGAGCCTTGGGGCAGGACTTACATAGCAAATATTTGTGTCTCACATTCCTGGAGGCTGGGGATTCCAAAGTCAAGGCTCTGGCACACCTTGCTTCATGTAAAGACAGCTTTTTGCTGTATGGGGAAGCTCCTCTTTGTGGCCGATTCACATGCTGCAAAATATAACGACAGCAAACTCTCTCATACGTGACCTCTTCTGAGGTCACTGATTCTACCATGTGGGCTCCATATGTATGCAGAAGCATCTTAGAAATGCCTGTTATCCAGGCACCATCACATTAGCGATCAGATCTCCCACACACATGTCTTTGGGAGACACAAATATCCAGTCTCTAGCACTATTTGTGCACTGATAGTAAATTTTCCACCTATAATGTACTTTGTGAAATTTTTTATAAACAGGATAGCTGCTTTTCCTTACCACCAAGTAAAGTTTCTCATAAAAGACTTTGAAAACTACATTTGAAAAAAATAGAAAATAAGGTATTTGTATTTCTGTCAAAACTATTAATACTTTGATGAATATTTTGATTATCTGTGAAATATATATTTTTGTTATTATATATAATTATGTACATATATTGTACAATTACAAAATCGGTGTCCATTTATTTTTACTGTTTTTCAGCTGAAAATATTTTAAAGATATTTTTTTTTATTTTTACTTTCATTTTAAATGTGTTTTTATTAAATACATTTAAATTGAACTTCATCTTTAAGGACATTGATGTGTATTTCACTTCTTTCATTTGGCTATAGTAAAATACCAGTTTCTAGGCTGCTTATGGAGAGCAGACGTCTGCTTTGGATGTTTCTGGAGGCTAAGAAGTATAAGATGGTAGCAGAGGCAGGTTCAGTGTTGGAAGGAGTGGACTGCTTTCTCAATTATTCCTTGCTTCAGCCTCATGTAGAAGGGGCAACGGTTTCTGAGGTGTTCCTCTTTATAAGTATACTAATCCAGTCCACAAGGGCTCTAACAGCGCCATCAGGAAACACTGCAAAGGCAGCACTACCAATATCATGATTTCAGCATAGAAGTTCTGTCTGTTTTCTTATTTCTTTCTTTGTTGAGAAAGGATACTGTCTGGCCTGGCACTTTCTATACAATGTAAAACTGGAACTCCTGGGATTTCTTTCTGTCTTTGCCCTTCATGGGTCAGGTCCAGAGGCGTGGGACATTATGCTCCTTTTTAAGGGGGAAATAAACCTTTTTTAAAAAAATTATTATTCTTTAATCTTTTTTTACACTCCAGACTTTATCCTCCTCCCGGTCCACCCTCCGAAGGTTCCACATCCCACACCTCTTGCTTGCTATGCCCCCATCTCCAAGAGGATGTCCCCATACCACCCCACTCCCACCCTATCCTCCAGAGCTTTCCACTCCCTGGGGGCGCCAGTCTCTTGAGGGTTAGGTGCATCTTCTCTGACTGAGTCTAGACCCAGCAGTCCTCTGCTGTATATATGTTGGGCCTCATATTAGCTGGTGTATGCTGCCTGGTTAGTGGCTCAGTGTTTGAAATATCTCAGGGGTCCAGGTTAGTTGAGACTGCTGGTCTTCCTCTGGGAACACCCTCCTTTTCAGCTTCTTCCAGCTTTTCCAATTGGGTGTAAATATCTATATCTGACTCTTTCAGCTGCTTATTGGGTTTTTGAGAGGGCAGTCATGATAGGCCCTTGTTTGAAAGCACACCATAGCATGAGTAATAATGTTAAGTCTTGGGGCCTCCCCCTAAGCTAGGTCTCAATTTAGCCCTGGCATTTGGACCTCCTTTTCATCAATTCTTCTCCAATTTTGTTCCTGCCGTTCTTTCAGACAGGAACAACAATTGGTCAGAATTTTTGACTGTGGGATGGCAACCCCATCCCTCCACTTGATGCTTTGTCTTTTTACTGGAGGTGGACTCTACAAGTTCCATCTCCCCTCTGAAGGGCATCTTATCTAAGGTCCCTCCCTTTGAGTCCTGAGAATCTTTTATCTCCCAGGTCTCTGAGACATTATAGAGGGTCTCCCCCACCTCCTACCGACTCTTTCTGCTGGTGCCCATGGCGTCAGTCCCGTCCCCACCACCAATACCTAATCTTGATCTTCTCTGTGATTTCCTGCTGCCTTTCCCACCCAGGCTCCTCCCTCCCTCCCTCCCTTCCACCCCTCAGTGGTTGCTTTCTTCTCCCACCCAAGTGGGATTGAGGCATCCTCACTTGGGCCCTACAGCTTGTAAGTCTTCTTGAGTTCTGTGGATTGTTCACTAAGAATTCTGTACTTTTTGATTAATATCTACTTACTAGTGAGTACAGACCATGCATATTTTTGGGGGGTCTGAGTTACCTCACTCAGAATGATAGTTTCTAGTTGTATTCATTTGCCTGCAAAGCTCAGGATGTCCTTGTTCTTTTTTTTTTTATTCGATATATTTTTTATTTACATTTCAAATGATTTCCCCTTTCCTGTCTCCCCACTCCTCAAAAGTCCCATAAGCCCTCTTTCCTCCCCCCTGTTCCCCCATCCACCCTTTCCACTTCCCTGTTCTGGTATTGCCCTACACTGCTGCAGTAAGCCTTTCCAGAACAAGGGGCTACTCCTCCATTCTTCCTAGACATCGTTTGATATGTGGATTATGTCTTAGGTATTCCAAGTTTCTATAGCTGAGTAGTATTCCACCGTGTAAATGAACCACATTTTCTGTATTCTTTCTTCTGTTGTAGGACATCTGGGTTGTTTCCAGCTTCTGTCTATTACAAATAATGTTGCTATGAACATAGTGGAACATGTGCATGGTGGGGAATCTTTTGGGTATATGCCCAAGAGTAGTACAGCTGTGTCTTCAGGTAGATCTATGCCCAGTTTTCTGATGAACTATCAGATTGATTTCTAGGGTGGTTTTACCAGTATGCAATCCCACCAGCAATGGAGGAGTGTTCCTCTTTCTCTACATCCTTGCCAACATGTGCTGTCTTCTGAGTTTTTGATCTTAATGAAAAGATATGTAGTCCATGCTCATGGATTAGCAGAAATAACATACTAAAAACACTCATTCTACCAAAAGAAGTCTACAGATTCAATGCAATCCTCATTAAAAAAAAAAACCCAACACAATTATTCAAAGACATGGAAAGAGCAATTCTCAAATTCATCTGGAAAGGCAAAAAACCCAGAAGAGTGAAAACATTTCCTAACAATAAAAGAATGTCTGGGGGAATCACCATCCCTGACCTCAAGATTTACTACAGAGTAATAGTGATAAAAACTGCATGGCATTAGTACAGAGGCAGACATGTTGATCAGTGGAATAGAATTGAAGACGCAGAAATAAAAGCACATGCTTACAGATACTTGATCTTAGACAAAAGCCAAAAATATACAATGGGAAAAAGAAAGCATTTTCAATAAATGGTGCTGGTCTAACTGACAAGCTGTATGTAGAAAAATAAAAATAGATCCATATTTGTCACCTTGCACAAAGCTCAAGTCCAAGTGGATCAAGGACTTCAACATAAAACCAGGTACACTGAATCTAATAAAAGAGAAAGTGGCAAAGAGATTCAAACTCATTGGCATATGGGGAAATTTCCTAAACAGAACTCAAATGACTCAGGCTCTAAAACCAAGAATTAGTAGGTGGGACCTCATGAAAACTGAAAGCTTCTGCAAGGCAAAGGATACTGGTAATAGGCCAAATTGGCAACCTGCACATTGGAAAAAAACTTCACTAACCCCACATCCGATAGAGGGCTATTCAAAATATATAAGGAACTCAAGAGGCTAACCACCAAAAACCCAAACAACCTAATAAAAAAAATGGGTTATAGAACAAAACAGAATTCACAACAGAGGAATCTCAAAAGGTTCAGAAGCCCTTAATATTCAAAGTCCTTGGTCATCAGGGAAATACAAATTACAACCCTGAGATTCCACCTTACATCAATCAGAATGACTAAGAATGACTTTTTATAGTCATCAGATATTGTTTTAAGAAAAGATCTAAAGAAGTAGGTCAAGCTGCATTCAAAATTGATAAGTGATGTTTATGAATTTATGGCCATTTATTTGTAAAGTTGTAAGTTTGCAGGCTGAAGAGATGGCTCAGTGGTAGGTATTGAGCAGGCTTGACACCCTGAGTGAAGGTCCCACTATAAACATGATGACTCTCAATTGTGTGTAATTCCAGTTTGAGGGTACCCAGTATCTTCTACGACTCCAGGAATGCACATGGTATACAGATATATACAGAGCAGAACAACCATTCACATAAACAAAAATAAAGTAGTGAATTCCTTTGCCATCAAAACTTTGTCAGCAATGGTATATAATGATGTTGCCACAAAGTAAGAAGTTTTGGCTTTTGAGCATTAAAGAATATCAAACTTATGGAAATTTATAGAGAAAATGAGTTTTTTGTCCTACTAACTTTTGGAAGTACCTTCTAGACAAGTGGTTCTCAACCTGTTGGTTATAACCCAGTTGGGGTCAAATGAACCTTTCACAGGGATTGCATATTCAATATCTTGCATATCAGCATAAGACTGGATCAAATCTTCATGTTCTGTGTGGGAGGAAGAAAGGTCAACTGGAGCCTTTCACACAAATGCTAACAAAATCAAACGCATCATCCAGGAAGAAGATATACTAGTATAGTATTTGGAGAATCCTAAAAAGTACATTCCTGGAACAAAAGCCATCTTCACGGGGATTAAGAAAATCAGACCTAAAGCTTATCTTAAAAAGGCTACTAAGGCATAGGGGATTGCGGTGGGGGGGGGAAGGGTATAATATTTAAAATGTAAATAAAATATCTAATAAAAAAGAAAAAATTAAAAAAGACTACAAAAACCATATCTTGCATATCAACTATTTACATTATGATTCATAAAAGTAGCAAAATTCTAGTTATGAAATAACAATAAAATGATTTTGTGGCATGAAGAACTGCGTTAAAAAGGGGCACAGCATTAGGAAGGTTGAGAAATACTGTTCTAGATCGATTCCTAACAATCTCTGATATTGTCTCATGGAAAACTGTGTTTTACTAATATATATATATATATATGTAATGTTGATCACATGGAAATGGCGAGAAAGGGAAATGCAGTGTTTGTAAATGCTAATTCAGATTGAACACATAAATATCCACTGACCTGGCACTAATCTGGCACCATCCTCTCATTTCCTGGGGATGCATGCACTCTAAATGGATGGCCTGAGTCTATTAGGAACCTGTCATGAAAATAAATTGATTTGCATCTTACCTAAGAGCTATTGGTTACTTTTCAGAGATAGATTCTATGACTTATTTACAGAGAGATAAGAAGTTCGATCAAGGTATTTCTTGCATACAAAATAATATAAATATAGGAATATTTAAATATAGGAAAATACAAATATAGGAGATTTTTAGAAGCATCTGTCCAGTGTGAATTGTTTCATTTGTCATTTAATTAGTTTCAGTAGCAAGTCATCCAGCCACTTTGCAACTTCAATAGTTACTATAGACATTTATTGTTATTAATTATAAAGGCAACAAATCCTATGTCTAAGATCAGCATGTTGTCCAATAATTTACAGCAGAGAATTTGGCATACAAAAGCATTATTCAAATTACTTTTCATCTCTTGTATTACTATTACTAAGGATACGGAGTTTTGACAATTTAATAGTTTAACTTGAAACACGCATTGAAAATTCATTTTCTTGGCTCTTGCCTGCTTGCTTGCTTTATTTTTTCTTTGTCTTTGCTGTGCATAATTTAGTCTAAAAGCTAGATAATGAGGTCAGTCACCATAGTCTTCAGCATCTTACAGATGATGGCCCTCCTCTGAGATTTAGTGCCTGAGCAAGGAAAATGGAGAATAAGTTTAAATCTTGGTTGAGAAAAGTGCTGTCTGAGATGGTCAATAGATCATATCCAAAATGGAGGACAAAACAGATGGACATGCTCAGAAGAGATTTCTCACTGAGACAGAAAGTGTAAGTATGACATAGATGAAAAGTATTGTATTGAAAAGTAGATTGTATTTATGGCACGAGTTGGAACCAGACTTATAAGGGTAAACATTTTATGTCATTCATGCCAAAGTCTAGGAAATGTTAGGTGTGTGTGTGTGTGTGTGTGTGTGTGTGTGTGTGTGTGTGTGTGTTTATAGCATAGAGTGCTTTGAAAGAGCCCAGGAATAGTGACTCTTTCTCTAACCACAGAGGATAGCAATAGACCTTGGCATCTTTGCACATCTGCTCAATGCAACCAGAGCTGTGCTTGAGAATAAACTGATTTCAGGAGAATATATGGCAAATAGAAAACATCCCTAGAATATAATTACTAGAAAGTAAGATAAAGACCTAATAATGATAGAACTCGGCAAAAAGGACTCAGATTCATTTTATAATGACTCTCCCTGAGCAAAGGGGGGTATTTTGAGCATTAAAAATAATAATAGGAAATTTGTAACTATGTATATTATTTATAAGTTATTAAACAGTATAGGAATCTGTTTATTTGTACTGATAAAAATGAAATTAATGAATTGAGAAGAGCCATCCCTTTGGTATAAGACAATGTGAGATAACAGCTGTTCAAGGACTAATAGAAACAGAATTTATTATTTCACATTAATCTTGCTGAGTTTATGTGAAGGAATGTTCTCATTTATTGGAAAACGAACACCAACACAGATAGAGTTAATTGGGCATAATGTTGGCAAATTAACCTCATAAATTCAGGAACTACATTTGTTTCTTGCATGATACTATTATGGTAAGTTGAAAATTATTTTAAACCCCAAACCTTAAAACACTATATTGATCATTTTTGTCTAGGAAAAATGAATATTTTAGGAACAAAATTTATATTGTTCAAGTAGAAAAGAATATTGCTTTTGTTTATTCTAACTTCCCTCTCCAGGAATAAAACACGGTCAGTGGTGGACTACTCACACTTATTAAAAATTTTCTTTTAGGCTAAGATAATAAGTTTTTAGAAGGGTTATTTTAATTAATGGTAGGGAAGAATCCTGTGATGGTTATGATATGGGAGTGATATTTAGTTTAATATTTTTTCCTGCAACCCCTAGTCATTTCACCTTACCCCTTTAACATTTATTTTAGACTCAATCGGAAAAAGAAAATGTTGGAAAAGAAAACTGTTACTCAGAGTAGTGTACCCCAGAATTACTCAAGATATGTTGGTGACAGAAGACATGAGGTAACAGTGTAGGCAGTGGAGTGAGGTCAACTGGTTCACAACACAATCCAGTACCTCTTCAGGACTGTAAGAGGCAGGCTTTTAATCCCTGTAATGACTGACAGAATTTTACAAACTTTGGTTTACTGTAAGCCATATGCAAACCTGTGACATTTCTTAATTATTTTAACTTTGTTTTGCTTGAAAATGTTGAGAATTAAAAGAAAAATGTAGTTTCATTAGAGTGTGTCAACTATTTCTAATATAGAAACATACCCAGACATTCAGAAAAACTTTCCCTGAGCCCCAGCTCGTTAATTAGATTTGTATAATGACACTGAATAGGTTTGATTAAGCCATCATAATTTTATCTGTAATAATAAATTAACACATAAAATGCCATTTTATTTAAAGGACGCTCAGCTTTCCTATAGATACATTATATTTTCATTTTCTCACATCATTAGAGGAGTTCAAAATATCACCTTTTAACTATGTAAAAATCTCATGTTTAAACAGGGTATCACTGATTTATCCATTTCTGTTGGTGGATGTTTCATTCACCTTCACTTTAAAATATTTAGAAATGACCCTGAAAACAGTATTTTATTCAAGCTTTACATCTTTTTGTGAACACGTATGTGTGTATGTCCCTGCTTCATTATGTGTGTTCTTGTGTTTTGTGTGAGTGTGTGCATTCATGTGTCTGCACATGCCTGTATTTGTGTGTGTGTGCTTGTATCTTTTGTGTGTATGCATGCATGAGTGTGTTTCTCTGTGTGTGTGTGTGTCTGTGTGTGTGTTCATGTGTTTGTTGCTGATGATTGAAACAAGGGCCCTTTACAGTCCTTGCTAGAGGTCTGCCACGGAGCTACATCCCTCATGGATTAGATATAACTTCCAAACACATCTTTTATATAGAATTTCTAAAATACATATACTTCTTATGTTGTATATGTTTATTGTTTATATTTATTTATTATTACTTTTCTAAAAGATCGTGTCCATTTTAAAATTACTTTTTATATTTGTGCATGGGCATTGAGAACATCTTTGGGAATTCAATATGTAAAAATGGTTTCTTTTCATTTGCATATGCTGACCAATTGAGATTTTGTCTTCTGTATAGCTATGGGTTCTTGTATTCTGTTCTAGACTGTTTCCATTTGATATTTTTTCTTATTACCTGTACAGACTAATAGTTATGTTTACTTTTAAGACTTAATGGAAAATTAAATTCTTTCTTTGATGTAGGGCTAATTTTCTTCTCAGGAAACATGACGTGTGATCAATCATTTTATTTTTAAACATCAGTCAAGCTTTGAAATGCAAAATTAACCTCAAATATTCCTTTTGAAAAATTTTGGGGAGAACATAGTGAACAAAAGATACTTCTATAATAATATAAGGACTCTGCCTATCAATGAGTGATGAGGGAAGATTTGCCCAGCTAGGGACAGGTTATGGTCAGCATGACTGTGTCTTGCAACTTTAGGGTAGCATTAGACATTAGGTAACATATTCATGTACATACATACTATAATCTCCCTCCACCCCTACTCCTGATGACTCTTCCCCCCTGAATTCTCTTCTTAGGTCATCCTGTATTCTACCAAGTGGAGTGCTCTGTATGATTAATACGTTCTTTTTTCTCTGTAATTGTGAAATTATAATGTAATTACAACATAATCCCCCTTCCCTTTCCTCCCTCCGAACTATATCATATATCTCTCCTTCTCTTTCAGATTGGAGAAGACTCTACAACAATTACTGAACCAGTTTAATCCCTAGCGACATTCGTCCTTGTACTCACAAGTAAGAATAGTCTTCAGGATTTTCTCTTTGTGAAAGGCAAAGACCACAACAGTCAACCACAACCAGTTAAAAGGTGGAGCTGTGGAGTTCTGTCCTCATGAATACACTCACCACAACCTCTGCACTTAAGTCTCATACAACACTGTGGAAAAGGATGTACAAAGTCTATAAGAACCAGAAGATCAGGAAGTTTGCTGTGAGATTATGTCTCCTAGTAATACCAGAAGCTACACCAATGAGCTATTAAAGCAGAGAAGAAAGTATAGTACTTCCTGCCTTAGGCATACATGTTTGTAGATTCTGCTGGGGTCCTGGGACTGTTTTCCCTAACAAAAGCCAGTTATCAAATCCCAGGGACAAGCAAACTGTAGTTCTGTCTAGGTGTATTCAGACTATGTTGCCAGTTCACCCTTACGACTGCTTTCTTTGCTTTTCTTGGGACCAATGGCTCCATTCTTGGACATAGCTTCTAGCAATATAAAGATCTCTCACCATGTTATCTTCCTATACATCCATAGATCATAAAAATCTACTTTGGATGCTCTACAGTTTAGTGTTGTCAAATTCTTGATGCTAAGTAGGGTCGATGTGCTCGTGGCATTGTTGACTGATATTTTCAAATATCTGTTCTTTGAGAGTTTCCCCATCATATGTGGAGTAACATATGTTTGTTTGTGTGTGTGTGTATGTGTGTGTGGTGGAGAAAGAGGAAGAGGAGAAGGAGGAGGCGTTTTAGATTGTGGTGGAAGACTGACCTCATAGCCAACACAGGATGTAATAATCAGCATATAGGTTGTAACAGTTAGTATATAGTTCTGAGTCTGTGTCCTCCAGTCAGGTCACTCTGTTATTGTCTTTCCAAAGTTACTCTTTTGAAAACAATTGTTAAATGTTAGAAATCTTGGAGAGACTTACTATTGTGTCTTAACTATGCCAAATACTTTGTTTCCTCTGGTAGAAGAGGCAATAGATCTTCAAATGGTAAAGTTACATTTTATTATTTTCAAGTGAGTGACCCTCTTTGCTCAGAGGGTCAGGTTCTCCCAGCCTCTCCTCCTTCCTTTCCTGCAAGCTTCTACCTTGTACATCAGCTCTCCATTCAAAGTCAAGCTTGGGTTTTGGTGATCTCAGATCTGCTTCTTTTCTCATGTATTCACTGTTAGGGATCTGCACATTTATCAGTCACCCCTCTTGTACTCATCTTTAAGACCTTTACTAAAGGTCATTTTTGGGGGGTGTCCATCTTATTTACCTCCATTCAGCATTTTAACCTTTGTTAAAACCATACTCTGAAAATATCTTCTCCATACTAGATTATATTATACAATTTCATTCTGCTTCTCTTCCCAGCTGCTGCTAGGGCGATTAAAGTGTTGCCTGTTGCCAGCCTTTGTCCTTATTCCTACAGCACCAACTGTCACATATAAAATACAGTTCTGACTCCTGAACTCCAGGGTCAGCATTTCCTCTGGTTCAGGCCCACAGATCAAACTGTCTCATTAACACCTCCACCTGGTAGTCTCATGAGACTTCAAGGTGACCTGAAATCTAAATCACTTCCCTTCCTCAATGATAAGATCTACACTGCAGTGACCCACCTCATGATTGTTGGTGTGCAATTCTATAAGAGCATTATTTTGCAGTTATCAAAAGATCATGGTTTCTATAAAGATACAGGAAGTGCAAATTTACAAACTGAACATCAAAATAATATTAATTGTATTCTCAGACTGTTATAAAATTTTAATAATCTTGGTTAGAAAAAATGGAAAAATCCATTCACTTGTTTCCACACATGGATGCTATTGTGTCATTGTGACTCACTGTCAGGCTCCGATTGAGAAAAAAAAAATAGTGGTCTCTATAGGGAGCTGGAGCCATTCCAGTGAAGTGTGATGGTAGTTTTCATAGGTTGTTAAAGGGCAATTCATTGTGTTCACACACACATCCCTTTAGAGAACACATCTGAGCAGGTAGCAGGTGGAGTTTCAGAAGGATACTGCAGCCCTCCAGGTGAGTGAGGAAGTGACAGACTCTGAAGAGACGGGTTTTCCACATATTTATATCATAGCATTAGGATTTATCTGTAGGAATTGTCTCAATTATAAAGTGAACAGCACCTAGACATGCCCAAGGTCCCCCAATACATATATAGCAGAGAGCTACCACATCTGGCTAAGTGTGGACTTTGCAGAGAGCTACCCTGAATCCAAGTAGGTAAAGAAATCAAAATGCACAGTAAATAGACAAAGGGAATGTGTGCTTCTGACCATGAAGTGGTGACCTCAAGTGCCAGAGAAAGGGAAATAGCAGAAGGTCAACAAAATCTAGGATTATCTTTGGTTGTCCTCAAGGAAGAATCAGTGTAGGCATTTTTATTAAGTAGGTGTGGTGATTCCCAAGGGAGAGCATATGAAGATAAATAAGAAAATGGGAATAAAAATACTTAAAGGAAATTAGAGACAATTACAAAAGGAATAAAACCACAACAGTAGAAACTTTAAATTGGTTTTGGAGATATACATTCATTTTAACACTAATGGTTAAGATTGCAAGAGTTTCCATTAGAATACAGAAGAAAAGTTCCAGAGACAAAATTTATAAGAGAAAACACAACAGTTGTGGTGGCCCACACCAGACAGTAGGGTCACTAGTTCAATGCCAGCTTGGACTACACATTTGGATTGAAGGCCCTCTACGAGGTGACCACCCCACAGAACAACCAATAGTGTCAACTAATCTGGAACCTGGGAGCTCCCAGAGACTGAGCCACCAGGCAAAGAGCATACATGGGCTGGTATGAGGCCACTTACATGTATGTAGTCAAGGGCAACTACATCTGGCCTCAGTGGGATAGGAGAAGCCTAATTCTGCAGAAACTTGGTGTGTAAGGGCAGAGGCATAAGGAGGGGTATTGCTGTCTCAGAGGCAATGGAGGTGGGATGAAGGAAGGACCTCTGTGAGGAGGAACCTGGAGGGAGGACATTTGGGATGTAAATAAACAAATAATTTGCAAGGAGAGAAAACAATGAGAGAAACAAACAAAAAGAAAAACAAGTAGGCATTATAGAGTGATGTGAAGAAGGGTTTTGAGTAATAAAATTGTTACAAAAATATAAATATATTTTTACATAAAACATAATAGCAGAGCCCCCAATACAACCTTTCATGCATTATTAAAGCATTTTTGTTCTAAATTAGAAAAATCTCTTGAAGTCTTCCATTAAATGAGAGAATATACACAGATGATTTTCTTTTTTCTATACTGCATAGATGTCAATAGAATCCAGCTATAAACTTTGTAGCTTAAGAATTTTCTACTTATTAAGTCACTGTTTTGGATTGTAGAAACTATGAAAATATATCATCTATATGGTCTTAAAAATAGATTTCTGAAGGTTAGCCTCTGGGTCTTGGTTCTATCCTCCTCTCTCTCTCTCTCTCTCTCTCTCCCTCTCTCTCTCTCTCTCTCTCTCTCTCTCTCTCTCTCTCTCTCTCTCTCCCTCTTTCCTCTCCTCTTCTCTCTCTCCTCTCTCTTCTCTCTCTCTCCCTCTCTCCCTCCTCTCTCTCCCTCCCTCTCCTCTTTTCTCTCTCTCCTCTCTCTCTTCTCTCTCTCTTCTCTCTCTTCTCTCTCTCCTCTCTCTCTTCTCTCTCTCTCACACACACATGCATAGCTTAAGATATCAATGCTGTAATCACAAAACAGAACTTGATGCTATTACTGATATGGTAAGAGTAAAACTGTGTACTTAGTGGGACAATTGACAAGAGTAGGTAAGGACAGCATCATTAGCAAGGTGACACCAGAGTCTTCAGATCTCTGTCCCTCTTCTTGCTGTGTGCCCTATAAGGTATGCTTGGGAATCTAGATGCTCTTCTCTATACCCTTTGTCTTCCCAATGATGCAATTGTATCATTGTAATATTTTCAGTGTCACTACTGCAAACACAGGGAAGGTTCACCATCATAATACAAACCTGTAGTTTGCACTGATAACCACAAACTCCAGAGAAACTCTCTGAAGTAAGGATTTTAGTCTGATACCCTCCACCACTTAGGCCTCGAATGAACCAACAGTTACCCATGTTATTACTTCATTAGAAAAGGCTATCATTAGATTAGGCCATCAGACTAAACAAAACATCGACCTTGTAAATCATCTCGTAAACTGCAGTTGGAGACTTTTGATCTTTTTTTTTTTAATTAGGTCAGTAACCAACTAACGAATTTGGTATTTTATAACACTTCCTGTATTCTCCTGAAATGAAATATAAAAATGTGTAGTGTGACTGACATAGATGAAATTTTTAGTGGACTGAATTAATACAAACAGCATGATAACACTGGGATGTGACACATACAGAACATAGGAGAGAGTTTAAATGCCCATGACAAGTAAAATCAGCAGTGTTTAGCAGCTGCAGATGGTACACGTGTATTTTATCAGCTATTCAAATGCACAACCATAGGCAATATGATTTTGGTGACCTGTTGATCAATAACTAATAAATTTCCAACCACCATAAATTAAAACCATCCTCTGATTCCCCTTGTAGTTCCCATTAGAGAAAATTTGCTGTTAAAGTTGTACACAGAAGCCTTTGTGTTATGTGTAGGAGATACATTCCCGCAGACACAAAGATGAATACTTTCTTTACACTCTACTCCTTAGTGAGCTATTCCATATTACTGTTCATGTGTGATAAAGAGTATGTTTTTTAAAGAATCTATGCCACTAATTGAGAGCATCTAGTAACTTTAGCCTTTTTGCATTAATCAAGACTTGTTTGCCTAGCTCGCTGCAAAAATCAAGCAATGAAATAACTAAGTAACGCAACAAGAAAAAACCTGACTCACCTCTCACCCCAAATCGCCACTTTCCCCTAGGGGGCGACACCACCTTGCTGACTTGAGAAGTTTATTTCACAGAGAGGAGCTATAACTCACTTTAATTTGCCCAGCACAGGTGGTTAAATACTGATTCTGAAAGGAAACTATTTGGAAGGCTTTGGAAAGCCTTTCTGCCTGAATAGCTAATTTCTACTCTCACTTTACTAAGTTTAAACTCAAACTCAACCTTTAAAATCAACCCAAACCTTCTGTTAATGTTCCATAAGGACTTCTGCTTTAAATATAAACATTTTTATGATGATCTAATATTCCCTCATCTTATTTACACCACTTACCAAAATCAATATATTAGGTTATGGTAAAGAACACGGAAAGCAAATGAATAAAAGAAGTGATCCGGATGGAGCAAAATTAACTGGGAAACTACATTATGTGAGAGATTTCTTAAATCAAACTGTAGAGTATGGGGATGTCTTCAAAGTGCTCTTGGAGAGAACTCATGGGAAGACAGAAAGGTACAGAGATGTAATGAGACTACCCAGCCTGTAAAAGGAGCAGAGCTTCAATTACAGGAATTGAAAGAGTCAGGGCAAGCCAATTATGCCTCCTTTTTATAAGGCTAGATTTTCCTTTGCTTTGATATTTTTGGACTTAATAGAACACCAAAAAAAAAAAAAAATGCAGGATCTGGGTCACAGTCAGTGGACTCCTTGGGCAAGTTGACTGTCTCAGCAAGGGCATTGGGCTTGATCTCCTATGGCTATTTTCTGCCTCACAGAAACTTTGAACACACTGCCTTCTTTGGAGATTCTTAGCACATATGACCACATATGACCACATATGACCACAGCCATACCAAATGCAGATAGAGTACACTCTGTCCCCACAAAAGATGTTTTTGTTTCTGGGAGGATATATCATTCTAATCTACTGTTCAAGACGAATTCCAGATAAATAAGTAACTCATTGCTAATGTTCTTACAATCTGTGGTGCAAAAATATATATTTCTTGAAGCATATTTTTATGCCTAATTATTTACTTTCTATTTTTGTATAGAATCTTAAGCAAACTAGATCAGTTAAGTGCATGCATAAATATGTCTATGTGTAAATACTTATGTATGCCATATGTGTGTATGGGTGGCCATTAGTAATATATGTATACTATTACATATATGCATACATAAATAGTAAATATGCACTAAATTTAATAAGAAAAATAACTACATTAATGTATTAAGTAAAAATCTGCTATCAGAACTGTACATTTTCTATTTAATTAAGATGGTTTCTTCTTAGGAATAATATGACCCAAAGGAATATAAAAGAAACTATTAATGCTCAATTTTAAATTGCTAAGCCAACTCATGAAAAAGGAATCCTAATTCAGTGTTTCTGGGAATGTAAAATAGTTCAGTCTTTATGGAAATCACTGTGGATTTTTCTTATAAAACCTTAAGTGGAATTATCATAGAACCCAGCTATGCCACTCCTGGGCATATGCCCAAAGGACTTTATATATCACCACAGAGATATGTGCACATCCACATTTATTGCTGCTCAATTCACAATCCAAAGGAACAGGAATCAACCTGGATGTCAATCACCCGATGAATAAATTACAAAATGTTCTGTATTCACAAAATGAATTTTATTCAGCATTAGAGGGAAAATGAGATTACGAAATTTGAAGGGAAATAGATGGAAATAGAAAATATTATTTTAAGTGATGTGATTCAGGCTCAGAGATATGAGCCCCACATTATTTTTCTCATGCAGTGCCTAGCTTCTAATTTTTACGTATGTGCGTAATTGTGTGGCAGTGTATAGGGGTAAAGGCCAAGAAACTCAAGGGGACCACGTGAAGAGAATAAAGATGTTTTGCTTTAATCGGGGAGGGGAGGACAATATGACCACGCGACATGCGACTTGAAAGTGGAAGGGAGACACTTACAGAGGAGGAGTCCAAGTTAAGGGGACTGAGGGATAAAATCCAAAGGAGGGGGTGTGGGTGGGTGAGAGCGAAACGAAACTAAATGTGCATGAAAATCTAGTCACTTGCATGACAATTAAAAACTAAAATTAGTTTTTAGAAAGACAATGCTTTCTAAAATTGTAAGCAAAATTTTCAGAGGTGGCAAAAAAAAAATTCAAATTTAAACCAACCTAACTAATTTAAGGGCGAAATTCATTATCTATATTATCCCGGCAGGTTTGGTGGTTTCTTTGTGAGGGCCACCTGCTTTTCCTTTTGACTTGTCACTCTGGGTGCTCACACTTATACCCACCACCCTGGCCTTGGGCATGCTATTGTTTGAGAGCATTGTGCTTTTCAAAGGGATGTGTGTGGGGTCACTCTTAGGCCACGGTCAGCTGCTATAATAATTACAAGGGCTGTTATCCAGTGAGAGCTTTTTTGGCGGGTTGCCACCAGAAGGCTACAACTTGCATTCAAAGTTTATTTTCATTAAGCTGTTGGGGCTTGCCATTCTGTTTAAAACGAGATTTAAATCCAGCCAAAAAACAAAAACCAACCAACCAAACAAAAAACCTAATGTAAGCATTACAGAAACCCACAACTATAGAACATTTTCCTGAATTCTTATTAAAAATTCAACTAACTGATTGTCTTAAAGACTAACACAAATCTGGACATTGCCCGTACTTATATTTCTGATGTGAATTATTAACATGTTTATATATAAACTGTGGTGTATTTTCTCTCTTTTTTGTAAAATTAATTAATTTATTATTTATTTGAGTGTATGTCTGTGAGTACACCCCACATGTGAGCAGTGTCTAAGGACACCAGAGGTTGTCAGACCTTCTGGGATCGGAGGGAAGACCACGAGAGCCATCCCACACGAGTGTCGCGAAACCAATTTGTATCTTTTGGATGAGCACCAAATGCTCTTACTCACTGAGGCGTCTCTCAGCCCCAAATATGACGTGTTTTAGAGCCAGATATCTTTATGAGCAGCAAGATTTATAATACTATATATCATCTGATGTTTATTTTGCTATAAAACCAAGCAGAAAATTAAAAAAATATAAAGTGTATAGAGGAAGGGTATTTCCTTGTTGTAGCAACATTCTCTTTATTTTGCAGTCACCTTATATCTGTTGTAGGACATATTCTGATAAACATCATTTTTAAATAAAAAGCTGACTGTACTTTAGAAACCTCGCTCATGAAGTATAATAGAATTTTTCTTTACAATGAATGTTTCTTGTGCAATGCATCTTTATCATAGCCTTTTCCTTTACCCCACTCCCCCCAGATCCTCTCCACCTCCCTCCTTACAATCAGTCAAAAGTATTTCTTGGGTAAAATCTATTTTGTTATTTCACTACAAATCAATATGAACCTAGCTATACTGTGACACTTTGCCTCTTATTGATTATATACACCATTTGCTAGGAAGACATTTAGTCATCAATTTAGGAAATATATATGTTATAGTTAGTCAATGATACCTAAATGATCTAAGAAGTTTTCTTAATCGTTTTTCTTAATGTACCTTGGCAATGTCAAACAAGAGGAGGTATGAAATGATACCAGGAATCCAAAAGAAAATTTTACTGACCTGCAGTTTTCAGGTGTTATAAGATCATTGATTAAATAAGTCTTTTTATTACATTTATATTGGAATTTAATCCATCTTTATCAGAGAAGATAGAAGTAGAAAACTCTTAACGAGGTACAAGGTTGATGATATGAGGATTATACATTCAGTTAGGTTAATTTAGGAACTAGAACTTCACTATTCCATTGTCTCTATTCTATGTCTCTATTCTACGTAAGTATTTCACACACATAGAGTTTTATGAGTGTTCTTTCAGCAAAAACCATAAGAATTTATGTTTATACATATGCTAATTGCCCTAATTTGACTTTTCAGGAAATATATACACATTGTCTACATATTATATTGTACCCCACACATAAGTAAAATAATTATGTGTTAACACAGAGACACTACAGTATATATTGCTGCTCTCAAATGCCAATAAATATCATGTGCTTCTGTTTTCTTGCTAGGAAGACAACACCAACAGCAGCAACAACAAAAGGGAAGGCTTTTATTTTCTTGTATCTCAAACTTTTATACACACCCTGTATTGTTTGTTTGTGTGAGTCCAAAAAACTTAAAATAAAAAGAACTTCTATCTAAATGAAACACATTTGTGTGGGCCTGTGTATGTGTGTGCACTTGTAAATATTCATATGAAATCTACACAATATAAAATATGGAAAGTTGGTTGACCTTGCTGTCAAAGTGTATTATTTATCTGAAGCATGGTGATGATAAAAGTAAACTGAGCTGATAATTTTGAATCTTGCACAAGGAACCACAAAGATGCAAAAGTAAGCAGAACTAGTGTCTATTAATAGTCTATACCATCTGAGCACAATGCATCCATAGGTGGGCATCCCTTGGGTATGGTGACACCTGTGAAGCATTGGCAAAGGAAGCCTGGCCACTTTCCTCCTCTCCTCTCCTCCCCTTTCCTCTTCTGTCCTCCCCTCCCCTCCCCTATCCTCCCCTCCCCTCCTCTCTTTTCCCCTCTCCTCCCCTCCTCTCTCCTCTCCTCCCTTCCGCTTCCCTCCCCTCCCCTTCCTTCCCTTCCCCTTCCCCTCTCCTCTTCTCCTCTCTCCTCTCCTCCCATCCCCTCCCTCCCCTCCCCTCCCCTCTCCTCTCCTTTCCTCTCCTACCTTCCCCTCCTCTCCCCTATCCTCTCCTCTTCTCTCCTCCCCTCCTCAACTCCCCCCTCTCTCTCTCAGTCTCTCTCTCCTGTCCTCCCCTCTCCTCTCTTCCCCTCCCCTCTCCTCTCCTCTCTGCCATTGTTTCACTCTGAAACATACTGCCAATCCCTTAGGCCTCCATACTAACTTCCTGGACACTCCCACCACCTGCCACTCATTTGTATACCTGAGGAGCATCCATTTTTAAACCTAGTTCTATGGAGATCTTTAGGGCTTTGTGAAGCCCCATGAAAATAAGTCATCAAGGTTGCAGTTTCTGGGAACTCTGAAGAGCACAAACTAGGGCAAAGCAGCCCAAAAGGGGAAATTTTTTTATAAATGATAGATGTTTATGTTCTGTGAAATTAACAGTCCTTTATTTAATCTCATTTGACTATAAATAAACAAAAGAAAATCAAATTGTCATTAAGCAGCTTAAGATAATCAAATAAGCCTTACATTTAATAGTTATACACATTCAAGGATACTCGGGTTATATTAGCAACATATGAAATGCAAAGGTTCATGTGTGCATTCAGAACAATGTATAACTTTCCCAGACTAAAGTGACATGGCTTTGCTCTATTTCAGCTACTGCAGACAAAATACATATGCATAATTCAAAGCATACCTCCTAAAAACATAAGGATATTAGCACCAAACAGCATTATAATGTTACTCCTAAAAGAATATCTATTTATACATAGTTTTAACTTGTTTTGGCTATAGTCACAAACAAGGAACTGTCACTGAAACTGAGCAGTACCATCTCATTTAATAGTATTGATGCTTAGAGGCAGGACCTGACAGTACAATGCTATGTAGGAAATGTCCTTCAAAACTTAGGATTCTCCCCTTTGAAATAAGAGCCCGTGAATCACGGATAACAGTCCCGTGTGTACATGCGGGTGCCTCCTCTTCAGGGGCTCTCACTCAGTGATACTGAGGTATTTGCTTAGTGGCAAACAGTTGTAGTTCTTAACTTACCAATGTGTAAGGTATAAAAGGAAAGTAAGTAATTATGGTTTAAAAACAATTTTATTAGAATTTAAAAGGAATATCCCAGGTCAAGCAAACCAACTCTTGACAACTTCCCAGAAGCAGAGACAGCGTTTAGCCAACAGGATAGTCAGTCTCCTGAGGCAAGCAGGCACGCGGCGAGAGAGAGAGAGAGAGAGAGAGAGAGAGAGAGAGAGAGAGAGAGAGAGAGAGAGAGAGAGAGTAAATATTAGGGAAATCCAAGAAGAAATAGAAATAAAAGATAAAGTTATACTTTCCTGAGTAATTCAGAAAACTGGGCTTGCTTACCAAGCTGCATGCCTGTGCTTGTGTAAGATGCTGCTCAAATATATTCTTATTTGTTGATGTCATTAGAGGGACTTCAAACTAGAGTAGAATTTGGAGAAACTCGGTTTCTGTTTTCTTAGAATTGCAGGCTGTAAGGATGCCACTTGAGTGACAGTGACTGTCAATAAGCCTTAATGTTTGACAAGTGCCAGGGGGTATAAGACAAGGCGAGGCGACTGTATTTCATTATGTTGTCATCCCAAGTGCAGAGAAAACACCCAGAGCAACACACGGTAGTGATAATTAACTGCTTCTTAAAGTGTTGTGCTTTCTAAACACACTTACTAGTAACTTTAGTTTTCAAGGCTCATTTTTTTTTGAAAAACATTGCAAGAAAATCCTAAAACACAAAAAGTATTATTTTTTTTATCCATTGAAATAAAGAAGAACCCAGCTGTGATACCTATGATCTACAAAAATAAATATCACAGTCTTTCAATAAATATCATAGTCTTATCATATAATGCCAAGGGTATATTAGTGGCTCATATATTCTGGTGATAGTCAATAGAAAATCATGCCTAATACTGGAAACCTAACCAACAACCTAGAGTTAGTAAATTCATGGATCTTAGAGAAGAATCTACAACCACCAATTTGCTCATCTATCACAATCCTTAGCTGCATTCTAAATATTTGTCCTTATACCAACAGATAATTTGGAAGAGCCAGAGAATCCAGGGTTTGCTGAGACCATGTCTCTTAGAAATGTCAGGAGCGATGCCCATAAAGTTTCACCAACATGATTGCCTAAATATGAGGTGAAAAAGGGCAACAGCCATAGACAAGGCAAACTGGATGGGGGATTTCCCATAAGGCATCAGCTCTATACAGAGAACTGCAGGCAACTAAGAAGCGCACAGTGAGAATAGCAGTCTTTCCTGGGGAAGAGCACACCCATTGTACAGAGGCATTCCTTTCACACTCAAATGAATTGTTCCCAAACCATTAAAAAGGAAAGACATTTGTCTACTTTTTCTTTATAGCTTTCTTTTTTTTTTTTTTTGTCTTTTTTTTTATTTGATATAATTTATTTACATTTCAAATGATTTCCCCTTTTCTAGCCCCCCCCTCCCCGAAAGTCCCGTAAGCCCCCTTCTCTTCCCCTGTCCTCCCTCCCACCCCTTCCCAGTTCCCCGTTCTGGTTTTGCCAAATACTGTTTCACTGAGTCTTTCCAGAACCAGGGACCACTCCTGCTTTCTTCTTGTATCTCATTTGATGTGTGGATTATGTTTTGGGTATTCCAGCTTTCTAGGTTAATAACCACTTATTAGTGAGTGCATACCATGATTCACCTTTTGAGTCTGGGTTACCTCACTTAGTATGATGTTCTCTAGCTCCATCCATTTGCCTAAGAATTTCATGAATTCATTGTTTCTAATCTATTCGTAAGTAAAGAACTATTGTCCTGTTTGCCACTAAGCAAACATTTCAAAGTCCCTGGTTACAAAGCCTAACAGAGAAACCAGCAATTTGCAAATAAATCTGTTCTCACTGCTTCGTGGCTGCTCCTATTTCAAAAGGGAGAATCCTGAAGTTTTGAGACGCATTTTGTACACCTCATTTTACTGTGAAGTCCTACCCTCCAACATCAGTACAACTAAATAAGAAGGCATGGTTCAATTTAGATGGTAGTTCCATGCTGCTGGATATGAACCCATTATCCAATAGTAAATACTTTGCCCTGTAAACACACACACAAGCCCACAAGTTATACTTTTCAGAGTGGGAAGGTCCTATGTAAGTATTTTGGAATATTTATGTATGCATACACATATTATATATGTATATAACTACAATTAATGGAAAAGATGCTTTGAATTTGGAAGAGACCAGGGAAAGGAATATAAGAAGGGTTGCAGGAAGAGAAGGAGACTGGAAAATGATGTAGTTTGGAAAGTAGAGGCAGGAAGATCTCTCTGAGTTCTAGACCACCCTAGTCTACAGAGTGAGTTCCAGAACAGACAGGGCTAAACAGAGAAACACTGCATCAGAAAACAAAGACAGTCCTTTACCGAACTCTTCCATGGCTGTGAGTATCTGCATCTGTCTCAGTCAGCTGCTGGTGCTGGTAGTAGGGGGCGGGTGAGGGAGGGAGTGAGGAGGGATGGAGGGTGGGGGAGCACTTTTCCAAAAGCAAAGGGGAGGGGGGATGTGGTGAAGAACTCTGAGATGGGGGACTAGAAATTGCGGCAATATATGAAATGCAAATAAATAGAATAATTTAATAAAAACAATACAAACAAACAAACAAAAACCAAACAAAAATGGCTTTGGTTTGTGGACATTTGTAGACATAACACTGTTTGTCTAAGACTTTAAATCTTAGCACTTAGAGAGACTGGTGGATCTCTGCAAGTTCCAGGCCTGACTGGTCTATACAGTGAGTTCCAGATGAGGCAAAACTTCATATTGAGACACTGTATCAAGACATCAAAAATTGGGTGAAGTGTGTCTCTACTTCCATTTCCCAATGGCCAATCCTTTAAGCTAAGGTACATGTCCTTTGCTCTTAAACTGTTTGGTGTGTATTTTGGAGAAATTGTTGGAGTTCTGGGATGATTGTTATCTCATCTTAAAATCTTCATGTTTTCAATGATTCAGACTAATATGTAAATTAGGTAGAGGAAACTCATTAGAAAAATCAAACTCACACTCATACTGAGTTTGTAACAGTCTAACTGAAGATGTATTTGTGATAAAGTGAGAGTATTGGTGGGGAGGAGGAGGAAACCACGGAAGGGCAGTGAGTGAATCTCATGTGAATGTGTACTGTTAGCAGGCAGGGCCAATCCAAGGACCTCAGTGCCTCAGCCCCATGGGAGTTGGGAAGCCTTCTGCAGCTGAGGCTTAGAAGGATGGTCACATCTTCCTCTGATTGTACGGATGTTGAGAGTATGTGCAGAAAATTTCCATCATAAGCTTCTTCCCATGGTTGTTTACAGCCTGAATATTCTTCCCCTACAGAGAATGCTTTGACCTCAATTAGCTAAATAAATCTTATTTATTTGTATGTAATAACACTAGCATCTGGTTCAGCTCTTTGCAACAACCTGACTTTCCTGTTCAAATGTAGCGTGCTGGAGCTTCTCCATCAGCGCTTCTAAACTTTCTCTGTGTCTGGTGGCTTCTCTCTATCCATGTGTCTGTCCTTTCTTCTTTCCTTCACTGGCCTAGTTAAGTAAATACCCAAAGCTGTGTAGAATATGGCAGAGAAAGGGGTCTGGTGGCCAGGAGAGAAATCTGTTCCCAGTTCAGCATATCTTAAACATACAAATAAATAAAATAAATCAAGGATCCACAAACAAGAGAAGATTTTCAGTATTTGCTTTTCTGAGTGAAATATGTTGGTTTTCCAAATGATTCTTCTACTATAGGACATGATTTAGTATATGAAAAACTGAATAAAGTAAAATAAAGTAAAATATCATAATGTATATATGTATTTACTTATGTATGTATGCATGCCACATTTTCTTTATCTGTTCATCTATTTACAGACACCAGGTCTTTGATGTTGTTTGGTTTGTTAGTATTTAGTTTTAAGAGTCACTTGTAGATCCTATGCATTAATAAATTCTATTTTTGGTGTGCAGGGATGTCTTAGTCAGGGTTTCTATTCCTGCACAAACATCATGACCAAAAAGCAAGATGGGGAGGAAAGGGTTTACTGAGCTTACACTTCCACGTTGCAGTTCATCACTAAAGGAAGACAGGACTGGAACTCAAGCAGGTCAGGAAGCAGGAGATGATGCAGAGGCCATGGAGGGATGTTTCTTACTGGCTTGCTTGCCCTGGCTTGCTCGGCCTGCTCTCTTATAGAACCCAAGAATACCAGCCCAGAGATGATACCACCCACAAGGGGCCCTCCCCACTTGATCACTAATTGAGAAAATGCCCCACAACTGGATCTCATGGAGGCACTTCCCCAACTGAAGCTCCTTTCTCTGTGATAACTCCAGCCTGTGTCCAGCCAGTACAAGGGAACAAAGATGTGCTTTCATCTTCTTTTATGCAAAAGCAGAGTAGCAGCACTGACAATCACTTGCCTGTTCTCCTGCCATATCTTCTAATGTTGCCCCACGTTCTAGTTGACATCTGATAAGAGCGCAAAACAGCTCTCTGGAAATCTTCTGTTTGGTTTGGGGGTGAATTGTTGATATTGTTAAAAATCCCAACAAATGTATGTGTTCACAGAATCAAGTTAGTACAACTGTGGAATGATACATATTCTAGATTATAGTTCATTTCAAGGTAAATGTTACCCTAATATAATGCTGATATATAATTTCTTATTCATAGAGAACGTTCCAGTTTTCAGTAAAGAATGCTGTAGCACCAACTGATAGTGGATATTAAGTAAAACTACAATAATTTTAAAGTACAATTTATATCACACATAGTTCTAATTCTATGTTAATAAATGTGATTTTCAGAAAAAGGAAACAAATCTTAATTGTATGTCTATTCTTCATCCTGTTCCTATTTGCATCTGGTATTTAAATCCCTGCTTTTGTTAAATATATGGGATCTCATTCAATAAATTCAACCTATTGTTGGTATTTATAGGGGAAAGTAACCTGCCTTTCCAAGTATAGAAAAGGAAAAAGGTTGTAGTAAAAGGTCAGTACCTTAGGCATTCAGTCTGGTGGTCTCCTTATTTCTTCATGGACTAAGCATTAAGTTGAACAGCCTCAAAGTTTGAACAGGTGAAGTGTCACTTTGCTATGTTACATAAGCAAACATGTAAATTAAGTAGGCAGTGCCAAAAGGAAAAAAGTCCACTGATATGAAAAAGGAGTAAGTCCCATCAAAATTGTTTGTCAGTTACAGTATTTCTTAAATGCTTCAAGATTATCCTTTCTGTCTTAATAGCATGGAGAACATATATACTGGCTAGACTGCAGACAGAGGTTGTCAAAGAATAGTTTCTGTTGTCACAGTCAGCACCTGTCAGTGCCTTAAAAAAGATCTATAATAAGAACTCAAAATATATATGTTTTTGTGAAGATGTACAAGTGTTCATTTCTCTGGGAGCATGGCCAAGAATGCAATTGCTAAGTCAGATGCTAAGTGTATGTGTTTACATTTAAAGTGCTAGGCTTTTCCTAAAGTATCGATACCACTTTAAGTTTCTAACAGTTATATCTGAGAGGTTTGCATTTCACAGGCAGAAAACAGATAATATGGTCTACATAAAATTTTCCAGAACACAGAGAGTTGATGTCATTCTTTATTCTGAAGATATCTGCCCCTCACACCCCTAATTTGCTTTAGTTAGCTCAGTCAGTGGAGCATAAAGACAAGAAAAACAATAAGTCAGTGTTTAGAACAATTGACTGATTACGAATTGTAGATAATCTTAGCACAGCTGATATCAAACTACCCATATGACTCTACTGAAAAACAAGCAAACTAATAAAACAAGGAAGAGAAACACAGGTAGTCCTCACAAGATGGCATATGCCTACTCCTACACACTGCTGCACATTGTCGAACACACACAACAAACACATGCATGCATGCATACACACATACATGCTTAAGCATATGTCTTCACAGGAATCACATACACATTCAATAACCCTAAGAATATAGTTGGATGAAGAAATAAAATAGTACCATGAATTTACTAGCATAGTATCATAATCATACAAAGATATAAAATTAGTGTAGATAATATATTTTGGAACTAAATAGTTTACATAAAAGAATAAAAGAAATTGAACATTGCTTTCACTTAATATTTTGAGGTAGTTGGGTAATGAGTGAATTTAGATTTTCTAATTGTTTTATTCAATAATTCCAGTTCACCTCAATGATAGATATATTTTTAAAACATACCTTCAAGTTTAAATATTATAATTGAGATAGCAAATTGTATGAACAAAGTTTATAGACAAGCAGAATATGGTAAGTGGTGATGGAGCACAAATTTACTTCAGAAACATTGTTATTTGTTTTAAATACAAATTTACAACCTTAAAGGTCACATGGGGTCAATCAAAGGTGGTCTGGGAGAGAATATTCCCCCTGTCTCAAATTCTTATCAAAGAGACTTCATGTGTATCCATGTTTATGAGAGAACAGTTAAATATAGCCAAGCTGACTCCATGACTTTTTAATCTGACAATTTGGGAGGCTAGGCCTAAATTTCT
The DNA here is from genome assembly GCF_947179515.1 of Apodemus sylvaticus. Lineage (NCBI taxonomy): Eukaryota > Metazoa > Chordata > Mammalia > Rodentia > Muridae > Apodemus > Apodemus sylvaticus. The sequence goes on from NC_067473.1 coordinate 49,068,962, forward strand.
GTTTCCCAGAACTGGAAATGTCCAAAACAAGTCAATTCCAGATAAAAAAATGACCCCCCCATGGGCAGCCAACCAGGAAGCTGCCCCACCAACCTAGCCTGAGCCAACCTCAAACAGACACCCAAACAGGCTGTAGAAGCTGCCCAGCCACCTAGCTTGAACCAAGTGTAGTTAATCAGCAAAATTTCCTCGAATCCTCCAGAGCCTTAATCAATCTCAAAGATACCTATACCCCTTGAGAGAGAGCCAACCAATCAAGGCAAAGAAAGGTAAAGTCACCCACTCCTATCCTAACAGGCTTTATAATGACCCAGCAGAGGCCACGCCTCTGTCTTCCATCGTCGAGTTTGGTGTATTCTTGCAGAACAAATGCTCTTCGCTGTTGTGTAGTATTCGAGTCTGAGGTATCATTCTTCGGAAATCACAGGTTTGTATAAATTACATTTATACTTATGATAGACAAGTTCTGGAGCATCATCTTGGAGCTGTGAAGGGAAATCACGATCACGTTGGCAAGGTGATCTGAGTCTGGATTCTACTTGTTGAAAAGGGCACTTTTAGCGTCTCGATATCTTCAGATCAATATCCCTCCATCGTCATTAATAAGCTTAAGCGAAAGCGTACGGGAAAGAGACAGTTTTTCAAAGTCCCCTCTCTGCTCTGGGTTTGCCTTTTCAAAGGTGTAGTATATCACAAAAGCCAGAAATTTTCTGGCTGAGCATCAATACCATTGCTTATGACGCCAATCGACCCACACAAAGCCATATTGAATGTTGCCAAATGAAAAATACATCCAACCATCAAGTTACTAAGAAGGTGTCAAGTGGGGATGATAATGTGTAATGATTGGGCAATGAATCTCTGAGAGGGAGCGAAGCGTTGGCCATTTTCCCCCCCGGAAGGAACTAGGAGTCTAGTGAGCATAAGGTCGCCCCACAGGAAGTGACATATTTTTAGGGCTTTAGAGAAAATAGGTAAGTGACACATTTTTGTTCATGATGTCTTTGGTTACTTTGCTCTTTCTGGATTTGAAGGGGGTGGGGTAAGAAGGATGTTAATACCTATGTATACATAGAAACTTCTAGAATAAAACACCATTGGTGGTTGAAATAAAAAAAAGAAAAAAGAAAAGAAAAGAAATTTTATGTCTCGAAACATTTCACTTTAATGAACTAGATAAGATTTTTTATAAATGCAAATTTTGTGTTATAAATTATGGAGAGATTAAATATTATCAAAATGCTGTGTGTATCACACTTTAAAGACCATCATCAGAAAGTAAATCTCTACCTTGTCTATGAACCATTAATTTTTTCTCTTCATTAAACATATTATTTACAGTATAGCTGCTTAGTGAAAATTAGCATAATTAAGGGCAAATTAACAAGGAAATAGAAATAATGAACATTATTCATTAATACATTTTTTGAAGTATGCTTTATCAGAGTAAATGTACTCCTTAAACCCTTTGCTTTCATGCTTCATTTGGTCTATAATTATTTGTGAACTATTTTTATTTTTAATGGACTTCCTGGAAACAGCAATTGGTATTATTTCACTACTAGACTTAACTCAGCAGTGAAGATAGGATAATGAAAATTATGGTTTTTTGAGAAATACCATTTAGCAGAGGAGGCACTTTTTATTATATATGAATTAATGTAACAAAATACTGCTAGGCAGGTTGGACAGTAAATGCAGAAACAAGGACGGGTTTCCTTTTTGCTGTGGTTTCTGCATGTTTTATGTGCAGATGTTTTTTTGATGATCTTTAGGTTATTACAGGAAGTGTTTGGAGCAGATACAACAACAAAGTCAATAGTGCACAGACAGCCTAGGGTCATGTGAGTAGATTTGTTATCTTGACCTTTAGCTCCAAATGTCTGGTCCTATTTTACCATAATGAAAGCAAATGTACTTATTCATAATACAACAAGGCACAAGGACAGATAACTTTGCTGTAACTACGGTAACTATTAACACCTCAAAGTTTGGTTGTAATTTGGGAGTCCAAATTAGTTTGGGTTGCTCTAAAGATTACTTTGTCCCCATGTTAATGCCATGACCCTATAACCCATTTCCCCCGTACAACCAGTCTCTGCTTCATTGTCATACTCAGGCTGATAGATTATTTTCAAATCCAAATAAATAAAGAAGCTCAGTAAGTTAAATATAAATAGGTTACAGGCTTAATTAACCCTATCAAGAAGATAAGACTGGAAAGAATTGTTAAAGGGCGAGCTTAGTATTATTTTTTATTTTTTTTATTCGATATAATTTATTTACATTTCAAATGATTTCCCCTTTTCTAGCCCCCCCACTCCCCGAAAGTCCCGTAAGCCCCCTTCTCTTCCCCTGTCCTCCCTCCCACCCCTTCCCACTTCCCCGTTCTGGTTTTGCCGAATACTGTTTCACTGAGTCTTTCCAGAACCAGGGGCCACTCCTCCTTTCTTCTTGTATCTCATTTGATGTGTGGATTATGTTTTGGGTATTCCAGTTTTCTAGGTTAATAACCACTTATTAGTGAGTGCATACCATGATTCACCTTTTGAGTCTGGGTTACCTCACTTAGTATGATGTTCTCTAGCTCCATCCATTTGCCTAAGAATTTCATGAATTCATTGTTTCTAATGGCTGAATAGTACTCCATTGTGTAGATATACCACATTTTTTTGCATCCACTCTTCTGTTGAGGGATACCTGGGTTCTTTCCAGCATCTGGCAATTATAAATAGGGCTGCTATGAACATAGTAGAGCATGTATCCTTATTACATGGTGGGGAATCCTCTGGATATATGCCCAGGAGTGGTATAGCAGGATCTTCTGGAAGTGAGGTGCCCAGTTTTCGGAGGAACCGCCAGACTGATTTCCAGAGTGGTTGTACCAATTTGCAACCCCACCAGCAGTGGAGGAGTGTTCCTCTTTCTCCACACCCTCTCCAACACCTGCTGTCTCCTGAATTTTTAATCTTAGCCATTCTGACTGGTGTAAGATGAAATCTTAGGGTTGTTTTGATTTGCATTTCCCTAATGACTAATGAAGTTGAGCATTTTTTAAGATGCTTCTCCGCCATCCGAAGTTCTTCAGGTGAGAATTCTTTGTTTAACTCTGTACCCCATTTTTTAATAGGGTTGTTCGGTTTTCTGGAGTCTAACTTCTTGAGTTCTTTATATATATTGGATATTAGCCCTCTATCTGATGTAGGATTGGTGAAGATCTTTTCCCAATTTGTTGGTTGCCGATCTGTCCTCTTGATGGTGTCCTTTGCCTTACAGAAACTCTGTAACCTTATGAGGTCCCATTTGTCAATTCTTGCTCTTAGAGCATATACTATTGGTGTTCTGTTCAGAAACTTTCTCCCTGTACCGATGTCCTCAAGGGTCTTCCCCAGTTTCTTTTCTATTAGCTTCAGAGTGTCTGGCTTTATGTGGAGGTCCTTGATCCATTTGGATTTGAGCTTAGTACAAGGAGACAAGGATGGATCAATTCGCATTCTTCTGCATGCTGCCCTCCAGTTGAACCAGCACCATTTGTTGAAAAGGCTATCTTTTTTCCATTGGATGTTTTCAGCCTCTTTGTCGAGGATCAAGTGGCCATAGGTGTGTGGGTTGATATATTTTTTATGTACATTTCAAATGATTTCCCCTTTTCTGGGTCCCCATTCCCCGCAAGTCCCATAAGCCCTCTTCCCTCCCCCTGTTCCTCAATCTACCCCTTCCCACTTCCCTGTTTTGGAATTCCCCTATACTCTTGCACTGAGTCTTACCAGAATCAGGGCCCACTCCTCCATTCTTTTTGGACATCATTTAATTTGTGGATTATGTCTTGGGTATTCAAAGTTTCTAGGCCAATATCCACTTATCAGTGAGTGCATACCATAATTGATCATTTGAGACTGGGTTACCTCACTTAGTATGATGTTCTCCAGCTCCATCCATTTGTCTAAGAATTTCATGAATTCATTGTTTCTAATGGCTGAATAGTAGTCCATTGTGTAAATATACCACATTTTTTGTATCCATTCCTCCATTGAAGGACACCTAGGTTCTTTCCAGCTTCTGGCTACTACAAATAGGGCTGCTATGAACATAGTGGAGCACGTGTCCTTATTGCACGCTGAAGAATCCTCTGGATATATGCCCAGGAGTGGTATAACAGGGTCCCCAGGAAGTGTTATGCCCAGTTTTCTGAGGAACCACCAGACTGATTTCCAAAGTGGATGCACCATCTTGCAATCCCACCAGCAGTGGAGGAGTGTTCCTCTTTCTCCACATCCTTGCCAGCACCTGCTGTCTCCTGAGTTTTTGACCTTAGCCATTCTGACTGGTGTGAGGTGAAATCTCAGGGTTGTTTTGATTTGCATTTCCCTAATGATTAATGATGTTGAACATTTCTTAAGGTGTTTCTCAGCTCTCCGAAATTCTTCATGTGAAAATACTTTGTTTAGCTCCGTACCCCACTTTTTAATGGGGTTATTTGGTTCTCTGGGTTCTACTTTCTTAAGTTCTTTGTATATATTAGATATTAGCCCTCTGTTGGATTTAGGGTTGGTGAAGATCCTTTCCCAATCTGTTGGTTGACGTTTTGTCCTTTTGACAGTGTCCTTTGCCTTACAGAAACTTTGCAGTTTTATGAGGTCCCATTTGTCAATTCTTGATGTTAGAGCATAACCTATTGGTGTTCTATTCAGGAACTTTTCCCCTGTGCCCATGTCCTCCATGTTCTTCTCCAGTTTCTTTTCGATTAGTTTCAGTATGTCAGGTTTTATGTGGAGGTCCTTGATCCATTTGGAGTTGAGCTTAGTACAAGGAGATAAGAATGGATTGATTTGCATTCTTCTGCATGCTGACCTCCAATTGAAGTAGCATCATTTGTTGAAAAGCCTATCTTTTTTCCAATGGATGCTTTCAGCTCCTTTGTTGAAGATCAAGTGACCATAGGTGTGTTGGTTCATTTCTGGGTCTTCAATCCTATTCCATTGATCTGCTTGCATGATATTGTACCAATACCATGTAGTTTTTATCACTATTGCTCTGTAGTAAAGTTTAAAGTCTGGGATACTGAATCCCCCTGAAGTTCTTTTACTGTTGAGAATAGTTTTAGCTATCCTGGGTTTTTTGTTATTCCAGGTGAATTTGAGAATTGCTCTTTCTAGCTCTATGAAGAACTGGGTTGGGATTTTTATGGGGATAGCATTGAATCTGTAGATTGCTTTTGGCAAGATGCCCATTTTAACTATATTAATCCTGCCAATCCACGAGCATGGAGGATTTTTCCATTTTCTGAGATCTTCTTCGATTTCCTTCTTCAGAGATCTGAAGTTCTTGTCATATAGGTCTTTCACTTGTTTGGTTAGAGTCACCCCAAGATACTTTATGCTGTTTGTAGCTATTGTGAAGGGAGTCATTTCCCTAATTTCTTTCTCAGTCTGCTTATCCTTTGAATATATAAAGGCTACTGATTTGCTTGCATTGATTTTGTAACCAGCCACTTTGCTGAAGTTTTTATCAGCTGTAGGAGTTCTCTAGTAGGGTTTTTAGGGTCACTTAAGTATATGATCATATCATCTGCAAATAGTGATAGTTTGACTCCTTCCTTTCCAATTTGTATCCCTTTGACTTCCTTATGTTGTCTAATTGCTCTAGCTAGGACTTCCAGAACTATATTGAAAAGATATGGAGAGAGGGGGCAGCCTTGTCTAGTCCCTGATTTTAGTGGGATTGCTTCAAGTTTCTCTCCATTTAGTTTGATGTTGGGTACTGGTTTGCTGTATATTGCTTTTACTATGTTTAGATATGGGCCTTGAATTCCTGTCCTTTCCAAGACTTTTAGCATGAAAGGATGCTGAATTTTGTCAAATGCTTTTTCAGCATCTAATGAAATGATCATGTGGTTTTTTTTCTTTGAGTTTGTTTATGTAGTGGATAGCATTTATGGATTTCCTTATATTGAACCATCCCTGCATCCCTGGGATGAAGCCTACTTGATCATGGTGGATTATCATTTTTATGTGTTCTTGGATTTGGTGGGCAAGAATTTTATTTAGTATTTTTGCATCGATATTCATAAGGGAAATTGGCCTGAAATTCTCTTTCTTAGTTGGATCTTTGTATGGTTTTGGTATCAGTGTAATAGTGGCTTCGAAGAAGGAGTTGGGTAGTGTTTCTTCTGTTTCTATTTGGTGGAAAAGTTTGAAGAGTATGGTCTTAATTCTTCTTTGAAGGTCTGATAGAATTCTGCACTGAAACCATCTGGTCCTGTGCTTTTTTTGGTCGGAAGCCTATCTATGACCCCTTCTATTTCTTTAGGGGTTATGGGCCTGTTTAGATGGTCTATATGATCCTGGTTTAATTTTGGTAATTGGTATCTGTCTAAGAAAATGTTCATTTCCTCCAGATTTCCAGTTGTGTTTAGTACAGGTTTTTGTAGTAGGATCTGATGATTTTTTGAATTTCCTCGGTTTCTGTTGTAATATCTCTGTTTTCATTTCTAATTTTGTTAATTTGGATACTTTCTCTGTGCCTTTTGGTTAGCCTGGCTAAGGGTTTGTCTATCTTATTGATTTTTTCAAAGAACCAGCTTTTGGTTTTGTTGATTCTTTGTATGGTTCTCTTGGTTTCTACTTGATTGGTTTCAGCCCTGAGTTTGATGATTTCCTGTCTTCTTCTCCTCCTGGGTGAATTACTTTCTTCTTGTTCTAGGGCTTTCAGTTGTTCCGTTAATCTTCTAGTGTATGCCGTCTCGAATTTCTTTTTGGAGGTACTCAAAGCTATGAGTTTTCCTCTTAGCACTGCTTTCATTGTGTCCCATAGATTTGTGTATGCTGTGAGTTCATTTTCATTAAATTCTAAGAAATCTTTGATTTCTTTCTTTATTTCTTCCTTGACCAGGGTATCATTGAGTAGAGTATTGTTCAGTTTCCATGTGTATGTGTGCTTTCTGTTGTTTTACTGTTATTAAAGACCACTTTTACTCCATAGTGATCTGATAGGAGGCATGGGATTATTTCAATCTTCTTTTATTTGTTGAGGTCTGTCTTGTGACAAACTATATGATCTATTTTGGAGAAGGTACCATGAGGTGCTGAGAAAAAGGTATATTCTTTTGCTTTGGGATGAAAAGTTCTATATATATCTGTTAACTCCAATTGGTTCAAAGCTTCAATTAGTTTCACTGTCTCCTTATTTAGTTTCGGTTTTCCTGATTTGTCCATTGGTGAGAGTAGAGTGTTGAAGTCACCCACAATTATTGTGTTAGGTGCAATGTGTACTTTGAGCTTTAGTAAAGTTTCTTTTATGAATGAGAGTGCCCTTGTATTTGGGGCATAGATGTTCAGGATTGAGCGTTCTTCTTGTTGGATTTTTCCTTCGTCCAGCAAGTAGTGACCTTCCATGTCTCTTTTGATGACATTAGGTTGAAAGTCAATTTTATCTGAAATTAGAATGGCAACACTGGTTTGTTTCCTGGGACCATTTGCTTGTAGAATTGTCTTCTAGCCTTTTACTCTAAGGTAGTTTTTGTCTTTGACACTGAGGTGTGTTTCCTGTATGCAGCAAAATGTAGGGTCCTGTTTACGTAACCAGTCTGTTATTGAGGAATTGAGTCCATTGATGTTAAGAGATATCAAGGAGTAGTGGTTATTGCTTCCTATCATTTTTGATTTTAGTTTTATACTTGTATGGTTATCTTCTTTGGGTTTGATGAAAGAAGCTTAATATCCTGCTTTTTCCAGGGTATAATTTCCCTCGTTCTAATGGTGTTTTCCCCCTATTATCCTTTGTAGGGCTGGGTTTGTAGAAAGATATTGTGTACATTTGGTTTTGTCATGGAATATCTTGGTTTCTCCATCTATAGTAATTGAGAGTTTCGCTGGGTATAGTAGTCTCGGCTGGCATTTGTGTTCTTTTAAAGTCTGCATGAGCTGTGCCCAGGATCTTCTAGCTTTCATGGTCTCTGGTGAGAAATCTGGTGTAATTCTGATAGGTCTTCCTTCATATGTTACTTGCCCTTTTTCTCTTACTACCCTAAGTATTCTCTCTTTGTTTAGTACATTTGGGGTTTTGATTATTATGTGAAGGGAGATATTTCTGTTCTGGTCCAGTCTGTTTGGAGTTCTGTAGGCTTCTTGTATATTCATGGGCATCTCTCTCTTTAGGTTAGAGAAGTTTTCTTCCATAATTTTGTTGAAGATATTTGCTGGCCCTTTAAGTTGTAAATCTTCACTCTCATCAATGCGTATAATCCTTAGATTTGGCTTTCTTATTGTGTCCTGGATTTCCTGGATGTTTTGGGTTACAAGTTTTTGCATTTTGCATTTTCTTTAACTGTTGAGTCCATGGTTTCTATGGTATCTTCAGCATCTGAGATTCTTTCTTCTATCTCTTGTATTCTGTTGTTGATATTTGCATCTATGGTCCCTGATTTCTTCCCAAGGTTTTCTATCTCCAAAGTAGTCTCCCTTTGTGCTTTCTTAGTTGTTTCTACTTCTGTTTTTAGATCCTGGAAGTTTTTGCTCAGTTCAGTCATTTGCTTGTTTGTGTTTTCCTCTAATTCTTTAAGAGATTTTTGTGTTTCCTATTTCATGACTTCTGCCTGTTGATCAAAGTTCTCCTGTATTTCTTTAAGTGATTTTTGCGTTTCCTCTTTATTGGCTTTTGTATTCTCCTGAATTTCTTTCAATGATTTTTGTGTTTCTCTTGAAAGGGCTTCTAATTTTTGTTCCATTTTCTCCTGAATTTCTTTAAGTATATCCTTCATATGTTCCTGTACCAGCATCATGGCCAGTGATTTTAAATCCAAATCTTGTTTTTCTGGTGTGTTGGGGTATCCAGGACTTGCTATTGTTGGAGAATTGGGTTCAGATGCTGCCATAATGCCTTGGTTTCTGTTAGTAATGTTCCTATGTTTGCCTTTAGCCATCTAGTTCTCCCAGGTGTTATGTTAGATGGTCTTATTGTCACTGGCTGGTGCTTCAACCTACTGTGGATCTTTAAGGTTATTCTCTGCACCACTGGATGACTGGGTTTCCTCTGGCACAGATTACTGGTATGCTGCCTTCCTCTTTTGTGCCTTTGGAGCCCTTCTCAGTCTTGCCTCAAGCAATGTTATACTTAAGTTGTCAAGGTCTGTCTGCTCTATTATGGAGCGAAGATGTTGTGGGGGTCACTCCCTCTGTTTATATGATTCTCACATAGGTCACAGGTCCCGCGATGTGCTCAGTTCCTGAGTTCAGGCAGACCCCTGGTGGTTTGCACCACCAGAAATCTAAAGTTCAGGGTGATACAGTACCTAGTGCCCCTTTTCTGTCCTGGCAAGCAGCGAGTATGGCCGTGGGACTTCTCTCCTTCTGCAGCTCACTGGGCAGGATACAGGCCCTGCACCCCGTAGGCTGGCAGACAAACCGCTTATGTGCTCAGTTCCTGAGTGCAGGCAGACCCCTGGAGGTTTGCACCACTAGAGATCTAAGAGCTTAATATTATAATGTCTTTTTTTATTCAATGACAATAGATAACATTGTTAGTATGTCTATTTCAGATACATAGCCTTAAACAGTTGTATTTTTAAACATTTCAGTTTGCCTTTATTCATCTTTATCTGTTGGTTTTATTGGAGATATAAAATAAGATGCATTTGAGGTAAGCGACTTAAAACTATTTCTTTGCGCTTTTCAAAAATTTATCTCCTTTAAATACCAAACAGAAAATCAATGTTCTATTCAAACACTCTATTGCTATGGTAAAGGATCATGGAAGTATTTATTCTCTCATTATTTATAAAGGATTTAGTAATTCAAGATTATGTACTTTTTATTTTGGAGACTATTGTCATCTTCTCAAAGTTCATGAAAATTAGTTTCTTCTTTCCTTTATTCCATTTTCAAACTTTTGCCTTCACAATCTTTCACACCTTGGAAGCAGGTATTCCATTTCCTGAGTTGATCAAGAAACCATGTGTACTTGTGTGTGCATGCATGCATATGTATGTGTGTGTATGTGTGTGTTTGTGTATGTGTGTGTGCTATGCGTGCATGCATGTGCATGTGTGTGAGTGCATGTGTGTGTGTGTGTATTTGTGCATGCCTGTGTATGTGATCTGAACATTAGATCTGTGTATATCAATAATTGCATGTGTGTAAGGAGACCAAAGGCTGATGCTAGTTATATTCTTTTATTGTTCTCCATATGGTGCTAACTGGTTCATATTAGATGACTGGACAATCAACTCCAGAGAATCTCCTATCTTGTCCCCTCACTTGTCCTGTGTATCTCTTGCACCCTTAAAAGCTACAGACATGTGCCACTACCTTCAGCATTTAAATGGATGCTGAGAATCTGAACTCAAGTTCATATGCTTACATGGCACGCAAGTGCTTTACCCACTGAACAATCGAGCCACTGAGCGCCAAAATATAGCACCATCCTTTATTCTACCCTTCCGACAAACTTCTTCTATTATAACAACCTTAGCTGATATCAGTAAGCCTCACACATAGTCAAACTCTTCGCTACATTTTCTGATACCAATAGACCAAGAAATAATTAGAAAAGGGATATTTGCAATGCTGTTCTAATTTCCTATTTAGAGTTAGGTAGGGTATGAATTTTAAGTAAACCTGACTATAGTTGACAAAGTTCAGAAGTCATGTGCATCTAAAATCCAGACTTAAATTAGGAAAATGACACAGCTTACTTTAAATATTTGGGAGAACCATTTTATTTTTGTCCAACTAAACATCTCTGTGGTTCAATGCATCAATGATAAATATAAAACAGAAAAACAAAACAAAACAAAAAACATAAACAGATATTAAAGAAGTAGATTTCTGATTAATCAAAGGTGAGGATAATTTAGAATATTGCCATAAAAGAGAAGAGATATTTAGTTATCAGTTGTGTATGCTGATGCCTAAGACTCTTCAAGATTAAACAAAGTTTGACTGTTTCCCAGGGATTAGTAAACTAATGAGATACTTACTTGTAACCAAGTAACCAAAATTGTTTCTAGGCTGATCCTCAGAGAACCTGATTTGAGAACATTTGAAAGTTTCAGACCCTGAAAACTTAATAAAATTTAGAGACACACGTAGAAGTTTTTAGGATTAGTTCATCCTTGTGATTTTATTAGTAAAGAAACTACTGATACTTCAAAGACATTGCAGTTATCATTAATCTCCTTTAGAGAAGCAGCCCAGCCAGCACTGAGCTCTGAAGAAGTTTTAGCCTTTCTTGCATTGTCTCTTTTGTTGTCACAAGCAGCCCTTTTCAGGAATGAGAGCCATCCAAGAACTGGTGGAGTGAAACAGATACACAGTCATGTCGTGTCAACATTTATTTACGACCTGCCAGTTAGGATGGACAGCATCTATCTGGATGATTTTAAAAGCTGCCCTCATGGAGAACTCCGTCACGAGATAGTATGTCTCACTTGTCACACTGGAAATGGAGACAGTGGTATCCATAGCCACACTGCCCACCTCCCCTGTCCTACATTAATCATTTCATTCCCACTTGCCTGTCAGGCTATTCCCACCTCAAGGTAGGGATTTTATTAATTCTGATAAATCCTATTTGCTTTAAACAGCAAAAGCTTTCCTTCTGGTTGTATGTTTTAAAGGTGTGTGCAGTTGTTCCACTTTATGGCATTTGCCTGAAATTCTCATTAACAGCAGAGTTGTGAATGTGATCAAATCCTGTGGCTGATAGTGACATTGCACCCACCTCACCATTCACTAAAATTGTCATCCCAGAGATGACTATTGTTTGATCATAATCATCATTTACAATCTTGTTGCCTTATGTATAAGACTTTCCCAAGGATACAGCCAGCCATCCATTTATAATTTGCTTAAAATATTGATCCAGCGTTTAACACATGGCAGACCCTGGAATGTAATAATTTTGAAAATTCCATTTCATTCCCCCCTAGAAAAAAGAATATATGGATAAGGAAAAATAACCTAGCACCAGGAATTTATAAAGTACAAGATATGAGTAACACATAACACAGTATTTTAAAGTCCCATTCTCCTTATCACAGGGTAATTTGCTATTGTCGGGTGAGGAATCAAGCAGATATCAGTGTTTAGGATTGCTACAATGATCGAGAGACATACTGTGTTGCTAGGGAGATAAAAGTCAGGGAGTTTTAAAAGAGCTCACAAAATTTTGCTGTGGACAAAGCAGGTGATTGGGAAGACAGTTTGGAGTCCAGCTACGTTTCCATGAAAGAACGTGTAGCTTGAGGAAGAGGTAGCTGGGCTCAAGGCAAGCAGATTTTTGACTGGGATTGCTATTTCAAGTGGAAATTTTCTCAATGTGATCAACCCTAAAGGTTCACTAATCCTGTCACTGCTATCATAGGCAAATATGAAATGAGGATGAGGCTTACTTCTAAGGGGACTCAAGGTTATTATTTTATATCGGTTTCATATACTATAATCTCTCTAACTTAACTCCAACCAAGAACTGCATGTACTCTTCCTTTATTGAGGTGCTTATAACTGTCCATATTTGTAAAATTCCATGTTGCATGTCTAAGCTTAGCCAAGGGAACTTCTCCATACAGTTCCTAATATGAACAATTTGCACAAGGAAACCCTAATATTTAAGAAAAATTCACTGTCATCTAATTCTGCACATTATTTCCTCAAAAAGATATTTATTTCAACTTGAAAATGTAACATTTGATACTAAATTACGATAGCCTGTTTGTTCAGTAAGTGTTCAAATTAATAATGCACAGATCTTTGCATAAAGATTTGCCTTAGTCTTTTCAAACTTTTTGCAGGCTAGGCGACCTTGGGAAATACGTGTTCACTGATTTCATTATGCTCATGGTTATGAAGATGGAACACAGTGACTACTTTATTTTCATATAAGGTCAGACATATGCTTTCTGGTGGTTATCTGGTACTATTTCCTATAAGTCTAAATTCCACTACTTTATCTTATTTATCAGCCAGAAATTACATCCTGTTCCATTTCACATATTATTGTTTTGTCAATGAAAATCTATATTCATCATATGGACTTTGAAAAGCATTTATTCTCTTGCATTTTTGATACATCATAGACTCGATCATATAATTTCTCACTTCCTGGCCACTATTCAGCTTCGCAACTGTCATAATCTTTAAAGTTCTTTATATATATATATATATATATATATATATGTTTTATTCTTTTTCATGTATTTTTATGTGGTTCTGTATTTTGTCAGTCAGAACATGATTCTCTGAATTTGTTCATTTAATATAGTGTACTTTTAAGTGCTCTGTATAGTTACCCAATCTTTTATTAAAGATGTTAACAGTATATTATTTGTCATTCATATTTTTATTTGTTACAGAAAAATAATATTTTCTTGTATTTAGCATCACTTTTTCAACATTTATATTAATATTTTTATATTAATATAAATAAAATATTTATATGATATTATTTATTATAATTATATTAATTATGTGCTTAATATACAATTATATAATGTTTAATATATAAATATATACAATGATATAAATAATACTTAATATATAAACATATATTAAGTATTATTTATATCAATACTTTATATTATTACTAAACACATTCATACAGAAACTTCTATTTTATAAATCTATAAGTAATTTTTATTTCTTCTGAGAAAAATGAGAGCATTGTGAGAGAATAATTTTTAGCTGCTCATTTTCTTTTCAAGATACAGTTCAACTCATCAGATTAAAATAGTGTAGAGAGCATTAAAATATTTACCCACATTTCTTTCAATAGCAAAACCACAAAATGCCTATTTGTTAACTGTCTGAGATTAACAAATCTGGGAGGAAGGACTTTTAGGGGGATTGTGGAAGAGGAGGGATGTTTATTAATCGGGTAAAGAATTTATGATATCCAGGAATGGGTGATCAGTGTTAACAGAAACATTTCATTTTTCTAATCCAGGGAGTTGTATCATGTAAATGTCTGGCATATAAATACCCAATACTAGCTGTACTGACTGATCTCAGACAAAACAGTGAAAAAAACATCTAAGGTTATGCTTTCTGTGTGGCTGCTTTTATAAGTCTATTGTCACCATATTCCAAATAACAGGTATTATCTTAGTGTTTGTAAATCAACTTGATTGGTGACTTAACTAGAGGTATTGCATTAGAGATCATAATTTTCAATGATCTTGCATGGTTCATCTCAAAACAATAGTGAGCTCATTTTTGTAGTAAGGCTCATGCCATATTTAAGATGGAAAGTTTGCAATGGTAAGAACTTGCAATTAAGAACTTCTGACAAGCAGAGTAGTATAGAAACAGTAATGAAAATGTGAAAATAACAGTGACCCTAGAGTGTGATATGTAGTCAGAGATTCTACTTAACCAAGCATTAACCATACAGTGATTTGTATTTACATATTACAGTTCAATTAAACATACAACAGTTTCAAAAGAAATGCCCCTAGTGGGAAGTGTGCTGAATGTGTGGGTTCTCTGCTCTTTTGACAAGTTCCAGGAACTTAGAGTTGGAGCCAACTAGAGGAAGCAGGTCATTTGACTCCACTTTCTAAATTGTGCCTAATTCTTGCCCCCTCTTTTTTCTGCTTCTTGGCTGCCAAGGGGTTAACTGTGACCAGGGCCATGCCCTTCTCACAATGAGGGGATGAAACCTTTCAAACAGTGAAACAAATGAAATGATTATTTGCGATACCAATTCATTGTGTCCAGCCAGCTAATTTAATCACAGCTACAGAAAAATTACACAGACCTTGAAACAACATAAAACAATGTCCATCCATTAGTTTTTAAAAAAAGAGTCCCTTTTATAACAATGGAGTTTGACATTGCATTCAACACAATAGGTCTGAAAACAAAAAGATATTTCATATAATTATTGTTTTTCTATTACTCCTTCCAAAAATTTCCACATGTATATGCAAGGCTATTTCTTAAGGTGCATTCTTGATGTAATTCTAGCAAGTGCCCAGATTTTCTTGCTCTCCTTGAAACTTGGATTCACTGCCCCATCTGTAAGATAGAAACTATCAATGAAGTGACCCAATATTTTCCATATCCAACTAAACTCCTCATCTTCATATTCCATATTCAAAGTTTTTGTTTGAAAATAGGAAGTTATCATTCCAACTACTTTTCCTCTATCCTTAGCATATTATTTTAGAACTCACTAACATAATGGAATTCTGGACTCAGACAGGGACAGCTACTCCTTGTCAGTTAGTTTAGTATTATTGCCTTGAGTTGACTTTGCTATTATTGTCACAGACCATGTGACACTGAATAAATGGGATTTTTATCACAGGAAATGGTGAGGTACTCTAAACTCTATCGACTTCCATCCTGTTTTATACTCTTCATTCACCTGCTCTTGCCTGTTGCCCATCGTGATTTTAAAGCTCATCAGCATGTCTATAAGGAGGAAATAACTCATGACATTGACATCGGTTATGAGAATAAGGTTAGTTAGCAACTTCTTTAATATTGGCAGCAAGCTCAAGGGCACTGAAGAAATAATAATAATGAATGTCAGTAATGTTTACAAGTATGCTAATAAGCATTTTGCAGTGAAAGAAATGGCGATTATTATCCATGGTTATAAAAACAATGACAGCATCGATTTTTGTTGTTATAATCATAAGTCATTGAAAAATCTATTACTGACTAACCTTAGTATGTGTTAGGACAACATTTTAAACAAGATCTTACAATGTATAAAATGTGAAAAAGGGACCCCTTTTTCTGGCTAAGGTAGAGGTAGCGGCTACTGGAACCATCTCGTCATCCATCTGGGAGACCTTTGGGGTAATGTCCAAATGCATGGCATTTTCAAAAACCTTGTTCTGTAATTCTTTTGCGAAACATTCTTGAAAATACAAGTCTGTATATTTCAATAGGAAAGATAAGCAAAGGCAACATAAAATAAGTAGAAATTTAGATTCTGATCCCAACATTTAGTGCATAGATAATATTGGCTGACAGCCTGGCGACAGCATTGCTACATGTTTTATTTTATTTTGTTTTATTTTATTTTTTCCCATTGATGTTAGACAAGGCCATCCTCTGCTACATATGTATCTGTAGCCATGAATTCCATTTTAAATGCCAGCTCTCAGTGGTAGAGACAGGTACATCTCTGAGTTTGAGGACAGCCTGGTTTACAGAGGGTGTTCCAGGACAGGTCTACACAGAGAAACTCTGTCTCACAAACAAACAAACAAAATACAAAAAGACTTGTTGGCTGAGATGATCTTTAAACCTCAATTCTTCAAAGTATCAAAATCATTACGAAATGTACTTGCCGAATACTTATTAGACCCCTGAACTAAGCAAAAAATTTGAATCCCTACAAGATCCAGACCAGGGACTCAATTATTCTAATTGGTTATAGCAAACTATTCATAGTAGTCTGAAAAGAGCATCCCTGTGGATGATTTAATCAGGAATTCTTCATTATTGCTACTGTCTGTCAATACTGACATATATTTCATTCTTGACTGAGCAAGAAAAATAGCTTCAAATGTTTGCAACTGCTAACTCATCTGTCTCCCAGTTGTTCCTTCAGGAGCCTTGTCTGGGTTGGCTCCACTTGAGCAAACTCTGTACTTAGTGAGACTTCCAAGCAAGGTTCCGAACAGGAGGGAGGAACATTCCAATGATCATCAAGAAGATTTAGAAGTCTTGGCCTACCATCCAGATATACTTACCTCTTGGGAACTTTCCTGACTTTTTCATGCTTTATGTTAAATTTATTCTCCTTCTGAAACATAAACTTTGCATCTGTTTTTACTGGCAAGTTAGAGAAGACTTAAAAGGAAGCTGTTTTATTTGTTATTTGGGAAATTTTGTTGGTTTTGTTTTATGGATGGGGGGAGGGTTGTTTTTTATTTGTGTGCTTGGTTACATTCCAGCTGAGCAGATGCTTGCCTTTGGAGAAACAGTTGGAACATCAGTATGTGAAGTCCCTTTTCTCTTCCCCTTTAAACTCAGGCCTTACTCATTTAGCAACAGCACGTGAGAATCCAGCCAGTCACATTCCAAAATAGGATTTTATTGTTTTCTTAACATATTAGTATAGGTTTGCTGTCAGATCACT
The DNA here is from genome assembly GCF_947179515.1 of Apodemus sylvaticus. NCBI lineage: Eukaryota > Metazoa > Chordata > Mammalia > Rodentia > Muridae > Apodemus > Apodemus sylvaticus. The sequence goes on from NC_067473.1 coordinate 49,086,056, forward strand.
CAACAAATATATTTTTTTTCATGTGTCCATAGGTAATGGGGTGAAGTGGCCCTTCACTTGGCAACAGGATGATTAATCTCTACAGCTGGCCTATCTTCTTAGCAAGGTATAAGCGTTCAGTCTGCATTCTAATTCCTCTGTGCAATGAGCAATTTGTATGCATTAAATGATCCTTGTAATTTCCTATAATTAGAGTGTAACCACATAGTATAGGAAGTGATTGAAGTATCCCACACACGATCTAATTAATGCCTTATTGTTAAGTCCCATCCAAATAATAAAAAATGGACTTTTGACAGAATTGGAAGTTGCAGATTGGATTTTCTTCTTTTTATTCTGAATTAAAAGTACACACATCCATATTTCTTCAGCATACCTCACCATACTGCATGTAGATATAAATGAAATCAAATACAACCAAATATAGCAAAACTAGGGGAATAGTAATTTTGTAGTATTATTCAGAGAAGAGAAGAGCCTCCACTCTTCATAATACATTGTCTATAAATATAAAAAATATCTTTGATATATTATAACTGTAACAATTCCAGAAAGAAAATTTGATATATTGTAAAAGAAATATAGCAATTACATTAATATACTTAATAAAGTGAATCATCTTGAGTCATATTATAAAGGCTGATCTGTCTCTCTCTATGCTCTCTCTGTCTGCCTCTGTCTCTCTTTTTCTTGTTCTCCCCCCTTCCTTCCTCCCTTCCTCCTTCCTCCTTCCCTTATTCCCTCTCTCCCTTCATCTCCTACAAAACTTTTGGATATGGATGAAACAAAGAGTGGTCAATGCCTATGACATTGATTGATGAGTGAAAAATAGTCTCTAGCTAATCATCTAAAGAACTACAACTTACGGTCAGTAAAAGTTCGAGGGAAACTAAATCTGATTGTGCTTTTCAGGGAACTGTTGTTACGCTTTTGCCTGGCCTACTGCTATGTATGGGCATAGCAGGATTGACCAAGGAGCAAATGCTTTCATGTTGTGTTATTTTGTACTGTTAATAAAAACAATGTTGTCAATTTCTATGTATACATATGTGCTTATCTTTATATTTGTGTAATCTCTTAGTATTAGTGGGGGATTTGTTCCAAGATCTCCCATTGATACAAGACCTATCAGAATTACACCAGACTTCTTACCAGAGACTATGAAAGCCAGAAGAGCCTGAGCAGATGTCATACAGACCCTAAGGAAATACAACTGCCAACCTAGACTTCTATACCCAGCAAATATCTAAATTACCATAGATGGAGAAACCAAGGAATTCTATGCCAAAAACAAATTTACACAATATCTTTCCACAAATCCAACCCTTAAAAGGATAATGAATGGAAAACACCAACAAAGGGAGGGAAACTAAACACTAGAAAAAGCAAGAAATTAATCTTCTTTCAACAAACCCAAAAGAAGATAAACACACTAACATAAAAATTACATCAAAAACAACAGGAAGCAACAATCGCTGTTCCTTAATATCTCTTAACATCAATGGATTCAATTCCACAATAAAAAGACATAAACTAACAGACTGGATACATAAACAGGACCCTACATTATGCTACATAGAGGAAAGGTAGCTCAGTGTCAAAGACAAAGACTACCTCAGAATAAAAGGCTGGAAAACAGTTTTCCAAGCAAATGATCCCAGGAAACAAGCTGGAGTAGCCATTCTAATATCCAATAAAATAGACTTTCAACCAAAAGTCATTAAAAAAGACACAAAAGGACACTTTATACTCATCAAAGGAAAAATCTACCAAGAAGAATTCTCAATTCTGCACATCTATGCTCCAAATACAAGGGTACCCTCATTCGTGAAAGAAACTTTACTAAAGCTTAAAGCACACATTGTATCTCACACATTAACTGTGGTGACTTCAATACCCCAGTCTCCTCAATGGATAGATCAGAGAAACACAAACTAAACACACACAGAGAGAGAGAGTGAAACTAATAGAAGTTTTGGACCAAATGGATTTAATCTTATCTATAGAACATTTCATCCCATATCAAAAGAATATACCTTCTTCTCAGTACCTCATCATACCTTCTCCAAAATTGATTATATAAATGGTCACAAAGCAGACCTCAACAGATATAAGAAGATCAGGCTAATCTCATGCCTCCTATCAGATCACTATAGAGTAAGGGTGGTCTTCAATAGCAAGAAAAACAACAGAAAGGTGACATACACATGGAACCTGAACAGTTCTCTACTCAATGATGTCTTGGTCAAGGAAGAAATAAGGAAAGAAATCCAAGACTTTTTTGGAATTTAATGAAAATGAAGGCACAACATACCCAAATTTATGGGATACAAGGTAAGCAGTGCTTAGAGGAAATCCATAGCTCTGAGTGCCTCCAAAAAGAAGCTGGGGAGAGCATACACTAGCAGCTTAACAGCACAGTTGAAACCTTAAGAAGAAAAAGAAGCTAAATATACACAAGAGAAGTAGAAGGCAGGAAATGATCAAACTCAGGGCTGAAATCAACCAAGTAGAAACAGAAAGAACTATATAAAGAATCAATAAAACCAGGAGCTGGTTCTTTGAGAAAATCAACAAGACAGATAAACCCTTAGCCAGACTAACCAGAGGCCACAAAGAAAGTATCCAAATTAACAAAATCAGAAATGAAAAGGGAGATATAACAACAGAAATTCAAAAAATCATCAGATCCTACTACAAAAGCCTATAGTCAACACAACTGGAAAATCTGGATGAAATAGACAATTTCCTAAACAGATACCAAACACCAAAGTTAAATCATGATCAGATAGACAATCTAAATGGTTCCATAACTTCTAAAGGAATAGAAGCAGTCATTGAAAGTCTTCAACCAAAAAAAGCACAGGACCAGATGGTTTTACTGCAGAATTCTATCAGACCTTCAAAGAAGACCTAACACCAATACTCTTCAAACTATTTCACAAAATAGAAACAGAAGGAAAACTACCCAACTTATTCTATGAAGCCACAATTACTCTGATACCAAAACCATACAAACTAGACTTCTATACCCAGCAAATATCTAAATTACCATAGATGGAGAAACCAAGGAATTCTATGCCAAAAACAAATTTACACAAACAAACAAAGAGAACTACAGATCAATTTACTTATAAATATCAATCAAAAATACTCAATAAAATTCTTGCCAACTGAATCCAAGAACACATCAAAATAATAATTCACCACAATCAAGTAAGCCTCATTCCAGGGATGCTTCAATATATGGTTCAATATGTGGAAATCTATCAATGTAATCCACTACATAAACAAACTCAAAGAAAAAAAACACATGGTCATTTCATTAGACGCTGAAAAGCATTTGTCAAAATTCAGCATCCTTTCATGTTAAAAGTCGTGGAAAGAACAGGAATTCAAGGCCCATACCTAAACATAGTAAAAGCAATATATAGCAAACCAGTAGCCAACCTCAAACTAAATGAAGAGAAACTTGAAGCAATCCCACTAAAATCAGGGACTAGACAAGGCTGCCCTCTCTCTCCATATTTATTCAATATAGTACTTGAAGTTCTAGCTAAAGCAATTAGATAACAAAATGGAGTTCAAAGGGATACAAATTGGAAAGGAAGAAGTAAAATTATTACTATTTGCAGATGATATGATAGTATACACAAGCAACCCTAAAAAACTCCACCAGAGAACTCCTACATCTGATAGACAACTTCAGTGAAGTGGCCAGATATAAAATTAACTCAAACAAATCAGTAGCCTTCTTATACTCAAAGGATAAACAGGCTGAGAAAGAAATTAGGGAAACGACACCCTCACAATAGTCACAAACCATGTATAGTATCTTGGTGTGACTCTAACAAAACAAGTGAAAGATCTGTATGACAAGAACTTCAATTCTCTGAAGAAAGAAATCAAAGAAAACCTCAGAAGATGGAAAGATCTCCCATGCTCGTGGATTGGCAGGATTAATACACTAAAAATGGTCATCTTGCCAAAAGTAATATGAAGGTACAATGCAATTCCCATCAAAATCCCAACTCAATTCTTCAGTGAGTTAGAAAGAACAATTCTCAAATTCATCTGGAATAACAAAAAACCCAGGATAGCAAAAACTAGGGGAAATAATTTGAAATGTAAATAAAGAATATGTCTAATAAAAATGAAAGTCTCCTCTGTTTTTATCCTTTCTGAATTTTTTAATTAATTATCTTAATACATTGTTTGAAGAATGAGGGCCTTATAGGTAGTGTCTACATGTCTATTTATTCACTCTACATTACATTTTAAAAACAAATTTTAACTGTTTATTGGACTTTCACAGGACTTCATGAATGAAGAAAGCCAATTGTGCATGAGAGATATATGTATTCATACAGTATATTTCTATATAGCCATGCCTATGTAACTATAAAGACAAATATATTACATTATAAAATACAGTAAAATTTATAGATGCAAGAACTGCTTAGCTACAAACAACTAATTAACCAAGCAAAGCAAAAGGAAGAGTAGTTCACCACAGAGCACAAATTAATATTAATGATTTTTAGCTTCTTTTAGAGATTTTAAAAATATTATAAATTGCAATTCAATGGATAGAAATGAAGAGTTTATTTCTATTAAAAGAATTGTTTATAGTACACTGTTTAAAATATACGTTATAGTGACATACTATATTTTATAAATATAAATTTATAGTGACACACTATTATTTTATAAATAATGGAGAGCAAGCCTTTCCAAATCATCTCCTTACTGATTTGCTAATATATTCTTTATAAACAATACCTTAGTTGTAGTGCAAAAGGAAGACAACTTTAGTTACAGCAATTTTAAAGGACAAGTCTTGACTTCATGTCTTCCTAACTTTCACTTCTTAATAGAAAGACTTTGAGAGGAAGTAAAGAGATGAAGTAGTCAACCCTGGCATCCCAGCCTTCTGCTAAAGCTTTAAGAGTCATAGCTTAGACCTCAGCTAGGACTTTCCTCCCTCTACCTTCCAGGTTAGTGACATCACCAGCTTCTTCAGACTCACCCTGAAAGCATTCTGTACTCTGCCATTTTCCAGCAGCAATGCCACCCAAGGAAAATCAAGGTCTCCAAGGATTCCAAAGCGAAGCTTTCCAATGTCTGTTGACGAACACTTTACCTTTCCCATTGCTGACTGTTGGGGATTAGTTTGGTGCTGTATATACAAACGCTAAGTTCTGAACCCCAAAATCTGGTTGCCCCAAGACAAGTGAATTCTCATGTGCACTGGCCTTTGTTGTGTAAACCATCCTCCCATATTTAAAGCTATTGGTTAATAAAAAACTAGAGACTGTGATTGGGCCATAGAGAAAGAGAGGGGCAGGACTTGAGGATTTAGTAAGTGCTCTCTGGAGAGGCCCAGGGAAGAGGAACAAGATGGGAGAGGAGGAGGCAGCCGCAAGGCCAGATGGATCATGAACACATGGCCAGCAGAAGTGGACCTTGATGGCAAGCTGATGAACCAGAAACAGCCTGAGCAAGACTCAAACAGCAAATAAAAATGGAAATATGGCTGGGATATAAGTTAAAATAGCTCAGAACCTGTCCAATCTAGGCATACAGCTTGTAAATAAAATACCAGGTTTTAGGTTCTTTTATATGGATTAGATAGAATATATGATTCATTTACAGCTAACCTTTAATGTATGCATTTTATTTGGACAATTTTAATATTTTCTTTACAGGTGAACTGAATTTTATGTCACTAAAGTATGGGGGTTTCAAATACATGTACAGGTTTTCTTACTCTAGTTCTGCACTCCTTTCCATTTTATGACTGTGGATGTGAATAGATTCAGGTCTGTCTCTAGGCATTGCAGACACTATGAGCCATCCTCCTCTGTTTACCCTACATCATGGAAAGTTTAGTAATTTAATCCTCTAGAATTTTATACATTTCTTTTGTGTAGAATATGAAATGTCCTTCACAGACTCCTGGTTGATTACTTGATGTGGAACTGCTGACACTGTTTGGAAATTGTGGCACCTTCATAAAATATGGCCTCACTGGAGGGAGCAGGCCACTGAAGGAAGGCCCTTGGTTGTGTATTTAGCAGTGGCTCCTCTCTGCCATATTCCCTGATTCATGACGTGTGTAGATGTGAGCAGTCACTGCCTCTTCCTTTCATAATTCTCTGCATCACAGAAAGATGCATCATTCTGTTTCAAATTCTCTGCCTCCTTTCACCTTCTTTGGTGTGGAACTCCATTTACTTCTTAGTTCACGCAGCTCTCCAAACTCCACCAGTCTACTTACCCAGAACTGAATGATAGACATCCTTCCAATTCAAACAAATTATTAATGTACTTGTGTGAAACCTTGTAAGACAGTCTGTAGCCTGGTTGAGCAAGGCGTACTCCAGAGACCCAGTAGAACATTCTACAAGGGAAGGAACTGTGATCCATGCTCCCAGACTGCTGACTCTTCAACTCCATAATCCTGTGGCCATCAGTCAGGTATGGCCATGCCCCAGTCCCCTACCATTCTGGCTGGACTCCACCCTTACATTCACCTGGCTATAGCCAGCCTTTTCCCGCCCCATGGTTACCTGTTGCCAGGTAACCCAGTCTACTATAAGAGAGGGCTTCTTGCTCCTCCTTGCTCTCTTTGCCCTCTCTGCTCTCTCTTGCCCATCTCTCCATTCTTTGTACTCTTTTCACATGGTCATGGTCATCCTTTTATCTTCTCTTTCTCTCTTTACTTCTCTATCTTCGTTTCTCTTCTTCCTATTCTATAATAAAGCATTGAAACTATGAACTGTCTCGCCAAAACCCGCTGTGTAAGATCATGGAGCAGGCCTCAGCATTTCCAGACACCAAGAAAGGACCCAGCTTCTTCTCAGTCAAGCTTCCTCAACAGGTATCCATTCGGGAGGCCCATGCCAGAACAGCACCACCTTCTGAGCAAGGACTTCCCTCCCCGCTAGCCAGGCATCCTGTCTTGCTCTACTGGTAATTGGGTACCCATTGTTCCTACCCCAGTGCTGTGCAAGGGCCTAGCCTGTGTTCCCCTTTGCAGGCTTTGCCCGACAGTGTTTCTCCTATGTGGGCCCTGCGGCCAGCCCTGCTTTTCTTCCCCACCTACTTGTGCATTCTTAAATTCTATTGATCCTTTGACTGTGGATATAATAGACATAATTGAGAAATCTTCATCTTTTCTTACTGTGTAATCTTGGGATACTCTTTGGAAAGTTTTCATTTAGCAAGTACCTAATAAACACAGTTCCGTTCCAGAATCCTTGGAAAATTGTCCTTAATTCTTTCCCAGAAGTGCACATCATTGTAGTGGTCCAATGCTACATTCGAATGAAGTTACTGGGTTCCCTGGAAGGGAAAGCTGGGGATAGGAACAGAGTGGCTAGAGAAACAGGGAGTCAAGACAAGATTTCCTGCTCAAGGCTCAAAGTTTATTGGGGGTCTTCAAACATATTGGCGAGGGAAGACCCTTCCCCTAAAGGCTGGATACAGGTCTGCATAACTGGTTCTCTTTGCCCTGCAGGAGGCTGGAGGTTGGTGGCAGCTGGTGTCCTTGGAGAACAATGGGTTTCACCTTGGTCTGAGTGCTCCACCCTAGGTGGGGAAGCAGTGACTAGCAGAGTTCTGAAACTCCTGCTCAAAAAGGCTGGAGGGAGGGCACACATCATGAGCTTAAACTATTGTGTTTAAACCTCAATAGTTTTAAGCTTTATTTAAACTTTAGTAGAAGAGTTCTTCTCCCTATGGTTAATGTACATACACTGCTTGAGAGAACAGATCTAGGTAAACAAAATGCTACAGCAAATAAACACCAAATTCTAGTACCACAAAGCAATAGATATATTTCTTGCTCAATAAATAGCCTCACGCACATGCTTGGCAGTTCTCTTTATAGGGACTCAACTGCCTTTCATGTTATTACCTAGTTTTTGCTAAGATCCCTGGAGTCCACTTAATGTCTGTATCAGTACCAGAACAATCAAGATATCAAGATAGAGGGACTTGTGGGAGTTTTATGAACCAAAGTACTCTGCTGTGCACCAAATTGTTTGAACTGTCCCTGAATTTAGACTTCTGAGATATTAGAGAATCATGGGAAGCAGGTTTCAGTGATAATCGCTATCACCATAGATTTTTAGAAGACCTTTCTAGTATTGCTAACAGCTTGTGAGTCCAGGAAAGCAGCAATGAAGTTACTTTTCAAACACCACAGACAAATATTAAAATTTGAATTTTAAAAATTGAGAGCTATAAATATGAAGGTTATTGCCACAGATTCTAGGATGGACTATACTTACTATTATAAATGACTATTCCAGGAGTGGGAAATGAAGGAGTCTATTTTATCACCCAGTGTGAGAAGGAGGCCAAGGAATGGGCCTCTGTGCCTTTCTAATAACTCTGCAATGGCTCAATAGGGAGAAATAGAGAAAATGGCTTCATAGCTCCTAAAACATTTGCCTGAATCCCACTCTGTTCCTCATAATGAGTCATATCTAGAACAAAGGTCTTGTTTCCCCAATAACATTATTTCATTTCTTGTATTAATAATTGTAAAATTTCTTGCTCTAAAACATCAGCCTTTTATAAGGATTATGGCTTCTTTAGCATCACACCACTACCTAGGATCACTGTATCTTATACTGTTTTGTGTTTACATAACAGTCCTTTAGTCCCATGATTAGAAGTAAAAAAGAAAATTTCATAGCAACTCATTCTTAGAATTGCACCTCCACCTCTCTCTCTCTCTCTCTCTCTCTCTCTCTCTCTCTCTCTCTCCCTCTCTGTGTGTGTGTGTGTGTGTGTGCGTGTGTGTGTGTGTGTGTGTGTGCATGTGTGTGTGTGTGTGTGTGTGTGTGTATAGAAGATATACAAGCACCTATACTTCAGAGACTAGAGGAGTGTTAACTATCCAACTCTGTTATTATACACTTTATTCCTTTGAGTACAAGTAAAGTTTATTGCTTCTAAATTTTTGAGTAACTAAGGGATTTTCATTGCTTTCTACAAATATTCCAGAGAATATTTTTATATAAACATATACCATATGTTTATATTAACCAGCATAAAGACCAGAGGACTACATGTCTCTGAACTTGGGAACATACCTTGGGAACATCCTTAACTCATGTCTACAGCTCAGTAAAGATCTTTGAGTCCTTTTGAGTCTCCTGATGTAAGCATTGTACTTGCCGGAAGTGATTCACATCCACAGTCCCATGTGTTAGCCTTGGACAGGTATTAAATACGTCCCTCAAAAGACCAGACATATGCTTTTAGGTTCTGAGACTTTTCCAATCATATGCAACATATTGAGATTTTAATATGAGCTTCCTCTTTCTTTTTTCTATGCTATTGTACTAGTCATGATTTTCTAAAGGCATAGTCTAGTAGCAAATGTCTCATGACAGGAAGGCCAAATATCTGATGTCTATTCAGTCCACAGGTTTGATGTCTCAGCAGTCCCTGCCTGGTACTGGAGGTGGTCATATTCTTAAAGAGCTGCTAATCTTCAGTTTTCTTGAATCCAGGAGAACTTTGAATACTGACAAGGAAATACCTTAGCAACATGATATGTGAACTTGCCAGTGGCAGAGGTCAAGCAGACAAAAATGTACCTTCTTCCATGGTTTTTATTTGGGATGTCACCAAACACTTTGTCCCAGATTTCAAATGGTCTTTCCTCTTCCAGTAATTGAATAAAGAAAATTCTTTACAGAAATACCCAATTGCTCAATTTTTATGTGATTCCAAATGCAATCAAGTTAACAACCAAGATTAGCCATCACATGTGCAAAATGGAAAAGAAAAACAAGTTGAGCATTTATAAAGTTTTGTTGTTGTTGTTGTTGTTGTTTTTTTTTTTTTACCTTAAAACTCACATCTCTTTCCCTAAAGATGACTTTAGATGTGCAAGGTAGGAGTGGGTGGGGAGAAATTTCAGAGATTATTACAAGTGTAAGACAGAAGTTAGCTAAATAGAAGAGGACATGGTACAAGGTGCTGAGCAAAATGAGTTCTTCATTTCACCTTCACCCAAAGGTGTCCAGCCACAGTCAATAGAGAACATGTCCTTAAGAATGCTGATGAACTTGTAACATACTTGTATTTATTACTGTTTTCTTCTATTTTCAACCAGAAAAAAGGCCACAATATTTTATACAAATTACTTAAGTGATCAGAGAGATGAGTAGAAAGAAATAATGGGAAACACATTCTCAACAGTACCAGTAAGATTCCTGTGGAACATGCCTACCTCAAGCAAAAAGGAAAGAGTCAGAGGTGTAAACTTACAGAAGGGCAATTAAAGGGCATGCAGCTCTAATCTCAGCAATTTGGGATGGTAAGACCTGTTTATGAATTTGATGTCACACCTGATCAAAATAGACTAAACCAGCACTATAACACTGTATGCAGACATATACATCTCCATGAATAAATATATATTGTGTTGTAAACAGAACATCTTAGTAAGGATTTTTTTTTTCTAGACAAGGTTTCTCTGTGTAGCCCTGGATGTCCTGGAACTCACTCTGTAGACCAGGCTGGCCTTGAACTCAGAAATCCACCTGCCTCTGCCTCCCAAGTGCTGGGATTAAAGGTGTGTGCCACCATCGCCTGGCTCTTAGTAAGGATTTTACTGCTGTGAACAGACACCATGATCAAGGTAATTCTTACGACAATAACATTTAATTGGCTCTGGCTTACAGGTTCAAAAGTTGAGGCCATTATCATCAAGGCAGAAGCAGGACAGTGTCCAGGCAGATATAATGCAGGAGGAACGGAGAGTTCTACATTTTCATCTAAAGGCAAAGAGGAGAAAACCTGGCTTCCAGGCAGCTAGGATGAGGGTTTTAAAGCTCAAGCCCAGAGTGGCACACCCACTCCAACAAGACCACACCTACTCCAACAAAGCCACACCTCCAAATAGTGTAACTTCCTGGACTAGGCCTACTCAAACTACCACACAGAGGAAACTTTTCTAGATCAGAACTGATTTTAGGAAAGTATAGGCCAGCAGACCCGAGTAATGTCTTTTGAGAGAGAGAGAGAGAGCCCTAAATTCTAACCACTAGAGCAGGAGGAGTAGGGGCCTGTGTGTCTTGAACCTAACAGGTTGGGGTCCCACTTACTGTGGAGGCAACATGCCCTTTGCATGGAGAGTCAGTTTCTAGATGCAGAAATGTCAAAGTGGCCCTAATGCTTTTCATGTGCCAAAGACCAAAGCAGAATGGACCATCAACCCTTGCTTCTGCCTTAGGGAGCAGTTTCACTACTGGAATTACCTCAGAGCAGGATTGTAACAATTGGAATGGCTCCCCTGTTTTGCAGTTATGAAGAGCAATTAACACTCTGCGGTCTTCTAAAGGTGCCCTCCACTGCATTCTCCTTCCTACTTGGAAACAAAGGAATTACATCCCCCAATGGAAGACCTGTTTGAGTTATACAATTTAACTCATGAAACCAGTCTTTTACTGCATTCTTTGTCAATGGTATTTTAAATCATATTCACCTATTAACATGATTCAGATTTTTGAAAATTCCAAATTCTGCCTTTTTAGTTATTATTCATTCATTTTAATTGAATTTTTAGATATTGTACAGAGAAGTGGGCTTAATTGTCATGTTTTCATTCGAGTGTAACAATAAACTTTGTTCAACCTAATTTCAAAAGCAATCCTTAGCATTCAGTTTCATGGTGAAGTCCTTCCCAACTTCCTGGCCTTTTATTATCTTCCTAACACCTCCCCCACAGTCAGGTCAGGAAAGTCCATGGGAAAATGTGTTCTCACAGATCTGGATGTGAGCAAATCAGGTAGTTATAATTCGTACTCACCATTGGAAACATTAAAAGGAGGATTCATTTATCTCTCCTCATTTCTAAGCTGTACACCAATTCTGGTAATTTTAAATTAGGAATCCTTCCCCACTTCTGAAAAGCAGAACTCTGTCTTGGTATCATATGGAATCAAGACCTGAGAGTCCAGCTCAGTCTTATGGATCAGATGCATCTGCTGGAGGCTGGAGTTTACTTGTTAATCAGCCTCTAGCCTCTGATTGATTTCTTGTCCAAAAGGCTGGGCACTTCTGTGAACTCAAACCTCTCAGATCCCTCAATGTTCTGCCCTTATGTTCTTGACTGTCTTTCTTTCTCCTGAAAATAATCTCAGCCATTTCTGGTGAAGAAAGCAGTGACTGTCTCACTCTACAAGCTTAAGGCTGGGCACTCAACAAGCCCAGATCAATGTCCACACATCCACAGTAAAGGTTCTGCTCTTGACCATATTGTTTCATAAAATCCATCCCATCCAAGAAGAAATTAAAATACTAGTGTGCTGATGAGATTTATATCGCCTTGACACAGACTGAAGTCACCTGAGAAGAGGGAATCTTAATTAAGAAAATGGCTCCATAAGATCGGGATGTAGGCAGGCCTGTAAGGAATTTTCTTAAGCATGGAGAGGAGAGGATTCAACCTTTTGTGGGTGGTGCCATACCTGGGCTGGTGGTCCTGGGTTCTATAAGAAAGCAGGCTGAGCAAGCCATGGTGCGCAAGCCAGTGAGCAGCACCCCTCCATGTCCTTTATGTCCGCTGCTGTCTCCAGGATCCTGCCTTGTTTGAGTTCCTGTCCTGACTTTGTTCTTTGATGGACAGTGGTTGTGGAAGTGTAAACCAAATAAACCCTTTCCTCCACAACTTGCTTTTGGTCATGGTGTTTTTGTGTTTTAACGAAAAACAGAAACTCCAACTAAGACAGGTGCTAATTTTAGAATATTGTCTGAATGATTAAATTTGATAATCCATTAATTTAAGATATATTAATACCTCCTACTGGAATCTACAGACTATAGGTGAAACTGGATACAACCTGACATAGCCTGGTTACATTAAAATGCTTTGTATTCACAGAGACAAATGCAGAGCAGATGGAGGGACTTCAAAAATGTTACTTCTGACTTTCCTCAGCCCCTTGTTTATATGTCTTGCTTATAATCTTCACATCTGTGCCAGTATGAGGCTCCAAAATGTCAATGATATGAAAAAGAGTATAGAAATTGTGCTTATAAACCTTTGGTTGAAGGCGTGTTTTGGAGAAACCTGGAGAAAATTTTGAAGAGGACAGTGCTAGGGGAGGGGACTACTGTCTCTCAGATATATCATTTTCTGAAGATTTCTTGAGTAATCATTTTAGAACGTTGGGCTTCATAATTAACAGGTGACTGAGGGTCCATATCAAGGCATCAAGGTTGGGTGTCTCCAACAGACCATTATTTTATATGATCAGTTTCATTCCGCCATGCCTTTTGTGGCTTCGTGTTTTTAAAGGTGAGGGACAGGGATGACTGATGTTGTGGTCCACGTGTTCTCATGTTCTTTGCTCCGGTTTATATGTTGTGATCGTAACACCCAAAGTAATGCTGTTTTAGGAGGTGGTGAGCTCATTAGGCCAGATATCGCATAAATGGGATTAGTGTCATTACAAAAGGGACCAAAGTGATCACATGTGTTGTTTTCAACCACTAACAAAATAGTAAGAAGTTAGTAGTCTGCAACCTAGAAGTGACCACTCAGTAGGCCTGTCATGCAGATACCTTAATGTTGAACTTTCTAGGTCATAGAACTATAAGAAACACAGTTTTATTGTTTATACGATCCACATGTAGACCATGCCATTTTGCTATAGTAATATATATAGACCGAGATAAATCAAATGGAGTTTCAAAACAAATAGAATGATAAAATAGTAATGTTTTTTACTCTAATTCAAATCAATAGGAAGTCCTGTTCATTTTACTGATTTCTAAAGCAGCTTCTTTATTCTGAATAGGAAAGAATATTTTAATCACAGATCCTCCTTATTTTCTTTGTTAAAAATTGCTTATTTCCTTACTTTGTTATTGGTTTTGACTGTGGACTGGATTTTGTTCTATATGTGACAATGCTTCTTCTCCACTGCTGAACATAAAGACAAAATCCTGTCACCACAAAATTTACAGGTACATGGCCATCCTCAATTTGACATCCTCTGTGCGGCAAAAACACATCCTCTTCTGGGTGTCTGAGTTAAATGAGTTAAATGTTGTCACTTAGCAAAGATGTTGACTGCTGCAGTGCTTAGAATTTGCGAGAAATATGCAATTTAGTTACTACTTTTGTTACAAAATTAATAATTCAGCTAATATAATTGATTCTTTTGAAAAAAATCACAACAATTAAGCATTAGTACCACATTTATTATTTTACTGAGATCTATTTGTGTCCTTTATTTTTTGTAGGTTCTTGGGGAAAAATAATAATTGACACATTTATGTACTAAGAACATCTTTTAAATTGATGTCTTTTTGTTTTATTTTAATATTAGAGCTCAAGTTTCTATAATTAATATGGAAATTAGTTATCAATTTCTGACTACTAATGAGCAAAATCCTGAAAACAAAAACAAAACAACACAGCAAGTCACGTGAAGGCACACTGGTCTCATGTATTAACTAAACAGGAACGTGGTGGTTCCTGCAAAGATGACTCTTAATCATCAATGATTAAAACAAGGAACATGGGGTGGGGTGGGAAGGGTGCAGTATGGAGGGGTGAAGGAGTGTGTGTGTGCCAGTGTGTTCATGTGCCCATGTGTTTGTGTGTGTGCCCATGTATGTGTTCATGTGTGTGTGACTGTGTGTGTGTGTGTTCGTGTGTGTATGTGAGCATGTGTATGTGTGTGAGTGTATAGTATGTGTGTTTGTGTTTGCCATGTGTTCATGTGTGTGTATGCCTGTGTGTGTGTGTGTGTGTGTGTGTGTGTGTGTGAGTGTGTCTACACGCAAATGCTGGCTGCAGAACAAAAGAGCAGCCATAGCAGTTTCTTTGTTAACACTTGGTCTTTGGAACTAGCCTGAGTAGGTTTCAAAATCACAGTTTGATTATTTACTCATTGTATAAATTTGAGTGTAACACAGACAAACTGGTGACACCTTCCTAAGCTTGTGATTAAAATGAAATAAAATGATACAGAGAAAGTACTTGTAATATGCTTGGCAAATGGTGAACACCCAGTATTAATCATGCTCACAAGTGCCCCAAAATATGTGATAGTCATTGAACACAAATCTCATATTTTTAAAACCCAAGGAAGTCTACACTAATGTGAAGCCTGTACTGTGAAAAAGACAAGAGATTAGTGTCTTCTCATTAAATATTAGAGTTATTAAAGTGAGAGTTTCTCTGACTCTTGCAAAGGTCTGACAGCTTCAAGTCAACTGTTTTGGTGTATCAGACAAGTCCCTAATTTTCTTCAACTAACTATCAATTGTTTGAGACTACACATCACTAGATGGCGGTGTAAAATTCCCAATGATATCTACAGAAATTAATTCTGTTCATCATCTAACTCCAATAATCTAGAAGAAAATTTCAAAAACACATATGAAAAATTATCATGTACTTTTATTAATACTCCAAGGAGACTAAGATAGATCTACTGAGAGAGGAAGAAATATTGACTGGAATAGATTTACAACTTTTAAATGTATATGTGTATGAATTCTAGGGGATTTCAATATTATGAAAAATTACCTAAGTTTTTATTATTCAGTTGTTTACTAATTCTCAATGACACTACAGATTGTTCATGAGTTCAAAATAAATTTTTAGCAGCAGTGTGTGCTGATGAATGGACTTCATGACAAGAACATGGCAAGCCTTACACTTTTTCATGAATATTATCTGAAAACTATCATGCAAAGTAAGCACCTGTGAACATGACAATTTTCAAGTGAAAAAAATATAATGTACATTCACAGTGAACCAAATTCAAAGGAAACAGAGAATAGTATTTGGAGATTGTATACTCCAATCTCCAGATACTATTGGAGTCCAAGTGGGACCCCCAAATGGCAGTACTGACAACAATGCTTTAAACAGAAGGATTCTGGCCTGGTAAAGAGAAGTCTAAATTCAGCATCCCTTAGGAATCTTTTAGGGAGGATTTCTCTTTACCAATAAAACCACTGCCTCTTTTAATCTGTCCCGTGGTTAAGGATTTAGGGCAAGAGCATCTAGTTCTCTGCTAGCTCAGCCTTTATCAGCTCCTAGACTACTATTATATCAAATCTGCTTGCTTTCCTGCCAAGTTTTTGTCTACTCTTGGATGCAGACCAGCAGTTAAATCCCACAATAAACTTTTCTTTCTACCTATAAAGTAGTTAAATTAAATAGTTTCATAGCATCCATGTATAAATATATTATGTAATCAAGAATCTTGACCAAATACTTAAAATAATGACATCTGAACTTTTTTTTTTTTTTTTTTTTTTTTTTTTTTGGTGATAGGGTCTCTCTCTATAGGAATTCACTATGTAAACCAGGTTGGCCTTGAACTCACAGAGATCCATCTGCCTCTTCCTCCCACATGCTGAGAGTAAAGATGTGTGCCACCGGGCCTGGCCTGAGATCCTCACCCTTGTCTCATCAAGTCAAACTTATGGATAAACTCTTGCAGGTTACCCCTTCTGTACCAAGCTCCTATATAGCATGAGGAAAAATTGATATGATGTTTATTTAATGTACATCTCATTTAATCACTAATGTAAAGTGAAAGAAGAAGAGAGTCGGGTTGATCACTTAGATTCAGAGTCAGACTTTGTCCTGTGTTTCTAAGAGATGCTGGGAAGTGCTTACTGATGGAAGCCTGCTATGGCTGTTTCCTAAGAGCCTCTGCCAGAGCCTGATAAAGACAGAAGAGGAAGCTCGCAGCCAACCATTGGACTGAGCTCAGGGGTCCCCTGACAGAGAGTTGGAGAAGGGATTGAAGGAGCTGAGGGGGTTTGCAACCGCATGGAGGAAGCAACAATGTGAACCGGCCAGAATCCCTGAAGCTCCTGGGGACTGGACCACCAACCAAAGAGAACACATGGAGTGACCCAGGGTGCTGGCCGCCTATGCGGCAGAGGATGGTCTTGTTTGACATCAGTAGAGGAGAGGCCATTGGGTCTGAGGGTGTTCGATGCCCCAGTGTAGGGGAATGCCAGGATGGGAAGATGGGAGTGGATGTGGGGGGGAGCACCCTCATAGTGGCAGTGGGAGGAGGGATGGGATAGGGGGTTTCACAAGGGGAGACTTGGAAAGGGGAAAATATGTGAAATGTAAATAAAGAAAATATCCAATCCCCCTCCCCCAAAATAAAAGCAGTTACAATGTACATGGTAGATGATTAGAGTGAGGCTTGTCAAATGGAAAGGCCCTAAGACTGTCCTTTGACCTTTTGTTTTCATGAATACTGGAAAATAATCTATGAGTGATGTCCTTCAGTTGCATGTAATTTGATATTTTTCTAGTAACTAGTGTCAAGTTTTGAGAGGTATACCACAGATGCCACCTCTTTCATCATTGTCTGTCAGATACAGAAACTATCAACATCATTTTTCATTATTGATGATAAACGTCCTAGCTGACATAGAGTTTGTCACATTTCTCCATTGTGAAGTTACCCAGTATTGTTATGCAATATTGTTGAAAGAACTTATCCATGCTCAACATCACTGGTAAATGGATAGTTATCTACACATGGGATTCATTCTTCTTTATTTGCTTGTTAATTCACAAGTCATCAACTGACAGGTAAGAGTTTTATATCTTGAGCTACTATCTATGATTGCTTTCCTTTTTTTTATTCAAATTGCTTTAGCTTTGATTATTGGAGATTTATTCTCTCCAGAATTTCAAAGTCCCAAAAGTAAGGAAAAAACTAAAACAAAACAAAACAAAACAAAACCAACCAACAAACAAACAAAAAAAAAGCATCACAACCAAGAGCCTCTAAGAGGACATGAGGACATGGTTACTCCATACAGCATGGTTCCTTAAGGAATCTTTGAACACAAAACAAGATATGAGGCAACAATGAAGGAAAACTCTGTAAAGTATGCATTTAAGTTAATACTAGGGAATCAATAATGATGTGTTAGTTTTGAGAAACACAGCTTATAACTCCTAAGAGGCTATTATAAGAAACACATGTTGTAGGATATTTAGGGACTCTTACAGCCTTCTTATGAATTCGAATTCATTCTAAAATAAAAAGCTGAGAGGAACTATAATGCGTTTAGCTTCTCTAGAGTCGAATTTTAAAGTCATTAGAGATCTGCATTGTGGTGCAGTCCTGCCTGCCACAAGTGCATAAAGAACAGAATATTTCTCAACAATAGACTGAAATATTCAAGATCTCTTACCCTAAATTGATTTTCAAACCTTGCAGAACTCTCTTGTCAGCAAGCAAGTTAACTCAGTAACACGGAGACCTGAAGCTGTCCCTCTCATAGTTGTCACCTGACAAAGTAAATTAGGGCTGCTGGGAGGGAATAAACTCTAAAGTGTCAAAGGTCACTTGATTTGGGCTAAGTTACTGCACAGCCTTCAAGGCAAAGAGCGGAGTCATCTTGCACATCTCTAATTATCTCAGCTACAGTCTGTAGTCTAATAATGTCTTTCCTAAAATTTACCTTGATAGTCACCTCGGCAATTCCTGAGCAAAGCTTAGTCAACAGAAGGAAGATCATCTCCTCTGGAAATGATGATTCTGCATAGCTGCCCCAAATTACATTGACCTCCTTGATAGCCATGTCAAATCCTACGGTGACAGTCAATTAGGTTGCCCAGATCACCCTAAAATTTTCAAGTACCAGAGATTAACATGAACATCCTCCCCACGCCCTGCAGTCTCACTAAGTGTCTGCTTGTCATTTGTGCTTTCGAAGTCTGCTGTTTATTTCTTGACCCATTTATTTCTAGATTTATAGCTTTTTCCTTCTACATTTAATTTATCTTAGATTCAATGCTTAATTTGTATGAGGAAGGAATACACAAGGAATTACTTTTAAGATGCAGAAGATCTCAAACTCTGTGTTTGCTGTCTGATGTGCAATTGGAAATAAGTCATAAATGAGGCATGATCTAAAAAGCAGTGACCTAAATTATGCATTGATATTAGAAGTAGCTACGATAGAATTATAAAAATGTTATACCAAATGCTAGTTCTTTTAGAGCTTTTGGAAGATGACACTTTATACAAAAACTGTAGATAAATTTGGATCTAAAAAGGCCTGAGAATGCAAAGTACTTGCTTCACCCAGGCAAAGTTTTGAAAGAAAACTGATGCCAAGAGCATGGAAGTAGCAACAGAGCACAGGCATCTACCTGATGCCTTTCGAGGAGCTGCCATTAAAGTAACCTGTAGCTTCTTTTCAGAAAACACAGTGTCCACCCTTTACTAGCAGGCATATATAATTTGCTTCCATACACAATCGTCATTGTGAAATCTATCACTATCATGAGAAAACTTGCACTAGTTTAACAGATAGGACACTATTCTGAGCAGTTTAGAGAAATAACAGTACAGTTGAACTGAAACAATTTCCATCAGACATCTAGAAAATACTGGATGCTAATAATTGTCCTTCTATCCCCTTCCTCAGAAATACTCAGAATACACTCCTGTTTATGAGTGCTTTAGCGGAGTGTGTTGCCTTGAGTGAAATTCTAGAAGAGGCGTATGCAGGCAAAGTGTGCATGGCATGTCAAATTCCTTACTTCCCCAAATCCGCAGGCTGCCAGGAAAAAAAAAAGATCTGAACTGCCACAGATATGTTTGAACTTCTGTTTAAATTCCTCACTGAGTTAATGCTTCTAAATTTAACACTCTAGTCACATTCCTGGCAGGGAGAGGAGCACTGGCTTGGAAAATTAGAGAAGTCTAGCCTCCTGCACACCGCTGCAAAGCCATTTGGCTACAGAAGCCTAGGGCAAGTTTCAGAGCGCTGCTCTGCCTCATCTTCCTGACTGTAGTGGAGACCAGAGAAGAGCACCAAAGCCAACATTTATTTTTGGTGTGGTTTACAATTCAATTACATTAAATAGAAATTGTTAGGTTTCTGGGTTAGGGCTGAGATGACAGCTCAAGAGACAAGCACTCCTCTACAATCATGAGGGCCTGAGTTCCAGTCCCTACTGACCAGGTGAAAAGCCAGGAGTGTCTGGGTGTGTTTGTATCCCACAGCATCATGGTCACTCAACAACATGTTGGCCATCTAGCCTAGCTGAAACCTCGAGCTTTCACTTCAGTGTCAGGGCAAAAGAGCACACACAGTAGGATAGCCTCAATATGTGCACAAACAGACCTGTGTACCCAGACACTCACATGTATAGATCACACATACATATACCAGACATGCAGATATGATAAAAATAATTAAATAAATAAGCATAAAATTATTCAGCTCAGCATAATTATTACCTAATAGTTTCTGTCATTAGCACTGTATTACTAACCAAAGAACAACTTTTAAAAGACATGTAACTGTGTCTATCTCAATGTTCCAGAAACTTATTCTTGGACAGGAGAGGCAATGTATCAATTGCTCACATTTTTTTAAGTATCATGTCCATCTTTAAGAATCAGGAAAGAGCACCCCAATTGTTTTTCCAATACCAAATTGTCAGCCCTGAAATCATACTAAAAAAGGTCATGTTATATAGACTGAGTTGTGAAGTAGAAATTTCTGGTTTTATTGGAAACTCAGTTGCATCACATGATGTTTTTCTGGAACCTGTCTTATGAGAGAATGTTTTGCTGAAGCCATTGTTTGAGAGGGTGTATGATATTTGGAAAGTGTGAGTAGAAACCCACAGACAGTGAGATGATACTCTTGCATTACTATGCCTCAAAATGCTTCTCTGGTCCTCACTTGTGATTTTGTAGGAAGCAAATTTTGTAGAATTCTGTCTGCTTCTTGCCACTTCTGTTGACTTGAGCTGATTTGAGGGAGCCTTGAGGTTTCTGCTGTATTGAGCTACTACTACTGGTTCATATTTGGTGTTTGCTATTGGACTGGAAGGCTGATACACTGACAACAAAGATTAGGATAGCCCCAAAGAACTACTTTAAATAGGTCCAAAGTCCCCTTATCTAATTAACCATCTATCTCCCCTACCTTTGGTTGATGGACAAGAAGGGAGATTGAAGCATTAACAATACCTAATTAAAGTAAGTTTTGAAGAATCTAAGACTACAGGACTTAAGAATCCTACTTCACTAAAGGTCTGTCAGATGTTCTGGGACAGAAGGCTGAAGATAGATGCTCCAATGTTATAGAACATATTAGGGACTGTCCAGGAGTCAGCTGTCTCAGCCATTTCTATAATTTTGGAAATTATGTTCCTGTGCTTCCTATGCATTCAGGTAATGTCTACTCCTTCTCAAGTCTTTGGTGGCATTGAAGATTAGAAAGTCATTGTCTTACTATACGCTTAAATTGTTTAGTATTGAAGAAGATGTTCTGCATCTAACAATATGTTTTTAGGTTGATAAAAATGAGTTATGATAGAAAATGATTTAGATGTAGAACTCTGAGCTCACCAAGATAGATGATAGAATACTTTAAGTTCCCAAATATAAACATGCCCGAGATTATAAATATATAAATTCTTTCATAATTGTTATAATTGTATTAAATTCATATTGTAAAGAGCCTTTTATTGTACTAAAAAGGAAAGTTATAGAGAAAGAATATCTTGTATATTGTATGGATGCATCATCGGTCAATTAAAAAGCACATGGCATGTGCTTAAATCGTGAAATGGCATCAACATATTATTTGAAATCTTTATGTAGAAAATAAGTTTTACAAATGTTGAATAAAATTATTTCCACTCTCAAGTCACAATTAATTTGCTTTCATTTGCTAATGTTTTTGGTGCCAATCATACATCTATTCCATATTAAGCAGTGAGATAGGTTTTGTAATACATTCATTCTAGGACAGAACAACATGCTAGCCTTCTTTATTCTTGCCTTTTTAAAACATTACTTAATGGGTGATTTGGCATGTTAGGTTTTAATTTATTCATACATTCAATTTTCTTCTTGATGAACCTAATATGATCAATAGGATCTCACTATGGTCACTTACTTCTTTGCATCTGTATCCTGGAATCCTCCCTGAACATCAACTTCTGTCCTAGCAGTGAGTTGACAAAAGGCAGAAGTAGGCTCCAAGAGGATATGGTAGATTGTTTCTTTATTGAATACCTTGATTTCAAAAATAATGTTTTTGTTTCACATGAGATGATGCCATTAATGCGAAGAGACTGCCATCTTTGAGCTAGAAGCGATACCGAAGTAATGTGTGATTTAATATCCCAAAAGATGCAAACCAAGGACTCAGCAATGCTCTCTGCTTTAAGTAGAGAGCTTCTACTCTCTAGTATGCTTCTGTCTTCCTCTCAATTGTGCTGTGATGAATGACTCCATCTCCCTTTTTTAGCTCAGGGACAAATGTATTAGTCAGCCAATAGTCATTTACTCAACCTTCATAAGAGAAAATAATAATAATAAGAATAATAATAAGCACATGGCTATGGCTTAGGCAGGAAATAGAAGGTGGGACATCTGGGAGGAGAAAGGATTCTGGGGTAGAGCTAGTAGTGAAGGATTTGCAAGCAAAGATGTGAAGAGAGAGATGCATGGTACCTGAGCACAATTAATCATTCATGTGGCAGAATAATTGGTTAAAATAATTGGGTTATTTAGTTATGATCTAGTCAGAATAGAGTCTGGCTATTTTGGGCATGGTACTTGTAAATACATTTTGAATTAAGTCTAATTTCTGAGAACATGGGCCTGGGAGGCAGAACCAGACTTAATAGTCTATAGTCATATACATACATACACATACATAAATACATATATACATGCATATATCTGGGAACTACTGATGCCTATGTTTGTGCTACTTGATCTGGCTTATAGAAGTCTTCATTTCCATGGTAAAATCAGATGAGATTTTGACCAGGGAAAAGGAAAGTGATCAAGAGCCTAGCAAGTATGTGGGTCAGATATCCAACAGACTGCTACTAGTGTTATTCTCATATGGAGAGAATTCTTTAAAAATGTGTATTTTATTTTTCATACATTATTATATAATTATATAATTGCCCTTCTCTTTTCTCTTTTCTCATCCTAAACTCTCCCATGTACTTTTCCTTACTCTATAATTCAAAGCCTATTTTTATTAATTGTTGATATGTGTGTTCATATAGACATTGTTATGTTTATCACATATATATGCATATTTTTTCCTAGCGTTACTCATTCTCTAATCCATATTATACTCTGTGCCTAGCCCCTTCCTCTACCAACAGCAAGCCTTAATGTATCTCCTGGTATAATAAAAAATAACTTGAGTTCCATATTTGTATTTTTACTAATATATATTAATTTATCATTTATTATTTATTAATATTAATTGTTGTTTTGGCCTTTTGTTTGGGGACTCTCTGGCAAAAACTCATGACTTTATTCGATCTTATAATAATCTTCTTCACTCAACCTTCCATTTTCTAGAAATACAGGAATAAACTCCC
This sequence comes from Apodemus sylvaticus, assembly GCF_947179515.1. Classification (NCBI taxonomy): domain Eukaryota; kingdom Metazoa; phylum Chordata; class Mammalia; order Rodentia; family Muridae; genus Apodemus; species Apodemus sylvaticus. Next base: position 49,109,469 of record NC_067473.1, read on the forward strand.
ATATCCACCCTTGATTAGTTAAGGTTATTAGGTATCAATTTCTTTTACTCTAAAATGAGATTAGTTAGTAAGTACCTGATTAATTTATACAGTAAAACTCTCCATGTCAATCACTTAACATAGGACCTAGCTCAATGTATGAATTCATTTCTTTCATTTTTCTAGTGCCTGTTCATTGTCTTCAAACATTTCCCATTACAATTATATTTTAGTTCTAAAACTAAGACAGAAATGAAGAAAATGGGTGAAGCAAAATTAAAAAAAGCATCCACAAAAACAAAGAAGTTGAGAAGAAAAAGACAACCAATGTAGGAAACCACAGGTTTGGAATGAGGTATGAGATATGGGGATAATTTTTTCCTTAGGTGGGGTATGGATGGATGTCAACATCATCTCTAAACTTCCGAAGAAAATGATATACAACATATTTTTCCTTTTAGCTCTAGTTAAAGATAGGCAATGTGGTTTCTAGCCTGTGAGTTCTGCCTTAGAGAGAGAGTTTTGCATGAGTCAAAGAATGTACTAACATGTGCCAAGAAAGGTGGTTTTTCCCAACAGTAAAGTGTGTGCCTTGGGAAAGTGCTATTTTCCCTATTATAAATCTTTCTGCTGGCTAAAGATCTTCTGTAGACAGTCACTGTGATTTAATTTATGCCCATATGGCTTACAGTCAATCTTCATTGCCAGTGTAATTGGATTTAGAATTACATAGGAGACACACTTGTGAGTATTTCTGTGAGGGTGTTTCTAAAGAGGTTCAGTGAAGGTCAGTCATTACTCGGCTGTCCCAGATGAACAAAAAGGTAATGAGGAAAAAGTAAGCAGCATACTAGCATTCATCTCTGCTTATTGATGAAATGTAGCTACCCACTTCTCATTTCTATTCCCATGCCTCCTCTTCACCACTAGACAAACCCCTTTGAACTGGGAGGAAAACTAAACCTTTCTTACCCTGAGCTCAGGATCTTTTTCGTCAGGTCTTTCATTACAACAACTGGAAAAGTAAGTTCATTCGACAATGACAAGAATATTGTCATTACATGTAAATAGACATGGAAAGTCTCCAACTTCTCCAGATGAGCACAGAATCATGCAGGCATCAGACCAAACATAGAACAGTTTACATGGCATTTGAAAGTATAACGAAATGAACAGAGGTCATCATAGTTCAGATGAAGATGACTAATCCACCATTGATATGAATTTCAATGTTTGCTAAACATTAAATTGTTTCTCAACTTCCTGTTATTTCTGGTCAGACTAATCTAGGGACTTAAGATGTCTATTTATAAAAGATATGCTCAGAAATGCAGGCAATCAGATCAAACAGCAGATCAAAAGGTGTGAAGCTCCATTATTACTGGTATTTATCCTCAGAGCTGCATTGATTTTGACATTTTAAAATTATATTGATTCTGATCCTCTGCACTCCATCCTACACAAACTAAATCCCTAATTTAAGTTTTTATATTTAAAAGGATTCTCATGATGAATGAAGCAGGATACTGGGAAGCATCTTCTGAAGATGAAAAACCAAGTCACTGTTATTTGAATTTAGAGAAAAATGAATTGGGTTTGCCTCCTTAGGCCAGTCTCATATAAAGGAAGATAGCTGTTGAATACAAAATCATTAATTTTATACATTTCTAATTTGTTAAATAGTTTTACCTATTGTAGCGAAGAAGTCCATGTCTATGTACAAGTGGGACTGAAGCCAATTTAGGAACCCAGATTTCTCAAACACTAAGTTTGTATTTTATATGGTGCATAACAAATTATACTATATAAGAGAGGAAAATCACCAGATTTGTGACCAAAAATCATGGACTTCTCTTTATCATTCATTTTTTTTTTTACTAAAGGATTTTTCCCTTTCTAATCTGTACCTATTTGAACTGAATATACACTATGATTTCTTTCAATGATCCTATTCTATATTTGTCTTTTCTGTCTTTTATTCACTCGCTAGAAGTAGCTACTAGCTAGATACTAGTTTTTACTTTTCCAGCCAACTGAGGATAAGCAATCAGGTAAAGTAAAAAACTTAGTAGAAAATTTGAGTAAGAGATAAGAAAGGGATTTTACTATACTGATAACACTCATTTGAGTGACAAAGCAAATAGGACAACAAATGAGAATTTTAGAATTTTGGGTAGGTACAGTCTAATTTTAGAAGTCAGAATAATAGAAGGTGAGTATTGGCTGATGGGTAAATGACTAAACATGGATAATGGAAACTTTAATTACGAATGAGGATACGCTGGTTGTTCTTCTAGTTTTCATATCTATAGTCAACATTTGGGTCCTGCATATTTATATACAGTATAACTTCATATAAAGTATTTGATAATGAAAATGGAAACTTAAGGGATTTTGGGAAAGTCGTTTGGATGGTATTTTGCTGGGGCAAACATGTGAAGGAACATTTTGTTAAAGAGGACAAGGTGTGGAAAACTAAGACAGACTTGTGAAGGAATGTATCGCTGAGGCAGACACAGGAGAAAGGATGTTCTGCTAAAGCAAGCACATGAAAGGACACATGATGAAAGAATCTTTGCTAATGATGCACATGTATTGGTCTGCCTTGCATTGCCTAGTTGAGCTGCATTTGTCACGACTCCATAGAGAGAAACACACTAAAAACTTCTGGTGGTGTTCTGCAGTTTGTTGCCGACTCCAAGGACTCGGGCTGATAGGATTCAAGTCCTGAAGCAAGACACATGAAGCAAGAGACATGCTGAGACAGAACACATGCTGAGACAGAACACATTCTGAGGCAAGAGCTTGGCTGAGGCAAGGCCTGTGCAGGATATGTGATGCTTAGAGGGTATAACTAGGACTCCACGAAGTGACGGAGACGGAGCTTGGCTTGCTGATACTACTAGCTGCTGCGCAACACTTCTGGGTCTCGCATCTTTGCTGATCTTCACTTGCCTGAGACAGGCACAGCTGAGAACTTCTTCTGGTATTCCTTTTGGTCCCTCCTACTGACTTAAGCTGAGGCCTGGTAGTCTCCGCAAGGTTGTGTCCCCACTGTTGCTAAGCCAACTTTACTGAACTGGACTGCTGGTGTATCCATAAGGTGTTTGCGAGTGGATCAGTCTGCGTCTGCCCACTAACTTATGAACTGAACTGCTGATTTCCAGAAAATACAAATGGGAGTTGATAAAAACATTAAGATATTGAAAAAAGAAATTGAAGAAAATATCAGAAGATGAAAAGATCTTTCATATTTATGAATCAGTAGAATTAGCATAGTAAATATGGTCATCCTACCAAAAGCAATCTAAAGATTCAATGGAATCGCCACCAAAAATTCCAACACAATTTCTTACAGATCTTGAAAGGACAGTTTTCTGCTTCATTTGAAAATGCTAAATGCCCACTAGAGATAAAACAGCCTTTAATACTAAAAGAACTGCAAGGGTATCACTGTCCTGATTTCAAAATATGCTACAGAAAGATAGTAATAAATATAGCCTGGTATTGTCATCAAAACATATACATGGATCAATGGAATTGAAGAAAAGCCCAACCATAAATCTATATACCTATGCTCATCTGATTTTTTTAATGAAGAAATCAGAAATATATACCGGAGTTAGCATTTTCAGCACATGATGCTGGTTAAGCTGCTTACTGCATGTAGAAGAATCTAAATTCATATATATTGGTTACCCTGCACTAAACTCAACTTGCAATGGATCAAAGATTTTAGCATAAATCAAGATAAACTGAACTTGATAGAAGAGAAAGTGTGGAATAACATTGAAATCACTGGCACAGGAAAAAACTTTCTGGAAAGAATACTATTAACACATCACCAATTAATACATGGGATTTTATGTAGCTGACAAGCTTCTTCATGGTAAAGGACACCATCATTCCAATAAAGTGGCAAGTCAAAAAGAGAGTAAAAAATTTTTACAAACTACACATATGATAAAAGACTCATATCCTCAATATATAAAGAATTCCAAAACTAAATATCAAGTACACAAATAACCCAGTTTCAAGGTGGGATTCAAATTTAAACAGAGAACTTTTGATAGAGGAAAAGCAAATGGCTAAGAAACAAAGAAATATTCAACATTGTTCAACATCAGGGGGATACAAATCAAAACCACTTTGAGGTTTCGTCTTACAGCAGTCAGAATGACAATGACATTGTGACAGTTGCTGGAGTAAGGGTAATACTCATACATTGCTGGTGGGAGTCCAAACTTGTCCAACAACTATTAAATCAGTGTGGTGGTTCCTTAGGAAGTTGTTCCTAAATCTATATCAAGATATAGCTATAGCACTCTTGGGATATTTATATATATACATATATATGTGTGTATATAAATAAATATATATACATATGTATAAATATATGTATATATACACATATATGTATGCATGTATACCATGTATCCCATGGGAACTCCAAATAAACCAGGATGTTTCAATATATGTCGTATTCCATAAACTGATGGCAAGTTCCCATTGAAGACAACATCTAAATAGCACATTGAACTGGAAGAGTTGAGCTGGTGCCTTCAGAGACATTTCATCCTAATGTGCTAACACAGTGATGCACTCTTCATGCTGCTAAAGGAAAATGTAAACAACAAGCCTTCCACAAATCATTTGATCTACAGGGATGGCCTGCCTGAAAAATATACTAGTGCAATGGTGGCGCAAAGGTTGTAGGGGTAGCCAACCCATATCTCATTGGACTTAAGGCCCACTCGAAGAAATCGAACCCATGTGCAATATTTTATAGATGGCTAAGAACTGGAGACTGCATAGCCATGAACTTAGGCTCAAACTAAACACTAAGGTTCTAAAACAACAACAACCAACCAACCAGCCAACCACCACTACCACCACCACCACCACCAACAACAACAAAATTAGCAATAAAATGACTCCTAATGACACTCTGCTGTACTCATAGATCAGTGTCTTGATCAGTCACCAGCAGAGAAGCTTTCTTCTGCAGTATATGGGAAAAATACAAAGACCCACAACCAAGACTTTACGCAGAAAATGTGAGTTTTGGGTAAATTTAGTACTGAAAGGGATACCACCCTCAAATTCCTCTTTTCAGGGCTCAGGTAAACCCATAGAAAAGGGGGTGAAGAGTTAAAGAGTAAGAGAATGTGAAGAACACCAAAAATGGCTCTACATCAACATGATATATACATATGATATGCACTCATTGAGACTGAGGTAACATGCACAGCACCTCTCTGGTTCTAGACTAGCTGAGTCCTACAGATGAAAGAAGTGGACATATGCTCCATTCCTAATGAAAAAGCTATCTCCAACTGATAACTTGAAAACCAAAATCACTTCCCTTCAAGGAAAACTCACTTGGGGAAACAAACTACTTGTAGGGGTGCTTTGTATGCTCAGCAGTAGATGACAAATAGAAATCAAACTCGTGTCTTTAGAGGTTCCTTGGTTCTTTAAATTCCTTTTTAATTTTAATTTTATATATATATATATATATATATATATATATATATATATATATATATTTCTCCTCTTTTTTCTCTCCTCTCTTTCCTCTCTCCTGTCTGTCTCTCTATCACTCTGTCCCTGTCTCTCTGACTCCTGACTCTGTCTCTCTGATCTCTGTCTCTCTGTCTCTGTCTCTGTCTCTCTCTCTCTCTCTCTCTCTCTCTCTCTCTCTCTCTCTCCCTCTCCCTCTCCCTCTTTCTCTCTCTCTGTATCTCTGTCTCTCCTACAGGTCCTTTGTGTATATATTAAGGCTTTCAGTTTATTGTTTTTATGGAAGTCCTGAGTGTGGAAATAAGCGGGTCTCTTGATTCTTGTAACTTCTCTCAGGCTCATTTTCCTTTGTCTGTTTGTTTTGCCCAATTCTAATGTGTTTTTTTTATTTATCTCACAATCTATTATATTTTATTATTATATTTTATTATCTTATAAAATATTATTTCATACATGTATGGTATTCATTAAAACAATGTTCAATATGAAAATATAATGGGATTTTGATAGGTAGCTAATTCTGTAGATGCTACTTTGTAGTATGATCATTAACAACAGTATATTTTCTAATCAGAACATGTAATGTTTTCTCCATGATTTTTCTTAAAATTTCTTTCATCAACATATTATAGATTCTACTGTGCACATATTTAAGCTCTTTAATTTATTTCTAAGTATTTTATTCTATTTGTTACTACTACAGGTGGGATTGCTTCCTCATTCATATGGTTATTATTCATATATAGAACTATAACTGACTGCTATATGCTGATTTTTATACTTTTTTGAATGTTTTATTAGTGTTACTTTAAAAATGTATTTATGTACTCAAATGCTGCCCCATCCTCCATTCCCTTCTCCTCTGAGTGAGTATCCCTCCAGGTATCTTCTCCCTTCCTCTACTTTGGTGCATCAAGTCTTCATAGGATTAGGTATATCCTCTCCCACTGAGGTCAGATAAGGCAGCCCTCTGTGGCATATGTGCTGGGGCCCTTGGACCAGCTCATGTATGTTCTTTAGTTTGTAGCTCAATCTCAAGGAGCTCCCAGATTAGTTGATACTGTTGGTCTTCCTGTGGCATTGCCACCACCTTCAGGGCCTTTAATTCCTCTCCACCACTGTAACTCTTCCATAAGGGTACCCAGTCTCTGTACACTATTTGGCTGTGGGTATCTACATCTGTCTCAATCAGCTGCTGGGCAAAGCTTCTCAGAGCATTGGTAGGCTCCTATCTACAAGCATAATATAACATCAGTAATAGTGTCAGGGATTTGTGTCAGCCCGTGGGATGTGTCTCATGTTGAGTTGATTACTTATTGGCCATTATTTCAGTTTCTGCTCCATCATTGCCCATGCATTTCTTTAAGAAAGGACCAATTTTGGGTTGAATGTTTTATAGATCAGTTGGAGTCCTTGTTCCCTCCACTGGAGGTCCTCTCTGGCTACTAGAGGTGGTCTCTTCAAGTTCCATATCCCCACTGTTAGGCATCTCAGCTAAGTTCACCTGCATTGAGTCCGAGAAGCCTCCCCGATCCCAGGCTCTGGGACTTCCTAGAGATTCCACCTACCCCCATCTCCCACCCTGGCAGGTGTATATTTCCATTTATTATCCTGATACTCTGGGCTTCTCTCCTGTCTCTTCCTATGCCTGATCATGTTTCCCTATTCCCCTCCCCTCTTCCATCCATGCCCCTGCTTCCTTCTGCCTCATGTGACTTTTTTGCCCCCATCTAAGGAGGATTCATGGTTATTGTTTTTTGTTTTTCTCTTATCTTAGAGAGAAAATTACTTAGAAGAACAACTTTTGACAATCAAGTAACCATGCTACATAATACTTAAAAACATGAACTGAAGTATCCATATTTAAATTATACTAGTCTTAGCAATACATGGCCATGGTTGATCTTTTCAGAGAATTTGAATCAATATAGGACTGATCCAGAAGTTTCCTGATGGGTTTCAAAATACAGGAAGGTGCTATGAAGTCTTCTCAAAGAGAAAACTCATCAATGGTCTCCAAGCTGTGAATCCTGCAAACTGAAACAATAACAGGCTTGCCAAGATACACTTAGAGGGGAATGATAGGGGAATGTCTGTTACGTTGGGTAACCTTAATATAAGGTATGCCCTAAACTAAGAAACTCATGCCTGATAATGATCTTGTCAAATGTTTGTGTTGGGGAAGTTCATAGGCTCAGTGTTGATCCTACCACTTTTATTTTGCAAAATGAATATAATATCAAACTGCCTTCTAAATACAAACTTACATATCTAATTACTAGGGTAACTTCCAATCCACATTAGAAAAATTTCTTTGTGCTATAGACATGGGTTGATGTAGAGATTCAAAGAATTGATCAAAGCACAGAAAAATTAAATGTATGTGAAAGGCTTAGCTATAAATAGGACATCTATATCACACCCCATCACAAGGTTCAGAGGCCATTCCAGGAGGCAGAGCAAAAAATTTAAGAGACACAGTTCTGGAAAGACTAGGGTGAAACTCAATATGACAGGGCAGTTGTATCCATGAACTCACAGTTACTGTGATTGCCTGTAAATCCTCATGCAGAATCAAGCAAATCAACATTTTAACATGTACTGGGAGAGACATGCGAGTTATTATCCTAAGACTGGGTCCTATTGTTGGCTATGTAGAGAGGGTTAGGCCATTTTCTGTAAGAGTATAAACATGATAGCTTGGCCACGTTCTAGTGGGTGGCCCATGATTATGTATGTAGATAGCAATATTTGTACTCAATGGATTCTTATAAAGGAAGAGGACATGAATTTGGGAGGGAATAGGAGGATATGTGTGGAGACTTGAAGGATAAATATGATTTAAACACATTGAATTAATATATGAAATTTTCAGAGAATAAGATTTAAAAGAAGAATTAAACAACCAAAAAATTGAGGTCTTAATCTAGTGGAAAAAAAAAACTCATCATTCTTTTTGTCATCCAACATGAGTTTCCCTGCAGTTCTCTTATTCCAGAGGACACCAGAAACATCAAGGATACAGGGTCTGAGTTCACAAAAAAGTAGATTAAAGACAGAATAAATCCTAATTTGAATGCTTCCTGAGTGTCACAGAAAAGAAAATGCCCTCACGATGTTAGATATCTTTGCCTTTGACATAATAAAGTATTAAATGGCCTAAATGTGCCATTTAAAGTCCAGGTAGCTTTCCTGTGTTATTTTATTGAACAAGCGTTCCTTATCTTAAAAGAAGTGATCTGGTTTGATGTTTAACTCTCCCTTTCCTACAAAAATATTCAAGATGGAAAGAGCATTAAAGATGTTCTTTCTCTGGTATTGAACACATTTTGTGTGAGATTAAAAGAATTTCTGTGCTGAATACTAAGAAAAGCCTGACCCACTTTGAGTGCCAATCTCCTTCATCCTCCCCCTGTTAACCTCACAATTTCCTCATTAACAGAATTTGAGCTTTATTACACCACAGTATTTCACTAGATGCCTGAACTTTATAAAACCTGTAGCTTTTGTGGCAAGTCAAATGAATTCTATTTTCTTTCCATTTCCAATGCTTCTGACAATCAAGTGATGGTTAGTGCAACCATTTTTTTTCATATCAAGACTAAGACAAAGAAAAGACACACATCATGGAGTTCTGGAACATTGCAGTTTGCTGGTCAACAACATGATCACAAACATCTTGATCCATCAACAGTCACTCCCCAATCATAAGAAATTAATCACCTGGGAAACAAGGTAAAACAAGAAGTGTCCAGGGAAAACGTTGTTGCTCTTTAGCTCTGGGCGACTGCGCCTGAATGTTTTATCCCTTGTGGGCTTTAAGGAATAATTCCTGAAAATATTATTAACAAAAATCCTATCAACATATGACGAGGTCTGGGAATAGGCTATGGACACTCAGTTGTGCATGTGACAAACATAAAATATTGCAATATAAGAAACTAATGTCACTTAAAAGTTTAAGTTGTCTTAGTTATAGTCTGCAGATGTTATGCAAACTAAAACCAATACAACCGTCACCATCAAAATATGCTTTTAAAGGAATGGCTCTGCAAACAACATTGTGGTGAATGCCTTATAAACAACCAATTTAAAGGCTTCCTATTTAAAGCAGATGAGTAGATTCTATCGTGCAGCTGGAAAAATATTCTAAGCTCTTAATTCCTTTGAGTTAGGAAGATATACCTTCAAATCAAGTCCACAGTGAGTACTCAGGAACTTCTGCGTTAGGTACAAATTACAATTTTTATAGCATGTTTTTGATGAATTTTCTAACTTATTTTAAAGATTTTCTTCTTTGGAGTGCCTTGAAATATGTAATGATTTTCTTGCTTGTTTCTGTCTAATAAGATGTGTTTCTTTCAAACTGAATAAGAGGCAAAAAAAAAAGGAATAAAAAAATATAAATTACCACCAGAACGGGGAAGTGGGAAGGGGTGGGTGGGAGGACAGGGGAAGAGAAGGGGGCTTGCGGGACTTTTGGGGAGTGGGGGGGCTAGAAAAGGGGAAATCATTTGAAATGTAAATAAATTATATCAAATAATAAAAAAAATATAAATTACCACCTCAATGGTAATTTTAATTGTCAAGTCCTTAAGTACAGCCTTGGATTACTGCCACAGCATGATATAGAAGTGTGTTTCAATATCAAAACACCATGAGTAAATTTATTGTGCATATAAGACTTTACCATGCTCCTTTAGTGAAAACCATAGTATTAAATGGTACGCTCATAGTAATATAATACTTGAAGTCCTATCTAGAGCAATTAGACAACATAAAGAGGTCAAAGGGATACAAATTGAAAAGGAAGAAGTCAAATTATCACTATTTGCAGATGATATGATAGTATAAAGTGACACAAAAAACTCCATCAGAGAACTCCTACAGGTGATAAAAAAAAAACTTCAGCAAAATGGCAGGTTATAATATCAACTCAAGCAAATCAGTAGCCTTCCTATACTCAAAGGATAGGCAGACTGAGAAAGAAATTAGGGAAATGACACCCTTCACAATAGCCACAAACAATGTAAAGTATCTTGCTGTGACTCTAACCAAACAAATAAAAGATCTGCATGACAAGAACTTCGGGTCTCTGAAGAAGGAAATCGAAGAACACCTCAGAAAATGGAAAAATCTTCCATGCTGTGGATTGGCAGGATTAATATAGTTAAAACGTCCATCATGCCAAAAGCAATATACAGATAGAATGTGATCCCCATCAAAATCCCACTCAATTCTTCATAGAGTTAGAAAGAGCAATTCTCAAATTCATCTGGAATAACAAAAAAACCCAGGATAGTTAAAACTATTCTCAACAGTAGAAGAACTTCTTGGGGAATCCGTATCTTAGACCTCAAGCAGTACTACAGTTAAAAACTGCATGGTATTGGTACAGTGAGAGGCAGGTAGATAGATGGAATAGGATTTAAGACCCAGAAATGAACCCACAAACCTATGGTCACTTGATCTTCGACAAAGGAGCTGAAAACATGCAGTGGATAAAAGCTAGGCTTTTCAAAAAGTGGTGCTGGTTCAACTGGAGGTCAGCATGCAGAAGAATGCGAATTGATTCATTCTTATCTCCTTACAAGGAATACAAGCTTAGTACACTAAGCTCAACTCCAAGTGGATCAAGGACCTCCACATAAAACCAGACACACTGAAACTAATAGAAAAGAAACTGGGGAAGATCCTTGATGACGTGGGCACAGGGGAAAAGTTCCTGAACAGGACACCAATAGTTTATGGTCTAAGATCAAAAATTGACAAATGGGACCTCATAAAATTACAAAGTTTCTGTAAGGCAAAGGACACTGTCAAAAGGAGAAAACATCAACCAACAATTTGGGAAAAGATCTTCACCAATGGGAATGGAATGCAGCCCTCCAATAGAGGGCTAATATCCAATATGTGCAAAGAACTCAAGAAGTTAGGCCCCAGAGAACCAAATAACCCTATTAAAAATGGGGCACAGAGCTAAGCAAAGCATTTTCTCCTGAAGAACTTTGGATGGCTGACAAACACCTTAAGAAATGTTCAACATCATTAGTCATTAGGGAAATGCAAATCAAAACAACCCTGAGATTTCACCTCACACCAGTCAGAATGGCTAAGGTTAAAAACTCAGGAAACAGCAGGTGTTGCCAAGGATGCAGAGAAAGAGGAACACTCTTCCACTGCTGGTGGGATTGCAAGCTGATAAAACCACCCTAGAAATCAGTCTGGCAGTTCCTCAGAAAACTGGGCATGACACTTCCGGAGGACCCTGCTATACCACTCCTGGGCATATACCCAGAGGATTCCCCAGCATGCAATATGGACACATGCTCCACTATGTTCACAGCAGCCTTATTTATAATAGCCAGAAGCTAGAAAGAACCCAGATGTCCCTCAATGGAGGAATGGATACAGAAAATGTGATCTAGTTACACAATTGAATACTACTCAGCAATTAAAAACAATGAATTCATGAAATTCTTAGGCAAATGGTTGGAACTGGAAAATATAATCCTAAGTAAGATAACTCATTCACAAAAGAACACACATGGAATGTAGTCACTGATAAGTGGATATTAGCCCAGAAGCTCTGAATACCCAAGGCACAACTCACATAGCAAATCATTCCCAAGAAGAAGGAAGGAGAGGGCCTTAGTCCTAGAAAGGCTTGATGCAGCATTGTAGGGGATTGCCAGGACAGAGAAGTGAGAGGGGGTTGATTGGGCAATGGGTGGAAAGAAGAGGGCTTATGGGACTTGTGGGAAGGGAGGAACCGGGAAAGGGAAATTCATTTGGAATGTAAACAAAGAATATAGAAAATAATAAATAAATAAATAAATGAATAAATGAATAAATAAATAAAATTAAAAAAAAGACATAGATTCTTCAAAAAAGGATCTTGTGTTTAGGAGAGAATAAAAATATACTCTGGAGAAAAAAATTTAATATAATAAAACTTCATTTGTCAACTTTTAGGTTGGCATATGCCTTTTCTTGTCCCATTAATGTAGGGATAGACTTGTACTTTCATTATCAATGTAATTGCTATGTGGTCAAAATTCTACCAACCAGAGATTTATTTTTGTAGTAATTAGTGGCAGAAAGTTTTAGTCTCTATATGATAAGATTTCTGCATCTATCAAATTTTACAATATTGTGTCAAAAAACTAATATGTTGTGGGTATTAAAATAATAGAAAGCAGAAGTCAGAAAACTGGGATATTTGATGATAATATCTGAATACTGTTTACCTAGTTTTGTAACCAATTAGGGACTGAAGACGAGAGACACTTAAAATTTTAAGATTGTTCATTTATAATAAATTGAATTCTGAAGGAAAGAAGTAGTTTGCTTTTTAATATTTTTCAAATGCCCATTTTCTCATTATCAATATATACATTTCTTTAATATAAGCGGAGGGATTTTTGTTATTGGAGGCCATTGAGGATGGTTTCTAATTATCTGCTTTGTACACTATTGCCTGTTCCCTGTAACACTAAACGGGAAATGTTACAAGTGCACTTCATAGGACCCAAAATGCAGAGGTGACAGGACTTCACTGAGATCCATTAAGGAAATGCTACCTCCTAGAAAAAGAACAGAATCTAGGGTCTATGTCTTTCCCTGGGTGTAGGCATGATAATCTAGTTTGTCTCAAAGATTAGAACTTACATTCTATTCTTTCTTCCTTTAGTAGGCACTTCAATAGAGCCTGTCAATTACCTTAGCACAGATACCGTAGAATAGGAAACATGATTCACTTGAAGACAAGCTAAGGAGATAGGAGGAGTATTGATTGTACTTATCCCTTCCAGGAGATCCTCTTTTTGATGCATCTGCTGACAAAGCCTCTACCATTCAGCAATGCTAAGCCTATCCTAATTTATGCCTTTATTTATGTTTATTATTTTTCCACATATTGTCCAAACACAAATACTCAGTTTTCCTTAACACTGTGCTTTCTCACTCAGGAAAGCTATCCCCATCCCATTTTGCCAAGCAGCTGCTTCCTGACTTCTATTGAGGAATATGTGGTTTACTTGAATCTTAAGTCCAAAAGGCACAGCGTTCTCTTTTCTTCTTCATTTCTCTTCCTGCAGCTACTGAGATTTTCATCTTGCCTGCCCTGTTGTTTTCTTTTCAAACTCTAATAAAAATGATACTTGAGCTTCTTTCTGAGACTGCATTCAAATTCTTAAATTCTTAAACCTTACATCTCGGAGACAAGACTGACTGACCGGTGTACTCAATTAGAGAGTAAACTTTGAAATAATTAACCGACTTCGTTTCCCTGCTTGCTAAAGAGAAGATGTCAGACAACATTTTCAGGTCCTGATTTGTTTTCTTCTCTGATTGCTAGTTCTCTGAATAAAATAGATTTTAAAAACTTTATTCCTAGTTTTGATTATATGCTAGGGAACAGAGCCCTAGTTACACAACTAATAAAATACAGATAAGGAAACAAAATAAGGTTATTTATTCATATCCTGTCATCTAGCCTATTGGTAGAACAAGATAGCTATTTATCCGTCTGCTAGGGGAACAGTACCTACTACATCTTACCAGCTGGGTGGTTACAAACCTGTCATGAAACAGCAGAAAAGGACAGGCCAATTTTGCGATAATAAAAATAAATGTCTCTATAAGACTCAGCAGGATATAGAAAGAAGAGCATTCCTTTTCAGCTATCACTGGAGGAAAGAACTCAGATTTATTTTATAATTCTTCAACAAACTAAAACCTCAGGCAATTTAAGAGTAATCCTAAATACAGCCTGCTCAAAAAAAAATGAAAATACATCTAGGGGGGATTTCTGAGAATGACTAAAGGGATTAAATCCTAGAACCAGGAATGCCAGGATTGGGAACTGCCATGAACCTTGTTGCAAAACGATGATCTGTAAAGACCAGATCTTTCTTCCCAGGAGACCTTGCCAAATGCAAGAAGAGAAACTCAGACTGTTGCAGGATTCCTTCTACTGAAGCTTCCTTGAAGCTCCCTGAAGCTCTTCTTCCAGAAGCTGTTCCTCTTTCTCTGGTGTACCTTATTTGACTGTGAACACTTTGTCTGTTGACATCATTCACATAGATTTGTTCCCAGGCCCCCGAAGTAAACCTCATTTGTGCTACACTGCTCTTAGGCAAGACACTCAGGGTCACAGATCACAGACAGCTTGGGGCCTGCCTCAGTATTCAAATGGAACCATGCTTCTATCTATGCAAAGCCACAGCTATGGCCTCAAAAGGAATAGGATATGATCTGTACTTGACCCGCATACGAGTGACCATGACACAGGAATACAGAATATTTTGAGAGAGTTACATGTTGTTTTTATGCAAAGAAAGACTTAACTTAAGGCCCTTTTCAAATACGTTAGACAAATTAGTATTAGAGTTAGTAGAAATTAGTAGAAACATTGAATATGCAGGTTACATATCCAGGGAAATCTGCTATGAAATCTCAATGCTATTATATACTATTTAGTAAAATTATGAGATTGGTAGAAGCTGACAGTTTGTTCATATAATCCAAAAGGAGTTACATAATAATCATGAGGATGTTAAGTCACACACAGAGGTTGGCAATAAACAGTGTTTTTTTGAGTGAAATAGCCTAATGTAGTGTGACTTCTGACCTGCAAACTTCCAGCTTCTGTAGAACACTGTGGTGTGAGTTATCAGTTATGTGTAATCTTTAATATAATTGGGGCTTTAGGCAGGAACTTTAGTTTCTACTTCATGACCTTTATAAAGATAAAAGGTAATAATCCAGTCACCCAAAGTGCCCACTACATGAATTTTCTGTTAAAGCATTCAAAATCGTATTGTACTGTTCCCTAAAAATGGTGTTTTCTAATATCAAATTCTAGGACTTTAATATATAAGAAATAAAAAAATAGCCAGGCGGTGGTGGCACACCCCTGTAATCCCAGCACTCTGGGAGACAGAGGCAGGCGGATTTCTGAGTTCGAGGCCAGCCTGGTCTATGGAGTGAGTTTCAGGACAGCCAGGACTATACAGAGAAACCCTATCTCGAAAAAAAAACCAAATCCAAAACAAACAAACAAACAAACAAACAAAAAACAACAACAACAACAAAAAAAAAGAAATTAAAAAAATAACATTTGGTGGTATCCAGAGATTCTGGTGATATGTGTTTAAATTTCTTTTAATTCTTTAGATTAAGAGAAAGATGTCACTTATTTGTCTATGTACCAAATGTCTGTTAATCTTAACATTACAGTTTTATACCACAGACACTTTGATTTATACAAACCCATCAGACTTTTCCACCTGTTCACTTAGGCATCTTTACCATCCAGTGATTACTAATAACATTTGTAATTAATACAAAGTTCTCAAACAATCAATCCCCTATTCACTAGTTTATTTGTCTATTCTCATATTGATTCACTTATTACAGAATTATAAAAAGTCATTTCATGCAGGAGTTCAATTCTACAGCAACCCCACTACTCCTTTTTAGAATGTTATTGACAATTATTCTTTATTCCACTATGCAAATTTTAGAACAGGTTGGTCATTCTCTGGGAAAAACAAAAACAATTTCATCCTATTAGCAAGGATTAAATATATAGAGTTCATTGGAGAAAGTTGCAACAAAAAGCATTCAATTAAAAAAAATTCTATTATGTTATATGACTTTTCTCACTTGAAAGATTCTTTTAAAATTACCATTTAGTGTGGATTACTGTTTACATATATGGTCATACCTGAAAGCACATACATACAAATAAAATTATATGGACCAGATAGATAGACTTATATAATTGGAAAACACACACACACACACACACACACACACACACACATACAAGCAAGCAAGCACGTGTGGAAGAAATCGAGAAAGCTGACTTTCTTTTTTACAGTTTGAATTTGCATTTTGAATGTGGAAATGCAATTCTCATAATGAATCAAAAGCTTCTTTGTTTTTTCATGTTGACAATTCAATCATGTGTGAATAATAATTTTGAAAATATGTTTCAAAATTTTATGTTTTTCCATAATTCTATTTCATGTCATGGAAATCCAATAAAATGCTGACCAACTAGAACCTAAACGTGGGGAATCTTCACACTGTTCCTGACAGTGATGCAAATAATTGTACTACATAATTCTTCATAGGTTTTTGGTAGGATTCTATTTGGAAGTTAAACAAGAGTGCTGAGAATATACAGTTTAATTAGAAGGATTAACTCTAGTTTACTTAAATCATTTTTACTGGTTTCATATATTTTCTATGGTTTCATAGTTAGCATCTATTTTTTTATTTCTTTGCTTTATTTGTTGATTCAGCATTGCAACATCTATAACTGATTGGAAGAATTTTATTTTTGAGATGAAAAATACACACACAAAGTCTAGGTTTTTGCTTTGTTGTCTAACTAACTGCAACCAAGTATGATGCTAATATTAGAAATATCCTTCAAAAGTTTTGTTCTCTGTTTGTAAACTAACAAAGATACAATCAACCCCAGTTTACTCACATAGCACATTAAAATAGGAGAATCATATTTTCAGTAGCTATCATGCCTTTGAGCCAATCCTTCCTGGCATTGTTTGATGTGAACTTTGGTGTTGAAACACAAAACAATGGCATAAGAAGAAAATTAACTGGCATTTAAAATGGCTACTTGAGATGAATTTCACTGGTGAATTATAAAAGATTCAACCAGTGCGAAGCTTAGGTTGGTGCATCCCTGAATACTGACTAACAGATAATAGATCGTTCCAGAAAGATGGCCATTAGAGTCTATACTTTTATTTTTTGTAACAGTCATAAACCTTATATTGATTAAAATCCCAAACTTTCAGAAATAATGCCAAGTTATTAGGAAAATTTCATTATTTTAAAACATTACTTTTGATTCATTTTTATCATGGCATATACAATTTTAGCAGTATAATTTTAATCTAAATACATTAATTCTATTGCATGACCTTAAAATAACATAGACATTGATCATATCTTTGTTAGGCTAAATTACCAGTTCATGATGATTTAGAAAATGTCAGCCACAGAGCCCAAGGGACTCTTTATGACAAAGTTCATTTTGAGGAAAGAAAAGTAGTGCAATTGAAGGATAATTTATACATGGGTGCAAGGTAGAGGGCTGAGGAAGCTACTAAAGGGCCGAGGAAAACATCCCACTTCTGCCAGCATCATCCTTGGCTCACCATGATTACCTCTGTTGAGCTTGTAGTAAATGTTCTGTGTTTTCTGTATTGGGATAATTCTTTTTCATTCCTTCATGGCGTCTACTTCCCTGTTCTGTGTTCTCAGTTTACTTCCCCAGGAATTGAGACAAGTTTAAGATGTGATTTTTTTTTTTCTGCCCAGTGTTAAAATGTATAACTACTCACACGATCTTTTACATATCCAAATTCCAAAATGTAGGCTTTATATAAAGGATCTCATTGACCGATATCTCAAAACCCCATATGCAGAATAGAGTAGAGCATGTTAATAGTACACTTATGCTTCTAAGTGCTGGCCATGAATTCTTCCCAGTGAGGTTTTAGTCTGGTGTCCGGTAAGTGTAACTCACATTATACTTCACAGAGGACAGCTACTGTACAAGGGAAACCCAAAGGAGGCTGGGGAAGGACATTCAGGAGTTCAAGGGCAGACTGGGATACGTAGTGAATTCAAGGCCAATTGAGCTGTACAGTGAGATTCTGTCAAACAACCCAACACCCTAAACAAAACAAAATAAAACAGACAACAACCCATCAATCCTGGGAAGAGACCCACATTTCTGCTGTGTTACTGGTACTCTCTGTGAACAGTATCTATAAGAGTTATGAAACTGTGTCACAGCAATGTCATTGATTCTTATAAACATGTTTTTTAGCATTCTTTCTTACTGATAATGCCAGTTAAAGCAGATTCTTCTGGCACAACTTGTCTTTTATAATTTTCTCATTGGAACTGTTACAACACGGCAAAATCCACACTGAAATGTCAACTCATCTTTTCTTTATCTCAAAACATGTTGATATTAAAAATTATCTTTGAAAAATTCACAGAAACAAATTTTTATCATATGGTTATTATAAAATTTATAGAGAATAGTTCCACATTGGCTTAACTGAGTGAAAGTTTGTATGGCAGGTGCTTAATGAATCTCACCCATGATAAAGATCGACATTTTATAGAGGGTGATTGTTCTTTCTCAGGCTGCCCATGTCAGTAAGTTCATTATTGATGGGCAACATAGGAAGTCACAAATAATGCAACATTCCTGGAAAATTATAGAAAGAAAACAACCACAATATTTTAGAAATAATTTTGTTTTGTTAAGAATAAATGCACTATTTTTTTGTTTTTTTATTCGATATATTTTTTATTTATATTTCAAATGACTTCCCCTTTTCTAGCCCCCCACTCCCCGAAAGTTCCATAACCCCCCTTCTCTCCCCCTGTCCTCCCACCCACCCCTTCCCCACTTCCCCGTTCTGGTTTTGCCGAATACTGCTTCACTGAGTCTTTCCAGAACCAGGGGCCACTCCTTCGTTCTTCTTGTACATCATTTGATGTGTGGATTATGTTTTGGGTATTCCAGTTTTCTAGGTTAATATCCACTTATTAGTGAGTGCATACCATGATTCACCTTTTGAGTCTGGGTTACCTCACTTAGAATGATGTTCTCTAGCTCCATCCATTTTTTTTTATTCGATATATTTTTTATTTACATTTCAAATGATTTCCCCTTTTCTGTTCCCCCACTCCCCAAAAGTCACACAAGCCCCCTTTCTGTTCTCCCATCCACCCCTTCCCACTTCCCTGTTCTGGTTTTGCCCTATACTACTACACTGAGTCTTTCTAGAACCAGGGCCCACTCCTCCGTTCTTGTACCTCATTTGATGTTGAACCATATTTTCTGTATCCATTCTTCCAATGTGGGACATGTGGGTTATTTCCAGCTTCTGGCTGTCACAAATAATGCTACTATGAAAATAATGGAGCATGTACCCCTATAGCATGGTGGGGCATCTTTTGGGTATATACCCAAGAGTGGTATAGGTGAATCTCCTTTTAGATCTATTTCCAATTTTTTGAGAAAACTCCAGATTGATTTCCAGAGTGGTTGGACCACTTTCTAATCCCTAGCAATAGAGGAGTGTTCCTCTTTCTTCACTTCCTCCCCAACAGGTACTCTCACCTGAGGTTTTTTTTTTTTTTTTTTTTTTTTTTTTTTTTTTAGGGTGGATTTCTTTCTTTTTATTTAAATTTTTTTATTCTATATAATTTTATTTACATTTAAAAAGCCTTTATATTAATTAACTAAGACCTTGCAAATTTATTCTAGAACATAATTTTAAATCTGGTTACTTGGACATATATTAAAAATAATAAGACAAAGTATATATGGGTATATAATTCAATGGGATTGTCTTAAGAATTTTTTAGGATTAACAACAAAACTTTTAAACAAAAAATATTTTCAATTGACAAATCATCGCTAATTATTAAGCTCAGGGAGGTTATATCAGGATTGATTTTCATATGCTAAGTTGAAAGATCTCATAATAAGAAAGTTCAAAGCTTAACGCAAATATAAAATAAAATAAAATAAAATAAAATAAAATAAAATATAAAGAAAGTCCAAAGTAGTGACCAGGAGGATCTTTCTATTTCCTGTTGAAATGACATTGAGATATGTAAATTGTAAGAAGCAAGGATATGAATAGGTGTGGGTGGTGTGTAGAAAAACTGTATTAAAACAATTGGTCAATTGATTGATTGTGTGTGTGTGTGTGTGTGTAAATGCTTATCAAACATATAGAGAAGTTTGTTCTATCATGCAGGTCATAGGTATGGAGCTCAATTCTTCAGCCTTCTTATCAAGTGTCTTTACCTACTGTGCCATCTTGCTGACTACAAAAAATGTACCTTTAAGCATATAAGAATTTTCTTTTAATTAGTTGAGATGTTTGTATTTTGATCATGTTCACTCTCCCTCTCTCAGTCTTCATAAATATGTGTGTGTGTGTGTGTGTGTGTGTGACAAAATGAGTATTTGAAGCACCATAGAATCCTTATAATGAAGTGTTGTTTAGTCTGTGCCATGAAGGGTAGATAGAAATGCAGTAGGTGGATATTTTAGAAAACGATATTTAAATGAATTGAAAACTGTATGTTATAAATACCTGAGTAGTGATGTGTGGCGAGCACATAGAAGATTTCTAGGACTTGAGTTTTCTAGAGCTTGGATAATAAAGGCACTGGTAGTAAGCAGGTAGGTGATGCCAGCTGAGGGCAGAAGGTGAAGGGCTGCGTGTCCTGCTCAAGACAAGCTTTTCTTGGTCATTACAGTTGCTAAACAGAGGATTAAAAGATTCTGTGTTGCTGTCATAAAATATTTGAGCCTGCGTAATTTAAAAAGAGAAATTTATTTATTGTAGCTTTAGAAGATGGAAAAGCCATCAAAGTGCCAGAGTTCTGTTTCTGGTGCGGTGCTCCTCCTGCAGTGTCATGTTGCAAATGGCAAAAGAGACAGTGGCTGGTTGCAGCCAAACCCTTTATAAAGCTATTAATCTAATTCAAAGGACTCATGTCTTATGCTTATCATCTTCCAGTGGCCCCAACTCTTAAAGTTGTCACATTGTGTCATTGTTTCAACACATGAATTTTCAAAAATGTTCAGACTATAAAAATTAGCAAGAACTGAAAGAATGTCTCCAAATATTAATTAGATGCACACATGGGAAATTAATTAGAGACATGGATTTTGAGTATTTTTACAATAACCATATAAGAATTATGTACAAAAAAAAAAAAGAAAAAAAGAAGAAGGAAAAAAGAATGCCAGCAGGCTTTAGTGGCATTTCGGTACTGAGAGTAGAAATCATGATGAAGGGATTTCAAAAGCCAACTACAAAAGCCACGATTGTTTGGGGTCACGGTTATTTCTTTCAGCAAAAGTCTGAGCTCAATTTCTGTGTTTAAAATGAATCACCTTGCCGGAAGATTTCTTCCATTAAAGCTCCCATGTCTCACTGAGATTTCATCACCTGCTAGATCAATTGATCATTTGATGCCCAAGGCATCAATATCTGTGTCATTAATTGCTCTCACATGGAGAATCTGATTTTTATGTTTTGCAGCTTCACCATGTGAGTAGTGTTCTACCGAGTTCTTTCCTGCTCTCCCTGTTCCTAAGTAACTGCAATTAGAGCAACTAAGTACAATTAAGGTATTATTAAGTGTGTGACCTTCAATAGTTTATATATATATATATTACCAATAACATCCCTGCCATCATTTCCTTCATCATCATAAGGAGAAGCCAATGTTATAAAATAATAATTTATCCCAAGAGATCTAAACCAATAAGGATTGAGAAATATGTGACCCCAATATTATGACTTTGGGTAATCTATCCATAAGAAACCATATGTTAAACGGTTCCAATTTACATGGATGGTAATCCATTCAAAAAGTGTTATGATTTTTATGTGGTTTAAGGTAAAACAGAATTATAGTAAATCAAAAGAAAATAGACTCATCTGAGTCTTTCGGGTATGTGTATAAGAACAAGTAGAGCTAGACAGGATGAGCATACCTATAGTCATCATAAGCTTGAGACTCTGCCTCAAATAAATAGACACATGTAGAATCACACACACACACACACACACACACACACACACACACACACACACACTTCTGAGATTCTATTTGGGACATTTCTCCAAAATGTGCCTTGTGATTTATTCAGTGTCTCCTGCAAACACTCCCTGGTTCTTTACCCAAGAGCACTCCCACTCTATTTTTAGGGGCATGACTGTTGATGAGTGAAAGGTATTTGTAAAAGGCAAGACTCTAAACTCTTGCTACAGCCAAACAAGATTATGTTTGTAAAATTGCTCCTAAGCCACGATGAAAAGACAGATTATAGTATTAATGCCTTTACTTTTAAGCATAGTGTACTGCTGGGTGAATCCACAGATTGAAATGCTCAAAGTCATGACAGAGAATTGTACTATTTGTAGCAATTTTTCTAAGGACAAGCCAATGTGATCATCCTGTGTGTTCTGCTATCATATAGAAAAAAGTTTGAATGGGTAGAGATCAAATCCTTTCTCTTACTGCTGATATGATTTATATAAAATGAAATGTATACATTTTGAATGTACTTCTTTGTAAGTAGTATATATATATAAACCATTAAAATAATAATAATAAGGGCTTTCACTACCCAAAATTTTACCCTTCCAATTTATTGTCACTATCCTTTCTCTCCCCTTGCCTGACATACACCTCTAAACAAAGCACCACTGCTATGCCTAAAAGTTGAATTTTCTAGGATGTCCTATGAAGGACATCATAATGTATTTTTCTGAATCATTTATGCACACTGTTGAGTATATTATAGTTTACTCTTTTATAATATATTTTATTTTAT
The DNA here is from genome assembly GCF_947179515.1 of Apodemus sylvaticus. Lineage (NCBI taxonomy): Eukaryota > Metazoa > Chordata > Mammalia > Rodentia > Muridae > Apodemus > Apodemus sylvaticus. Next base: position 49,132,402 of record NC_067473.1, read on the forward strand.
AGGAATGTCAAATGTTGTTTTGTTCAAATATTTGTCTGTGGACATTTGAGTTATTCTGCAGTTTCAGTTGTTAAATAATGCCATGAATATCTGTCTAAAAGAAATCGCCTGAGTGTAAATTTTTATTTCTCTTTCACAAATATAGAATAGGATGTCTAGACACTGTAGTGAAAGTGTGTTTAATTTCGTACATAACTGCAGAACTATTTTTCAAAAGGATTGTTGCATCTTGCAATCCCATCAGTAGTATGAACATTCTTCCATGACTCTACACCCTCATTAGTTAGCTCTCTAGTATGTACACATGTCAATGTGTTCATGAGCATGTTTGGTGCATGCATCTTCATGTGTGGAGGTCAGATATTCTCTCTGTCTACTTTAGATTCCAGGGCTGAACTTGGGTGATCAGTTCATCTCCTGAGCACATCTCACTTGGCCTAAATTTGTATTTCTCTATAGACTAATGGTGCTGAGCACCCTTTTGTAGAGTTGTATCCATGTGTCTTCTTTGATAAGTTAAATGTGAAATTTTTATGACTAAATTACTTGACCTTTTATTATTGAGTTATATAACTTCTTTATTTACAGTCTGAAGAATCAGCATTGTGTTTATTTGTTTTTGATTTCCAGACTGATTCCCTTTGAATACATAATGAAATAGATAACCCTTAACTAATACAAAGTACCCTTCTCTTCCACCCAACATGAAACTTTTTCTTTAACCTTTCACTGCTCTTTTCCTTCACTGCAGTGTTGTCCTATTCAGATTCAGTCATTACATAGAATTAGTAGAGTTATGCAGGACTGAAACTATGTCATCTCACTTTCAGTTTCTAGGATACTAGAAGATTGCAAGCTTGGCCTGTGTTAAGAGCTACAGTCTGAATCAGGTGCTGTCATTACCTTAACTACATATATAATGAGTCAGCACTGCCTATAGAATCAGAGAATATTTTATCGCACCAATTTCTTAGATGTCTAATGTTGGGTAAGATACTTAGGTTGCCTCAGTATCAATGTGCTCATCAGGAAAATTGTTGGTTGATCAACAAAATGTGCTATTCTGTGGACAAAGTAAAAAAAGGTTTTGAAATTTATCTGAGTAAATGAGGAACATTTATTTGGGATATAAACAATCATGAAGACACAGGAAGAGCTGTTGTCATTCTGTATGCAAATGCCTTTGAGAGATATGAGAAGAATCAGTAATAACAAGGACATTGTCCTTATGTAAAATTCAAGTGAGTTTAGCTGACATAATTTGCAAAAGCAAGAAGGAAAAAGTGACACTTGTGTGGCATCTCACCATAAAGATGTAGTGGAGCTTATCATGAAGCCTACGCTTGGCCATCAGTATATCAAAAGCAGTGGGGGTGGGGGGAAGAAGCTTTGGGTTCTAGTTGGCAATGTCAACTTACTGCATAATTACACTACACCACCGCTCAAATGCAAATGTCTCAGTTCAGGGACATTGTTTGGGATATTGTTTATATATCAAATCAATTCCTGATTCACTCAGATAAACTTAGTCTTATTGTTTTGATGGAACACCAAAACCAATAAAGGAAGTTGGGGAAGAAAAGGTTTATTTGGCATACATCTCCAAATCGTCATCCATCATTGGAGGAAGTCAGGATAGAGACTCAAGCTGGAAGCTAGAGGCAGGAGCTGATGCAGAGACCCTTACATCAGGAGGGTACAGCTTACTGACTTTCTTCCCATGGCCTGCTTTCTTATAGAACTCAGGACCTGCAGCCCAGGGATGGACCCACCCTAATAGCTGAAGCTGTCTCCTACTGATCACTAAGAGAGAAAAAAAATTTTTCTCAATACTCTTCCTCTTTAATGACTTTAATTTGTGTCAAGCTGACAAACCAACCAGTACGGAAAGTAACAAGGGGTTAAGATTAGCTGAAAAATAGAGATGTGTTCATTCATGGTTTTGCTATATAAAAACTCTACTATATTTGATTTATTATTAACAAAAACAGTACTTGATTCCATTGTGTGTAAGAAGCCAAATGCCAGTTAGATATAAAACATAAATAAAATGAAGAAGACCGAAGCATGCAATGCAATAGGACACAAGAACTGAATGGCTGAATTCATAAATTTGGTAAAATTCAAAGAAAATAACTCTATAACCAAATTTAAATTGGTCTATAACATGAAGACAATTTAAATTACTGTCATTGAGTTCCAAGATTTTGATCCACTAAAAGGGAGATTCATTTTACTTTGAGAACCAGTGGCATTCAAACCCTAGTTGCCACCTGGATTACATGGACTATTTTCATTGTTTTGAAAAAATACCCCACAAAAGCGGTTTAAACAAAGAAGAGTTTATTTCATTTGGAGAAGGCACAGTTCATCCAGATGAGAAAGGTGTGGTTGGTTCCAAGAGCATGAAACAGCTGGTCACACTGTGTAAAACTAAGAAGCAGAGGTAGCTTCTCCATTCCCCTTCTCTTTATTTGGTCTGGATGGCACATCCCACATTTAGGGTAAGTCTTGCTTAATCAGTTGCACCTTTCTGAAACACCCTTATACATATCCAGGAGTATGTTTCCTTGATAATTTTAAATATACTCACATTGAAATGAAAATTAATCATTACAATATCAGTTATAGTGGTCAGAAAGTTATGATTTTCCCAAACTGGAAAGTAGGTAAGCTCTTCAGATATCACATACCATGAAGGGCATAGGAAACCTGAAGACAAACCAAGTCTCCCTCAACCACTCACTATTCCAAGTCTTGTACAGGTGTTCTAAAACTGGGTAGCTTTAAATAATAAGAAAATAACAATGCAATTTATGAAGGGTTAAGTGAGAGTATCTCTCATAGTTGCTAGAATTTAAATATTTTGTCTTTAATTACTGGCACTGTTTTGGTTTTACTACGCATGGCCTTGCTAGAGGAAGTGTGTGGGTAAGGGTGGGCATTAATGGGTTAAAGACTCAGACCATTTTGAGTTCAATCTCTGTTTCTCACCTGTGGTCTTGATGTGAGCCCTCAGCTGTTCATGCCACCATGTTTGGTGCTTGATGCTGTGCTTCCCCACAGTGATGCTCATCAGCCTGTATTTCTCTGGAACCAGAAGCTTGAAATAAATCCTTTCTTCTTTCATTTACCTTTGTCATGCTGTATTATCAGAGCAATAAAAAAGATCTAATCCAATACTCTATTACAACCAATTTAAAGAAACATAAAACAGATGAATAAAAGGTGTTTAAAATTCTTCAATTCTGAAAAGTTGTATAACAATTACAATATAATTAGTTGGCTAATGGACAGCAATGTTAATTTTTAAATTATTATGTAAGAAAATAGTTCATTGCTGTTACAGAGGAATCATTGAGATAGAGGTATGGCACCAATATTACCTCTTGTCCACTATCTACTTTTTTTTTTTTAAATGAAGTAAACTACTCATTCAGATAGAAAAATCTCCATGTCAAAAACAAGGAGTGTAGGCAAACTAAATTACCAGATTTGTCATGAATATTTAAAACACCCAGTATGACAACTTCTATTTGTGCTAATTTCTGCCATTTCTAAAATCATCTGTGGTACTGGCTCACGGAGAATTAATGTTAAAGAGCATTCTTTTGTGTGTAGAATTAGTTTGCAAATGAAAACAAAGAAAAAGAAGAATCCTGCCACATCCAGATTAACGAGAGAAAATCTGATTTTCAATTTATAGTAGCCCAATTTGATTTGAAATTTAGAGTACTATTTTCCAATCTCAGAAAATAAGCAAGCTACTTTGTGCCTAACTAGAGAGAGAAAAAGAGCAAAATTTTTCTTCTTTTTGTACTCTGACAATGAGTTGTATTAATCTAAGACTGAGTGTCCAATGAGTAAACAATAAGGGAAAGAAATCATTGTGTAAAAATTCCATTGTTTTGTGAACGTTTGCTTGGGCTCTAATATATGATAGATCTCTACTGCATAAGAATGAAGCAGAAGATTGAAGTGTGGTATTTTCATTCAGGAGCAGAGTAACAACTATCTTGTTAAATTTCCATGTCACTTAATTTAGCTCTCAGCTTGGTCAGCTTTCAATTCACCAAGGCAGCAAAGGCAAAAGTAGCTACATAGGGTCACATTCTCAGCAAGGTCTCTGAGGTAATGAAGTGTAGAGAGTATGCTAATAAAAGAGAAGCTGTATCAATCCTACCAGGCAGGTGCTGATATATGCACTTTAAGAATCACATTTGGGGCAGAGTAGAAGTGGCTTTTGAATGGGAAGAGCTAATGTGAGGAGCTAAGAATTTTAGAGATTGCCCACCATTTTGGGGGATTACCATTCATTTAGCTTTGCTGATTCCAAGTCTGAATTTACTATTCTGAAGCCTGGCTTTTATGAAAGGAAGAACTAGAGGACAGGTCTGACTAGAAAAACAGGCTGACTGCAGATCTTCACCTCTCCCTCAGCTAATCTAAATCCACTCCTGTCTTATCCCCAGCTACATAGCAAGCCACCTCTGCTGATGTCCTTCCTCCCCACCCTCCTCCCCATACCCCCTCCATTTTCTGTGGATCACACAAATCTTTCCCTCCTAGTTGCCCTCACGCTACTCATTGTTTTATCCCAACCCCAAGCTCCAGCAGGCACTATCTGGAAACTCATAGAACACTCTGACTAGCGAAGAATGTAGACTTAACTATAGCTCTTTCCCTTTCCCTTTATTCCTGTAAATCTGATCCCACAGTTTTAGTCCTAATTCGGTAGCAGATCTTCTACTGTGATTCCCAGAGGCCAAGCATATCCTGGTAAAACATCCTGCTTTTCTCCAGTCTGTTGATGCCCAAGCCCCAGAAAAACATTTTGCCTATAACCCCAAAGATTCAAACTTACCAGGATCCTAAAACAGTTTCTTACCAAGCAACACACAGCCACCACAATCTACCAATAATCAGAGAGGAAACAGAAAACAAACAACAAAACATCCACACAATGAAGACAAGACCAGATAGCAGCACCAAGAATTACAATTTTCTTAATCTTAGATGCCTAAATGTCAGCATAAAGATACAGTCAACAACAGTGGGAACAGTATTTCTCTACTAGATCCTTGCAATCCAAAATAACAGGCCCTGATGTTCTAATATGGCTGAAAAACAAGAAAAAGACATTAAAGTAGTCTTTATTCATATGAAAAACTTCTTAAAGAGGAAATAAATGAATCCCTTACAGAAGTCTATGAAAGCACAAACCCTGGAAGGAAAAAAAAATAGTTCAAGACCTGAAAAGTGGAAGGAAAAATCATGAAAGAAAACCCAAACTGAGGGAAATGTAGAAACAAAAAATGTAGGAACACAAATAGGAACTTCAGAGCAAGCAAAAATAAACTACAAGAGATGGAAGATAGACTCTCGGGCACGTGAGACAAAACAGAAGAAATTAATGTCTGGGATGATAAAAATGTTATATCTAAAAAAATCTTGGCACTAAGTATCCAGGAAATCTGGGACATTATAAAAGACCAAATGCAGCATAATAGAAATAGAGGAAAGAGAAGACTCAAACACAGCTCAAAGGCCCAGAAAATATTTTTTACAATAATTGTAAGTTTTCGTAATATAAAGTAGGTAGATACCTATAAAGAAATACAAGAAGCATACAGAACAACAAATGGAGTGGATCGGAAAAGAATGTCCCCTCCCACAAAATAATCAAAATACTATAATATACAACAAAGAAAGAGTATTATAAGTCACAAGGTAAAAGGATCAAGTAGCTTATAAGGGCAGACCTGTGAGACTTACACCTGATTTCTCAATGGAGACACAAAAAGACAGAAAGCTGTTGCATGGGTGTGCCCAAGATCTGAGACACATCACACAGCTGCTGATCTTAAGAGTTTCACAGTGTGATCAAATATACCACAACAGTATTTATAGAATACTTTTCTAAAACAAAAGTAATAGGTCTTCTTCTCAGCACCTTAAGGAACAGTTTTCCAAAAGTGATCACATACTCAGAACAAAACATGTCTCAACAGATACACAAAAATTAAAATACAACACTGCACTCTCTTCACATCTTTTCAACACAGAACTTCAAGTCTTAGCTAGAACAATAAGACAATAGAAGGAGATCAAGAATATATAAATAGGAAAAGAAGTTAAATTGCCTTTTTGTAGATTATATGATAGTAAATAACTGACCTTATAAATTCTACCAAAAAAACTGCAGCTGATAAACATTTTCAGAAAAGTAACTGGATACAAAATTAATTCACAAAAATCAAGTAGCCATCATATAAAAATGACAAAATAACCGAGAAGAAATCAAGGAAACAACATCTTTAACAATATAAAATATCATGGGGTAACTCTAACCAAGCAAAGAAAGGGATGTTAAATAAAAAGATATCTGAATATGGAAATATATCCATAATCATAGATTTGTAGGGTTAGTATAGCAAAACTGAACATCCTACCAAATGTAATTTATAGATTCAATGAAATTTCTGTCAAAATTACAACACAATTCTTCAATGACCTTGAAAGGACAAGTTTTAGCTTCATTTGGAATCACAAAGGCCAGCATCACTAAAACAATCCTGAATACTAAGAGAAGTACAAGGGATGTCATCAGCCCTGATTTCAAGTTGTATTGAAGAGCTTAGTACTGAAATGAAGATAGACACATTGATCAATAGAATCAAATTGAAAACTCGGACATAAATCCGAACACTTACTTTTTAAATAAAGAATCTAGAAACACCTACTGTCAAAAAGACAGTATTTTCAGCAATGATACCGGTCAAACTGCATAGTTACATGGAGAAGCATCAATGTATTTCCATACTTATCATCCTGAACAAAACTAAACTCCAAATAGATCAAAGATGCCAATATAAAACTAGATACACTGTACCTGATAGAAGAGAACATTTGGAATAGCTTTGAACTCATTGGCACAGAAAAGACTTTCTGTCTAGAACACCATTGGCACAGGCAGTAACGTCAGCAGTTAATAAATGGAACCTCATGAAACTGAGAAGCTTCTCCAGGGTAAAGTACACCATCAATTGGACAAAGTGGAATAAAAAATATTTTTTATCCACTTCATATTTGATAAAGGTCTAATCTCCAAAATAAATAACAAAGTAGATATCAAGAAAATAAATAACCCAAATAAAACTGGGGTGTAGATATAAACAGAGAATTCTTAAAAGAGAAAACTCAAATTTTGAGAAAACTTAAAGAAATATTTAATATTCTTAGCCAGCAAGAAAATGTAAATCAAAACTCCTTTGAGATTTCATTTTACCTTTGTCTAAATGACCAAGATCAATACAATAGGTGACAGACAGCTCATGATGTCAAGACTGTGAAGCAAAAGAAACACTTACTCATTGCTTATAGGATTATGAACATGTACAGCCACTACGGGAATCTGTATGGTGGGTCCTCAGGAAGATGGAAATTGATCTACTCCAACATCAAACTATACCACTCTTGGTCATTTAAACAAAAATGCTTCATCCTATCACAGAAACATTTCCCTAATGATGTTCATTGCTACTCTATTCAATATAGTCAGAAATTGGCAATAATGTAGATATCCTTTAACAGAAATTTGAATGAAGAAAATATGGTAAATTTACACATGGAGTATTGCTCAGCAGTTGGAAAATGGCATTAATAGTTAAATGGATGTAAGAAAAAAAGTCATCCTGAGTGAGGTAACCCAGACCCAGAAAGGCAAATATGTGGCTATTGTGTTAAATCAATGATAACTAAGCTACAACATATAGAACCACAGAGGCAATATATAGAGTGAAGGACTAGGGGTGACAAATACATATTCGTAGGAAAAAGAAATAGGATACATAGCTATGAATAGATAGAGTTGCTAAAAGAAGAGAATCAGGTCAGAAGAGAGAGAGGGTAGGAGGAGAAGAAAAAGGAAATACAGGGACAGACAGCTAAACAGTGCAGGACAGGCAGGTACCAGGTGAATGAGCAAGTATGTGGTGAAGAAAAGGGAAAGGAAGAGAAGCAGAGCAGTTTGTGAACTATGAAGAAAGGTGGCAGAACTGGAGACACAATGGTGATAAGGAACAACCTGATGTGAGAGTAGCCTTTGCTGACACCTGAAGCCACATTGATGTCAGTACTGCTGCCAAGGGCCAGTTTTGATCCCATGGCCTGGAACTGTATCAATGTCCCTGTAACAAGCTGAGCCAGCCCTAACTCTGTCCTAGACAAAGCAGGGGAGCTTGGTAACTTGGGTGTGGGAGAGCTGGTGGCTAACCAAGGAAGCTACCACTGAAGTCAATATCCAAGGCTTTTAGTTGGCCCACCCAAACATCTATCCCATCTGTGAGATGATGAAGCATATAAAGGGGATGACTCTGCAGAACCAAAACTGCAGTGTCTTCATGACACAGGGCAACAAGAGGCTATGCAAGAGAAGTCCCAGTAAGGTTCCAGTATTGATGTTGTAGAGGCCTTGAACCAGACCAATGACTCGCTGCAATGAGCATTTGCAAGTAAAGCTATCTGGGCAAAAGTGTATACTATGAGATGCACTGTGATGCATTGCAGCTTCTACAATAAGATTGTTTTTGCTATTGGTACAACCACTCTGGAAATCAGTCTGGTGGTTCCTCTGAAAACTGGGCACCTCACTTCCAGAAGATCCTGCTATACCACTCCTGGGCATATACCCAGAGGATTCCTCACCATCTAATAAGGATACATGCTCTACTATGTTCACAGCAGCCCTATTTATAATTGCCAGATGCTGGAAAGAACCCAGGTATCCCTCAACAGAAGAGTGGATGCAAAAAATGTGGTATATCTACACAATGGAGTACTATTCAGCCATTAGAAACAATGAATTCATGAAATTCTTAGGCAAATGGATGGAGCTAGAGAACATCATACTAAGTGAGATAACCCAGACTCAAAAGGTGAATCATGGTATGCACTCACTAATAAGTGGATATTAACCTAGAAAACTGGAATACCCAAAACATAATCCACACATCAAATGAGGTACAAGAAGAACGGAGGAGTAGCCCCTTGTTCTGGGAAGACTCAGTGAAGCAGTATAGGGCAAAACCAGAACGGGGAAGTGGGAAGGGGTGGGTGGGAGGACAGGGGGAGAGAAGGGGGCTTACGGGACTTTCGGGGAGTGGGGGGCTAGAAAAGGGGAAATCATTTGAAATGTAAATAAAAAATATATCGAATAAAAAAAAGATTGTTTTTGCTTATGTTTTTGTTTTCTTTTTTGTGAGGAGTTTTCAAAGGTTCACAAAGAATATGAAGTTAAAAATGAGAAATTTGAAGGGTATTTTAGAAATGTAATCCAGTAGAAGATTTACCTCCTAAAATATATGGAAGTAATCTAAACAAAATCACCAAATAGTAAGAGAGACAAGGTTTCAGCTGGACATCTTTTGATACCACATAAAAGTTCCAATACCAGGAATGTGTTACATTTAACTGAGTTGGTGGCCTAAGGGGTCCTATTGGAATCCCCCAAACAACTTAGGCTTTGCCAAGAGTATATTTTGCTTTCCACTAATTGACAGTAAGAAAGAATTACTGAAGAAAACACCTACACAACTCACTTAAAATAGAGAAGTTGAACTTATTCCTGCATAGGGCCTGCATCTCTAAGTTCTAGCATTGCTGGTACAGAAAGGTACCCTGCATAGTATCAAAAGAGCAATTTAAACAACAACCCAGCAATAAAATGTTGATCTATAATGGCCTGTAAGATATGCTAGTGAAATCATGGTACAAAGTTTATCAGAGTAACTAACTGTCTTAGTTAGGGTTTTAATGCTATGAAGAGACACTGTGACCAATGGAACTCGTATAAAGGAAAACATTTAGTTAGGGTTGGTTTAGAATTCAGAGACTGAGTCCATTGTCATCATGGTGGGAAGCATGGCAGTGTACAGGCTGACATGGTTGGAGAGAGAGTCAAGAGTTCTAAATTTGATTCACAGGCCTCAAGGAGAGACTGTTGGCAACACTGGGTATAGCTTGAGTATATATAAAACTTCAAAGCCTTTCTCTCCGGTGACTCACTTCCTCCAACAAGGCCACACCTCCTCCATTAAGGCCATACCTCCTAACAGTGCCACTTCCTATGGGCCAAGCATTCAAACACTTGAGACTATGTGGGCCATATTTATTTAAATCACCACACTAAATAATACCTGATTTGACTGAAGACCCTTTCCAAGAGATAGAACCCATACCTGATATTTTGATAGCAGGGATTAGATAGCCCATTGACTTAGGGTAAAACCAGACATTACTGTTCTAGAAAAAAAAGATCCTAATGATATTCTACTATATTCAAAATCGCTTTGTTTGTCTAGCCATCATCAGAGATGCTTTCTTCTGTAATGAATGAGAACAAATACAAGGACATGCAGTCAGACATTATGCAGAGAGAAAGACAGAGAAACACAGAGAGGGATACACACAGAGAAACAGAGAGAGACAGAGAGACAGAGACAGACACACACAGAGATAGAGACACAGAGAACACAGAGAGACAGAGAAGGAAAGAAAGAGAATGACCTTGAAATACTAATCTCCATTAATTTCCTCCCCTCATACATAGTTCAGGGAACCTCATGGAAGAGAAGGTAGAAAAACTATAAGAGCTGGAATGAATGGAGGCCATCAAGAAAATAAATTCAACCTGACCAAAGTTTATACGAATGCACAGAGAGTGAGGAAGCATGCACAGAGCATGCGAGGTCTTTGCTATATTCTTCCTCTACATATATTTTATTGCTTCCAGTTTTGTGTCCTTGTGGGGTTCCTGAGCTCAGACGAGCAGGTCTCTGATTAGTGTGCTGCCTCTTCTGCTCTTTTCCTTGTGTTTGTCTTGTCCAAATCTCATGTGTTCATTTTTGTTTTATTGTATTTTATGTGATTACTATCTTCTGGGAGGCTGTTTGTTCTCTAGTGAGAAACAGAAAAGGAGCAGATAATAAGGGGTATGGGAAAGAACTTGGAGTAGTAAATGGAGGGAAAAGTACAATCAGGACGTATTCTGTGAGGAAAAAATATTTTACATTTAAGTAAAAGAAAAAAAAAGTAGAATTAGAGGATCAACCCTCTTTTATAACATGCTCATCTGGAAAATAAACCATGTACTTATTCATCAGCCTCTATGAATTCAAAATAAGTAGTTATACTTAAAGAAAACAGAGTATTCAAAACAAATACTTATTCAAAAGAAGTACCTATACTCCATTCTAATCATCCCGATGCTTTTGATAGGCTACTTTTATGTTTAATTTACTTTCAAAATTCTTCATATCAGTATAGGTTACAACAGCAACAAAAGAGAAGTCCAATGGCTCTTTTAACCAGTCCTTTAAAGAACTGAAGCAGTTTATCATGTAATGTAAGGTGTTTAAACTCAGGATACTCCTCTAAAAGTTACTTCACCTCTGACTTCCTAGTATGAACTTATTAGAGATGTTTAGTGATAGTTGACACATAAGCACATAAAGAAAATATCCAGAAAACAAAACTTTGACCATCACCAAGAAAACATATTACCACTCATACCTATGAGTATACTTTATTCCTTCTTCAGTGAAGAAATATCTGATGGAAATAACTTAGAGTAAACTCTAAGTTGATGACCATTGTTCTCATGCCTGTAATCAGCTGGGAGGCTTTGCTTTACTGTTGAATGTGGGGCTGTTCCCTGATGCAACTCAGGCAATGAACAAACACATGTATGTCTGCCTTAGGAGTCTCCTTCTAGACTCAAATGAGATGTCTTCTAATGACAGATTGGAAGATCTCAAATAAAATACACAAAACATGCAAAATCATGCAAGAAAGTCTTCCTTTCTTCCTTTCTCCCCGTCTTTCTTTCTCCCCGTCTTTCTTTCTCCCCTTCTTTCTTTCTCCCCTTTCTTTCTTTCTCCCCTTTCTTTCTTTCTCCCCTTTCTTTCTTTCTCCCCTTTCTTTCTTTCTTTCTTTCTTTCTTTCTTTCTTTCTTTCTTTCTTTCTTTCTTTCTTTCTTTCTTTCTTTCTTTCTTTCTTTCTTTCTTTCTTTCTTTCTTTCTTTCTCCCTTTCTCCTGGTCTGTCTGTCTTTCTTTCTTTCTTTCTTTCTTTCTTTCTTTTGTTCTTTCTTTCTTTCCTTCTTTCTTATTTCCTTTCTTCCTTCCTTCCTTCCTTCCTTCCTTCCTTCCTTCCTTCCTTTCTTTCTTTCTTTCTTTCTTTCTTTCTTTCTTTCTTTCTTTCTTTCTTTCTTTCTTTCTTTCTTTCTTTTTCTTTCTTCCTTTCTTCCCTCCCTCCCTCTTTCTTTCTGTCTTTCTTTCTTTCTTTCTTTCTTTCTTTCTTTCTTTCTTTCTTTCTTTCTTTCTTTCTTTCTTTCTTTCTTTCTTTCTTTCTTTCTTTCTTTCTTCCTTCCTTCCTTCCTTCCTTCCTTCCTTCCTTTTTCTTTCTCCCTCCCTCTTTATTCTTTTCTTCCTCCATCCCTCCTCCTCCCTTCCTCCCTCCCTCCCTCCCTCCCTCCCTCCCTCCCTCCCTCCCTCCCTCCCTCCCTCCCTTCCTTCCTTCCTTTCTTCCTTCCTTCCTTCCTTCCCCCTCTCTCCCTCTCTCCAGTATGTATGTCTTTTCCTGTCTTTTTGTTTTAAGAAAGTGTCTCTCTGTGTAGCCCTGTCTGCTCTAGAATTTATGATGAAAAATGGGATCATTGCCCTAGTGTAGGGGAATGCCAGGACAGAGAAGCAAGAGTGGATGGGTTAGTGAGCAGGGGGATGGGACGGTGGGTCTCAGAGGGGAAAAGAGGAAAGGGGATGACATTCGAAATGTAAATAAACAAACTATTTAATTTAAAAAAGTGTGAGGTAGAAAAAAATAATTGTGGCAATGCTCCTCATGCATTTGACTCCCTAGTGCTGAGGTTGCAGTCATGAGCCTGCATGCTTTATCATGCAATGCTTACTTAATATTTAATCTCAGAATTCTAGCCCTGGACCTCAGTCATAGTTACTCCTGTGCACATTTTCTAGGCTAAACCAATTCACAAATAAAAGAAAATATCTCTTTTAGAGGAATAGACAAGGGAATTATAATTGAGGAACAAGAAGAGTTTCTACCCAAGGTGTAAACAGCAGGCTACCATTTTTACCCTAGAGACATTGACAAGGGAGGGCATGTGTGTGTGAGGTTCATGTTCATTATCTAAAGACAAAGAACATATTAATTTCTAAGACAGAATAAAAACACACACTATATATTTTACAGTGCTGACATATAGTGATTTTTACTATAAATGTTTTGTGTTATGTTCTGAATTCTCTTAGAAACTGACACACTGAAATAACATTTTGTAATGAACATGCCCATTGGATACAGCAAGGATAGAATACATATTTTCAAATACTACTAGATCTGTCCTCCATACCCAAGAGGTGTACATGCGTGCACATACACGTGTGCATGTATACACACACACACACACACACACACACACACACACACACCACATCCATATACAAACAGTAGAGAGAAAAAAGGGGAGAAATACATTTAGATGTAGAACTCTTGTACATTTAGATCAAGGCTTAATTGAATTGACAGCTACCATTGTTTATTTGTTTCATTTTTCCAAGTATCTAGCAACCTCTTAAATGAACAGGCATCTAGGTGTGTCCTTATGACACTTGACCTTTCACTAATTCAGAAATGAAGTTTGAGAAGGTAATCAGGTCCGCAGACCTGGTGGGGCTGGGAAGTTATGTTCCTTCTTCTGTATAAAGGGAAGCCAAAATGACTTAATTTACAAAGACTTAATTTTCTTTTTCCTCTCAAATATGCTGGCGGGGCAGGTGAATCAGGAGCTATAGAAAATAATAGCACTCGCTTTTTGATGTAAGTCCTACAAAAGTGAAAAATGGAATTAACTACAATAGAAGAATACACTATTACAGCTCTGACTTGTGAGATAAACTGCACAGCCTGCAAGTCTTTCATAGAATCACTCCAAAGTTCTCACCTCATGTTTGCTGAACAACAGGTGGTCTTGCTTCGACAACTGCAAATAGATTTCAACTATCAATATTATCAAGATTTAACTTTTTCAGTAAGCTTTTGAGAACCTTCAAGATAATACCTTCTTTAGTACAATGCAGAGAGAGGTTATCAGCACACTCTGAGCAAAGATATGTCTTTTGATTAAGATGTGTTTTTATTAAAGAAGACACATTGTAGACCCAAGGCTCTAGAAGCAAAGGCAGGTTCATACTTCCTTAACAATAATGATTCTATACTCTATAGGGTAGACTGTTGTATTGCTTTTCAGATCATATTTGATTGTTTTTCAAATTTATAATAAATTATAATGGGTTTTATCTGCCAGTGTTTTTGCCTTCAACTTCTTGTTAGTGGAAGATGTCATATTTTTAAACAGAAACCCTATCTTATCTTTACTGGTATAACACTGTGAGTGTAGAATGCTGTTTTATGCAAATGAGAGCAGAAAGTATGGGAAGAACACATATTGAGGTTATTCTTCCTCCTCTCCTGTTTTTTTTTTTTGTTCGATATATTTTTTTATTTACATTTTAAATGATTTCCCCTTTTCTGGCCCTGCACTCCCCCGAAAGTCACATAAGCCCCCTTCCCTCCCTCTGTTCTCCCACCCACCCCTTCCCACTTCCCTGTTCTGGTTTTGCCTTATACTGCTACACTGAGTCTTTCCAGAACCAGGGGCCACTCCTCCGTTCTTCTTGTACCTCATTTGATGTGTGGATTATGTTTTGAGTATTCCAGTTTTCCAGGCTAATATCCACTTATTAGTGAGTGCATACCATGATTGATTTTTTGAGACTGGGTTACCTCACTTAGTATGATCTTCTCCAGCTCCATCCATTTGCCTAAGAATTTCATGAATTCATTGTTTCTAATGGCTGAATAGTACTCCATTGTGTAGATATACCACATTTTTTGCATCCATTCTTCTGTTGAGGGATACCTGGGTTCATTCCAGCTTCTGGCTATTATAAATAGGGCTACTATGAACATAGTGGAACATATATCCTTATTACATGCTGGGGAATCCTCTGGGTATATGCCCAGGAGTGGTATAGCAGGATCTTTCGGAAATGACGTGCCCAGTTTTCTGAGGAACCACCAGACTGATTTCCAGAGTGGTTTTACCAATTTGCAACCCCACCAGCAGTGGAGGAGTGTTCCTCTTTCTCCACATCTTCGCCAGCACCTGCTGTCTCCTGAGTTTTTAATCTTAGCCATTCTGACTGGTGTAAGGTGAAATCTCAGGGTTGTTTTGATTTGCATTTCCCTGATGACTAATGGAGTTGAGCATTTTTTAAAATGTTTCTCCGCCATGACTCATGAAGTTGAGCATTTTTTAAATATTTCTCCGCCATCTGAAGTTCTTCAGGTGAGAATTTTTTGTTTAACTCTGTTCGCCATTTTTTAATAAGGCTATTTGGTTTTCTGGGGTCTAACTTCTTGAGTTCTTTGTATATATTGGATATTAGCCCTCTATCTGATGTAGGGTTGGTGAAGATCTTTTCCCAATTTGTTGGTTGCCAATTTGTCCTTTTGATGGTGTCCTTTGCTTTACAGAAACTTTGTAATTTTATGAGGTCTCATTTGTCAATTCTTGATCTTAGAACATAAACTATTGGCGTTCTGTTCAGGAACTTTCCCGCTGTACCGATGTCCTCAAGGGTCTTTCCCAGTTTCTTTTCTATTAGCTTCAGGGTGTCTGGCTTTATGTGGAGGTCCTTGATCCATTTGGAGGTGAGCTTAGTACAAGGAGACAAGTATGGATCAATTCCCATTCTTCTGCATGCTGACCTCCAGTTGAACCAGCACCATTTGTTGAAAAGGCTATCTTTTTTCCATTGGATGTTTTCAGCCCCTTTGTCGAGGATCAAGTGGCCATAGGTGTGTGGGTTCATTTCAGGAACTTCAATCCTGTTCCATTGATCCGCCTGCCTGTCACTGTACCAAAACCATGCAGTTTTTCACACTATTGCTCGGTAGTATTGCTTGTCCTCTCCTGTTTTTTGTAATTATATGCTCTATCTCTTTGTCTTTTGTACAATTTGTACAATTTTGTACAATGTGATTAATAAGCAAATAATTTAATGAGCAACAAAATTGTTCTCTCTCTCTTCTCTTTGTTTGAGACAGGGTCTCACTACATGGACTCACTGTGTAGACCAGGTTGGTCTCTAACTCATGGAAATCAAACTGACTCTGTATTCTGGGATTAAATGCATGTGATATTATGCTTGACTAAGGCTATTTTGAAAATAGGAGCAGGAAGCCTGAGAGGCAGCAGAATTCATGTTTCCCCAGCGATTCTTGGGCCTGGGAACTGTGGCTTCAGGATCACAGACTTCTGGGTCTTTGCTGTTGTATTTCAGCAGCACCTCCATTACAGGCTTCTTCTCTGCAAGATCTAGACTGACCTTTATTATAACATGATAGCTATAACCAAAACAACCTCTAATTGTTAGTTTTCTTAGTTACTTTTGCTGAATTGATGTGTGTAAATCTACACCCAGGTATTAGCTGATCATTTTTATGAATCAGAAAGTAATAGTAGAATATGGCACTGTGTAAATCTTTCTCTCCATCATTGGAATGAAGTAGGAAACCCTCAACACTCAATAAGGCATTTTACTGCACACGGGGAAGTGCATGCTCAGGAGGAATTGTCAAGAATAATATGACTATGAGCATCTAACAAAACAGTGTGAATATGTCACATTTTCTAAACCATTCAGGGAAATCATCATTGTCATTTAAGAATGTCAGCAATCTGGCACAAGCTGTGTTTTTCAAAAGGCACTCTAGTCTGTTTAAATGCTCTAATATGGGACAAATGTGGTTATTTTTCCAATGCATTTGCTTGGAAAAGAGACATCTACAAACATCCCAGAAGATCTGATTCATCCGGATGCTATCATAACAGGATGTTATTGGAAATCTTTGTAGCTAAGGTTACTAAGCAGAAGAAAGTTTCACAGATGAGTAAGCAGAAAACTGTGAGATTCCCCCAAAGGTGCAGTGATCACTCATTCACTAGAAACTGTTACTTTGCGGACTTGATACTGTCATTCATAAAGCAAAACCAACCTTAATAGAGGTGACATTAAAACTATAATCACATCTATATTTGACACCTCCCATTAAGTTTGTAAAAGGAGTTGCAATATAAGCCAAACCATCATTCCCCATCTTCCACATGCTTGGTTTAGTTGTCCCTATCAAATATATTAAGGATGATCAGTACTGATGCTCATATCACATTCATCGAACATCCCCCTGCTCTTTACTCTGAGACTTAAAAACACACACTTTATTTATAAGATATATTGTTGTTGTAAGGGACTTACTAAATCTATTAATTCTTATTATGACCCAGCCACCTCCCCAATAGTCAAGTCAAAGTTCTATGGCTTTATTTAATCAGCTTTTGCATAGTTACTGGGCGATTACCCCTAAACTATCTTTCTATGTTAGACTGGCTGTTTCACAGCTGCACTGCTGCTGCAAGTTACTTGTCAGTAATCATCCCCTCTGTGCTGGATTCGCTCCATCAGGCTTTTTCCTGGTTCTACATTTTTCCCCCTCTCTCCTCAACTCTCTTTAGGCCTCCTGGTCCCTACCAGCGACCCAGTAACTGAAGCCCCACCTACCTGATTCGCAGTCATTTTTAGAGAGGAGTGGCAAACAAAGTTTAAGCAACACATTCTGGTGTTTGTGAGAAAATGCTCCTGGGACTGCAACCCGATTTTGGGAGCAACTATTTAGCATATGGATATATACTAGCACCAGACCAACCCCAACAATATATTTCCTTTACTTTCAGTTTATAACTGATTAGGTCACAAGGCACATGGCATACGATGAATTGATCTTATTTTTTCTTTAGATTTGGTATTATTTAAGCTAGCTTTATATGTAATAAAGGCTACACAAACCCAGATGAATTATGCTGATAGGGATTAATGTATTGCTACACATGTTTAACTGGCAAACAAATTAAATTATGAAAGACAAATAGAGTTAAAAAAATTATATGTCAGTCTGAAACAAATTCTAACCCTATCACCTAATGACATTGAAAGGAAAGAAAAAATATCCCTATACCACTAATGTCAAAGCAGTTCTATTAGTAGTAATGGGAAATTATCATTAAATATAAAAATAATCTGTCAATGACTATCTTATTAATGATACACAAATTCCAATGTAGGTTAATTCCTATTTTCCTATAGATTCTGCATTTAGTGGCAAGAAACTGAATCACTAAATCATCAACTATCTGGTTTCACCTCACTAGCTAGAGCCCTGGAG
Organism: Apodemus sylvaticus; assembly: GCF_947179515.1. Lineage (NCBI taxonomy): Eukaryota > Metazoa > Chordata > Mammalia > Rodentia > Muridae > Apodemus > Apodemus sylvaticus. The sequence continues at coordinate 49,150,763 of NC_067473.1, forward strand.
CTATTTGCAGAGACTGGAAATCTAGTATAGAATGTGTCCTTAAGCCAGTCAATAAGTAACAAGTTTGAAGACACTCTTTCTTTAGTTTAAGGCTTTCAGATCTTTTATTCATTTTAGTTCTGATGTGATGGTAATCAGATAATAAAGCAATGGTGGAGCAGTGGAAAGAGTAAATACAACAGAATATTCAAATAGACCCACTCTGTTCTCTTCCCTTTGAATTCTAGTTGGCTTTATAACACGATTTTTCTAGAACTTTAATTTCAAGCAAACCGACTTGGATCCAGTCAAAATTGAGACTTTGATTTCATCTGTCTTTGGTCAAACGGAGCCAGGATTCTGTAGTCCCAGCAAATAGCAAGACAATGTAAATGGCTGCCACTTTACATAAAAGTTTCTAAGTTGTGCTCGAAAGAGAGGGGTAGATACCTTCGCCCAGGTTAGGAATTTGGTTTTAAAAGTACAAACCAAGCAGAATAGGAAGAGAACAAAAGACATACTTAGCAGAAAAAATAGACGCAACTCAGAGAACATCACATGGATGAAGAGACAGTCAGCCTCTCTTGTACTGTGCAGTTGAATGGACCTTTGGTGTTTCTCCAATACCTCAATTAGAGCTCAAGAGTCAAACAAAGGGAAAGGGAAGTTTGATAGCCCTGGGGTGACTGTTACAAAGAATTTCTCATCAGGTTACTTGGAGGGAATTTTTCAAGTAAAGGGTTTTCTGTGACTCTGAACAGCATCCTAGTTGGCAGACATGCATATGTGTGTGCCTGTGTCCCTATAGGAGATTTTGGCACCTCTCCTTGTTATGAGGCTTCAAGTAGCACTTAACAAATTCTTCATCCAATTTAAAATGCCTAGGTTGTCTTTACATCAGGTTCCACATTGGAATCATTTGCTGACAGATGAAAACTTGATTGACAAAATATATCCAACAAGTACCTTCCTAGCAATATAATATGGGAAATATTCTTTTATATATTGACATTTAATTTGCCAAGTTTGCGATGATTGAACATAAAGAATATAAATTGATTATTTTAGAAATGGTATGTGAGCAATCATAGCTGCTATAAGTCATTGTAATTCTTTCTTATGTCATTTATATTTGAATGCTTTTTACTAGTTAAGGATTCGTGTTTCTGTATCTAATCAAAGTCAAACTTGAAAGAGCCTGATAAAGTATACATTAAGATACTAACATGGAAAAGTTGCAAAACTACTAAACAACAATCTAAAGCCTAGGATTAATTTGTCAGATACACATTCTGTATGATGTGTTGTTAGCATGTCGCCACTGTGAAGAATGTTCAGCAAATCTATCGTTAAACCAAAGAAACTTCCTTTTATTCAAAAGCACTTAAATGGTTGTCTTGAAGTACTCTATTTTCTGGGTGGCAGACTTACTAATACCCTATCCTGTTATTACTGTCTTCACTTTCCTGTCTTCAGGCAAAGGCTGAACAGAGAGTTTGGTATCAGAAGGAGATGAAACCAGAATAAAATAGAAACAATTGCATTAGTATTGGGGAAATTTTAAGAAAAGAGATTTTTTTTAAGGATTATTTTAACACCATCTGTGAGAAATTCAGTTTCTATGACAAAATATTTTTTAAAAATAATTTATGGAAAATTTTTGCTCTAAATTGTGAAAATCATTTCTTAACAGACAGATGTGAAAATTGCAAGAACAAGTCAACAAAGTTGCATGTTCCCTGTGGAGATGTCTTGATGTCATTAAGGAAGCTAAGGCTGTTTGTGAGATGTGGAAGTGGAGAAAAATAATGAGCATCTAACTTATGAAACAGAGATTTTTTTTACCTCTTAGAAATAATTGATGTGATTTCTAAACTCTTAGTAGCTGGGCACCACTTCTCTTAGCTTTGGAGCTGTGTCTTGCATTTTCTTCTTTGTGGAACCAAAATTTAAATATACCAGAAGGATTTAAATCCTCAATCACAATGTAGAGTTGTAGAGCCCAGTACCAACTGGTATATCTGCAACATAACTCCTGCATGTAAAGCACATGGATTCTCAGAACAGAAATCTTGCTCTGAAACTGTCTATTAGACTATCAGAAGTAATCTCTAACAGGATCCTTCAAGACTTACCCTTCCATTTCTGGGAGAAGCTCATTAAGACAGAGCATTTGCACTGGTGTAAAATGACAGAATGTTCTAAATAGATGTGACTATCAGATCCTACAGGAACTCTTTAACCTAAGGAAACAAAAACTCAAAATAACAGCACATAGTGCCAGAAACTGACAAAGTTCACAAATACCTTCCTATATATTGTGCATATATGAGGCACAAGAATTGCTGAGGGACACTCCTAGAGATGCTGAGTTTCCTAGAGAAAACTCTTGGAAGAGGAGGGGACCCTTGAACTTCCTGGAAGTAAAATAAAGCAAGTGAGCCTCCCTGCCTTGTATGTGTGTGAGTGTGTGTATGTGTTGGGAGGGGTAAGATGTTAAGATCAGCTAATCTACCTGTTAAAACTCTCCAACATACTGAACTGCCTACATCAAATAAGAATTTAATAGTGTCAGTATATTATATTTGTCAATATATTTAGTAGTATCAGTATAGTAGTTTGTTTTCTGTTCACTATCTGAAGTGTTTAGACACTTATGTACTCATATTCCCCAAGATCAGTGTCACACTACACTAAACTATATATTTCACATATATATCATTTAATCTATTTTGTATAAAGGAATATCTATAAAATCATTATCATACTAACACTGTATATCTGTCACCCTCAAATATTTCCTCATGATTTTTGAAAACTTTCCCCAGTCACTCTAGTCCTAAAACAAACACTAATCTTTAATGTCATTAATTGCCTTGTTTTTCCTCTAAGAGTATGAAAACAACTTAGTCCCTGGTTTAATTTCTGTCAGATCCCTTCTCACAGAACAATTATCTTTTAATTAACTCATTATGTTGTCTTAAGAATCAATATCTCTTTCTTTTTTAATTGTTGAGTTGTATTTCAATCCACTCACCTGCACATAGGCGTTTGGAATGCTTCAGCCTTTGAATAAAACACACAAAGCTACTAAAAACATTATGTAGTACTATGCAAATATACACTTATCTCAGACAAATATGAAGGAATGGTACTGTTGAGCCATGTGGAACATGAGGAACACTCTTCCACTGCTGCTGGGATTGCAAACTGGCACAGCCACTCTGGAAATCAGTTTGGCGATTCCTCAGAAAACTGGGCATAGTACTATTGAAAGACCCTGCTATAGCAATCCTGGGCATAAACCCAGAGGATTCCCCAGCATGTAATAAGGACACATGCTCCACTATGTCCACAGCAGCCTTATTTATAATAGACAGAAGCTGGAAAGAACCCAAATGCCCCTCAACAGAGAAATAGATACAGAAAATGTGGTACATTTATACAATGGAATACTACTCAGCTATTAAAAACAATGAATACATGAAACTATTAGGCAAATGGATGGAGCTAGAAAATATAATCCTGAGTGAGGTAACCCAATCACAAAAGAATACACATGGTATATACTCATTGATAAGTGGATTTTAGCCCAGAAGTTTGGAATATCCAAGATACAATTCACAGATCAAATGAAACTCAAGAAGAAGGAAGACCAAAGTATGCATACTCTGGTCCTTCTTAGAAGGAGGAATAAAATACTCATAGGAGGAGATACAGAGACAATGTGTGGAGCAGAGATTGAAGGAAAGACCATTCAGAGACTGCCCCATGTGGGGATCCATCCCACACACTCTTACCAAACCCAGATTCTATTGTGGATGCCAACAAGTTCTTGCTGACAGGAGCCTGATATAGCGGTCTCTTGAGAGGCTCTGCCAGTGCCTGAAAAATACAGAGGAGATGCTCTCAGCCAAGCATTAAACTGAGCACAGGGTCCCCAATTGAGTAGTTAGAGAAAGGACCCAAGGAGTTGAAGGGGTTTGCATCCCCTTAGGAGGAACAATAATATGAACCATGTAGTACCCCCCAGAGCTCCTAGGGACTAAACCACCAATCAACCAAGAGTACACATGGAGGGACCCACGGCTCCAGTTGCATATGTAGGAGAGGACAGCCTTATTGTACATAAAAGGGAGGAGAGGTCCTGAGAAGGCTAGATGCCCCGTATATGGGAATGCCAGGACAGGGAAGCAGGATTGGGTAGATTTGCGAGCAGGGAGAGGGACGATGGGTGAGGGAGTTCTCAGGGGTTAGGGGGTAGAAGAAATGTAAATAAAGAAAATATCTTTGGTATCAGATATCTGTCTAGGAAACTGTCCATTTACTCCAGATTCTCCAGTTGTGTTGAGTATAGGCTTTTGTAGTAGGATCTAATGATTTTTTGAATTTTCTCAGCTTCTGTTGTTATATCTCCCTTTTCATTTCTAAGTTTGTTAATCTGGATACTGTCTCTGTGCCCTTTGGTTAGTCTGGCTAAGGGTTTATCTATCTTGTTGATTTTCTCAAAGAACCAGCTCCTGGTTTTGTTGATTCTTTGTATGGTTCTCTTTGTTTCTACTTGATTGATTTCGGCCCTGAGTTTGATGATTTCCTGCCTTCTACTCCTCCTGGGTAAAATAGCTTCTTTTTGTTCCAGGGCTTTCAGGTGTGTCATTAAGCTAGTAATGTATGTTCTCTCCATTTTCTTTTTGGAGGCACTCAGGGCTATGTGTTTTCCTCTTAGCACTGCTTTCATTGTGTCCCATAGATTTGGGTATGTTGTGTCTTCATTTTCTTTGTGTTCTAAAAAGTCTTTAATTTCTTTCTTAATTTCTTCCTTGACAAAGGTATCATTGAGTAGAATATTGTTCACTTTCCATGTTTATGTGGGTTTTCTGTTGTTTTTGTTGCTATTGAAAACCACTTTTACTCCATAGTGATCTGATAGGAGGCATGAGATTAGTTCAATCTTCTTATATTTGTTGAGGTCTGTCTTGTGACCAATTATATGGTCGATTTTGGAGAAGGTACCATGAGGTGCTAAGAAAAAGGTATATTCTTTTGCTGTAGGATAGAATGTTCTCTATATATATCTGTTAAATCTAATTGGTCCAAAGCTTCAATTAGTTTCATTGTGTCCCTGTTTAGTTTCTGTTTTCCTGATCGGTCCATTGAGGAAAGTGCAGTGTTGAGTCACCCACAATTATTGTATTAGGTGCAATGTGTGCTTTGAGCTTTAATAAAGTTTCTTTTATTAATAAGGGTGCCCTTGCATTTGGAGCATAGAATCAGGATCAAATAGATCAACTAAACAGTCCCATAACACCTGAAGAAAGAAAAAGGGTCATAGAAAGTCTCCGAACCAAAAAGAGCATGGGACCAGATGGCTTCAGTGCAGAATTCTATCAGACCTTCCTAGAAGACCTAACACCAATACTCTTCAAACTATTCCACAAAATAGAACCAGAAGGAACTCTACCCAACTCGTTCTATGAAGCCACAATTACGCTGATACCAAAACTACACAAAGATCCAACAAAGAAAGAGAACTTCAGGCCAATTTCTCTTATGAATATTGATGCAAAAATACTTAATAAAATTCTTGCCAACCGAATCCAAGAACAGATCAAAACGATCATCCACCATGATCAAGTAGGTTTCATCCCAGGGATGCAGGGATGGTTCAATATAAGGAAATCCATCAATACTATCCACTACATAAACAAACTCAAAGAAAAAACCACATGATCATCTCATTAGATGCAGAAAAAGCATTTGACAAAATTCAGCATCCTTTCATGCTAAAAGTCATGAAAAGAACAGGAATTCAAGGTCCATACCTAACCATCGTTAAAGCAATATACAGCAAACCAGTAGCCAACATCAAACTAAATGGAGAGAAACTTGAAGCAATCCCACTAAAATCAAGGACTAGACAAGGCTGTCCTCTCTCTCCATATCTTTTCAATATAGTACTTGAAGTTTAAGCTAGAGCAATTAGACAACATAAGGAGGTCAAGGGGATACAAATTGGAAAGGAATAAGTCAAATTATCACTATTTGCACATGACATGATAGTCTACTTAAGTGACCCGAAAACCTCCACCAGAGAACTCCTACAGCTGATAAACGACTTCAGCAAAGTGGCTGGTTATAAAATCAACTCAAGCAAATCAGTTGCCTTCCTATACTCAAAGGATAAGCAGGCTGAGAAAGAAGTTAAGGAAATGACACCCTTCACAATAGCCACAAACAATATATAGTATCTTGGTGTGACTCTAACCAAACAAGTGAAAGATCTATATGACAAGAACTTCAGGTCTCTGAAGAAGGAAATCGAAGAAGACCTCAGAAATTGGAAAAATCTGCCATGCTCGTGGATCAGCAGGATTAATATAGTTAAAATGGCCATCTTGCCAAAAGCAATCTACACATTCAATGCAACCCCCATCAAAATCCCAACTCAGTTCTTCACAGAGTTAGAAAAAACAATTCTCAAATTCATCTGGAATAACAAAAAACCCAGGATAGCTAAAACTATTCTCAACAAAAGAAATTCTGGGGGAATCAGTATCCCAGACTTTAAGCAATACTACAGAGCAATAGTATTAAAAACTGCATGGTATTGGCACAGTGACAGACAAGTGGACCAATGGAATAGAATTGAAGATCCAGAAATGAATCCACACACCTATGGTCACTTGATCTTCGACAAAGGAGCCAAAAACATCCAGTGGAAAAAAGATAGCCTTTTCAACAAATGGTGCTGGTTCAATTGGAGGTCAGCATGCAGAAGAATGCAAATTGATCCATTCTTATCTCCATGTACTAAACTCCACTCCAAGTGGATGAAGGACTTCCATGTAAAACCAGACCCACTGAAACTAATAGAAAAGAAACTGGGGAAGATCCTAGAGGACATGGGCACGGGGGAAAAGTTCCTGAACAGATCACCAATAGCTTATGCTCTAAGATCAAGAATTGACAAATGGGTCCTCATAAAATTACAAAGTTTCTGTAAGGCAACGGACACTGTTAAAATGACAAATTGGCAACCATCAAATTGGGAAAGGATATTCACCAACCCCACATCTGATAGAGGGCTAATATCCAATATATACAAAGGACTGAAGAAGTTAGACCCCAGAGAACCAAATAACCCTATTAAAAATGGGGTACATATCTAAACAAAGAATTTTCACCTGAAGAAATTCAGATGGCTGAGAGGCACCTTAAGAAGTGCTCAACATCATTAGTCATTAGGGAAATGCAGATCAAAACAACCTTGAGATTTCACCTTACACCAGTCAGAATGGCTAAGGTCAAAAACTCAGGAGACAGCAGGTGTTGGCAAGGATGTGGAGAAAGAGGAACATTCCTCCACTGCTGGTGGGGCTGTAAGATGGTACAACCACTTTGGAAATCAGTCTGGCAGTTCCTGAGAAAACTGGACATGACACTTCCGGAGGACCCTGCTATACCTCTACCTCTCCTGGGCATATACCCAAAGGATTCCCCAGCATGCAATAAAGACACATGCTCCATTATGTTCATAGCAGCCTTATTTATAATAGCCAGAAGCTGGAAAGAACCCAGATGCCCCACAAAGGAGGAATGGATTCAGAAAATATGGTATATTTACACAATGGAATACTACTCAGCAATTAGAAACTATGAATTCACAAATTTTTTCGGCAAACGGTTTGATCTGGAAAATATCATCCTAAGTGATGTAACCCAGTCACAAAAGAATACACATGGAATGCAATCTCTGATAAGTGGATATTAATTAGCCCAGAAGCCCTGAATACCCAAGGCACAAATCGCATAAGAAATGACTCCCATGAAGAAGTATGGAGAGGGTCCTGATCCTGGAAAGCATTGATCTAGCATTGGAGGGGAATATAAGGACAGAGAAAAAAAGGAGGGAGGTGATTGGAGAATTGATGGAGAGAAGGTTTATGGGACATATGGGGAGGGGGGATCCAGGAAAGGGAAAATCATTTGGAATGTAAATAAAATATAGAAAATAAAAATATTAAATTAAATAAATTCTAAAAAAAGAAAATATCTTTTAAAATGAGTGTTTTGCTTTTTAAAAACTATTGTTTTCCATAGTAGGAGTATCCTCCAAGAGTCCTGCGGTATAAATGAATTTCAGTTATTTTAAATCCGTACAAACACTATCATCACTCTAACATAGTTTAACAGTTATATGTTTTTGTCATCCTAGGATGCTTATTTGCATTTCTTTAATTATCTCAAGTGCTTTTAAGATTGTTTAAATATCTAACTGGTTATAAATAATCTGATCATATCTTTTGGTATCAAATTATTTAATTTTGGAGGAGGAAAGCTAGGTGATTAGTGAGGGCCTGTGTGTATAATTGCTCACTTAAAGCTGTCCCACACTCTGTGATTATTCTTTATCACACTCACTATTCTGTTATAATTTGGAAGGATTGTACTGCTACATCTACTCCATAACCATTTCTTCACCAGAGTGTATTCTTCTACCAATAAGTACCTCGTGTCATTTTCATTTCAGTTGTTGAAGTTTTTGTCTCAAGAAGTTCTATTTGGATCTCTTTTGGAAATTTTCCATCCCTACCTAACACCTTACCTAGATTCTTGAAAATATGATCTTCTGTTAAAATGACATTCTTAGTATTATTTTCTAGTACTTAGCATTATTTTCTAGTCAGTTCTGATTCTGTTTCAATTGATATTTTTTCTATCATTAAGCATGAGCTTTTCTTGATGATTTGTGTGCTTAGTATAGTTTTATTTAGTAAATTGGTAGATGTTTTTGTCGGGCTTTTGATGTGTAGGTAGGTCTAAAGACTTTCTTTGGCTTTGGAGCTGTGATTAACTTAGTTTTGTTCCTGTTGATATCATTTGTCAGGTCTCTTCAAAGCAAATTTTGATCTTGGAGGAATGATTCATGTTATTGGGTGCATCATACTACTTTTTCTCTGTGTGCTGCTGATTGTGGAATTTTTCAGTCTAGCTGGAATCAATAAGCATTATAGCCAGTCGTGTCAGTTCCAATTACAGCCCTCCTGCCTCTTGCAGAGGGTTCCTTAATCTACTTCATGGGCTTTATTCAAAGGCATGTGCTTGCATCAGAACTTTCAATGGGACACTTAAGGGGGAGTGTCCCAGCTATCTACAGGCTTCTCCAGTGTGTCCTTTACTTTGTAGTGCTTTTATGTTCTCTGTGTGCCATGTCTTCTATTCTTCCAGGGCCAACTGTCTTTCCTGATGATAGGGCATTATTGAGTTGCCCTGAGACCTTCACTTCTATGCTGAAACCAGAGACATTTTAAGGTAGTAAGATAGGTTGATTATAAAATTCTATCCATTTCTTCTTCATCTTTTAACCATTTCTGCTATTTGGAAAATTTGTAGATCACAGTTACCATCAGGAGGAGCAGAGGGTATTTCTTTCATTAGTTCTCTCTTTTTGTTTTATTTATTATGCTTTTTGGTTGAAAATATTTTTTATACAATATATTTGGATCAAGATTTCTTGTCTTCCAACTCCTCCCTGATCCTTCCTATTGGCCCACCCACCTAACTCCAGGCTTTCTTACTTTCTAACATTTTAGAAAATAATCAAGATGTCCAATACAAAATGAACTCATATATCTTTGTTGACCTTCTCAAATCAGTTTGTACATGAGGATATATTAGAGCTTAAATAACAAGAATGAAATCAAAGCTGAGAATCTATGTCAGTCACAAAGCACTTTGCTAGTGTGCACAAGACTGGGGACCATTATTAAACAAAATTAAAAAGGATATTAAACAAAATTAAAAAGGGTAGAGGATCTCAGTTTTTAGCCCATCTATAGTACATGGTATGCATACTTTCTTTAACTTTATTATGCAAACGTTTTTCGAGGCATTCTTCTTCAAGGCCTTGGCATATTCACTCACTGTCCCTATTCATGTATATCTCAAGCGCACTTTTCTTCATGCCAAGACGCAAGAAAAAAATATCAGCTAAAATGAATTTGAATATATGTATAGCAAATGAATTTTGAGAGTTCCATTTTCAAAAGATTAAATGAGGCAGGCTGACAGAGAGAGTGAATGCAGTATATAATATGGAGAGCAGAAGTTTGTGACTCAGCCTGAAGAGAAAAGACTGGAAATGCCATGTTCTGGGAGGAACCAGACAATCATAATATTCCCTTGCAAGGACATGAGAGAAAGTATAAGGGACTTAACATATAAACATGACCTGCAGCCTGGCATTCCATTTGGGGCTAACCACCTCTATTTTTTTCTAAGATAATTCTTTTAGATACTTTCAATCTTGAGAAACGTTATACCCTTGTAATATGCCAGCTTAGAGGATAGTAAATTTGAAAATCTTAGAATAAATTAAATTGTAAAGAAAGGACTTTGTGCCATGTTGAAGCTGAAGTTCACAAGAATCAGCAGGACTCTTCCCCATATATCGTATGGCACTATACAGTTCTGGTACTACCCATCTTTCCCGGTAATATTGTTCACCTCTTTTCAACACAAAAATTTTATTTCCTGACTTTTCCATCTTCTTTACTATGAAAAGCTCACACAGAAATGTAAAAATAACCAATCATGTAGTTATACAATGACTACAACAACAATATTGAAAATATATCATGAAAAAACAAAGATCACAGTTATTGAAAGAGTAAATGAAGAAGCTGTAATTGTCTACAAGCATTATATTTACATTGGACAGAAAAGATTGTGAGATCTGCATCTCTTATCTGTCACACCTCTCTACATGATGTTTGTTTTCTATTGAAAAATCCTCAACAAATATAGATCAAATAATAGACACCGGTGGAATGACTTTTAAAACAACTTAAAAAATCTTTCCACCTCTAATTTTTTTCTAAAATAATTCTTTTCGATACTTTCATTCTTGAGAAACGTTATAATGTAATAGTAACTTAAAAATTGAAACACTTTTCTAGATTGTAAAATAAACTTCCACAACAAGAACTATGGTGTCTATTTGGCTTCTGCTTCTGTGCAACACCCCTTCCTGGAGTTTAGTTGGGTATTTTTTTTTTTTCGTTTTTTGTTTTGCTTTTGTTTTCTTTTGTTTTTTCTTAAAGTCATTGAAGTTAAAATGCTAGACTATGAGGAGGCTTTAAAATGGGCACATCACAGTAAGAAATGATTAAAAGGTTGCACCATTAATTGGTTGTTCTTTGTCCAAGAAGTAAATGTGTGTGTGTGTGTGTACATTTGCGTGTGTATGTGTGTGTGTTTATGTGTTTTCTATCTCTCTGTCTGTTTGTTATGTTATGTACAAAGAGAAAGTCAGAGTAGACAAGATGTTTTTGTTTGTGTATCCGCCATGTTCACATCTATCAAAACTGCTGAGTACATCTCTCAGGCTTAACTCTGTTCTCATTTCAAATTTATTTTATTCTATTAAAATTTTAATATAGTTATGTCACTTTCTTCTTTATTTCCTCACTTTAACCTATCCCAATAACCCTCTTCAGCCTTTTAAAATTCATGACACCTGTTTTTTGGTAATTGTTATTACCTGCAGATGTTTTTGTATATGTGCATGTGAATATGCATATACATATTATGTACATATGTGTCTATCTATCATCTATTTATCTATTCCTAATATAACATGCTATGTCTGTATATTGTTATCCATATGCATGTTTTCATTGTTGATCATTTGACACTAGATAACTAATTGCTGTGTTCTTCTCTGAAGAAGACTTTCTGTTACTCTCAGGATTTCTTAGTTCTATGTCATTCTCTATATTAGTTTTTAGTGTTGAGACCTTGTGGAGTCTTTCCTGTCCATGTTGACATGTCTATTGGCAGCATCCTTGTTCAGGTCATGTTTAGGCAGGTATACTGGTGATATGTTATAGGTGTAGCCTATAACATCACTAGGAGATAGAATCATTCAGCAAACTCCCCAGTCATCTGAATCTTAAAAGTCTTTCCCATCTTCTACAATGTCCTCAGAGCCTTAGGTGTGAGGATGTTTTAAAAATATAGTCAGTGAGACTGGGATCCATAACTGTACTTTTATTGGTTGTGGATTTCTGTAAGGTCCTCTACCTTTGTAAAGAAAAGTTTCCTTTGTGAGGGGTAAGTAATACACTTGTCTGAGAGGATAAAGACAAATATTTAGATTGTAGGATTAAGAATCAGCCTGAATTAAAACACACAAATGAACAAACAACAACAACAACAACAACAGCAACACCACAGGGACAGGGCATTGCCCAAGCTGCCTTTAAACGCGTGACCTTGCCTCAGCCTCCTCAGTACTGGGATGGAAATGTGCGTTCTCACCCTTGGCATGAATTTACACTCGCTTTTTCTCCAATTTCCATGTTTGATACTGAGCTTTGAACTCCATTCTTCTCTTAGGCGACAAAACTCAACCTCTGAGGCTCATGCTCATCCCTGTGGTAGGACATTATCCTCAATTATCAGCCTGTGTGCCAAGAGCATTTTGTTTTGTTTTGTTTTTTAATACTGTTCACTAACTAGTACTCCCCTTGTTTCTTCTCCTTCTCAGGAATTTCTTAAATTAGAAAGAAAACATTTCTACACAATTTTGCCATAATGTTAAAAAAAGAAAAGAGAAAAGAAAAGAAAAGAAAAGAAAAGAGTTCAATGCGTTCACCCAGAGCTGAGAGTCTCCTATTGAAATTTTCATACACAGTTAGTTATTTTGGTCCATTTCACTCTTCACGGCACTCTCTCTGTCTCTCATCTTCCCTTTGTTCTTCTGTGTGGTGGCCCCCTTCGTACTGTCATGATATTTTTCTACTCTTAGTTATTTTAATAGGGTTTTAAAATTAACCTTCCAGGGATATATGTGAAATATCTAGAAAAATGCTGAGTTCTTGAGTTCTACATGAATTGTTTTATAATTTGTTTTGTTTTATGAATACAAAAATATTAGTTTACAGAAATCAGTAGAGAGAAGCAAAATAAAGTTTTATTTTTTCATAAATATATTACCCAATTCATTAAATTCCCAAATACATTACTAAGAATGTTTGAATTATGCACTGACATAATTTTTAAAATCTCTAATAACTTTGGTATATGACAAAGGCTATTTTTAGTATTTAAAATGAAATCTCACTTAAATAGGCACATTCAAACATGTGGAAACATACTGACCTGAGAAATTAATTATTGTCCAGTTGCACTGTTCATGTTTTCTCAGAGTCTGTGATATAAACTCCAAAGTTTACAAAACCTAAGAAAGGGTTATTAACGATATTTACTGTCCATTTATTTAGGGATCTACTGCTGAATCCAATATGTTCAAAAGACGTTTGGGAAAAATTCAAAACATTATTCCATGGTACAGTTTCCAGTGTAGTATTTTTGTACTTAATTGTTTTATCTCATCATAAGTTTAACATATAGTTTGTTCAATACTTCTGTATTTAGTATGACATAAATCACCCACTTAACTCACATAAAATGTTGCCCTTAACCTAGTCAGAAGACTCTTCCCTCCATAATCCCACTTGTACTCTATCCAGAAAACATTATCTTTGTATTCCATTTTAAACAAATCTGATTTTTAACATTTACTCTAACGGATTAAGAGGAAAAGAATCATAAATTTATTGTTATAAGCAGTCATTTGGATAAAATTATGACATTTATGGATAATTTGTTGTAAAACAAAATGAGTCATTAAATTGTTTCTTGTTATTTGATTTTAAATAATTCAGTGAAATGCCCCCACTAAAATGATAAGCTATTTATAAAGTAAGAGGAAAAAATCATAATCTTTTAATACAAGGAAAGAATGACAGTTACTGACAGATACAGTGTTGATGCGTAAATATCAACCAAAAACAACAATTAATGTTAGTTTTTCCCATATCTCTTGTGTTCACCAATCTGGGTTGTCTTGGGATGGAGGCTGAATGGAGGCATTCTTTCCCATTGTTGGTGAGGAGAGTCAGAGGTTGTCATTTCTTTTATTTGTGTCTGCATTGTTTTAAAAAGTACTAGTTAAGCCTGGATGTTCTTGACAAACTGATGGCAAAACTACAAAGGAATACTTGTTCCTATTTTGGGCTCATAATGAAACTAGAAAACAACCATTTTTTTTAATTTTAAGAAATCAAGTTACAAGTATGAGTGGCTCATGCTGGCATCCATCAAAAGGATACTGCACTGTTGCATCAGTCAGGTTATGGACATAGGCTAGGATGGAAGCCCGTGACTCAATCTACGACTACAGGATAATGAACCCTGGAGTTTAGATTTTCAATGTTATAAAAAATTCTTTTCTAAACTAATCTTTTTTTATTTATGAAATTTTTATTGACTTTTTAAAAATATTTTTATTTTCTATATTCTTTGTTTACATTCCAAATGATTTCCCCTTTCCCAGATGCCCCCTCCCCATATGTCCCATAAACCTTCTTCTCTCCATCCATTCTCCAATCACCTCCCTCCTTTTTCTCTGTCCTTATATTCCCCTCTAATGCTAGATCAATCCTCAGTGTTATAAAATGTCAAAATATATAAAATTCTATCATACTTTGAGTTCATCAGCTCCAGGGACCATTATCTTGCTCTACATTAGAGCATTATTAGCATAACTTACTAGAATCTAAGCAGCTTGGCAGCTGGCATGTCCTGTTTCATTGTTGCTAATAAGACAATGTCTTTAAAAGATGAAGAAAGAGTTCTTTTGCTTAGCACTTTGATACATTCAGTTCATTGTGGATGAGAGTTGCATTGTGGAGCAGCTGACATCATGGAGGATAGGAAACAGGATGGACTAGTAAGACATCAAGGCCAGACATACCCCCCAAAGTTATCCATTTAAGAACCTACTTCCTGCATGCTTGCCCCATCTTCAACTTTTGCACCCCTTCCTTTCAACATTCTATTAAAAACTAAATGATCAGCAGCATTTCTTTTAGGGTCAACAGTTTTTGTATGTTGAATTATCAATAGCTATTATTTCTGACAATTTAGAATCTAGTCTTTGAAGATGCCTTCTCAGAGGCCTGCTTTAATAATCAAAGCATATTTTTTTTTAGAAAAACATGTTTTGATGTATATGGGTGCATGTATATGTAACATGTGTACATGTACATACAGTACTAGTGTAAACCAGAAGAGGATGTAAACCAGCCCTGGAACTGGAGCTACAGGAGCTTCCTTCTTTTTATTTTTAATTTTTAATTATAGGATTATTATTACTGTCTGCATGCATGCACAAATGTGTACAGATGAGGGTGTGTCTCTAAGTGAAGATGAGAGGACAGGAAACTTTCAGAAGTCTCTTCTCTCTACTGTGGAGTCTGGAGATAAGACTCAGACAGTCATTCTCATGCAATCATTACTTTTAGACACTGAACCACCTCTCTGGCATGCCTACTTATTTCTTAATCCAATCAAATGGAAAAAAACTAACCATCATGGGAAGAAAATACATTACTTCATAATATAAAATAAAATCAATACATGTATTAATAACTTGTATTAAAACTGTATTGTACTTGATAATGTTTTTAAATATCTCACTGAAAAATGTGTCAGAATTTAAATGGATATTATTAATGTCTTTCTGAGTTATAACAAATTGCATTGAAAATGTTGAGCAACCTACTACAATCACTGCTGGTTGAAGAAAAGTGGGGTAAAAAAGCCATGGTTACCCGCCTCTATTATTTAGCCTATTTGAAAGTAATTTTCTTGGCAATTAAATCATGTGTCTTGGATACGAGAATTTGATGTAAGTACTGCTTTTAGACAATTTCCTACTGTTCCCTTTGCTCACAGAACTTGCTTTCTCAAAAATAATGCATCCCTTCCTAGTGCAGGCAATAAGAATCAAGTATGTAAATAACTGTCCTCACAGCACATATGTACAGTGTACACTTTCTAGAAACAATGAACCAAGATTGTGTTCAAATGAATGAAATCATTAGTATTTTTGTTTGTGTGTATATGTGTATTTTAATATATAATTAATCATACAAACTATCTCAAAATATATACTCTGTGTGTGCATGTGTGTATGTACGTGTGTGCGTGCATGTGTGTATGTGTGTGTGTGTGTGTGTGTGTGAGAGAGAGAGAGAGAGAGAGAGAGAGAGAGAGAGAGAGAGAGAGAGACATTTTCTTAACTGATATGTCCTGTGATTCCATAACTGGGTGTTGTGGTTGATGCTATAATGAACATGGACATGCACAACTACCTACAGTGAACTGGTGGCTGTGTCTTACGGTATTTATATTTTTTTAGGTTTTACTTTTAGATTTATTTTTGTTATTTCTGTGTGTTCATGAGTTGGTAACAGTATGCATATATGTGTATAGTTTACTACACAGTCCAAAGAGGGGTTTGAGCTTGTTTGAGCTGGAGTTTCAGGTGATAGATAGTGAGTCACCTGACGCATGCTAGGATTTGAACTCTGCAGTAAACACTCTTACTCATTGAATCATCTGTCTAGGCTCAATATTACAGTTTATTTTAATAACCTTCACTCTGATTTACAGAACATCTGAACTCATTTGTATTGTTAGCAGCAATGAACAAGGATTGGTTTTTCTTTATATCATTAATTAATATTTGTTGTTTTTGTGATGGTAGCCATTTTGACTAGGTAAAATGGAATCCCAGTATAGTTTTGGTTTTCATATTTCAGATAACTATATATGTTGGATATTTTAGAATATTTATTGGAGATGTTGTTTATATGTATGTTTTTATTAGAGATGTTTCTGTTTAGTGCCTCTGTCTGCAAATCAGATACTGTGCTAATTTTATTATATATATAATATATATATATATATATATTATATATAAAATCACCTATCTGATGACTGACTAGAGATTTCTCTTCTACTCTGTAGGCCAGGCCACCTTCTCATTATTCTAATTTGTATGTTTTTCTGGGCAGAAAGTTTTAGATTTCAAATAAGCACAAATGTTGATTTTTGCTATTATTTACTGAATTCTTAGAGTCCTACTCAGAAAGTGGTTGTCCCTATCCATATCCCATGTGCTTCTCTTCTGTAGATTCCTCTAGTAGTCTCATTGTGTCCGGTCTGAACTGACTTTTACACATTGTGTCAAACAGATCCAGTTTTATACATGCCTTGTCCATCGCTAAGCACCACTTGACAATCCTTTTCCAGTGCGTGGTGTGGACACTTGTCTTTAGAATCATATGGCTGTAGTTTTGGGAACTTATCTTCCTGGGTCTTCACTTCCACTCACTTAATCCTTTCATACTTCTTTGCTAATAAATTCTGCATACTATTTTCTTCTTAGATAAATTTTTGGGATCATTTCAATGTGAATAAATAACTTTCACATATTTGATTGGAGTGTATTCAAATGAGTAGACTCTCACGTACCCAGTTCATCTTTCCACAGTTGTGCTTTTCAGGCCAAATTTTGATATAAACATATTTATCAGTCATTTATATTTATGAGTTTCATCTCCATAAGTCTTTCAAATTTCTTTGTTGGCTTATTTTTTGGCAATAATATAGATACTGCTAAGATTAATTACTGAGACATTTTTAATGAGGGAAGATACTGGAATACTTATCTTCTGTGTGGCTTTTTAAATCAAGTTTTTTAAACAGGTAAACATAAATGAAATTGTATTTATGTTATATCTTTGTTTAGTATTTTAAAATTGTTTCTTTTATTTGTTTTTATTTTTGTTTTTATTCTTCTCTCATAAATTACATCCTATTGCACTTTCCCTTCCCTAAGAAGCCCCCAGTCTACCTCCATCTCCTGTCTCCCCCAGGTCCACACACCTTCCACCTCCTCTTAGAAACATAAACCTCCTCCTAAGGACATAAACCAAGCACAGGATAACAAGCTACAAGATCAGGCACATACCATCCCATCAAGGCTGGATGAGGCAATCTAGTAGGAGTAGGATCCCAAAACAGGCAAAGGTGTCTTTGATTCCTTGTTTTGTAATTTAGCTACTTTAACCCCTTTCAGAATTAAACCATCCATGGCTATGCATATCACATTTATACTTTGAAATAAATACACATTTTACTTACTAGTATTGAGTATAATATGTGAATTTTAGAAATTTTAATCTTTCGTCTGAATAGATCAGATAGCTATTTACTGTCTCAGAGACGTATATTAGCATCATTATTCATTACTAACCATTTATAGAAAAATGCCCAAAACATTCCGAATAAGATTTGGTTAAAATTTTATAAGCATATGGAAACAGCATGCATACCCCCCCATTACACACAGACACACACACTCACACTCTCTCTCTCTCACACACTCACACACACACACACACACACACACACACACACAGAGAGAGAGAGAGAGAGAGAGAGAGAGAGAGAGAGAGAGAGAGAGAGAAACAGAGACAGAGACAGAGAATCTGAGACTTGATATTTCTGTCCCCTTTCAAGAATGTTCTTCAACACCATAGTAAAATACATGTTATATATCTTTTAATACACATTTAAAAACAAAGTTGGGTTTATAGTTGCTGATTAGAATAAAATTATATATTTGACCAGGATCTTACAGGGGATCTAGTTGTTTTTTATGATTATCAAACAAATAAAAAAGAGTTTTGCTCTAATTTTCACCACAAAACTATGCTTTGTCTGAAGTTATTTTGGGCTGGAAGATTGATGGACGCAGTCACTGTTCTTAGGTATTGTCAATCCTTCTCTGAAGCAGCCACAATAATAGAACAAGAAGTAGAGCCCATTACCAGCACCATTAACTGTCACCCTTCCCAGGGTGTTGAAAATTGATGGCCGAAGTAGAGGAATGACTCCTTTAATTTGCTCACATTCGTCTTAAAAGTCAAAAAAATAAATGGAATATTTTTCAAAATATGGGAAGAAGTCATTTGTCTCTGCCCACATCAGACTGATTATCTCCTTTCATCTGCCCCATACATAAAATAGACATATAAAAAAAGAGGACAAAGAGAAAATTGAAAATGATAAGAATGAAGTAAGCCACATTTCTTTTAAATTTTCTTTTAAAATATTAAAATATTAGAAGTAGAGCTAAAATTTCCAAATAGGACATTTTGATAAAACAAGGAAATCAAAAGAAAGAAATTTAAAAATGACTAGACATATATTCTGTCACGAACCAGAGAAACAAATGCAGTCCTAAGTTCAAAAAGGAGACAGGAACCTTGGAACTCACAACAGGGGTCATTAGTACTGCTTTTTAAGATTCTAAGACTCTCTTACTACAGGGTCATAATATATAGAGCAACATAAAGTCTGTGAGTTCATCATGGTACAAGCAGTTGAATATGCAAGTAATTGAGGAGAAAAACAGCTTTTAAAATGGAGACATAATAAATAAATGAAATAAATACAGAAATGTAGGATTATAGATTTATTTTTTTATTTATTTATTTTTTTGAGACAGGGTTTCTCTGTGTAGCCCTGGCCATCCTGGAACTCACTTTGTAGACCAGACTGGCCCCAAACTCAGAAATCCGCCTGCCTCTTCCTCCCAAGTGCTGGGATTAAAAGCATGCGCCACCACTGCCCACCTAAGATTATAGTATTATTAATCATAAAACCTTTACTTGTAATACTCATATATATTGATGATACAGTGACTAAATATACATATCCAATATGTAAAGACATACTCAGGGTAAATTGTACTTCTGTCTTAGACAAAGTTACTACTGAACCAAGTGCCTTGGTAATAATCATGGCTTAAAGTTTGAGAAGAAATAGTGTACTTGCATAGCTTCTAATATTTCCTCCAGCATGCTTATTATTTATGAATGGTAAAAGAGAAACTTGTAGTTAAGAATCAAAATGAGGGGAAAGACACTTAGCAAAATGGTGACAACCAATGACACTGGTACAATGTAGTGCTATCATATGCCTTCCAACACATAGCATAACAAAAGCACATCACCCAATGGCATTGAATAAAGAACAAGCACAATAGTCAAAAAATAAACCAAAAAAAAAAAAAAAAACCCAAGAGATATTTTGTAAACTAACTCGCCAATACTGTGCAAAAAGTCATGGTCCCCAAAGGTAAAGACTGGAATAGTTCCAGAATGAAGAGACTGAGGAGGCAGGGCCATGGGATGAAGTGCGGAAACCTGGCACCCAGAAGAGGTAAAGAAAATTTAAAATAGAGTATTTAAATCTATGGCAAAGAACAAATATTATTTTTATAGTTTTAGTTATTTTACTTTAGTAATATAAGATATACTAAAGGAAAATAGGTGAAGAATGCTTGGAATTTCTATTATTTATATATTTTGAATCCAAAGATGCTTTAATATAAAACTCAGACAAAAAATGTGCCACGAGAATTCTTTTGAAGGGTTAGTATATTTGTCCATTTATTTATTAGTATTTGCCTTTATTTCTTTGTTGTTGTAATAAGTGATGAGTTTTCCTCTATATGAACATTTTCGGTGAGTGAATAGGTCACTTCTATTTCTTTTCATAGAAAATTTTCAGATACTGGAATTCCCTACTCCAAGGAAGATTCTAGACTCAGATCTTGGTAGGGTGAAGACACAGGGTGATATGGCTTTCTTATTGTAACTGTGGACTCAGGTGATTACTGAAACTAGTAATAATCATAATAGACTCCTGTCAAAGGCCATTCCTATGTACCCTGACTTCAGTTAATTGTGCATCTTATGTTATGATGGACATGAGAAGAGAGAGAAAATATCATTAAGCCTTAGGTATATCCTCATTTGTCCTGATACCTGATAGAGGTATGATCCTAATCATTAACCTTGCAGAAATGATAAGACATTCATCTGTTCAGAACTGTGCATAACAGTGCTGGAAAGTTGACTCCGTTGGGATACTGCTTGAAATAAAAGCATGAAGACCTAAGCTATGATCTTCTCTAGCTAATAAAAAGTAGGGCAATGGAAGCATATACCCATAATCCCAGCCTTGGAGATAGGCCACTAGTAAGATCCCTGGGATTTAGTGTTAGCTAGACTAGCAGAATCAGATGCCTTCAGGTTTAGTGAGAGATCCTGTCTCAAAAAATAAAGTGGAGAGCTATTTAGAAGGGCATATAACATTGAACTCTGGCCTTACACAAAAACTAACACTTGAGTGCACATATGAACACACATACAAGCATTTCAACAGGTGTACATATACCTTGTACATAAGATCTGTATTCTGAATCCTTCCAAAATCTTCTAATAATTAAGTAAATAAAACAGTTGAAAAAACATATCTTCGTTTTTATTTTAAATAGCCTAAATATTGAATTATTTGACTTAAGATTATATACTACTAACATTTATTACTTCATACACTTTGGAGACATCTCTATTTTTGCCATTTAACTTGAGTGCCTTGAACCTAGTGGTGTGTTCATTCACTTTTGCCCATTGTTAGGAGATTTGGGATAATTTTAAGTTGAGAAGTGTCATACATGGAACTCTGGTTTAAGTCGTTGTATCTATGGAGATGATTTAGAGGAGGCATAGCAGATTCCTCGAAAGTTTCAGCCATTCAGACACTCTACAGACACTTAGCAATGACCTCTCCACTCTTGTAAGGCATAGACAAGCAAGCAGACTGTTAATTTACAAAGGACTCCGAATCCTACTTGAGTCCACTGAAGTTTGGGAAAGCATAAACTAGGTTTGCAGTTGGTCACTTGCTATTTCTTTATCCTCATAGTGCTTGAGTATGTTTCAGTGGGAAAGAAGAGTTTGATAGATGCCTTGTCCAGAAAATAAATAACAGAGTGTTCCCCAAGTGATACTGCTGTTTATGGCTGAGTAACCTGGATTGCATTAGAATCCACCCATAATTTAACAGCATAATTTATAGAACTTCCAAAAAACCTGACTGTTTTTATTATTTTTTTAAGCAGTGGTCTGGTCACCCAAGTGTATTCTGTTACCACACTAGTGACTTAGAGATTTCTCCCTTTTTGGTAAAATTGTCAGTATAAGGATTTACAGTTGACTCCAAAGTAAATATTCTTCATTTTAGCAGAGAATATTTGCAGTTCTTTTTTTCTTAACTTGCATGTCTTTCATAGGGCATTAGAGCTCAACAAACTTTGATTAGTAGTTAGAAAGCTCATAAACTAAAATTTACAGTTATAAGTTTGTTCTCTGAGTTTTAAAGTGTAATATCAATACCAGGAATTACAATATAGATCGCCAACAATTTAACATAAGACGTTTACACACTGGAACATAAGACTTGGTAACAAATAAAGAAGAATCTATCTGTATCTGAATGTAGGCATTAAATATTTGACTTGTCTAACTCCTTTGCATGTCCTATGCCTTCAACAAAGCTATGATTTCCACATTAGTCCATCGTCAGTCCTTTATGATTAATCCAATAGGAACAACTAGCAAGCTAAGAGGAAACAATGTGTTGCTTGTCTTTCAGTATGCTTTTTTTGACTATGAGTTTCTGTGGCATATAATGTACTTGACAATATTTTCAGATTCCTTAAAGGTAAAGACTATTTGTGTGACTAATCTAGATGCATATATGGTTAGATATTATATTGTTTACTAATAACTTGGTTTTCTCAAATCTGTCTTAC
Organism: Apodemus sylvaticus; assembly: GCF_947179515.1. Classification (NCBI taxonomy): domain Eukaryota; kingdom Metazoa; phylum Chordata; class Mammalia; order Rodentia; family Muridae; genus Apodemus; species Apodemus sylvaticus. The sequence goes on from NC_067473.1 coordinate 49,173,327, forward strand.
TGAAATGTGAATGGTGTCTGGCTACTTCTAAGTACCAAAAGAAAGAAGTTAGGATGTACAAATCAGTAATTGAATCCAACGCCCTGATGTTAACTGATGCTACATCACTTCATCATATTATATCACATAAGGTAAGGTTTGTACTCTTATGTATCAGAGAACAACTGTGTTACTTAGTAGTGTGACTCTGAAAATTAGATATATTTCATTAAACAAAATTGTCCTCATCCTAATTGAGCTTAATAATTTCTACTTTGTAATTGTTACATTTGATTCATTATGTTAATTAGTAATTACACAGACCATATATTTAGGTGCATTGTAAATACATAATAAATGTTAATATTATTAAAATGTAATGACCTTTCATATAATATTCTTAGAGCATTTTATTGTTTTCCACTGTTTTAAAGAAGAGAGCAAATCTAGGTGAGTACCATAACAATTAATTTGTCTTTAATTTAACATTAAATCTGTCTTTAAGGATGTGGGCTATTGGTCAATGGGTCCAATCACACCCACAAAAGTAATAACCTATTGGAAGATGATGTCTTAAAAGTCTGTAGTACCAGAGAAAGCATATCATTTTGAGACATAGTCCAAATTGTCTTATCCACAGTCTTATTCAAGATGAACCTATTATGAAATCTGTGTCTTTAATAAATCTATCTTTTGCTAGTTGTCTGCCAATAACAAGTCACATTATTCTCTAAAAAAGCACCCTATCACACTTCTGCTACTTTTCTTGTACCAGGTTAATTATCTTAAGTTCCCTGAAATTCATTTAATGCTTTATAATTACTAAGTTCTTTTCTATCATTTAAATGCAAAGTTAGTGTAATATTAAGCAGTCAGACAATGGTGGTAAAAAGTGGGAAAATAGTGATGACTGTGTTCTTTGGTAGAAGTATTGCATTTATGTGATGGTATTTTAATTATGAATTAATGCTTTGTTGCTTAATGGATCCTTGAAAAAAAAACTTCACCCTGAGATGACAGAAGCTCAGGTTGTTTCATGCTGACTTTCTTGTTTTTATCTGATAGCAAATATTGTTATGAGATTTGATACTATATAAATGCAATATCAACGTTTGACATATTTGGGTCCTGAGTTTAAACATTAAGCCTCCATATGCACTTTACATATCATTTTCTGACTTATATTCATCTAGGTCTATTCATTATTTTAACAAGTAGTCAAACTCAAGCATAATTTCATTATAAAACAGTTTAAAATATAGAACAGGATTGAGAGGTGTATTTGAAAGCTTATCACATTCTGTAATAAATCTAGGATTTTACTGGTAAACTTGTAGACATAAAATTGAATGTAGGTGGAATATAAATATTCTTGGACTGATCTAGATATTTATTTGTACATACATTAATTATTTTGCTATATAAGTTTACTTCAATATAACTTATTCAGTTAAATCACATAGAACAATGACTAAATAGTTATAACTGATTCATTATTTCTCTGTTCTGATTTGTTGAGTTAATTCATGGCCATATCTGCAGTATACAAAGAAACATCAATTTCAAAAATTGAGTAACTAAACAGATAATGAATAATGTTTTCATTTCATTTCAAATAAGGTTTACTTGTTGGTAGCCATATAATCTTAAAATCTCATTTGTTGAAGTTTGTTTTCTTCACATATGAAATCTGCACAGCTTCTACTCACTGTAAAAAAATATTTAAGTAGCATTTTCTATATCAAGAGGATAAGGAAGAAAAGGAAAGGTTTACTAAGGGGCTGACAAATGTTATTTTCAATGACCTGGGGCTTGCAAAGATCATTAACTATTTTATTATCTATAAAAATATTGACTTATTTTATGTTAGACAAATCATGAGAATTATGTGTAACTTACTATATATTATATAAAACTTACAACATTATAATTAGATAAAACTTATAAAATATATATTTTAGCTCAATTCATAAACCACACTATAGTTTACAATAAGACAAAACATTGAAGTATTTTGGTATTATGGTTCATATTTTCCCTATTTATAAAGTTATAAACGTAACTATCAAACATTTAAAAAAGTGCTATGAGTGTACAGTTTATTCTTTTACTTATCCCTGTATCAATACACTACCAACTAGTCAATTCAATGACAAAATATATTTGAACATCACATATATTTTGCTATATAAGTTTACTTCAATATAACTGAACTTCAATATACTTCAATAGTCTGTATTGCAGATTCTTATTCAGATCTCCCCAAATCTCCCTCACAGTAAATATCTATAGGTTATAGTGTAGAAATCAAGTGGGACCTGCTGAATTTCAGGCTACTAATATTCAAAGCACTGTTTTTATTCCACTCTAGGTCACAGCATCTTCTCATGACATAGAACTGTCAATTCTGAAACTAGCTTAAATTTAAATATCCTTATCTCTATGTTAGCTACTTATACGACAAAGCAACATTTGCACTGTTATTCTAGAGTTTAGCAGGTGCACTTGTATATGGGAAAAAGAAGAAAAAAGAGGAAAAATGGTAGTGGGAATAATTTGATTCACAGGACCCTTAAGACAAACAAAGCTCTATCAATGCCCATGAATCAAGATATCATACCTGGCCTACTATTAGGGCATCATAAGTAACATTCATTGGGAAAAGCCTCAATTAAAAGTACAATAAGCAGAAAGTAAACCCAAAGCACCAAAGGCAGGAACCAGAGACTATATATATTTTATTCTGTGCTAAATTCTTTGTTATAGCACAATATAAACACACACACACACACACACACACACACAAACACATACACGGAAATGTGCATTTTGAAATCCAAATTTACAATAGATTATATTATTTAATATGTGGGCTCCATTCCAGAAAATGAACTATTCTGATTATTTACCAAAATTAAAACTTTTGATTATTTATCAAAAAATAAAGTAGGACCCAATTCAAAGAGAGGCTCCAAGGCCTGACACTATTATGGAGGCTATGAAGCAAGCACTCACAAAAAGTGACCTAGCATGACCACACTCTGGAAGTCCCATCAAACAGTTGAAAGAGTCAGATGCAGATATTTTCACCCATCCAATGGACAGAAGCTGGTGACCCCTGTGGTTGAATTAGGGCAAGGCTAAAAGAAGCTGAGGAGGAGAGCGACCCTGTAGGAGGACAGCAGTTTCAATTAATCTGGAGCCCAAGACCTCTCAAACACTGGATCACCAACCAGGCAGCATACACCAGCTGATATGAGGCCATACAGTATATGAGACACATACAGCAGAGGACTGATGAGTCTGTGTTCAGTCAGAGATGATGCACCTAAACGTCAAGAGACTGGAGGCTCCAGGGAATTTAGAGGTCAGGTGGGGTGGGGACATCCTCGTGGAGACAGTGAGGAGTTTTGGGATATGGAACAATCAGTGGGTGAAAAGGGGCAGATGGTTGAATAAAATCTGAAGCGCAAAACAATAAACAAAAAAAAACTAAAAAAAAAACTTTTTAAAAAAAGAACAAGGAGGAGTGGAGGTGTCGAAGAATGGAAGGTGAAGGCTAAATTGATGTAATGTCTTAATCTCAAAAAGTGAAAAAAAAATTTTAAAGAGAGTAAAATAAAAAAAGGACAAAATAATAAATTTCTGCTCTCAAAAGAGAATGATGGCCATTGTTGAATGATGTGCAAAGGGAAAATCCTCATTGAAACCACACAAAGGCGACGGCATGCTAAATATGAAATAAGAATGTCTTCAATCCAAGCAAATTTAAAACATATATCATTGTGTTTATTATTCGGGATTGTATTAGGTACAATAAATAGACCAGCGAGAACAGATCTGCTTCCAGAATAAGCAAACTAGCAATGAGAGGACATGCATAGCTCACAGTCGCGTTACACCTCTTCTCCTCCCAATCTCTGCAGTGGAAATCTGGTTTTAAAAATGAGAGAGAGCATTGAAGTTTTGGGAGAGGAAAGATGGATGTGTACATGGAGTTCATGCCTTGGAAGCATGAACACAGGAGTTTGGAGCTCCAGAATCCGCACAAGAACTAAAACAGTAAGACAGCCAAAAGTAATCCTGTAACTTGAGAGCCAGAGGGAAGTGGGTGATTCCTAAGACAAGCTGCCTGGCTCCAGTAGCCAGAAATGTAAAGGCCAGAAGAAGCACATGAAGGAGACGCTAGAATTCAATGTCTCGCTTGTACCTGATTGCACACACATGTGCTGCACACAAATGTACAAAAACACCATGGATATCTACCCCCCACACATACATGTGAAACAACAAAAAAAAGGTGTTTCTATACTAAGACCCTCCACCTTTACTTTACATAGTAAAGTGTCTTAAATTTCCTGTTACTTTCTCAAAAACTGCAAACTACATGGTCTCTTAATTGTTTCCCATGACCTTAGAAATAGAAAAAGAAAAAGCTTTATGGGAAGTGAAATACTCAGTATGTCCCCTTTAAGATAAAGAACACAATTTACAAATGCAAAATTAACATAATATTATTGTTTTAGATGAGGATGGTAAATTGTCAAATTAAAAAAAAAAAACATACTAGGGTACTAGAGAGATGGCTCAGAGGTTAAGAGCACAGACTGCTGTTCAAAAGGTCCTGAGTTCAATTCCCAACAATCACATAGTGGCTCACAACCATCTGTAATAGGATCTGATGCACTCTTCAGGGATTTCTGAAGACAGTGACACTGTATTCACATTAAATAAATAAATAAAACTTTTAAAAAACATACTCAAAATTACGTGTACAGATGCATTTAGAATAACTATTTTTAACTTACTACTTGACAGGACTTATGGGACTTTCAGGAAGGGGGATCCAGTAAAGGGGAAATGATTTGAAATGCAAATAAAGAATATATCTAATTAAAAAAAACAAAACTCTAAATTTTATATTTAAAGGTGTACATAGTATTATTTCTTCCTAATTGAAATTGTGTTTTAGTATGTATGTATGTATTTATTTATTTATTTGTAGAGGATTAAAACTATCTAGTCTTTCCTCTGACAGGAGTACTGAAGAGTTTTACTTTATTTCTGACAGTTCAGAAATGCTTTTTCATTTTTAGTTTTATAATTCATTACTATTGATATTATATAAACACTATAGACTATTTGGAATACTTATCTATGTATCTGTCATCATCTATGAACCATCTATCAATTATCTATATAATATAGATAGATATAGCATAAATAATTTGCATACAGGCAAACACATGTGCATGCAAGTTTGCAAGCTTTAGCTTTTGCTAATGCTGCTGGGGCAGTAGTCATTGAAATGAATTGCACTAAATTGAATTGCACTTTGAACTAAAGAAACTAAGGAGAATGTGTTTTTATTTAATTTGTAGATTTTTTTAGACATTTTTAATTTACATTTCAAATGTTATCCCCTTTCCTGGTTTGCCCCCCTGAAAACCCCCTCTCCTATTTCTCCTTCTCCTGTTCTTTAATCCTCCCACTCCCGCTGCCTTGTATATTTACACTATAGAATACTCCTCAGCTATTAAAAACAATGAATTAATGAAATTCTTAGGCAAATGGATGGAACTTGAGAATATCATCCTGAGTAAGGTAACCCAATCACAAAAGCACACACATAGTATGCATTCACTGATAAGTGGATATTAGCCCAGAAGCTTGGAATACCCAAGATACAATTGAAGAGAATGTCTTAACCTATCCACCTTAAACCAAAAAAATGTTATTATCCTGTTAGATATGAAAGCCACTGAAGATTTTGTTAATGTATTTAATGTGGGCCTAAATATTACATTTCTAAGACCACTTCCCCAGCAGCTTTAGCAATAGCTGAAGCCTGATGAAAGGGAAGGCATGGTGTCAACCAGGGACAGTTTCAGCCAATTACAGTCAGTAGAGTTCTACTTTTTTGTTTTGTTTTGTTTTCTTGTTCTTCAAACTTTGTAAAACATCTTAGCTAATGAGCACATTACAGGAGTCTTTTTCTGAGGGGCACTTTATGATAGCTTCACTCATAAACATTGTCATTGAAATGCCTGTTTTCCATTTGTTACACCCATTGTGCTGGTTCATTAGAGTCTATAGTGGTTATTATTTTTTTAAAGCCATCTCATCTCGGTTACAGAAGCCTAGAAAATGAGTCATGCACATTGCTGCCTGGCTGTATCTGTGAGGATGACACCAGAGAAGGTTCTCAAATAGAACCTTGGTTCTCATCAAACCAAGATGAGAAGAAATGACCTGATCTGGCACAGCTTGCTCCGGAGGCACGGAGCTTAGGTTCCAGTCCTGAGGCCTCTGGCGGGAGCCCTCAGATCACTGCTTCGGGATCCAGATCAGCCTGGGCTGCAGCACCACATCTCCAGGTCCTGCAAAAGGCAGGAGGGGCATCCTGGAGGCCGGCTGGGAGGAGTCAGTGTGCTCTGGTGAGGCAAGCAGGCCCCTGCAGGACCTTCAGGTGTCTCCTTAGGGATCTGAACAGCCTGGGCCACAGCACTTGGTCTCCAGGAAGTGCAAGAGACCTGGTGTGCACCCGGAAGCAGACTGGGAGTGCACAGCTTGCTCCAGCACAGAGCTTAGATTCCAGTCCTGAGGCCTCTGGCAGGAGCCTTCAGATCTCTGCTTCAGGATCCAGAACAGCCTGGGCTGCAACCCCACATCCCCAGGTCCTGCAAGAGGCAAGATGGGCATCCAGGAGGGCAGCTGGAAGGAGTCAGTGTGCTCTGGTGAGTCCAGCAAAACCCTGCGGGAGCCTTCAGGTGTCTGCTTCGGGATCTGAATAGCCTGGGCCACAGCACCCTGTGTCCAGGCAGTACAGGAGGTCAGCTGTGCACCAGAAGAGGCACCTGGGAAGCTGTGCACCTGGGAAGCTGTGCACCTGGGAAGAGGCAGCTTGCACTGGTGAGTCCAGCATTGACAAGACCAACTAACACCAGTGAGAACTAGATGGCAAAAGGCAAACGAAGGAACGTCACTAACAGAAATCAAGGCAATATGGCAGCATCTGAACCCAATTCCCCTTTAACAGCATGTCCTGAATACCCCATCACACCAGTAAAACAAGATTTGGATTTAAAATCACTGGTCATGATACTGGTACAGAAACACATGAAGGACATACTTAAAGAAATTCAGGAGAAAATGGATCAAAAGTTAGAAGCCCTTACAAGGGAAACACAAAAATCATTGAAAGAAATTCAGGAGAATACAAAAGTCAATAAGGAGGAAACACAAAAATCACTTAAAGAAATACAGGAGAACTTTGATCAACAGGCTGAGGTCATGAAAAAGGAAACACAAAAAGCTCTTAAAGAATTACAGGAAAGCACAAACAAGCAAGTGAAGGAGCTAACTTGATAGCAAAACAATCCAGGATCTAAAATCAGAAGTAAAAACAATTAAGAAAACTGAAAGGGAGACAACTTTGGAGATAGAAAACCTTGGGAAGAAGTCAGGGGACATAGATGTAAATATCAACAACAGAATACAAGAGATAGAAGAAAGAATCTCAGATGCTGAAGATACCATAGAAACCATGGACTCAACAGTTAAAGAAAATGCAAAATGCAAAAAGCTTGTAACCCAAAATATCCAGGAAATCCAGGACACAATGAGAAGACCAAACCTAAGGATTATAGGCATAGATGAGAGTGAAGATTTACAACTTAAAGGGCCAGCAAATATCTTCAATAAAATTATGGAAGAAAACTTCCCTAACCTAAAGAGAGAGATGCCCATGAATACACAAGAAGCCTACAGAACTCCAAACAGACTGGACCAGAACAGAAATACCTCCCGTCACATAATAATCAAAACCCCAAATGTACTAAACAAAGAAAGAATATTAAAGGCAGTAAGAGAAAAAGGCCAAGTAACATATAAAGGAAGACCTATCAGAATCACACCAGACTTCTCACCTGAGACTGTGAAAGCTAGAAGATCCTGGGCAGATCTCATGCAGACTCTAAGAGAACACAAATGCCAGCCAAAACTACTATACCCAGCAAAACTCTCAATCACCATAGATGGAGAAACTAAGATAGTTCATGACAAAACCACGTTTACCCAATATCTATCCACAAACCCTGCCCTACAAAGGATAATAGGAGGAAAACACCAATACAAGGAGGGAAACTTCACCCTGGAAAAAGCAAGATAGTAATCTTCTCTCATCAAACCCAAAAGAAGTTAACCAATCAAATTTAAAAAATAACATAAAAAATGACAGGAAGTAACAATCACTATTCCTTAATATCTCTTAACATCAATGGATTTAATGCCCCAATAAAAAGGCACAGACTAACTGACTGGATACGTAAACAGGACCCTACATTTTGCTGAATACAGGAAACACACCTCAGGGCCAAAGACAAACACTACCTTAGAGTAAAAGGCTGGAAGACAATTTTACAAGCAAATGGTCTCAGGAAACAAGCTGGTGTAGCCATTTTAATATCAGATAAAATTGACTTTCAACCCAAAGTCATCAAAAGAGACTCTGAGGGACACTTCTTGCTGGTCAAAGGAAAAATACAACAAGAAGAACTCTCAATCCTGAACATCTATGCTCCAAATGCAAGGGCACCCACATTCATAAAAGAAACTTTATTAAAGCTCAAAGCAGACATTGCACCTAACACAATAAATGTGGGTGACTCCAACACTGCACTTTCCTCAATGGACCGATCAGGAAAACAGAAACTGAACAGGGACACAATGAAACTAATTGAAGCTTTGGACGAATTAGATTTAACAGATATATATATATATATATAGAACATTCTATGCTAAAGCAAAAGAATATACCTTTTTCTCAGCACCTCATGGTACCTTCTCCAAAATCGACCATATAATTGGTCACAAGACAGACCTCAACAAATATAAGAAGATCAAACTAATCCCATGCCTCCTATCAGATCACTATGGAGTAAAAGTGGTCTTCAATAGCAACAAAAACAACAGAAAACCCACATACACGTGGAAACTGAACAATATTCTACTCAATGATACCTTGGTCAAGGAAGAAATAAAGAAAGAAATTAAAGACTTTTTAGAACACAATGAAAATGAAGACACAACATACCCAAATTTATGGGACACGATGAAAGCAGTGCTAAGAGGAAAACTCATAGCCCTGAGTGCCTCCAAAAAGAAAATGGAGAGAGCATACACTAACAGCTTAATGACACACCTGAAAAGCCCTGGAGCAAAAAGAAGCCAGGAGGAGTTGAAGGCAGGAAATCATCAAACTCAGGGCCGAAATCTATCAAGTAGAAACAAAGAGAACCATACAAAGAATCAACAAAACCAGGATCTGATTCTTTGAGAAAATCAACAAGATAGATAAACCCTTAGCCAGACTAACCAAAGGGCACAGAGACAGTATCCAGATTAATAAACTTAGAAATGAAAAGGGAGATATAACAACAGAAACTGAGGAAATTCAAAAAATCATTAGATCCTACTACAAAAGCCTATACACAACACAACTGGAGAATCTGTAGGAAATGGACAGTTTCCTAGACAGATATCTGACACCAAAACTAAATCAGGATCAAATAGATCAACTAAACAGTCCCATAACACCTGAAGAAATAAAAAGGGTCATAGAAAGTCTCCCAACCAAAAAAAGCACGGGACCAGATGGCTTCAGTGCAGAATTTTATCAGACCTTCATAGAAGACCTAACACCAATACTCTTCAAAATATTCCACAAAATAGAAACTGAAGAAACTCTACCCAGCTCATTCTATGAAACCACAATTACGCTGATACCAAAACCACACAAAGATCCAAAAAAGAAAGAGAACTTCAGGACAATTTCTCTTACAAATATTGATGCAAAGATACTTAATAAATTCTTGCCAACCAAATCCAAGAACACATGAAAACGATCATCCACCATGATCAAGTAGGCTTTATCCCAGGAAAGCAGGGATGGTTCAATATAAGGAAATCCATTAATGCTATCCACTACATAAACAAACTCAAAGAAAAAAAACATATGATCCTCTCATTAGATGCAGAAAAAGGATTTGACAAAATTCAGCATCCTTTCATGCTAAAAGTCTTGGAAAGAGCAGGAATTCAAGGCCCATACCTAAACATCGTTAAAGCAATATACAGCAAACCGGTAGCCAACATCAAACTAAATGGAGAGAAACTTGAAGCAATTCCACTAAAATCAGGGACTAGACAAGGCTGTCCTCTCTCTCCATATCTTTTCAATATAGTACTTGAAGTTCTAGCTAGAGCAAATAGACAAAATAAAGAGGTCAAGGGGATACAAATTGGAAAGGAAGAAGTCAAATAAATAAATAAAAAAGAAATGACCTGATTTAAGATCTACCATCCAATGGGCTGGTCCTTGCATGGAATTAAAACAAAACAAAACAAAACAAAACAAAAACAAAAACAAAAAAAAAACAAATGAGAGTTATTTGCTTCTGAACACAGCTAAATCTTCTAGGACCAGCAGATTTTTCTTTTGCTAACTGCAGACATCACATTCCTTAGCCTTCAGCCTTTGGAAGTGAATCTGACAGCATTTTCAGGGAATATCCAGGCAATGGCCTCAGGCTGTGGCTGTATCCCTAGGGTGACTTTCTTTTCTTTTCTTTATTTCCTTTTTATCCGTTTTTTAAAAAAATTAATCATTCCATTTGTTTACATCTCAAATGATAGCCCACTTCCCAGTTAGCCCCTCCACTTATCCTAGGCTTCTGACTTTCTAGTCTACATATGAACATTGACAGATTGTTCTGTCCCAGGTTATGTGAAACAATGTTTCACATATATATATATATATATATATATATATATATATATATATATATATATATATATATATTTGCATGTATGTGACAACAGCAAACCACTTCCAAAATTACTCTTAAGGCTCATCACCCTCAGACAATGCCTACTGCCTGGCTTTTGTTTTATTATAAATCCAAACCTTCTGAGACACGTTTTCTTTCCCATCATTCCATGTCAAACTCAAACCTTATGTTCCAAATAACTACAGCAAAAATCCAAAGTAGCCATAATCCTCATCATACAGTATCAAGGTAAAGTCAACATTCCCTGTCATTTAAACTATTTGTTGCTGTTTTTTTAAGCTCCCCAAGCTCCTTTATTTCTTTATTTGTCATGTTGAGAATCCTGGTAGGTTCCTGACATATACTCGACATTTATTCTACCACTGAGCTATAATGAAAATCAGTTGTTTAGTTTAAGCCAGGAGATTAATTTGCCCAGGCTGATTTTGGACTGTTACCATAGCCTAAGCAGAGCTTGGACTCGTAATCTCTTTCCTTAGTTTAAGCAGGCTTTCCTTAATCTCTTTTCTTAGCACTCAAAGTAGTCACAGCTGCAGAACGGGATATCATGCCTGGCATACTCTACTTATTTTTAAACACTTGACTTAGATGCCAGCTTAATTTGTAGATTTTTATGAAGCAGAAGTCTGGAAATATTCTCTCTCCACTGGCCTCCATCACTTCACGGTAGTTTTATTACTAAAAGCACAGCATAATTTCCCATACACACACGAGGAGGACAAAGGTTCTATTTCCTTTATCATTGAATCTCCATTGCAGATTGTAGTGCTTAATAAAGGAAAATGCTCAAGAAATCCACATGAATGAAAATCAAAATGTGATATTCAAAGGTAGCGATGAAATCAGAGTGATGAAGATGAACATGGGAAGGATAAATGCATCGTGAGTTGTGTCACGAAGCAAATGGCATTGAAAGAGGCTCTTGAAAGATACTTATCATGATGTGAGGTGAAGGGATCACACATTTCGGGACAGAGATTTAATAGACCATGACTAAAGATCAAAGAGGTTCACTGCAAGAACGAATCTCAAATTAAACTAATGACGGAGAGCCTGGTAGAATAAATGAGAACAAAATAATTCTTTAACTTCTGACATGGATGATAGGTCTTGGAGGCTAATCAAGAAGACACAATTAGTTAAGCAGAAGAATTTCTTTGTCATTTAAAAGGAGGCATGGTTTCTTGTCATTACAGTGCACAACTAAGAATGACAGCATAGCATTTGTGAAGAAAGGACTTTTTGAAAAATGTAAATAAATATACTGTAAACTTGATTACCATTAGCTACATCATTGTACCAGTAAATTATTGCAGTAGTTAAAAAAATATGTACAAATGTCTTTAAAGAAAAGTGGATCTGGGGATGGCAAGATGATTTAGTGCATAAAACCTGAGTTCAATGTCTGGGTTCCATATCAAAGGTAGAAAGACTACAAAGTTGCCCTCTAGCTCCCACATATGTGCTTTGGCCCTCCCCCTACCGCACTGTGTGCACACTCTATAACAGATGACACTGTAAGAAGAAGCAGTAGCTATAGAGACATAAGGAGTTGGAAAATGCTGGTCAGCCATATATTTCTGAGTCTTGCCTCTATTAATTCCTGTGTAAGATAACATGAAAGTAGAAAATAAGGACCTTAAAAAATATTACTACCTTTTAAAGAAATTAATAAGTATTAAATGCTGAACCATCTCTCACTTTCTCAATTCTTCCTCCCTTTTTTTAATAAGAAGAAATTATATTATAACCATTGTTCTAGTTGGTCCTCTAACTGTTAAAATCTCTCCACACGCTCTTCCTCATTGTCTTCATGAGCCTTAGGTGTGAGGTTCTGTTGTAAATGTAGTAACTGGAGGCAGGTCTCACACAGCACAGTCAGCTATCTCTAATTGTAACCAGTGTGACTTTCTGAAATGATCTCTGTCTGCTGCCAAAGGAAGCTGCTTTGATGAGGAGTGAGAGCTACCTATACATTTAAAATCCAGTAGTGCATGAAACTTGTTATTGCTTCAAGTAATTTTATACATAAAATAACTGATTATATGAAAAAATTCTAGACAATGTTAAAAGACTGTCATTTCTGCTTCTTGGAGGGATCAGTACTTTGGACATCTCAGTAAACTTGCCTTTACTGATGATTGCTGTGGTACTAATGGGAATTCAGAGGACAGTCTTTATCACATTGTCAAAGTAATTCGCAAAATTATGTTCTGTTAGATTCAAACTCATAAAAGTATTGTATCTCATCATAGAGGTGGCAATATTCACACGCGAGGTTTCCTATTTCCAGCAGAACTGGAATTGACTGGAATAACAGAACAATGATAAGTAATAAAAAGCTTATGAAGTAAAGTGACTACATAGACATAAAATGTATCAGGATCATTGCTTTAATATTCATTACCTTTAGAAACCCTAGTCAATACTTTGGGAAAATATTCCTAAATATATTTCCACTGAAATTAAAAAAATATTTTCTTAATTATAGATGTTGGTTATAGATTTCTTAGTTATAGATGCTTCTCAAGAATCTACTCTCTGAGCCATCCACAGTAAAGCTAAAATCATTCCTTCCTAAATCTGTAGCAATTATTAATTCTGATGAAGAATGGATTGTCTTTCTTAAAAGCAAAAAAAGAAATATAGTTTATAATGGACATATTTTGCATGATTATTGGCTCAGGAACATATATTTATGTCACCCCAAATTACATGTTCCGATGTGGAAACAGTTTCACAATGGTTTTGTAGTTTGATGGGATAGAGAAAGTTATAAATTAAGACAAGTTTTAAATGGCAACTGCGGGTTTATCAGAAAGGCAGGATCATGGAGATGAGGAAAGGTTTTCTATAGTATCAAGATGCTACCTTTTTATCATTCTTGGCTTTGGGATTGGTAGATTCTAGTTTCCTGTTAAGTCAGTACATACTAAAAGATTTGTATATATTGTTGCAAGAAGTTAGTTCACCTCAGAGGCAAGCAGAGAATGCCTATCTCACATGGTCAGAACTTAGCCCAGGATAAAGTAATTAGCCTCTGGACTCAGAGCATTCCAGTCTCTCCAAAGAATTGAAATTCTAATCAACTAGTGAGTCTCTGCAGATACAGATTCTTTTCAGTTTTAACTAACATTTCCATGAGATATAAAATAATTTCCAAAGAAAGAGGTGGGATAAAACTCTGTGTCAAAATGTAGATATGGTAACATTTTTGATAGATTGTTTAGCATTGTATCTTTTTTATAGAAAGTCATTTGAAATATTTGTATTAATGTCACATTTTCTATGGAAGAAAGATATCCTATATTTGCTATACTAGATAAAAATATAGTAATAAAAGAACTTCTGGAGGAATAATTTGTACTTACAAACAAACTAACTTCTTGTTTTACAAGTTAAAGAGTTGCAAGGAATTGACATACTAAAAGATCTATGGCAGTCTTTCTAGTAGCCCCTTTTTATCTGATTTGAAATGATTACTTTGTGTTACAGTTTTTAAACCAAATAAACATGGAAACACTGTAATCAAAGTCATTAGTAATAATAACTAAGGAAAACTTGTGAACTGTTGGACACTGTTGTGTCTTACCTCAAACACTGTACAAACAGAATAAAGAAAAATGGATCAGAATGAGGAGAAACCTGCGAACCCAACTTCCAAGTCCTGAGGAAGGCTTGTTTGAAGCACAATCTGCCAGGAAGTTTTCCAAGTGTTTGTTAATGCTGGAGAAATTTCCTTTAAAAATTATTATTCCTGGAAAAAATTAGAACAAATATTTTGCAGTTTTGGGATAACTTAGCAGTAGAGGGCCCATGGTTTAAGTTGGGAAACTTGCAGTTAGTCTGTGGCATGATCTATAGCTCAAGAGGGTTCATGCTTGCGTCAAGATACAAAAACAAAGATGTAGGGAAGAGTGGCTGCTCCGTGTCTGTTCACTTCATCTTAAGCAGCACTAAGCCAACGAAGTTTTAAAACACAACTGATTGAACACTACCCTCTTTTAACTGTCCTGTGTGTGCCCTGGCCACTGAGACCTTTCCAACTTTCAAACTTTTCACAAGTAATTTTAATGCGTAGTCAAATTTGAGAGTTGTTGATCCAAAAATAGAGGAAAGATACAAGGATCTCCCAACAGTTAAAAAAATCCTTTCTAAAAAAAAATCTAAACAATCATAATTTACTGTTTTTAGTTGGAATGGGGTGGTGGGCAGGATAAGGAACAGAAGTGTACTAAAAATAGCATGTCTATGCCTTATAAAACAAAATCTCTCTAATTTTGCTTCTCTCAGCTTAAATAACCATTAAAGAAATCTATCATCAAAGAACTGCTCTATTGTATAACACTCAACAGTGAGTAAAAGCTGACTTATGTTCCAAATAGCACACAAACAGGTACACTGTTTGCTGGGTCAAATAGTGTCACAGATTCCAAGTAAAAAAGACTAGTGGAGAAACTTATGCCTTTCTGAATGATCAACTTTAATTAAAAAATCATAAAACTATAATCAAAAATACAAAACAATCAGCGTTATTTTATGTTATAAAGTGACCAAGCAGCCAGGAGCAGAATGGAGGCAAGCTGCTTCAAAATCCTCTCTCATTTGTGGTTAGGAGAATCCTGACAGAGAAGCTAGGAAAGTAGGTAACAACACCCTGCTGGAGTTTAGTAGCTCTGTCTTCTAATAGTTAAATTCCCATCTGAGGCAAGACTTCCTGAAATGTAAGAAATTCTGAAGTCATAGCACATTTCTGATTTTTGGTGCTTGTCCCTCCCCTGTGAATATTTTGATCATCTATGAGGGAACAATTGCAGTGACCTCTTGGCCCCAAAAGCAAACTGGAGGCATGCCTAGGGAGTGCAAACTAATTGGCGTCAGCAGCAGAAGGTCAGTAGAATTGCTTAAAAGTCTATAGTACAAGAGAGAAATGTTGGTAAACACTCATCTCCAGAACTCGGGAAGCAGAGGCCAGAAGATTTAGAGTACCAGGCCAGCCTAGTCTGCATTGTGAGTTTCAGGCCAGTCTTGGTATAACAGATTTCTCCCCTCTGGGAGAGAGGAGAGGAGAGGAGAGAGAGAGAGAGAGAGAGAGAGAGAGAGAGAGAGAGAGAGAGAGAGAGAGAGAGAGAGAGAGAGAGAGAGAGAGAGAGAAAGGAGAGGGGATAGAGGAGAGACAGAGACAGACAGAGAAAGAGAGACAGAGACAGACAGAAGAACAGACAGAGACAGACAGAGAGACAGAGACAGACAGAGACAGAGACATAGAGAGAGGGAAGGAGAGAGGAGAGACAGACAGAGAAACAGAGGCAGAGACAGAGAGACAGATAGAGACATAGAAAGAGAGACAGAGAGACAGAGGAACAGACAGAGACAGAGACAGACAGAGAGACAGAGACAGGGACACACACACACAGAGAGAGGGGGGGATAGAGGAGAGATAGAGACAGACAGAGAGAGAAAGAGACAGAGACAGAGAAAGACAGAGACAGAGGAACAGACAGAGACAGAGACAGACAGAGAGACAGAGACAGAGAGAGAGGGAGGAGAGAGAAGAGAGGAGAGAGGAGAGACAGAGACAGACAGAGACAGACAGAGAGACAAAGGCAGAGACAGAGAAAGAGAGACAGAGAGACCGAGGAACAGACAGACAGAGACAGATAGACAGAGAGACAGAGACAGGGACACACACACACACACACACACACACACACACACAGAGAGACTCATTTGACTGATACAGCATTCAGGTCTTCAGTCCACTTAACTCTCTATCTGGAGTATATCCACTTTGCTTTGCCAAACTGAATGAACTATTAAACCTGGCTTTTCTCTTGGAGAAGAAAAAGAGCCAAAGGAAAAAAAATCTTTGCTTGACTACACATAGACCTCACGAATCATGTTTTATTTGGACTGACAAAGCAGGGAGAACCACTTGACTGGAGAGTTGGACCTGTCTATTATTATCAGGCTGAAAAGCTCAGAGGTAGGAGGGGACAAGGAGGAGGTTCTTGTTTTCAGAATTGGATCTGAGATTTGAAAATGTCAGTTCATGTTTGAGCACTATACCAAGCTTACTGTAGAAGTGCTTCCTGGCCATTTTAACTATATTAATCCTGCCAATCCATGAGCATGGAAGATTTTTCCATTTTCTGACATCTTCGATTTCCTTCTTCAGAGATCTGAAGTTCTTGTCATATAGGTCTTTCACTTGTTTGGTTAGAGTCACACCAAGATACTTTATGCTGTTTGTGGCTATTGTGAAGGGTGTCATTTCCCTAATTTCTTTCTCAGTCTGCTCATCCTTTGAGTATATAAAGGCTACTGATTTGCTTGAGTTGATTTTGTAGCCAGCCACTTTGCTGAAGTTGTTTATCAGCTGTAGGAGTTCTCTGGTGGAGTTTTTTGTGTCACTTAAGTATACTATCATATCATCTGCAAATAGTGATAATTTGACTTCTTCCTTTCCAATTTGTATCCCTTTGACCTCCTTATGTTGTCTAATTGCTCTTGCTAGAACGTCAAGTACTATATTGAAAAGATATGGAGAGAGAGGGCAGCCTTGTCTAGTCCCTGATTTTAGTGGGCTTGCTTCAAGTTTCTCTCCATTTTGTTTGATATTGGCTACTGGTTTGCTGTATATTGCTTTAGCTATGTTTAAGTATGGGCCTTGAATTCCTGTTTTTTCCAAGACTTTTAGCATGAAAGGATGCTGAATGGATGAAAAAAATGTGGTATATATACACAATGAAGTACTATTCAGCCATTAGAAACAATGAATTCATGAAATTCTTAGGCAAATGGATGGAGCTGGAGAACATCATACTAAGTGAGGTAACCCAGTCTCAAAAGATCAGTCATGGTATGCACTCACTGATAAGTGGATATTAACCTAGAAACTTGGAATACCCAAGAAATAATCCACATATTAAATGATGTCCAAAAAGATCGGAGGAGTGGCCCCTGATTCTGGAAAGACTCAATGCAACAGTATAGGGGAATACCAGAACAGGAAAGTGGGAAGGAGTAGATGGAGGAACAGGGGGAGGGAAGAGGGCTTATGGGACTTGTGGGGAGTGGGGACCCAGGAAAGGGGAAATCATTTGAAATGTAAATAAAGAATACATCGAATAAAAAAAAAATCCCCATCAAAATCCCAACCCAGTTCTTCATAGAGCTAGAAAAAGCAATGCCCAAACTCATCTGGAATAACAAAAAACCCAGGATAGCTAAAACTATTCTCAACAGTAAAAGAACTTCAGGGGGATTCAGTATCCCAGACCTCAAACTTTACTACAGAGCAATAGTGATAAAAACTCCATGGTATTGGTACAATGTCAGGCAAGCAGATATGTCAGGCAAGGAATAGGATTGAAGACCCAGAAATGAACCAACACACCTATGGTCACTTGGACAAAGGAGCTAAAAGCATCCAGTGGAAAAAAAAAGATAGTCTTTTCAACAAATGGTGCTGGTTCAATTGGAGGTCAGCATGCAGAAGAATGCGAATCGATCCATTCTTATCTCCTTGTACTAAGTTCAACTCCAAATGGATCATGGGGAAAAAAGGAAGTGCTTCCTGGTTAAAATGGTAAGCTTTTTATTTATGTATGCATGTGTAGCTATGTTTTGTTAAATGGGTAGGCTATCAAACTAACTCCCAAATATTTCCATTTATACCCAGAGACAAAAGTTCTCTCAGCCTTGATCAGAGAAGCTTTTGTTATACAGAGAGCAGCAGTTAATGTGGAGAAACATGTTCAAACTTCTGGACTAACTCTGAGTAACCCCACCCCCAACCCCCAGAAATAGGATGTGCACAATATCCTCCCTTTGCTCTCACAAAGCTCAGGGACCTTTACAAAAAAAAGTGGTACAATGAATCTAAGATGCAGAGGAAGGGAGGAATGCTGGGAAATGTTCTTTTGGATATGACAAGGTTGTTGCACATATGATCTCATAGCAGTAGTGGTTAGTGAACAAAACTTCCACAAGGTCAAGCCAATTAGAATTCCAGTATGGATAGAGTAATAGTTGACAAATCCCCAGGCCTTCCCGAGTTGATGTATGTCTGATAGTTATAAGGTACAATACTATTCTGTTTTTTTATTAATAAGGAAAATGAATTTGCCATTTTTCTTAATAACGAGTCTAATTTTTTTCAATGAATTTCCATATTTCCTTTTTCATATATTTAAATCCTGCACATGCTTTAGTCTGTGGTATCTTAATTGTGTTTGATTGCTTTATTTTAATATATGTTTTCATAATTTATTTTTTAATCACATTACATCCCATTCTCAGCAAAAGTCACCCCCATAGACTCCCTCTAGCCTCCTGGATCACAGGTCTTCAGCTAGTCCCAGAGATACCCCCTACCTATTTCCATTGTCACTTCTATCCCTGTCCTGATTCTTCCCCCCACACCTGATTGTCATCTCTATTTCCCTCCTCACACCCTCTCTCACCCGCTTTCCTCTCTTCATCCACCTCTGATGACTATTTTGTTTCCCTCACTGAATAAGAATTGTACATCCCCCCCGCCCCCGGGCCCTCCTTATTACCCAATTTCTTTGTCTGTAGATTGTAGCATTGTTATATTGTACTTACTGGCTAATGCCAAATTATAAGTGAGTACATACCATACTTGTCTGTCTGGGTCTGTTTTACCTCACTTAGGATGACATTCACAAGCTTGATTCATTTGCCTGCAAATTTCGTGATGTCTTGGTTTTTGTTTATATATATAATTATCCACTTTATATCCTGCTGACTGTCTTCCTCCTGGTCAGCCCCTCCTATAATCCTTCTCCTCTCCATCCCTCCTCTTCTCCTTTGTGTGGTGGAAGGGTCTGGGTATTTATTCCCCCATCCTGGCACTTCAAATCTCTTTGAGGCTAGGCTCTTTCTCTCCCACTGAGGCCACACAAGCTAGAAGAACACATCCCATGGTCAGTTAATAGTTTGGGATAGCTCTTCACTCCAGTTGTTCAGAACCCACATGATGATCAAGCTGCACATCTGCTAACATATGTGCAGCAAGGCCTAGGTCCAGCCTGCATTTGTTCTTTGATTGGTGGATCAGTCTCTGAGAGCCCCAAAGGTCTAGGTTAGTTGTTGGTCTTCCTGTGGAGTTTCTATCCCCTTAGTTGCAATCCTTCCTCCTATTCTTCCATAAGAGTTCCAAAGTTTCATCCACTGTTTGGCTCTGGGTTTCTGTAACAGTCTGAGGCAGTTGATATGTTAGGCCTATCAAAGGACAACCATGTTAGACTCCTGTCTGAAAGCATAAAAGAATATCACTAGTAGAATAAGAGATTGATGCTTGACCATGATATGGATCTCAAGTTGGCTCAGTTATTGGTTAGCCATTGCCTCATCTTTGTTCCATCCTGAATGCATGCATTTCTTGTAGACAGGATAAGTTTTGGGTTAAAAGATCTGTGGATGGGTTGGTGTCCCTGTCGCTCCACCAGGATTTCTGACTGGCCACAGTAAGCAGCTCCATATTCCCAATGCTGTGAGTTCCAGCTAAGGACACCCCCATTGATTCTTCAGTGCCTCTCTTCCTGGAGACCCCCCTCCCTCCTCTTCCCCCACATCCATCAGTTGCAGATTTCCACTTATTCTCAAGGCCATTCAACCATCCCCCCTGCCCCTCTGCACACCTGACACCACCCCCAACTCCCCTCCAGATCCCCTCTCCCATGCATTTCTCTTCCGCTGTCTGCATTCCACAACCATTCCATTCCCCCTTCCAAGTGAGCATCTTTGCTTGTGCCCCCATTCCTGTCCAAGTAATTATTATTATATTAGAATAGTAATTATAGGAGTAGTAAATATTATCTCATAATTTTTATTATATTGTGATAATAATTATTATCAAGACCTATAATACAACTTAATCTTGTCTCTTTTCCTTTGAATTTTTTTAACACTTGTTCTGCTGAAAGCCACATAGTTATTGTACAAAATTAAAAAAAATAATCACTTTATCTGTTTGGTTAGTTTTGTGTAACAACTCTTATTTACATAATGGGATTATTCTTGGTCATGGTTTATGCAAATGTATTGATTAATTTCTGCTTTATTCAGCAAAGTATAGCTAACTGTTTACTACCTAATATGGGCCAGTCATCATATTATAGTACTAATGGTGGAAAGAGGCACCAAACAATGTATCTGCCACAAAAAGACAGACAAATGCTATTAACTATTGATCAAATTAGACTGATTATGGCAAGAGCAGCCTAGGAGATTTTCATAGGAGAAATACCTTACAGAGGTTCTGATCCTTAAGGTCCTATTCTCCAAATGATTCTTGATCAATCAATAAAGTTACCAGGGCCCAGTGACTGAGGAGTGGACAGGACACTTAGAGTTGCTTGACAGGAAGCAGAGAGAATCCAGAGTATTGGGGAAGAGAAAGGAGGCAGGAGTAGTAGGAGATAAAGTATGTGAGTTAGAATGTTGGTTAGAATAGCCTATCCAATTATGCCTGGGGTGGCAGGGGAAGTTTAAGAGTGCCCATTCACTGAGTTAGCAAAGGCATTTTAAGATTAACTGACTTAAGTTTATATTGATTTTCATCTGTGGCTCCAAGGGAATCTGGGTGGGTGGTGGTAGCCCAGCCAATTCCAAGAGCATTAAAGCAGGGCAGCAAAAACTACATACTATAATATCTCATCTGGATTTTGACTTATGTAGTGGGTTTTGCAAACATCAATATGGGGGAAAGTATTTTGTGTTGGGACAGTATGTGTAACAGTGTTTTTAAAGGCAAGTCCAGCATACTTAAGACAGAATATTGAATGTGCTTCAGGTTTTTTTTTTGAAAGACAAGTTGAAGTCAAAAACATTTCAAAGACAAGTGAAGCCCTCACCCTCATGGTGAAGGTCTTGGACCAAGAAGTATGGACCAAGAAGTAGGTTGCCTAGGAAGAATAGAAGAATATTTATCAAGTTGGAAGTACCTCCACTTCATAGCTTTTGTTTTCTGTTGATTATAAGTACCCAAATGGCAATAGCTTGAAATAGTGAGAAGCTTTTGGCTCACAGTTTTCTTGGATCAATGCAGAGCATCTTACCAGATCCTCTGCTCTGGCTCCTGAAACTCTGAAATTGTTGGAATCATTTTCATTTGAGGCTCTGTGAAGGAAGTATCTATTTCCTTCCTCCATTAGTTTGTTGGTAAGATTAGTTCTTATGACACATTATTATATGGCCTCTTTACTGTCTATTACATAAAACTAGCCAGCATACCAAGTAATAACAACACTCTTTGTGACTACTGACTGATCTCAGCATTTTGACAATGTGTCCTCCAAGTTAGACCAAGTACTTCAAAGTCCATTATTTCAGCAAGAACAGCCCTCCAAATTTCTCTAATGCCTCTAATTACTTTTTTCTAGAAAGCGTTGAACACTTTACAATGACTCTCTTTTATGTCAGGCCCATAATGGATCAGAAACAATTAATTTTGAATTTTACATGTATCTGAAAAGTTTTTTCACAATTATGGCCTGTTCGGTGGGTGATTACTCTATCATATTTGTAGGTTTTATCCACATACAATGGGAGGAAAGATACTGGCATATAATCAGGATACTGGATATTCAACAGTCAACTCAAAATTCTGCATGCAACACAGACTTTATACTTTCATAGACTAAAGGAAAAAACTTTGACCTACCCAATATATTATCTTCCAAAGTCATTTATGGGTTATAAAATAATCATTCTGTTTATCTGTTTTACATTAACATGTGCTTTTATTTCATTTGAATCAGTGCTTTACACAAATGTATGTATGTACACTACATATATGACTACTGCCCACAAAAACCCAGAGAGTGCGTGCATGTTGTACCTGAGAGCCAGAGTTACCTAAAAGGCTCTGAGTTTCCATGTGCATACCAATAACTTCCATACTAATAAGTAAGCCTAAAGTCTTTTGAATAACAGCAAGTACTCTTAACCACTGAGCTATCTCAAAAGTCCCCTTAATATTATTTCTAATCTATTTTTATCCATATAATTCATTACAGTAAAATAGAATATGTATGTGATAGCTTAACTTTAAAATGAGATATATTTTTGTAAGGAGTAATTAGCTAGGAGTATACTAGATATTTATTATTATTATCAGAAGTTATCTGGATTTTGTTTCAAGTATGGATTAATATGTGTATTGGAAATGGTTTGTAGTTTAGAGAAAAATATAAAGTAACTCCCTCGAAACTGAAAACAGAATCTTAAAATTTATAAGCTTCTGTTTGAGCAGTAAGTGGAAGAGCCTTTAATTCTATCATCAGTACCATTTGTCTTTTTGTGCAAATGTATAGAAGAACGTTTCTTTTTTTTTTTTTTTTTTTTTTTTTTTTTTTTTTTTTTAGAAGAACGTTTCTAATGTCTGGGAAGAACCAAAAGATTGAAACGTTTAATGAATTAAAAAAAAAATGGAAAGTTGTCTGACTCTTTGACTACATCCATTCTGGAGCAAATAGAATCCCAGGGACACAATTTAGCTGACATTCTTATTTTCTTGGTATCAGTAAAAAGATTGTCAAGACAATTTCACCCAAAGGCAATGGAGCAAGATGGAAACAGCTGACTTATTTGAGCTGCTGTTGCCACTCTTGTTTTTCTTGAAGGCCTCTCTTATGTGGGAGTGATTAAATGTTCCAAAGGAACACAAAGAAATAAAGTAGGCTTGTGAAATCAGAGGACATTGGTAAACAAGGCAGATGATTAAATATGTTGAAGGAACATGGCCATTTCTTGTACTGTTTCAATAGAAAGGTTTCTAAGAGCCCCAGGGACACAGAAGAAGGGAAATGAGACCATTGCTCGCAGACGACTCCCAGGAAGCTATAAGCAAATGTAGAGGCACACCAGGTTCTGAGTTTAAGCAACACCATCTGGGTTTGCTTTTCTCCAGCAATCACACTGCATGACCATTTTCTTCTCGTTTTTGTTTTGTTTGTTTGTTTGTTTTTGCACATCTTCCTTTCAATGAATGAGCTATACACATATGCATCTCCTACTGCTGGATGAAAGGATTCTAGTGAAGACAGACTCACATTCCTGGGTCATAATTCCTTTACTCCTAGCAGAGCAAGGCAGGCATCATCAATACATGGCATACGATGAAGCTTAATCTGAAAAACAGCATGGTTTAAAACTATGGTGATAGAAATATAAAATGTATATTCAAATCGCCATGTATACAATAAAAACATATGTATGCCTAACATATGTTGGCCGTGTCATTATGTCACATTAATTAAAAATGTACATAGCAACATCTGAACTATGAGAATGATATTATATTCAGAATTATTATAGAATGCAGCAACATAATGCTCCTCACATGCTATGTTCTTTCAGTAAGTCTGTATAATTTTGTTACCTTCACTTCATCACTAGGAAGACTGTTTGCAACTCAATAGGATAACATGGTGAGTCTTTCCACTCATCAGCTGTATTTTCCTGAGATCCCCTGGTTTATACATGGCTGTTTGATATTCCCAGAGTTGCTACAAACCAAGAGCATCAGGGAGAAAAAGTTACCATTAGAGTAGCCTCTGAGGCAGAGCTGTGAAGGGAGAGCAACACATTGATCCTATCTGATCTTTCTATTTTAAACAAAACGAAAAGAGTGGCTAAAATCTATTTGCAAGATCATAAAATTATTACATTGCTTTATAGTTTTACTTTATCTAAATACTGTAAATGAATGTACAAAGTAATCATTGATGCCTGCCATGTTCTGTGTTTTAGAAAACAGAGTATTTATACTCAGTGTTTGGTCAGTTCCAATGACAGGTTACAAAAATTGACAGAGGACAGGACATGGGTCTAGTGGTGGCACTACCTAGAGATATATTAGGAAATTTCCTAAGAGTTAAGGAATAAAAAGAAAGATCCGTGCACACACACATACACACACACACACACACACACACACACACAAGCACATGTACACAGAAACACACACACATACACACACGCACATGCACTCACACATGCATACACACACAGAAACACACACTCACATGCATACTCCTTCAGGCTGACTTTGGATTCCTGAATTCTTTCCTATGTTCTTTTTCTGAGAGACCTAGTACTCTTTAGCTGCCCATCTGCAAAGAAGAGTGCCATATTCTTTGCCCTGTTGATAAAGGGTTCTGATTTCTTTCAAGTTTAGCAAATGCATGAACATCCTAGACCTGTTGCAGGAGCTGTTGTAGAGGTTTTCTATCTAGAAAGGAAGAATGTTAGGTCAGGAATGGTTTCTTACATCTTCTTGCCTTTGATTCCTTGACCAGTGTAATTAAGCCTTGACAACATAGTGAAGACCAGTCATAAGCAAGTAACAACATTAAGCCATAATAGCATTAAAATGACCCAAGAAAGGTAATTCTATACCTCATGGTTTGTTTTAAGAGAGGAAGATAGAAAGAGAGAGAGAGAGAGAAAGAGAGACAGACAGACAGACAGACAGACAGACAGACAGATAGATAGATAGATAGATAGATAGATAGATAGATAGATAGATAGATAGATAGGCAAGACATGGGGAATGGGGAGCAGAGAGAATTGGCAATTTGCATGGCAGAAATTATGTTCATGGCCATTTGCATCAGGGAGTTGGAGACCCCACAGCCTTCTGTGCATAACCATCCAGGAGAGAGTGACCTCCCAACTTGGTTTCACTTCTTAGCACAGAGGTGAGATCTATACCTTCTCTCTGGAGGGGAACAGCTAGGAATACACAGGACATAAGATCAGTGGAGCAGCTGGGATGGACGTCTTCCTGCCACCATTGGCACCAGAGAGCCTGGAGACTCCACAGTCTTCTGTGCATAGCCTGCCAAGTGAGAGAGATCTCCCAGCAGTGTTTTCACTTTTGAGCTCAGAGGAGTAAGGACATGGGCTTACAGGTCCACAGGAGGAATAAACTCCAGCCAGAAACAACAATACCAGCTAGCACCAGATGGTGAAAGGCAAGCACAAGAACCCTAGAAACAGAAACCAAGATCACATGGCAACATCAGAACCCTGTTCTCCCACCACAGCAAGTCCCGGATACCTCAACACACTAGAAAAGCAAGAGTTGGATTTAAAATTGTATCTCAAGATGCTGATAGAGTGTTTCAAGAAAGACTTAAATAACTCCCTTAAACAAATACAGGAGAACATCAGTCAACAGGTAAAAGCCCTTAAAGACAAACATAAAAATCCCATAAAGAAATACAGGAGATCATAGGTCAACAGGCAGAAGCCCTTAAAGAAGAAACACAAAAATCCCTTAAAGAAGTAGAGGAAATCACAATCAAGTGAAGGAACTAAACAAAATCATCCAGGATCTAAAAGAGGGAGTAGAAACAATAAAGAAAACCCAAAGTGAGACATCTCTGGAGATAGAAAACCTTGGAAAGAATTCAGGAGTCAGATACAAGCATCAACAACAGAATACAAGAGATAGAAGAAAGAACCTCAGGGGCTAAACATACCATAGAAAACATCGACTCAACAGTCAACGGAAATGCAAAATGCATAAAGCTGGTAACCCAAAACATCCAGGAACTCCAGAACACAATGAGAAGACCAAACCTAAGGATTATAGGAATAGACAAGAATGAGGATTTACATCTTAAAGGTCCGGTAAATATCTTCAACAAAATTGTAGAAGAAAACTTCCCTAACCTAGAGGAAGAGATGCCCATGAACATACAAGAAGCCTTCAGAACTCCAAACAGACTGGACCAGAACAGAAACTCCTCCCGGCACCAAGTAATCAAAACAACAAATTCACTAAACAAAGAAAGAATATTAAAAGCAATAAGGGAAAAAGGGCAAGTAACTTATAAAGGCAGACCTATCATATCACACCAGATTTCTCACAAGAGACAATGAAAGCTAGAAGATCCTGGTCAGAACTCATACAGACCCTAAGAGAACACAAATGCCAGCCCAGGCTACTATACCCAGCAAAACTCTCAATCATCATAGATGGAGAAACCAAGATATTACATGATAAAATCAAATTTACACAATATCTATCTACAAATCCAGCCCTACAAAAGATAATTGATGGAAAATGCCAACACAGGAGGGAAACTATACCCTAGAAAAAGCAAGAAAGTATCTTCTTCCAACAAACCAAAAAGAAGATACCCGACAAACATAAAAATAACATCAAAAATATCAGGAATCAACAATCACTATTCCCTTAATATCTCTTAACAGCAATGGACTCAACTCCCCAATAAAAAGACATAGACTAACGAAATATTTCTAGTGTAAATCTTCTATTTTATCAGAAAATGTTTGTAATTCCACTTTTAATTAATTTAGTAATGTTTTTTATGTCTTCCATTTTATCTGCATTATTTTTCATATTAATCTTCAACTTTAATCTGTCTTTCTTTAACTGGGCATGCCTCTTCCAAAAGATCCTGCTATACCACTCCTGGGCATATACCCAGATGATTTCCCAGCATGTAATAAGGATATATGTTCCACTATGTTCATAGCAGCCCTATTTATAATAGCCAGAAGCTGGAAAGAACCCAGGTATCCCTCAACAGAAGAATGGATGCAAAAAATGTGGTATATATACACAATGGAGTACTATTCAGCCATTAGAAACAAATTCATGAAATTCTTAGGCAAATGGATAGAGCTGGAGAACATCATACTAAGTGAGGTAACCCAGTCTCAAAAGATCAATCATGGTTTGCACTCACTAATAAGTGGATATTAGCCTGGAAAACTGGAATACGCAAAATATAATCCACATATCAAATGAGGTACAAGAAGAAAGGAGGAGTGGCCCCTGGTTCTGGAAAGACTCAGTGTAGCAGTATAAGGCAAAACCAGAATAGGAAAGTGGGAAGGGGTGGGTAAGAGAACAGGGGGAGGGAAGGGGGCTTATGTGACTTTCAGGGAGTAGGGGACCAGAAAAGGGGAAATCATTTGAAATGTAAATAAAAAATATATCTAATAAAAAATCTAAAACAAAAAATATGCCTATCTTTATACTTCCTCTATTTTATGAGAAATGTTTTCAATGTAAATCTTTGATTTTATCACAAATGTTTCTTATTCTACATTCAATTAATTTAGCAGTTTTATATCTACCATTTTATATGTAAAATTTTCCATGAAATAGTCAATTTTAATGTGTTTGTCTATATATTTCTTGAATTTTACCAGAAATACCTTCCATGTAAATCTTCAATTTTATCTCAAAATGTTTATAATTCTACCTTCAATCAACTTAGAATTATCTTTATGCCTATAATTTTATCTGTATAATTTCCATTAAAATCTTTAATTTTAACATGTTTTCTGTACATTTCTTCAATTTTATCAGAACTATTTTCCATGTAAATCTTTAAGTTTATCAGAATATATTTATAATTCCACTTTCTATCAATTTAGGAATACTTTTATGCCTACTATTATTATATTTATATAAAATTTTCCATGATAATTTTCAATTCTAACATGTTTTTCAAGATTTTTCTACAATTTTAACAGAAATATTTTCCATGTAAATCTTCAATTCTATTATAAAATATTTCTATCCCATATTTCAATTAATTTAGCAATGTTTTACATGCTTACCACCTTACTCTTTAATTTTCCATGAAAATTGTCAATTTTAACATGTTTATCTGAAATATATTCCATGTAAATCTTTAATTTTATCATAAAATGTTTTACTTCCCTTTTCAATAAATAAAAAAAGAAATTATGTTCATATATGCAGCATTGGAATAGGGGAACTGCAAATTCATGGAATAAAAATTACAAATTGATTAAGAAGTAGAACAGTATTCTTTGGTCTTCTTCTCAAGGGGTTTGAATTAAGACTAATAGTAACAGACGAATTAACACAGCTACTCCTGGGGTTGGAATCCTGATTGTTCCCTCTGTAAGTTATTTCTGTAACTAAAGAGATAGGAAAGAGGTATTTTGAACAAAAATTAAGTCTAAAACTTACTGAATTTTCAGTATATCTCGTGCTTTCTGAACAACTTGTCAAAATCTTCCCTTTTGAGAAAGCAGAAGTCTTTATTATTTATTCATACACCTGATATTGGTAGGCTAGAGCATGCAACTGTGTGGCTGTTGCCATTCCCTTGATTCTCTAATTTATTGAATGAATAATCCCACAGACCCTTTCTGTTATTGTCTTAGGGAATTTTGAGCTTTGAGATTTGCAATACAATTCCAATCTAAGATACAGAGTGGAAGCTGGATGGCTTCTCTCATTGGTGGAATTCATGAGTTACCTAGAGTTTACCCCACACCAACACTGCTTTCATTATTTTTGCTGGTTATCGTTGAGGCAGTGAATGGTGTTCTCTGAAATATGAATTCACCTGCTGTGCATTTTTTTATGCACATACCTGCAAATTGGTTAGCAAAAAAGAAACTACCTATACACAGTTTTCTGTTGCTTGACATAATTTTTTAGCTACACTTGTATATCATTTTACATTGTACATGGCATTTATTATTTATAACAAATTTATTCTAAGTCCATGAAACAATGTGAACAATTTTTATCAGATTAAATATAAGTTCAATGAGAGACCCTATCTCACAAAATAAAGTGAACAATGACCCATCAGGATAACTAATGAGTCCATATGCATGTACACACACACACACCCACACACACACACAGACAAACACACATACCACACACACACATACACACACACACTCACTCACACACAAAGTAAGTGAGAAACATGGAAATAATAGCTACAATTAGATAATAGTTTAAGATATGTTACTCAAAGAGACTAATTAGAACAGTTAATACTCATTAATGTTGTTTTGTCATCTCTATGACAACAGCATGTCTAAAATGTTTAAACAGAAATAATAATTTTTTATCTGACTTTACCTTGATGGTAAACGTTTTCTTTTAGTAGTATATGTGATAGTAAATAATTTACTAATAATGTGACATTAGATCTGCTTATACTTCTTGACTGATTTATATGAGTATTTCCTTCATATTTCTTATATTCTGACCAAAATGTTATACAGCATGGTAATATTTCTTGTCAAGAGTAGAAGTGCCAGAAGCTCACTTCAGCGAACAGCCTTTCTGATGCATGTGTACACCAAAATCCTTTTTAGGACTAATCTCTGTATCTTCAGAGAACATTATTATTCTTCTACCTTCTCTCTTAGGATGGCATAGTCTGGTCCAAATGATGTGTTTTATTGACTTTCAACTAGAGCAAGGCTTATGTTTTAAATATGTTTTCTACAATGTATAGAAAATATCAAGTGCTATTTGTTTTCTTATGAAAACTTGGTGCAGTTTGCTTCTATTTTCACATATTCATGTAAAATTCATAGAACGAAAATGTGCTTTTTAAACTGCAGATTCCTATTAAAGGCAAATTATAAACAAGATTCTGAGATGAAATTTTATTTTCTTGCATAAATATAGAGAGCAGCATGTAAACATGATTTCTGAAGACTATTCAGTTTAGAAGCTTTAAATTGAATTTGAAATCTAAATTCAACGGTAGACACAAAATTAAGGACTTTTCAACAACTGTTTTGAAAACAACCATTTGTATTATGATTTCATTGTATGTCTGAAATCCTCAAAAATGATTTTAAAAAGACTAAATATATCCATTCAAGTTATTGTATATACATAATGAGTTTTAACCCACACATTCAAATGTTTCACTAACAGGCTATTGTATTGTGGATCAAACCATTATGGGCACATTTAGTAGGGGGAAAAAGCAACTGAATGATGGTGTCCAGCTCCTTGAAGAAGACAGAGTCCTGAATCAGGCAACAAAACAGGTACAGTTTGGGTATCAGTCCATGCAATCTTTACACACAAAAAAACTATTACTTTAAGAAAATAAATTATCTAAAATATATACACAAACATAAAAGAAAGGCTATTATTTCAGAGTGTAATTGTGAAGAATATAATGATCAAAGTTTATTTTGGTGGCAAAACATGTCTTCAAGTGTCTCCGAGAAAGACCGTTCACCAGTTCCATTTTGATCCTAAAAACTGAGAGAGGTTCTGCAAAACTTTCTCTGCTGTGTAGGCTGTGAACTTAACTTAGCTGTACATTGGCATTATTTATGAGATATAACTTTTAAATCACTGGCTTTTTTTATTGAACATATTTTTCATTTACATTTCAAATGCCAAAACCATTCCTGGTTTCCCCCCTCCCCAAAAACCCCCAACCCCTCCTGCTACTCCCTGCCTTCAAGTATATGCCCATTCACCAGACCTACTCATACCTACCCCCCTCGATTTCCCTATCCTGGGGCATCTATTGAGCCTTCACAGGACCAAGGACCTCTCCTTCCACCAATGCCTGACAAGGCATTCCTCTGCCACACTTGGCTCAGTAGTTAAGAGCACTGACTGCTCTTCTAAAGGTCCTGAGTTCAATTCCCAGCAACCACATTGTAGCACATAACCATCTTTAAGGGAATCTGATGCCCTCTTCTGGTGGGTCTCAAGACAGCTACAGTGTGCTCATATAAATAAAATCACTGGCTCTTATTTGATTCACGCATCTTCCTCTATATCTTTGCTTCCGTTAATATTCATGTGCAATTCCATCAACTTCAGAAACTTTTGTGGAAGTACCCACTTTGCATGCTCTGTAAAATACAATAAAAACTAAATTCAATACCAATGGAAGCAAAATGTTTTAAAAGAATGAATCTTCTATCTGAAATAGTATATCCACTCTAAAGTTTAAAAGCCCAAGGTTTATATTAACCCCAATTTTGCCAGCATCTGTTGATTCGTTCTTCATATGCTTACCGTCTGCACATGTTTCAGACACTGTTCGGTTGGTTGAATCACATGTAGGGAAATGAGGGGGAAAGCACCATGTGGCCAATTGTGGTATGATTTTAAACACAATATAAGGGGAAGTCATACTGAAAATGAAATTTAAGCATAAACCCCAAAAAAGTGAGAAGTGATCCATGTACCATTCTGGAAGGGCAACCTTCAAAAGGGAAACCAGATGGAACCCGACAGGGAGCCAAGAGGACTGATGTACACCTGGAAGGTTAAAGAAAATCCTGACCTCTCTGTGGCTTGCTGAGAGTGACAAGCATTAAACTGAAAATCTCTGGGGACTAGACAGTCATTTCTTATGGTCTTTTGGGTCACATAGTAATAGAATTAATTTCTCCTTTTATCTTGAAATAACAGACAACATGACCATTCCAAAGTTTAATGAAGTGGAAGGTTTTTACTTCCAGGAGCATCTGGAAGAGCAGGGAGTAACAGACTGAATTACTGAGCTATTGAAGAAGAGAGTAGATTCAACGTGGACAGCAGGCTGGTCTTGGCCACAGGAAGACAGAGTAGAGGCTGGTCAGAACAAGAGAGAAAGAGACAGATGAGTGTCCAGAGAGGAGCCTAGCTTCTATAGCAGGGTTACAAAGA
Organism: Apodemus sylvaticus; assembly: GCF_947179515.1. Classification (NCBI taxonomy): domain Eukaryota; kingdom Metazoa; phylum Chordata; class Mammalia; order Rodentia; family Muridae; genus Apodemus; species Apodemus sylvaticus. The sequence goes on from NC_067473.1 coordinate 49,205,646, forward strand.
GAAGTGAGTAGCTGAGGGGGAGGGAAGCCCAAGAGCTGGGGAGAGTTAGTGTAGCAAAAACTAGGATGACAGCATGGGCTTTGAACTATCTAACAGGTGCTTTTGATACCCAGGGGACCTGGAGACCTGTGTGCGCTTCTGTAGGCTGAGTGACACTGTGGAGAGCCATTTGTCTCTTTCCCCAGAGATTGGCCCTCTAGTAGAAGCCAGCTGACGTCACAAGTTCATGAGAAATGGCGGCTCTTGTCTAACCACCAGAATTTAGACCTGACACTTGTGGCAGGACTAGAAGCTTTCATAGCTTTCTGAGTAAGGAAGCAACACCATGCTTTTCATCGGGAAGCAAGTCACTGCCTAGGTTGAGAAAAACAAAGGAAGAAAGGCAGGAGCAGAAAAAAAATCAGAAAATCGTTATTATTCAGGTGAAAGAGTGAAGTTGGAAATTTGGCAACACCATAGGCATGGTTAGAAGAAGTAGACTCAGCGGGGTTTTGCTGTAGAATCACATGAATGTGAAATGATTCAGGACAAAGTTTAGTTCTAAACATTTTCATTTCATCGACTGAGAAGATGGAGAGGCCATTATTCGAGATTTGGAAAAGCTTTAGAAAGGGCAGGCTTAGACAATAAAGTTGTCTTTGATTTCCCCACTTTAAAACTGGGAAATAAATATTTCATGTTTATGAACCATAGCATATGATATCTCAACATGATTTTAACATAGCATATATATACATAAGTGCTATATTAAATCAGGGTAAAGATATCAGTCATCTCAAACATTTTGTCATTTATTTGTGGTAAATGCATTAAATCAGCTTTCTTCAGTTTTAAAATAAAGAAGATACTCACATTCTATAATTATCACACAATAGCAGATCATTATTCTGTTACATTGTAACTTAGTACTTATGAGCAACTTCATCTCATCCCTGACTCTCCCTACTCTTACAAGCCTCTGCAAACTACCATTCTATTCTCAGTGTATACATTAAACATACACAGTTCTTTTGCTAACAAGCACAGGAATAATATCTAATACATCTATAGTTGTAATTAAGCCCTATCATCAAATAATGACATCTAGCTAATTCTTACAATGCCTGCAGCTGGGAATTCAGACACTAACTCTGTGGGGGAACATAGAATAAATTAATACTGTAGATTACCAAAGCCATGTTTAATTCATCTCAGTTTTCATGCTATTGCTAAGTAGTAAAATGTTTTACATATTAAATAATGAGACAATATATCACCTGTTATTATTTTTTAACTTTTAGTTTCCAAACAACACAGCACTCATATACAGTGGTAAAAGCAGAATGTCCAAAAAACCCTGGAAAATGCAGACTATTTCATTTTCTGAAGAAAAGATCAAAGTGAGGAGCAGCAGTCTCATGGTGTGCCGTGTACTGTGAGCTTCGCTAGAGGAACTCTCATTTCCCTGAGAAGAAATAACTGAGTCACTCATAACTCAACACAAGCAGTTATAATTCAGAGCTTGTCTTCCCTCCCCCTGAAACTGAGCACACTCTGTGTGGTCTCCTGCTATGGAGACTATTGTAAGGGCAACAGTGGAGAATAGTATGAATACGGGATCGGTATAATTACACATGAAGGAGATGACAGCATCCTGATGCCAGAGTGTGCTCTCTGAGATTTCTACATTCTTTCTTCCAAAATAAAACCGTAAAGTAGAAATTCACAAATAATTGATAATTCATCTATGGAGATGAACATTCCTCCAGTGTCAACACAGTGGGGAGAAGTGCTGGTTTAAGAATGTGAAGGAGGATGTGTCATTAATTTACATCAATTTTGGTTCTTTCCCCAAGTACAGAAATTTCCTGAGGCCAGGTGATTACCATGATCACCACGTGTTCCCGTATGTATGGTGTTGACGCTTTAGAATTTTGCTGTTATGAGAGAGAGAGAGAAAGAGAGAGAGAGAGAGAGAGAGAGAGAGAGAGAGAGAGAGAGAGAGAGAGAGAGAGAGAGAGAGAGATTTCACTTGTTATCAGCAAGAATAAAAGTTTTTCTATAAAATTTAGAGGGAAGCCATTAATTCTTCAGAACTTAATATTAGGGATATTGTATCCTTAGTATGTATGCTTAACTAGGAGATTTTGAATTTTATTTGGCTTCAAATTTGTCTGTTTCTGGAGTCAAGAGAAATTAGAATTACATAAAAAATTGGAAAACAAAATTATTGTAATAAATTAGTATCATCTTATAATAAAATTTCACAGCCCATTAGGCTACATGTTATATAGTAGAATTTACCCTTTAATTATTTTTTACTTAGTATTATTTGGAAATTAAATCCCCATATAAATGCATATGTATACATACTTCCTTTATATTATATTATATTATATTATACTATATTATATCATAATATTTATCTCTTTTTTTCCTGTATATTAAGTTTTGCTTTGACATTCAAAATGGGCTGGGGATAAACCTACATATACTTAACTTTTACTTCAAGTAAAGTGATTTTTACAAATCTGTTTATTTAGTTCCTGAAACTTTAAACACACTTTATCTTTTAATTGTATCACTGGCTAGATGAATAGCAATTTGGTTTACTCATTAAACCTAATTGTTAATATTTTTGTTAGTAATGTGTTCTTTAAAAATAAGCAATGTGAATTAAAAGAGTATAAATGATAATTAGAAATTGAAACGGAGACAGAGACATTTCCATTGCTGAAATCCCCACCCACACATGACCCTCCTGTGCTGCATTCAGCACTCTAGAGAAAACGAAACCATCTGTAAATCTCAACTTTGGTGTTAAGATGAAACTACTCCCAAGGGAAGCTTCACTTTTCTAGATAGTGTGATCTGCACAAAATTCTTCCTTGGGTTTTGAGAAACAGAAATCATGGTGACAGACTGGACTTCATCTCCAAGGGCATCCCTTCAGTGATTCTGATAGAGCTATTTTTTCTGCTCTCCTTTCAGTCAAGGGTACATAACAAGATGACCATGAGATGTACAATAAAAAGATCTTACCTTTGAGTTAACCTTCTATCAGAAAGGCCCTGATTTTAAAAAAAATACCCACTTATTGAAACCCAACTGTGCGTGAAGATTCTTGTTGTCAATATAATATTTGTAGCTTATATTATGGTTGTTATTACTGTGTCTGAGATTGAACTCAGGGCCATGCCCAAGTTAGGCAACCAGCCTAGCTACAAACCTACAACCCCATGTGACTTCTGAAAGCCACATAATATAATCTGAAATGATATATTGAACTTCTGTTGAAAGCTAGACAAAATACTTTTAAAATAAAACATTTGCAATGTTTAAGAACTTCTATAATTTTGATCACAATTGCTCACTGCCCCTAACTCATATCTGCCCTATCTGCCTTCACCTTCCTACCCACTCAATTTTGAGCTTTCTTGTTTTCTCACCAAATCCAGTTGGTTTCCCATCTATTCTGGGGAGTGAGTCTTGCCATGTTGCATATTCAGCCTACCACTGTTCACATTATTCAAGAAAACTGGCTCTCCCATTCTCAGCTCTTTCCTATCAAAAGCTTCTTCTTTTATTTTTTATTTTTTTATTTTCATTTTTTTATTATTATTATTTTCTAAATTCTTTGTTTACATTCCCAATGCTTTCCTCTTTCCCGGTTCCCCCTCCCCATATGTCCCATAAGACTTCTCTCCAATGATTCTCCACTCACCTCCCTCCTTTTTCTTTGTCCTAGTACTCCCCAACAATGCTGGATCAGGCCTTTCCAGGATGAGGGCCCTCTCCTTACTTCTTCATGGGAGTCATTTGATATGCTACTTATGTCTTGGGTATTCAGAGCTTCTGGACTAATTAATATCCACTTATCAGTGATTGCATTGCATTCCATGAATATTCTTTTGTGAATGGTTTACTTCACTTAGGATGATATTTTCCATTTCCAACCATAGTTGTAGGTTTTCTGTCTTGTTACAGGTTTTTTGTTTTTTTTTGTTTTTTGGGGTTTTTTTTTTTTTTTTTTTTTTGGTTTTTTTTTCCTCAGTGATGTTGTCAGGTGAGGGTTTCACCTTGTGGATCAGGACTGAAATCCAATTAAAAAATGGTTGATTACGCCCGAAATAACTATGTCACTATTGAACCAGGGGGTATATTTCGTCAAGTTAGTTATTATTGTAATTTGAAGGGTTCAGAGATTGGTGAATTGATTCTTTTCCAGTAATGTGCATAGAACTTTCCAATGCTATAAAAGATAGATAGCTATTAGGAGTGAAATTTCCAGGTGACAGCCAGCTTTATTTCTTCATGCGGTGTTTTTAGCAATAGAATTTCACTACCAAGCTCTAGAGGTTAGCCAAGAGCATTGGTAATGTCCTATAATCCTCAAGATCTATAGGACTTGATTTGCTCACAATTCCAAAATAGGTAACCTATTCATAATACTAGGATTTTTATTTGCTCGGATGGATGTGATGTTTAGTTGGAGTATTGTTCCCTGTTACAGAGTAACTCCACTAAAACTTTTTGTAAATGTGTGTGTGTGTGTGTGCATTTTAAGAATGTTGTACACTACTGGATTATCATACAGCCTTTTTAAATGGCCCTAAGTCTTAGCCCTCCATACAATACTTTCTGTAGCATGCCATCCCATTGCCCATCCCAATTTAATCTTGCCTGTTATCTTATTTCCATTTGGAACACACTTTATATACCCATATTTTACTTTTCTTCCTTTGAAAGCCCCTCATTCCAAATGAAACCCATATATCTAAAGATTCAACTCATTCTCAACAAATTAGAGAGAAGACACAGTGTTTTTTTTTTTTTTTTTTTTTTTTCTGGGTCTGGGTTACTTCACTCAGGATGATTGGGTCTAGGTCCATCCCTGTAACTGACAACTTCATTTTTCTTAACAGGAATAATATTTCCACATAAGTGTAACATATTCTCATTATCTATTCATCAGTTGAAGGCATCTAGGCTATTTCCATTTTCAGACTATTATAAACAGAGCAGTATGAACATAGAAGATACAATATCTCTCTGGTAATATATAGTTTTGGGGATATATGCTTAAGAATGGATATGATTAAGTTGGATTATGTAATGCATCTATTCTCGGTGTTTGAGGACTCTCTATAGTGATTTCACAGTGGTTATACCAGTTTGTAATGCCACCAGCATTGAATACATGTTTCCCTTTTGACACATTCATATTATTATGTTATTATTTTTATCTTGGTCATTTAGACTGGGGTAAGATGAAATCTCAAAGTAGTTTACTTTTCAGTTCCCTGGTAGCTAAATATATGAACCACACAAAGATCCAACAAAGAAAGAAAACTTCAGACCAATCTCCCTTATGAACATCGATGCAAAAATACTCAATAAAATTCTTGCCAACCGAATCCAAGAACACATCAAAACGATCATCCACCATGATCAAGTAGGCTTTATCCCAGGGATACAGGGTTGGTTCAATATACGGAAATCCATCAATGCAATCCACTACATAAACAAACTCAAAGAAAAAAACCACATTTTAAAAATGCTAATTTGTGTTTCTTCCTTTGAGAAATCTCTGTGTAACTCTAGGCTCCATGTTTAATTGGGTTGCTTGCCTTCTTGGTGTTATGGTTTTTTATATAATTCTCTGTATATTTTAGATATTAAACCCCTGTCAGATGGAGAGCTGGTTTAAAATGCACATTCTGTGGGTACCTTAAATGGCAGCTCCTTTGCTGTTTAGAAGCTTTACAGTCTCATGTGGTTTCATTTGTCAGTTGTTGATTTTAAAGGTAATTCTGCTGGAGTCTTCTACAGAAAATCCTGCATCTGTAACTTCACGTCTCTTCCCTACCATTTCCTCTGTCAGTTGACTTAAGAAGCTGTGTTATGATAGGAATTTATGGTACAGTATATTGCTTTGTATCAAGGAAGTAATTTGTTTTGAAATTACATATGTTATCTAATTCCAGACAGAACTTTTGTTTACTTATGATCATAACAGAAATATCCACAGCCACTAGACTAAAAAAAATTATAGCATTAGTCAGGAAATCATGCTGTGCAAGTTGAGAGATAGGCGATTACATAAACAAATCAGACTGAAGAGTTCTGGCCCAGTAAGCTTCTTGTCAACACAGACAACATTAAACATAGTTAAACAATTAGAAATTCTTCAAAGTTTAAAGAAAAAATAGACATTTTGTTTCCATGGAATCAATTTTAGCCTTTAGTTATAAAATAGTAACACACCTTTAGGTAAAAAAGTAGACCTTTCTCTCCTTGATGAAAATGATTAAAAATAATAACAATCACAAGAAAAAATCATCTATAAGCAATTAAGGGCACAAAGCTATGAATCTTACCCTCAACCCCATTACACAAATATGATTTGGGGAGCTGATCACTTCCTAAGAGTTCTCGGTAATTTTTAGCAAATTGAGTTTGTTTCTTTTTTAAATGTTATGAAGGATCATAGAGAAATAAAGCTGGAGCAAAATTAAGATGCTCACTAAACAGTGAATAAATTTTGAGGCTCCTCCTTGAGCTGAAAACTGATCTCCCTTTTTGGGGCGTGCATATCTGCTCTCTTCTAGCCCACTCCACCAATGGGGAACATATAGTCTGCTATCCTCTCAGAACTGTACAAGACTCACAAAATTCCTAAACAGTCATTTCTTCCCAATAAAGGTTGCTGTATGCCCTAGCTGAGATCACCTTAACAGATAACATAAAAGTATGAGAAAATAAATCAGCTGAGTCTGAAACAGTAACTCAGCTCCTAACACCCACCTGGCAGAGGAGATTCTTTCACAAATGCATGAAAACACTAAACAATTCCACAGCATACAAGCCACAGTTTGAAAAATACAGTCTAATCAAAAATAAACAAAAGCAGTTATACTACAAGCTCTTTAGAGTAAAGGAAAAAGGAAGAGATTTGTGCTTAATGCACAAAACAATAATGGTGATAAAGTAGCAGAATTAATGAATACAGAGTCAAGGAAATAAAATGACAGCCTAAATAATTCCACTACATAGGTAAGGATTCAAAATAAGGTTGAAGACAGCTATGCTTAACACAGAAATGGCAAGAGGGTGAGATGAAAGCATTGAATACAGAGAAGGATCAGCAATCAAAGCTATTCGAAGGAAAATAATTGACATGAAAGTAAGGCTTTAAGAAAAGAGTATTAAAATAGTTATACATTTTAACAGTGGACTCCCAAAAACATTAGATGGAAAAAGTTTAGATATACAACAATAAACTCTCTGAAATAACGGCATATATGACTCTAACACACAGAAGGGAAATGATGGATGATTGCCAAGGATGGAAATAGTTTGATGATATTTGATTTCAAGAGGCCAAGAGACAAAAAAGTAAAAGATCTTAAGTGCGGTACTTTGCAGAGCCTTAGCAGACAAAAGATTATGGGCCCAGATTACCATGTGTGTGATGTCTGGCTCAGTTCTCCATGTCTACGATGACATGGTGAGAGAATATCAGGGGATATGAAACATGAAGAAAACGGTGATCTAGTAGATGATTTTCAAAACTAAAACCAGTACTGAGAATACAGTAGATAACTATATGCCACTTTAAAATAATTTACATCCTCCTTTTTTTTAGAAAAGCTGAGCAGAAAGCCAGGAAGAAGGTTCAGCTGATACAAGTACTTGATGCCAAGCCTAGAGTTTTGAATTTGGTCCCTGTAACCATGTAAATGTGAAGGAAAAAAAAAAAACGATGTTGCAAAGTTGTCCTCTGACCTCCATATAAGTGTCATGGCATGTGCGTACCCACACACATTTTATATATCTCTGTGTATGTGTATAGATATGTATATGATTTATAGGTATTTGATATATATATAGGTGTATATATATATATATGGATGTATATACATATATATGTGTATATGGGTGTATATAGAATGTATATATGTATAATACACAATATTCTGTCAAGCCCCAGTGACTAACAATAACCTTAACTATTTTTCAGAAACTGGAGAAGTCATCGCACAGGGCAGGCAGTGATGTCTGGAAAAGGGAAAACCAAGGGGATAAGTTCTACCATTTTCCAGTTTCTCACATGACAGCACGGGAATGAATTCCTAAATTGAGCACAATTACTCCTGTCACTTCTCTTCCAATGAATGATCTCTGAGAAACTGGTTTACCCTGAGCTTCTGTCTCCTGACATTTAAAATACTCTTCAAAATAGTTGAAATGAGTCATGTTAAGAGTTCATTAAACTGAGGCTATGGCTCCAATTAATTAGTTATATCACAGTAGTTTCATTTTTAGTGGGCTACTAGATTTTTGTTGATAAGCCTTGAATGCTCGATAAAATATGGGGTGCTTATCACTAGACTATAAAATTGGTAGGTGTTTGTCAAAATGAATGTGACAGAAAATCATAGTAAGTGGAAATGGAATTTTTTGACTGCTAGGAGAAAATATAACCAGTGCAAAAAAAAAAAAAAAAAAAAAAAAACCTGTCTTTTGTCTGTTTGTTGTGATGTACAATTTATGAGCTGAATAGTGATAGTGTTTCGCAGGCAATGGAGCCCAACAAGAAGAATTTATACCACGTCTTGAAAATAAACTAAATGATCTTGAACAGAACACAGTGGCTCTGAGGGATGATCTGTAATTGTGGACACCGGGGAGCCGCTTTTGGAAGACCTTCCAGTGTCAGAAGACTCCTTAGAGACCCCATTCCTCTTCATTAGCTCGAGGAACTAAAAGAAGGTCTTTTCCCATATTACTCTCAGGTGTTTGATAATGCTTGCTGAGTTGAAGAACCTAATCTCAGGAAAACTTTTATCTTCTAGGTGAGATCATTATCCTTCACAAATGGCTTGCCAGAGAACAATAATTCAGCATTTAATTGTGATTTCTTTATTCCTCCTAAGAGATAAATCTATGAAAATCTGGATTGCATTGTTGTTAGAGATTCAGGAGACTTTAGTGTCAGAATAATGTTCCCAAATGGCATATTCCCTATGATTAGTCACCGGCATGAGCTTTGCTTACTAGAACGTAATGGGATAGCATGTGGTGTCATAAGGCAGTACGTCTTTGACTCTGCATTCCTCTTTGGGGGTCTTAACAGCCCCGCGGTGGTTCTGCCCTTTGAAGGCAGCTGATTATATACAACATGAATATTCTGCTATCCCAAGTATGATATTGAGACAATTGCTGCAGTTAATTGAAAAATTGTTCTCTTTGCCACTTCCAGGACTAATGTTCTTTGCCATGTATCTCTGCAGGGACTTCCCACTGTCTCTCTGGGAGTCAACCATGTGTCCAGGAAAATAGAGAACTATTACTTGTGAAGATGCTTCATCATTTCATGCTGTTTTTCATGAGAATTTGCCAAAGGCGGCTTATTGAAAGATGAAAAATCATATCTGTGAAAGCCATTCAAAATCACCCCCAAACTGAGCTATACCAGATACAAAGCAAGGCCTAGGCAAGACGGGGGGAGCTTCTTATAGGTGTGTGATACAAGTACATGCTCATTGGGTTAAAACTCTTTAGAGTAGGTTGATTCATCATTAATACCATCACACTTGATCTCTATAAACTGAGATAAGTGATTACAGACATCTATTTCTTGTATCCTTTCCCAACTTTAGAAATTAAATTTATCAAGCAAGTCTCACTTGTGTAAAGTAGTACTGTGTATGGCACAGGTAGACTGTCACCAATGCTTTGGCAGAACAAACACTGGGGCCATCTTTCCTTTATTTGTATCTTCAACTAGGCACAAAATGTTTCTGTTACTCAAGAAATCTTTTTAAATAAGGTTTTAAGAATCAGCAAGATTACATTTGAAAAGAACAAAGTAGGCTCTGGCTGTGAAATCTCAGGAAATAAACAGCCATGAAGAATAAGCCTGGTAGCCATCAAATGACAAGAGCTCCAGGCTGATGTTCTTGTTTCCGAGGAAGGTGACCATCATTCCCAACACAGGCTTAGTCTCCTCTTTCAGGATGTAAATGAAATTAAGGAATAAAGCTAAACTGTCTATGGACTTCTTTGAATTTTTATCAGTTTTTAATTGCTACACAAAGAAGCACAAATCTTTAATTTGTACAAGTTGGTGAGTGTCTTAGTGAGGGTTTCTATTCCTACACAAACATCATGACCAAGAAGCAAGTTGGGGAGGAAAGGGTTTATTGAGATTACACTTCCATGTTGCAGTTCATCACTAAAGGAAGTCAGGACTGGAACTCAAGCAGGTCAGGAAGCAGGAGCTGAATAGAAACCCTGACTAAGACAGTGAGTTTGGACTTAGAAAAGCAACTCTGATGTTATAACCTTAAGCAAGGTGGTAGCCTTCACCAGCATCTGATAAGAACATTTACTATGGATTCTTAATGAGTTTTTAATTATAATTGTTAATAATATGTATGTTATTTAGCAGGCCTCTAGAACTTTTTTGTAATGTAGTTGGAACTTTCTTTCCATTTAACCAGGAAATTTTTCTTTCATTTCTAGATTTTATTTATTTATTTATAATTAATTAATTAATTAATTAATTAATTAATTAATTAATTTTATACTCCAGATTTTATCCTCCCCCTAATACTGCCTACCCCCCTACTGTTCCACATCCCATACCTCCTCCACACCTCTCTGTCTCTATGAAGATTTCCCCACTCGACCACCACTGACTTCTAAACTCCCTGGGGCCTCCAGTCTCTTGAGTGTTAGATACATCATCACTGATGGAAATCAGACCCGGCAGTCCTCTGCTGTATGTGTGTTGGGGGCCTCATATTAGCTGGTGTATGCTTCCTGGTTGGTAATGCAGTGTTTGAGAGATCTCAGGAGTCCAGGTTAATTGAGACTGCTGGTCCTCCTTGGAGGTCCAGGTTAATTGAGCCTGCTGGTTCTCCTACAGGGTCACCCTCCTCCTCAGCTTCCTTCAGCCTTCCCTAAGTCAACCACAGGGCTCTTTCCATTGGTTGGGTACACATATCTGCAGCTGACTCTCAACTGCTTTTGGGTCTTCCAGAGTGTGGTAATGCTAGGTCCCTTTTTGTGAATACTCCATAACACAGTAACAGTGTCAAGCCTTGGGACCTCCCCGTGAGCTGGATGCCACTTTGGACCTGTCCCTAGACCTTCTGATCTTCAGGCTCCTATTCATTTCCACCCCTGCAGTTTTTTCAGACAGGAGCAATTACAGATCAGAGATTTTGACTGTGGGATGGCAACCCCTTCCCTCATTTGATGCCCTGTCTTCCTCCTGGAGGTGGGCTCTATATGTTCCCTCTCCCTACTGTTGGTCATTTCATGTAAGGTCCCTCCCTTTGAGTCCTGAGAGTTTCTCACCTCACAGGACTCTGGAACATTCTGAAGGGTCCTTCCAACCTTCTACCTCCTCAGGTTGAATGTTCCCATTCTTTCTGCTAGACCAAAGGGCTTCAGTCCTTTTCCATTATCTAATTCCAGATCAGGTTCCCCTCTCTCCCCGATCCCATCCACTTTCCCTCCCAGATCCCTCCCTCCCTTCCCTCATGTGATTGCTTGCTTTTTCCTTTCAAGTGGAACTGAAGCTTCCTCACTTGGGCCCTTCATCCATTTGAACTTTTTGAGTTCTGTGCACTGCATCTTGGATATTTTGTACTTTTCGGGGGAGGCTAATATCCACTTATTAGTGAGTACATACTATGCATGTTCTTTTGGTTCTGAGTTACCTTACTCAGGATGATATTTTCTAGTTCCATCCATTTGCCTTCAAAACTCAGGATGTGCTCATTCTTAATAGCTAAGTAGAATTCCATTGTGTAGGTGAAACACATTTTCTGGATCCATTCTTTTATCTTGGGACATCTGGGTTCTTTCCAGCTTCTAGCTATCAAATATAAGGCCCCTACGAACATAGTAGAATATGGGCTCCTGTGGCATGGTAGGGCATCTTTTGGGTATATTCCCAAGAGTCTTATTGTTGGGTCTTCAGGTAGATCTATTTCCAGTTTTCTAAGGAACCTCCAGATTGACTTCCAGAGTGGTTGTACCAGTTTGCAATCCCTTCAGCAATGGAGGAGTGTTCCTCTTTCTCCACATTCTCTCCAACATGTGTTGTCACCTGAGGTTTTTCTGATTGATGTAAGGTGGAATATTAGGGTCATTTTTATTCGCATTTCTCTGATCAACAAGGACTTTGAACATTTTTTTAGGTGATTCTCAACCATTTGAGATTCCTCTGTTTTGAATTCTCACTTCTAATTCTATATCTCATTTTTTGATTGGCTTGTTTGGGATTTTTGGTGTTAGCTTCTTGAATTCTTTATATATTTTGGATACTAGCCCTCTGTAGTTAGTGAAGATGTAGGGTTAGTGAAGATGTTTTTCCAAATCTGTAGGTTGCCCGTTTGTCTTATTGACTATGTTCTTTGCCTTACAGAAGCGTTCCAGTTTCATGAGGTCACACATATCAATTCTTGATCTTAGAGCCTGAGCCATTGGTATTCTGTTTAGGAAACAACCCCCTATGCTAATGAGTTCAAGACTCTTTGGCACTTTCTCTTCTATTAGATTCAGTGTATCTGGTTTTATGTTGAGGTCCTTAATCTACTTGGACTTGAGCGTTGTGCCAGGTGACAAATATGGGTCTATATTCATTTTTCTACATACAGAAAGCCATTTAGAACAGCACCATTTATTGAAGATGCTTTCTTTTTCCATTGTATATTTTTGGCCTCTTTGTCAAAGGTCAAGTCCTTGTATATGTGTGGTTTTATTTCTGGGTCTTCAATTCTATTCCATTGATCAACATATCTGTCTTTGTACCAATACCATGCAGTTTTTTATCACTATTGCTCTGTAGTAAATCTTGAGGTCAGGGATGGTGATTCTCGCAGCTATTCTTATATTGTTAAGTTTTTTTTCGCTATTCTGGGTTTTTTGCCTTTCTAGATAAATTTGAGAATTGTTCTTTACAAGTCTTTGAATAATTGTGTTGGGATTTTGATGGGAATTGCATTTAATCTGTAGATTCCCTTTGGTAGAGTGGCCATTTTTACTGTATTAACTCTGTCAATCCATGATCATGGGAGATCTCTACATTTTCTGAGATCTTCTTTGATTTCTTTCTTGAGAGACTTGACGTTATTGTCATATAAGTCTTTCACTTGTTTCATTATAGTTACCCCAAGATATCTCATATTATTTGTGGCTATTGTGAAGGCAATTGTTTCCCTAATTTCTATCTCAGCCTGTTTATCATTTGTATAAAGGAAGGCTAATGATTTATTTGAGTTAATTTTATATCTGGCCACTTTGCTGAAGTTGTTTATCAGCTGGAGATGTTCTGTGGTAGAATTTTTGGGGTTGTTTATGTATACTATTATACAGTTTAGATTGTTTACCTACTCTTGGTTTAACTTTGGTATGTGGAATCTGTCTAGAAAACTATCCAGTTCTTCCAAATTTTTTCAGTTTTGTTGAGTATAGGCTTTATAGTAAGATCTAATGATTTTTTTTTAATTTCCTCCATTTCTATTGTTATGTCTCTTTTTTTCATTTCTGATTTTGTTGATTTTGATACTGACTGTGGGCCCTTTAGTTAGTATGGCTAGGGGTTTACCTATCTTGTTGATTTTCATAAAGAGCCACCTTCTGGTTTTGTTGATTCTTTATATTGTTCTCTTTGTTTCTATTCAGTTAATTTTCATCCTGAGTTTGACTACATTCCTGCTGTTTAGTCCTCTTGGGTGAGTTTGCTTCAGTTTGTTCTAGAGTTCTCAGGTGTGCTATTAAGCTATTAGTGTAAGCTCTTTCTAGTTTCTTTACCAGAGCACTTAGTGCTATGAATTTTCCTCTTAGCACTGCTTTCTTTGTGTCTCATGAGTTTGGGTATGATGTGTCACCACTTTCATTAAATTCCAGGAAGTCTTTAATTTCTTTCTTTATTTCTTCCCTGGCCAAGCTATCATTGAATAGAAAGTATTCAGTTTCCACATGTATGTGGGCTTCTGTTGTTTTTGCTGTTACTGAAGACCAGCTTTAGGCCATTGTGATGTGATAGGCTGCTTGGGATTATTTCAATCTTCTTGGATCAGTTATGGGTTGTTTTATGACCAATTATATGGTCGATTTTGGAGAAGGTACCACGAGGTGCTGAGAAAGGGTATTCTTTTGTTTTTGGGTGAAATGTTCTCTAGATATCTGTTAAATCCATTTAGTTCATAAGCACTTTTAGTTTCATTGTGTCTCTGTTTAGTTTCTGTTTTCATGACTTGTCCATTGGGGAGAGTGGGGTATTGAAGTCCTCCACTATTATTGTTTGGGGTTCAATGTATGCTTTGTGCTTTAGTAAAGTTTATTTTATGAATATGTCTGCCTTTTCATTGGAGCATAGATGCTCAGAATTGAGGCTTTCTCTTGGTGGACTTTTCCTTTGATGAAAATGAAGTGTCCTTCCTCATCACACTTGATAATTTTTGGTTGAAAGTCGATTTTATTGGATATTAGGATCACAACTCCAACTTGTTTCCAGGAACCATTTGCTTGAAAGACTGTTTTCCATCCCTTTACACTGAGATAGTGTCTGTCTTTGTTATTGAAGTATGTTTCTTGTAGGCAGCAAAATGCTGGATCTTATTTGTGTATCTAGTCTGTTAGGTGAGTTGAGTCCACTAATATTGAGAGATATTAAAGAATGTTGACTGTTGTCCTGATATGTTTGCTTTTGTAGGTGTCTTTATGTGCTTGTGACTCTCTCCTTTTGGCTTTGTTGTGAGACGCTTAATATTTTGTCTTTTCTTTGGTACAGGTACCTTCCTTGGGTTATAGTTTTCCTTCTAGGATCTTCTGTAGGTCTGGATTGGTAGATAGATACTGTTTGATTTTGATTTTGTCCTGGAATGTTTTGGTTTCTCCATCTATGTTGATTCAGAGTTTTGCTTGGTATAGTAGCCTGGGCTGGCACTTATGTTTTCTTAGAGTCTGCATATCATCTGACCAGGTTTTTTTGGCTTTCATAGTTTCTGTTGAGAAATCTGCTGCAATTCTGAAAGGTTTACCTTTGTCTGTTACTTGGCCCTTTTCCCTTGCAGCTTTTAATGTTCTTTCTTCTGTGCATTTAGTGTTTTGATTATTATGTGACGAGAGGATTTTCTTTTCTGGTCCTATTTATTTAGTGTTCTACAGGCTTCTTGTGCCTTTATGGACATCTCTTTCTTTAGGTTGGGGAAGTTTTCCTCTATGATTTTGTTGAAGACATTTTCAGATCCTTCAAACTGAGAATCTTTGTTCTCCTGTATTCTGATTATTCTGAGATTTAGTCCTTCCATTGTGTCCTGAATTTCCTGAATGCTTTGGGTTAGGAGTTTTTTACATTTTGAATTTTCTTTGACAGTTGAGTCAATCTCTTCTATCGTATCTTTTACACCTGAGATTCTCTCTTGTATCTCTTATATTCTGTTAGTGATAGTTACATGTGTAATTCCTGACCTCTTTCCTAGATTTTCAATTTCCAGGTTTGCCTCCATTTGTTATTTTCTTTATTGTTTCTACTTCTACTTTTAGGTCTTGGACTGCTTTATTCAATTCCTTCATCTGTTTACCTGTGTTTTCCTGTATTTTTTTCAGTGAGTTATTGATATCCTCCTTAAAGGACTCCATTATCTTCATGAGATGGGATTTTAGGACAAAGTCCCACCTTTCTGGTGTGTTAGTGTATTCAGGGTTTGGTATCCTGGAAAAACTGGGTGCTGGGTGCCCAAGTTATTGGTTTCTGTTGTTTATGGTGTAGTGCCTGCCTCTCACTCTCTAAATATCCCTGGTGTTTGTTGGTCTGGGTAACTGTCTGCACCAGTTTCCCTGCTTGCCTTCAAGCTGTGGTTTCTTCGGGGAAGCAGACATGCTGGCAATCAGTTGCTCTATTTCTCTGTTGCCCTGTGTGCAGCAGATCTCCTGGGGTGCCTCAGTCTCTGGGGTCAATAACTCAAATGCTCTGAGGGCATAGGATCTTCTGGGATGGTTCACAATATGGTGTCAACTACTCTGAGTGCAGCAGATCTTCTAGGATGGGTCTAGGATGCCTTCACAGGAGCAGACCAGCTTGGAGTCTGCCCCAGCAGAAATGAGTAGGCAGAAGAGTGGAAGGGGCCCATTTATAGATTCTTAAAATATTATTATATATTCAGAATCTATAGGAATGGCTAGTATAGAAAGCTTGAGTAAAAATCATGTAGAGTCTGTCTTACAGTTTATTTGCTTCCTTAAATCCTTCTTCATCTGTGCTGTCTTTATCTACACTTTATCTTTATGCTTTATGTATGCTTTCATAAAATAAATTTATTTTTAAGGCTAAATAATATTCTACTGCATATACATAATAAACTTCTTCATTTATATATTTAAATTTTCATTTTTATTGAAAACAAATCCTTCTCTCATGCAATACATTCCAAGCACCATTTTCTCTCCCTCCACTTCTCTTAGTTCTTCCTTACCTCCCCCTCTCCAAATCCACTCCCCCTTTTTTCCTCTTCAGAAAGATGCAGGCCTTAAATAAATGACAGCTAAATAGGACAAAACAAGATTTAACAAAACAAGGCAAAAGCCCTTATATCAATGATAGACAAGATAACCCAATAGGAGAAAAAAAGTCTCAAGAGCAGGAAAAGGGGTCAGAGAAACACCCACTCCTACTGTTAAAAGTTTATCAACAAAACTAAGGTAACACCCAAACACATAAGTAGAAGGCCCATGTATATGCACTGTGCTTACTGCTTCAGTCTATGTAAACTCATGTCAGCCCTGCTTAGGTGATTCTGTTGACCATTCTTTCTTGGTGTCCTCAATCCCTCCTGACTCCTTCTGTCTTACTTACTCTTCTGCAGTGTACCCCAATCTGTGAGGAGAGGGACACAATGGAGACATCCAATTTAGACTCTGCCTTTGCATAGTGTCTGGCAGTGGGTCTTTGAAATAGCTCTCAGCTTCCGGCTCCCACTTGCTACTAGAGAAAGCCTCTCTGATGATGGCTGAACAAGGAAATAATCTATGAGTACAGCAGAATATCACTAGGAATTATTTCATTGATTTCCTTTTATCATGTATGGTTCTACCCTAGATCTCTGGGCTACCTCATCCTGAATGAGGTAACCCACACTCAGAAAGACAAATATGGTAATATCCACAGGCTCAGATATCTGGGGAAAAGAGCTAAAGAAGAGGCTTTTAGTGGGGAAAGCTTGGATCTCCCTGGAAAGAGAAAATAGGCTAGTTTCTGTGAGTAAACTGTGGTGGGAAGAGACAGGTGCTGGGGGATCAGGTGAGGGAACCAGATGAAGGGAAGCAGTGTAGGTGGAGACAGCTAGAACTGTGGGACATTTGTGAGGCAGTGTGGTAACCTAGTGTGGTAGATACTTCCTGTTTTTTATGAGGGTGACTCTAGTGTGGACTCCTAGTAAGGAAAGATATGGAGCCTCAACTGGCCGTCTGTTGTAACCAGGCAAGTTTTCAGTGGTGATTCTGAGCCACATTCAGTTGACTTGTTGGCAAAGGAGGAACCATTTAGATCCCTAAATAGTGCAGGCAGGTTGCTGCTCTCTGAAAATTTGACAGCCGGACCCTATTGCAGAGGACATCCACACAGTTCATTGATTATAAAGAAATCGAGCTTGTGCCTGCATGAAGCTGTCATTCCTATGTTTTGGTCTCTTTGGCATGAGAAGTCACTCTATAAGCTAATGAAAAAGAAATTTGGACACCAACTCAGCCATAAAACCCTGCACATACATCTGATCACCCCTGAAAGATGCATTGGGGTAATGGTGACAAAATCTTATAGGTATGGCCAAGCAATATGTGGCTTCACTGGAGGTCTTTGCTGTGAAAGAATGCCCATGCCATATACTACTAGAAAGGCCAGAAACCAGAAACCTTTGAATTTCTTTTTTTTAAACTTTATATACATGTACTGTATTTAAATCATTACCACTCTTCTTTTTCCTTCAGCCCTTCCTGGATGCCTCTACTCAAGTTCAAGCTCACAACTTTTTCCTTAATTTTAGTATTATATGCATATATGTGTATGGAAAACCTACTAAGCCTACTTAGTGTCACTCATAGGTACATACACTTATGGTATAAACAGTTGGGATTGGGTAGCCTACCAGGGAGGTCATGCCTAGATAAAACAAATTCTCCCTGGGTCATTATATTCTAACTGCCTCCTGTATCTCCTGTATATAACCTCATGCATATAACTGTCTCCTGTATCTCTTTTGTGTAAGGGTTTGACTCTCCAAAATATCTCCCTTACACGTTGGCATGGCAACTGGTACGGCCATTATTTAGGTCTTGTTTAGGCAATGATACTGTTGAGATTACATGGGTGCATCTAGTCTACATTCATTACTGCTCTAGTCATAATAACTAGGCTATATTAACATCCTGAGGTCCTTCACCTGATAAATGAATTAATGTATAAGTAGTCCACATTCATAAGGAAATTTTATTTATCTGAAAAATGAAATCATGAGCTTTGGATGTAAGTGGATGGAACAGGAAAAAATGTACTGAGTGAGGTAAACCAGACACAGGAAGACAAACACCACATGCACCTTTTCATTTGTGTATCCTAGCTTCAAATCTTCAGATTTGTTTATAACCTGAAATGATTGCAGAAGCCATGAAAGCAGAATGGAACTGGAGTGAGGATCAAAGGAGAAGAAGCTCTATCTAGAAAGGATAGGTGTTAGGACATAGGTGTATGACGTAAGTAATGGGAAAAAAAAAGAGTGAACTGTAGATGGGAAGTGGGGATTATACCAAGGGAGCTGGAGGAAGGAGAGACCAATAATACTAGAGATCATGTAAAAGGCTACAGGTAAATATATTATTTGATGATTGCACACAAACCCACATATACATATGCATACACATATGCACACACTTAAATGGTGCTACATTACATGGATAACACTCCCCTAAGGTTCATAGGCAATCTAACAAAATTCCAATGCCAGGCCTGGGACATCTCCTCTTAGTCAAAAATTGATGGAGCACTGGAATTGTTTCCATAACTTGTCTATAGTAAATAATGCTGTAATAGAATGTGCACTGGTCCACAATTAATACATTTTAATATTCATGTGCTTAAATGATTTTTTTAAAATCCTTGGAAATTTATATTTTTGTTTTCATAAGTAGAGTAACATATTTTAATACTGAATATTACTGTCCTACTATACAGCATTAACATTTACAAACAAAACTATTTTTGATTATTTTATTTATGCCCTATGTTAATGTTAATTCAAGTGAGGTAGGCATTTATAGGTCTCAATTTTGTGAAAATATTTTTAGTTTCTCGTGTACAACAACATTTTTCTTTAACAAAATACTGGTATGTTTTAATTCTTGATTTATGAAAGATGCAGCAGCGCAATCAGTCACGTCCAGGGTCAAGAAACAGTTCATAAAAGAAAACAATTCCCAGTTTTCTGAGGAACCGCCAGGCTGATTTCCAGAGTGGTTGTACCAGCTTGCAATCCCACCAGCAGTAGAGGAGTGTTCCTCTTTCTCCACATCCTCACCAACACCTGCTGTCTGAGTTTTTAATCTTAGTCATTCTGACTGGTGAGGTGAAATCTCAGGGTTGTTTTGATTTGCATTTCCCTAATGACTAATGATGTTGAACATTTCTTAAGGTGCTTCTCAACCATTCAAAATTCAGGTGAAAATTCTTTGTTTAGCTCTGTACCCCATTTTTAATAGGGTTATTTGGCTCTCTGGAGTCTACCTTCTTGAGTTCTTTGTATATATTGGTTATTAGTCCTATGTCAGAGAAAACTAGGTATGACACTTCCAGAGGACCCTGTTATACCACTCCTGAGCATATATACCCAGAGGATTCCCCAGCATGCAATAAGGACACATACTCCACTATGTTCAAAGCAGCTTTATTTATAATATCCAGAAGATAAAAAGAACCCAGATGTCCCTCAATGGAGGAATGGATACAGAAAATGTGGTATATTTACACAATGGAATACTACTCAGCAATTAAAAACAATGAATTCATGAAATTTTTAGGCAAATGGTTGGAACTAGAAAGTGTCATCCTAAGTGAGGTAACCCAATCACAAAAGAATACACATGAAATGCAGTCACTAATAAGTGGATATTAGTTAGCCCAGAAGCTCTGAATACTCAAGACACAATTAACATATCAAATGATTCCCAAGAAGGAAGGAAGGAAGGAAAGGTCCCTGGTCCTGGAAAGGCTTGATCCACCATTGTAGGGGAGTAACAGGACAGAGAAATGGGAGGGGGTGATTGGGGAACAGGAGGAGGGAAGAGGGCTTATGGGACTTATGGGGAGGGGGAACCGGGAAAGGAGAAAGCATTTGGGATGTAAACAAAGAATATAAAAAATTTTTAAAAATTTAAAAAATAAAAATAAATTAAAAAAAAAAAGAAAACAATGGTGCCTTTCTCTGGAGGTCTAACATACAAAAATAATTAATAAGGCCACAATCTGAAGGCATATCTCTTCAAACTTACTTCTTCCTCAAATTTTAACCTTGCTTTTTATTATCAGTTAACAAACTTTCCAGTGCATGTCCCATGTATCAACACTGCAAATAAACATTTTACACTTACTTTTTGCCAATTCAGTCTTTCATTTTCCACTATATATTCTTTAATAGGGCTTTATAACAAAATGTCTATAATTAATGTTTCAATAAAATCTGCTTTTTCCTACAGCAGTAACTTTGAAATGATCCTTGTTTGACATATGTTAATTAAAGGTGCATGCATTGTCTATCCTCAGTAAAACCATTCCAAATGTAGCAAAACTTATTAAACTTAGTTTATTTGATAAAATAAATTACATAATCCTCAAGAGATATAAATTAAAAAATTGGACTAAACATTAACTACATGCTGCATTCTGATAGAAGAGATTGTCAGAGTAGTTCTGTATGATTCACCACAGCTCTGAGGGAAAAGAGGTCAAATTGGAGGAGCTAATTGACAGTTTATTTTCTAATCCATTTTTACCCAGGAAAGAAATTCCCCAGACTCCAGAAAACTTGATAACTGATATTTGTAGCTCATGGAGAAAAGCTGTCTAAACTGAATATAACAGAAGTTCAGATGAGATTCTAGTGGATGCCAAAGCAAAAGAAGTGTTGTCAGAGCCTTCATAATCAGAGGGAATTTAGCCTATTTTTCCCCAGATCTTGAGCAGTCTTACAGATTTATAAAACTTTTTTTTTTAAATGTTACTAGTTATATGTTTGTTTGCTGAGGAAACTCCACACTGATTTTCATTATAGATGTACTAATTTGCATGGTAGCTGACTGTAGCTAGAAGAGTCCACATCCCAACAGCACCTTTATTATTATTATTATTATTATTATTATCATCATCATCATTGTGACTTGATAAGAGGTCAGCTTTTCTCTGACGGTTAAGGATGCTGAACATTTTTTCATATAGTTATTTGCCCACAGTTACATCAAACGTGTTACCTGGAAACTTGGGGATGTATGAGAAGGAGGCAAAAAAGAGATGGAGACCAAGGCCTAGATGCTTCTCAGCAGAACCAGTTCAGTTGCTCCATAGGTGGCTAGGCTTTCTCAGGAAACTGCAGGTCCTTGAAGAACAATAGGCTTCACCTTTGTCTGAGCTCTGGGTGGAGGGGATTAAGGCTGACTGACACAGGAGTTCCCACTCAAAGACTGCATGAGGAACTTCACATTAGTCAATGTCAAGTTCCTGCCAGGTGGCGTGGCACCTCAATAAGGCTCTCTACACTTCCTCCCTTTTTATTTGTCTTAAGATGAGAAGATAACCAAGTGGACAGTCATCTATCAAAGGACATTGAAGATTAACCACGGCAGGGGGGAAGTAGTGACCTGGTCCTCCTAAATACTGTATGGTGTCTTTTTCTGGAGAGGGCTTAGGCTTCCTTGTCATTTGTTAGTCTAAGGAACGCTTTTAAACACCAACCTCTATGCAACAAGGTTTGCTTCACAGGGTCCTCCCTTGCAGTGCTTTGCCTCGCACCTCCCACTGGTGCCCATGTCTGCTCATAAGCAGACACAGAGATCTGAGTTCTATGTAGCTCTTGTAAGAGTTCCACTTGTGTAGGTTGTCAGTCGATTTATTGCCAACACCCTGCAAGTGTCTTTAACAGACATGCCAATTTTCAGTCCAGGTGAGCCTGAGCGGAGACAACCAAACTGCTTAAAATATAAAGTCAAGAGTTAGAAGCAAACAGTTTTAACTTGTCTGTGGAGATCCCAAGGTGTCCAATTCAGTTGCAAATTAGCAACTTTCAACTGTGCCACAGCTATTTTTAATTCTTTTATCACTTTGAACTCCAAGGTCTTGTATTGTCTAAGTCTATTCTGCTGGTCCATGATCTCAACGACAGGGAAAGCCAGCAGGTCAGATGTATCCTGTCCTTCCCTGCAAGCCTGACTCACTGCTCTTTCTAGCGGTGATTGGTGCATCTCAGGATCACTGCTCCTTCCTGTACTTAATACCCTTTTTAGCTCCTGTAGCTCATTAATCAATTTCTGCAACTTAATTTCAAACTCCAATTTATGTAGTTGCATATTTATCTGAGTATCATCTTGTACAGTAAAGACTGTAGGCAGAGCAGAATGTACACTAGGAGGCCAATCCTCACCATAATATTTGCCAGCTCCTTCATCTGAACTTTCTCCTCTAATGTTAGCTCATCAGTAGTATCTCTATATCTTTCTAATTTAAGGTTGAGAGAACCCTTTTCTGAGAAAGTCATCTCTGGCAGGCTTACTTCTTGAGATTCCTTAAGTTCTCCCTGTGTGCTATCAGATGCCTCCGAGGTCTCTTCATCAATAATATCTTTTATAATTGTCCAGAGGCAGAGGGTAGTATTATTGGTAGTAAGTATTGGTGGCTCTTAACACTTTGCCAATTTTTCCCCAGGTTCTCTTATCTAAAGTTTTTTTTTTTCTTGGAACCATGGGCAACAAGAATCTATCTGATCTACAAAAACCTTCTAACCATTGTTTTTCAAACCCCTTTCCTTTTGCCTGAAGCAGCTCTTGAAGGCTGCGGACAAATGCCTGTTTAGAAGTTCCTGTCTCATTTTCCACTGTCAACCCTTGAGCGAGTTCAGCACTGGGTCAATGCTGTTCCACCTAGCCTGTATCCCTCTGCACCTACAACATTTTAAAAAGGTGAAATTTTAAAGTAGCGCTAGTATTTAACTCCTGTAGTTACTCACCATGCAGGATACCATCTTTTTTCCATTTTCTGCGAAACTTTGCCAAAACAGAGTCACCTCAAGAGACTTTCCCGTGTCCAGCCACATGTTCAGGCACCAATCTGTAACTGTCCACAGTGACATCTAATGGGTTACCTGGAAGGGAAGCTGGGGATGTATGGGAAGGAGGCAAAAAAGAGACTGATAACAAGATAACACCTGCTATTCAAGGTCTCAAAGTTTAATGGAGAACTCCCAATATATATAGGCAGGGGAAAAGCCTGGAAGCTTCTCAGCAGAACCAGTTCAGTTGCTCCACAGGTGGCTAGAGGTTCTCAGGAAACTGCAGGTCCTTGAAGAACAATAGGCTTCACCTTGGTCTGAGCACTTCACCCTAGGTGGAGGGGATTATGGCTAACCCAGGAGTTCCTGCTCAAAGGCTGGATGAGGAACTTCACATTGGTGGATGTCAAGTTCCTGCCAGGTGGCATGGCACCTTAATAAGGCTCTCTACAGTGCATGCATTGTCTCTCCTCAGTAAAACCATCCCAAATGAAGCAAACTTATTAAACTTAGTTTATCTGATAAAATAAATTTCTTATTCCTCAAGAGATATAAACTAAAAAGCTGGACTAAACATTAACTGCATGCAGGTGAAATTCCATCAAATAGGTTACATGTTTATAGGAATCTTTATCTTCCATCATTCTTTAAATCAATACTTTTCTCAGAAAACTATTATTAAAAATTTTCAGTCCTAGAACATGAACCTACAAGTATTCAATATTCAGGTTTCCTATAGTCAAAACAACGGCCACTTCCTAGTCATAACACTGCCACATACTAGACAACTCACCTTTATTGGTCAGTATACACAGAGCAGTTTGATATAGCAGAACTGTTTGGAGGAGTGGTCTTGAACTCACAGTGATCTGCCTGCATCTGCTTCCTGAGGCTAGGATTAAAGGCACCATCCACCACTATCCTGCTTGTTTGTTATTTCATAAAAATTCCATATATATTCTACAATTTATGTTACTCATATTTTACAGTCCTGGAGAATAAATGAAGTTTTTAAAATGAAAATATAAATATTGTGTTCTGAGGAATTTTCTTTTTTCTCCATTTCCCTCATTCTCTGTATTTATTCTTTATTAGAAAGTGAACTTTCTGGGTTGGGTTTAGGACTTAATTATTCCATATGTCTCCATTATATGCTTCCTTGCTTTTTAATACTTTATGGTATGGTTTTCTTTTTAGTCTAGGTCCTTTACTTAATGTTTTATTACTGTTGTTATATTTTAACATTTGAAGTTTTATTCTTCAGGTATCCTGTTTAAGAAACTATTGGGTTTTTTTTAATAATGTGACTCAAACTGACACTTGTATTTCAACATATAAAAATGTAAAAATCAGAACCTAAAACAAGTGAGAGGAAACAATACTTTTTCTGAGTCTTACATTTCACTTAACATAAAATAATTTCACTTCCATCCATTGTCTGCAAATTAATAGCTTCACTGTTCTTTATGGTTTTTAAACTTTGCACAAATGATATGTTTAAGCACAGGGGCACACATTGGGGAAGTGTTTATCAATTATGTAAATAGAAATGTCCCTTCCCTTTCCTCTCTTCAAAGCATCTTATATCCATCTCCTCATTTGCCTTTAAACTTAAGACTCTTTTCCACTGTTATTGTATGAATATCATTATACATATGCATGTGCATGTGTATATGAGGAGAGGGAAAGCAATGAGAAATATAACTATAATCTCAAAATAAAACACAATTAAATGTAATTTATTAGCTTAGAGTTCCAGAAAACACTATAGGTACAAAATAATATGAAACTAGTGGATGAAAGCTTATCACATGAAAAGTGGAAAAGAGTGTGAAGAATAAGGAGACAAGCAAAACAGCTGGCCTAAGGAAAGTCCTGTAGAAGCTGAAGGTAAGTATCACTCTATATGCTTACAGGAAATTAGAAGTTTTAGTTTAAGAAACTCAATACAGTGGTGCTGTGCTTTACAAAGTATTATGTGCGAACTGCCTGGGTTATTGATTGATTTGTAAGGGGAAATACAAATCAAAACAACCCTGAGAATTCACCTCACACCAGTCAGAATGGCTAAGGTTAAAAACTCAGAAGACAGTAGGTGTTGGTGAGGATGTGGAGAAAGAGGAACACTCCTCCACTGCTGGTGGGGCTTTAAGATGGTACAACCGCTCTGGAAATCAGTCTGGAGGTTCCTCAGAAAACTGGACATGACACTTCCGGAGGACCCTGCTATACCTCTCCTGGGCATATACCCAAAGGATCCCCTGGCATGCAATAAAGACACATGCTCCATAATGTTCACAGCAGCCTTATTTATTTATTTATTTATTTATTTATTTATTCATTTATTTATTTATTTCCAGCCAGAAGCTGGAAAGAACCCAGATGTCCTTCAAAGGAGGAATGGATACAGAAAATGTGGTATATTTACACAATGGAATACTACTCAGCAATTAAAAACAATGAATTCATGAAATTTTTAGGCAAATGGTTGGATCTGGAAAATATCATCCTAAGTGAGGTAACCCAGTCACAAATGCAATCTCAGCTGTATTTTTTAATTCATTTAAAATACCCTGACCCTAATGCAATTAATCCCACTGAACTTTATATAACTGTTTCTTTAGTACATTTAGTGTGTGTTTGTGTGTGTGTGTATGTGTGTGTGTGAACACACATGTACATTTGCTTATGCATACACACATGCAGGCCATGGCACAAGTGTGGAGATCAGATTATGATTTGTATGGTCAGTTATTCCTTTCATCCTGTGGATCTTGAGGATCCAACTAAGGTCATATGACTGGGGAGCAAACACCGAGTCACGCTGCACACCTGCTTAGCATTTGACTAAGCACTTTTCTGATGAAAATATTCAAACAGAGTCAACACATTGAAGTCCAGTTGCAGCTACAATTTTCCAATGCATATGGTGTGTTTATAGGAGCATGATAAAGATAATGGAATTACTCATGATGACCAGTGGGGAAGAGGTCATAGAATTGTAGGAGTTGATGGTGAAGAAATGGAAAATAAGTTTATCAGGAACACAAAAGCCATTTAAAAATGTTCATAGTTTTGTTCAATGACCAGAATGATTGCAAACTTTATGCAGCCCAGGAAGTGAGAGTTGAAAACTCTTAAGAAAGCAATGGGAAAGGTGGCCAAATTTACAATTAGAAAATTCAGACTGGCAGTGAGAGTATCCTAGCATGACCTTTGTCTGTTCAATGTTTCCCTGCCTTACTGATCCCTGTAGCTTCTACTCCTGGACCCATGATAACATGCAAAGTCTAGAGAATTTGGGTTGTTTGTTTTCTCTTATGGGAAAATACCCATTAGCATAATAGTTCATTGTGACATATCATATCATACATAACAGTCATAACAGAATTATTCACTAAATATGAGAAAATAGGATCTCACCTGCAGATAACTGTTAAAAGTTAAAATGGACAAGAAAAGAGAGCATCTTCTGAGTATGCGGCACGGGCAGTGAGTGCTTCTATGTGCTCCACCTAAGTTGTCTACCTTCCTTCTCATAAGGACTCAGTGAGCCAAGCACTGTGTCACTGGTTTGGATTAAGGAATGCATAATGTAAAATGTCAGAAGAGAAATACGTTATTGTTGGCTGCAAAACTAATGAGTGCAGAAGGTCCATTAATTTTATTCCAAGGCTTGTGGTTTTGCTGTGTATATCCTTTTTCTGCTCAACCTTGTGTCTTGTTGGCCTGAAGCAGAAGAAAGCAGAGATAACGTTTCTGGCATTGGCAGAAACAAGAATGCAGTTTTGAAATTAGAAAATAGTCTTAATTTATTCTATTGTGAAGTCTCTGGAGTTCAAGAAAGTGACCCTTGGTCGTGTATTTCTATTATTTTTCTCTGGAATGGTGCATAGAATTCTTCTTATAAAGCACTTTCCATGAACAGATTTTATATTTAAATGGAAAGTCTATTTTTCAGATAATCAGAAATCTCTATTAACAGACAATTCTGCATATTTTTCCATAATAAGCCGCGCTGTCCCTGAGGGTTCTGTGATCTTGAATTTCTTTCTGAGTCATTCAAGTAAAGTATACATTAGGCTTAAAATGGATTATTAATTATAGGGAGATGCTATTATATTCATATTAGACACATATTCACATAGATCTAGCTTGACTTTTCCCCTGGTAATCAGAGTACCTCATTATTCAATCTCCAAAAGTAACACAGAATTTCTTTTAAATTTTGTTTTGTCTTAGAAAAAGTTGTATTTATTCTGTGACAATGTTGACACTATATCTTGATCATATGCTCCCTACACCCTCATTCCATGCTTACTGGAAATCTCCCAGCACCCCTTCCCACCTCCATACTCTCCCTTTGATTCTCTGTAATGCACTGAAACTACTGTAATATTGATTTATCTTGTTGACTTGGTCTTGTTCAGGTCTCATGTGACTAACCTTAGTTGTAATGAGCTCATGAGTGTAAGAGCCACACAGTTTCCAGAAGACAATTTTTATAGGACTTCTCCACATCATCTGTCTCTGAACATTTTTTGCATCCCATTTTCCATGATGTCTCTTGTACTTTGGCAAGGAGGTTTACGCAGATATCTCATTCTAAGATGGGCACTCAACAGAAATTTAATCTTAGCACTTTGACTAGTTATGAGTCCCCACACTAACTGTTGCCCATAATAGAATGAAACTTCTGTGTATAAAGTTGAGAGCAGGACTAGTTTAAGTATAGAAACACAAGCTTTTAGAAGACAATTTGGCACAATAGCCATTTTTCAGAACAATGGAATAGATTCTCTTCTAGGGACTATGACCTCCATCTTGAACCATGATTCACGTCCGTTCAGGCTTGCAGTAGGAGGAGTGAATTCCTTCCTGTAGAGTAGTCCCCAATCCAATATAAAGTGATTGGCTATCTACGTAATGGTTATTATTTTTATAACTTGTCACAAACTAAACTCATAAAGGAATTTGAACCTCAATTAGAAAAACAACTTCATCAGATTGTCTGTAGATAAGTCTATGGAACATTTTAAAAATACTATTATTAATGATTGATGTAGGAGGGCCCAGTCCACTGGAGGTTTTGCTACCCCTAGACAGGTAGTCCTATGTAGAATAAGAAAGCCAGCTGAGCAAGCTCTTGGTAGCAGGCCAGTAAGTGGTGTTGCTCCATAGCCATTGCTTCTCATAGCTTCTGTCTTCACGTTCCTGCCCTGATTTTTTTTGGTCAAGGAGCTGTAAGATGAAATCAATACTTCTCTATAAATTGATTATAGTGATTGTGTTTCTCACAGGAATAGGAGATGAACTTTGACAGTGGTCCTCCACTATTGAATCAGTAGGCATAGTCTAACTGGCAGATTGCTCCTGTAGCAATCAGAGTTTATTGCTAGACTAACTTCAAAGGTTTTAATATTCCTTTATTCAGAAATAAAATAAAACAAAAACTATAAAAAGCTTAACTTTAAGCACCAATAGAAAGAAAACATAGATGAAAGGATTCAAGCAACTAATTTCAAAACATGTAATAAAAGTTTTCAGAAAACAAATATGTTGTACAGAGAGAAGGGCAACATGCTTGTACAGAATTTCATGGAAGTAACTAAACAACAAAAGCTATGTATTTTTGATCTTTTCCTTTTAAAAGTATTGGATACTTAGACATTCAGTCCAGTTTTAGATGTTGAAACCTTTAATGTTTCAAAATGAATGGGAGCATGCTTGATGAAGTCTCACCCCATGGATTCTAAAATATATGCCAAAATAAACAAAACCACTTCTAAGAATTTGTAGGGGAGCTATAAACTCACACAAACTTCTGTGTCTACACCATGTCTGATTTTAGACTTCGCCACTTATGTGGCAGGAGGATTGTCATATCAAGGTATCATTTTCTATTAACATTGGCTATGGGACACATAGGGATGTTCAGAGTGGGTTTCTTGCTTACCAGAAGATAGCAGGAGAGGAGTTTCACGTGGAAAGATGAGGGTGAGATTCCACACCACCTCATCGAAGGACAAGGAAGGTCAGGCAGAGAGTTGTCCGGGGCATAGGCAGCAAGTATTAAACTGTATTCTAACTTTGTATATACAGACCCATACATTGGTGCAGCACTTAGATATCAAGAAATTTCTTGTCCAGTGGGTTTCTGGTTAAGGCAGAAACTCACAACTATATAAAAGGCAGAGGATAGGGTCAGTGAAGATTTGAGCAAAGATTAAGACCCTTTCTTTCCCTTGAGGTCAAAGTCTTTTGTGAAACATAGCATGTAAAGACTGTAAGGGGCAGAGGATAGGAAAGACCAGAGTGGAAAAAAAAGTGTCTCCTGGACACATAGAATTGTTGCATTTATAAACTCACAACTGCTGTTAGTGTCTGCTTAAAACCTGCACAGGATCAAGCCAGTCTATATGATAACATGAAGCGCAGACTGCCCACAAACCTGCCCCTCCCCCAACTGAGGCACTACTGATAGTTTGTTGTGAGACAGAGAACCACAGTGTGACAGTGTGGCCCTGGTAGTACATGCTCCAGTGCACAGCCCCATAACTGTGTGTATATGAGTAGTGTAAATTAGTGTGTGACTTTAAAAAATGTGGTAAAAAATTTTAGAGAGTCTTGGAAGGTGTTTGTGGATCTGTGAGGAATTAAGGAAAGGAAAATTGGGAGGAGGGTGAATGTGATCAAAATATATTGTATGGAATTCTCAAAGAGTAAATAAAAATACTGTACTAACTCATAGAAGAAAGCAATAGGCTGTGGATACAAAGGCCTGAGAAGAACGAATGTTGATAGACATGTTGGTCACAGGATGCAACATTTTTAGCTTGAATGGAGGAATAAATTCAGACAATTGTGCACACAATTAGATAAAGATAATAAATATACACTTTGCGTGTTAAGAAAATAGATTTTAACTGTTTTAACTGCCAAAAAAAAATGGTTTGCACAATGAATGTATTAATCTTGTCCAGCCATGGGAACACCTAAGCCCAAATGCTGCATCATATATAAAAAACATACAATTTCTGTTTTTCAGCAAAACACACAGTTACAGAACGGAAAAAAAACATATAAGAATAGTGGTCATTTTAACCCATTTTAATGAAGGATATGAGAAGGTCTTTGAAGGAATGTTGTTTGTTTGTAGAGGTTGTTTTCATCTGAGTGGCAGCTGGTCTGAGTTAGAGAATTACAGAGTCTAGGGCAGGATTATAAACACATAACCAACCAGTGGATGCTGGCATGCTCAGGTAGACAAAGAATAACAGAACTATTTTATTGCAGTTTTTTTTTGTTCTTAATCTAATTTTCTGCAGGTGATAATTGCTAACACTGTCTCTTTGTAGCTCACAATTACCTAAATGTGGTCTCTTAAATTTGTTAATTTATTATCTGCCATATCTCTGACATCCAGTCTCACTAAATATTTATAATAAATATTTTGTCACCTCTTTAGTCTGTAAATTTATTTTAAACTCACATTATATGTGACTTATAGGTGGAAAGAGGGAAAGCAGGGAATAAATTGTAAATAACCCTAACAAAGCCACTTACTAAGAAGTAGATTTGAAACTTTAATTTATACTTTATAACTTCAAATTTGCTTAAGTATAACATGGGATTTAGGCAATAACTTCATTCGCCATATGAGAGCGTATATGTAAATATATGACATCATCTATGAGAATGCACAGGATAAATTGTACAGACTTAAATAGAGTCACTACTTTTATCTTGTGGTTTACAGTTTCTTGTTTAAAGAAATGCTTGATAATCTCTGTCATTTTATCCACTATGGGCTCCTTGACCATGGGATTCCAGCAGAAAGTGATTAAAAGAAGAAAGAACAGTAAAGAAAGTTTTCCCAGGATCACCGAGATAATAGAAAATGTTTCCAGTCTACTCCTTGAAGCCTGCCACCTTTGCCACTGGCAAGCACGCAAACATTTAAAAAGTATCTAATGAGCGCAGTAATTGCACAGTGCTCAGTTGTTCTCTGACGTGCCCTAAATGTGCTGAGACCAGCTTTTCTTTGCCAGTGGCCCTCCAGGCCAGGAACTTCAGATGGGTCCATCAATTGGAAAAGCGCTGTGCGTGCTTACTCTAATTCAGTGAAGATGAACAAAGGCACAGTCCTGGAAGAAGGATAAAGAGTCTCCCAAGGGGTCAACGCCTGGCGGTGAAAATGCACAGAGACCACAAACAAGCTCGGGTTTCTTCCTCTGTATTAAACTAATATCAATCATGGAATAAAATTAAAAGCAGAGTTTGAATAAATCTGAATCTTTTAATTTACCTGACCTTAGCTTGAGCATCTCAAACCTAGCACATGTCCGAATTTCATTCTACACTGCTTTTATTCATTCATTCAGTTTCCAAAACTTAATTTAGGATATTATTTTACTAATTAGATAGAATATGGAGCATTAACAATGGGAAAAGCTTTCATCAAAGACTCCCTGTGCTCTAGGCTCATGCTAAGGCCTGTCAATGGACTGTCTACTTTAATGACCTGTCAAGTCTGAGGTCAGCTTTTTCTATTGCCTATTTTACAGAGGAGGAAACGGAATCTAAAGTAAATATAAAAACATTGTCAAATCAGTGAGGAAGTGATAAATTTGTCTAAGATTGAACTCTGAGTTTGAGACAGGGTTAACCTTTAACTAGATATCCTCCTGCCTCAGATCCAGGATGCTTAGATTTACAGGCATGTGTTAGCAGATCTGTCAACAAGTACCTTTCTTTTTCTTTTCTTTTTAAAAATAATGTGTTTATTTTTATGCGTGTTAGTGTTTTGTCTATATTTATGCCTGTCAGAAGGTGCCAGATCTTCTGGAACTAGAGTTACAGGCAGTTCTGAGCTAGCCTGTGAGTGCTGGGAACTGAACCTTGGGCCTCTGAAAAAGCAGCCAGTGATTTTAACTGCCAAGTCATCTCTCCAGCCAAAACACTGATTTCTTCACCCTTGTATGAAACTCTTGAGGGCTTTGTCCCTGCATTGACACACCTGTCTTCTCCACACTGGTACTAATGGAAGAACAAGAGGAGAAGCATGGAAATGTAGG
The DNA here is from genome assembly GCF_947179515.1 of Apodemus sylvaticus. NCBI lineage: Eukaryota > Metazoa > Chordata > Mammalia > Rodentia > Muridae > Apodemus > Apodemus sylvaticus. The sequence goes on from NC_067473.1 coordinate 49,238,029, forward strand.
CAGGGGCTGAGTCTCTTCTGAGGTGAAAGGTATCAGAAAAGAAAGTGGAAGAGTTTACAGAGAAGGCCTTGGATATGATAATGAAAATATCAATAGAAGCAGAAAGATCAAACATTTTCCACATCGATATTGTTTGACTTCTTTTCAATGAGCTGCAATAAGCTATGCAATTGGCCTTGGGATTGTGTTAAAAATCAGATGAGGGAAACGACTGGGAGAGGCTGGGTGAGTAAGGAAAAGATGTTACTTTTCTTCTCCACATTCAATAACGTTTCTGATTATAGACACTGGTGAAACATTGGCCTGTGAAGGAATGTGAGGCATTGCAAATATGAGAAAATATGATTACCAAGGAGTCTACGCCATAGCTTTGTGAGTGGTCAGTGCTTTGAACTCCAGCAGGCACTGCTGCTGTGTGTAGAATGCTGAGTATGGAGGTCTCCTCCAGAAGTCTGCACTGTGCACATGGTCCAGTGGCTTCCTGGAACACCTGTGTCCTTTGACTTCTAAGAAAACAGATAGTTGAAAAGCATTTGGGGAGAAATGAGATAAAGTCTTGACAGGAATCAGCACATAGACTTCTGTTTGAACACAGTAAAAAGTCAAGCTACCCAGAAAAGATGTATTAAGAATAATATTGAGAATATTGTGTGACAATACTGGGGCCTTAAAATCCAGTAAAGTGATAAAGGATGTGGTTTCAATGTGGATCCAGAGCCAAATTGTCGGGCTTGCATCTTTGTTCCCCCATTTATTGTTTGCTCAACACTGAGTTAGCGCCTGAACCTAACTGTATGTCAAGACGCTGAACATAAATACAAAGCTTCAGAAAGTGCTAGGAAAGTTGGCATTCCTCAAATCTGCCCAATTATGGAGATTAAAAAACAAGTAACCCCCCCCCCAAAAAAAACAAAACAGAACAAAAAAACCCACTTCTTGTTTGTAGGAGGGAAAGGTGTGTGTGTGTGTGTGTGTGTCTTAATCCCCAGGAGAACTTAAAAATATAATAGAAAAGGGATCATTAAACATAAGAGATATGCTATTAGTTTTATTTCCATTTTTTGCCTATTTAATTGTTTTCATTTTCTTTGAGCTGATATTTCACACTGTATCCCAGACAATCCTAGAATTTATTCAGTAGCCAGGCATGACCTTTAACACTTGAGTTAACAGTAATTCCCTGTGGATGCTGTGATTACCCCAGAAGCCACCACATCCAGATGAAATTGGTTTCCTTTTAAATTGTAAAGGTGAGTCCCAAGTGTGTTTAGTGACACAACTAGGAGCTAGCTCGGTCAAGTCAGAGACCAAAGCAACATTTCCCACCTTTTAGTCAACTGAATCTTGTGCTATATGATACTAGATAATAGTCCATTTAACGAAAATCTCAAGTAAATACCTGTATAGTATTAAAACACTGTATAGTATTAAAACACTGCCTACAGTTTCAGAGTTTATCACATAGTCTGAGTCTGAACAAGCCTCCCTACAGTTTTGTCTGGCCCAGAAAGTTAAGCAATGTTTGTATGACTTAGGTCTCCATCTATGGTAAAATTTATGTGATATGAAACTTTTTTTTCCACTGTTAAAAAGTTTATAAAAGTCAGACCCTGCCTTTAATCTAGAGATTGATCTGAGACTCCTTTGGGGATTTGGGTCCTGAAATGAAGGCTAAATTGAAGAGGATTTTCTAGCCTTTCCTTTCTCAGGCCCTCATGGCGGCTTCCTAGCCAGCGCCCCCCTCCCCATGCACACATAACATTTTTTTTCCAGAAAGCATCTTCCTATTTAACTCTGACTTCCCTTGTGCTGAGATTAAAGGTGTTTGCCACCATTCCTGGGCCACTTATCCTCAGTCTTCATGAAGTTCCTCTCCAGGTTTTAAAGGGAAGTCTCCCTTTCCAGCTTCATCATACTTAGAGTTCCAGATATTCTATTGTTCTTTCTGATGCTCTTCTTCCTACCTTCAGGCTGAATCATGGCCCTGGGACCCTTTCATTATGCATCACATCAGGAGGAGTAATGCTTCCTCTCTGAGTTGACAGTTGTCACCTTCTTGCTTTGTCATTTTTTAACATACCATATGCACCTCTTTTGATGAATAATCTACCAAAAATAAAGTATACTAATTTCCTCTCTGAGTATAAGTTGTCCAAAGCAGATTTGTTTTTGTTTGTTTGTTTGTTTGTGTGTGTGTGTGTGTGTGTGTGTGTGTGTGTATGTTTTGTTTTCCTCTGTTGTTTTTGTTATTGCTGTTGTTTTCCCAGAATTGACATCTCTCAGTATCAAATGCTATGTACTGGGAAACCAAACATGTAATAACCAGCATTTTATTTCTCTGTCTGAAAAGTCACACATTGGTAAACTTCAGTCTTTAGGTTTCTGCAGTCTGTTCTTGCTATGAGATAACTTTTTTGCTATGAGGTAACTTTTCATAGTGGAACAATAAAAGGAAGATAGACTAAAGCCAATGTTTAAATGAAAGGGAGGCAGCAAGGCAATTTCACTCAGTTGTATAATTGCCTGCCCCCTTTTCTACTAAGATGTTTCTATAATTTGCAGAAAAATTGGAGTGGCTACCAAACACAGCTAATTTCAGTAGAGCTCAGGACCTAAACACTTGGGCATCTAGTTAACTATGTCAAATCAATTACCAAAACCCATGAAGACATGCTCCACTTCCCCAGGATCCAAGATAGTTAATGAATAAATACATATTATGCAAGAATGCAATGTGGCAAAACACTTTCTTAGAGATCAACAGTAGTCTGATCTTTGTGCCTCCCATTTTATTGCATGTTTCATATGTAGCTAATAAGGCTTGCTTTGTAGTTTTTAATTTGTTGTTTTTCAATCCTTTAAATTTATGAAATTTCTTTTAATTTAAAAATAACCCTCAAAGACGGGTGTATTCCAATATTGATGGAACAATTTAAAGACATCCGATTTTAGTTCTGTGTCCTAATCAACAAAGAGTTTCTGACATGCTCACAAAGTGAAACCTGCACTCAGATCATTCTCAAGAAATTCTAACAACTACTCTTAAGGATGACCTTTTAAGATAAAGTGCGTTTTACATACTTTAATCATTTTTAAAAGATGGATGAGAAACAGCTCAATTTGGTTGACATTAAAGAAGCTAGAGTTAGTGGGTAAGGACTGGCGGGTTACTGGGAAAGCATCTGCACTATCATGAGGACCTGTCTTCAGATACTAAGCACCACATAAAAAACAAGAATACTGAATGATGACTGCTCATAAGTAAGGTAATTGGGCTTGTTGACAGGAAGACGACTGTTCCTTTGGACATTTGCTCATTTGGACAGTCAGTTTAGCCATGTCCAATGAGAGATCCTGTCTTAAAGAATGAATTGGATGATATAAGGAAAAGGAAACTGATGAGCTCCAGCCTCTTTACAAACATGCAAACCCAAGCACATACACGTGCACAAATGAGCATAAATCACATATGTGCATCAGACAAAGGTACTTTTAAGATAAAATAGTAATGAGTTAGAAGTTAATAGAAATCATACCAATAATCTCTAGATATATGCTTAGCAAATGAAGTACTAATGATTAAAATTGCATTTCTATGAACATGATGGAGTATGTGTCCTTATTACATGTTGGAGCATCTTCTGGGTATATGCCCAGGAGTGGTATAACTGGGTCCTCAGGTAGTACTATGCCTAATTTTCTGAGGAAATACCAGAATGATTTGCAGAGTGGTTGTACCAGCTTGCAATACCACCAGCAATGGAGAAGTGTTCCTTTTTCTCCACATCCCCACCAGAATCTGCTGTCCCCTGAGTTTTTCATCTTGGTATGAGGTGGAATCTCAGGGTTGTTTTAATTTGCATTTACCTGATAATTAAGGATATTATTAGAGTTATTTGACTATCTAGAGTCTAACTTCTTGAGTTCTTTGTATACATTAGATATTAGCCCTCTATTGGATGTAGGATTGGTAAAGATATTTTCCCAGTCTGTTGGTTGCTGTTTTGTTCGATTGACAGTGTCCTTTGCCTTACAAAAGCGTCACAATTTTATGAAGTCCTATTTGTCAATTCTTGATCTTAGAGTATAAGCCATTGGTGTTCTGTTCAGGAAATTTCCCCCTGTGCCGATGTGGTCAAGGCTCTTCCCCACTTTCTCCTCTATAAGCTTCAGTGTATCTGGTTTTATGTGGAGGTTCTTGATTTACTTGAACTTGAGCTTTGTATACGGAGATAAAAATGGCTTATTTTGCATTTTTCTACATGCTGACCTCCAGTTGATCTAGTACCATTTGTTAAAAATGCTTGAGGTCTGGAATACTGATTCTCCCAGAAGTTCTTTTACTGTTGAGAATAGCAATAGTGTTAAAAATTGCATGATACTGGTACAGTGATAGGCAGGTAGATCAATAGAAAAAAATTGAAGACCCAGAAATGAACCAACACACCTATGGTCACTTGATCTTTGGCAAAAAAGCTAAAATGATCCAGTGGAAAAAAGATAGCCTTTTCAACAAATGGTACTGGTTTAACTGGAGGTCAGCATGCTGAAGAATGGAAATTGATGCATTCTTATCTCCTTGTATTAAGCTCAAGTCCAAGTGGATCAAGGACCTCCATATACTAGACACACTAAAACAAATAGAAAAGAAACTGGGCAAGAGCCTTGAGCACATGGACACAGGGGAAATTTCTCTGAACAGAACACCAATAGCTTATGATCTAAGATCAAGAATTGACTAATGAGACCTCATAAAACTACAAAGGTTCTGTAAGATAAAGGACACTGTCAAAATGACAAAATGGCAACCAAAAAATTGGAAAAAGACCTTTACCAACCCTACATCCAAAGAGGGCCAATATCCAATATATACAAAAAACTCAAAAAGTTAGACTCCAGAGAGACAAATATGAAAAATGGGGTACAGAGCTAAACAAAGAATTTTCACCTGAGGAATATTGAATGGCTGAGAAGCACCTAAAAAAATAAATGTTCAACATCCTTAGTCATCAGGGAAATGCAAATCAAAACAACACTGAGATTTCATCTCACACCAGTCAGAATGGTTAAGATTAAAAACTCAGGAGAAAATAGGTGCTGGTGAGGATGTGAAGAAAGCAGAACACTCCTCCGCTGCTGGTGGGGTTGCAAGCTGGTACAAGCACTCTGGAAATCAGTCTGGTGGTTCTTCAGAAAACTGGGCATGATACTATTGGAGGACCCTGTTATACCACTCCTGGGCAGATACCCAGAAGATTCCCTGGCATGTAATAAGGAAACATGCTATGTTCATAGCAGCCCTATTTATAATAGCCAGAAGCTGGAAAGAACCCAGATGTCCCTCAAAAGAGGAATGGATACAGAAAAATGTGCTATATATACACAATGGAGTACTATTCAACCATTAAAAACAGTGTGTTCATGAAATTCTTAGGCAAATGGGTAGAACTAGAAAATATCATCCTAAGTGAGGTTACCCAATCACAAAAGAATTCACATGGTGAGCACTCACTGATAAGTGGATATTTGCTCAGAAGCTCGGAATACTCAAGACACAACTCACATATCAAATGATGCCCAAGAAGAAGGAAAGAGAGGCCCATGGTCCTACAAAGGCTCCATGCAGCAGTGTAGGGAAATACCAGGACAGGGAAGTGGGAGGGGGTTGATAGGTGAACAGGGGGAGGGGAGAGGCTTATGAAACTTTTGGTGAGGGGGGAACCAGGAAAGGGGAAATCATTTGAAATGTAAATAAAGAGTATATTACTTTTAAAAATGAAAAAAAAAATGCTGTCTTTTTTTCCCACTGTATGGTTTTAGCTCCTTTGTCAAATATCAGGTGACCATAAGTGTGTGGGTTCTGGAAAGAACCCAGATATCCTTCAATGGAGAAATGGATGCAGAAAATGTTATGTATTTACACAATGGAGTACTACTCAGCTATTAAAAACAATGAATTCATGAAATTTTTAGGCAAATGGATGGAACTATAAAGTGTCATTCTGAGTGACGTAACCCAATTACAAGGAAAACCACATGGTCTGCACTCACTGATAAGTGGATATTAGCCCAAAAGCTCATAATAAACAAGATACAATTCACAGACCACATGAAGCTCAAGAAGAAGGAAGACAAAAGTGTAGGTGCTTTAGTTTTTCTGAGAAAGAGAACAAAATACTCATAGGAACAATTATGGAGATAAAAGTATGGGGCCGAGACTGAAGGAAAGGCCATTCAGAGACTGTTATACCTGGGGATTTATTCTATAAACAATCACCAAATCCTGACTGTTGGGGACAGCAAACACTGACAGGGATGGCCTGCAGTAGGCCTGGATGGAGATATCTCAGAAGCATGGCAGCTCCTTGTAGAAAAGGATGGTGTCTGGGACCCTGAGAAGCAGGACATACATCCCTCCAGGGGACCCGCCATATGAAAAAAGGGACTCCCTGCAGGAGGCCTGGATGGAGACATCTCAGTAGCCCGCAAAAGCTGTTTGTAACAGCAGTTGTTCCCATTTCTCCTAACCTTAGCCCTGGACAATGGTTTTATAGATTTCATTTGTGCATGACTGTATTTTGTTGGCTTTGGTATGCATACTTATTCTATTATATCTGCCTATCATATTTCTTTCTCCTTCTGCTCTGGCAAATTCTGTGAAACTAGATGTTCCCTGATGTAACGATTCTTAAACAATTAAAAATTGAGGCATGGGGCACAGCACAGCACAGCATAGTCCTAATGGCCCAGGTGCATGCTGTGTGTTCTCATCTTAGAAACAATGCAATAATTGTACAATGGTAGTTCCAGATTAATGTTTGACTTGCAAAGAAAGTTTGACAAAATTATTAGAAAATGAATTAGAGCCAACATTGGGACCCCAAAGAAAGAAAAACTATTAAAGTTATGAAATAAGTTTTGTACAACATTTGAGAGTGGTTCCTGGATGAGAAAGTATAGAATATATAAAATCCTATATTAGTAAAACTAAGTCAAAACACTGGGACTCTTAGGAGAGTCATTGTGTGCAATGTGCATAAGCAGACAGCTAGGGCTACTACTGAGTTAAGGGTTGACTTGATTCTTTCTGGCCACTGCCTGGAAGCTCTGCCCATGTCACTTATCGTTAGAGCTTCACAAGAAAATGCAAGTAGCTGGCCTCAGAGCTCTGAGCTCCAAAGTATAATAAGCTAAAGTTATTGTTGAAATTATGATAAGTTTGCAATTATTATTATTTTGGCTGTAGGCCTGGGAAGCTTTGAGGAACAATTGTAATTCTTGATTCCTTGTGGGACATGGTTATTCTTTGGAATTTGACTTGACAACAGCTATACAATGTCATTTTTTTATCTGCTTTTGGAGTATCAATAAAAGATGGGGGCAAGAAGAAGGCAGGAGAGCAGAAGAGCATGTGAAGAATGAGTGAAGAGAGAATGTGAGGTGTGTATTGAGAGTGTGTGTGTGAGTGAAAGGACAGTGTATGTGGTGTGTGTGAGAGATGTGTGAAGAGTGTGTTTCTGAGTGAAAGGGGAACGCATAGAGGTGTGTACAAGTGTGAGAGTGCAAGAAAAGAAAAGTGCACAGGAGAAAAGCAGAAGGAGCAGGAGAATGCAGTGTGTGCAGCCTTAAGCTTCGAACTAATAAGCAAGAGAGAGAGAGAGAGAGAGAGAGAGAGAGAGAGAGAGAGAGAGAGAGAGAGAGAGAGCAGAGAATGAGAAGAGAAACTTTAAGCCTTGAAAAATTGCCTGTCAGCTTGTACCTAAAAGGTAAGTCTGTGGATATTTATTATGCGCCTTCCATATTTCCTGCTTCCAGTTGAGAACTCCAATCCTGTGTCAAGGCTGGGCCCTGACACCCAACACTATTGTGGATGTTAAGAAGTGCTTGCCGAAAGGAGCCTGATACGACTGTCTCCTGAGTGGCCCTGCCAGAGCCTCACAGATACAGAGACAGATGCTTCAGCCCACCATTGGACTGAGCGAGGGGTCCTCAATGGCAGAGTTGGAGGGAGGACTGGAGGAGCTGAAAGGGTTTGTAGCCCCCATGGGAAGAACGAAGATGTCAGCCAACCAGACCCCCAGGGCTCCCAGGGACTAAGCCATCAACCAAGGGGTACACATGGTTCTAGCCACATTTGTGATAGAGGAATGCCTTTAGGGCAATTGTAGGAGAAGAGGTCCTTGGTCCTATGAAGGCTTGATGAGGCCCCAGTGTGGGGAAATCAGGGCTTGGGGGGTGGGAGGTAGGTGGTAGTGGTTTGGGTGGAGGGGCATCCTTATGGAGGCAAGAGGAGGGAGGATGGGTTGGGGGTTTTCTGGGAGGGGAGGGGAAACAAGGAAAGGGATAACATTTGAAATGTAAATGAAGAGTATATTCAACAAAAATAAATAAAATTGCATTTGCACTATAACTGTGTGAAAGAGATGTTCTTGGTAAAGTTGCCTTCTTTATTAAGCAAAGTTTGTAAATTTAGAAATAGATGTTGACTTTGTGGAAGAATTGGGGAGGGGCAGGGAACAATATCCAGAGATATCTTCAATCGGGTTATAAATAATGACACAAGAATCCATCTGCCTGTGTTTTGTGATGAAGAATGTCACAATTATTTGATGAGTAGGAGGGGAAGTTTGGTGGGATGGAACAAAGCCAGGGAAGCTGGCTGCTTCAAGTTCAGTCTGAAAATGTCAAATTACATGTGTTCTCTTCCTGTAAACTATCCCTCCTTACGCACCCATGTGCTGCTGCCTGACACAAGAGAAAATCCTCAGATGCTTCCCCAGTGTGCTGCCTGCATCTTGGTAAATGGTAGCTCATGCCCAGGAGGGACGAGACAAGCCAGCCTCCAAGGAAGGCACTTACATAGACACGAGACATCTATAAACACAATGTTTTCTTTTACTAGCTTGAGTTAGATCACAGAACTATAAGAATTGAAATGGCCATGGCTTTCTTTGGATTGGAAATCATTTAAATTCTGGCTATCACCTTTATGGAGCAAACTAGGTTACTGTTACTTCCCTCAGGCAAACACATCTGTGATTTCAGCTAATCAGGCTCCGCATGTCACTGCTGTTTCACACAAAGCAAGGCTAATAACTTGCTTTGCAATGAAGGGTTATACTCTTGAGAAATAATGCATGATTCTGAGCTATCAGATAGAATGTTTGCATCTATGCCAATGAATAAATTTCATCAATTTCAGTCAATGAGTATACATGAACATTTTCTATATTTTATTTATTTCTTGAGAATTTCATATACTATATTTTGGTCATATTCTTTCCCACCCCCAACTCTTCTCAGATACTCTCACAATCCTATATCTTCCCTACCTCCCCGACTTCATGTAATCTCCCTCCACACCTCTCTCTCTAAAAATAAAATAAAATAAAATAAAATAAAATAAAATAAAATAAAATAATAAAATAAAATAAAATAAAATAAAATAAAACCAACCCAAAAGGAGTCCTTTGGTGCAGTGTCCACAGTGGAGACCCAATTTTGCAAGCACTTTTGATACATTGTGAATTCAGATCAGAACTCTGAGCTACTGGATTAATTCTACATATTTATTTTGTGAAACTAGAGATGATTTTATAATATAAAAGCACAAAGTCTTGGATACTTTTATTTCAATAGCATAAGCCAGAAATATACCTTTTCCTAACTGCTATTTTAATAAATATTAATGTAAGCAATGAAACACTACTATCAAAAAACATTTAACACAGAATGTATAACAGAGGTAGGTCAGTAGGTTAATTGACTGATTTTTTTAAAAAAAATTAATAGTCAGTAAATGGTAACAAAACCAAGTCATCAAAGAAGAAAGCACAGCATCTTAGAATATTATAAATTTAGAGTTTGAAATACTTTAAATTTTGTCTCGATAATTACAGTCTTTAGTAAATTAACTATTATTCTCAGCTAGCTATATATTTTTTAAATTATAATGGATGTTACACAATGACGAACAAAAAATTTATTAACAGCTCAATATTATAAGCAATGTCACAGGTTAATTAATCTTTAAGGTAAGAAACAGAAGTCATTTGATCTGGGTTGTTTTATTACAAACCAACCAACAAACAAACAAAAAGTGTTCCTCACAAGCCTGTAACAAAAGAATTGATAAATAAAAATGCCAATAAAATAATATAACATTGTTCTTCATGGAAATTAGTGATGCTTGACAACACATGTCATTAGTGCCAGTGAAAAACCACTGGTGAAATTATGATTGCATTTTAATGAATGAGCTAAATGCCTGGGATTGTCAACTATGCTAAAGGAATAATTATCTGAGAAAAATTAATTCTGGCATTTGGTAATTAGTAGCTGAAAAAGACGCAAACTTCACTGAAAGGATACTTTGTGTGGAATGATTTATTCCTGCAAATCAAAAGACATTGTGTATGGAAATATTTGATTATGTAACTGAAGACTTCTCTGGGTCAAGGCAATATTTCAAAAGACTTTAGAATGCTTTAGCTACACTAATAGTAACAATGATTGTTTTCAGAGATGAGAATTCCTAACCATGGCAAAAGCAGCTGGGCAATTTATAAGATAGATAGTTAAAGCTCTATGTGTGTGATAAAACACATAGTAAGTCTGGAGAATCACCTTCAAGTTTACTCTTCCTTTTTCTTCTCTGACTATTGGGTTGATAAATCTCTTTCCACATTCCTAATACAGTGCTTAAATTGCTTTCCGTAACAGTAACGAGACACACACACACATGCACACAGACACACATACACACACACACACACACACACATAGAGAGAGAGAGAGAGAGAGAGAGACAGAGAGACAGAGACAGAGACAGAGACAGAGAGAGAAGAAGGAGGAGGAAGAAATGAATGAAGAAAAAGAAAAGGGGTAGGAAGAGAAGAGGGTATCCTCATATATATTGGCTTTTATCATATAACCTTTCAAGTTAAGTAGTAATGTTAGCACATTCTGTTTCTGAGAAGTATCTGATACCTACCACAACCCCAGGGAGTTGGGGATTATACCATCGGGGTGTGGGACTATTCAAAGGTTCCTTAAAGCCTGTTTACAACTGAGCTCAAGTCTAGGCTCAGAAAAATGTATTTACAAGTTTTCACCTACAGTATCATGATAGCAAAGAAATCCACCAAAACAATTGGACTAGAGATAACTAGACATTAGAAGTCATGGTTCATGCCTATAATTCCAGCACTACAGATGCTGATAGACTATAGAATATCAGTAATACATTTTGGAAGATAACTACTGAGTTATGCTTAACACCCTCATAATTTGAGAATGCATACTGAAGTGCAAAGGAATAAATTTCTAAAACTTCAGAAACAACATGCATAGGCATTCACATAGCGGTATACTACGTAGCCAAAATTACTAAGCTACAGATATAAATTAATTCGTGAATCTATAAAAACTATAGGTAGTAGTTCTTTGTATCATGTCATCTTTTCATTAAGCTTGAGATTATTTTCTGAAGTTTTAAAATCAGAATAGTGACCATAAAGGATTTTTTAAATTTTCTATATTGTTTACATTCCAAATGCTTTCCCCTTTCCTGGCTCCCCCTCCCCATTGGTCTCATAAGCCCTCTTCCCTCTACCCAGTTCCCAATCACCCCCCTCCTGTTTCCCTGTCCTGGTATTTGCCTACAATGCTGGATCAACTCTTTTCAGAACCAGGGCCCTTTCTTTCCCTCTTCTTGGGTATCATTTGATATGCTAATTGTGTCTTGAGTAGTCAGAGCTTCTGGGCTGATTAATATCCACTTATCAGTGATTGCATTCCATATGTATTCTTTTGTGATTGGGTTACCTCACCTAGGATGATATTTTCCAGTTCCAACCATTTGCCTAAGAATTTCATGAATTCATTGTTTTTAATTGCTGAGTAGTATTCCATTGTGTAAATATACCACATTCTCTGTATCCTTTCCTCCATTGAGGGGCATCTGGGTTCTTTCCAGCTTCTGGCTATTATAAATAAGGCTGCTATGAACATAGTGGAGCATGTGTCCTTATTGCATGCCAGGGAATTCTCTGAGTATATGCCCCAGAGAGGTATAGCAGGGTCCTCCAGAAGTGTCATGTCCAGTTTTCTGAGGAACCACCAGACTGATTTCCAAAGTGGTTGTACCATCTTGCAATCCCCCCAGCAGTGGAGGAGTGTTCCTCTTTCTCCACATCCTCACCAACACCTGTTGTCTCCTGAGTTTTTAACCTTAGTCATTCTGACTGGGGTGAGGTGAAATCTTAGGGTTGTTTTGGTTTGCATTTCCCTAATGACTAATGATGTTGAACATTTCTTAAGGTGCTTCTCAGCCATCCGAAGTTCTTCAGGTGAAAATTCTTTGTTTAGCTCTGTACCCCATTTTTAATAGGGTTATTTGGTTCTCTGGGGTTTAACTTCTTGAGTTCTTTGTATATATTGGATATTAGCCCTCTGTCAGATTTAGGGTTAGTGAAGATCCTTTCCCAATCTGTTGGTTGATGTTTTGTCCTTTTGACAGTGTCCTTTGCCTTACAGAAACTTTGTAATTTTATGAGGTCCCATTTGTCAATTCTTGATCTTAGACCTCAAAACCTGCTCCCACGCTGTTATATTTTATCCTACAAGACCATACCTACATCAACAAGGCCACACCTCCTAATAGTGCCATGCCCATGGGCCAAGCCTTCAGACACTTGAGGGAATGGGGGCCATTCCTCTTCAAACCACCATAGTTTGTATGGGGGGGGGTAATCTATTACCTTATTCATAACCTGTGATATTTAGCGGTGTCTATGAGGTCTTCTTTAGCATTCTTTAGATATAACCTATTCCTGGACTTGAAGATTTTACTTGGGGCCATAAGATGCCTACTTAGGGCATGTTTCCGTCATTATGTTGCGACTCCATTTAATTATTTTATATGTGTATACATTTGAGGAAATTCCTACAGAAGTAGGTTTTCACATGAAATTTTAAGTCCTTTAGTGCCACCTGTCATTTCCTGTATTTCCCTTTACCCTGAACTCCTACATTGTCTGGCCTAGTCTGCTCCTAGTCTACTTTCCCCTTTATCTCTTTATAACAGTAAAGTATAAGGAAAGGAACATGGAATCTAGGGAATCTATACTTTGGTGTGACTCAGCAAAGCTGTAGATTTTGAATTTCCTGGCTATAACAGATAGGGACAGTATTCACATAACACGACATGTGTATACACTCGGTTGGTTCACATAAAAAACAGCTGCTGAGTGGTCAGATGATTACAAATCAACTATTTTTTTTTTTTTTTACTAACTTTAAGTTAGCTACTTCCATCATTTTTTGATTCAGATAAAAATAAGGACCATTTTCCTTAGAAATAATTGTCAGTTAAGAATTTGTTGATTTAAAGACAATCACTAAGAATTTCTCACAGAAATTTGTGTCTCTTGGGGGGGGGGGAATCACAATTCTTTAGAGTTTTCAAAAGATTTCATTTCAGTGGTTATGAGAGCATCAGTCTGAAAAGCCAACTCAGAGGTAAAGATCCCAGAACAGGGAACAAAGCATCTTCTGGATGCCCCAGCCAGTGGGAGATGGGTGTGGGGGCAGCTTCCTTAACATTCTGCTCTTCCAATCTTCCCCAATCTTGTCAAGGCCAAGACCAAAGAAAGCAAGCCATTCAGCTTTGAGCAGCAAGCAGAGGACTTGGCAAGGCAACAAAGGAGGGAGGCAAGAAGGCAGGAAAACCGCATGTTTTTCCTGGATAAGGCCCTGCTTTCCCAAGGACTAGTGTCCTGTTGACCTGCTGATGCTTCGAAGTGGGGTTGGGTTTCAAACCTTCTTTTATAACATTTTTCAAACCCAAGTTTTCAGTGGTGGAGAGAGGTGAGTGTGGACAAAGAAAACAGGCTTATTTCTCCATCAGTCAAGTTTGGAGGTTGTCTGCTCATCTTATTCTTTGGACAATGGTGGTTTACTTGTGAACCAAACATAGTTATGATGAGTCTTGGGCATCCTGAGTGTGAAATTATATATCTGTAATGCTTATTTATTAGCTACCACTCACTGAGTACTTTATTTTGGGCTAATCAGCAGTGACAGTGTAGAAAGCCAAGTAACTAGAATTTAAACAGGATGCTATAGGCTGTTACATAGAAATTATTTGGTGTTTTCTGAATGTTGAAATATTTGGGAACAATAAGATAAAACCTGACATAGACAACAATATGAAGCAGGTTTTAAAGGCACATTTTTTTGGTGTATTAGTCAAAATGTTTCCAGGGCTAACTGAGCAGGGAAGACTAACTGAGCAGGGAAGATGTATCATTAGTGTGGCAGAAGTATCCCATAGGCTTGGGAACTCGGTGGAATAAAAGGGGAAAGAGGGAAATTATACCGTGGGGGATCAGATTATAACCTTAATACCTAGGAAGCTGGTGGAAAATGGCAGCTATAGTTTGAGGGCAATTTAGGCTACAAAATATGACCAAATCCCCAAAACAATAATAATATTTAAATAATAGCAAGTTCCAAAAATGGAAATGTAAAAGGAAAGATGCTTGACTTCATGCCTTTCTAGAACTAAAGAACAACTTCTTTTATATGTTCCTATCCTATGACATTTTACCCAAGAGTATGAAGCTAAATGACCATAGACTGAGCCCCTCCCCCCTCAAAAAACTGTGAAGCAACATAAATCTTTCCTCATTTAAATTGTGTAAAATATTTATGTCACTGCAGTTTAATGCTAACTCATATACATGCTAAATGATGTGACGGAGATATAAACAACATAAAGAGAGGTAAATTTTGTGCTATTTCAGTATCAGATATAATTTGACAGATGAATTTAAATGCCATTGTTATCAAAACAAGCAAAATTAAACACAGCCAAAAGAGTTGCCATAAGGAAAGTATCATTGCTGAAAAATAGGAGATAGATTTGAGAATAGCAAAATGTTTACTTTAAATAAAATGCTCTTTATTTGAAAGAAAAATTAGAAATCACTTTATAGAATATTTTCAATGTTAGCATCAGACATTTTAATGGCTCTTTTGTGTTTCTTCTAAAAGAAATACTATTTAGGTCAGGCTGGCCTTGAACTTTTTATCTTCCTAGTAGCCCTTCTAAATGCTAGAGTTTCAGACCAGCATTCAGTTATGTCTTGAATTAAGAAGAGTGAAGATATTAATGGCTTTGAGTAACACTCAGAGACATAAATAAAGCTATGCTTCAGAATATACACTGCATAGTACATCAGCATAAGTAGTTACTTAGTTTCAGTTTAAAATAAAATTGAAAATAATGAAACATTTGGCTCCTTAGCTGCATTAGTCTCATTTCAAATTTTCTTTTGGGCTCACAAAGCTTGTAGCATTGTCCTGGCCACAAAAAGAATGTGGGTGGCTCATGAGAGTTAGGAAATAAAAATGAGGCAGTCTCAGACTATTACTGGCATTGACAGGATTCTCAAGACCCCTGCCTAAAATTATGGAAGCAGAAAGCAACTTTTGGGAGAGGAGATGCTCCCACAAGCTGAGCTGCCAGCAATGAGTTCCAGAGACCCAGATTCCGGGTCTTGTCACCCTAGTGGGGCAAGGTTTTGCAAGGTGCAGCTGCCTATGATGTGTGAATGCCCCTGTAAGTTATCACTGACCCACACTGATGTAATGCAGCTCCATTAAACTCAGTGATTCTTCAGGCTGGAATGTCTTAGGATCCTTATTTTGGTTTGGTTTCAATTCTTTATTGGCAGTAAGTAGAATATAATTTAGTTCATAGAATTCACATTTTTACCCTGCATCCTTCAGAGTTTCTACAGATATGCATGATAAGAATATGTATTATGTGCTAGGATTACCATCAAGAAATTAGATTTTGATTTATTAAAAGAACACTTGGGGAACTCATTAAAAAAATGACATAACCCAAGACATTATGGCAGGTAGAACCTGGAAATGGACTCCCCGAATCTTCTCATGTGGTAATTATTGTTTCAAATATCTGGCTTCCATTTTGGTTTGCATTTCAGGGACCAAACACTTCTGTTCTCTAAGGTTTGGCTATATACAGAAAATTATTAAGAATTTCTATTTCTGAGTCTCTGAGAAGATGACAAAGTGGGCAAAACCACTTATTCTATAAGCACTGGGGCCTGAATTTTTATCTACAGCACCCTTACAGAATGCTAGGTATGGAAATACACATACCTGTAATCCACACACTATGAGGTGTAGGGACAGGAGGATGGCTGGAACCTGTTAGATGCCAGGATAGTTGAAGGTTAAGTGAGAGATCTTTTCCCACAGAAATCAGGTGAAGAATGACAAATAAACAACCTACACTTTCCTTTGGGCTCTGCATACAAAGATGAGAGTGCTAACATATACACGCACATACAGCATGAAAACACACACACACGTGTATATAGGTATGTATGTATGTATGTACATATGTATGTATCTCATATTTCCTTTATCTGCACATTCACTGATGATCACAATAGCTTCTATGACTTGGTTATAATGACAGTGTTGTAATTAATAAAAACTTCACATTTTAGTTTGATAGGAAAATTTTTATTTTCTCTATATATTTATCTAGGTAATGTGATTGATGCTTGCAGATATTTGAAGACTAACTATATTATTTCATTCAACTTAGCAGTTTCCAGTATCTGAGGATTATGTTTTCACATCACTCTCATCAATTTTCGCATCCTTTTGTATTTTTATTTTTCAAGATTGGATCTTACGTAGCCCAGGCTGAGTTAAACCTCTCTATGTAGCTGAGTTTGACCTTGAACCCTTGATCTTTTTGCCTCAGCCTCTCATGTGTTGTGGTCACAGACATGGTATTACTACACCCAGTCTTCTTTCTTTCTTTCTTTCTTTCTTTCTTTCTTTCTTTCTTTCTTTCTTTCTTTCTTTCTTTCTTTCTTTCTCTCTTTCTTTCATTCTTTCTTTCTTTCTTTCTTTCTTTTAAAATAATATCAATTCTGAGATCATACTGTATCTCCTTGTGACTCTAGTTTTCATTTTTCTGATATGACTGACATGAAATTGCTTTTCTCGAGACACACTATAGCTCATGTCTTCGAGCCTGTCACTCCCATAGACTGGATGCTCTTTCATATTAAGGCCAGTATCATCTTTACCTTTGTGTCCCCAGAACTTATTCCAGTTTGAGTGTGCAGTGGAAGAGAACCATCAATAAAATATATCAGTAATATGTGAGTCTGGAGATTATTTGGAAAGTCTTCTCATTTCTACTCTTTCCAATCTCCCCTTTGACCTTTGATCTACACAAGAAACTCAGGCACTATTTTTAATTTTTTCCCTAGCAGTGTAGCAGGCCATGCAAAATTATACAGTACAGAAAGAGCCTCTTTAGAATCCCCATTTTCATTCCCTAAACAATCGTTTAGCATGTTCTGTTCCCTTTACTATTTTAGTCATTGAACTGAAACTTTACCCCATGTGAAAATTTCTAGTCTATCAAAATTTCCACAAAGTGAGCCTTAGAATGTTTGGGAGAGTTCTGGGTGACTCGGAATCTGGCTCCATCTGTCGGGGTGGAAACAGTTGCCTTCTCCTTTTTTATACATTTCCTTTCCTCTTGTCTGTGCAAGATCCAATGGAACAGTCAGGATTCATGAACTAATGCTACCATGCCTGTTCAGTTTATGAGGAGCAAGAAGATATTTATAAAGTTGCATGGAGCAGTTTAAAATATGAAAATATAATTTCTGTGGCACTAAATCCTACACAACCAAAAGTAAACAAAGAATAATTTTCATTTATATTTTTACATAATTTTCAAATAAACAAAGATAAATTTTCACTTAATACATTTAAATCAAAATGAAGTGTTAATGACTAATAATGCAGTTGCACTGTGTGGGAATCTCTAATTGGCAAAGGGTTAATGACATTGTAGATTCTGTCATCATCCAAAGAACAGTGAGTCAGACAGAAAGGGACAATACTGTCTTTTGTTTTAGGCAGTGACATCTCATCACACCCCCAAGGAAAAAAAACCTCCCTTGAAAACAACCATACTTCTGAAGATATATCAGTGCTTAGGTGCAAAAGCCGCAAGAAAGAACTAGGTCTTTCTGATCCACTTTAAACTTCGTATCCATTTCTTATTGTTTATGTTATGATAAAGAAGTTTGCTATACCCATTTGTTTTTCCTGGCCTGACTTTTGTGGGATGGTCACACAATGTCTACCCTCCAAAAATGTGTTTTCTGTACTCCCACTGGGTGATACAAAGTACTCATAATATAGGGTTCTTTTTCATTAATGAGTAACTTTAAAAGAAATCATGAAAACATCAACTTGATCAAACAGTTACTTTGCATTTTTGTACCATTGTTTTAAAGCTGCTCCTTCTCTCCTTAGAGAGGGTGCCTTTCACTGTTGTTGCTTTGCAGTTCATAGAGGGTAACATTTTTGTCTTCTATGTTAGTGGTCCTTATCATGAGCTATGGAATCATATGTGCACCAAAGTGATCAAAGGACCTCTTTTAAAAGAATAATGGCTTTGGGATTCATCAGTAAACGCATTTAGAATGAGTGTATGCTTTATGGAAATAGTTGCATGCATGGAAAACTTTATAAGGTATAAAAGAATTTTAAATAGACATAAAGACTGACATCAACATGGCAGCTACATCCTAGAACATGTATGTAGCATGCAAAGGTCATAGGGTCCATTTCTAGAACCACATTATAAGTCAAATTCTTTAGGAACTCTTAATGAGATGCAATCATTACAAGTATATATATGTAGCCAACATAAATATGATGACAACATTACATTATTTAATAAATTCTATTATTTATTATTATCATTCATTTATAATTTTTAACATTATCTTAATATTGAGTACATAAAATAAATTAAGTATATTATTTTTAAATTAAGTATTAAGTACAGAACATAGCATTCATGACAATTCTGTGGAAGTGAGAACACAATATATCTATCTCGATTTTTTAGAAGTCTACAATACAGTGTGATTAAATGTGGTCACTCTTCTGAAAAGGTTAGTAAGGAGTTATCACATTTAGGTCACTGTCACCCCATTTTCCACGCACCAGCCCCTTGGCAGTTTTTACCTGACTGCTTCTGAGTTAGACTTTTTCACATTTCACATGTGAGGTGATGCAGTCTTTCTCCCTCACGTAACTTTCACATTTGGTATAATGTACTCAGGATTTATCTACACTGCTATAGATCACAAGACTTACTCATCTGTGGACTGCAGAGAATATTAAATGTGTACTTAATTAACTACACTTTAGTTATTTATTCATCATTCTCCTCTTTATTACTCAGGGGTCCCAGTTAGTTGAGACTGCTGGTCTTCCTATGGGGCCGCATTTTTCCTCAGTTTCTTCCAGCCTTTCTCTAATTCAATCACAGGGATTCCGGACTTCAGTCCAATTGTTGGGTGTAATATTCATCTGTCTCAGTCAGCTGCTTGTTGGGCCTCTCACAGGAAAGTCGTTCTAGGCTCCTGTCTATAATCATACCATGGTATAAGTAATAGCACCAGGCCTTGGAGACTCCCCTTGAGATGGATCCCAAGTTGGGCTGGTCACTGGGCTGCCTTTCCCTCAGTTTCTTCTCCATTTTTGTCCCTGCAGTTCTTTTAATCAGGAACAATTCTGGATCAGAATTTTTGACTGTGGGATGGCAACCCCAATCCCTCCACTTGATGCCCAGTCTTTCTACTGGAGGTGAACCCTAAAAGTTCCCTCACTCCACTGTTGGGCATGTCATCTAAGGTCACTCTGAGTCCTGAGAGTCTCTCACCTCCCCGGTCTCCTGTACTTTCTAGAGGGCCGCCTCCTTCCCAATCCCCAAGGTTGCATTTTTCCATTCATTCTGCTGGCCCTCAGGGTTTTTCTCCTGTCTCCTTTTCCCGATACCTGATCATGCTCTCCTTTTCCCCTGCCCTTCCTCTCTCCCACTCAGATTCTGCCCTCTTTCTGCCTTCTGTGATTGTTTTCTTCTCCTTCCCAAGTGGGATTGAAGCATCATCACTTGGGCCCTTTAGCTTGTTAATCTTCTTGAGTTCTGTAGATTGTATCCTAGGTATTTCGTACTGGTATTCTGGTTAATATCCACTTATTAGTGAGTACATACCATCAATGCCCTCTTAAATTACCTCACTCAGGATTATATTTTCTAGTTCCATACACTTGCCTGCAAAATTCATGATGCCCTAGTTCTTAATAGCTGAATAGCATTTCATTGTGTAAATGAACCACATTTTCTGTATCTATTCTTCTGTTGTGGGACATCTGGGTTGTTTTAATCCTCATGCTAATTTATACATTGTCATTCTTTTCCAATCAAGTAAGAATTACTTCTTCTCATAGCCAAATATATTTTTACTTATAAATTTTAAATTTTAATTACAACCTAATTATTTCTATTCTACCCTTCTCTTCCTCCCTACAATCCCTACTGTGTCCTTTACATCTAACCCCCCTTACTTACTCCCACTCCCTCTCAAATTGATGACTCCATTCAAAATTTTTATTGTTTTATATAAATATATATTAAATATATAAGTTATAACCAGCTGAGTCCATCTGGTTTTGCTTGTGTGTGTATGATCCCATGGCTCACCAGATCACATTGGATAACCAATTAAGGAGCTCATCCCTGGGAGAAATTAATTCTTTCTTTCTCAGCAGCAATTGTTTGTCTGTAATTTGTTGTCTAGGGGTGGGACCATATAAAATCTAACCCATCTGCATTAGCATGTCTGATGTTGTCATTGTTCGGGTAATATTTGACAGCAATATGTTATGGCAGCACATGAGGTATCATGTGCATAGCTTACCTGCATTTCTAGAAGATATAACCCTGCAGCTATCTCCTTTGTCCTCTTGTTCTCACAATCTGCCCAACTCCTCTTCTGCAGTGGTCCCAGAGCCTAAGGTACAAAAAAAAATGTGTCATAGATGTATTTGTTATTCCTAGTCTCCTCACAGTCAGTTGATCTCTGCATTGCAATACCAGCTGTGGCTTTTGTAATGGTCTCCATTTACCGCCAACAGAAGCTTCATCAGTGCTGGGTAAGCTATACTTACCTGTGGGTATAAGTGAAGGTAGAGTAGTGATACTTGTATCTGGGCAGAAACCAACAGCAGTCTAATTGGTTTCTACCCAACAGGAGGCAAATCATGCTTGTCAACTGTCCAGGACCAGTGTTGGCATGGACTGTGGAGGAGAATCTATTATCATTACAATTCCCAACTGGATTCTGTTTCATATTATAAAGACTGCTAAAGCAGATTTAGGACTACATTTCTCAAAGTAATGTTGGCATCATTTCTTTTGGATTAATACCTGGAAAAGATACTACTGGCTTATGGGGTAGAAATATATATTTTAATGACCAAATAAGTTGTTTGTTTGATATAGATAGATAGATAGATAGATAGATAGATAGATAGGCAGCCAGACAGACAGAGACAGACAGACGGACAGGCAGACAGACAGACAGACAGACAGACAGATAGATAGATAGATAGACAGATGGATAGATAGATAGATGAATGGTAATACAGGGCCTTTGATTATTCCCAGGCTTCCATTGAACTCTTTTGGCTCAAGAGATTCTTCTACTACAGCTTCTCAAGAAGCTAGAACCACAGGGCTGTGCCATTATGACTAAGTGCTGGTCATACTCTTTGTGTTTCAGGAGTCTCCTATATAGAATCTGTGTATCATGTGCACTCCCCATCAGGGTACTTTAGCTTCTCTTTATTCCAGCTCTCACCAATATTTCTTAATAACAGCAGTCTTAGATTTTTTTCTGCTGCTGTTAGAAAACTAGTTGAAGAAAACAATTTAGGAGACAATAGGGTTTTTCTCAGCTCACAGTCCATGGAATTACTGCAGTAGGAAGTCAAGGCAGCTAGTCATACTGTATCCTTAGCAAAGGAGCAGAGAACAACGAATAAATGCATGCATTCTCCTCAACTTCTTTACTTAAGGATAGCTCAAGGCCCATCCAAGGAATGCTGCCATCCATAGTGGGTAGGTCTTCTCACTTCAAGAAAGGTAACCAAGAAAATCCCTCATAGACATGGCAAAACACTGCTACTTGTCAAACTGACAACACATTATCTTAACAGGCAACCCAGGCACAAAGTGATACATTTTGTTTATTCATACCTTACCAGATGTAGAATGGGAAAATCTTATTTCTGTTTAATTTGTGGTGCAGAAGCATACCAGTTGTGAAAATCTAATTTTTTTCTTTAGTTGCTTATGCTTCTGCTGCCATAAAAACAAGAGGGAAAAATGCCAACACAAAAGCCAAGAGGCTTGATGCCCATAGTTGTTTCAAAGCCACTTCATGGTTTCTGGTCTGACTTTTAAATCTTTAATCCACTTTGAGTTGTTATTGATATGCTATAAATTAAGGGCCTAGATTTATTCTTGTGTATGTGTATATCTAAAACTCCAATCTTGTTTATTGAATAAATACCTTTCCAGTTATCATCACAGCAGGCTCACTCAGGAGTTTCACTGACAGGATACTGTGGCCTATTTTGATTTCATGGGCACAACCAGTCACAGATTTAAATAACTGGCCTTGGAACATATGTGTATTTATTATGAAATGAATAAGTCATTAAACAAAGGTGTCGACTCCCACTGGATACACATAAAGACAGTGTAGACATTCCTTAGTCATCGAAACATGATTTTTCTGATGCCATTATATTAGAACAATGTAAGTGTAGCAGTTTCCATGCTTTGTGCATCTGCTTCTTGTTTCAGTGTGTGTGTGTGTGTGTGTGTGTGTGTGTGTGTGTGTAAATATGTGGGCACGTATGAGTTTGCAGGTGTACATAGAGGCTGGAGACAACCACAGGTATAATATTTAGAAAACATCATCCACCTCCTTTGACATAGTTTGCCTTACTGGCATCTAGGGATAACAAACTAGACTGGACTGGTCGAACAGTGAGAATCAGGGATGTCTTATCTTGTAACTGCATCTCCAGCAGTAGGATTACACAGGGCTCCAACATTTCTAAATTTTTTGAAACATATTTTGGGGGTAGAACTCAGGTCCTAAGGCAAGAACTTACCAACCTCACTATTCTAACTCTCCTAGCCCTGACTCTAACTTCCCTTGCTATTTTGCAATGCCAGAATCAAATCTCAGAGCCATGAACATTCTTGGCAAGCGGTCTACCACTAAACTACATCTTGGTCCTCTTAACTTTTAACTTTATATGAAGTAAAATACACATACAACAAAGTGAAAAAAAATCACAATTATACTATCCAAAGACTTTCATCAACTGTTCTTATATGTAAAATCAGCATCCATGTTAAGAATTAATGGTTTATCACTACCTCATAATCCAATAATCACCCTCCATATTTCTTTCTGCTACTCTTGCTTGGCAAAGATAATGTGACTACTGATATTTCTAACAGCATCGCTTTGATTTAACTGTTTCTATTGCTTTATATTCTTGTACATATATTTTCTACAGCCTAGCATTTTTGAAAGGGAGCCCTTCATTCACATTTCTAGGTTTCATCTATGTTGCTGTGAATCTTTATTCTCACTCTTATTTAGTGTTTACTCTACTGTTACACCATAATAATGGCAGAATATTATACAGTATTTTTTCATATGCCCACACTATTTCTTCTCTCTGCCTCTTATTTTTCTACCCCTGGATACATACCTCTCCCAACATTATATCCTCCTGCTCCTTTTATTAATATCTCACTGGATCTACTGAATCCAGTTAGTGCTAACCATACATGTATGTGGCCAATGGGTGTGGAGCCATCTGTTAGATTATGAGCAATTTTACTAGTGGTTACCCACCCAAGGAAAAATGACTCAAGTTCCCCAAGTAATTCATTTACTTTCAAAGATCCTCTACAAGAGTGAGACCTTGTGTTTGGAATGAATGTTTTACTAACTAAACTTGGACTCTTTGGGTCAAAATGTATACATATATTCAGCTATATACAAAATCAATCCAAGAAATCTTCGAAGTGCTAAGAATAGTTTGTAGAAAGTGTATTTACTTTGGCAAACATTTACTGGTTATCTTCTAGGTAGCATGTCCTTGTCTCATGAAAGAATGTGGAATACTCGCTGAAGAACAAAGAATTAACGAAGTTCTCTCTAAAGCCTGCGTGGCTGGGATGTGAGTGTATACATGAGGTGAAAGGTCAGGTTAAGCCAGTTTAGGAGGAAACAGAATGTGATGCAGAAAGTTCGCTAGTTATTGCAAAAGCTAATAGAGATTTTCAAACAAATGGAAATGAGATAATAAAATGTTAGTTATGAAAAGGTGCCCAGTAATGGTGGAGACAGAGGGCCAAAGGTGAAGTATCCAAAGGAAAAAAGAATATTGTGGAAATCAAATATGTAAATTTTAATATTTTATGTTTCATATACTATACCATAAAGTGTCTAATAAAAATTAACCTCTGAAATATTTTAATATCAAAAAAATGACCCAAATGCAAAGCACATGTCATTCTCTTCTCCCAAATCGGTCTTCTAACTGAAAGCTGTTGCTTTATAATGTGACCCTGATTGCTTTAAATATCATCAGAGAAATCAAAATAATTTCTTAGACCAATAGCTGATTTTGCACAGTTTCATCTTAGTTCTTTCACCTAACATTGAGATATAAAATTGAGAGGCAGGAGGAAGGGAGAGAACATCTTGAAATGAACTGAGAAGATCAATGTGTAATGCTTCAAAGCTTAATTTCTAGAAGTGAGTACTGCTCATTATCCTGGTCTATAACCTTCACATTAGTAGTACCATGCTACAAGGCTTATACTCCATAGAAGCAAGGAAAATATAAACCTTTCCTACTCTAAAGGATTATTTGATGC
Organism: Apodemus sylvaticus; assembly: GCF_947179515.1. NCBI lineage: Eukaryota > Metazoa > Chordata > Mammalia > Rodentia > Muridae > Apodemus > Apodemus sylvaticus. The sequence goes on from NC_067473.1 coordinate 49,262,933, forward strand.
AGGGTACAAACACACACTGGTGATAGGCAGAATACGCACCATTTCCCTTGACCATACTCGAGCCATCTTACCAATTCATATTTCTTCAGGTAGCACTAAGGTTTTAAGCTGATTAAGAGATTTCCCACAGGCCAGTTTTCCGGAGACTTATGGAGTCTGACTGTGGTAACAATGGACAAAAGAATAACATTATGAGCTTCACAGATCTCAGCGAAGACACTATTTTGAAAAGATCTTTAAGTTTTGCTCTGAGTCCATTAATACATCCTGTATCCTGATTCCACTATTAGATTCACCTCAATGTGTTCCTTCCCTCCAAAATAAATACTTGGGTTGTAGCTACGTCGGCTATAGTGGAAAATAACAGTTGAAGTTATTACAATAATTTACACTTTTCAAACTCTCTGGACATTTATTATGCATTTGTAAAAGGCAGTCCCCAATGCATGCAGGAGAAAACTAAAGCCCCAAGGCTGACTCATCCCATTCATAGATAGGACAGGAAGAACTTTTGCTTCCAAATGCTGTGTTCTTTCCAGAGTGCCTCTTCTTATTTTCTCCCTTAGTCATGTCTCTGTTTTTTGAGCACCAAGTTTGATTTTAGAACCAAGCTAAATATCAAAATTATTATAAGTTTTGATGGTTTGGAATCCTATTTTATAACTCCAGTCAGTTCTTAAAAACAAGCAAACCAGTACTAACTCTATCAGCTCGCATTTGCAGTGCTGTAGGCTGTAAATGGCATTAATATTTCACAGTCTCCAATCTCAGTGTCAAATACAGTTATGTGCATGTTATGCCTTTTTTACTTCAACCCCAAGTCACTTTTATTAGTACAATTTAAGAGATCTAAAACACTGCTATTTATATAGAGGACAACATTTTGCTGACGCTATATTATCTAGACTTATTATACAAGGATATGAAGGCCAAATGATAGGAGCCACTTGCAAACTCAATGAAAATATCTCTAAGTTCTTTCTGGGGTCCTTACATGTTTGTTTATTTGTTTGTTTTATACTCTTATGGCCCTTAAGATTTTCAGTTGTATTCTGCGTTCTTTGGCACTACTTAACGTAGGTTTTGCTGTATATTTCATAGGAAAGTCTAATGCTTTTCAAGTTAAATAGTCTAATGCTATTTATAAGGCAAAGGCATACCTACACAACATATTAACTTCAAATATATTATCACGTTTAATAGTACAACCATGTTCTCTAATATCTAAGGAAAATGGATTTAAATTGTGAAAATAGAATTGAAACTCTACTTTCATAGACTCGTAATTACTGGTATTCTAACATTGTAACCTGCTTCTCTGTGTAATCTGTATGTAATAAACTTTTTGGTGTTGCTGGGCACTTATGGAGGTTTCCAAGTGAAACCTGATAGCAAATACTTTCCCACAGAGTTACAGTTGTACGACAAATTCTCTGGCTTCTGATGTTGATAGTTTTGCTGGAGTTGGAGAGCTTTGACTCCATTCTCTTTCTGTTCAGCTTCTCTCTTTGCTTGCTAGTTCTCTGACGATACAAGTAGGTCTCATACAGGAACGTTTCATTATCTTTGGAGTTCACAGACTTGTCAGGCTGGCTGAGATTGGAGTACTGTTGTTTTGTGTGGGAAATAAAAACAGATCTCAAAAATGGCCCCCAAAGCATAAAGCCATGTAAAATCTCCTCCTATGAGACTAATAACTTCCTATGAGCAAGGAGAATAAGATAAGGAAGCAATTCTCTTGACAATGTTACACAACGAAAGCAAAGAGATTTTATAGACGTAATTAAGATCCTCAAACAAGAGTTCTTAGGCTCATCAAAAGGAAAAGTACCTTGGCTGGATCTGATTTACTCAAGTGCATCTTCCAACACACCCCACAAAGTCAAAAACTTATTCTTTTCTGAACATGAAAAAAGCAAGGTACTGTGAAACGAAACAAATTCTGACAATAGCCATATGAACATAAAGGATATCTCCAAGCCTTAAGTAGATTCCAAGTTTTTATTAATAATAAAAACTTGTAAGATCATATTTTTGACCCACAGATATTAGGGACAATTTTAAGCTATTTTACTTACTATCCCCTCCATTCTAAAATGTGTATAGAAGCAGGAAAGAACCATAGCCTTTTCTGATTCTAAATTATTACAGAACAGCATGGAAATCGCTCAAAAATAAATACACAGACCGATAGAAAAAGAGGTTAGTCTCTGGTAGCTCCCAGGAGTCAGATTAGGAGTGGGCTTCCTATATAGGGACATGTCATCATGTCTTTCAACTCCTTCAATCTTTCCCCTAACTCATCCATAATGGTCCCTGACCTCAGTCCAATGCTTTGTGGTAAGTCTCTGCATTTGTCTCTGTCAACTGTTGATAGAGCCTTTCAGAGGACAGCTATGCTAAGCTCCTGTTGGCAAGCACAACTGAACATTTACTAACTGGTCTGAAGTCCCTGGCACATATGTGGCAGAGGACTGTCTTGTCTGATGTCAGCAAAGAGGATGTGCCTAATACTGTAGAGAACTGATACACTGAGGAGCGGTGATGCCTGGGGCGGGGCACCCTCTCAAGGGGAAAGGGAAGAGGGAGTGGGAAGCAGAAGTCTTTAAAGGGTACATGGGAAAGGAGAACATTAGGGATGTAAATAAAGTAAATTAATAATTAATTAAAAATAATAAAATAAAATGAAATGCATACAGGTATAGCCACCTAATTCCCAAAGAAGGTGTCAAAAACATACAGTGAAGAAAAAAACAGCTTCTTCAACAAGGATGAGGAAAACCAGTATATTCACATAAAGAGATAGAAGCTGGCTCCCTATGTACTATCCTATATATATAAAGATATTAAAAATAGATCAAAGACTTCCTTAGAAGATTCTAAATTTTTAAACAACTAAAGGAAAGCAGAGACAACCCTTAACGATAGAGAAATTGGCAAAACCTCTCTGAAAATTACTCCATACCTCAGGAAATAGCCATATGAGGTGCAGAGCTACTGCACGGCAAAGAAATTCTGAGTGACAAAACCCTAAATAATGGAGAGAACCTTGTCAAGTTATTCATCTACTAGGGGAATAAGTCCCAGACTCTATGAGGAACTCAAAATAATCAGCCATCATTTCTTTTTACTTCATAACAACCATACCTTTGTAAAACTGGTTGTGAGTGCCTGCATAGGGATCAGAATCAGTGAAGATCAGTGTAATCTGTCAGAAAATAAAACAAAGTGAACACATTAGAGAAACAAAACTGATCATCCAATCTTCAAAACGTTTTGTGAACATTATAACAAGACAGTAAAAACTAGGGTGGCTGGGAAACTCAATTGTTTGTGTCTTTTACTGACTATGGCATGCACACAAATTCAAGGATGTAGATCATTCTGGTTTTCTCTCCATTATGATGACATAGTACCAATTTGTAAGAAATGGAGCTTCAACAATATAACCAGGGCACTTGATGCCATATTAACTAATTATAATTGATTATATTGTTTTAATTTATATGAACTAGTTTTTACCAGTGTGTAATCCCAGTCAAGCTGGGAACCAGGTTTAATTTCTTGAGAAAGGAATGCAGGAATACAAATTCTACAGCAAATAAGAAAACTTAGTCTCTAAGAACCATATAAAAGTGAGTTAACTCAAAAGGACTGATTTTTATGTGAACATGCATTCTGTGAGATCTGTTTGGAAGCCTGAGCCTTCTTTTCGTTGTTTTAATCATGTCTTAGGGCTACAAGATTTGAACTTCAGCTTTAAGTAACAACACATTTTGTGACTGTACATCACTGTATGTCCCCAAAAATGTGGTTAAAATGTCATGATTTTTATGAGTATACTGGGTAATTTTTGGTAACTCTAAGGTCTGACAATTGATAACAAATAAAATTTATGATATACATTGTGCTCAAATATGAACTTGCATAAAATTCTGGAATATTTTCCATCTGAAATAATATATTTAATCATGATTGGGTATGGGAGGAATAATTATAAATTCTTCTAACTTTCTTTTACTGTCTCAAAACAATATTAAAAAATCTTCAATTGTATTGATTTTATTATCATAACTTTCTGATTGGAATGGGCTATGGTTGTTCTGTAAGCTTGCATAATGTTCAAAACTGTAACTAATGTCTCTCAGGCACTCCAAGTTTACAGTGCCATGCAATTATCAATGAAGCATCTTTTTCTTTGTTCTTTGAAGAATACTGTGGTTGTTCTGTCCTACTTTTTCTAAATTGGATATTATTAAAGATAAAAATGTCTCCAAAAATGAACATGCTCAGAGTGCTTCTAACAAGAGATTTTGAAATACTTGACCTGTCAGAGAAAAAAGGATTTCAAAAGGCAGCCTTTAGGTTCATCCAATTCCCACATATCTTGGTTGCCATTGGAATTCAGTGCCCAAATCTTAGAACTAAATGCAAAAACAATTGTACATATGAGATGAGGGAATTCTTTCTGCTGATTTGAAAACCATTACCTTCTTTTAGCATTTCATTTTCTCATTAAAAGTGTTAATTGTAAAGACAGGATCTCTAACAATCACTTCCTACTCCCTTCTTAAGTTGAGGAACTCTTTAATAGTGTGTATGCATATAAAGCACAGCATCATTTTCATCATTTACCTGTATTATTACTTGTCAAGCTATCCTTATTAGAATAGAAATTCTGCAAAATCAGATTTTTCTTTTGCCTTTGACAGATCTGTGCACTCTGTGTAGAAGAGAGGAGATAAATAGCACATAAATATTTTGTATGAGTTTGGTAAATGTGTAAATGATAGGACATGTTCACTGATAGAAAAAATTCCAATAATATTAGTTGTTCAAATATACCTCTAAAGTACAAGCACATTCAAACATTACTGTAGTGGACTATGTTTTCACTAGAAAAGCATATTTTGAAGGATAAAGAAAATGCTTATATTCATAGAAAAATATTGGTACTCAACAACAGGCCTCCCCCCTTGAAATGTTCATCAACTTTAGGGAGAAATTCATGTTGAAATGTTCTATTATTTGGTAATCACCTGAAAAATACCCAATATCAGATATATTGGCCTGGATCAAGTGTATAGCAGTAAAGAAAGATGGGAACAAAATCATAGTACCTTATATCATGAGCAACATCATGACATCATCTTCATTGAAATTTAACTACCAAACTACTATCTTTAAAAATGATTTACATTAATTTAATAGAACCTATAAAGATGAACATAGTAGAAATAGAATGTCATCCAACTTTCAACTATCATTTCATATCAGATAACAGAGCAGTGAGTAAAATTAAAACCTAAATTTTAGCAAATTACTGCTTGGGTAACTTTTTCTCCCCAAAGAGTAAGTTTATATTATGTAGTTTTGGTCAATTGTCTTTTCCACTTATGTAACTGGAAGTTTAGAGGGAGCATAAAGGAGGGAATGAAGGCTGAGCATATTGGTTCCTAAACAACCAGGAAGCACTATACTTGTCTAACCTGATGTTTATCTTTTCCTGGTTTTCCTCACCATAAGCTCAACACTAAATGCTACATTAAAGTCAATATTTTAATACCTCCCCCGGTGTAAGGAAATAGAGACGTTGGTTGATTTAGGATAGGTTACAACTTGAATTACAGTTCTGTTTCTAATAGCTATATATATATATGTTTGAAAATTGAGTCTCAGGTTTTACCTTTTGTAAACCCTTAGAATATCACTGGCTAGATGGAGTTTGTGACAGAGCTTGCAGAACAGTAAAGGACACATCGCATCCACTGGATCCCATTTACTACTACAATTCTCAGCGTTAACTCTTAGAATAACTGCCTAGGTGGAGTTTGCGTGTGGGGGGGGATGGAGCTGGCAGAATAATGAAGGACACCTGGGCATCTCCTCCCTAGTCACTAGATTCCATTTACAAGTATAATCCTCACAGTTCTGGTGCTCTTTGTTAATGTGCTTTATTTTCTCTATAGCATATCCATTCCTAGAATGTAAAGAGAGAGGAGAGAGAGGGAGGGAGAGAGAGCACTTAATGTATGGGTGTGTTTGACAATTCAGAGAAGTAGGGAAGGTAAAGGTCAACTTTAGATGATTTTATTACTCTGCTCATGTGAAAGTTTCTAAATATGTCAAGTAATGCAGACTCATATAACATTTTGCTTACGCAGACTCATGTGATGTTTTGTTGCGGTAAGACCTGTGCAAGGACATGTGAGGTTGATATAAATGCATGTCCTCCTGTTTGTCTTAATTAATTAATTAATTAATCTTACCAATTTAGCCATTTTTCCAGCCTCAAAAATTAATGTTTTAATTGTTTTCCTCTATGTACAGAATGGCGGTTTCATATATGTTGTTATTTTGGCTGTTTGTCCATCTCCTTTCTTGCAAATAACTTCCTCAGATTCAGGTCTTTTATTCTGTCTTGTGACTCACTCAATTCAGCCAGCTGTTTGAATATGAGTTTCAAACTATCCATTGGAGTCTGGTGGAACTCACCAGTCAGTACACAAGTGATTTTCCATCCAGAATCTACCAGTAGCCAATAGTGTATTAAAATGGGATTTGCACCCATGAGTCCCTCACTGAACTATGACTGACAAATGACAGGCCTAGGCTTGTGTACACTCAGAGTTATACAGTCCATATATACCTGCCATGAGATCTTGATGGAAAAAGATTTTTATATGCAGAGGACAGCATTAGGTCATTATCTTTCTTACTTTTCCTTTCTGACTTTATTTCTGTACCATGTTCTGAGATGTTTCCTGAGCCCTGCATGGACTAGTTTAATGTTGTGTTGAGCACCTAATTCTAACTGGGTTTTGGAACTTTAAGCAACCATGAGTATCTATATTCACCCCCATTTGTTGAAAAGAGAAGCTTCTCTAATTAGGCCTATGTAGCAGTCATAGATACACAGATAAATCTTAAGGAAAAAGTATTTTGTGCTATATCAGTTTACTTTAAAAAGCAGTTTCCTGTTAGAGGATAAGACTTTATAGTACCAGTCATGATTTCCTCCCACAGAACAGGCCTAAAATCCAGTCTGAAAGGGTAGTCTCTACCCTATCAGTCATGCCACTCCTTTGCAAGTTGACACATCTTGCCTGAAAAATTGGTTTGGAGTTCATAGGATTCATAGTTAGATAGTATCATTGATTTGTTTTATTTCTCAGCAACCCGTACAGCATCTTTTGGTACTGTGAGAAAAACCTGGCCAGCATGAAATGAGTTTCAACTCTGTTCTAAGTCTATTTCTCTGTTTTGCAATGCTGTGCAAGATATGCAGTGCTGTGGCAATAGAATATTATCAATAAGTTCCTGGGAGCAAGCATGAGCAATGTCAAGGGTCTCTTCTGTTTGGGAGGCCTCTGGGGCCTACTTGACCAACTGCTTATTAGATGGTATCTCACTCCCGGTGTTGGTATTTTTGTTTAATAACTCATGGCTTTGGGAACCATCTGGAATCATTATGTGTCATCATATTCCTTAAAGAAAATTAGGAATTTTGAAGAGAAATTTCCTGAGTTCTCAAGCAGAATTTTTCAGTTATTAATAAATGTGGCTCAATAAATGTGGACCTGCACAGTTCTCTGATCTCATATAAAACCTGAATTTTTTTAAAGGATTTATTTATTTATTATATGTGAGTACACTGTAGCTGTTTTCAGACACACTAGAAGAGGGCATTAGATCTCATTACAGATGGTCGTAAGCCACCACATCGTTGCTGGGCTTTGAACTCAGGCCTTCTGGAAGGGCAGTCAGTGCTCTTAACCGCTAAGCCATCTCTCCAGCCCAAATACCTGAATTTCTGCTATGGTCTTTGGAGTACGTTAAAGTTCTATGTGATTTGAAACAATAAATACTGAAGTAATAAAAAATGTACTACAACTTTTATTTTAAGATATTTCACACCAAATGTTTAATATTGCTGTTAGTTGTAAAGAAGAAAAACTATTTGTATATTATATAAACACTTAAAATCAGAAAGGCAAATGTATAATCTCCTATCTATATTAATATCACAAATTAGAAATATCACATTGCTTTCCTTTATAAAGCATATTGAAGATATATTAAGTTAATTTGAATTCATATGAAATATGGTACCCATATAAAACATGTTCAAGACCTCTTATATTATTGTTACATATGAATTAAAATATGGGCATACATTACATTGCAGATAAGATAAAGATTTATTTTAATCTTTAGTAAGCTCAGTAGATAAAGTGCTTGTCCTTCAGGCACAAAAAACTGATTCCCATCTCTAGAAACTACATTTAAAAAAAGAATGAGTGTTATGGTGGGTCCTTTGTAGTCCCAGTGCTGGAGAGATTCTTGTTGAGCTTCGCTAAGCAAACAGAATAATCTTATTGGCAAGTTCCATGCCAATGAGATATCTTGTCTCAAATAAAAAGATAGTCATCATTTAACCCAAAATTGTTACTTGACCTCCATGTCCATATTGATGGACATACATATTATACATGTACATATTGTTGGCACATTCTCATACATGTGTGAATGCATATAAACATAAACACATCAAAAATAAAAAGACAGTGAAGAAATTAATACACCACTGACTCTTGTATTATATTATTCTTCATTATATAAGAAAGCATTTGAAGCTGGATGACATATAAAGAATATGGAGTTTGATTGTTGTTATTGTTTAGAAAATTAAACTCTGCTTCATGTCATTACTAACAGATCAGCCAAAAATAGGAAGGGATGCTGATGTTAATACAGCAACATCTATCAAAGAAAATTAAAGAAGCAGGTGTAGTGACATGATACTGAATAAGTTGGGGGTAGTGATGCTTCTTGAAACTCATACCTCAACTTATGCTCTTAACAAAGTCCATAATTCTGTGAAAATACAAAACAAATTTCATTAGCTCAGTTTATGGCTCTCTGGATGTATCTCAGGCTCCATGGCTGCAGAGTGATTACACATGTGAGTTGGCAAGACTGCATCACAAGAAAGAAGCAGACTAAATCATAGGCGTAGACTTTCAATAGCAACCCTCTAACAAAAAAACCAACACAGGACTCCAGAAACTGTCTCAGATTCCCTAAAGATCATTATCTAGGTCTCCAACACCTCTTCCTGGCTCTCACTGCTTAAAAGCTCCCCTTCCCTGCCCTTCTAATGTGACTACCTCACATGAGCTCCCAAAACTGCAATATTTGGTTGATAAATTGTCTTAAAATTAGAGCATTTTGGAAGACTTGGTTTTAAAATGCAAACATCACAGATGTCAAGGAAACTATAATGTGTAGTGTGATTTCAACTGTTCCTGTCTAAAGAAAATACAAGGACAAGGTTTGGAGCAGAGAATGAAGGAAAGGCCATCTAGAGACTGCCCTATATGAGGATCCATACCATACAAACACCAATCCCAGACACTATCGCTGATGCCAAGAAGTGCTTGCTGACAGGAGCCTGATATAGCTGTCTCTTGTGAGGCTCTGCCAGAGCCTGACAAATACAGAGGCAGATACTTAGAGCCAAGCATTGGACTGAGCATGGGGTCCCCATGGAGAACTTAGGGAAAGGACTGAAGAAGCTGAAGGGATTTGCAGCCACATATTGCAAAGAACAGAGGTTTGCAGAGAGGAAACTGGGAATGGGGATAACTTTTGAAATGTAAATAAATAAAATATATAATAATAATAATAGTAATACTACTAATAATAACAAACCTCATTCAAATGCTAGCCTGGGTGAAAGATTTACAGTTTATTAACTAGACGTGGCTGCAAATTAAGGTGATAAGTAATGGTTAAAATACTCACTAAACCTATTTTTTTTAAAAAAATCTGAATATTCAGTTTCTTCTGGAAGTTCCAAAAAAAACTTTTATTTCTTTATATAGTATAATAGCCAACTAGATAGCTAAACTTTCTTCAGAATAGGAATGTGGGGGAGATGGAATATCTCCTTTAAAATTGAGAAACACAGATTTCAGTTCGAAGGAAAAAAAATCCAAATATTGACAGATGACTGAAATTCAGCTTACTTGTGTACATTAATAGAAAGTTAAAAGCTAATTTATTAATATTTTAGTGATTATTATTCTACTTAAATTGAACAAAAACATGCAATAATGATTCTAATATATGTATAGAGGGTTCTTACTTATTAGTTTATATTAAGGGAACTCTGGACTTCAAGTCAAAACTTTCAAAATATGTTTTCCTTCAGAGGAAAGGTTCTGAATCCTTTTGTGCATATCTGAGGCTGACTGCTTGGAAATTAGTTAGTTCTTAGTCGATATGGTCCCTGACTCCAAAGCACCACTGGTGTTAAACTCTACTCATGCCAGGAGCAGTAAGTAATTTCCCTGGAGTTTCTGCTGATGCCCCTAATCAAATGTGTTTATTTTTTTTCACAACTGTAGAAACTTAAATAGTACCCAAATCTCTACCTGGATATTTTCAACCAAATAAAAAATTGGTTTTCCCAGAGAAGATTTATAATAGTTTGGACAGGATTTTTTTTCATGCATCCAAGAATGCAGCCCTGTTAGATATAGTAAGAGAGAGTGCTTCCCTGAGGATTAATAAAGACCGCAGGGCACTGACTAAGAAAGCTTGTTTGTACACTTCCATTACTAACTTGCACAAAGGCTGCCTGGCATCAGCAGAAGTCCAAGTTAACTGTTAACAATCCACTATAGTGAGTAGCATGAAGCAGACAGAAATCAGAATAACACTCTGTACCACAAACATTACTTTTGCCAGAAAAAAACTAGGTGCTATATCTATATGATCTCTAACAACATAATAATTCAGCCTAATTCCCAGAATGAATGAGAAGAGTTCATGAAATCTAGCCTCTATCTGCAGATCTATAGACTGTTGATTGCTTCTGGATGATGGGGAGTCCGTTTTCTCTGAGGTTGTGACCGCTTATAGGATACCTATGCTCCAGTGGTTAGCCCTATGCACATACTAGCAGCCCTAAGTGGATTCAGTTATGTTGGAAAGAGTACAGGATGTTGGGATTAAAAAGTAGTTAGGGGTATACAGGAGGAGATGCAGGGGGTGGACTTGATCGAAATACATTATATGCATATGTAAAATTCTCAAACAATAAATGTTAAAGGAGAAATTCATCATGTCTTAATTTCTCATACAAATATATATTGTAAGCTTTATATTATGGCCTTAGTCAATACAACAATTGCTAAAAATCTTCTAACAAATTTAATTTATAATTACTTAAAGTTATTTGAAAATGTGTTTATTAAACTGTTTATAAAATGGATAAACAGTTCTCAATAGTTAATTCTTAGAACTCTTTTTTTGAGAAAGGAATCCATGTATTCTTAAATTCTTTGTACTTTCTCAAATCATTTTCTCTTTCTCTTATCACAATTCTCTATGTTAAATATTTTGAGATTCATGATAGAAGCAAACATGAATGTCAAAAACAAAAGAAAACAAAACAAAACAAAACCAAAAACCCAAAATCAAACAAACAAAAATGCTGCCAATGAAATGATTCCTAGTGATATTCTGCTATAATTGTAGGTTGGGTTGCCAGGTAGTGGTGGCACATACTTTTAATCCCAGCACTTGGGAGGCAGGGAGGCAGATTTCTGAGTTTGAGGCCACCCTGCTCTCCAGGGTGAGTTCCAGGACAGTCAGGGCTACCCAGAAACCCCTGCCTTGAAAACCATAAATAAATAAATAAATAAATAAATAAATAAATAAATAAATAAATAAATCGTAGGTTTGTTCCTAGACCAAACATCATCAGAGAGACTTCATATAGCAACTGGTGGAATCCTCTGGACCTCAAATAGAGACTCACAGCCAAACAGCAGGCAGAGGTGAGGGAGCCTTGAAGAATAGGGGGAGGAGGGATTGTAGGAGCCATATGGTATAGAGGACTTCAAGAGTACTCAGCCCTTAGAATCAACTAAGCAGGACTCCTGGGTTCTCACAGAGACTGAAGTGAATCAGGAATCACAGAATCAACATGATTCTGCATTAAGTCTTGAGCATGTATGTTGTAGCCATGTAGCTTAGTGTACTCGGGGATCTCCTAATAGTGGAAGTGGAGACATTTCTGACTTTCTCACCTCTTTTTGGGACACTTTCTTTTGCTCCTTTTGGGTCGCCTCATTCAGTCTTGATTTGAGAGTTTGTGCCGAGTCTATTGCAACTTGTTACACTGTGTTCAGTTGATATAATTGAGAGGTCTACTGTTTTCTGAAGGGAAATGGAGGAGTTGACCTGTAAGAGAAGGGAGGTTGTGGGAAAGCAAGACAGGAAGGAATGGAGGGAGGGGAATCTGTGATAAAGTTATAATTAATAGGAGGAGAATAAATAAATTAATAAAATATAAAGGGAATTAAATGGTTAATGAAGGGGAAAATGTGGATATGAACATGTGCTTTAGGAACTCCTACCAATATTTTAGTTGAATGTCTATTTAGATCCTGTGTGTTTTTCATGGACTTCATTAAAAAAAAAAAAAACAAAAAACAAGAACAAAAAAAACCACTGCTGAGCACAGTTCAAACACAGTGACTTCAACTTATTCATCTGCTGATGAGATGATTTGTCAGTGATACCTCTCACCTGAAGCAAGAAGCTTGAAACAGGAATGTTGCTCTACTGTCACCTTTGGAAAGCCATTACTGCTGATTCAAATCAAAGCCCACCATTTTCTATACACTGCTTTCTGTTTCACTGTTTGAGAGAAGTGACTTGGCAGAGCCATGAAATGGAAAAATAAGAGATTAAGTTTGGTGTCAGGGTCAGCCTGAAGCAGAACGGTGTGATCTCTTCTGAGTTCATTTGGTAAGATGAATCTCCAGCCACTTGATCGGGAACAAAACCTGAAACAAGACAGATATAGCTGTATGGCTTGAAAGGCACACAGGATAAATGTCCCTATGCATTAACTTCATCATTTTCCTATTTTTAATATAATACAAATAAATATGGTTTTATTTGCATGTTAATGTGTTTTTGCACAAGTGACTTTTTAGTTCTTGGGAGTATTACTGAATCAATTTTAAAATTCATTGACTTTTTAAATTAACATACAAAGAGTCAGGCTTTATTAGGATTTTTTTCAAACAACTTTTGTTGCATTCGTTTCTTCTCTCCATGCCCTCTCCTCTCTACCCTCTCCTCTCTTGTCTCCTGTGGGCCACTCATCCCTAATAGTTCCTTTCTGCTTTCGTGTCACATGTGACCTCCTGTCCTCAACTTTTCTATCACTTTTTGTTGACTTCCTGTGACTTCCCACTAGTTTTAGAGTGTATACCCGCTCTCACACCTGCTCCTTTACCTACATACAAACAATGAATGCTATGGTCCACATATGAGAGAGAACATGTCATTTTTGCCATTCTGTATCCGTGCCACCTCATTTAATATAATGTTTTCCAGGTCCTCCCAGTTCCCTCAAATATATGTAATTTAAATTTTCTTTATAGTTGAGTTAAAAAATCCATATTTTTATTATATTATTCATTTTAAAATATGGTAGATTCTCTGAAAATTAAAAATAGAACTACCATATGATTCACTTATCACACTCCATGGCATATACCCAAAGAACTCCACATCCTACCACAGAGATGCTTACCTATTTATGTTTATTAATGTGATATTTATAGCAGTGAGCAAATTCACCCAGCTGGAAAGCCTATCAAATTTTGTCATATTATTCTTAAGAAAAGCAGAAGTGACACACATAAAAATGGAAATGCCCCAGGACCTTATTAAATTTATTTTTTCTTGAGCAAACAAATGTTTACAAATTAGTGAGAGAAAATCAAGTGAGCTTTTAAAAATTGTATTACTATTTAAGTATGCCTATATTTAACAGACTAAGAAGGCAACAACTTAATATAATCCTGCATTAGTACGATTATTCCCACTAAAAGTTTGAATTGTCCATATATATAGAATACAAAACCTCTCACAAATTCTGTAAGGATGACGACCATTAATTTTAAGCAATGTGTAGATTCCATTGTCATAGTTCCCCAGATAAATGGAATCAGTTGGATATACAGCTTTCTGTCTGTCTATGTATCTTTCTATCTGAATGAATGACTTATTTCAGAATTGTGTCACTGGCTGAGAATTTTCCTAACCTGTTGTTTGTAATTTGAAGAATCAAAATTGTCAGTTGTATACCTTAGTGCAAATTTATGCTAAGGCTGAATACTGTGGAGCCCTGGTGAAATTATTGAGGTGTAAGGCTAGAGGCCATGCAGCCAAGTGCTGTGTCTAAGAATGCCCTATCTGCAGAAGAGGAAGATTGGATTCTTCAGCCTTCTTCTCCTTGCTCCATTAGGTCATCAAGAGATTGATTAGAGGGTGTTCATTTACTTGGTCAGAATGAATCATTCTGTCCAGTTTCAAATATGAATTCCTTCAAGAATCACTACCACAACACGTCATGAGATAATGTATGCTTTTAACCAGTTATCTGGATATTATTTACCCCTGTCATTTTTACACTAAATCTAATCATGTTACATTACACTAAATCTAATTCAATGTTTTGTTTTAGTTTCTTGACTTTGAGATAACATGAACACACATACATATCTTACCAATAAATACCAACTTATTACCAAATGTATTAGAATATCACCTCACCCCAAGTCTCTAAGAATATCATGAGAAGACAAAAAGAATATTAAGACACAAATGATAAGATGAAGGCTAAGACATGCTACCTTATCAATATGGTACTCATGACCTCACTACAACTGTTAGGTCCTGTATAGGGCCTTAACAGGATTGATACAATCAATTTTCAGGCACAGATAAGGAGTCCAGGGGGCCCTATCCAATCCAGAGGAATTAAAGGGAATCTCTTGAGAACTGCAGAAGAGGAAGTCATCTTCTTCATCATTGTAGCTATAAAGTTAAATTTTAACAAAACAGGATTTAAATACATATATAGCATTAAAAAGTACATACAACCATGATATTTATATTTAGTCACATGTCTATATGTGTATATAAATACACACACAGGCATACACACTGAGGCCTATTTCAAGCATAAACCAATTTTCATGGATCTTAAAACAACTCCTTTGTACTTCTCCTATATTCACAGAACCAGTAGGTGGTTAGCTTTTACTGCTAATAAAATACATTAATGTTAGGCTTGATCTGAGTCAAGTGAAGGCCACACACTGTCTTACACAATGTTAGAATGGAGAGAGGAGGTTTAAGAAGAATTAGGTATTTTAATCTGAGACTTTTTAGAATTATTCCATTAAATGCAAAAAATTACTCAACATGTAGAGACAAAGTAGCAGAAGTTGGAGGTCAAAAATGAAGTAGAAAAATCACAGTCATCTCCAATGCCAAACAGTCATCCTTGAAAACATACACAGAGGTAGCATTATATGAACTGAATGCACATGGGCATGCAATAATAATTAGGGGGGGAAAGGCCATGCTTTTGAAAGTGAGATAAGACAGGTATGTGGAATGATTTGAAGGGAGGAAAGGAAAGGAAAAATTTTTGTAATTAAATTAAAGTCTCAAAAAGGAGAGAAAAAACTTTACATTTTTAGCTTTTAAATTTTCTTCTATTTTTATAGAATTTAATAATATCATTTCTCTCATTCTTTCCCCCATAAGCCTCCCATAATCCTCCTTGATTTATTTCAAATTCACATCCCCTTTTTTCATTTAATCATTGTATGTGTATGTATATATACATATGTGTGTGTGTGTGTATTTCAAAATATGTAAATCAACTTGCTTAGTCTATATAAGGTTACTTGTATGTATGTTTTCAGGTCTGAACATTTGGTATTTGATAACCAATTGGCATTTCTTAATTGTCCACTGTTGCATGTGCAGGTGTGAGACCTTGTACACTTTCCCTTTTCTGCTTTGGTATGTCTATTGTTGTCTGTGTTCAGTTTGTTTATGAGATTTCTGATGTTCCTAGGAGACACAATCCCACAGCAAACTCTCTGGTACTCTGCCTCTTAAAATCTTACACCCCCTTTACCGCAATGTTCACTGAGCCCAATGTTCAGGAGTCGTGTTTTAAATGTATCCATTGGGACTCTCCACCATAATTCTTTAGTTTGATTGGTTATGGTATTCTGTATTAGTCTTTATCGTTTTTTTTTTTTCCAAAAAGAAGTTTCCTTGATGAGGAGTGAGGACTTTATTTACCCGTGAGTTTAAGGACAAATATTTAGAATGTAGTTAGGAGTTATGCTATTTTAGTAAAGTGGTGGCTGTAGGTTTCCTTCCATGATCCATAACTTCACAAACCCTGATAATTGGCTAGATTTACTGCATCAGTGATGAGTTCCCTCTTCCTTTTTTTTATTAGATATATTATTTCTTTACATGTTAAATGTTGTCTCCTTTCCTTGTTTTCTCTCCCAAAACTCCCTAACCCATCCCCCTCCCCCTGCTCACCAATCTACACCCTCCCACTTCCCTGTGCTGTCATTCCCCTATACTGGGACATCAAGCCTTCTCAAGACCAAGGGCCTCTCCTCCCTTTGATGTCCAACAAGGCCATACTCTGCTACATATGCTGCTAGACCCATGGTTCTCTCCATGTTTATTCTTTGGTTGGTGGTTACTCCCTGGGAGCTCTGGGTATACTGGATGGTTCATATTATTGAACCTCCTATGGGGCTGCAAACCCTTTCAGGACTACTTGAGTCCTTTCTCTAGCGTTCCCTCTTTTTAAGTGGGTCTTAAGCTCAATTAGAGAGTTGTTGGTTACTCCTAAGGTATGCATGCTACTATTGCATTCTTATGGGAATATTACCCTCTTGCTTATTATTATGAATCATAAGCATTATACCTGAGTATGACTGTTGTTTTCTTCCTTTGGAAGCTTTCATGACACCTTCTGGTATATTGGAAATTATTCTTCATGGAGAAGGTTCTAGGGCCAGTCCTAGATTAGGGAATTCCCAGTCCTGTGTCTAAAGTACGTGATACATTCAATAATTGGGATATACTTGGGGACTTACCTTTTACTTTTGTGTGTCAACTGAGGGCAAAAGAAATAACTCATAATGTTTTGGGAGTCTATTGGACAACCTTTGTCAACAAATCAAAGAGGGCTTCCTCTGCCTGCTATTGGAGATTTGATTAATTTATGGCCCTTAGATTATGTGTAGTCAGTCCAAATGAAAACATTTTACATAAACTATACATGTATATGTACAGACATACATAGATTCATTTTTAAGAAGATAGGTGATAGTCTGATTCCATATGACTTTTCAGACATCCTTTTTGTTTTTTATAGTTACTCCTCTCTCCCCTCTGTGTTTATCTCCCTCTTGCTCTCTGATTTGAGCTCTCTTTCCTATTTTCCCAATCAGGCCACCTTTTTGTTATTGTAAACATTCAAAATTTCCTTTTATTTCAAAAAAGACACTGAAAAAATGGCGTTCTATAAAAAGCCATTCATGTTAAAGAAAAGATGCCTTTAAGTAGTTCAAATGAATATTACCTTCATTCTACAAGTAGCTCTAGCATGTTTTTAAAAAAATTAATTTTGTTGACATACAGTTTTTAGGGCAGCAATTCCATAAAATAAATGAGTCAATATTTAATAACTAACAAAATAGTTACCTTCTTTGAACCACTGTTCTCCTAAGTTCCTAAGTAAGTTAACAATTATGCAAGACTGAAAAATTCATTGCAGAATAATTTTCAAAGCACTAGGCTATGAAAACATTTTAGTTACAGCCATAAATATAGACAAGTACTAAAGTTTCTAGGCCTTCTCCTATCCATGTGACTGGCCATATTTTAAAAAAATGGAAAAGGTGATACCCATTATATTTTCAACTTAATGGGCTTTCCCTAATCAAGTATCATTTAAGATGTAAGAACCCATGCCAACATTGAGCTAGATTGTATCAAGTGTGTTATTGAGTAAGTACATTAGCAGTGTATAGTTTGCATTGGTAAAGTTTATCATCTAGGGGAAAATTAAATTCAAGGGTAACTTTCAGTCAGGAGCCACTGAGTGAATGCTAAATACTGGCCCTGCCTATACTTAACAGTAGGGCTTAGGGAAGGTTAAGTTCAGAATTTAAGCCTATAATGTACTCTAGGGCATGAAGACAAAGGAACACAGCAACCATAGGATTGAAAGTAATGGAAATTGACATCAATAAGTGATACAATTAGCCAATGAAATATTTAACAACTGCTTGTTTTTGATATCTATAAAATTTGGAGAAATATGAGATTGTGTCCACAAAGAATTTTACTATGGCCTTAGACTGACTTCATGTAAGTATCAAGAGTCGTAATGAGCTCTTTGTGGTACTTTCAATAATAAAATACTCTGGATGAAACCCAAGGCACATTTACCATTGCTGAGTCAGTTGTTCTCAATTGTTCAATGGTAGGAAAGATGGTCCAGTGATAGAATTTTCTGCTCACTCACTCAAAGATCAAACAGATAGATACCAACACATTATTTTTACCTTTATTATATCAATGCCAAAAGTTTGTATAATAACACTATTGTAATTACTTTTATAGTGATCTATCAGTTCTTGTAAGGCAAACAAGAAAATAATGCTTGAATTTTCTCATGTGTTTGTTTTAAGGCTGAAGTTTACAGGATCCTACACTATGATAAGGATGAGGGTACATTAAGGATTTTTTCAGGGTCCTGCAGAATTGTTGGTTTACTTTTTATAGTTAATATTGTAAAAAATGCGTTATTATTTCTGCTCTCTGCTTTATTTTTCACCACAAAATGCTTGAAAAGCACATTTTCTTCCTTTCTGGAGTACATGATGTATGACATGCATTCTCATGAATTTTTCTTGTATGTCCATTAGCTTTATGGACTTTTCTATTCTATCTCAATTTTTGTGTATATGTGTATATGTGTGTGTGCCTGTGTGTAATATTATTTGTTTATGTATATTTATATATAATTATGTATATAATGCATGTATATACACATAATATAATTATGTATATAAATACATATTTGTTTCTATATTGTGTTTGTGTATCTATGTGTGCAAGTGCAGTTATGCATGTGTCATAGTGTATATGTCAGAGGACACTTTCCTGAGCCATTTTACTCCTTCTTCCATATAGACTCCATGATCAAACTCAAATCTTTAGGCTTAGTAGAAAGTTGGAAGGATCCTTTTTATCCTTTTATTCATTCTTACAAGCCATCATTATATATAATTTTGTCTTGATATTTCAAATTTTATCATATTGTGTTTTTGCTTTTAGTACTAAATTATTTTATAAATTTATATTCTAAATATATATGTACCCCCTTCCTAGTACAGCTTTCCAAGTTCTTCACCCCATCCCCTTTTCCTCCCTGACTGAGGTGTGTTCTCCCACCAACCCACCTACCCACCACCTCACCCTCCACCAGCATCCCTCTTCCCTGGAGCTTCAAGTATCCACATTATAAAGCAATCCTTTCCCACTGAGGCCAGACAAGGCAGTCCTCTGCTACACATGTGCCTGAGGCTCCCAGAGCAGCCCATGTTTGCTCCTTGGTCTTTGGCTTAGTCTCTGGAAGCTCTAAGGGTTCCAGGCAAGTTGACACGGTTGCTTTTCCTATGGGGTTGCAATCACCCTCAACTCCTTCAGTCCTTCTTCTAAGTCTTCAATATGGGTCCCAAAACTCAATACAATGGTTGGCTATATTAATCTGCTTCTGTTTCTCTCAGTCAGGTGTTAGTAGAGCCTCTTAGAGGACAGCCATGCCAGGCTCCTATCTCCAAGCACAATATGGCATCAGTAATAGTTTCTGGGTTTGGTGTGTGGGTATGGGAAGAATTGAATGATGTGTTGGTCACTGGGTAGCTTGTTTTAAAGTCTCTGCTCCATTCTTGTCCCTGCATTTCCTTTAGACAGGAACAATTCTGGTTAAATTTTTTGAAGATGGCTGGGTGACCCCCTGACTCAACTTGGGGACATGCCTATCTACTGGAGGTGGTCTCTTCAGGTTCCATCTCCCCACTGTTGGGCATTTCAGTTAATGTCATCCCAACTGAGTCCTGCAAACTGGTATAACCATTCTGGAAATGAATCTAGTGTTTTCTCAGAAAATTGGAAATAGTTCTACCTGAAGAACCAGATATACCACTCCTGAAAGAATATACCCAAAGGATGCTCCACCATACCACAGGACATGGGCTCCATTATATTCATAGCAGTCTCATTTGTAATAGCCAGAACCTGGAAACAACCCAGATGTCATTCAACCAAAGAATGCATACAGAAAATGTGGTTCATTTACACACTGGAATCTCATTCAGCTATTAAAAATTAGAACCTCGTGAATTTTGCAGGCAAATGGATGGAACTAGAAAATACCATCCTGAGTGAGGTTACTAAGACCCAAAATGCTATGGATTATATATATTCACTTATAAATGGATATTAGCCAAAAAGTTCAGAATTCCCATAATACAACTCAGACCATAGGAAGCTGAACAAGAAGGAAGGCTCAAATGTAGATACCTTAAACCCACTTACAAAGAGGAACTAAACAGTCATGGGAAGCAGAGGGAGGGAGGATCTGGGTGGGAAAGGAAAGGGGGCAGGGTAAGGAGAAAAAGTTGGGGTCAGGGAGAACTTCTAGAAAGTCCCAGAGACCTAGTATGTGATAGGCTACCTGATGGGTTTTTTCTTTTTTTCTTTTTCTTTCTTTCTTTCTTTCTTTCTTTCTTTCTTTCTTTCTTTCTTTCTTTCTTTCTTTCTTTCTTTCTTTCTTTCTTTCTTTCTTTCTTTCTTTCTTTCTTTCTTTCTTTCTTTCTTCCTTCCTTCCTTCCTTCCTTCCTTCTTCCTTCCTTTTTCTTTTTCTTTCTTTCAACTTCCTTCCTTCCTCCCTTCCTTTATTTTTCATTCTTTCCTTCCTTGTTTCCTTGTTTCCTTCCTTCCTTCCTTCCTTCCTTCCTTCCTTCCTTCCTTCCTTCCTTCCTCCCTCCCTCCCTCCCTCCCTTCCTTCCTTCCTTCCTTCTTTATTTTTTCTTTAATTTTCTTTTTTCTTCTTTTATTATTATCTTGGATCTTTTTTATAGTCCTGTTGTCATCCCCTCCTGGTCGGCCCTCCTACAGTTCCTCTTCCCATTCCTCCTCCCCTTTCTCCCAGAGGATTCCCCCCCCCAACCCACCCCACTCTGGCAGACCTCCACATTCCCTGGGGTTTGAAGTCTCTGGAAGGTTAGGTGCATCTTCTTTCACTGAGGCCATATTAGGTAATTATCTGTGGTATATGTGTCAGGAACCTCATATCAGCTAGTATATGTTGCCTGATTGGGGACTCAGTGTCTGAGAGATCTCAGGGATCCCTGTTAGTTGAAATTGTTGGGTTTCCTTTGAGGTTACCCTCTTCAACTTCTAAGCTTTCCATAATTCAACCACAGGGGTCTCCAACTTCAGTCCAATAGTTGTCTGTAAGCATATGCATCCATCTCAGTCAGCTGCTTGTTGGGCCTCTCAGAGGACAGCCATGCTAGGCGCTTGTCTGTAAGCACACCGTAGCACCAGTAACAGTGTCAGACCTTAGATGGATCCTATCCCTCTAAGCATCCTTTAAGATGGATCCCAATTTGGGCCAGTTATTAGAACTCTTTCCCTCTGTCTCTTCTTCCCTTTTTGTCCATACATTTCTTTCAGACAGGAACAATTCTGAGTCAGAGTTTTTGACTGTGGGATGATAACCTCATTCATCCACTTGTCCTGTCTTTCTACTGGATGTGGACTCTAAAAGTTTCCCTCCCCATTGTCATCTAAGGTCACTCACTTTGCATCCTGAGAGTCTCTCACCTCCCATGTCTTTGGTACATTCTAGAGGGTCCTCCTACCTCCTACCTCCTACCTCCTACCTCCTACCTCCTACCTCCTACCTCCTACCTCCTACCTCCTACCTCCTACCTCCTACCTCCTACCTCCTACCTCCTACCTCCTACCTCCTACCTCCTACCTCCTACCTCCTACCTCCTACCTCCTACCTCCTACCTCCTACCTCCTACCTCCTACCTCCTTAGGTTTAGATTCACTTCCCAGAGCACCCTTGGGACTTTCAGCTCATCCCTCCATCCTACTTCCCTCTGACAATTTCCTGTACTGCGCACAGTGTCTTACTGCTCCTGACTGCATTAAACATGATCCCTGCCTTATGTCCTGTCTTCTCACATGACAAGTTCACCAAAAATCACATGTACAGGTTCTACTGTAGATTAGCAATCTCTAAAGAGTCTGGGGAGTTCACTTTTTATATTATCTTGCTTCCTGTTCTTTTCACTGTAAAAAGGTATAAATGGTTACATGTATATTTTATTCCACACACAATAATCACAGAGCAATTAATACTACCATGAACAATATAAATTCTACAGAATGGTATTTTATATGCTGTTTCTGACAATAAGATATATAAATGGGTTTCCATTTTAAAGTCCACTTTTGCATAGTTCCCAAATATGAGGCTATGTTACCACTGTATATACAGCTAGCTCTGCATACAAATTTGATTTTATTTTCTATTTTCAATAATTCTAGTCAAATTTTTATTTTATTTTATATTTTTGTCACAAATACAATGTTGAAAAATGTAAAGGATTCTATAAATCAATAAATAAATAACGAGAAGATAATTTGCTGGGATTTTTATTTATTTTGTTGTTTGGGTTTACAGTAGTCAGCTAGATGGCATTGTAAAAAAGGGGTGGGGGAACAACCAGAAAAAAATGGCTATTGGTATGATAACAAAAGACATCTAAAATTAGGGAATCACTGAATGCTAAAACTAAAGAGTAAAGGTGTGGAACAGCAACAATACACACAATACATTCAATGCACACAACTCACACACACACACACACACAAACACACAGAGGCACATACACGCCCGTTCATATGCATATGAACACACACACAAATCCAGCTATCCTTTAATATCAAACTATCATGTATAATGAAAATTCTTAATGACTTAAAGAGTTTCATAGTGGGAAAAACTTGGCAGACACGCCTGATCTAAATCATAATTGAAAGTACTGATCTCATCCTGAGGCAAAGGCATCCTGAGGTAGAGTTACCATGAAACCCAGCATCACCTGTGTGACATTTTAACTAAAGATATGTAAACTCTATCTTCTGAGAAAATATTTGTCAAATACAATTTTTAAAATATAAACCTTACAACTTAAAACTTAAAGGAACAAATAAGAGTTACTTCACAATGAAGGTCTAAAAATGTATAAAAAGAGAGTGTGGCACCTGACCCTAGGCTAGATTTGTTTACAGTAGTCAGCCAGATAGCATTATTTAAAAAACAAAACAAAACAAAACAAAAAAAACCAAAGAATAAAAAGTGGCTATTGGTACCAGAACAACAGACATTTAAAATTAGAGAATCACTGTATGTTAAAACTAAAGAGTAAAGGTTTCTGTCATACTAAATATTTAATCTCAATTGGGGTTTCTACCTCTCCATTGATCATTCAGTTCCCAGAAAAAAAAAGACATAACTTTTATATTTATAATATGCCTTTAATGCACTAGAGCTGGGCAGATACTACCCTCTATGCTATTATGTCTATTTCCCTGCCAACAACCTTGCAATATGGCTTGCCTTGTCTCAGTTAGGCTGAAATTGTTCAACCCTTGTGGCCATGTTTTCAAGACTCACCTAACCAATGGCATAGCCTCTCTCCACCTTCTTCCCTCTAATCCTTTCCACCCCACCTCACCCCTACCCCCAGTGGCCTCTCTGACTCTAAACCCTAGAACCTAAACCCCTCCCTATCCCTCTTCTCTCCAGCTATAGGCTTTAGGCACCTTTATCAGGGATAACCTGGGAGGCGATCTTATATAGTGTCACTTGTGTAAATGCAGATTCTCTCATGCCTGGAGGCAACCAGGCCTTGGCAGGGCCAATATTTCGTAGTACAATATATAGCAAAAGACCAAACTTTAACACTTTCTGTATAATGGGGTGATTCCAACAACTGAGTTCAGTCTTTGAGTGAAAGTGCTAGTCTTGTGTTACCTTTCCCCATATCTTGCTAAGTTTGAATTTTTATTTCATGTGGGACAGGTTGAGGTTCTACAAAAAAAAAAATGTATACTATGTCTTTCATGTCTCACATAATGTGGCTTTAATCTAAAATCTACTAAATTCTAATTGCATTTTAATTTCCTCAGGATAAGTAGTTTAGGTTTATTAGCCAAGAAGCTGTATTTTAAAAGAAACTGAATCTGTATGTATAATTTTAGCAACTAAGCACTAAACCATATATTCTTATTTTAAAAGTCAAATTTCTGAACTTTGCCCCTGTTATTTGTTTACCTAACAGCTTAAAAGATTGCGTAAATTTATCTGTCTTGGGCAAAATGTTTTTAAACACATGTACACATGTACATTTAGAAATGACTAACGGAAGCTAACTAACATGTTTATTGCTTCCCATCATAGGCTTGTTTTGTTATAAGAACTCAAGAATATTCCCTTAACAACTTTTAAGAATATAATTCATTAAATATACTCATCACATTGTTCCTACAGAACTCAATTGATTCCTCCTATTTAGCTGAACTATTAAAATCTTCACAACCTTCTAGGCTCAGCCCCTAAAACTTTATTCTCTTCTCTGTTGTTGGATTCCATATATAAATGAGATTGTGTAGTATTTCTCTCTTTCTGTAATTGGATTATTTCACTTACCATAACTCTTTCAAGATAGTCTATGGTATTGCCAATTGCAAGTTTTACTTCCCTTTTATGTTAGAATAGTATTATATTATGTGTGTGACATTTTCTTTATTCATTCACTTATGATAAGCACTTAGGTTTATTACATACCTCAACTATTATAAATAATGTTGTAATGAACATTGGATTGGAGATAGATATATTGTTGGTGTATAGAGTTCAGCTAATTTAGATAAATATATATATCCTGGGTGGGATCCCATGATCATTTGGCAATTCTGTTTCATTTTTTAGTGTATTTTTGAGGAATATCCACATCCATTTTTTATCACAGCTATGCTAATTTACATTCCCATATGCAAGCAATCCCCTCTGCATACCACCAGCAGAAGTTTATTTTTCCTGATATGAGCCATTTTAGCAAGTGCTGGGAAGACATGTAACTGTGGTTTTGATTTGCATCTCTATACACATCAGTGATTTTGAACATGTACCTGTTAGCCACTTGTCTTTCCTGCTGAGAAACATCCATTCATTTCCTTTGACCATTTTAAAATCAGAACATTTGTTCAATCTTATTACAGACATGCTTAGGTTTCCAATATGTTTCTCATATTAGTCTCATATCAGATGTATGCATACATAGAGATCTCATGTCTCCAAAATATCATTAAAATAATTTAAGGCACAAACACTAGTGGGAAATATGAAAGTTGTACTTTACTATCCACAAAATGACAACTAAGAGAAATTAAAACTTTTTTTTTAATCTGCTTATTGGGTGACATATTGTGACCTTGGGAAAATCTTTTATTTTGAATAATTTGAAAGAGTAAATTTGAAATATCTCTAACTACACAAACTCTCCCAAACTATTGCTCCCAAGCAGAAAATATAATTTAATCAGTACTGTTCTTGGGACAGCAGGTTGAGCCATCGTCCTACATTTGCAGCATTAATGCCATCAGTATTAATCCATCCATTAACCTTACTTCATGGTTTTACATTATAGGATTATCTTCCCTTATCTGATCACATATTCCATTACTCTGTGCTTTTGAAAATGATGATTTTCACATATGAGCTTCAAGAAATTTCTCCTTCTAAGAACCTCAAACAAATTAATATTTTATTTTAAGATAAATGATGAGAAAGTGACCTACACAATCTCCCTGGGATTTACCTTCATTTATTAATTAAAACTCAGAATCACCCTTTTCTATTTATCAAATAGAATATTTATTATGTGAACGACAGTTGAAGTAATTTTATTTTGTACTCCAAAAGTTCTGTATCACAATAAAACTCTTGATGTGTGGGAAGGTAAACATAAGGTTTGGATTTAGATTTCTTGAGTTGGGTATGTATCTATCAGCTGAAAAACATGGGGAGAATCACAGTATCTCAGTGTGTTTGGTTATTGGAGTTTCATCATGAAGCTTCCATACATGCACATAAAATACATGTATTGTATCTATCCCCTCTGTCGCATTTCTTATCCTACTTCTAAACTTTCTATTTTATTTTCATATTCTCCTGTACATCCCAGAAAAGACAGAAAACTTTCTTTGTTTAACATGATGACATAAAATTCTATTCATTTCTTCCAAAATAATTTTATTCTTATGAACAGACAAAATCTCATATTGTTTGTAATGAATGTATGCAGTATATGCCACATTATCTTTATCACGTTTATTGTCTAATTCTTATTATCTTTATTATTCATCAATGCATATCCATAAAAACATCCATCAATACGGTACATATCACAATACATAATGATGGGTCCATCACTTGTCTGCTATAAAAGTGTAATGGGAATCATGAGTGTGATGCTAGCTCTACAGTCAGCTGTCATTTGTTATATCTCCAGGAGTGCTATAGATGGACCAAAGTTTTACTTATCTATTTTAATATCTTTATGTTTTATGAGTTCTCTTGAAAATTTTCACACTTACACCCATGTAACTAGAGTAAGTTACATTCTCGCTAACAGCATATATGTCTACCTTTTGCCCACATCTTCACCAGCATTCATTGTTTATGCACTCTTAATAAAAATAATTTTGATAGGTTGAAGAGGATACTTAATATAAATGTGATTCTACATTTTTTAACACGTAGAAAATATTTAATGCTTTAATATCTGTTCTGTCCAAGCGTATACAAAACATATCTTCTTTCTCTATCTCTGAAATTTATTATTTTATGTCATAAGCTACATATTTGTCTTTAATATCTTATTTAATAATAAACATAACCACAACCTTTAGATTTTGCAAAATTGTCATGGAAAATCATTGTATTTTATCTTCTTGACAAAGTTATAGTGTGTATATTATCATTGACCTGTTTTTTTGTTTGTTTGTTTGTTTGTTTTTCTTTTTTTGATGAAGCAGGGCAAATTTCTTTCTTTTTTTATTCTTTTTTTTTATTGAATATTGTCTTCATTTACATTGCCAATGGTAAAACCTTTCCCGATTTCCCCCCTCCCCATAGATCTCCAACCCTTCCTCCCACTCCCTGCCTCCACATATATGCCCCTCCACCCAAACCCACTCCCACTTCGCCCCTTCAATTTCCCTTTGTTGGGGCATCTATTGAGCTTTTACCTGACCAAGGACCACTCCTCCCACTAATGGCCAACAAGGCATTCCCCTGCCACATTTTTGGCTGGAACCATGTATACACCTTGGTTGATGGTTTAGTCCCTGGAAGTCCTGGGTCCTCTGGGTGGCCAAAATCATTGTTTTTCCCATGGGGCTATAAACCCCTTCAGGTCCTCTGGACCACCTTCCAGCTCCTCCACTGGGGGTCCCATGCCCAGTCCCATGGTAGGCTGCTAGCATCTGCCTCTGTATTTGTAAGACTCTGGCAGGGCCCCTCCAGAGACAACCATGGCATGCTCCTTTTGGTATATACTTCTTGTTGTCCATAGTTGTGTCAACTATAGTTGGTTTGGTGACTGTTTAAAGGATGAATCCCCAAGTAGGGCAGTGTTCTGATGAAGCAGGTCAAATTTCAAAATAATTTTGATCAATATTGTTCTCTAGCAAGTGATAAAGACATCAGATGCTCTCAACCAATCATTTATTACATGCAAATTATGTCCATGTTACCTTTAAAGAAAATATTGCCTAAATAATAGATACATGATGGGTGATAAGTTTTTAAAAAGAACAAAGCCAAAAATAGGAGTATAAAGTGTAAAACAAAATCAAAATAGACAAAATCTAACTGAAAATAAGTGGCACAAGTTTTTTGTTTGTTGGCTTGCTTGTTTTACGGAAAACAAAGTTAACAAACTCTTCGCTTATTATCTAGAAAAAAGATAGGGCATACCCAACAAGCAGCATATAAAAATGAAAAAAAATACTATAAGCAATGACATAGAAATACAAGGAATTGCAAGATATGACTATGAGCAAGACAAAAAGTAAATGGTATGGAAAATGGACAAACTCTGAAGTTCATATAGTCTATCAAGACAGAACCATGAAAAAAACAACAGTAAACTTTCAAAAAGCAATAGTTTTAAAAGCTGATGCCAGATGGTGTAACTGTTGAATTCTGTCATTTAAAGGATGAAGTTTATAAAAGCAGAGATTGAATTGGTAGTTTCTAGGAGGAAAGTTCTGAAGAAAAATGGAGTTAGCAATCCATGAGAAGACATGTTCACATTAGCAAAACTCCAAACACTCAAAAAGACAAAACTGAAAGTGTAAGGGATAATGTGTAAGTGAAATATGAAAGTGTAAGGGGTATTGAAGACCCATACTGCCCAGGTATACCAAATCCAAACAATGGCATCACAAAAGAAGAAAAGAGACCAAATTTCTGAAAAAGTATGAATCAAAAACTCTCAGCAAAACATTTCCAAACTAAATTGTGCAGCACATTAAAAGAATGACTCACTATGATGAAGCAAGATTTATACCTAAGATGCAAGCATGACTCAATATCCATAAATCAGTAAATAGGTTACCCCATATGCAAAGAGAAAAAAAGATGATATGCGATTTATAGATGAGGAAAGGGTGTTTAACAAAATTTAAAACACTTTCACAATAAAAACATTCAACAGATTAAGTCTATAGGTAACATTACTCAACTCAATAAAGACTGTGTATTGGCAAATTTGTAATTGATCTTACTCTCAACAGATGCTGAAATTAGACATTCTTTTTTTTGGTATAGAGTTTATTCAGGGCAGAGTATGGGAGTTAATGAGGTAGTGGAGGCAGAAAGACAGACAGAGAGAGAGAGAGAGAGAGAGAGAGAGAGAGAGAGAGAGAGAGAGAGAGAGAGAGAGAGAGAGAGAGTGAAGGCCGGCCACGACCACGTGGAGAGAGGGGGTAGGGGAGGAGAACCGAAGAGGGCAGAGAGGAAAGAAATGAGAGTTCCAAGAAATAAGAGAGAGTAAGAGCGAAATTAGACATTCTTATCATTCAAGGTGCCATTTCTTACCACTTCTCCTTGCTTCATCTTTTCTTTTTTTTTTTATTGATATACTTTTTATTTACATTGCAAATGATTTCCCCTTTTCTGGGTCCCCACTCTCCGCAAGTCCCATAAGCACTCTTCCGTCTCCCACTGCTTCCATTACTTATAATTTAGGAGTGTAGTTTATGCATATAATAAAATAGCATTTCATCCTTTTATTGTAGAGGTTATGCTAAAGAGATTATCCCTGTCACAGAAAGAAAATTATTTCATGATTTCTATTACATATAGTACCTAAAACACTCACACTCATAACACCAGAATGAACTGGTGGTTTCTAGTTACTGGGTTCTGAAGAAATGGGGTGGTAATCAATGGGTGGAAAGTTTCACTTGGGCAAAATTAACAGGGTCTACAACTTTGCTGAACATCTTTATCTACAACCAATAATATTACATTGCATACCTAAACTTAGTAAATCTCATACTGTACTCTTATTATTATAAAATGTTTAAAAGCAACCACTTTTAAAATACAGCTGTTTTCAAAATCTAATTTCTATTTATGTTGTATTCTAACTTCCAAGTTGTATCTGTTCCCTCTTATCGTGGAATTGTTCACATTCAGAACTTGGACTTTGTGAGTTGAACTAATGAACTTCTGTGGCTTGCTGAACTCTTTTGGATTGTGTCATTCAAGAGAAATATGTCTAATTATATCCTACAAACATCTGCTTTAAAATCAAGGATATTGTTTCCAATGAGACCAACTCTCTGCTTCTCAGAGATATATTTCTCATGTTACAATTTAGGAGATAAATACTTTTAAGTTTGAATCTCCTTTTTATCTTAATGATCAATTTTATTTGGAAGCTTGTTCCATATATAAATCTTGATAAAACAGACAATAGTACTTTAACATGAATAATTACCAATGTTTTCTGCTTTTGGTTTTGTTCCTGCAATTTTAATTGTAATTTATGTTTTCTGAGCCAAAATATTTTAATGAATACAAAAGTTCCCACTGTTTCACATCCTGTAAAATGAATTTGCTTAAGTTGCATTCATTAAAATGTCTTATGGGGGTCAATATTTTTATTTTGGTTCACAATGTCCCAGTTTTTTGTTTTCCTATTGGCTTTCTGTGTGTGTCTGTGTGTGTTTTCTTTTCTTTTCTTTTTTTTTTTACTGATTTATTTTTGTGATTGAACTTAGGAAAAATAACTATTATTTAATAATTTGTGTAAGTCATAAGTTTATATGATTTTTGTAAGTGATATTGAAGCCCTATATAATTTTAGAGTCTGAATACTGCAACTACCTTTTACCAAAATACATTGCCTTCCCAAAGTTTCCAAAATGGAACTCTGCTTTCAGGGCTGCTTTTGTAGTCTTGTTAAGACTCTGAAAAGGTCAGAGGAACAAATATATTCATTCACAAGACATAGCACAATCAAAATGTGAAATTCAAAATTCAAAACCAAATGCCAAAAATAAAAAACAAAAAAAGCAAAACAAACAAACAAAAAACCCAGACACAAGCGTCATTTGACATGTCCATTAGTTGCTAGATGATATAGCTAAATGATTATATGTATTCTACTAATGTCTATGGAGGAGTAACTAGTAGAAAGATAGCATAAATTCTCAACTATTTGCTTTACAAACTAATTTCATAACTGAAGGTAATATCAGAGTCATGTATTTTTCCAAGAAGTAAAATCTTTGTCCCATAGATTTATACTATACTCAAGAGCAAAACATTATTCATGAGACTTCTGCTTTAACACACTTTAAAAAAAAATCCCTGATGGGATGAGAGAACACAATGGTTTCTGCCCTTGGAACATTGCCCATTGATGAATGACACTAGATTTTGACAAAGATACACTGAGCGTACAAGCTAACTTGCAACTCAGTTTTTACAGAAGATTCTTAGATGGAAATTCAATTTTCTTACTTACAGTCCTGTAACTTCTCTCTACTGATAATCAGAATATTTTTCTGAGAATGTGATCATGTTCTATAGTGGAATCTATACGTGACTTATTTGAGCCCAATGTTTCTTTTTTTTTTAGCTTTTCCTAACATTGTAAAGACAACCTAATTTTAAATACTATATTCATTTAGCGTTATTTTTTATATGCATCCTCCATTTGTCTTTTGTTCTTTTCAGTTCATTAAATGTCTTACAAGGATCAGTTCTCAAAAAAGTTTCTAACTTTTAAGATGAGTTTTGTGTCTGTAGATGATTACTATTGTATTAAATGTTTACACATGTATTAATGCTTGTGATATTCTAGACAGAAGCCCTATATAGACACTACTTTAGATGGTAAAAACTTAGGTTACTATTGTGGAAAAATATGTGCTAAAATTTCATTACTTAAATTAGGACATCACTTCTGGAAAAATACCTAGGGTCATTTGTAACAGTCAAACACATGCATACATTCATGTAACACACAAATTCATTAATGATTAACAGACTAATTCTCCTACATGGTGCCTTCATTTCGCTTGACACATCTATGTCTCTTGGTTCTTTCTATACATGCCCTCAAGCAAAACGTTCAAAAGTGTATTGCCAAACATCATTATTTTCTGAAGAAATAATTGTAAACTATTTTTAAAATGAAGAATGAATACAGACAATTCTTACTTATGAGAAATAATGCAATTTTATCTAAGATTTTTCTCAAAGAATGTCATATGAAGCAGCTTTGTCAGAATTGGATTTGAGAACATGTTTTTGAGATGTACTTTATACCTCCTACTTCAGCTAAAGATGGAAGATCTTTATTTTTAATTAACAAGATCAGTGATCCTATGCATATTAAAATCTAAGAATTAATTCCCAAATTAATCAAATACCTAAAGAATATAAAACTTACATTAAAAATGATTAAGGACAATTGGATGAAAAGAAAAATTTAGACATTATAGAAAGCAATATATATTAGTATCATTTTGGATATAATATAAATTGATATAAAATTTTAAAACAAGACAAAGTTGATCATGGCAACACATTTGTCTGTATGTGATATGTGTATTATACAACTTTATATCCATGTGTCTACATGTGATTTTACCTATATGTGCATTTCTGCCTTAAATATGTATAAGCATGTAGTAAATATGAAGTTTATACATTCAAAATGCTAAAACTTCCAGTTTAGACTCGCCACTCCTGTGACTCACTATCATTAAAACTATTTTCATGAAAAAGATTGAAGCCCAGAAAGAGAATGATTTTTCCAAAAGAAATAGGTAATATTAGACTCAGGATTATAAATCCTGATGCTTAGTTCTATCATCTATGCTGTTGATGAATTTGTCTTTACCAGGAATGAATAAGGCGCATCTCAGAGCCCACATGTGGTTTTCTTTGTAAGCCTTGTATGGCTGTAAAAGGTAGAAGACAAGTTTCAGCACACAGAGTGGTTTTCACACATTAATAGAAGTTGGCTGCAAAGCAGAATGAATGCAGATCTCTGAGGGGAACACACACTTAAGTACTTCAGGGCTACCTGACTTCTGGGGTTTAACACAAGGGCAAATTTTATAAAGTGCTCATAAAATTCAAACAGTTCCACACTCCATTCTAATGACTTGCTCTTGCATTCAACTTTTCTAACACATGCATATAAAAATGTCTGACATTCAAGTTGAATTTTATGAAGTGACCTCTTCTTTCTCTGTGTGATTTTGATGAATATCTTTTAAACTAATTAGAGACAAAGAATGTGAAGAATGCAATGTCACAAACTGAGCCCTTTCTAGAACACCGGCAAGGTTCATGTCAGAGACACAAAGCTGTGTTTAAAATATGAAAACCTTTCAGAAATCTTGGGTTGGCATAAAACCCTAGGCTTGCTTATTATTTTTGAAAAGTAATAAGCTCTGTTTTCAGTTAGAATGTTTCAAAATTCAATCTCCCCCCTTCCACCACCATTTTTGAACCCTGTCTTTAAGCCCAAGACTACATGCTGTTCCAAATACTTCCCTATTGTCTTTCTTGAGCTAGTCATTCTGTTCTCTCTTTTCCTCAAGTATATACACATATTATAAAGCAGTATATAACATGAAATAGCAAAGTATTATTTTCTGAGTAACTCGAACAGGATTTTTTTGGGGGAGAAGATTCATTTGGGCTGGAGAGATAGCTCAAAGGTTCCAGAGGTCCTGAGTTTAGTTCTCAGCAACCTCATTGTGGCTCACAACCACCTGTAATGTGATCCAATGCCCTCTTCTGGTGTGTCTGAAGACAGTGACATTGTACTCACATATATAAAATAAATAAATAAATAAATAAATAAATAAATAAATAAATAAAGATCAATTCTGGTGAAGGTTATTTGATGTTTTCTTGGAAAGAGAATATAAGGCTAATGGAATTAATGTCATTTAGGGACAGGGTGGGGAGACAAAAATTATCTAATTGGAGGTGAATAGAGTATGAATATGGAAGAGAGGAACAGACCAACTCGTAATATGAGATCTAGACACCGATGGAAATAGCCAAACAAATGTTTAAATCTAAGGTGCCATTCATTTCTTAGGCTGCTTTCTATATATATCTTTTCTCCCCATTCAGGGAGGTCTCAGAGAGACAAGAGAGAATGAAGGGTTAGGGGAGCAGAGAGTCTTGATGCTATTGGTTTCCATGGAAATTACCTGAAAGCAATCAATGCTCATGGTGGAGTTTGAGTAGGGCAAAGGGGTAGAGGAATAATCAGTGATGGCCTGAGAGGTGGGTGGAGAGCTATGAAAGGAGAAATCAGAGCCAGGAACTGAAAGAAAGGTAGGGGTCTGTGGAATTTAAGAGGAAGACTTCAATCATACTGGATGAAGTATGGGCACTCTGTTGAAACTGATAGAGATCCTGACACATACAATTACACAAGGTGATATTCAGATTAGGAATCTTCTGCATGGCTACCATTTTATATAATAGTGTCTTGTGTTTTCAACTGGCTTTCCAGTTTCGAGTGTCTAAGGTATTATTCTCTCTTTTTTTATGAATCCCTTTCTGCATTACATATTTTTCACACTGTTGGCTACTATAATTTCACTGACCTTTGTGGGGTGAGATGCGTTCTAGTGTGCTGGATTATGTATGAAGTGTTTCACTTCATTCATAAGTTATTCTCATGATAATCTTTTATATTTTAGGCCATAGGTTTTTTCTAATTTTCATTGACAGATTCAGCAATGTCGTGTAGGCATGTAACATATTCTTATTATTCCTCTCCCACACACTTTTATCTCTTACATTTCTTTCAACCCACAAGTATGTTCCATCACAGTTTGTAGTTTCTTTCTCAGATATGACTTTCTTTTGTTTTCTTACCCATTTAGTTTAACCATCTATATGACCCTTAAATTGGAACTATTCACTGAAACATGATGGGGTTGTAGGTACATAGTAAAAGCAGTAATTTCCCCTTTCCTTGAATGTATCTGTTTCCAACAGTTCAGAGGTGAAGGGAAAAGTCCTAAAGTCCCTCCTCCATTGATATCTGACTGTTGATGAACAAACTCTTATAGTTTGTCTCTTATAGAAAACAGACTTGCTAGACCTTTGTCTGTTTCTAGAATATGTGAATTATTTTTTATTTGATATTTCTATGTGATTAAAGCATTGTTCTTTCAAAAACATCTATAAACCACTTTTTATAATTAATATTAACTAATATACTATCTAAACCTTTTCAAGTTATATTATTTTCATATCTTACTGCACTGTAAGGTGTGAGATTAATTTTCCATTGTGAGGTAAATATCTGTATTTGAGCTCACTGTGTGTTTAATGCTAGAAGTACTATTGTTTTTCTATGCAGACTCTGAATGTTGAGAACAATCATACTCGGCATTGAGAATTTCATTGGGGAGTGCATCAAACATACTCTGATACAGCTCATAAATTTAAAAAAAAGCTAATTTCTTTCTCAGCCTGTTTATCCTTTGAGTATAGGAAGGATACTGATTTGCTTGGGTTGATTTTATATCCAGTCACTTTGCTGAAGTTGTTTATCAGCTGTAGGCATTCTCTGG
Source organism: Apodemus sylvaticus (assembly GCF_947179515.1). Lineage (NCBI taxonomy): Eukaryota > Metazoa > Chordata > Mammalia > Rodentia > Muridae > Apodemus > Apodemus sylvaticus. The sequence continues at coordinate 49,298,153 of NC_067473.1, forward strand.
TGGAGTATTTTTGGAGTTTTTGGGTCACTTAAGTATACTATCATATCATCTGCAAATAGTGATAATTTGAATTCTTCCTTTCCAATTTGTATCCCTTTGACCTCTTTTTGTTGTCTAATTGCTCTAGCTAGAACTTCAAGTACTATACTGAATAAATATGGAGAGAGAGGGCAGCTTTGTCTGGTCCCTGATTTTAGTGGGATTGCTTCAAGTTTCTCTCCATTTAATTTGATGTTGGCTACTGGCTTGCTGTATATTGCTTTTATTATTTTTAGGTATGGGCCTTGAATTCCTGTTCATTGGAGAACAGGGGGAGAAAAGAGGTCTTATGGGACTTTCGGGGGAAGGCAGGCGCTGGAAAGGGGAAATCATTTGAAATGTAAATAAAGAATATATCGAATAAAAAACAACACACAGTTTAGGGTGAAACTCCATCTTCAGTTAATATTTTCTGGGAATACTCTTACAGATACACGCAGATGATGCTAAGCCCCATCAAACTGACAAGACCACCCTTCACAACAGGCAATGTCCTCTCCGTTTGGAATACAAATATTAATCTACAAGTTCCATAATATGAATGTAGATTGCATCCAGAAATCTGTTCTGAAAGAGAATACAGCAAAAGTTAAGGAATGATAGTTTCAAGATTGATTTACCTAGACTTAATGTTCTGTCTTCTTTCCTTACTAGCTAGCTATAGAGAAAGCCATTGCCATATGAGGGGCTCGCCTACTGGGGATACTTTGGGGGGCAGGGAACTGATGTCTATGGATAGCAAGCAATGAAGAACTAAATCTGCTGAGCCTGTGAAATCCAAGTAGTGGAATTTCGATTCCTGACTCATAATATCATTTTTCAAAGTTGAATGAAGTTGCTATATAGTTGGGTTATTTTTTTATGCAGCAATGAGTAATTTAAACATAGAGATGAAACTCAAAAGCCAGAGGTAACTTTCAGAAAAGATATCTTGAGCAGCTATGTGAGTTGAGGAATGGATACTCACACAAAGACAGAAAGCAAGGTCTAGAGTCCTGTGGCAGAACACTGGCAAGAAAGAAGGCCAACACAGATAAAGGAAAATTAACCAGAACATATAGACGAGATGGACTATCTGAGCAAGATCAGTCCACAAACTCTCTGGCATGGTAAGGTGAAGGTTTTAACTCAGTAGCCTTGGAATGCTATAAACAGAGAAAAGGCATGATAAGATGAACTTTTTAATAGAAATACTTTTCGCTGATTTTTGCAAAGAAAAGACAATCAGTAATAGAAGACTTGAAGAGCATTTTGGTCTATTAACTTGTGTAAGAGGCTTGAAGTAGAGAGGCATGGTAGAGGATGAAGACAGCTTGGGTAGCACTCCTTGCATAATACAGTATCCTTAAGATGTCCTATGGAGTCCTTTCTCACTTGATTCTCTACATTTTTAATCCATTCCAAGGTTACTATAACTTAGCAAGCAATTAATTCAGGCTACAAGAATAGATATTGCACCTATAAACCCATGTGCTCATGCCCAAATTCACACACACACACACACACACACACACAAATTAGTGTTAATTTTCTGTTTTTAGATTTTTTCAAAACATTCTATTATGTTGAGGATTAGAATAGTACAACTTTCAGAGGTATTTAAATTCCCAAATGTTTTAAAATTATAATTTCTTTTTATATTGGTACCATCCTTTATAAACTATTAGATAATAAACTCTATTAAACACTAATTAGGCCAATTATTTTATAAGTAAATATCTAGCATTTGTGTTTTTTTTTCATTGTATAATGCAAAGTATTTTTCATTGATTGAACATAGTTAATTTATTATCTTCAAGCTGGTTCCCAAATTTTTGGAACACAAAATTAATGGCCTCTTAGCAACCTCTCTGAATTACCCCAAGTCAATAGTGGCTCTTCCCATCTGTCATCTTAATTTGCAGTATTGCTCTCAGATATATTAAAACAATGATACATACCACATTATGTCTCATTCCCATTGGCTCAAAGCAAACAAACAACAACAGAAAAATCCTAAGGGTAGTTATAAATGAATTCTTGATATGATAACTCCCAAACTGGAAGCTAGAATTTAAAATAAACTTGGATGCTACTTATCTCTGACAACTACCTCTTTTAGATTATAAACGACAGATTTGTTTATAAAGAAATAATTGTTATAGCTTAAATAATAATGGAAAAATCTTAATAGTTGCATTTGTGAATTTGCAGTCATCAAATCTCTGGGCAGAATTGATAACTGCATGTTAAATGACCAATTTACTTATGTTTTAAAATTAATTACTAAAACTTGGAAGCAATAAAATCACATTAACTTACAACATTATATTCTCATTGGTCATGTTACAAGAGGAGACACATTTTTGATCCCAAATTATGGCAATAAAAGCCACTGAGACTAAATTAAGCCATGCCTCCCATGTTCTTTATTTTTCTGTGATTAAAGCAGGGATAGTGGGAAATGTGAATAAGCAATTGCAGGCTGTGTTTGTTGTTCCTTGTAATTGGGCACAGATCAATCCGAGGAATAGCTCAAATCACTGTTGAAAGGAAACTAAATGCTGACTGTCAAATACTGGTACAATGTTGAAAAGAATCAGAGACCGAAGCAAAGCAAGGCCAAGGATGGGGGAAATAAATAAACAACAAAGCCAAGAAACTTGGCAAAAGGAAAAGTTACAGGGTAGTACAAATGACTGGTTGCCATCACTGGTTCACATCTATAGTCAGTAATGATCTGTGGATATCGGTAGCCAGTCCTGAAATGTCAATGACAACCCAAAATGTTCCCAGTGGTATGCAGAGACTGTGAAAGCAATACACAAACCTGTACTGTACCACTCCTTACCATGATATCCATGATAACTTTGGTATTTATTTTTTTCTGTGGAAGAAACAAGCTACAAGCACAGTGAGAACATATTCTGGTTTCTTTCACACTGTCTTTGCAATAACTACATTTTAGCTGCTTAATAACTTCTCCCTTGTCTCTTGCACAGGTATTCTAATTTGTATTAAGAGATAATAAAATACTTGAAAAAACAAGGGCACTTTTAATTCTCTGAGGGCTATCTTCTTATATTACTTATAAAGATGTATTGAAATTCCCAAGGAGAAAGACTCGTTAGCTGAGTCTAGGTCTAAAGGAAAAGTAAGGAAACAAATGGATCTCCCCCAATGAAGAATGGCAACAGTTTAGAAGAAGGAAAAGAATTCAATGCTCCTAGAGAGTAGTTGACCAAGTATTAGATTCTTAAATACTCACAACATCAAATACTAATACATCATGATAGCACAGTTAGAAAAACTGATGTCAAGAAATAGTGACATGCCTGGTAATATATTCAATAAAATAATTTAATCGAATATTAGTGTTAAATAAAATGTGAGATAGACAATGAAACCTTAATTGAGGTAAATAATGATTATTAGTATCTGATTCTTTATTACATAGATGCACTCTTTAAAAGATTTGTTAATTTTTATAAGTATATAAATGTTCTGAATGCATCTATGGATGTGTATAACACACATATGTGGTACCTGAGGAAGCCAGAAGAGGGTTGGACCCTGTAGAACTAGAGTTGCAGATAGTTGTGAGCTTACAAGTGTATGCTGAAAACTAATCCCAGATCCACTGAAAGAGCAGAGAGATATGGCTCCAGCCTCAAAAGAATCTCCTTATTCAAGGGCCACTAAAGCCCAAAGTACAGTTATCACATGGAAGTCTTCTAAATAATTCTCCAGGTTTGCACGTAGATAAAAAACAGAAGTATAGATTTGAAATTAATCTCCCTCTTGATATCAGTGTTTTCTATGAAGTATATATTCTAGAACATGTGGATTATATGAAGTATATGTTCTCAGCAAAGTCAGTAACTTCAGGTGAATTTGGGGCCATCTTGAGGGGACCTATCAGCAGAGGCATATGGAATTGCTTGATCACGTGAGCAGTTAAGACTGAGGTCATGTGATCGAGGGTGACTAGTTGTGTAATTAGGAGGTGAAAGCTGATTACTATGTAGAACTGATTTCTGAGACGTGAGGCACTATTCTTTGCATGGCTGAGAGAACACTGGAATCCCACAATCAGTGTCTTCATGAATAACATGTGCAATTAGTTTCTCTGGAGAAGCCTCATGGGCGTCTGCTCCCTGGGCTTTCTTAATTTAATTTCTTCTCAATATCAGAGCAGATTAAAGTATGGTTTGAAGTAATATTTTAGATTTTTTTATTTTCCTGTTTACCAGACTCACTATAATGTGACTTTGTGCCACTTCACAAATGTTTGGAACTGCTTCAAAAGTGGTCATGACCTCCAGTCACTTGATAGAATTTTCTTCTCAGGAAAAGTTAGTAGATGTGTTAATTTTTTAATTTATTATTTCTTCTCACATATAATCAGCCTGGACCACAGTTTCTTCCGGTTCACTTCTTCCAGTCACACCACACACATACATACTGCCCTCTCTTCCATTCCATTTCTCTTCAGAAAAAAATAATCAGACTTCCCTGGGATTCCAACCAAACATGGCATAACAAAGTACAGTAAAACTAGGCACATAGCTCACATCAAGGCTGGATGAGGCAACCCAGTGGGAGGGAAAGGGTCCCCAAAGTAGGGAAAGAGTCAGACCCAGCTCCGGTTCCCACAGTTATGAGTCCTACAAGAATATTAAGCTACACAGTCACAACATATATTCAGAGGACCTAGGTCATACCCATGCAGGCCCCCTCATTGTCCTTTCAGTCTCTGTGAACCCCAAAGTCCAGGTTAGTTGATTCTGTGGGCTGTGTTCTTTAACTGTCTGTCCTTGATCCCTCTGGCTTTCAAAAATCCTTCTTCCCAGTCTTCAGCAAGACTCCCTGAGATCTACCTAATGTTTGACTATGGGTCTCCACAGTTGCTGCATGAAGACTCTTTGATGGTGATTATCATCACCAGCACAGCAGAATCATTCCACTGAGTTTTCTCCCGAGTCCTATTTGGGCCTATCCTGGTGATCTGGGATATTCAGACTGATGTTCTTGTCCATCCTGGCAGTGTCCCCTTCTGGCACCAGCTCTGTCTGGTGGTATGGGCTTCAAGTGATTAGTTGGCCACTCCCTAATGGGCAATATGGAGCCTGAACCAGCCATCTCCTGTAACCACACAAGAGTTCCAGTGGTGAGATTGGGACACCAATCCAGCTATAAAACTTTTGACCAACAATTTGTCCTACCTTCAAGATGTGCTGTAGTAAATATGGTACATGAATTATATTTACCGACAGGTAAAATTATATATGTTTGTAGAGTACTATAATACTAGGTTGCATACATATGATATATGATGTAATCTAACAAACAATCAAATCAAGCCATTACTATACTATCACATCACCTATCATTTTTGTAGTGATACATTTGGAGATTACTCCCTCACTACTGTGACACACACAGACCAGTATCATTAACCAGTCACCTTGATATGAAATGGATCTCAAGACCTATTCTTCTGCTCCTCCTCATCGTCTGGCAAATGGCATCCCACTGTATGCTTCTGTATGTTTCTGTTTATTATCTTTCACATGCACATGAGATCATGTGACATTTGTTTTTCTATACATGGATTAGCATTCCTGCTATTGTAGCAATAAGAGGAATTGACCCTATTTTTTTTTAGAGGATAATTTTTTTTATTCGATATATTTGTTATTTATATTTCAAATGATTTCCCCTTTTCTAGCCCCCCACTCCCCGAAAGTCCCATAAGCCCCTTTCTCTTCCCCTGTCCTCCCACCCACCCCTTCCCACTTCCCCGTTCTGGTTTTGCCAAATACTGCTTCACTGAGTCTTTCCAGAACAAGGGGCCACTCCTCCTTTCTTCTTGTACCTCATTTGATGTATGGATTATGTTTGGGGTATTCCAGTTTTCTAGGTTAATATTCACTTATTAGTGAGTGCATACCATGAGTCACCTTTTGAGTCTGGGTTACCTCACTTAGTATGATGTTTTCTAGCTCCATCCATTTGCCTAAGAATTTCATGAATTCAATGTTTCTAATGGCTGAATTGTAGCAATAAGAGGAATTGACCCTATTTTGAAGGCAAAAATGCTGCATTGTTTGTTTACTAATCTTTCTGTGATTTAATTATAAAATAATGGATGTGCATGTTGACTACCTATCTTGACTGTTGCTGCCATTGATATGAGAATGCACACATTCCTGTGATACATTCATTACATTTTTTATGGACAAATTGTGCCATTTGGAAAGTTTTATTAAAATTGGTATTTTCCTCATAATTTATTGTTTTAACCACATTACATCCCAATCACAGGCCCCCATCCCTCCATCCTTTTTCTCTTATTAGTCTCAGTCTTGTAAATCGTTTCTTCCATATCACCCCCTTCTCTTTAAGAAAAGGGAATCCTCCTTGGGTTCCACTCCTCACTGGAACATTTAGTCCTAGCAAGTCTAATCACTTCCTTTCTTACTGAGGCACAACCAGGAAGTCCAGATAGGGGAAGGGGATCCAGTATCAAGCAACAGCATCATAGACAACCCCCAGCCCACTCCAACTGTTAGGGAACACACATGAAGACCAAGCTGCACATCTGCTACAAATGTGTGGGGATCTAGGTCCAGCTTCTGCATGCTCTCCGGTTGGTGGTTCAGCCTTTGTGAGTCCCCATGTGCCCAGGTTAGTTGAACTTGTAGATATTTTATGGTGTCCTTGACCCCTCTGACTCACTCAGTTCTATCTCCCACTCTTCCACAAGACTCCCTAAGCACCACCTGATGTTTGGCTATAAGTTTCTACTTCAGTTCCCATCAGTGGCTGGATGAAGCCTCTCCAAGACAATTATGCTGGGTTCCTGTCCACAAGTATAACAGAGAATCATTAATAGTGTTAGGGGTTGCCTGTCTCACATGGGATGGGTCTAAACTTTGGCCAGTCAACAGTTGGTCAGTCCCTCAGTCTCTGCTCCATCTTTATCCCTGAATATCCTACATGCAGAGCAAAATTTGGGTCAGAGGTTTTCTAGGTATATTGATATTCCCTTCCTTCCACTGGAAGTTTTGCCTGGCTACAAGTGCTGGACACTTCAGCCTCTACTTCCCCCTCTGGTAAGAATCTCAGCTAGGATCACCACCACAGATTCCCTGTAGCTCCTCCCATCCAGGCTTCCATCTCATCCCAGAGCTGCCGCCCACCACCCCCACACACCGATTTCTATTTTCACTTGCAGTCCAAAATATTGAGAGATCACAATATCATTTCTTGCAATGGTGGTACAGTTTATGTTCTTACCAACGATACATCCATAGTCCCTATTACTACTTTTGTCATCTTTTTGAGAAAAGCTATTTTAATGAGTGTGTGACGATACCTCAATATGATTTCAAATTGCATTTCCAGAATGTTTAGGGACTCTAAGCACATAGGTTTAATAAGCAATATTCTAAATCCACTAGGTGTTCCTGAGTTCTTAGTTTACTTTCTATTGTTCTGATAAACACCATGATCTAAAGTAATTTCCACAGGAAAGAGATTGTTTCAGCTTACATTGTATGACCCACAATGAATGAAAGTTGAAGCAGGAATCTAGACTGACCTCATGGCTTGCTCAGTTTACTCTCTTACACAACTCAGAACCATGTGCACAGGAGTACAAACAACCTCAGTGGTCTTGGACTTCCTACAGTAATTATTAGTAAAGAAAATAAGCCATAGACATACCTTCAGGGCAATCTATTGGAGGCAAAATTTTCAGTTGAGGCTCCCTTTCCCAGTCAGTTGACCACAATAACAATATCAAGGAAACAATAAGAAAACAATTAACTAGTACAGGTACTCAACACTGTACATGACAATCTTTATTACCTGCTCAAAACGTACCCTTTCCATTCATTATGTGACTTAACTGTTAGTTGCCCAATCCTACAACCTAGTCATGAACAAATTTCCCAGGCTGAAGAGATGGCTCCATGGTTAATAGCACTGACTGCTCATCCAGAGGTTCTGAGTTCAATTCCCAGCAACCACATGGTAGCTTACAACCACCTGTAATGGGATTCAATGCCCTCTTCTAGTGTGTCTGAACTTAAATGAATAACTTTCCCATTCACTGATAATGAGTCCTCCAAGTCTTATCATCTCTATATCTCACCTCTCTGATCACTTACTTTTCTTCTCTCCTAGAATTATATCATTCTTATATAAACAAGTATCTATTAGCTCAGTGGATGCAGAGTCTCATCACGATTTTCTGCTTCCGTTTCTGCATTCATGCATTTCATTCTCAATAGAGCAGTCACAAAATTCTTAAAACATGAAAAATGTCAATGGCAATATCTGTACTCAAAACTTTCCAGTAGCCATGCATACCACACTTAGATTACTGCCAAAGCCATCTGCCTCTAAGGGTGAACATCTTTCAGGTCTCTTTCTCTCCCATCCTCTTCCATCTCTAACTGATGCAAGCCAGAGGACCACATTTATCGCACAAACATGCCAGTATATTCTCCAATCCAATGTTATTTATGAACAAAGTTCCCTCCTCCCTCTCTTTACCTCTATCTCTATCGGTATGTGTGTGTGTGTGTGTGTGTGTGTGTGTGTGTGTGTGGTTCTGACACAACTCATTGGAAACTGAACTGTTACTCGTTCCTGATTCCAAAAATAATTTTCTATTTATTTATATCACTTCTTTTTGAACCAAATCAGCATTATACACAGAGAACATTGTCAGTATTATTTAAGGATGAATTACTTTGGAGGATCAGAATATTTTCCTTATAAGAGTGACAACTAATGAAGTGCCTCCCTCGATTTCAGACACTTGGGAGCATGAGTTAAAAAGATAACTGCATTATCTACCATCAGTTAGATAAGCCTCCTGGGATGTAGAGGGTATAAACATGGATTTCTGTGGGGCTCCTGCTACTTCTGGAGCTCAACTGATTACAGATAGAGACAATTGTATGCATTTTGGGCCAGCATAACTGCATCACTCTGGAAATGGGTGGTTTCTCTGTCATCTCTCACCATGATCCTCCATGTTTTACCCCAGTGTAGCCTCCTCATACTAAGGCTATATTCTCAATACCAGTCTCAGCTTCCTCTAGCATCCTTCCACTGTCTCCAGCTGTGATGTCTAAGTAGTGGTCCTCAATTTCCTGAATACCCAGAACTTCACACATTCAGTTCACAAGAATTAACCCGAATTTGTACTTTATTATAAGCATTATGTGTCTCTGGTGATATAAAATGTATAATAGTAATTTGGCCTATGCCTCTATTATCACAACCTCACAAATTTCTTGTTTTTATTCGATATATTCTTCATTTACATTTCAAGTGATTTTCCCTTTCCTGAATCCCCCTTCCCAAAAGTCTCATAAGTCCCTTTCCCTCCCCCTGTTCCCCAATCTACCCCTTCCCACTTCCCTGTCCTGGTATTCCCCTACACTGCTGCACTGAGCTTTTCCAGAACCGGAGGCCACTCCTTCCTTCTTCTTGGGCATCATTTAATATGTGCATTGTGTCTTAAGTATTCCAAGTTTCTAGGCTAATATCCACTTATCAATGAGTGCATACCATGATTGATCTTTTGAGACTGGGTTACCTCACTCAGGATGACATTCTCCAGTTCCATCCATTTGTCTAAGAATTTCATGAATTCATTGTTTCTAATGACTAAATAGTACTCCATTGTGTATATATACCACATTTTCTGTATCCATTCCTCCATTGAGGGACATCTGGGTTCTATCCAGCTTCAGGCTGTTATAAATAGGGCTGCTATGAACATAGTGGAGCATGTATCCTTATTACATGCTGGGGAAATCATTCTTGAAGAAAATTTTTATATACACTTAAATATTTTACACCACATGTCAAGTGTCTCCTAAAGTTCCATCTAAACTTCTACATCTATTCTCTATTGCCCCATTTTTAATCAGACATTCTCTTTTCATTGTACACTATAAGGTTCGAGTAAATGATTGACTGGAACATCTTTTCCTATTCTTTTGTCTATATTTTTCAATTTTATAACTACCAATGTGCATTCCACATCAAATTTAAAAGTGGATTCAAAATCTAATGAATCTAAGGAAACAGAGCTGCAACTCATATATTGACACGATGGAGGGGGAACGAAGCCAATCTGCCCTGCTGTGAGGTACATGTGAACAGTACTAGGAGAGATGTAAGGTGAGCATGATTAAACCTCATCCTTGAGACCATACTGTGTGTTGAATGAACCTCCAGAAAAGCATAATGAATATGATGATTGCAGCCTGTAGAAAATAACAAAAATAGAAATCCTATTCATTGAGATACCCAAAAGACCTTCTTGGAGGTGGCTTGTATAATAGGTTATAGAAAGTGAGAAATATTTCAATAGGCACAAATAATTGGGTAATCCAGACTGAGAGGGTACTATGAGAGAAGAGAAATATAAAAGAAAGCTATGGTGTCATTGTCCATGTGGCAGAAGATGATAAAAGCAAATGGGTTTTGTGAAACCCACATTGGCCTTCAGAAAGGCTATTTCCCAGACTGCATGCCATGTTTGCTTAATGACAATAATAACAACCAACTACTCTGGGGGGAGTGCTATATAAATGTCTGGCAACATTGACACAATGCATCTCTGCCTTAAAATAGTTACTATGGTTTGGCTATAGAGGAGATATGGTCATCCAAAGATTTTATGCTTAGAAGATTGGTGTCCACTCCAGTGCTGCTGAGGAGTTGGAACTTTCAGGAGATGAGGTCAGCAGGGTCACTGCCCTCAGAGGGGATTAATGCAAATGATGCAGGCCCCTATTACCATTGATAGAAAAAATGTGATCTTGACACCTGAAAGTTCTTGTTTCCTGTCTCACCATGGGACTGATACGCACTGCCCTCTGTTCTGTTAAAGTTGTGATGCAGGGAGAAACATATGAGGAGTTGATAGGAAGCATGATACTAATCTTTTAATCTCTACAGTAAAATGACTTGAATCAAGCTTTATGATTGTGCTTATATTTCCAAAGTGAGGTTGTTGTGACCAAGAGTTGAGGCCTGTCTCCTACCTTCAAACACATGTCCCCAGGGCTGACTTCAACTAGTGAATCCCAGCTCTTCAAAGTCTCACACCTTTCAAAATTGTACTACCATCCAGGAAATGGTGTAATCCAATAGGATCAAATGATAATCCACCACCATTATATGTTAAAAAGAAACTGAGTAAAAGGTGGTCCAGTGATTAGACCAAATTGAGACCTATCGCAAGGGGAGGCTCCAAGGCCTGACAGTATTACTGATGCTATGGTGCTCTTACAAACAGGAAGCTAGAATGACTGCACTCTGAGAGGCCCAACATGGAGCTGACTGAGACAGATACAGATCTTTACACCCAACCAATGGACTAAATTCGGGAACTCTTATGGTTAACTTAGGGAAAGTCTGAAAGAAGTTGAGGAGGTAGGAGACCCCATAGGAAAACCAACAGGCTCAACTAACCTGGACCCCCAAATCTCTCAGACACTGAGCCACCAACCAGGCAGCATACACTAGCTGATCTAGGCCCCTGAGAAATTTACAGCAGAGGACTGCCTGGTCAGGCCTCAGTGAGAGAAGATCCATCTACCCCTTGAGAGACTTGAGGACCCAGGGAGTGGGGAGGCTCAGAGAGGTGGTGGGGCAGACATCCTCTTGAGGACAGGGTGAAGAGGAATGGGATGAAGAACTGTCAGGGAGGATAACAACTGGACTGTAAAAGAAAGATTAAAGATAATCAAAAATCAAAATGGAAATTAAAATAGCAATGAAATATCATTATACATCTTTGAGAATACTAAAATAAAACGTAGTAGCCAGACAAAGGCTGATAAGGATGCAGGGAAACTGGATAATGCCTATCGCTGATAATAAAGTCACTTTGGAAAAGTTTGGTGCTTGCCTTTTTCCTTGCTTGTTTTTGTTTTGTTTTGTTGTTGCTTTTGTAATCTTCATATGTAATTGCCATTCTACCTCAGCAGTCACATTTCTGGGCATTTATCCCAGAGACATGAAGATTTATATTCATGTAAAAACGTGTACATGGATGTTTATAACAGCTTTATTCATAATGATCCAAAGCCGTTAAGATCCAGATGCTCTTCAGTAAGCAAATGGATAAACTAATATATCTCTGCAATAAGAAGTATTAAACTGATACAGAAGCCTAGATGGCCTGAAAATGCATAGACAGAGTGTGGAGAAACAAATTTCTTAGGATTGTGTGTTTCTTGATGCCATTCACATACCATCATTATAATGACAAGTTATAGAAATAGAAAATGGGCTACTGACTGCCAAAGGTTAACAAGGGACAGGAATCCTGTAGGGAAATGAATGTGGCTTATGAAACATAATATCACAGATTGATGTGGTGAGGAAAAAAAAATCCTCTTACAATTGGGAAACTGATAAAGGATGCACAGTGTCTATTTGTATGCCTTCTGAAAGTCATGTGCAAAATGACAAAGACTACAGATTGATATGGTAATGACATATGAGATCATCTGTGAAAAGATTCGTAAGAAAGGAGTACTGTAGCCCAATAAAACACAGAATACCAGTTTGGCAGAAATGCTAAAAGCAAGGGATATGTTATATATCTAGGTCAAGGGGGATGGAAAACTACACACGGGTAGGGGGTCGAAGCAAATAGAAAATAAATGCAGAGAAGTGTGTCTGCTGTGCAGCACCTCGTAGTCCATCTCCATGATTCTTACCCAAAAGCATAGCCAACACAATATGTTAAGCTGATGGGGGATTAATTACGATTGCATCTTGAAAATGCTAACTACTATGTGGCAAGTCAGTAAAAGCTGCTAACACCCCACCATGCTGCTCACAGGTTGGCTATGCAGCTCCGTTGTGCAGGCTGGCTCTTTTTTCTCTTAGTTAGGAGCAACTGCCTAAAGACTGATTGATTACTCAGTCGCCTTGAGCTAAATTCTCCTCTGATGTGACTGTGGGAAATTTCCCATAGAGTTAAAAAGCAGAAAGCATCTGAAAATTGGTTTGATGTGTGGACTCTTTTAATTCATCAGCCTGGCAGGTATGATCAAATACAACCAGAGCAATCTCTGCGACCTCTAACAAAAGAGGTCACAAAGTGGCCAGGAAATCTGGATGATGCTAGATTACAACTTATTTGGCTTTCACAGTGTACCATTTTTTCCTGAAAAGAAATCTTTTTTAGTGTTAGTAAAACCTGACTTCAGGAGCCATCACACTACAGGCTTGATCCATGTGAATTATTTTGAGTAATGGATCTCTCTGGTAAGCAAAGGGTTTTCTGAAAAATTCTATCACTTTAAAAATGACTTTAAATTTTTCATCATTACTTTGAATTAATTTTCTCCTACTTTACATCTTAAAGGCAACACCTAAGTAGACCATTATCAATTCCTCCTATAAAGTAATCATCAAATATTATTTGGTTTCATGTACATTGCATTTAGTCATTGCAATGATGCAATGTGCTGTTGGGATTGAAGGTAACAAATGTTGCTAAGCCAGACAGTAGAGCCAGGTTGGTGATGTACCCACTTCTTCTCTGAACATCCATCCATGAGCCATATTTCGTCAATGGATTCTGGAAATGTGATTTCTCAGATTGTTGGAAGAAGAAATAACATCAAATTTGAAAAACATAAAATCATTTATTAGTATTTTCAATAGTGATTTTATACTGAAATAAAAATAACTTGATATATTAGATTCACTTACACCTATTATTAGCATTAATTAGGCCAGTTTCTGTTCCCTTAACTTTATACTTGCCTGTAGCTCATATTGCGTTGCTATTGCAAACCAGAATTACATCAGCTTTGTCTGCTGCTCTTTCCAGAGGCCCATGCTTTTCTCTCTTTCCTAACTCATCATCTTCTTAGACACTTTTCACCCTTTGCTCATATCAGCTTTACTAATGTTTCCTACCCAGACCTTTTCCTTCACTACAGCAAAGATAATGATTTAAACACTGGGCAACAAAATTACTACTATTCCTCTTGGTCAGCTGAGCAGGTAATTCAAATACCCTTACTGTGAAATGGGAGTGAAATGGGAGTCTCCCTGTGAATTCCATGTCCTCCTTTGAGTTCATTGCATCTCATGTAGTTTTATTGCTCGCACTCCAAGCCTGTCAGGTCTGCTACTGCTGTGTGCCAATTATATATTCCAAATTCCAAAATGATAGCATTTGTATTGTATGATCGATTTATATGATGTTACAACTAGATGTTTGAAAGTATCATTGCCTTCTGACATTGCTAGGACTCAGTCTCGCAGGAAACACCCTGGTCTCCTTTCATTTATAATCTTTCCACCCCTCTTCCTGAGCTTTAGGTAATGGAATCATTTTGTAATGGCAGAAGCCACCCACACAAAGTCTCCCCATTTTGACCCTTAACCAGGAGCTGAACAAGAACAGCAGCAATAGACATCCCAAAGGGCAGGTGGGAAAGTCTATGAACCCCCAACCACACAAAATATCTGCAGGTAACTACACCGAGAATGAGAGAAATCGTATTCCCCAAGGAAGAACACACAAACTGCTTATCCAACACCAAATGTTTAGCCTTTAAAACACGCATCCAATTAAATTTTAGATTATGCAGGTTATATTTAGAAATACATACAAACACATACACATACATATGTATATCATTGTAACAACAATGAATTTTAAAAATCCATGAATTTGAACAAGAGCAAAGAGGGATATATGGTATGGGAGGGTTTTGAGGAAAAAGACAAATGGTAAATAGAAGAATTATAATCTCAAAAACAAAAGAACTTTTTTCTTTTTTCTTGATAATAACTTTTCATATAATATATTCTAATTATAGTCTTCTGCCAAATTCTCCCATGTCCTCCTCACTGTACCACCCACCCAAATCTACACCCTTTGTTTCTGTGTCTCATTAAAATACAAATAGAGATCTATAATAATGATAATAATGAATAATAATAATAAAATAATAATAAAATAATGCATTTGGATTAGGACAAAAAATAGAAAATATAGCCAAAGGAAAACACATAAGACTCACATTATAAATGACCATACATAAGCTTGCACACACACAGAAATACCATAAAAACAAGAAACTATAATAATATATGCAGGACTCTTAAGATTAAAATAGACAAAGCATTATGAGATGAAGAACCTCCAAAAAAATCCATCAAGCTTTTTGTGTTGGCAATCTATTGCTGGACATGGGACCGAGGTGTGATTTGTGTATCCAGTGAGAGTCACTGGAGAAAACTAAATTTTCCATTGAAAGTGCTTGACACTTGGAGAAAGGTTCTGAGTTAGGGATGTGGTCTTTTGTCCACTTCTCCTCTCAGGGCTGGAACCCTGTCTAGGCCAGGTCCTTGTAAGTGCTGTGCATGCTTCATTCTCTGTCAATGTATATGTAAATCAATCCCCTTATGTCTGTAAAAGGCACATTTCCTTGGGCTCCCCCATGCTCTGTGGCACTTACAAACCTTCTAGCTCTTCTGAAATATTCCCTGAACCCTGGGTAGGGCGGTGGGATTTTGATAGAAACATCCCATTTAGGACTGAGTGTTCCAAGGTATCTCACTCTGCACATTGTTCAGCTTTGGGTCTCTGTAATTTGCTCCCATGTACTTAGGAGAAATCTTTTCTCATGGTGACTGAGTAAGACACTGATTTATGAATCTTAGAAGAATGCTGTTAGGAGTTTTTTTTTTTTTTATTACTATATTCCTTTAGCAGAATAGTAACATTTGTTGCTTGCCCAGGTCAACCAATGGCCTGTCTAATCTCAGTTTCGTGGCCACTGGAACAGTTTCATGGATGTATTCCATCTCATGAAGGGTCTTAATTCCAATCAGGTATTGGTTGGATACCTATCCCTGAATCCCCAAGCACTGTGCCACTAGCAGATCTCACAGTCTATTCTAGGGCTGTTTAGAACATTTTTACATGTTCTTTTGTGGGGTTTGCTTTCAAAGGTGAAGGAATGAGTAGATTCTCCAAATCATAACAAAGGGAATGCCTAATTAATGCTTCCAAGTATGTTCTTAGCAAAGGCAAAAATGACTAAACAAATTGCACAGTCCTTCAAAGTGATACTTTAAAAGGAAAGCTCAATGAACTTTGAGCTTCTAAAGTTATTTGTTATGTCTCTTAAGTTGTCATTCTCTCCTGTTTCTGTCATATAGACTGCTGAGAGATGGCTTGTTGCAAACATATTTATATTTGTTTTTACTGTCATAGGATATCAGTACCTATTATTCAAACTTCCAGCAGGATGCTGGCAGCCTCTGAGTCCACATTAATACTTTAAGATAATTGCCTTTTCCACTCCAAGCAAGAAGAGAGAAATGATTCCTGACTCTAGTTCTGGTGGCCACATGCCCAACAGTAAATGTGTGTGGGGTTAGTGCCTTGCAGGGGCACTGAAGGAGAATCTATTCTCTGCTTTCCTCTGGACCTCAGGTTGTTACAAACACCCTTTTTAAATCCTTGGCCTGAAGATACATAACTCCAGCTTGTATCTTCTGTTTCACAGCTTCTCTGGGTGTCTCCAGATGCATTTCTATTTAAAGGTTTAAGTTACTGTGTACTCATCAAATACTGAATTCTGAGTTCTCTGCAAAATTTAATTTGCACTTTTGGGTAATGTAGACTTTTGTTTTGATTCCTATATCATCTGATGCATTAATAAAAATTCTGCTTTTCCCCAGATGGCTTTGGATTACCTTAGCTTTCTTATTATTTCTCATAGAAGCAGGAAAGCAGAAGGGTATGCATTACCATGTGTTGCCATAATCAGAAAGACACAACATTGCCCACCAGAGGACAAGTCAGCTTTCGTACTACAAACTAGTGTCAGCCATACGCCCTTACACATTGCTTTCATAGTTAAATTCCAGTTTGCCTTCAGTTAAATTGAATATTTAAATTGTGAGGCAATAAGAATATTGATTTCTGGAATATTCTATTTGGTAAAGTTTTGGACAGCAAAGCATTTAATGTTTTTACATTAATATCATTAGATTACTACTTGTTTTATTTCTTACTAAAATGAAGAGAACAGTTGCTGACTGCTCTCTGCTGAAAATTCTGAGATACTCAAGACTGGCCAATAGGCTATCAGAATTTTCTCCTCAATATTATGACCAATAGCTTTAGCTATTTTATTTCAGTGAAGGTAGTAAACATTTAATTAACAACTACTATGTGCAGAAACAAATAAAAATATCTGTCCTATTTAGGAAGAAGACAAAAATACCAAGGACAGATAGACAAAGAGTCAGACACACACACCACACACACACACACACACACACACACACACACATACATACACACAAACAAACAAAAAAACAAACACACACATACAAACACTGAATTATTCTTGCTGTAGAAATTACAACACATATTATATTAGATATAAAAAAATTAAAATTACAGAAATGTATTCTCTATGAAAACTTACTGGTTGATATATTTTATAAGTTGTTTATTGAAATGATACAGAGCTTTTGGTGAGAAACCATATACTAACCTAGCAAGAGGCAAGTGGACTGAAAAGGCTAGCATTTCAAGAACATCCTAGTTATGGCAGAAACATGATATTTCCACCAAATTCTTCCTCCCAGGGTTCAAGGAACCTTGTAAAAGAAAATGTGGAAAGATTGTAACAGACAGATGGGAGGATGCCAAAGAATCAGTGTCTTATAGACACACCAGAATGGATAAACATATCAACTCAGAGATTTTTGCAGCATGCATGGAGCCTGCATGAATCTTTACTAAAATGACTCCCCAGCACTGAAAGATGTAGATATAAGCCTCCAATCTCTTACCTGAAAGTGATCTCCAATTGGTGATCACTCAAAGGGGAAAATGGTTTCTCCAATGAAGTCTCACAGGGTATACAAACTATAATTAAGGATACATACTGTGTCTACCAGTAGATGATTAACATAAATGAACTACATGGAATTTTTGGAGGCTCTTTTTGGTCTCATAATGTTTTGTTATTTTCTTTCTTTATGTATGTTTTGTATATAATTGTGGCTTCTGGTTTTGTGTTTCTATGGGACTTCTATAAGAGGGAACATGCATTTCACTGCATTTGTGTGTCTCTTGTTATTTTTATTTGACTCTTTCTCTTTTTTATTTATTTCCTTGGTCCCCTTCCAGTTTGTTTTTGTTTGTCTTAATCTTATTTTATTTCATTACTTGTTAAGATTTATACCATTGTTAAGATTATTTTCTAAGGAAAGAAAGGATGTGGATTTGTATTTGATGGTGGTGTGGGAAGGATCTGTGAAAAGGTAGGGAAAACAAACTATAATTAGAATATGTTGTATGAAAAGTTCTATTCACAACAAAAATCTACTTATTGTCTTAATTACTTTTTATTTAATAGAAAAATAATATGAGTCAAATGTAAGAACAAAGGAGAGACAAACCTTGAGAAAGTTTATGACTATATTGAACCATTGCCACTACCCTTCACTGTTATTTTCATCTTCATTTGCATGTGACCTACACCAGTTTTTTAGTAGATCAAAGTGTATTTTCTTGAATTCCTTTATCACTGATTATTTTAATCTTGATCAGGTTATATATTCTGGCCAATAAAAGTAAGAGGCTATAATACTGAGAAAAAAAGAAAAATCAATGGAGCTATTTTTATCTCTCAGATTGCATAAAAAATGAGTAACATAAATGCAGTCCCGAGTGCCTACTGTTGAAGTCAGTGGTGGATCCCATACAGAGTGTTCATCTGTGAGTCTATATTGAATACAGTCATGCCTTCATAGTTTATGTTGTGGGTTTATGAATAACCAACAGTATTTATAAAATGATTAAATTGCGTAATATTGCAATTTTCAGAATGTATTCTAATGCCACAGGTAACTAACACACATGGGTTTATAGTTCTGTTTTAGGTCATAGATACATTGAAGTTGCTTATTATTGTTTCAAAACAATGGTATGTTAGATATCAATTAACAATCTCTGAGGAGCAGATGAATCTTAAGTGAAAGTAATAGAAGAAATCCTAATGTGCCAATCATCCTGATAAAGAAAATCTTTAAAAAAAAAAACTAAGTCCCTGACATTAAGAAATTTACTAAAAGAAAGACATAAAATTCAAATTCATATTTAGTATTTGAAACCGTATCTGTTGATGAGGAATGATCACATCTCAAACCATTTTAATTTGACCATTCCCCATTGAGATACCACAATGGTAAACAGGACTTAGCACTTTAAGTAGCAAGCAGTGGTAATAGACAGGCAGTGAAACATGAATTATATGAAGATGTTATATTACAACTCCAGTGAATGTGAATTCAATGCAATTACCAACTTATCTAAAGCAATGCCATATAATCTTGGAGAATACAAATATCTGTCCACCTTGTTTCCTATTAAAGTATATTTTTATCCCTTGGATTCAGAGATTAGACATATGAATTTGCACACACAGAGACTGAATAGATGAATCACACACATTTTGCCTCTGTACTATCTACTCTGACTTTTCTGGTTCCAGTTAGGAAAAAAGAGCTTCCACATAAGCTATTCTTATTATAAATTTATGTAATTTGTAGTGCAAATACCAAAAGACTTTCTTTTACAGGAAAAGTGTAAATTCCATTGAGAAGCATTTTAGAATAATGTACCTATTGATGCCTTGGGGATCAGAGGACACCAGCAGGTTTGAAATGAGGACCAGCATCATCTTAAGTCTTGATAGCACACGCCTTGGAAACTTGCACTGTATCTTGAACCTCTCTATAATGAGAAGACTACATATTGTCTCAGCTCTGTAGCAGTAAGTCATTC
Organism: Apodemus sylvaticus; assembly: GCF_947179515.1. Lineage (NCBI taxonomy): Eukaryota > Metazoa > Chordata > Mammalia > Rodentia > Muridae > Apodemus > Apodemus sylvaticus. The sequence goes on from NC_067473.1 coordinate 49,318,056, forward strand.
TATCTACTCTGACTTTTCTGGTTCCAGTTAGGAAAAAAGAGCTTCCACATAAGCTATTCTTATTATAAATTTATGTAATTTGTAGTGCAAATACCAAAAGACTTTCTTTTACAGGAAAAGTGCATTCAAGATTTAGCTATCTATTTACAACAGGATTGACCTGTAGTCATTTGAGTTGAAGATGCTATCACCCTATCACACAATTATTTCATTTTATATATAAAATAAGTTAGGCACACAAATTCATTACTTTGTATGTTGACTAAGGTAAACATCAATAATTTTCATGTAATTAAATTCTAAGAAATTCTCTAAGAAAAATTTTACACATATGTACAAAGAGGGAAAATGTAATTATGCATTATGTATGTGCTATATACAGGTAGCTATAGGCATACATTATACTTATATGTGACCTTACATTCCAGATTGATTGTACCTTTCAACATAAAGGTGAAAGTGTCACTGGAAAGAACAATGACAGTATTTAAGTCGCATGCAGTGAATTATAGGATTATAATGGCACTTTCCAATAGGCTTTCTTTAGAAAAGTATTTATGTTGAATATGAAAAGATGCTTGGAGGGGGAAATACTTGGAAAAGATGGAATCAGAGAGTTAAATAAACCAGTCTTTATTTTATAGTGTACTTACTGTGATATATTATTCAAAAACAACAAATACTAATGTATGCTTTTTTTGAACACCAGCTGAAAAGATAGCAATTATTTTCTTCTCATTCTTTCACAGAAAATGGAGACTTGTGAATGTTAGGTAACTTGAGAGATTTCATATGGCTTCAGAATACATTCACTTGAGTTTCTTCTCAGTGAATCGTGGTTGTTTCTCTATGGTTTTGTAAGTAAAAAAGTTTTGTAGTAAAGGTGTCTGTCACAGAGGAGCTATGCACCCAGTGGGCTTACAATAGAAATTTAGTTTGATCAACACAGTCATAAAATGTCTTCAAGGACTTACATTTGAAAGACACACAAAGAAGATAAATATTCACAAAATAGCAACAATAAAGAAAAGGGTACCCTCCATTGCAGCAAAGTTTTTTGAGCTTAGAATGGCCTGGTCCAACATCATTTTAACCTATATAAGGATAATTAAAGATGAGTTACAATTCTCTGAACTCTATTCCCATAGATCAAAGGAATTTCAGGGATTCATTTGATGTTCAGATTATTTCTGATAAATATGATTTTAGAAAATGTAATAAAACTGAAGACTTTATGATAAATGAAGAACTAACTTAAACCAGAAAATATGAATTTGAGGTTCACCAAAAAGTCTTCAACCTTCACCTGAAACTATAATGTTTTGTAGTAAAGGTGTCTCTCACACCTTTAAGTTAAAAAATTATCTTATATAATATTTGAAATGAGTTAATCCATTTGGTTAGAAATATTCAACAGTATATTGCTTTTTCCCCAGTAATAATTTCCTATTCTGCCTAAAATCCATTTTAAGAATCACTTAATATTTTCCTATTATTTTCTATTTTAAACAAATTACTTGAAAGATTAAAATACTATGAAATAAATACAAAAAAGCTTTATTCTGATGTGTGTTCATATTAAATGTGGGTCTTAAAGATCTCACCAAGTGTTTTTTATTCACATGAAACACTGCAACACTCAGAGTCCTGACCCCAAGGACCTTTCTCTACCATCTAATTAGGACTCTCAATAGTCTAAAAAATTCTGGGAAGCAAGTGCCCCACTTCCAGACTCTTCAGCCTTGGGCTTCACTCATAATTTCAAGATCTATTTTTGATCACGTTTCCCTTTTAAGTATAACTTTTTACACTTGCTATTAAGAGGTTAAACACAGATTTTATACCTTCAACACCAGGCACTGTGGTAAAACATGAAACTTTTGGATTTTCCTATAGTTCCTTTAGTTACTACTTCTTAACAAGCTCACGCTATAACCTACATGTTAAAATGCTTTCAAACTCACTTATCATTATAAAAGAGCAGCATAGAATTATGGTTCAGAATAAGTTTTGAAGTAGGTATTACAGCTTATTTATCTTGCAAATATATATGTATCTGTTACTGACATCTATGATGTTATAAGCATAAATTTAAACACATGGAAAATTAAAGGCTGAATGTAATATATTGGACATGATAATAACACTGAGGTAACAGCATATTAAATTATAAATCATGATACTATTAAGATTAAGAAAGATTAATAACATGCTACTTAGACACAACTTTTAATCAAGAAAAAGATATATGAAAATGTCTTCATTTTTGATACTCGAGGTACCCCAGGGACTCTGACGTATCATAATTATCTTCTCCATGCAAGTGTAGAACTTATACTAAAGTGGAAAAATATGATCAGTGTGCAACCTTTACATCAAAGAAATACATACTTTATTTTCTTGATGTGTTGTTTTTCTATTATTAGATTTTTCTAGACATAATAGCTCTTTTTCTGTCATAAGGCTTCCTTGAAAGGCATGTCAAGAGCTTCTCTGGGGCACACACATTATATAAAGGAGAAATCCGGAAAGCCCTTTGTGCTTTTAAATATTAATACCTATTCTTATGACCCAAACTGTGAAAATAATTTTAAGAAAAATGAAAGTTGAAAAAGTTAATTTACCTAATTTCTTATTCTCCATTGCTAATTACAATAAATCACCAAAACTTTCATAGTTCATGCATAGTTTGTCACAATGCTTTGTCTTGGTTAATTCTTCTTTCCTTTTTAAGCTTCATAAAGTGAGTCCCATGTGTTTGTGGCATGATCTACTTTGTGACTTTGCATCTTACTAATGTTCAGATCTTAGACTGAAATCTTTGCAAGGCTTCAGCATAGCCATAATCTATACCCAAACAGACAAGGTAACAGTAAATGCATTTGCTTTTTCCTGAATTTCTATATTCCACTTCATTCCAACTCTCAGAAAGCCTTAGTTTTCCTTTAACATTGTATCCACCCAAAATATTTTGGTTGCTATTCTCATTTTCTGACAAGAAGCCATGAGCAGTAGGAAAACAACATAATTCTGCTGTAGGTTTTTACCGGCATTTCTTTTTCTTATCAAGGAGTCTTTTTCGTTGCTCAAGAATTTCATAGGTGTATATAATATGTTTTTTATCAAATTCACTCCAGTTCTTCTTGATCACACACCACTATTCAAACCTCTAATTTCATGGATTATTTTTAAAAATCCATCTTTTCATTTAGTGGTGTCAATATGTGCATGGTTTGGGCCATCTACAGGTAGTCTCTCGGATGCAGGGTGCATTTGTGACGTAAGTAACTCCCATCCCAGAAATGGGCCTCAGACTCAAATACTTTGGCCATTTAGCTAGGCTCTTCTCTGACTAGACCATTACTTAAATTAACCTATGTATTCTAGTCTACATTCCGCCATGTGGCTGGTTCCCTGTGCTCAAGTACCATGTGTCCATCTCATCACATCTTCCTGGGCAAATCTTCCATGCCTGGCACTCTCACAGAATTCTTTCTGCCTCCTCAAACTTCCACCTCCTATTTCGTTCCTAAGCCATTGACCATCAGTTTTATTTTTGACAGGTGCTACATCCATACAGACACAAGATATTCTCTCTGCACCCATCCCCATCCACACTGTGGATGCTCTTATGCAGGTCTTTTGCTTGCAGTCCCAGCTGCTGTGAGTCATTGGTTTTCTCTTCTGTAGAAAAACTGCCTTTTGAAAAATAAAGCAGATGTATTTCAACAATAAGGACCTCAGTTACAAAGCCAATATAACAGGGCATTGGGTCCTTACTGACAAGAAAGATTCTGACTCATTTGTGTATACCTCTCTATGTACAATTATATCAGAAAATTAATCATTGTTTAGTTCAAACACAAAATGGGAGCTCCATTGCAAGCAGTACTATATCAGTCTTTGATGTCACATAGTTTGCCACAGCCTCAGGATACAGTTACAAGATAGATTGGACTGTGGGTGAGTATTATATTTCCTAAGCTGAAAGCTGAAGATTGTACACTCTAATTTGGGCAGGATCACTAAATTTATTCCAGCATTCAATCAATTCTGCAATTTTCACAGTATCTTTCTCCCAATTTCCAAAGCAAATATTACAATTGGCTACTTTATAAAATCAACCCACAAAACTAAGCAGCTTTTTCCAACCAATAGCTGACATGCTGAGAAAGAAATAGAAAAATAATTCCAACAAAATAAAATATAAAATAGCCTCAAAATAAAAATAAAATACAAATAATAAGCATAAACAAGAATGCTAAATGTCTTTCATGATGAGAAATTTAGAGCACATAAAAAGGAAATTACAAAAAAATATTAGAAGATGAAAAGGCCTCCTGTATTCACAGAACACCAGCATTTATATTGTGAAAAAGTAACAATTTAATATAATACCCTCAAAATTCCAGTGGCATTATTAAGAGACAGAGAAAAGTCATAAAATTCATATGGATGTATTCTTATAAAGATGCATACAAACATACGTTTGCAATGTAGTACATGATCATGTTTGATTTATGATAATACCTAATTTCAAATTATACTATTGAGTCATGGCACTGACACATAAAACAAAATAAATAAACAAACAAATGAAAATGACAAATTAAGTAGAACGAACAGAGAACCCCAAAATGAATCAGCATAGCTTCACCCATCTGGTTTTTAACAAAGGATGATCAGAAGATAGAATGTTCACATGTGAAATGAAATCAAATATCTTACTTGTACAATTCTTTTCAAGACATGAAGCTTTGAAGTCAATAGAGGAAAACACTTCAAGACATATGCAAGGACTTTCAGAAAAGGATTTCAATAGCATTAAATACATCAAGAACTGATAAATATGACTAAAATGAAATGAAATGGAGAAGTTTACAGGGAATTAAATAAATGACAGCAAAGGTACAACCTAACAGCAAGAGAAAATGCTTGCCAGCTACACATCCGGTCAGGGATTGAGACCTAGAAGATATATATGGAAATCAAAAAAAAAAAAAACATTTTGACAAAATCAGTCAACCAGTAAGTGGACAAAACAGAAAACTCTCAAAATAAGAAGCACAGAAGGCCAATGAATATATTAATAACTGATTAATACCTTGAGCCGAAGCAAGTGGAAGTCACTACTCACTCTTATCAGAACAGCCATGATCAAGAAAACAGCATATTGATGAGAGTGCAGGATTACATTCTACACATTGGGTCATGATGTAATTGAGTGTACTTTATAAGGAAATAGGTATGGTGGTTCTTCAAAACATTCAAAGGAACTACCACACTCCACACATCATAGAGATACTTCTGGGTCCATATTTATTGCAACTTCATTCACTGTAGCCAAATATGGGATTAGCCTAGATGCCACTAATTTTATGAATGATTAATGAATATGTGGTATAGACAATTTGTTCAGCCATGTAAAAGAATGGAATTATGTAATTTGCAGGGAAATGAATAGATCTAGAAATCACCATATTGAACAAAGTAAGGCACACTCCAGAAGAGAGGAGAATCTATATGACATGAAAGTTGAGGAGGGACTATGTGCAAAGAGGAAGAAAACTAGTAGAAATGAAAAAGGGGAAAATTAGGGATGAATTTGGCCAATATGTAACATTTATGTATGAAAATGTCATAATAAATCCCATGCTACTTACAACATATATACATTAATAAAATAGCAGCTGGCCATGATAGCATATTCCAGTAATCCCACGATATGAGAGGTGGAGGCAGAAAGATCAGGTGTTCAAGGCCAGTCTCAACCACTCAATAAATCTGAAACAGCCTGGGCTACAGGAAGACCCTGCCTAAAAGAACATAAAAATAAGTGATTTACTAACAAATAGTTACATGAATACTATTTTGAGATTCAATAATTTTGGTAGTCCCACATTGTACAGAAAAAAAAATATGTCAAGCATCAATCTAATGGTCTTCATCATCAAACTGCAATAATAATTCTCTACTGTAACCTGGGCCTTCCTCAGTTTGTGGGCAGGTCCCACTTCTGAATATGCATGAGTATCCACCACAGACAGAATGTTTCATAGGTTGAGCACTAAAATCATAAATAATTTAATAGCTAAATTATTACCAGTGCAATGGTGTGAACTTTGAGGGTCCATGTACTACCTGTATTCACATAAACAAAGAAACCATCTCTTGTGGAAAGGATCTGCTCTCCAAGGACAATGATAAGATCTTATTAACATGTAAATTTAGTTCATAGTGAAGATTTGAAAACCCAAAGAAATACACAATTATTTTTTTTCTTTTTTATTAGGTATTTTAGTTATTTACATTTCAAAAGTTATCCCCTTTCCTGGTTTCCCCTCCAAAAACACCCTATCCCATCCCTCCCTCCCCCTATTCACCAATTCATCCACTCCTTCTACCCTGTCCTGACATTACCCTATACTGGGGTATCCAGCCTTCTCAGGACCAAGGACCTCTCCTCCCTTTGATGATCAACAAGGCCATCCTCTTCTTGAGCTTCATTTGGTCTGTGAATTGTATCTTAATGTATATATTTCAATGTGACTATTGGACTCCTGAACACCTTGATTGTGTTTCAGTTGTTAAAAGAAGAAACCTTGACCATTTTTACCACTTGAGATGATAGTGTGAACCTAGGAGAGTGGGCCTAAAAATGAGGCAGACTAAAGCCTTATGTAATAGCACACTTTATTCAGAGCATCAGATAAGATTGTTTCTTGGGGACTAGAGAGATGGCTCAGAGGTTAAGAGCACCTACTGCTCTTCCAAAGATCCTGAGTTCAAATCCAGAAGCCACATGGTGTCTCATAACCATCCATAATGAGACCTGATGCCCTTTTCTGGAATGTCTGAAGACAGATACTATGTACTTAAATTTAATATATTAAAACAAAAATTAAAAAAAATGTTTCTTGGAGTTTTAGTTCTAGGATCTTGTGGCACATATGCCTATATTTGCCTTCAATAGCATTAAAAATGGTAACGAATGAAGAGTGATTCAAATACTAGGGAATAAAATAAATACAATCCCCTTTCAAAATGGATGAATGGGTCCTTTAGAGTCCCTAGGTACAGTCCTAAACACAGTCTTTTGGAATGATAGCAGTAGTTGGATCCATCCATTGTAAGAGCTGAAATAAAACATAAGACTAATACATGTTCAGAGGCACTCACTGTAGATGCACTTTTCAAACAGCTAGCATTGCTAAAACAAGGTTCTTAGGTGAAATAGGGATCTCTGTATTTTGTAGAAGAACTTCTCCCTTGTGCACAGGGCCTCAACTTGGTTCCATGTTGGCAGATATGACTTCTGATGACATGGACTATCTCCATTACCCCCTTAGATGGAGGTTTGCTATCTTTCTGGTGAATTCCACTGTCCCCTTGCTCTCTGCCTTGTCTTTGTTAGCCCAGGATCAGAGGAGCTAAAGAGGAGTACATAATGCTTCTGTGGACTCACCTGCAATGATACATATATACCCCTTTCAATTTTCTTTCCTGGAGAAGTAAAAATAGGGCAGACTAATGTATCAGTTTGATTATTTCTTTCTGTAACAAAACCAGAAGTTTAGAGTGTGCACAAGTAGGAGTCTATTGCTGGAAATAATCTTGAACATAAGTAGAATCTGAAACAATATTTATGGGTTTATGAATTAACTGTAAAAGGTGATCATAATACTGTTATGTTGTTCTACTTGTCGGGTTGAAGAATAAGAAGTTTTAATAAATTTATGAAATTTGTTAGTGTTCCTTAGCCTTAGTTAGAGTGTCAGGCCTTGAGACCTCCCCTTGAGCTGGATCCCACTTTGGGTCTCTTTCTGGACTTGCTTTTCCTCAGGTTCCTCTCCATTTCCATCCCTCCAGTTCTTTCAGACAGGAACAATTATGGGTCAGAGTTTTGACTGTGGGATGGCAACCTCTCCCTCATCTGATGCCCTGTCTTCCTGCTGGAGGTGAGCTCTATAAGTTCCCTCTTCCCATAGTTGGGCATTTCATCTAATGTCCCTCCCCTCTCTTTGAGTCCTGAGAGTTTCTTACCTCCCAGGTCTCTGGTGCATTCTGGTGGGTCTAGCATCACCACACTCCTGAAGACCCAACAAACAGCTGAAAGAGTCAGATGCAAATATTTGCAGCCAACCGATGGACACAAGTTACTGACCCCTGTGGTTGAATTAGAGCAGGCTGAAAGAAACTGAGGAGGGGAAAAACCCTGTAGGAGGAGCAGCAGTCTCAATTAACCTGGACCCCTGAGATCTCTCAAATGCTGAACCACCAACCAGGCAGCATAAACCAACTGATATGAGGCCCCCCAAACAAATACAGGAGAGGACGCCAGGTCTGGGTTCAATCAGGGATGATACACCTAACCCTCAAGAAACTGGAGGTACCAGGGAGTTTAGAGGTCAGGTGGGGTGTAGTATGGGGGGTGGACACAGCCTTGTGGAGACAGGGGGTGGGGAGGAGGTATGGGATGTGGAACAGTCAGAGGATGGACTAGGGAAGGGAATAAAATATAAAGTGTAAAAATAAATAAGTGAATAGATAGATAGATAGATAGATAGATAGATAGATAGATAGATAGATAGATAGGTAGATAGATAGATAGATAGATAGATAGATAGGTGGATGGATGGATGGATGGACGGACGGATGGACGGACAGACGGGCAGATGGACAGACAGATGGACGGATGGCCAGACAAACAGACAGACAGATGGACGGATGGACAGATAGATAGATAGATAGATAGATAGATAGATAGATAGATAGATAGATAGATAGATAGATAGATTTAAGATTATCTGTACCGTGAAGCCTTCCTTTACCCTTAGAAGAACCATCAATAAAAAATAAGATCTTCTTCTGGGGTGGGAGAAGGTTGGAGAATATTTATAATCACAAATTCAATTCATATGAGAAAATCCCAATTTTACCTATCTTCCAATAGTAAGCTGCACATGTTTTTGCCTACTATTTCTGAAAAGATGGTTTGTTGAAACATAGTCAGAGAGTGGAGTCATGGTAGAATTGTGAGTGGTTTTAAGGAAACTACAAGAAAACAGACAAGAGTTTTGTTCCTATAATGTGTTATTGTGTGTCCTTCCCAAGTATAGCAGATAGGAGTGAATTTACTTCAGCTGTTGTTATTATATATCTACCTGAAAAAGGCATGTTTTGCCACATATGGCTTGTGGTTGAAGACCTTATTGTGATTCTTCTTAACCATCAGAGTATAAATTGCCTTATGTTCTAAATAAGTTCTAAATTGCATGTGACTTTAGGCTGTTTTATGTTTAGGGTCATATGTCACAGAACTCACATACCACAACTAGAGTGGTAAACAAGTGGAACCTGAACATGGACCTGAAGTTTGCTGTCACATAATGAGAGGGGGGCTCACAGAAGGAGGAGAATGGGCAGAATGGAGCAGACACCAGGGAAGGCATTGCCTATGTCACGCTTGTGCATCGTTTCTTACAGAAGGACCACAAGTATTAAAATTGCAGCTATTATATTTCTTGCAAATTGTTTTTAATTAAAATTCCTGGTTTCTGATGTGACTTTAGATGAAGTATAGGTCAGAATCTGAAAGAATGTTAAAAATGCATACAAGCAATGGGAAAAGATTCCTGTTTTATGTTGGGTCACTTGGACATTTATTGGAACTTCCTTACAATTCTTAGGGAATATAAGTTGGCTTTTGACCATGACAAAGAGATGGCTAATTCCTTGAGTAAATGTGAACTGGAAAATGAAAACTTAAAATTGGCAAAATGTCATAAAAATAAATTTTCCCCAATCAGACAAAAATCCAAATTCAAAACAGCACAATGGACAACTATGTTGGTCCCAGTGACTGGTCCCTCAGCACCCGCACTGGACTCACCTGTAGACAAGTCTATTTGTTACCTGACAATGATGCTGAAGCACAGAGTATGGAATTTGGCAATCAATACAATACTGAATTCTCTCTACAATTTCATGACACTTTAGGACAGCCTATGAAAATGCTAAATTTACAGCTTGTAAGTCTAGGGGCACAGCAGCGGAAAAGAATTTGTTCATACCCAACTTTTTACTGACTACTCTGTTTAAAACACTAGAAGGAGAGAAATCATCAGACAGAACTCATGTCTTACCTCAAAAGAAAGAAAAGGACTACTGTTATTTGAATCCAGAAAAAGAGACATTTGTGTATAATGTGGATCTGAAGTGGTAATTTCTGGTTTCAGAGGATATTCAGTTTTGTCATGTGGTACTTTTCTGCAAACTGTCTTACAAGGGGATGTTTTGTTGAAGCAGAGATGTGAGAGGATGTTTTGCTAAAAACAGACATATGGAGTTTTTATGGAAACCGCCTGGTGAAAGGTCATGTGATGTTTTGCTGGAGTGGAAGTTTGAGAGGGCACATGATCTTTGGAGAGAGTAAAAATCTGTGCCAACAGACGGTGGACAATGCTCTTGCAATGATTTGCCTTGAAACTCTTGGCTAGTCTTTGCGGACAACACTCTTGTATTAGATCACTTTTCCTTCTTTGCTGATCATCACTTGTCTTGACTTTGTGGAGAGACACATACCAAAGGACTTTTGGCATGTATTCTGATTGCTTCTTGGCAGTATTGACTTATGCCAATCAGTGGCACCTTGTGCTTTCTTCTGGATCAACCTGTGGCTGCTGATTTGTATTTGGTATTTTGCTAGTGGACTGGACTGCTGACAATGAAAATTGGCATCACCCTAAAAAGTATTTCTAAATAGGTCCACAATTCCTGTTTCCTATTAACCTTTCTTCTTCCCTACCTCTGGAAGGTGTTTGACTAGAGGGGAGGTTGAAGGATTAAAGAACCATAATTAAAATAGGATATACTCTTTGGTTGTTGGTTTAGTCACTGGGAGCTCTGAGGGCTCTGGTTGGTTGATATTGTTGTTCTTCCTGTGTGGTTTGAAAATCCTTCAGTTCCTTCAGTGCTTTCTCCAACTCCTCCACTGGGGACCACAGGCTCAGTCCAATAGTTGGCTGCCAGCATCCGCCTCAGTACTTGCCAGACACTGGCAGAGCCTCTCAGGAGACAGCTATATCAGGCTTCTACAGCAAGCACTTCTTGGCATCCACAATAGTGTCTGGGTTTGATAACTGTATATGGGATGGATCCCCAAATGGGGCAGTCTATGGATAGCCTTTTCTTCAGTCTCTACTCCATGCTTTGTCTCCATATTTGCTCCCATGAGTATTTTGTTCCCCTTCTAAGCAGGATTGACACATCCATACTTTGGTCTTCCTTCTTCTTGAGCTTCATGTTGTCTGTGAATTGTATCTTGGGTATTCTGAGTTTTTCAGCTAATATCCACTTATCGGTGAGTGCATACCATGTGTGTTCTTTTGTGACTGCGTTACCTCACTCAGGATGATATTTTCTAGTTCCATTCATTTGCCTAAGAATTTCATGAAGTCATTGTTTTTAATAGCTGAGTAGTACTCTATTGTGTAAATGTACCACTTTTTCTGAATCCATTCCTCTGTTGAAGGGTATCTGGGTTCTATTATGATAAGCTATTATAAATAAGGGGGCTATGGACATAGTGGAGCATGTATTCTTGTTATACGTTGGAGCATTTTTTGGATAAATGCCCAGGAGTGCTATAGCTGGTTCTTCAGGTAAAACTATGTCCAATATTCTGAGGAACCGCCAGACTGATTTCCAGAGTGTTTGTACTAGCTTGCAATCCCACCAACAATGGAGGAGTCTTCCTCTTTATCTGCAAGCTTGCCAGCATCTGCTGTCACCTGAATTTCTGAACTTAGCCATTCTGACTGGAAAGATTACACATGGAGGGACCCATGGCTCTGGCCAAATATGTGGAAAAGAATGACCTTGTTGGACATCAGTGGGAGGAACAGGCTTGAGGGGATTTGATGCCCCAGTGTAGGGGAATGTGAGGGTAGGGAGGTGGGAGTGGGTGGGTGGGTAGGTGGAGAAACACCCTCATAAGAAAGAGGGAAGGGGATGGGATAAGGGGTTTCTGGGGGGTCAAAAAGGGGGCTAATATTTGAAATGTAAATAAAGAAAATATCTAATAAAAATAAAAAACACTGAACAAAATTGCTTAAATGTTAAATGTTGTTAATGTAAATCAATTAATATATCTACATTGAAACACGAACATTGTCTTACAGTTCTGTGAATCTCAGAGTCAAATGGCACTCATGGTCTGACATCAGTCAGTAGTCATAGTATTTGTCACCCTTTCTTTTATTTTTGACTCAGGTCTCTGAAAATACACCCTGTGATTACATTGCACTCACCTAATAAATTGTCCATCTTCAGAAAAAAATAAAATAGGTTTTAAAAAATATAAGCCTGCATGTATCCATCCCTGTCCTTAAACTTACTCATTTTCCCCACTTAATTGTCTCCTACAGATATAACACAAAAGGATAAACCATTGTAATAGATTTATCTATATAATAAAGGCCACAAAATAACACCTGGTTACCTTTTTTTTCATTCTTTTTCTATTTTTTTATTCAATATATTTTTATGTACATTTCAAATGATTTCCCCTTTTCTGGTCCCCCACTCCCCGAAAGTCCCGTAAGCCCCGTTCCCTCCCCCTGTTCTCCCACCCACCCCTTCCCACTTCTCTGTTCTGGTTTTGCCGAATACTGCTACATTTGAGTCTTTCCAGAACCAGGGGCCACTCCTCCTTTCTTCTTGTACCTCATTTGATGTGTGGATTATGTTTTGGGTATTCCAGTTTTCTAGGTTAATATCCACTTATTAGTGAGTGCATACCATGATTCACCTTTTGAGTCTGGGTTACCTCACTTAGTATGATGTTCTCTAGCTCCATCTACTTGCCTAAGAATTTCATGAATTCATTGTTTCTAATGGACTTCTATCATCTTAATATGACTGGATTTAATTTTCTTGTTCTTCACCAGTGTTAGGGTATCCAGAGGTTACTGCAGTAGGATAGCTGGACTCTGGTAGTTCCCTATTGCTTCAAGGGTTGTTGATTGTGTTCTTATGATGGCCACTGGCCATCTGGGCCTTGTTTTTATTACAGGTTTAAGTGCTGATTTCTGAGATTATCTTTGTTAGATGGGCATTTTATGGAAGTTTTCCCCTTGGATTTTGTTTCTTCTTTGTCTTCTGAAATGAGTGGATTGGGAAAGGTGACCAGTGAGGCTTCAGGTCAAGTAAAAAGTATTAGCTAGGGTTTTTTGGCTTATGTGGCCTCTGGGGTTTGGGATACTATAATTGCCAGTGGAGTGCCAAGTATCAGTGCGGTCCCTGGTACATGCATGGCCTCTAGGAAAATATAAAGTTTTCTGTCAGAAAATGGCGTCCAGGATATGAGGATTTTGGGTGTGCTTTAAAGGGATTTGGAGGTCAGGAGATTAGGACAGGTTCTTACCTGATGTCCCTTGTGCCAGTGAGCTTCTGGATAAACAGGCAGAGTTCTGATCAGGAAAATGGAGCACAAGGGGTCAAGTGTAGTTTACCACAATTACTTCCAGAAGGTCATTAATTTATTCAAAAATATGGGGAAATTGGATCTATTCTTCTATCAGAAGACTGCTTTCTTGCTTATGACATACACTTAACTATATTAAATTTTAGCAATCTTTTTATACAATATGGGACATCAACATGAAGGCATTCAAGGGTGTGTAGAATAACAAATATCTTATCCTTTCTATTCCAAGTGCTATTCTTTGTATAAAGAAACAGTTCATAAAACTAAACCTCAGCAAGAGTTGAAATTTTATTTTCTTGAAGTCATGGACAAAGTTTAAAGCAAAATTACACAAAAATAGATTTCTCTTCTAATATTTATAAAACATTAAAATTAATTAAGTAAGATGGTTACAAAATAGAACCAAGTAAAAGATAAATTTAACATAGAATACTAGCTGCTTTTGTGTATAAACATGACAAAAGTTAGAGTTATCACAAAAGAGCTTCCATTGAGTAAATGCCTCCATGAAATCCAGCTATGAGACATTTGTAAATTAGTGATAAATAAGGGAGGCCCTGATGGGAGGTGCCATTACTGAGCTGTTGGTTATTGGGTCCATTAGAAAATAAGCTGATGGGAACCAACAAATTGGGAAAAGTTCTTTACCAACCCTACATCTGAAAGAGGGCTAATATCCAAGATATAGAAAGAACTCAAGAAGGTAGACTCTAGAGAGCCAAATAACCCTATTAAAAATGGGGTACAGAGCTAAATGAAGTATTTTCACCTGAGGAATATTGAATATCCTGCCCAATGCCATAACTTAGTTAGAAGGAATCTTGATCATTTGTCTCTTCCTCAAAATATCACATTGATGACATTATGCTGATTGGACCAAGTAGGCAGGAAGTAGCAACCACTTTGAATTCATTGGTAACACATATTCGTATCAGAAGATAGGAAATAAATCCAACCAAAATTCAAGGGCTGTCTACCTAAGTGAAATTCTTAGGAGTACAGTGGTGTGGGGCATGCAGAAATATTCCTTCTAAGGTGAAAGATAAGTTATGGCACCTGGCCCTTTCTACCACTAAGAAAGAAGCACAATGTTTAGTGGGACTATTTGGATTCTGGAGATAGCACATTCCTCACTTTGGTGTGTTACTCAGGCCTATTTACCAAGTGACTTGGAAATGTGCTAGCTTTGTGTGGGGCCTGGATCAAGAGAAGGCTCTTCAACAGGTCCAGGCTGCTATCCAGGCTGCTCTACCATTTGAACTTTATGATCCAGCAGACCCAATGGTACTTGAGGTGTTGGTGGCAGATAGAAATGCTGTTTTGAGCCTCTGGCAGGATCCTGTAGGTGAATCACCAAGAGACCTTTGGGATTTTGGAGCAAAGCTCTACCATCATCTGCAGACAACTACTCTCCCTTTGTAAAACAGCACTCGGCCTGCTATTGGGTCTTAGTGGGTACTGGACATTTGGCAATAGGACACCAGGTTACTATGCAACCTTAACTGCCCATCATAAGCTGAATGTTATCAGGCCCTCCAAGTTATAAAGTAGAATGTGCATAGCAGCAGTCTATTATCGAATGGAAGTGGTATATACATGATCAGGCTAAAGCAGGTCCTGAAGGCACAAGCAAGTTACATGAAGAAGATGTTCAAATGCTTTATGGTTTCTACTCCTGTTACAATGCCACCTGCTGCCAAGCATGCACTTATAGCCTCATGGGGTGTTCCCTATGACCAGCTGACTGAAGAAGAGAAGCCGAGAGCCTGGTTTACTGATGGCTCTGCATGTTATGCAGGCACCACCCAGAAGTGGACAGTTGTAGCATTGCAACCCCTTTCAGGGACAACCCTGAAACATATAGGTGAAGGAAAATCTTCACAGTGGGCAGAACGTCGGGCAGTATATATGGTATTACAGTTTGTTGGGAAGAAGAAATGGCCTGATGTATGATTGTTCACTGGCTCATAAGCTGTAGCCAATGGATTGGCTGGATGGTCAGGGACTTGGAATGATCATGATTAGAAAATTGGTGAGAAAGACATCTGGGGAAGAAGTTTGTGGACAGATCTCTCCAAATGGGCAAAGGACATGAAGATATTTGTGTCCCATGTAAATGCTCACCAAAAGGTGACTTCAGCTAAGGAGTTCAATACTCAAGTAGATAGGATGACCCTTTCTGTGGACAGCCAGCCATTTTCTCCAGCTATCCCTGTCATTGCCCAGTGGGCAAATGAACAAAGTGGCCATAGTGGCTGAGGTGGAGGTTATGCTTGGGCTCAGCAACATGGACTTCCACTCACCAAGACTGACTTGGCTACAACTCCTGCTGAATGACAGATATGCCAACAGAAGAAACCAGCACTAAGAAGGCACCATTCCTCAAGGTAACCAGCCAGCAACCTGGTGGCAGGTTGACTACATTGGACTACTTCCTCCGTGGAAAGGACAACATTTTGTTCTTCCTGGAGTAGATGCTTATTTGCCTTTACTGCACAAAACCACCATCCATGCACTCACACAATACCGTATCTATTGTCAGGGTATTCCACACAGTATTTCTTCTGACCAAGGAACTCATTTCACAACCAGAGAAGTGTGACAGTGGTCTCACAATCATGGAATTCATTGGTCTTACCATGTTCCCCATCATCCTGAAGCAGCTGGTCTGGTAGAAAGATGGAATGGCCTTTTGAAGATACAGTTACAGTGCCAATTAAGTGGTAGCATCACGGAGGGCTGGGGCAGAGTTTTTCAGAAGGCAGTAGTATGTGCTTTGAAACAGCGTCTGATACAAATGCTGTACAGTTTCTCCCATAGCCAGGATCCATGGGTCCAGGAATCAAGGAATGCAAAAGGGAATAGTTCCACTCACTATCACTTCTAGTGACCCTCTAGGAGATTTTTTGTTTCCTGTTCCCACAACTCTAGGTTCTATTGGCCTAGAAGTTTTTCTTCTGGGGTGGGGGGAGTGCTTCAACCAGGAGCCACAACAGACATTCCATTGAACTGGAAACTCAGATTTCCCCCTGGTCATTTTGGGCTTCTAATGTCCTTAATCCAACAGGCTAAGAAAGGAATAACAGTGTTAGGAGGGGTGATAGATCCAGATCACCATGGGGAAATTGGATTGCCTCTCCACAATGGAGGTTAGCAGGATTGTCTTTGGAGTGCAAATGCCCTTGGGCATCTCTTAGTACTACCATGCCCTGTGATTAAAGTCAGTGGAAAGTACAACAACCTAATCCAAGAAGGTTGACAAAAGGCACACCCTTCAGGAATGAAGGTATGGATCAATCCTGCAGGAAAAGAGCCAAGACCTACTGAGGTGCTTGCTAAGGGTGAAGAAAATACAGAATGGATAGTATAGTAGTGGAAGGTAGTTATAAATACCAGCTAAGGCCACATAACCAGTTGCCAAAAAAAAAAAGAGGATTATGGAATAATATGAATGCTTCTGTCTTGTTTTGTTAAGAATACATTATCTTTCTTCCAATTTCTTTAACATTAATTGATATTTAAGTATTTATCACTAAAGAAGGAGACAATAAAAGAACATTCTCAAGGGACATTGCCCCATTGTAAATTTACAAATGCCTTTGCAATTGTACGAGGAATAGTTATATCATGTTAGGCATATTCATGACCTTGTTATTGTTTCATGTGAAAATGAGATATTATTTGTGTCAAGTTGACAAGGGGTGGATTGTAGTGGTTATTCCTGGTTGTCACCTTGACTATATCTGGAATGAACTACAATCCAGAATTGGAAGGCTCACCTGTAATCTTAATCTGGACTTTAAGAGATACAAGTTTCTGACCTGGATCTTGGCATGGAGTAATTGGGGCATAGTGGCTATGAATTCCAGATTAAGACAAGGAGATCTCTGAGTTCAAAGTCATGGTGACACATGCCTTTAATCTGGGCCATACCCTCTGCTGGAAACCTACATAAGGACATTGGAAGAAGGAAGATGTACTCTCTCTTTTCTTCACCTGCTTGCCTTGTGGGACTGAGCAACTGCTAGATCCTTGGACTTCCATTCACAGCTGCTGCTGACCATTGTTGGGGAGTTGGACTAAAGACTCTAAGTCATCAACAAATTCCCTTACTATATAGAGACTGCCCATATGTTCTGTGACTCTAGAGAACCCTCTCTAATACACAGATCTTTAAGCTGCTCAGTTATTTCCTACTGAGCATATGAGCACGTGGCTGTCTGGGCTTCTTTGGGAACCCAGTATTAGAGACTGGACCCCAGCACCTTCAAGAGTCAAATGAAATTCTTCCCACATCTCATGGCAATGGTTCTGTTGTTCCCAGAGCTGAGCTGAGTGCAGATCACGGGACTTTCTCTGCCTAACCTGGGAAAGTTCCCAGCAAACCAAGAGCAGCTGTTCACACAGGAGTAGGAGTCTGTTGTGGAACTTGTTTGGGAGTGGTGGGCTGCCCCAGCAGCAGAAAGAAAGGCTGAGTTCTAAGGCTGGATAGTCAGTATGCTGGGCTTCTAGAAGCTCCTTAGCTTCCCTGTTCCCAGCTCAACCTGGATTGGGATCACCTTGAGAATGTCTTTCTTTCAGGGCCTTCCTTTCCTTCTTCCCTGATCTTCACCAGCCTTTTCTGGTCCTTGCCCTACCCCACTCTACCTACCTCTCTTTATTTTTTAAGATTTATTTATTTATTTAATGTATACTAGTACACTGTAGCTGTCTTCAGACACCCGCAGAAGGGTTCAGATCTCATTACAGATGGTTATGGCCCACCATGTGGTTGCTGAGATTTGAACTCAGGACCTCTGGAAGTGCAGTCAGTACTCTTAACAGCTCAGCCATTTCTCCAGCCCCTCTACTTACCTCTTTTACCAGGTAAGGGAGAATGACTTCACAGCTTGTTACTGAGAAAAACCTATACAGACCTTCAAAAAGTAATTCAGGCCCCTGCCTGCCAAAGATTCTGAGTGTTCTTTTGTACTATGTTCTAGAAGTAAGGTCTTGTATTAGTCAGGGTTCTCTAGAGGAACAGAACTTAATAGAGCATGCACACACACACACACACACACACACACACACACACCTAGAGGATAGAAAAGCGATTTATTAGGATGGCTTACAGTCTCTGGTCCAGCCAGTCCAACAATACCTGTCTACCAATGGAAGGTCCAAGAATCCAGGAGTTGTTCAGTCCATGAGTATGGATGTCTCAGCTGGTCTGTAGTACACACTGGAATCCTGAAGAAATATGCTCTTTGCCAGTGCAGGAATGCACTTTACAATGAGAATGAAAGTAAAGAGGCAAAGAGAGCAAGGTTCCTTCTTCCATGTCCTTTATCTAGGCAGCCAGCATAAGGTGTGGCCCAGGTTAAAGGTGAATCTTCCCAATTTAAGGACCCAGATTAGGAATGGGTCTTCTGCCTTCAAAGCATTTAATTTAGAAAAGAAAAAAAAAAAAAACCTCATAGGTGTGCCCAGGAATTTAGGTTTTACTTAACTCCACATATAGTCAATTCCACATGTAAGCAAATTGAAACCAAAATAGCCAATACAAGCTGCAAAATGTGTGTCTAATTCCAGAACTGCAGGGTCCTTGCTACATAACTTAAAAACACTTTTGGGATCTAAAGGATTTCCTAGATGCTTTCTAGCTCCTCCCCATATGAAACTGTCCAGAGTCAACTTGACAAGAAAGATAAATTAATAAACTTTGAGTTCTTTAATTTCTATACTGAGTGCCAGGACAGACATCTACGAGGCCCAGACATTCTGTCTCTCATGGTCACATGAGCCAGCTTCTAAAACAAATCTCTGAATATGTTGTTGTTCCCTTTGCCCTGGAGAGCTGAAGAGCATCGGAGCCAAAGCTCAGCTGAAGCGGAGCAGACGCAGCAAACACTCAGCTCTGCCATGATCTCTTTGAGTGAGAAAGAAGATGGAGGGTCGGGGTTTGAAGAAATGTCTGGAGATCAAATGAGGAAAACTAGTGCTTTGTAGTTGTCAGTTTTGCAATGTTCATTTAAACTCAACATTTGATATATGGGTCACCTTGGATGGTAGATTCCAGCAGGGTAAGGTGGAGGTGCCCCTGAGCATCAGTGGGTAGTACAAGGCCCAATTAAGAGACTTGTAGAGATATGGTAGAGAGATGGGAGAGATGGCTTATTCTCACATGTGAGGAGTAGAGTTTGCATTCCCTGAACCCACGGAAGAGATGAGTGTGATTGTGCTCTTCTTTAAACCCAGCACTGGAGAGATGAGGTGGCATAGATGTATGAATTCCAAATCACCCATGAGGCTAGTGTGCCATCTTCCTGCCAACTCTAATTTCCCAACTCACAAAACCACTGATGCCCCATCCGAAAGACAGGTTTCCCTCCAGCTCCTCTCTGGCTTCCAGACACTAAACCATAGTCTGTTAGATTATTAGAAAATAGGACCCATTTATATGATGCTTTTGAATCTCCTACTTTAAAAATACAAACAAAATTAAGTTAAAACTAAGAGAACACTAAATTCAAACAACATTCAGAGAAAATTAAATAATGTCACTGAAGCAAAATTCAGAACATAGGGTATTAACCAAGATTTCAGGGGAGATACTAGAACTCCATACACAGTGATGGAGATGCCACTTCTCTAAGATGATGCAAGAATCTCAAATTTCTCAAAAGACATGAAAAGAAATGGAAAGAGCTGGAAGATCACAAGCACAGAAATCCATTGTTTTAGTCAGAGATTATAACATGTTTCTCAGTAATGGGTACAATAAGCAGGTAGAAAACCACTGTTTGTAGAAAGCTTGAACAATACACTGACCCACTTGATTTGTTTGTTTGTATGAGACACTCTGACCACTGTCAACAGAACACACTCTTCCCACGGAATTTTCAACCAAACAGACCATATTCTTGTCTTCACAAATACTAGAGAATAGAAATGTGTCATATGTTTGTAAACTACAGTAGGAGAGGGCAGACCCTTTAAGAGGCAGGGCCTTGTGGGATGTCAGCAGGTCACTGGGACAATTCTATGATGTGGATTGTGAGTCTCTACCCTCTTTCCTCTCTCTCTTTCATCCTATGCTTTCCTCTACCATAGGTACCTGCCATGCTGTCCTGCCCTACCACAGGTTCAAAGACCATGGCCATGGGTCAGAAGTTCCTAAATGGTGAGCAGAAAGAAAAAAAGCAGAAAGGAAACCTTTCCTCTTTTTAAGTCAATTATCTCAGGCATTTTGTTTCAGTGATGGGAGGCTGACTGACAGATGAGAAGGACATGGCATTGCCACTCGCTGTCAATGGGATGTAAAATTGTACAGCCATATAGTGAGGAGGGAGGTGCTGCTTCAGGCTAATTTGCTGAGATTTGGAGATTTTATGACTGGAAACTAAAAGGAGCAGTCTTTTTTCCATTTAAAAATCTTGGTATCTCCTGCATGGTTTAGAAAATAAATCCTTTATAAATGGCCTTGGCGTAAAAATTTAGACTTAAAAATTATTTTAGCAAGTAAACAAAGGTTGTAAAGAGCCTTGTTTTGGGAAAAAGTCCTACACATCACGGAATTTTTAGGTCCTGTGACACTAGAATGCAGGAAAACAACCCGAATATTCACTACCCACAGTGGAGGGAACACAGGAACTGTCAGCAGCCCTGCCCAGTGCCATGATACACAACCTTAAACACAAACTAGCTGCACAGATGTGGGTAAATTCCATATGCATCGATTAAGCCAAAGAACAGACACACTTTTCCAAAAGAGGACAGGGGCCCATCTCATTTTCTTCAAGATTAGTCATGGTAAGAGTCTAAATTTTCTATCATAGAGAGGAAATGCTATGACGGTAAAACTATAGAAAAATAAGGACATAGTGACTGCAAAGGACAGACAGTAATTCCAGTCTGGCGGGTGTGGGAGGAGGGCATGGCCAGCAAGCAGGAGGATGGGGCAAACAATCAGGGGGCGTGGCAAACTGGTAGAAAATTGAGGCAACCCAAAAGGAATTTAGACAGGGCACAAACACTTAGTAATTAGTTAGAAGCATGCATCCCTGTTGAAAACACGAAACAAAATGAGTTTAATCTGGAAACATAACCATATTTTTGGTAGAAGCACTTTCTTTGATAACAGTAACCATTATTTCAAAACCAATGCATCACATACACTTTCAATAGCAATTCGCGGTTTCTGCGAATGAAATCTGATAGACTGGGTTTGTTGATTACCTTAGTTACAGTTACTAATGCTGTGATAAAATCCTATGACCAAAACAACCTGAGGAGGAAAGGGTTTATTCTGCTAATGCTTCTATATCAACAGCTCATCATCAAAGGAAATCAAGGCAGGAACTCAAACTGGGCAGGAACCTGGAGGCAGGAGTTGATGCAGAGCACAAGGGGGGGTGCTGTTTACATGTGAGCTCCCATGGCTTGCTCAGCTTACTTTCTCATAGAACCCAGGACCACCAGCCCAGGGATGGCACCACCCACAATGTGCTAATCCCTCCCCCATCAGTCATTAACTAAGAAATGCCCTGCAGGTGTGTTATGCATGTTGGGGTTCAACTGTGGTTCCCTGTCTCGTTTCCTCCCTCAGGATGTCCAGAAGCTGCTACACAGCAGGCTGGAAGGATGGAGTGAGAGGGACAAGACAGGCTGGTGGGAAGGTAGTGAGTTATCTCAGTTGACGGTTCACAGTCAGTTACAGATGGAATTCTCCGTTGTGGATAGCCCTGGGCTTTTATTTTGATGCTAACTCCACTCCTCAGAGGGACTGCAGATGAGGAGTTGCCATGTGAACCTTCTCTCCATCTTAACTTTTCAAATAAAGGCTTGAGCCAATGATTGGGCAAGAGGAAGTGGGAGGAGCTGAGAGTCTAGGGGAGGAGCGACTGGGGGCGGGGCGGGGGAGCTTGTGGGGGGAAGAAACAGGAAGGGGAGGAGCTACAGGAGATCAACCGAGAGGTGGCAGAGAGAGAAGCTCGTGGCCTGGAGAAACTGCAAGTTATATGAGATAATATGGATGGAAATAGAGTAGTGTAGCGGGAGATCTGCATCATCTAGGCTTGTAGCTTGTTTTGTTAACTGATGGAGTTGAGCTTTCTTTTATCGGGGAATTGAGTTGGAAACAAAGTAGCAAGGGTCCTGTTCTATACTCTCCACTTCTCACTACTGCACTTGACAGAGATAAAGTGAGACAAAGCCCACCTACCCTGGAATTCCCCTAATGTGCTTTAAATTGGGCCTCTGAGCTCACTTCGGGGTCCGTCTTGGTAATGGGAGACCCCAGCATGAGGGACTTGTGCAGAATAAAACACTCTGTGTATTTACATACTGTTTGAGTCCAGGGTATCGTTCTTCAGCAAATCATGGACCCTTACAGAAGCAGAGTCCAGAACAGTTGCAGAATCCCTGTCCAGCTGGGAGTGAATTCTGGGGAAAGGAGGAAGTTGTATGTGTGTGTGGGCGGGGCGGGGAGAAGGCCTTCTCTGACTAAATGAAACAGCCCTATTAAGTTGTGTACATAACTTTATTCTGGGTGGGCTTATACACGTATATTTTTTCAGATGGGAATGGGCTATATATGAACTTTGAAGAATGGGAAGGAGTTTTGAGGGTGAATGAAATCATTGGCTGGAGTTTAAAACATTGTGAATGGCCTTATTTTTATGGAGAGGCATTCCAGAAATCCCAGGTACTTGCTGGGCAGGTTCTTATCTACATCTATGTTATTTTTAAAAGATTTATTTATGTATTATATGTACAGTGTTCTGCCTGTATATATGCCAGCAGGGTAGAAGAGGATACCAGATCATATTATAGATGGTTATGACCCACCACGTGGGTGCTGGGAATTAAACTCAGGACCTCTGGAAGAGCATCCCTGTGCTGAGCCTCTGAGTCATCTCTACAGCACTGGGCAGGTTCTTACCAGGAAAGAGGTCTTTGACCTTGTAGATTTGCCAAGGACTAATTGACATTCCTCAGGTAGAAGATTGGAGGTCAGGCTCCCCAGATCAGGCAGAGAAGAGGAAGTCCCACTAGGTAAAGGGAGCCGTCTATTTTGCCCGAGCTCAGAGGAACTGTCTGGACATGGTAGATTTCGATCTTAAGTATCAAGTATGGAGGTGCAACACACTGGCTTGCCTACAGCCTGATCTCATGAAGGCATTTTCTCAATTGATGACTTCTCTTATGACTTTAACTTGTGTCAAATTAACATAAAACTAGTCAATATATTGCTCTGTACTGGCTGGTTTTGTGTGTCAACTTGCCACAGACTGGAGTTATCCCAGAGAAAGTAGCTTCAGTTGCAATTTTGTTTATTTCAGTTGCAGTTTTAACTATCAGCATTCTATAACCCTAGCCCCTTGAATCCTAGGAAAAGACTATAAGCACATTTTTTTTTTAACTTTGCAAATGAATTCATCTATCTGCCTGCCTTTGTAAGCATAGACAATAAGTTAAGCTCGGTGGAATCCCATTCTGAAATTATCATTCCCACCATGCCTGGACCTAAACTCACCCTTATCCCTGGCTGACCTTGAACTTGGGAATCTGCCTGCCTTTGTAAGCATAAACAATACACTTAGCTGGGTCAGATCTTTCCCTGTGATCACCACTTCCTAAATCTCTTTTATCCGTCCTGAGTATCTTTCTGACAAGCTGACTCATAGTGCATCTGCCTTTGTTTTTTTAGGTCAATGAAGCTCCTTATACAACTCATATTGCATCTTTTTATATTTTTCATAGTTGAGAAATTATATAGTTTTGAACTCATTTTCAGAATTCTTTTCCACAACTTTAAGGCTGTCCTGAAGGTCTCAGCATTTACTATTTTTTGATAAGGACATAGACACACCCTTTATCTCCCTGACTCTTGCTGTCTCTGATTATCATGGAGTCATTAACTTTGGCAGAGAGGATATTCCTGGATAACTTGGGCAGGGAGACTATTTCCAGATAGCCTGGGCAGGGAGAATATTTCCTGAAGGAGGAAAAATATATTTTATATATTTATATTATAAATAATGATATATATATATATATATATATATATATATATATATATATATATATATATAATATTTATACAAACAAGCCTCATACACAGAGAAAATGTTATAGAAGCCCTACAACCTGCTGGCTCTGCTTCAGGAGTGGGAAACCATGCCACACAGTTCCTTCCACATGGCCATACAGGACTCAGCAGGGTGGCATGGGGGCTGTATGACAGGATAGAGGAGTATTACCTGGGATGTCAGCTGATTTAAAATTTCAAAGTAGGTCTCATTGTTACCATAGAACCTGCATGACCAACATGATGTAACATTTGTGACCATGACTTTGGAAAAATATGGCTTTCTCTATCAGCTCTTGTTCCAAACTACACAGAGATCTCTGTATTCATGAAAGACTTGAGGTACAGTAGCTGGCCAGATTCTGAGCTATGCTAACTCCACAATGCTGGCCTGGTCTATTCCCCAGTCATGTGGCCTGTTATCTGCCCTCTTGGTTCCACCCTGTCTTCCTTGTTCATCCATGTCTTGTTGGCAACTCTCCAGTCCCCATCTGACACCCTCTCTCCCTCTTTCCCTCTCTCTGGGCCCAGAGGTCCAGCATGTTCCTTTCCTGCCCAGCTATTGGTGTTCAGATATTTGTTGACCAATCAGAAAGTGATGGAGTTTATAAAACACTGATTCAGGAGATGCTTCATAATAATTACAATACTAGAATCTGGACTGCAACCAGATCTATTGGTACAGAAATTAAAGTTTAAATACAAAAATTCCTCCACATGACTTCTTATAATAAGAGAAATCTGAAGGTAGAAACAGGCACATTGAAATAAAATTAGAGGAAGACTGTTCTGCTGCAAAATCTTACAATATTGAGTATCTAACCCAGCCAAAGATTATTATCCATTAAGTAGTTCCTAAATTTTTATAATGAAAATAAAACTAGTTTTCACATTTCCCTTCTCCCTCCCTGTCCCTCAGATCTTCAGCATCTTTTTCTTTATGATACACATTTATAGATAAATGTATAAATGAGTGCCTGCACTGTGCTGAGTCTGTTCAGTGAGGTCTGAACACTGGATGTTGGATCACCAGGTAGGGGACTCATTCCTGGGACAATGAATTCTCCCTCTCTGAGCTGTTCTTGTAAGTTGCTGAAGAGTCAAGAGTAACTCCAGGCATTGGTCTGCTGTCCCCTTCTTACTGCAGGTCCTCAAGATCTACATTCTTTACAGCTGCAGTAAAACCACCTGGCCTGCATGCACCCCTTAAAGGTTGAGATAAGACCACTGTCTTAGAATGGCCCCAGCAGCCTGCTACCTGCCACACCCTGGGCTGGAGAGCTAATCCTCGATTTATGAATTGCTTCTTTATTATTCCCTGAACATCTATCTGCTCATAGGTTTATGCTCAGACCTTTTCAGGGTCCTGTTGTCAGCTCTGACTGAGCCTGACTGGGACCCTAACCAGTTAGAAGCGGTGTTCCCACAGTGACTAAAGTGGGTTTTGGTTTATTTCTGACTTCGGTGATCCTTTCCTCATTATCTGCACACCCTGTGACCCCAACAGCTGCCTATAGCTCTTTGTCTCAGGATCAGTCCCCATGATGATGCACCCTTCACTCTACAGTGCCCAATGGCATTGTCCATGTTTCGTTATCCTTTAGGTAGCCATATTGTTGTGGTTTCATAGGTGCAGCTTCCATGTTATTTCTAGAAGACCCCACCCTGCAGAATTAGGATAAATATGCAGAGTTGATCAGGAATCACAGTGGTTTAGTACAGGGTTGGTCGTAGGTTCTGCCATAAAATCCATAACCTCAGTAGCCATGAGCAGTTTGCTAGGATTCCAGTGCCAGTCAGGATTTCCTTCCTGTCTAGCAAGCCATGGTTTAAGTCCAACGTGAAAGACCAGCTAATTCCTCATTGAAGTGCCACTATTGACCCCTTTGGGACATACACCCAGCCTTGTTGGTCACTTGGTGGTCAGCAGGCATCATGACTGATTGTATCCCCCCATTGGCAGCTTCTACAGCACCTGCCAGGATTATGAAAGCTGGGCCTCACGGAGGTTGTTGTAGTGTCACACCCAACCCAAGTTTTCTGTCGCATGACCCAGGTACTTGTTTTCAGCAGAAGGACCATGCCTTCGATTCCTGGGAGGTGACCGAGGGAAGAAGCATTAGTCTATATTGTTCTGGAAGTCTCTTGGATCCCCATAACCAGAGACTCAAAAGGTTTCTCATGCCAGGGTTGATGATGTTTGAGTGTTTGGCTTGGGAACCTTTGGTTTCAGGTTATGTCCTGTCTTCTTTGAGGACTTGGTACATTCCAGGTTATGAAGGGATGGATTTATTCTCTGACTCCTGAGGTTTAGGGTGTGTCCTTGGCTGCTCTGGGTCATGTTTTGACTGGGCTACTTTCCTATCAGGCTTTGTTCTGGTGTTCTATCATTTAGGTTTCAACCAGGATTCTTAGATTTCAAGGTTTGGCCAGGACTACTTTTGTCTTAGTTTTGAGCCCACGCTCAAAAATTCACATATTTAGTGGTAAGACCTCTGTGTATACACACCAAGGCTTACTGGTGGAGTTTCTCACAAGTTTTGAATCCACAGATAAATCCATCAACAGGCAAATGAACAAGGAATGCAATAAAAGCTTTGGTTAAGGTGATCCAGCTATCACTAGAAATCCTGTCTCCATCCCCGGTAAGTCACTGATGTCTGTGAACTGCAAATACCTTTCCCTCTCATGCTGGCTCAAGTGCATTGTGTTCAGAGTCTACAAGCCCATCCAGGAGTGCAAGCAGAGTAAATAAAACCTGAGCCATGGATGTCTAAATGTAAGGAAGGATGTCTAAATGATTCATAAGACCATGTTTTTCTTCCAAGGCCTGTGGCACTGGGAATTGTCCAGGGATGAATACTAGGGAAATGGAAGGCAGAGATGTGTGTAGTGGGATAGTGAACACAAATCAGTCACCTTTGTGCCCAAGATAATCATGGGAAGCCCAGGCTTATGTCAGTCTTTAGGACCTCTAATTCATGGGACACAGAACACTTTACTGTTCCTTTGACATGACTCTGTACCTGTGTTGGGGAACCATGCATGGAATATCACTGTGAGTGCATTCTTCCACTGAGGAGAATCACTGGAAAACACTTTCTAGATGCATGGTGCCCTGTGGCCCACACCCAACCTACTCTGCCCTTTCTGTCCTCCATCCCTTCATCATAACTCCTTTAAAAACTGTTGCATTTTGGCACTGGAAGTGGCTTGTTACTGTCCCTACAGTTTAGAAATTTTAGCCCCATGATTTTGGGACGAGATAGGGCTCCCTGCTTCCTTGTCGCTTTTTCCTTGGGAGACTCCAGCTAAAGGCAAAGATACAAACCATGGGCAGAGGTACACTCATCTTCAGGATGAGCCGTGAGCATACAGATACGTGACATGCACATAGACACAGCAGGTGAGGAAGAGATATGCTAGCTGCCCACACTTGCTGTTTGTAACCATCACCACCTGTTTTAAGAAGTTCAATTATGGACTTAAAACCATCATTCAGAAATACAGAGAAAGAGCCAAAGTAAACATTTCAGGAAAAAAAATGGTAGCAGATGAACCGTATATATTTATTGAAATCCTTATACACAATCCTTATTTCCTTATTTCATGTTACAGCATGAAATGCCCGATAAAAGGTATGATGACAAGGCTTGTGAATTGTATTGTATATAGAAATGAAGGTAAAGAAATCAGGGATCTCCTTGGGTTCTGATGAGGCTTTCAGAAAGCGTGGGCAACTAACTGTGTCTCAACAGTTACCACCAAAGGAGGGATTTTATTTTAGGGCTTTCCCTTAACTTCATTACACAGTTGAGTTAAAATTGTGCCTGGGCTCCTGAGTCATCATTCTTAATCCGATGGATTACTCGGAGTTTTAGTTGGGTCTGGATGAGGATCAAGGTCAACAGGGAGTGTCTAGGGAATGAGATGTCAGGATAAGGGTTTGAAGTACAGTCTTGCAATTTGTGAGAGCACAGTCAAGTATCAGACCACCAATGCTGGTCATTGTAGTGGTTCCAACTTCCTCTAAGTTCTTGTTGTCTAACACACACCCAGGATGATCATTCTCTAGATCTCTCGAAGACAAGATGGCAGCTGGGCACATAATGGCTACTGAGTGCGGCCCACACACCCAATATGCCAAAGTCTGCCGAGACTGTCTCTATTGTTGTCCACACATTTGATGGTTCTGGATCCTCAGAGGTGAGCTTAACTCCTGGGCTTGATGAAGGAAGGCTGTGGCCAACAACACTTCTTGGTGCCACGGAGACTCCAGCTTACACTGCTATGGATTGAGGGTGAATCATCAATTTAGGAAGACTTGTGACTGCATCTAAGATTTTTAGTGAACTAAGTCTAACCTGGGGGGCCAGGTATAAGATGAGTCCTGATAAGGCCAAGTGCAATCCAAACATTATATTTAGGTTGTTTGGCCGTTATGGAGTTGGTCCTTGTCTCATGGGGTGGGGGCCTGGCTCCTTTGCAGTAAGCATAGTACTGAGTCATATGAAGAGAGGGTGCGGCCCACACACCCTTGAATTTAAGCTGGACCCAGTGTGCTCTGTACTCAGTAGTTGCCAGGGTCCCACTGATGTCACTTTATGGCCTTTGCCATCATTGCACTCGTTAGAACGGCTCCCCTTGTGGTTAGGCTGTGTCCAACCTTCCTGAAGCAGATGGTATGGCCTTGGTCACACTTGAGGTCAGCTTCTCCTTGATCTCTGGATGGTCTCATCTAGGAAGACCTGGGCACGGATTTCTGAGTGTGGCCCTCACACCTTTGGTTCAAAGGTGTCCCCCTATGATCATGTGCGGCCAAGACAACTTGAAAGAAATTATATGATCTTAACCCCTTATGTGAGAGTGTTGGAAGAATTCCAGACACAGCCCACAAACCATAATGGTACACAAGGGGCTTCCAGATTATCATGGATGAGAGTTCATAGGTTATGATCTGATGTCCGTCATCTGTGTAGGAATGGTTGTCAGTAAGTTCACATATCTTGTATGATATGGCCTGGATCACAAATGAGGCTTTGGCTTGTTCAGGTTGTGGTGATGCTGTCATCCTTGTTCACATGTGTTAAGGATGAAGCCTGAATTGAATGAAGTACGTAGGTATAATCCGTATATTGGGAAATCAAGATTCAACGTATCAGTAGTACAGTACTTGAAGTTTTGTGAGTCTGAGATTATTAATGAAGAAGCTAGGATGTGTCTTCATTGATTAATCGATGCATAAATAATCACAGTATCAATAAAAATTAAGACCTTGAATCATAGCACCTCATGGTAAACTAACCACACTGTTGTTTCCTTTTAGGTTTGACCAGCCCAAACTTCTTGGTTTGGGCCGAGGCTTCTTTGGGCAGCGGTTAATCCAGGATTATTTCAGTGATACAATTGGATTGAATGAAGTATTTAGGTGTATCCATACATAGGGTAATCCAGATGTCGTATTATATCAGTACAGTACTCAAAGTTTTGTGAGTCAGAGACTATTGAAGAAGCTCCATGTATCTTCATTGATGAATTGATGCATAAATAATCATAGTATCAATAGAAATTAAGACCTTGACTCATAGCAAGTCATGGTACAATAACCACACTGTTTCATTTTAGGCTTTACCAGGCCACACTTCTTGGTTTGGGAAGAGGCTTCTTTGGGTAAGGGTTAATCTAAGATAATTCCATGCTACATTTGGGTCCAAACTTCAAGTTCAGGGTCTGGCCTTTACACATTTTCTTTTCATAAGGCCTGTCTTTCTCCAGGGTCAGGGCTTGGAATAGCAGTATGCTTTTTCTTCCCTAGGTCCAGGTCTCTGACCTACATCTATATGCCCTTCTTGCTTAGGGCCCAGGCACCTTAGAGGTCAGGGCAAAGGTCCATATCTCTTCTACTTTGGCCTGGGCCTATTGAGGATTAGGGATAGACCCAGACCACATTTTTTAAGATGGATCAGACCTCTTCTGGGTCAGGGATAGGATTTGGCCCAAGCCCATATTTCTTCTTCTTGGGGCCCGGGCCTCTTCGGGGTCAGGGACGGGCCCAGGCTCCCATTCCTCCTTCTTGGGGCCCGGGCCTCTTCGGGGTCAGGGACGGGCCCAGGCCCCCATTCCTCCTTCTTGGGGGCCGGGCCTCTTCGGGGGTCAGGGACGGGCCCAGGCCCCCATTCCTCCTTCTTGGGGGCCGGGCCTCTTCGGGGGTCAGGGACGGGCCCAGGCCCCCATTCCTCCTTCTTCGGGGCCGGGCCTCTTCGGGGGTCAGGGACGGGCCCAGGCCCCCATTCCTCCTTCTTGGGGGCCGGGCCTCTTCGGGGGTCAGGGACGGGCCCAGGCCCCCATTCCTCCTTGTTGGGGGCCGGGACTCTTCGGGGGTCAGGGACGGGCCCAGGCCCCCATTCCTCCTTGTTGGGGGCCGGGCCTCTTCGGGGTCAGGGACGGGCCCAGGCCCCCATTCCTCCTTCGTGGGGCCCGGGCCTCTTCGGGGTCAGGGACGGGCCCAGGCCCCCATTCCTCCTTCGTGGGGCCCGGGCCTCTTCGGGGTCAGGGACGGGCCCAGGCCCCCATTCCTCCTTCGTGGGGCCCGGGCCTCTTCGGAATCAGGGATGGGCCCAGGCCCCCATTCCTCCTTCGTGGGGCCCGGGCATCTTCGGGGTCAGGGATGGGCCCAGGCCCCCATTCCTCCTTCGTGGGGCCCGGGCATCTTCGGGGGTCAGGGATGGGCCCAGGCCACCATCCCTCCTCCTTGGGGCCCGGGCATCTTCGGGGGTCAGGGATGGGCCCAGGCCCCCATTCCTCCTCCTTGGGGGCCCGGGCATCATCGGGGGTCAGGGATGGGCCCAGGCCCCGGGGGCCATGGCATCTTCGGGGGTCAGGGACGGGCCCAGGCCCCCATTCCTCCTTCGTGGGGGCCCGGGCCTCTTCGGAGTCAGGGATGGGCCCAGGCCCCCATTCCTCCTTCGTGGGGCCCGGGCATCTTCGGGGGTCAGGGATGGGCCCAGGCCCCCATTCCTCCTTCGTGGGGGCCCGGGCCTCTTCGGGGGTCAGGGATGGGCCCAGGCCCCCAATCATCCTTCTTGGGGCCCGGGCCTCTTCGGGGGTCAGGGACGGGCCCAGGCCCCCAATCATCCTTCTTGGGGGCCGGGCCTCTTCGGGGGTCAGGGACGGGCCCAGGCCCCCAATCATCCTTCTTGGGGGCCGGGCCTCTTCGGGGGTCAGGGACGGGCCCAGGCCCCCATTCCTCCTTCTTGGGGGCCGGGCCTCTTCGGGGGTCAGGGACGGGCCCAGGCCCCCATTCCTCCTTCTTGGGGGCCGGGACTCTTCGGGGGTCAGGGACGGGCCCAGGCCCCCATTCCTCCTTCTTGGGGACCGGGACTCTTCGGGGGTCAGGGACGGGCCCAGGCCCCCATTCCTCCTTCTTGGGGACCGGGACTCTTCGGGCGTCAGGGACGGGCCCAGGCCCCCATTCCTCCTTCTTGGGGGCCGGGACTCTTCGGGGTCAGGGACGGGCCCAGGCCCCCATTCCTCCTTCTTGGGGGCCGGGACTCTTCGGGGTCAGGGACGGGCCCAGGCCCCCATTCCTCCTTCTTGGGGGCCGGAAGTCTTCGGGGGTCAGGGACGGGCCCAGGCCCCCATTCCTCCTTCTTGGGGGCTGGAACTCTTCGGGGGTCAGGGATGGGCCCAGGACCCCATTCCTCCTTCTTGGTGGCCCGGGGCTCTTCGGGGTCAGGGACGGGCCCAGGCCCCCATTCCTCCTTCGTGGGGCCCGGGCCTCTTCGGGGTCAGGGACAGGCCCAGGCCCCCATTCCTCCTTCGTGGGGCCCGGGCATCTTCGGGGTCAGGGACGGGCCCAGGCCCCCATTCCTCCATCGTGGGCCCGGGCATCTTCGGGGTCAGGGACGGGCCCAGGCCCCCATTCCTCCATCGTGGGGCCCGGGCATCTTCGGGGTCAGGGATGGGCCCAGGCCCCCATTCCTCCATCGTGGGGCCCGGGCATCTTCGGGGGTCAGGGATGGGCCCAGGCCCCCATTCCTACTCCTTGGGGCCCGGGCATCTTCGGGGGTCAGGGACAGGCCCAGGCCCCCATTCCTCCTTCTTGGGGGCCGGGCCTGTTCGGGGGTCAGGGACGGGCCCAGGCCCCCATTCCTCCTTCTTGGGGGCCGGGACTCTTCGGGGGTCAGGGACGGGCCCAGGCCCCCATTCCTCCTTCTTGGGGGCCGGGACTCTTCGGGGGTCAGGGACGGGCCCAGGCCCCCATTCCTCCTTCTTGGGGGCCGGGACTCTTCAGGGTCAGGGACGGGCCCAGGCCCCCATTCCTCCTTCTTGGGGGCCGGGACTCTTCGGGGTCAGGGACGGGCCCAGGCCCCCATTCCTCCTTCGTGGGGGCCGGGACTCTTCGGGGTCAGGGATGGGCCCAGGCCCCCATTCCTCCTTCGTGGGGCCCGGGCATCTTCGGGGGTCAGGGACGGGCCCAGGCCCCCATTCCTCCATCGTGGGGCCCGGGCATCTTCGGGGGTCAGGGATGGGCCCAGGCCCCCATTCCTCCTCCTTGGGGGCCCGGGCATCTTCGGGGTTCAGGGATGGACCCAGGCCCCCAATCCTCCTTCGTGGGGGCCCGGGCATCTTCGGGGGTCAGGGATGGGCCCAGGCCCCCAATCCTCCTTCTTGGGGCCCGGGCCTCTTCGGGGGTCAGGGACGGGCCCAGGCCCCCATTCCTCCTTCTTGGGGGCCGGGCCTGTTCGGGGGTCAGGGATGGGCCCAGGCCCCCATTCCTCCTTCTTGGGGGCCGGGACTCTTCGGGGGTCAGGGACGGGCCCAGGCCCCCATTCCTCCTTCTTGGGGGCCGGGACTCTTTGGGGGTCAGGGACGGGCCCAGGCCCCCATTCCTCCTTCTTGGGGGCCGGGACTCTTTGGGGGTCAGGGACGGGCCCAGGCCCCCATTCCTCCTTCTTGGGGGCCGGGACTCTTCGGGGTCAGGGACGGGCCCAGGCCCCCATTCCTCCTTCGTGGGGGCCGGGACTCTTCGGGGTCAGGGATGGGCCCAGGCCCCCATTCCTCCTTCGTGGGGCCCGGGCATCTTCGGGGGTCAGGGACGGGCCCAGGCCCCCATTCCTCCATCGTGGGGCCC
Source organism: Apodemus sylvaticus (assembly GCF_947179515.1). NCBI lineage: Eukaryota > Metazoa > Chordata > Mammalia > Rodentia > Muridae > Apodemus > Apodemus sylvaticus. The sequence goes on from NC_067473.1 coordinate 49,351,749, forward strand.
GGGCATCTTCGGGGGTCAGGGATGGGCCCAGGCCCCCATTCCTCCTCCTTGGGGGCCCGGGCATCTTCGGGGTTCAGGGATGGACCCAGGCCCCCAATCCTCCTTTGTGGGGGCCCGGGCATCTTCGGGGGTCAGGGATGGGCCCAGGCCCCCAATCCTCCTTCTTGGGGCCCGGGCCTCTTCGGGGGTCAGGGATGGGCCCAGGCCCCCAATCCTCCTTCTTGGACCCGGGCCTGTTCGGGGGTCAGGGACGGGCCCAGGCCCCCATTCCTCCTTCTTGGGGGCCGGGACTCTTCGGGGGTCAGGGACGGGCCCAGGCCCCCATTCCTCCTTCTTGGGGGCCGGGACTCTTCGGGGGTCAGGCACGGGCCCAGGCCCCCATTCCTCCTTCTTGGGGGCCGGGACTCTTCGGGGTCAGGGACGGGCCCAGGCCCCCATTCCTCCTTCTTGGGGGCCGGGACTCTTCGGGGTCAGGGACGGGCCCAGGCCCCCATTCCTCCTTCTTGGGGGCCGGGACTCTTCGGGGTCAGGGACGGGCCCAGGCCCCCATTCCTCCTTCGTGGGGGCCGGGACTCTTCGGGGTCAGGGATGGGCCCAGGCCCCCATTCCTCCTTCGTGGGGCCCGGGCATCTTCGGGGGTCAGGGACGGGCCCAGGCCCCCATTCCTCCATCGTGGGGCCCGGGCATCTTTGGGGGTCAGGGATGGGCCCAGGCCCCCATTCCTCCTCCTTGGGGGCCCGGGCATCTTCGGGGGTCAGGGATGGGCCCAGGCCCCCCATTCCTCCTCCTTGGGGGCCCGGGCATCTTCGGGGGTCAGGAATGGGCCCAGGCCCCCAATCCTCCTCCTTGGGGGCCCGGGCATCTTCGGGGTTCAGGGATGGACCCAGGCCCCCAATCCTCCTTCGTGGGGGCCCGGACATCTTCGGGGGTCAGGGATGGGCCCAGGCCCCCAATCCTCCTTCTTGGGGCCCGGGCCTCTTCGGGGGTCAGGGACGGGCCCAGGCCCCCAATCCTCCTTCTTGGGGGCCGGGACTCTTCGGGGGTCAGGGACGGGCCCAGGCCCCCATTCCTCCTTCTTGGGGGCCGGGACTCTTTGGGGGTCAGGGACGGGCCCAGGCCCCCATTCCTCCTTCTTGGGGGCCGGGACTCTTCGGAGTCAGGGACGGGCCCAGGCCCCCATTCCTCCTTCTTGGGGGCCGGGACTCTTCAGGGTCAGGGACGGGCCCAGGCCCCCATTCCTCCTTCGTGGGGGCTGGGACTCTTCGGGGTCAGGGATGGGCCCAGGCCCCCATTCCTCCTTCGTGGGGCCCGGGCCTTTTCGGGGTCAGGGACGGGCCCAGGCCCCCCTTCCTCCTTCGTGGGGGCTGGGACTCTTCGGGGTCAGGGACGGGCCCAGGCCCCCATTCCTCCTTCGTGGGGGCTGGGACTCTTCGGGGTCAGGGATGGGCCCAGGCCCCCATTCCTCCTTCGTGGGGCCCGGGCCTCTTCGGGGTCAGGGACGGGCCCAGGCCCCCATTCCTCCTTCGTGGGGCCCGGGCCTCTTCGGGGTCAGGGATGGGCCCAGGCCCCCATTCCTCCTTCGTGGGGCCCGGGCCTCTTCGGGGTCAGGGATGGGCCCAGGCCCCCAATCCTTCTTCTTGGGGCCCGGGCCTGTTCGAGGGTCAGGGATTCGGCCCAGGCCCCCAATCCTCCTTGGGGCCCGGGCCTCTTCGGGGGTCAGGGATTCGGCCCAGGCCCCCATTCCTCCTCCTTGGGACCCGGGCCTCTTCAGGGTCTGGGATGGACCCAGGCTCCACTTCCTTCTTCCTGGGACCTGGGCCTCTTCAGGGTGAGGGATAGATTCGGGGCCCCATTCCTTCTTCTAGGGATCTGGTCCTCTTTGGTTCAGGGATTGGCTCAGGCCCACATTTTTACTTGTTTTGGGCCTGAGCATCTTTAAGGACAAAGTCCCATATCTCTACTCTTTTAAGGTCCAAGAATCCTCAGGGTTAAGGATTGGCCCACTTGGACTTCTCTCCTTTTTTGGACATGGCCTCCCCTTCAAGGTCACAATTTGTCCAGGCTACATACTGTTTTTTGTCTGGGCCTCTTATTTCAGGCCCACTTATACATGTCCAGAAATCCTCAGGGTCATAGTATTTGATTCTTTTTAGGGTTGAATTAGAGGGTACTTTTGAACTCATAATTGTCCAAAGCCACTTTGTTGTTAGCCTTGATCTATGGTCAATATTCCTGGGGAAAAAAGAGACAGATGTTGATAGAAGTATTTAATATCCTGCGCTGGCATCTCTAATGTACTCAGAACATCACTGACCTTTCCTCTAGGAAACATGCTCAGACATTGACACATAGAGCTCACAGTTCAGATGAAACAAATTATGCATTATACAAATAGAAAGATTAAAAAAGCTGCCTGGCAAAGCCCTTCCTGTTGCCTAGCTTTCTGTGCCTGTGGTAGACAGGACCCATGGAAAGATTGTTGCTTCTAAGTCATGAGAGCCACCAGAGAGCCACCAAGGACCCAGAGAACCACCAAGATTCCATGATGGAATATCACAGGAAATTAGGAGAAACAATGGAGGTTAGTTTTCCAAATGCCTTGCTAAGGCATTGGAGGTTGTGCAGATCGTCACGAGGCCTCTTTTTTCTATATGGGAAGGGTCTTCTTTCTGTGTCATACATGGCCATGCTGTGTGAGGATATCCCTCTATCCTTGCTATTACCACTCTTCTCAAGGTCACATCTGTCCTGTCCATCAAAATCCCTCAGGTACTGGACTGTACCTTAGTCACCCCTTTCACAAAAAGCCCTCTGTCAATTGCATGTACTAATGTAAGATCACGCCTTTACCCAAAGATTTCTCTTCACTGACTTACCTAAAAAGGATCCTTGCCACCTTCTTCTATAGTGGATTCTGCTGCCCTCAGAACTAGGGAACACCCATAACCATGACAGTGACCCATTATGTGAGGTCACAGAGGTCAAGTCTCACTCTGTTTAGCTCGAAGGATGTCCAGGCACACAGGTGTCTTTTCAAATTGATTGAAATGTTGGCCTCAAACCTGTCTCTTCACCACTGTTAAACACAACTTGTAATAGGATTTCTGAAAAAGTAACATTTCAGGAAGTTTGCCTCCCTGAACTCATCATGGTAGTCAATGACATCTGAGAATGTCATTAAAACAACTGACATGATCCTCTATACACACATGTACACAGATTTATTCACAAATACATTAACACCCATAAATATAAATATGAAAAGTAGATGAAGAGAAGATGTGGTGTCAGTGTCTGTGGCCATGCAGGGAAGGGCCCATGGCTTGAAAATAAAGATGAGTTCTAGGAAAGCCAGGAGTGGTGGAACACAGCTGTAATCCTAGCACTTGGGAGGCAGAGGCAGGTGAATTTCTGAGTCTGAGACCAGCCTAGTCTTCAGAGTGAGTTCCAGAGTTCCAGGACATCCAGGGCTACACAGAGAAACACTGTTTCAAGACAAAAACAAAAACAAAAACAAACAAACAAACAAAAAAAAACAAAAAAAGATGATTTCTAGGAAGGTTTGTGTCTAGAGAAGCCACAGAGACGGTCCTGGAAAAGCACTTCCTTGTGTACCTGTATAGCATAGATTCCCTGAAAGGATGATATAGGGGCGATGTAACTACATAAATGTAGTTGATCATTTATAGGCTTGTGCTTTGAATCTGAAGAGCAGGTACTGACTTGACAGTTTCCTCCAGAGGTCTCTCTTCCTGCCATGTGTATAGTAATGTCTTCTCCCTGAGTCTATACATAGTGTACCACTCGGCAGGCACCTTGTATTTACTGCTCTTTTGGCTTAACAGAACTCCTGTTGTGTTAGATAAGGAACACCTCAAGAACTTCACTGAGCCCGTCTCTGCCATCCAGGTCCTTGCTCCTGCTCTTTCCTGCATGCCTATACCTGAAGGCACATGTGCTCTCATTATATACACTCCCATGATATACACTAACACGCAATTTAGATATAACTATGTATAGTGTGCAGGGTTAGGCAAAGTGCTGGAATGATGGTCCCTGCTTTCAGTCATGCTTGAGACAACCCCTGGACATAAAAGACAAGATTATTACTATAAAGAAGCAACGTCCCTTCAGAACCCGAGAGTCTGGAACATCTCCTACCTTCCCTGGACACCGTGGGCTGCCATATCTGATAGTTGTCCCTGGCTTAGGGCATAATCGCAGAGCTTCATCCTGCACCAGTCTGGAGCCTGGAGTCTTTTCGTCTGGTACAAACTGGGTGTGATCATTCCCTGGGCTTGTTCTCTGGTGAGTTGTGTCTTCTCCCTAATGTGTCCATGTGCAGGCGCATGAGCAGTTTGTTCATACACACACACACACACACACACACACACACACACACACATGCACACGCACACACCCTGCTGATACTTACTGCACCTGTTTCTACTTCTTTAGCCCAGATCCTATTAAAGGTCACTTCAAGGATCACATTACCCATCATACACTTCCTCTCCTCTGTGCCAGTATAGCAGCACACTGAGGTTAAGTCAGGACATCATCACAGGGATCTATCTGTATATATTTCTCCCAACCTACAGCCCAACAAACCTGCAATTCCTTCCAAGTCTGAGACCATCACTGAGTTCCCTTACACCAACACCACAGCCTTTAACCATGGCAATGGGCTAGTATATGAGGTAACAGAGGCCTGACCACACCTCTTTCCATCCTCTTCCTATGTGCCTAGATGTAACATGAGGAACAACCTTGCTTTCCCTCTCAAAGCCTGAGCAAAATTACCCTGTCTCATGTAACCATGTGTATATTTGTAGAGCAAACTATATGGCATCATTTCATGTCCTCCTCATGCATTTTCACATATATGGATGTGGACCTGCAGACATGAGCACACACATAAGCACACATACAAAGTAAAAACATGTATCTAAGTACAGAATGAGAGGGGAAGGTGCTGTCATGGTGTTTCCAATTATACTGGCATTGATGTTTGTCTCATATTGTGGCAGCTCTCTGAGTACAAATGAAAAGATTGCTACTACCAGGGACTAAAAGTCCGCAGGGAAGATCAGACACCAGTGCCAGGGATGCTTTGCCTCCTTCCCAGGACAAGCTATCAGTGATGGTCAAATGTGGGCCTGGCAACAGCACTGCTTCCTCCTTCCTGTCCTAGGCTGGGAGCTCAGGTCCTGGTTCAGATACCTGTTTGTGGCTTCTTTCCAAGGCCTCTCTTCCTGGTGAGTGAGGGGATCCTCTCCCTGCAATCTTGAGTGGCCACTCCCACTACTGTGAAATCTCTGATCTCTTTCTAGCTCTCTTAGGATGTGCTGTCTTCAGTAAGAAACACTTCAACTTCCTTTCCATGTTTAAGTCTACCCCATTTAAGACCCCAATGAAGAAGTGCCTCGTACCAACTGAGTTACTCACGTGATGAATTTCAGGTAATACATTGCAGGAAACAGCCCAAATCTGGGCAGACACATGTGCTCTGCATGAAGTCCAGCCCTCTTTGCTAGACTCTGAGTTGTCCTCTGGCTAAAAACTCTGCTGTTACTAGGTGATGTCACAAAGGCCTCACCTCACTGCACTCACAAAGGGCATCCAGGCCTCAGTCATCTCCCAGCTTGGCCCATCCTGGTCTCTACAAACTGGTTCAAGCATCCTTGGAAACACTTAGCTTTGGAGAAGTATTTGGAAGTGTTTCTCAGAGACACCTCCCTGGGAATCACCCATAAGCATCTCCTGTCAGCCCTCCATCTTCCCACATTACCTTCACCATTGAGAGGAGGAACACAGTGGACAGCACTGCTTCCTCAGCTCAAATGTCGGACCTCATACTTGGCCTCATCATCTCAAATCCTCTATGGCCACCATGGTTTATTGTTGCCCCTTGGCCCACTGGGTGCCATCGTCTGCCTCTTCTCTCTGGCTCCAAGAAAAACCACATCATCTTTCCAACCTCACTTCTGTGCACCATTAACCTTTTATCTTGACTTGGGTTGTGGGTTAACAGCAAGTGTTTGCCTGGAATGCCCATGCCCCTGGGTTTTAGAGGGAACAGTACACAAATGCATAGATGAATAGTGAATAAGTAGACTGTGTGGATAACTCACAGTAGATGGAGTTGCAGGCAGAACCCAGCTTGTGAGCTGCAGAAACTCCAGGAGCACCTCTTTTACCTGTCCCTTCCTCCATGACCCTTTCACCTGAGGCACTGGGTGAGTGAATGACCATGTTGTCTGGATATGTTCAACTCCTTCTGTGCTCATGTGCTTGCAGGTTATGCTGTAGTGGCTGGTTTTGTTAGCCCTGCTGTGACCTGGGAGTCTGTCAAGTCCATGCTGTCCCTGTGCTACCGGGCATGCTCTCAACCACTAGGATTCTACTCTTCCTCATGAAGAGATGACAGATATTAACCTGACTCTGTTCTTGGTGACAGAATGTCAGCTCCTGGCATGAGGATGCTTTCTGGGAGTCATGCTGTGTGTGTTTGCATTCATATAGCCTCCTGTGTGTGAGGACCCAGTGAGTGTCATTTGGCCAGCCAAATGTCTGATGGAAGAACAAGTTTACAGCAGGAGTAGGGGAAGCCCAGTGTCCTGTCCTGAGTCTGACCATGTGCTTATCTTCCATACAGGCTCACAGTGACTGCAGCTGGCTATCTACTGTGGAAGGCAGCTTGTATGTTGCCATATGATGGCACACACAGTGATCAAATATTCATTACAGTGAAATTGTCCTCTCTGCCCAAAACATGTCCCTCTCTTGCAGGTTCAAGAACAAATTAGGGTCAAACTTGATTAAATCCTAGAATTAGAGCTTAAAATGGAGTGAATTATAAAGTCATATGGACTAGCCTGAAAGGTTACAATGATGTGTTAATTCTATGGTGAAACTCACACTTACATGTTCTTTGGGTTAAGTGATATCCATAAATTCACTTCACATTTGTGTTTCTGCTCAAATGGAAGGACATCCTGTAACATTGGAGCCCAGGAATCACACAGCTCTGAGGTGAGACAGCATCCCGGTGGATGGACATCCTTTAGCCCTGCTCCTTTGCTTCACTTCTTCTGTCCTCTTTGTTGCTTCTTTTCTTCTTGGCTTCTTCTGACAAGTGAGTCACACTAGGCAGAGAATTACAAGAAAGAGATGTATCGGAGGGTCTATCCGTGGTGTTGGAGGGATGAATCAAAGACTGGCTGCTTGCGGAGCAGACAGTGGGAACTGGACAAAGGGGAAGTGCTTATACTGGATTTCTGAGGGAGCAGAGCTTCTTCAGACAGAGACTTCCAGAGTGAGGATTAGTGGTATTTTAAGACCTGAGCTTTGGGGAGTGGGGTTGGGGCTCAGGGATTGGTGTTTTTCTATTCAGGGATTGATGGGTTTTTGTGGGAAGCTCAGAGATTGGTGGCTTTTTTTACCCCCTTTTCCCTGCATCAGGCCTGTGGGTTAGGGCTGGAAGTCCTTCCAGGCTGCAGCCAGCTTTTGCTGAGATGACATCTCTGAGGGGCTGCTGGGGAGTTAGGGAGGCTGGAGAGGAGGTACTGACTCTGTAGACAGCTCATATGGGACAGCTCCTGCAGTGGTGGTTCGCAAAGCTGTAGACTGAGGCAGGAAAAAAGGTATTGCTACTATGGACAGCTCTTCACAGGCTGAGTCAGTAAAGGTGTTGCCACTGTGGTCAGCTCCTGACAGGCAGCTCCTGCTGAGGCAGGAAAAGTAGTGCTCCTCTGTGGACAGCTCCTGTGGCTACTGTGCAGGCTACAGGCTACCATTTTGACAGAAGCATCCATTTTGGATGGCTCCTGTGGGCTATTTCACTGAGGTGAGCCATAGGTAGGAGGGGCTTGCTGCTGCTTTGGTGGGTTTTGTGGTGCAGTGGCTTTTGTGTAGCACCCAGTCAGGGACTACAACAGTGAGTGTAGCTGATGGTGGGTTCTTGGTGGTATTCAGATCATCCTCTGCCCTTCCCATTCTCATATAGAATGCAAATATTGTTTTTGAATGTTCATTTTCTTGAAGAGGCCTTGGTACCCTGCACATCTGCTTAAACCTGACACATGAAGCAGCATGGTCATCAGAATGATGAGCAGGAATCTCATTAGGAAACACAACAGAAGCACAGGTTTCTGCTATTCCTGGATACAGCAGGTTCACAAGTTGCTGAAAGCAAGTACTGCATCTAGATTTGTAACTGGAGGTTGAGGTGGCTGAGGAGTTCCCACTGTGGCTGTTCCATGTCCTTTTTGTCACTGAGGATCCCAGCCGGGGGAATTCAGGTCCTAGGGGAAACTTCAGATCTTTGGAGAGGAACAGGATAACGGACAGAAATACCCACAGAGGCAGTTTGGATCTGAATGTATTTAGGAGCTCTAAAGCAAGGATTTTTATACACGAAGAGTTGATATTACCATTTCAAAGAATGTATCCAGTAAAGCAGACACAATTATAACCATTTGGCACAAGGAAATGCAAAATCAACCAGGTGCAATGTTTCTCATGTAACAGATATAGAGGATCAATTTACAGATGCCATCAAACTTCCTAATTAGAATACAGAGTCACAGTAAACCTTCAAAGAGTTTGAAGTTTCTTATACACCCTGGGTCTTAACAAGTTTTTGTGAGAAATCCTTATCTAACATTTAGCTTCTACCTTGTAAAAATCTTCCTGTCTTATTCAATGCTTTCTGTACCAGAGTGCCAAAGCCACCCTCATCCATATACACACAGCCATATAAACCTGCATGTGGTTGTAAGGTTGTAATTATTAAACGACTATGAAGCAAAGCGTTGCAATTCTTAAAAGGGAGCTTGCAGTCAGTGAGTCAACTTCAAAGAATGGCTTATCGGCCAGGCCATAGGAATCCCCGCAAAAAGAGAAAAGAAGGAAGGCCAGAGCAAACTGCTTCTTGAGAACTACGGGCCCATCTTAATTTGCTTGGTTTTTCTTGGTCCCACCTACTAAGAAGGAGGAGAGTTTAGGAAATTGCCATGTGAGATTTTTGGCTTCTGAATAGGGTGTTCCGCAAAGTTCCAGGAGACATTTCTCACTTCAGTTTGTAAAAATTTGTTTTTCAGATTTCACTGGGACCACTGCAGCACTTCTTATTCACCAGCACATAGGAACTTGGTGGTTCCCATATCTTGGTTCTTGGGAATGGCACTGCTGTGACCATGTGAGCCAACTTCTGACACACTGTGCCCTTTGGATCTGAATTCAGGAGAGTGATTGCTGGATCTCATTGATGCTGTCTTTGTTTCATGAAGAGCTTCCATATTGTTTTCCATAACATCAGGATATTCATGTGTATTAGTTTTGGTACATGTTACTACCAGTGAAAATTAATTAGCTAAAAACAAGTACTGTGGGATGGACTGGACAGGCAATTCCAGGTTTACAGAGATATCCCGAGTTTAACATCTCTCGGGACACAGCCCGGCAGGCTTCTGCCTGCACCCAGGGCCTGGGAAGTTCTGCAGGCGATCTGTGTACCAGCCCTGTTGTGGAACATTTACCCTGCAGGGTGGCCAGCATTTGGAGGGGGTCCCCATAGCCTCCACCATCTTCACTCCTGGAAAGACCAGGTGGGCACCAGCTATACAGAGACAACCCAAGTATAGCATTGCGCCAAGGGCACCCAAGAGTGATGAATTTTGTCAAATGTTTTTTTTTCAGCATCCAATGAAATGACCATGTGGTTTTTTCTTTGAGTTTTTTAATGTAGTAGATTGCATTGATGATTTCTGTATAATGAACCATCCCTGGGATGAAGCCTACTTGATCAAGGGGAATGATCGTTTTGATGCATTCTTGGATTCGGTTGGCAAGAATTTTATTGAGTATTTTTGCATCGATGTTCATAAGGGAAATTGTTCTGAAGTTCTCTTTCTTTGTTGGATCTTTGTGTGGTTTTTGGTATCACCATAACTGTGGCTTCATAGAACGAGTTGAGTAGTGTTCCTTCTGTTTCTATTTTGTGGGATAATTTGAAGAGTATTGGTGTTAGGTCTTTTTGAAGGTCTGATAGAATTCTGCACTTAAACCATCTGGTACTTTGCTATTTTTGGTTAAAAGAATTTCTATGACCCCTTCTATTTCTTTAAGGGTTATGGGACTGTTTAGATGATATATTTGATCCTGATTTAATTTTGGTATTTAGTATCTGTCTAGGAAAATGTCCATTTCCTCCAGATTCTCCAGTTGTGTTGAGTACAGGCTTTTGTAGTAGGATCTGATGACTTTTTGAATTCCCTCAGTTTCTGTTGTTATATCTCTCTTTTCATTTCTAATTTCATTAATTTGGATACTGTCTCTGTGCCCTTTGGTTAGTCTGGCTAAGGGTTTATCTATCTTGTTGATTTTCTCAAAGAACCAGCTCCTGGTTTTGTTGATTCTTTGTATGGTTCTCTTTGTTTCCACTTGATTGATTTCAGCCCTGAGTTTGATGATTTCCTGTCTTCTACTCCTCCTGGGTGAATTAGCTTTTTTTTGTTCCAGAGTTTTCAGGTGTGCCCTTAAGCTGCTAGTGTATACTCACTCCAGTTTCTTTTTGGAGGCACCCAGGGCTATGCTATGAGTTTTCCTCTTAGCACTGCTTTCATTGTGTCCCATAGATTTGGGTATGTTGTGCCTTCATTTTCATTAAATTCTAAAACATCTTTGATTTCTTTCTTTATTTCTTCTTTGGCCACTATATCATTGAGTAGACTATTTCTTAGCCTCCATGTACATCTGGGCTTTCTGTTGTCTTTGTTGGCTATTGAAGATCACTCTTACTCCATAGTGATCTGATAGGAGGTATGGGATTAGTTCGATCTTCTTATATTTGTTGAGGTTTGTCTTGTGACCAATTATATGGTTGATTTTGGAGAAGGTACCATGAGGTGCTGAGAAAAGGGTATATTCTTTTGCTTTGGGATGAAATGTTTTTTATATATATACATATATACATACATACATATATATATACATACATACATATATATATACACACACACACACACACACACACACACACACACATATATATATATATATATATATATATATATATATATATATATATATAATATATATATATATATATATATAATCCAGTTTGTTCAAAGCTTCAATTAGTTTCACCGAGTCCCTGTTTAGTTTATTTTCCTGATCAGTCCATTGAGAAGAATGAAGTGTTGAAGTCACCCACAATTATTGTGTTAGGTGCAATGTGTGCTTTGAGCTTTAGTAAAGTTTCTTTTATGAATGAGGGTGCCCTTGCATTTGGAGCATAGATGTTCAGAATTGAGAGTTCTTCTTGGTGGATTTCTCCTTTGACCAGCAAGAAGTGTCCTCCCATGTCTCTTTTGATGACTTTAGGTTGAATGTCAATTTTATCTGATATTAGAATAGCTACTCTGGCTTGTTTCCAGAGACCAGTTGCTTGTAAAATTGTCTTTCAGCCTTTTACTTTAAGGTAGTGTTTGTCTTTGACACTGAGGTGTGTTTCCTGTATGCAGTAAAATGTAGGGTCCTGTTTATGTATCCAGTCTGTTAGTCTATGTCTTTTTATTGGGGAATTGAGTCCATTGATGTTAAGAGACATTAAGGAATAGTGATTATTACTTCCTGTTATTTTTGATGTTATTTTTATATTTGAGTGGATACTTCTTTTGGGTTTAATGAAAGAAGGTTACTGTCTTGTTTTTTCCAGGATGTAGTTTCCCTTCTTGTATTGGAGTTTTCCACCTATTATCCTTTGTAGGGCTGGGTTTGTGGAAAAATATTGTGTAAATTTTGTTTTGTCATAGAATATCTTGGTTTCTCCATCAATGATGACAGAGTTTTGCTGGGTATAGTAGTTTTGGCTGGTATTTGTCTTCTCTTAGAATCTGCATGAGATCTGCCCAGGATCTTCTAGATTTCATGGTCTCTGGTGAGAAGTCTGGTGTAATTCTAATAGGTCTTCCTTTATATATTACTTGGCCTTTTTCTCTTACTGCCTTTAATATTATTTCTTTGTTTAGTACATTTGGGGGTTTGATTATTATGTGACAGAAGGTATTTCTGTTCTGGTCCAGTCTGTTTAGAGTTCTCTAGGCTTCTTGTATATTCATGGGCATCTCTCTCTTTAGGTTAGGGTAGTTTTCTTCCATAATTTTGTTAAAGATATTTTCTGGCCCTTTAAGTTGTAAATCTTCACTCTCATCTATAACTATAATCCTTAGGTTTGGTCTTCTCATTGTGTCCTGGATTTCCTGGATGTTTTGGGTTACAAGCTTTTTGCATTTTGAATTTTCTTTGACTGTTGAGTTAATGGTTTCTATGGTGTCTTCAGCATCTGAGATTCTTTCTTCTATCTCTTGTATTCTGTTGTTGATATTTGCATCTATGGCCCCTGATTTCTTCCCAAGGTTTTCTATCTCCAAAGTTGTCTGCCTTTTCAATATCTTAGTTGTTTCTACTTCTATTTTTAGATCCTGGATGGTTTTGCTCAGTTCCTTCACCTGTTTGTTTGTGTTTTCTTGTAATTCTTTAAGAGGTTTTTGTGTTTCCTCTTTCATGACTTCTGCCCGTTGACCCAGGTTCTCCTGTATTTCTTTAAGTGATTTTTGCATTTTCTCTTTATTGGCTTCTATCTCTTCATGCATATTCTCCTGAATTTCTCTAAATGATTTTTGTGTTTCCCTTGCAAGGGCTTCTACATTTTGATCCATTTTCTCCTGCATTTCTTTAAGAGATTTATTTATGTCCTTCTTGTGTTCCTCTAACAGCATTATGGCCAGTGATTTTTAAATCTAAATCTTGTTTTTCTGGTGTGTTGGGGTATACAGGACTTGCTGTTGTTGGAGAATTGGGTTCAGATGCTGCCATGTTGCCTTGATTTCTGTTAGTAACGTTCCTACATTTGCCTTTTGCCATCTGGTTATCTTTGGCATTAGTTGGTCTTGTTGTCACTGACTGGTGCTTGAACCTCCTGTGAGCTTGTAATGCTATTTCTGCACTACTGGATGACTGGGTTTCCCCAGGCACAGATTGCAGATGGGCTGCCCTCTTCTTGGGTGCCCTTGAAGCCGTGGTGTGTCTTTCCCCAACAATGCTATATTCAGGTTGTCTCTCTGAACCTGGTGCTGCCTGTCTGCTCTATTGGGAAGTGAAGGTAGCAGAGGCTGTGGGGACCTTTTCCAAGTGCTGATCACTCTGCAGGGCAAATGACCCCTGATAGGTTTGGGACACAGAAGGCCCGCAGAGCTGCCCAGGTTCTGGGTGCAGGCAAAAGCCTGACAGGCTGAGACCCAAGCAATGTTACTCTCTGGCTATTTCTGAGTACCTGGCGCTGACTGTTAGATCTCTCTGGCATCCAGGAGCCAAGATGTTGGAGCACCCCTCCAAGTGCTGGACAGTCTGCAGTCTCAAGCAATGTTAGCCTCGGGCTATGTCTGCATACCTGACACTGTCTGTTAGATCTCTCTGGCGTCTGGGAGCCAAGATCGCATGTAGAGTTTATAGATTTTAATTCCATAGATTATCCAGACTTCATCTAGCAAAGTTCTTTAGAAAATAATCACAGTTCAGATTAATAGCTTCTCTAAAATCCTCATACACTAAAATCCACTTCTCTAGTGAGAATCATCATAATCAAGGTAATTTAAAACATGTTTATTTTGCTACTGATTCTACATGCCAACTGTGGTTGATATAATAAGGTATTTTATTTACTTCTTCCATGCAAATAAGAATAGTTTTTAAAGCTAGATATCACTATCACTTGAAAGATAATTTTGTAGGTGACAATGAAAAGTAAATTGCCAGAATGATATTCTACCTTATTTAACAGTATGCTAAAATTGAGTGTTAGACTTAAGAATGGTATGCAAACCTGGCTTGGTGGCACATGCCTCTGGGGGGCTTAAGGTCATCCTGGTCTATATAATAAGTTCCAAAGTAAAAACACATAACTGCTGTAGGAACAGAGATCTGGACCTTCTTTGAAGACTTCTACACAACCTCCTATACATCATCATGTGTTATCTTCAGAGTCTCACATAAAAATGATAGAAACTGGAGGTACTTTCTCAGTAGCTTCTCATGATTTATGGTTGTAATTTGTTATACTTGTGCTGAATTAGCAAGTGCTTACCATAACTCTGAAGAAGACACAAGGATAGATTCTATCCTTTCAGACTGTAGTCATTTTCATTAGACTATCAAATAAAATTTGTGTGTTTCTGTTTAAGTACAACTTAATATGTACATCTTACAGATTACTATAGATATTTACAGAAAATCATTATCTGAAAAAGGCTGAGCATTGACCTTGGGGGCTATGTGACAAGAAATTTAGATTAAGTTTCTCACAGATTATTTCTCATGAATGACTGTGAATATTTGAGATATTTATTTATAGTAAAACATTATCTGAGAATGTTTAAACATTGGCCTTAAATACTGTGACTATATATATTAAATTTTGCTTCAGCATAATGTTATTCACTGTGCTTTCATTTTATTAGGTACTATCACATGAATTACCAGATTTAAATCTTTTCCATCTTCAAAGCACACATTGTTAGTATTTTGGTGTTTCTAGAGTGAGTTCACATTCAAATTGAATGTTATTTTTGTTTTTCTGAATGTATAGTATGTTGCTTTCTATATATGTAATCATGGATAACAACATGATAATTCATACCTGAAAATATTCATCCAATCAATCAAATTTTCTCTATGAGGCACAGCATCACAGTTTTACTAATACTTTAGAATTCTAGACTACTTGATGAATATACTTAGAGACCATTGCAAACAGCAAAATCACCAACAGATAAAACAGTAATGTGAAGCAGTAGAGCTATATTATGCTCCCAAAAGAACACATTCATGGTAAGATATAAGAGACAAGGAAACAAAGCATTGTTCTTTGACCTCATGTTCTTTGGATAACTCGGAGATTTCACCCACCCCATAATCCTCCTGTGCATGCCCGTGAATGGCTGCAAGTATGCTATATGGGTTAATGTTTGAGATATAAATAAAATCTAGAAGATAGAAAAACTTTCAAATATAGAATACAAAACTAATGAAGGTCACATCTATTTAGTAGAAAACAAAGGTTAGAGATGTTTAGTGGCTAATCCAAGATCACATGTCATGGAAAAATCAATGGCTAGAGTCTAGACATGCCTACCCATTATATCAATAACTGTTTCTTAGTACATCTCGTGAAAGTATCGAGAACTACAAAAATATCAGTGAAATATAGGCAGTCAGTGCTCGAGAAAATTTGTGTAGAATCCCTTACATCATTGACCCACAATAATGTGGGTCAGTACCAAGCAGGCTAGGCTATTAGTAAATCAGAGGAGTTTGATGGAAGAGGAATTAGATTGTCATCATCATTATCCCAGAGGCTCTCCTTGTTTTGTTATTAATGCACATCAGTTTTATTCCATTACCAATGGATTCTTGAGAAATGATTTTGATGTGACAGGTAACAGCTATGGTACGAACAAGACAGAATATCTCCTTCTAGCTAAATTTAGAGCCTACTTGAGATACAGACAGGTAACTGGTATAAGAGAAGTAAATTGATGCACAGGGGATGTGTGGTGGATATCCTCAAACCTCAGTGTGTAAAGTAAACAAAACCTATCCCAATTTCTTCTCATTTCATGGATCTCCTTTAAATCCAAATTCAAGAGTCATGCAGATAGCTTATCTATGCTGCTCCACCCTCTCACCCATTAAGGTTCCAGTGTTCTAGTGCCTCATTCAGTACAGGGGAAAGTGAGACAGGAAGCAAACACAGTACTCTAAATCCTTCTCAAAGGACTTGAGTGATTGATTAGAATGACCTGAACTACAAAATAGCACTTTCAAAAGGAAAAAACAGGAAAAAACAAACAACAAAATAAATAAATAACAATGAACAGTCTAAAAGAGTTACCAGTTCAGACATGAAGAAGGCACATGTGTCCTCTAGAACAGAGGTCTTGGTGATAAAATGAGGAGACAGAAAGACTAGTGTTCACCAGGCAGTGATAGTGCACACCTTTCATCCCAGCACTCTGGAGGCAGTGACAGGCAGATCTCTGAGTCTGCAGCCTAGTCTGCACAGTGAGATGCAGGATAGCTAAGGCTACACTGGGAAACCATGGCTTGAAAAACTAACCAACAAACCAAACAGACAGACAAACACACAAAGAATACTGATACAAAGCTATGCATCCAAGGTTAAAAGCACTGGCTGTTCTTCCAGAAGACCCACATTCAATTCCCAGCACCCTCATGGCAGCTCACAACTGTCAGTAACTCCAGTTACAGGGGATCTGATACCCTCTCTTAAACATACATCTAATGCACATGAAATAAAAATAAAAGCCGATGCTCCTTAATTGAAAATACTATGGAAGTGAAAGGGTAGAATAATTACACATGGGGTATACCACCCAGCATGTTGAACTAACCTTGGCATTTAATTATTTTTACTAGGAAAATCAAAACTACTTTAAGCAAAATTTTAACTTCTTAACGAACATTTATAATAATTTAAGGAGTTTTTCTTTTGTTCAAAGACAAAACAGAGATTCTTGAATCTATTCTAAAATCAACTATATCTAAGTTACCATTAGAATTTAATAATAACAGTAACTGTAGCTGTCCTGTCCTTCTGTACATCACATACGTGAAGCAATAAAATGACCTCTGGGAGTATGAGAATAGGAAAATACCAGGTTGCCCTTTGAACGTTCAGCTAACGATATTTAAAGCATGGGTGAGACTAACCATCTGTGAGAATGAGCTGAAGAATCGTTTGAAATGTGTGCCTCCAGAGTTCTGAAGCAATTAGATTTCCAGATTGATTTGATCTGGATATAATTACAGAGAGACAGGTCTGAAATGTGTTTCTAAATTGTAAGCACAAAAGAAAGAAATACCATTTTGTCCTGTCTGGAGGAAGACTGAATTCAAAGATGAATAGAGAGCCCAAAGCAGGAAAAAGAAAAACCAAGAGAAGAGCCAGCAATGCTATTAGATCGTAGGTTCTCACATGGCTTTTCCATCCTCTTTGTTTAGATTAATACTTCTCCATATAACTTTTTTATGCAAAATCTCCAGCTCCCTCCCTGATTAGACCTCCCCTAACCCCTGTGTATAATTATACCATCTTTTTATTTTTCTTTTGTAAAATACATTCACAAGAGTCGGTCAGGGACACTCCAGAGGCCCCACAAGCAATGCAGGGTTTTGCATATTTTCTTAGCTATTCATAAGAGTTAGAGGGAAAAAAGTCTCTATTGCTGAAAATACCATACACCTTCATTATAAGATTTTCAAGGAAGCAAACAGCATGTAAACTTGAAAATTCATCCCTGCTGGCCAGCTATAATACGACTGGCAATACTATGCATGCTGTGGGGAGGAGAAAGGTTTTAGTGAGCTGTGGTCTCTACTAACAAAAAAAAAGTGAAAAAATACTTATCAGAAAATATGTATCCTCCAGAAAAACGATTAATACATATGTAATTGCTATGGGAGTAACCAAGTGCTCTATAATTATATTTGAGGCCTGCTGTATAGGAAGGAACTTATGTGTGGTATACATGCACAGTTAATAGCTCATGTCTGGAATGTTGTAGGCTCAAGTGGGGGTAATAAAATTGGAAAATCAGTTACTTCCCTTCTAAGTATGTATCTTAAATCCATAGACAAAATATACTCTTAACTTTAATCAGAGAAGTCTTTCTTTACAGAGGGTAGAGGTGAATACAGAGACACATGGATGGACATCCAAGATGCTGATAGTAAGTGGAGGGTGAGGGTTAATCTCTAAATAATACTTTTATATCACCATCTCTAAGGTTCAGCTAACATTATGGAAGGGGATGATAAGTATGAGCCATAAAATAGAATGTCACCCTATTTTATGCTGTCATCTAAAGGTGGCACAGCCAGTATTAGCATGAATTCCCAATAACTTCAGGTGCTCTAAAATGGGCCTACACATGACAGGCCCTATCAACAGTCATGGGAAGGAGAGATCTTTATAGATATATTGCTGAATTATTGGCCATTGGTAGTTTCTGAGAGCTGGGAAATCTTTGTCTCTAGTTATACACTCACTCTTCCAGGCATACGAGGCTCCAGCTCATCACGTGTGGTGACCCTCGACCATAAAAGTATTTCACTGCTTCTTTATAACTATAATTTTGCTACTGTTATGAATAATAATGTAAATACCTGATACACAGGATACCTGATATATAATGCGAAGGGAGTCACAGGTTGAGAACCACTGGCCTGGTTTAATCTTTTCAGAAGTGTCTGGGCTACTCAGCCTGGAGTGATTAGTAGAAAAATAACAGAGACCATCTGTCACAAATGTGAAAGGGGAAGATTGACAGTAAGGTTGTCTGACCTCTCTATGCATGTGCCCTGGCATGCAAGCATCTGCAGTATACACAATATACCCAGATATTTACACAGGTCCCCTCAGCAGAGGACCTGAGTTCAGTTACCAGTCCTCACATGGAGGCTCAAAATCATGCATGAGTCCAGTTCCAAGGACCAGGCCAACTTTCTAGTTTCCACAGGTACCAGTTATGCCCAAAGTGTACTTACACATGGGCAAAACACTTCTACATATAAAAGTAAATTTATATTTAAGAAATATCGATGAGTTGTGACCAGCAAGTGAAAATTTAGTCACTCTCAGACATTTCATTGGATTCAGTCAGTCAGTTTGTGCTGCAAGGGAACCAAGCCCTAGGTCATAAGAAATCCACCCACTGCTCTATGAAATCTCTAAAACCTTTGCCAAATGGACATACTAGACACACCTCAGCATACCGCTGTGCCCTTTGCCAAAGCTCCTAGCCTCCCCATACAATTATAAAGCATTCTGTCAAAGAACATTGTGATGAAGATTATATCCAACAACATACAAAATGCTTTTTTTTAAAAAAATAAAGAAGACAAGTCTACTTGCCATTTTATAGATCTATAAATTGAGATATAGAATTTTTTTGGTGATTTCATTGAGAAACCCTCCCCTTCATATACTCAGTCATCTGGCAACATGGTCCCCAGTCAGTAGTTCTGTGTATTGCTATAGGAAGCCTTTCACTAAAGTTGGGCTTTGGAAGTTCTTGGTCTTACCCTGCTTTGTGTTTGCTCTTATAGATGTGATCTTTCCACTTCCTGCTCTGCCACAATGTCTTTCCACCATGATGGACTCATGTCTTTTGAAATATAAACCAAAACCAACTTTTCTTCTTCTGTACATAGTTTTTGGCTGTTATATTTTATCACAGTAACAGAAACACAATTACTAATATAGAGGCTTAAATGACAAACATACAGTCACTAAATTTCTAATGAAAATTTCCTGATCAACATTTGTTTACATTATGTGATTTTTTTCATAATAATTTGTAATTTGTGAAGAAGACATCAGAAAGGTCAAAATTATAACAAAACATTTACATTATGCATAATTACTATGGTTGTAAAGCAAAAGAATATATCAAAGTTCTCCTTTTGAAATTGAGAGCTAATAATCACCTTAATTTTGAATCAATTAAATTTATTTATAGATAGATATGTTTTTTAGAATATTGGATTTTTATAACTTTTGTTTTACTGGATAGTATATTTTCTTTTTTTTTTTTTGAATTACTTTTATGAAGAGAAATACTTTTTTTTATTTTCTAAATTCTTTGTTTACATACCAAACGCTTTCCCCTTTCCCAGTTTGCCCCACCACATATGTTCCATAAGCCTTCTCTACACCCAGTCTCCAATTACCTCCCTCCTTTTTTCTCTGTCCTGATACTCCCCTACAATGCTGGATCAGGCCTTTGCAGGATCGGGGCCCTCTCCTTACTTCTTCATGGGAGTCATTTGATATGCTACTTGTGTCTTGGGTATTCAGAGCTTCTGGACTAGTTAATATCCACTTATCAGTGATTGCATTCCATGTATATTCTTTTGTGATTGGGTTACCTCAGTTAGGATGATATTTTCCAGTTCCAACCATTTGCCTACAAATTTCATGAATTCGTTGTTTTTAATTGCTGAGTAGTAAGTATTTCATTGTATAAATATACCACATTTTCTGTTTCCATTCTTCCATTGAGGGATATCTGAGTTCTTTCCAGCTTCTGGCTATTATAAATAAAGCTGCTGTGAACATAGTGGAGCAAGTGTCCTTATTGCATGCCGGATAATCCTCTGGGTATATGCCCAGGAGTCGTATAGCAGGGTCCTCGGAAGTGTCACATTCAGTTTTCTGAGGAACTGCCAGACTGATTTCCAGAGTGGTTGTACCATCTTGCAATCCCACCAGCAGTGGAGGAGTGTTCCTCTTTCTCCACATCCTCGCCAACACCTGCTGTCTCCTGAGTTTTTAACCTTAGCCAATCTGACTGGTGTGAGGTGAAATCTCAGGGTTGTTTTGATTTGCATTTCCCTAATGACTAATGATGTTGAGCATTTCTTAAGGTGCTTCTCAGCCATCCAAATTTCTTCAGGTGAAAAGTCTTTGTGTAGATCTGCACCTCATTTTTTAATAGGGTTATTTGGTTCCCTGGGGTCTAACTTCTTGAGTTCTTTGTATATATTAGATATTAGACCTCAATTGGGTTAAGGATTGGTGAAGATCTTTTCCCAGTTTGTTGGTTGCCGTTTTGTCCTTTTGACAGTGTCTTTTGCCTTACAGAAGAAACTTTGTAATTTTATGAGGTCCCATTTGTCAATTCTTGATCTTAGAGCATAAGCTATTGGTGTTCTGTTCAGGAACTATTCCCCTGTGCCCATGTCCTCAAGGGTTTTCCCCAGTTTCTTTTCTATTAGTTTCAGTGTGTCTGGTTTTATGTGGAGGTCCTTGATCCACTTGGAGTTGAGCTTAGTACAAGGAGATAAGAATGGATCAATTCAAAATCTTCTGCATGCTGACCTCCAGTTGAACCAGCACCATTTGTTGAAAAGGCTATCTTTTTTCCACTGCATGTTTTCCGATCCTTTGTCGAAGATCAAGTGACCATAGGTGTGTGGATACATTTCTGGGTCTTCAATTCTATTCCATTGGTCCACTTGTCTGTTGCTGTGCCAATACCATGCAGTTTTTAACACTATTGCTCTGTAGTATTGCTTGAGGTCTGGGATATTGATTTCCCCAGAAGCTCTTTTACTATTGAGAATAGTTTTAGCTATCCTGGGTTTTAGTTCTTCCAGATGAATTTGAGAATTGCTTTTTCTTTTTTTTTTATTCGATATATTTTTTATTTACATTTCAAATGATTTCCCCTTTTCTAGCCCCCCACTCCCCGAAAGTTTCTAACTCTAAGAAGAACTGAGTTGGGATTTTCATGGGGATTGCATTGAATCTGTATATTGCTTTTGGCAAGATGGCCATTTTAACTATATTAATCCTGCCAATCCAAGAGTATGGCAGATGTTTCCATTTTCTGAGGTCTTTTTTGATTTCCTTCTTCAGAGACATAAAGTTCTTCTCATACAGATCTTTTATATGTTTGGTTAGAGTCACACCAAGATGCTTTATATTGTTTGTGGCTATCATGAAGGGTGGCATTTCCCTTACTTCTTTCTCAGTCTGTTTATCCTTTGAGTATAGGAAGGGTACTGATTTGCTTGAGTTGATTTCATAACCAGCCACGTTGCTGAAGTTGTTTATCAGTTGTGGAAGTTCTCTAGTAGAGTTTTTTGGGTCACTTAATTATACTATCATATCATCTGCAAATAGTGATAATTTGATTTCTTCCTTTCTAATTTGTATCCCTTTGACCTCCTTATGTTGTCTAATTGCTCTAGCAAGAACTTCAAGTACTATATTGAAAAGATATGGAGGGAGAAGGCAGCCTTGTCTAGTCCCTGATTTTAGTGGGATTACTTCAAGTTTCTCTCCATTTAGTTTGATGTTGGCTACCAGTTTGCTGTATATTGCTTTAACTATGTTTAGGTATGGGCCTTGAATTCCTGCTCTTTCCAGGACTTTTAGCATGAAAGAATGCTGAATTTTGTCAAATGCTGTTTCAGCATCTTATGAAATGATCATATGTTTCTTTTTCTTTGAGTTTGTTTATGTAGTGGATTGCATTGATGGATTTCCTTATATTGAACCATCTCTGCATCTCTGGGATGAAGCCTACTTGATCATGGTGGATGATAATTTTGATGTGTTCTTGGATTCAGTTAACAAGAATTTTATTTAGTATTTTTGCATCGATATTCATAAGGGAAATTGGTCTGAAGTTCTCTTTCTTTGTTGGATCTTTGTGTGGTTTTGGTATCAGCGTAATTGTGGCTTTGTAGAACGAGTTGGGTAGTGTTCCTTTTGTTTATATTTTGTGGAATAGTTTGCAGAGTATTGATGTTAGGTCTTCTTTGAAGGTCTGATAGAATTCTGCACTAAAACCATCTGGTCCCGTGCTTTTTTTTTTTTTTTTTTTTTTTTTTTTTTTTTTTTTTTTTTGGTTGGAAGACTTTCTATGACCCCTTTTATTTCTTTAGAGGTTATGGGTCTGTTTAGATGATCTATTTGATCCTGATTTAATTTTGGTGTTTGATATCTGTCCAGGAAACTATCCATTTCCTCCAGTTTCTCCAGTTGTGTTGAGTATAGGCCTTTGTAGTAGGATCTGATGATTTTTTGAATTTCCTCCGTTTCTGTTGTTATATCTCCCTTTTCATTTCTTATTTTGTTAATCTGGATACTGTCTCTGTGCCCCTTGGTTAGTCTGGCTAAGGTTTTATCTATCTTGTTGATTTTTTCAAAGAGCCACCACCTGGTTTTGTTGATTCTTTGTATGGTTCTCTTTGTTTCTACTTGATTGATTTCAGCCCTGAGTTTGATGATTTCCTGTCTTCTACTCCTCCTGGGTGAATTAGCTTTTTTTTTTCTAATTTTTATTTTATTTTATTTTATTTTATTTTATTTTATTTTATTTTATTTTATTTTTGTTCCAGGGCTTTCAGCTGTATCATTAAGCTGCTAGTGTATGCTCTCTCCATTTTCGTTTTGAAGACACTCAGGGCTATGCGTTTTCCTCTTACCACTGCTTTTTTTGTGTCCCATAGTGGGGTACATTTTGTCTTCCTTTTCATTAAATTCTAAAAATTCTTTGATTTCTTTTTGTATTTCTTCCTTGACCAAGGTATCATTGAGTAGAGTATTGTTCAGTTTTCATGTGTATGTGGGCTTTCTGTTGATTTTTTTGCTATTGAAGGCCACTTTTACTCCATAGTGATCTGATAGAAGGCATGGGATTATTTCGATCTTCTTATATTTGTTGAAGTCTGTCTTGTGACCAATTATATGATCGACTTTGGAGAAGGTCCCATGAGGTGCTGGAAAAAGGTATATTCTTTTGCTTTAGGATGAAATGTTCTATATATTTATCTGTTAACTCTCATTGGTGCAAAGCTTCAGTTAGTTTCACTGTGTCCCTGTTTAGTTTCTGTTTTCCTGATCAGTCCATTGAGGAGAGTGGAGTGTTGAAGTCACCCACAATTATTGTGTTAGGTGCAATGTGTACTTTGAGCTTTAGTAAAGTTTCTTTTATGAATGAGGGTGCCCTTGCATTTGGAGCATAGATGTTCAGAATTGAGAGTTGTTCTTGGTGGATTTTTTCTTTGACTAGCAAGAACTGTCCTCCCATGTCTCTTTTGATGTCTTTAGGTTGAAAGTCAATTTTATCTGATATTAGAATGGCTACTCTGGCTTGTTTCCTGAGGCCAGTTGCTTGTAAAATTGTCTTCCAGCCTTTTACTCTAAGGTAGTGTTTGTCTTTGACACTGAGGTGTGTTTCCTGTATGCAGCAAAATTTAGGGTCCTGTTTACGTATCCAGTCTTTTAGTCTATGTCTTTTTATTGGGGAATTGAGTCCATTGATATTAAGAGATATTAAGGAATAGTGATTATTACTTGCTGTCATTTTTGATGTTGTTTTTTATATTTGATTGGTTATCTTCTTTTGGGTTTGATGAAAGAAGGGTACTCTCTTGCTTTTTCCAGGGTGAAGTTTCCCTCCTTGTATTGGTGTTTTCCTTCGTATTTCTGGAGCTCACATTGCAAGAGAGGCAGCTTGGATTAGATCCAACAGCCTGGGTGTGAGACTTATTCTAGCCAACAGGGTAATTTATAGGAAGACAATTGATTCTCTAATGTTCAGCTTAAAGATAACAAATATCAAAACCTAAGCTAGATGTCTCATGTTTCTTTATGTGTTTTTCAGTTACATTATCTTTACACTAAACATGCACATTCCTTTCCCTCTGATTCAGATCTCTTGGATAATTGAGATTTAAAAAAAAAAAGATTACATAGTGGCAAATGGTGTCAATATTCTTCATGTAGCAAAACGTGATTATAAAAAGAAATCAATGCAAGAAAAACAGTTATGGAAATAGAAGTGAAATCACAATTAGGCCTGCATTTAAATAAAGATGGACAAAAAAAGAGAAATTTTCAGGTAATATTTAAAAGGCTAATGTCTTTTGTAAAAGTGTTTTTGGTTCATTGCTATTTATTGAAAATAATAAATAATTTAAAAGCACTGACAGAAAAAAATTCCAGACAACTGTCTCCACACAAAACTTACTTTATACTTAGATCAAATGAGGGTCCCCTGGGAGATGCTTCTAATGGAAATTTGACAGCTTTCTCAAATGCTCAAACATGTGAAATATTGTTCCAGGAAACTTTGAGGGAATGTATATATACATATATATTTACAAAAATATTGTTAAAGAATCTGAAATATTTTTATAATTGTATAGCATCATAATATTGGCTTGCAGAAAACCTCTTTGGTTATATTTCTGGAGCCTATTTTTGTAGTAAGAACACCTTTTTCATTTCTTTGTGTGTTTGTTTTCTTTTTCTTTTTGCAATGAAAGGATGTTAAACCTGTTTCTCAAGACAGGAAGTATCTTCTTGCTCTAAAGTCATAACTCATTCCAAATTACCTTCAGACATTGTGTTGCACTAAAAATGTTCTCCTGTAACAGTCCTCCATAGATGGTAGGAGTACAAACTTGTACAACCACCTTGAAAATCAATCTGGCAGTTTCTCAGAAAATTGGGAGAAGTTCTACCCCAAGATCCAGCGATGCCACTCCTGGACACACACCCAAAAGATGCACCTCGGTACCACAAGGATACTTGTTCAACTATGCTCATAGTAGTTTTATTTATAATAGACAGAAACTAGAATCAACCTAGATGTCTCTCAAATGAAGAATGGATGAAGAAAATGTGTTACATATACACAATGAAATACTACTTAGCTTATAAAAATAAAGACATCCTGAAACTTGCAGGCAAATGGGTAAAACTAGAAAATTTCATCCTGACTGAGGTAACCCAGACCCAGAAACACACAACATGATCTGTGCTCATGATCTGTGTAGACATTAGCCATCACATACAAGCTAACCATGCTACAATTCACAGACCTAGAGAAACTAAGTAATAAATAGGGCAAAGGGAGGATGTGTGAATTTCACTGCTGTGTGTTATTGTGAAGTAGGACTTGTTCACTTGGGAACAACAGTAAAGTTAACTAAATATTATGTTGTCAAAGCTCTGTCACAAGATCTTGAGCAAGTTACTTATCCTCCATGAATTTTGGGTTTCCAATTTGGAAAATAGAAGGAGTATTTTGAAAACAAAATGAGAATATATAGGGGAAATAAAATGTAAGATCTCTAGTTTGAACTAGTCTCAACAGGAGCAATAAGGGAGACAATGTATGGAGCATAGACTGAAGTAAAGGCCACCCAGAGACTACTCTACCTGGGGATTCATCCTATAAACAGTCACCAAGCCCTGACACTATGACAAGAAGCATATACCAAAAGGAGCATGCCATGGTTGTCTCCAGAGGGGCCCTGCCAGTGCCTTACAAATACAGAGGCAAAAACTAGCAATCAACTATTGGACTGGATGTGGGGTCCCCAATGGAGGAGCTGTAGGGTGGTCCAGAGGATCTGAAGGGGTTTACAGCCCCATGGGAAGAACAATGACTTCAGCCACCCAGATGCCCCATGACTCCCAGGGACTGAACCATCAACCAAGGGGTACACATGGTTCCAGCCAAAACTGTGGCAGAGGAAGGCCTTGTTGGGCATCAGTGGGAGGAGTGATCCTTGGTCAAGTAAAGGCTCAATAGAGGCCCCAACAAAGGAAAACCAAGGGAAGGAGAGGGGGGGTGTGTTTGGTTGAGGGACATATACAGGGAGGCAGAGGGTAGGAGGAAAAGGTTGGGGGTCTTGAGGCGGGTGGAAATCGGGAAAGGTTTTACCATTGACAATGTAAATGAAGACGATATTCAATTATATATATATATATATATATATATATATATATATATATGAATAGTCTTATCACTAGTATTTCTAGAGTTGAGATTAAGGAGCAATTAGTTATCTAATGGGTATCTGGAAACAATGCCCTATACAAAGTCATTTTGAATATGTTTATAAATAAGCCATGCTTAATAATTATAAAAAATATCTCTGGAGAATGATTAGAAGAGCCGTATCTGGGAGTACTGACACTGAAGTTTCATAAAGGAAGCTAAATACTATCAGTGTCAATCTTAAGAAACCAAGAAAACACATTCACTCACTCCCCAATGCAAACAGGGCCACTTTACTTCTTTCTCTTCTTTGATTTCCAAAATAGCTACTGGGATGTTTTTGTAGAGCATTTGAACACACATGTCTTCAAAGAGGTAACTTCAAAGAAAAAAGTCTGACAAGGATTTTACGTTGGTGCATTTCATTTCATATATTTATTTATTAATTAATGTTATCATTTTCTTTTTGTTTTTGAACATTAAAGATGGGCTTGACATGCGCAAACATGAAAGCTGTGGCCTTGAGGGATTTCACATAGTTTACCCAGAATGATTCTAATTTCCTGCCACTACACATACTTCCTTGCATTGTTTCTCTTTGTTTCTTTGTCCAAGCAGCATATCCCTCGGCACTTCCCACCAAGCTAAATGCCTCCCTTTCTTTTCGCAAGGCGAAGTGCTGAATTTCAATGTGATAACCTCTATCATTCCATTAATGGTTTCATTGTCTTAACTATATATTACTGAATAAAATGTCTCAGAGTTGTGCACTTAATAGCTATCTGAAGAGTGACACAACAAACTAGTAAATTCCTACATTATTCTCAGCTTAAATTTCACATAAATATATTAAGTGTTTACTAGAGTAGAAAATTATGCCTTAAAGACATGTAATACCATAAAACTATGTTTTAACTTCCCAGCATGCTTGCATTTTGTGTTCTTACATGCCACTGTTACTTCAGGACTAAGCTCAGCCAAGGTGAAATACCGGAAGATATAAAATGTATTTGAAAATGAGAAATTGCTTATTCTGATGGGACTGAATCCAAATTTATATACTCATCTTGCTTTTGATCACTGTGAGGTCCATATGTTGCAGAAGTATACATCAATTCTTTTACTTAGGATGCCTTTCCTGTTGCCCTCATCCATGCCACAAGTTGTAACAGTGATTCTTCTAAGGAGCATAAAAATCTCACCTACTAATCATACTTGAAATATAATTTGTGGTTGATATATGGACCATTGCTTACTCAGCATTCTAGTCAGATATCTTTAAAATGTTACCAATGGCTACAACACAGGGAAAGACATCCTACAAAATGCACCCCCTTGACTTGGTGGCAGGAGTTCCAGCACAGATTAAAATTTTTGCAGTGTCTCTAGTCTCCTTTCTTTCCCATATTTCCATTTTCCCATATTACTCTTTTCCTCTTCTCTAGCATCACTTAGATGGATTTACTATGCATCCCTCTGCAAAACTCAAACTTGTTGATCGAAATGATCATGATTGAAAAAAGGGAAATCTCTTAAACTTTTTTCTGTTCTTTAAGTAACACAAACACTTGCACACACTCCAACACATATACTATAATTAAGTATGAGAATAACTTTATCCTGTCATATTATGGTTATAATTACAATTAATCAGATGAATTGTACATGTGGGCAGCCTTACATGATATACCTTAAATTATAGTTGCTTCTTCAAATTGTGGTTATGGAGAATTCTGCACCTACACCATCCTATGATTGGAAGTTTTGATAATCTCTTTCTTCATTGCGGTGTATAAACAGCACCAACAACTTTTGTCAGGACTTAAATACAGAAAAATAGTTCCAGACTTTGTTTAGCTTGTCTGTAAACAGTCAAGTCATGTAACTCAAACTCATAATCCTCCTGTAATAGCTTTCTCACAGGCTCAAACTGATAATCCTCCTGCAATAGCTTCCCAAGTGCTTGAATTATAAAGGCACACTATCATGCCTAGATCTGATTGCTGATGTTTGAGTTATTATTTTTTGGAGACTAGAAGCAAGAGTTGGAAATGTCTGGATGGTTAACCCTAGACTGTATTTATAGACAGCAAGTCTCTGCATACATAGGTCATCCCCACAAGCCTTGGGATTCATGTCTCACCCTTAACTTCATACCTATTAATTTTTCATGTCTCCTCTATAGGCATTGTACTAATCATATCACAAACACTAGCTCCATTCTAAATATTCCATGAAGGCCAAAAATTGTTTCTTTCCTACTCTGGCATAAATTTACTGAAATATTCTTTTGCAATGAATCAAAAAATTAAATGATTACATGCATATACAATCATGTAAACTTGTGACAAAATATTTTATTCATCTAGATTATAGTACTTAACATTTGGAAGTTGTTCTGAGAACAAGTGTAAAACCTTCCACCCATGATATATAACTAACATGTCTGCCGAAATTGACACGGCTTGCATAGTTATTATCAACCTCACTGTCAACATGTTCCTATAGTGCAAAACTGAATTAGAAGGGGTAATTCTCTCATGCTGCCCAAGTTAGATGAACCCCAAAATTAAGCGAGTACAACCAGTTATCAAAAATGAAATTTGAACTTTAATTTCTAACATTTTGATTAAATGTACAACTTTCTGTAATGATATCAACATGTAAATTATAGTCTTATCCATATAAAAGACATTTAAGGGACATTTTTCTTCTCCTCTTAAATTGTAACACAATAAATATAAGAAGCTCCTTAAAAGAACTAAGATTACAGACTCAAATTGGTTTTTGAATAATTGCAAATAGATGATTTTATGCATTTCGTTGCAGTTTTCATACAGAGGAAAGACTTTTTTTTTTTTTTACTGTTTAGTCACGTGTAGCTCCTTGCATCTGGGTGGGTATGGATTCACAGGTGTAGGTGCCTACAAAGGCCAGAAGCATCAGATCTCCTAGTGTGGGAGCTGCAGATGGTTGTGAGTTACATGATATGATGCTAAGAAGCAAATTTTGGTTCTCAGGCAAAGCAGGAAGTACTTTACCTGCAGAGTTATCTCTCTAGCCAATATCCCCCTGCCACCCCCCTGCCCCCTCAAAAAAAAAAAAACAGGTTTCATAGGCTTGCACAGAGTCAACTGTTTCCACACATGATCGCTTTCTCAGTGTTTAGTTACTTCTTCCTCTGTGCCTCTTTATTAATTTCTGACCTAGCAAAAAAGTTTTGAGCATCTTTTTACCAGTCAAAAGGCAACAAGGATTAATTATTCACTCTGACACCTTACTGGATCAATTTATATCCAATAAGGAATCTGCCAACAGGGTGTCAGGAATATTTTCAGGAAAATCCTGAGGTACCTGACTGCTGGTGAATGAAGATAATGTGGACTAATATGGCCTTGCCAGAGTCTAGTGTCATGTGGTTGCATACATTTGTCAAGTGATATGAAAACTGAAGTTTTTTCCCCATTGCAAGACCTTCTTAAAAGGATTTTCCCTTCTATAAAATGGATTATTAACCCAACCTCGCTTTTGGATTTTATGAACAGATATCAAAACCCTTAGTTTGCAGTTAAATTAGAGCCTGAAATCCTATGTTTATAGGAAATATGTTTAAAGCATATTCTTTGTAAACCCAGGAAAAACTTTTGTAAACATACAAAAGAATGAAGTCTAGCCATTTCCACACTGTTCATGTTGGGTTTTGTCAACTTGACACATCTAGGGAATCTTGAGAAAATGCCCACATAATACTGGCCTACAGACAAGTCTGTGGAGACATTTCTTGACTAGTGCAGAAGGGTGGCACCATGTAGGTGGCACCAACCATGGTCAGGTGATCCTGCGCCATAAAAATAATCAGGCTGAGCAAGCTATGGTAAACAAACCATAAAGCACCATTCCACACGGCTATTACTTCTGGTCCTGCCACCAAGTTCCTGTCTTGAGTTTCTGCCCTAACCTCCTCCTGTGGTAGAGTATATGGCAATAAGAATTGTAGGAAGAAATGAATCTTTCCATCCCACACTGTTTTTAGTCATGATATATGAACATTACAACAATAACCCATACTAAAACATATACTTAAGTGAATATTATCACGTAAAGTAACAAATGTACAATAAATAAAATCAATAAGATCTTATGGTCTGAAGGCTTGTGTCTTCCAAAGTCCCTATGTTGAAATCATAACACCTGGAAAGGTGGTATTAGGTAGTAGATATTTTAGTTAAGTGATGTCAGCAATGAAATTGGTAATCTAATAAAAAATCCCCAAAGTGGTGCCTCTCCACCTTTCACTATATCAGCACACAGTGAAAAGATGGCATTTCTGTAAACTAAGAAAAGTGGCCTTACCACATATCAAACCTGCCAACATCTTGAACTTGGATTTTCTATCCTCCCAAACCATAAGGAAAGCATTACTGTGTGAGTATAATTATTTTACAACCTACTTTCAGTAAGTGATCAACCTCTCCTTTATCTCACCACCCAGCAGAGGCAGTGAAAGAAAAAAGTTATTAGGATATGGTGGAAATAGCCTGTTCAGCAATAGTTCTTTGGGGGTGAGCTCAATCTTCTTTGGCCGCAGTTCAGTCCATAACAAATACCAAATATGAACCAGCAGCTGCAGACCAGTCCTCTGGGCAAGCTGAAAACACACACAAACTGGCAACAACAGTCCAGTCTTTTTGACAGGCAGACACTACGCATGAACCAACAGCTGTATTTCAATCTTGATGAAACCACAACTCATCAGCCAGCCTCAGGTGAGGCCATGGAAGTGGCAAGCTGCTACAAGATCTTCACGAGCAGTTCTTGGGTAAGTTTGTCTCAATGGCGGTATTATCACAAGTTTAGCTCAATAATGCTATGTAAGGCAAACCAATACATGTGTGTCATTATCAAAGATGGAGCAAAGCAAACCAATGCTCAGTTCTTGCTGTTTGTGGGGTGATATTTATACTCCTTCAGCACTGGACCTTTCATGTGTTTGCTATATCCTTTCACCTGTGTCTCCTTCTGGAAAACATTCTTTCACATGTCTGCTTTAGCAAGACATACTTTCACCTGTGTGCCCCAGCAAACTATCATTTGCCATAACTAACTTTCCAAAGAAACTAGATGTTTCCCCTTCATTTCTGTCATGTATCAGATCCCAAGCATGTGCTATTTTATTCAAAAGCTCAAGCAGCCTAAGAGCTGAGCTAACATGTGTGGTGCTTAGTACCTAGCACAAGAAGACACTGCATAATTCTAACCAGCTTCTCCTGTTCTAATTATTGCTAGGCAATGATGAATCTACCTCTCATAGTTTCCCCTCCATAGACTCCAAATGACAATCATCAAATAGAATGGTATTGTCTCACCACCCCTGTCTATAAAGATGACTAAAATCAGAATAACATATGCTATCCTTAACTGTCAATAAACCAATCTAAAAACTTGAAGCATTCTTTTGTTGTTGCTTTGTTTGTTTGTTGTTTTTTTGAGAATAGGTCTTGTTATGTAGCCCTGCCTGGTCTGATCCACTCAGTACACAATATGCTGCCTTGAATTCCCCACAGCTCTCCTGCTTCTGCCTCCTGAGTACTGGAACAAAAGGCATGAGCCACTATACCCAACTTAAATCAGACATACTTTAAAGAGAATACCCCAAACACTGGATGGAGGTTGGGGGCCCCTATGAAAGAGTTAAGGGAAGTATCTAATGCCCTGAAGGTGTTGGAAACTCCACAGGAAGATCAACTCTGTCAACTAATTTGGACCTCTGGGAGCTTCCAGAGACTGAACTACCAACCAAAGAACATACACAGGTTGGTTGGAGGTCTCTTGCACATTTGTAGCAGAGGACTGCCTTGTCTGGGCTCAGTGGCAAAGGATATGCTCAATCCTGTAGAGACTTGATCCACCAGGGTGGGGAAATATCCATGAATAGGGGGAAGGCCATCACTCAGAGGCCAAGGGGAGAGGGTAAGGGGGTTGGAACTCTGGAAGGGGACACTAAAAGTGGGGTCAGCATTTGGGATGTAAATAAATAAAATTTAAAAGCAAATCCCTGACCACACTAGCAAATTTTAAACATATCTATACAGACAAGTGCTTATACCAGAAATTGATGAGATCACATTCAATAAGAAAAACATGATGTCATGATCCAATAACTATAAATTGCTACCAGAAAATCTGTCAGTCTCCTACAGTGCTAACAATGTGAAACCTCCAAAGAAAAACTCATGGTCAGCAAATGAAGTCCCTCTGTAGAAAAACACAAAATTTTACAAGTGGCTTTTTGAGAGGATATTATAGCTGTGCTGGAAGGACTAGAAGGATGTCCTTATTACTTACATAGGCATAGACTAGCTAGAAGACAAGAAGGCCACATGCTCTCCAGAATCCACTGTGCCTTTGGTATTTTACCTCCTACTAGTAAATGCAAAAGAGATGAAGACCATGGTATTGTTATTTAAAATATTGACCTTTATTTCTCACCAAACAGACCAAACAGATTGAGTGCACTAGGAATGAGATTCACTTCAATTAATCCTATTCTTTCAATTATAAAAGGTAGTCAATTTCTACTTGCTGTGTAATTATGTCCAAGGGTTTTATTCATGAATCCCCTTACTTAAATTTTAGAAATTGAGAATTCTATGAGTGTGCGTGTGTGCGCACACACATGAGTGCAAACTTTTCAAGGATTACAATTAAATTACATATTTATTTTTCCACCTGCCACACTGACAGCCAAAATTATAAGAGTTGATTTGAATAAAGCTAGCTAATTGCTCAGCAAGGAAAAAAGGCAGAGAAGTGATTATGTTTGACCTTCATTCTTACAAAAAATTTGCCTGAATAGTAAAAAGACAGCACTGCAGCTGGCTGATAAATTATCTTGCTAGGCAGAAAGAAGCACCACTATATACAAGAAAAGATAAATGCTAAGCTATCATCCCAAAGAACCTCCTGCCTCCAGGGAAACAATGTAACATCTAGGGCTGATTGAAACCTCATAGTGTTCCAGGCACTGTACTGTGATCTTTAGATATATTCATTAGCTCATTGCTTATTACCAAGTATTAAGCTCAGTAAAAACAAAGCACAGAGAACTCAAGATTTTAAAGGTCATATGGCTGGAAGGTATAAAGTTGTTTCTTAATTGATGAAACATACTTTACATCCACCCATCCATACATGCCTCATTCATGTATCAATAGAAAGGTTGTTGAAACAAAGATCTTTATATTGCAGTATAGTTTGTAAACATAGGAAGTATACCACTCAATGAGAAGTGAAGCTGTGTACCTCTGGGCAACTAGCTCCGCAACCAAAATAATGACTTTCTACCACCATAAAAAATTCTTTTGTGCC
This sequence comes from Apodemus sylvaticus, assembly GCF_947179515.1. Lineage (NCBI taxonomy): Eukaryota > Metazoa > Chordata > Mammalia > Rodentia > Muridae > Apodemus > Apodemus sylvaticus. Next base: position 49,385,507 of record NC_067473.1, read on the forward strand.
CATTTCTAATAAACTCCTCTTCACTATCACAGAATAAGAAGAAATTATGTTTTCTTATTTCTAATATCATAATTTATACTCACATGTCTGTAGTTTCTGTATAAATGGGATATCATAACCCATGCTATTTTATTTCTCAATTTCATTGCTAAACATAAAGTCTATAACATCTTATACATTTTGTAGCCCATTTTAATTTTTATTGCCAGGTAGAATTTCAGTTCCTGCTCAGATAAAAATTTGCCTATCTAATATCTTATTGGTTGGCATTCAGTTATTTTTTGTTCTAATTTTTGTTTATAATACTGTTATAAACATTTTTACACAATTCCTATGATGGACAGACTTCCCTGAATATCGTCTCAAATTGTCCCAGAAGTGTGGTTATACTCTAACCTATGCTATACACAAGTTGCTTCATAGCCTCTAAAATACTTGGTGGAAGAGACACTGCATTCTTATAAATTGTTTTCTATAAAAATATGAGGTGAAATACAGTTGCATATAGAATTATATTCTGGAATAATTAGCTGGTGGGAATGCCTGTGACTATTTAGTAATTTAGTAAATATTATGTTGACATACTTGTATTTTTCATCTGCTGTTTAGAATTTGTCAATTAAATTCTTATCCTTGTTCATTTTGAGTCATCTTTGATAGAGACCACAGAGAGGGGACATTTGAATACCAGGTTATGGAATAAAACTTGAAGTTCTACAAAGACATTATTTCTACCTCTATACTGTTTGTCAAACAACAATCTAAAATTTAAATCAATGAGGGTTAGAGAGCTTTGTCTAGTACATTACAGAGTTGATAACCAATCAATATAGCATGAAGTTGTAAAAGACAAAGCTGTATTTATGAACTGCCACCTCAGAGGGCACACTAATATCCTGATTTATCTGAATTACCATTTTGAATAACAAAAAAAATTGACATAAAAATGAATCTGTGTAGATGTTCAAATTCCTTGGAAACATGTTGCCTTAAGTAATAAAATTTGTCTCCAACTAGTGTTTCCTTTCAAGAAATCTTAATAAATTTGGCTAAAACATATATTTGGACAATGATTTTGTAAAGGAAATGGATAATACAAGAAACTCTTCCCCAAGCTCACCTAATTCTATTTTTAAGAATGTTACACTGACTGATATAAATGTATTTTAACTGTGACAAAGACTTTTGGAGAACCTTTCTTTCCAAAGCTGCAAAGACTGTAACTCGGTCTATCAACTACAGTTTTGAAGTCAATTTGCAGAAGCCATTGAACTACAAGTTAATGATCAGTGGCAGGCTCTTTGCATAAAAGTCTTAGGAATAAAAAGATTGTTTTTTTTCTTTTATTAGCCACATTTTTATCTTTTCCTTTTTCTAGGGAATAGAAACATTCTTGATCTTGTTTACAAGAATGTTTTATAGGCATACACAGTCAAAATCTAACAAAATACCCTACCAAGTTTCAATACTGTGGTGTCTGTGAGTGTGTGTGTGTGTGTGTGTGTGTGTATGTGTGTGTTCATAAAATTACATACTTATGAAAATAATTTCAATGTTAAGTAATGATAACAATTAACTGAGTTTAGTTAACAAAATATTATTCCTGACCAAACAGATAAATAATCCTTCTTGAAATGCCTAAGTCACCTTTTATGTTGGAAGCACAATACTTTCTGTGTCCTGGGGCATTTGCTGGTCTCACGCTTTAGATGTTGCTAATTAGTTCCCAAAGGCCATAGAAACTGAATCCACAACTGCTTACACAGATGGAAATCCCATTCACCATCATTCACATTTTCTTCATCTATTCATTTTCTACTGTAGCCTTATTGACACCCAGGGTTTCTATGTAGTCTGTGTTTAGTACACACCATGATATATAAACATAGAGAGCATCTCTTAAGAAAAATCATAGTCCCCCTTTTAGTATGTGTGTATGTGTGCATGCACACACATGTGCAAGTGTTCTATTATGCGAAGCAATGCACAAATTTTTGCCTCCCCTTGCATTCTGTCTCAGCCATTCTCATAGAATGTAGCTGCTATAGAGTCGTAGTTTGTATTCATTAAATAATTTTTAAAGATACTCTACTTTGAGCATTACAGATCATTTAAATTAAAGAATTTGTTTCTATTTAAATTTCACTTGTATTTTTTATGCTAAAATTCAATACGCTTTAAAATTAAAGTAGAACAGAAGTTGTTGGTCTGTTTACTTGTTTTTTCTAGAGAAAAAGGAAGAATGGCTGGCAGGAAATTCTTAGCAATCTTTGACAATAGATCAAATGAGCAGCAGTGTCATTTTCTGTACCAACATATAACTAGGGGTTCATTGTTGAAATTAATAACTTGGATGTCCTGTGTAAAAATAAAATTTTGACGGTTATCCTCAGAGGTTATGCTTCTAAAAGACTGACATGAGGAACAGAAGTCTGTATTTTAATACACCTGTGACTCTTACCTAATTTTCATCCTAGTCATTAAAGACTTGTTTTGGCACATTGGCTCCTTTGTGTATGGTGTTGGGCTCTTTAATAAGTTAGAGTAACCATGTGAGTTACCATGTCGGAGACGATATAAAAAACAGGCTTTGCAAGAGCACTATGAAGCCATGTTGAATTCTTGTTGGTTTCTACTTCTGATTTCTGTTCATGTAGTCAAGACTAAATATTGCTATTTTACTATATCTGATGTTGAATAAGATATCTGTCTCATGAAACAGGACAGTTAATAAGCAAGATTAATAAGGAGGCCAAACAAATAGCATCATTTTTGTGACAAGCAGATGGTCAAACTATTAATCAAGTCATAGACATGCAGGTGTTTTGGGGAGACATGCTGGAGACAGGAGAGTAAGTGGCTAGTAGAACCAGCAGGTCTAGATGTACCAGGAAGGCATGGTAGCAAGGACAACAGAGTTGTTGGGATGTCTCAAATTGGGTTGCTCCCCTGACTAAGGAAGCAGAAAACACCTCACATAAAGGGCTGAGTTATGATTTTTACAGTCTGTAGTCCATTTCTTCCATAGTACATCTAAGTGTCAGGACACAGCTCTACAAATTGGGGTGTAACTATAAAATGTTTCAAAATGGAAGGGTAAATCTTTGTAATGACCTTCTGGCCTGCAAGCTGGGACTACAACCATCCCTTTAGTTTTCATAAGCCCATGTCAATGCAGCTGTCTTCCAGTTAACATTTTGTTTGACTGTACACCTGAGACTTACCCTAAAGAACTCTATTTTAAAACAATTATCCCTCTACAGAATAGGGTGCTGTGGCTATAATTAGGATGGAGACACAAAGAACAGTCTATTAAACCTTCACAAAAACACTATTAAAGAACAGAGTGGGCTCCCAATAAAGGATGAAGGCAGCTTTTAACCCATGAGATGTTTGGGTACATAATAATAATTATATTACATATATAAATACACAGCATAAACAGTCCCTTGCATATTTTAGCCATATGAGCATAAGGCAACTTGAATGTTTTATTGAAATTATTATTGTATATCTGTTAAAATATAATTTCATGAAGATATATAGCAATTTCAAACACCTATGAACTACTACCATAATTTATAAATTTTTCAATAATATTATTTTCACATATAAATTAATGTGAGTAAATGAATTATTTTTCCCTATAAGTCTTTAAAATCTATCCATAAAAACCAAAGTACTATACATGTATATAGATGTTTAAATTGATTTTAAACATTTTTCATATTGATCTTTGCTAGAATGATGGTTTTTCAGACTTTATTATGTAAAACTTAGAATTAGACTTAATAGAGCAGGAATGCAGCCTCTTGTGTTGAAACTCTTTGAGCCATCTCTTAAAGGATATCCATGTTTTTGCTATAAGGATGAGATTGTGCTATGAGGCACTGTTAGGAAGAGATCTCTAATGTAGCTAAGATAAAGAGATCTAATAATTTCTGGATTAAATTTTATGTTGAGGATTATCACTGGAACATAACTCAAAGCAGTTTGACTCAGCAGGAATAAACAAAGTATATTTCTTGAAAGATTCTGTCATGTTAAAAGATCATCAACTAACATAATATTTTATGAATGTTGGAAATTAAAGAATATATTGCTCTTGATATTTCAGATGAGATCTTTAATTATTATTCACCAAGGAAATATAAAATTAGTTTGACCCTTCATCCTGTTATCTCCAGTCTGAGCTCATGTTGGCAGAAAAATCCCATAATTATCACAGAAGTATAAAACTTGTTGGTCTGTGTACTGGACGCTATCCATGGAGATCCCTGGCCCAGCCTGGTGGTAGAGTTCAAGTGAAGGGGAAAGGGCTCAAGCAGGAAGGGGAAAGTGCCTCTGTAGCTGTGGCCACTGCTCTGGCACCACTGCCCCAGCAGCCACTGTTGCTCTAAGAGATTGTACTGGTTCTGCTGAGCAGAGCAGAGCCAAGATGTGTCAGCAGAGAGCTGGGCGGTGAGAGAGATGAGTGCAAGGGAGCTTCTGGTGGTCAAAGCTTCGGAAGAGCGTTCTCTTCCCAATCAGTGTTATAGTTCTTGAGTCAGGTACTCTCAGAAGACAGAGCAATTCTCACACAACTTTGTTCCTTCTGGATAGGATCTTATATACAGTTTTGGGGTGGGGTGGGTCTGAGAGCAGTTGCCTCCTATTGGCTTGCCCTGAGATGCCTCATCTACATGAAGAGGGACTTGTAAGCACTGCCGCTACAAGACTGATGGCCACAGTTCTCTCTATGGAGGCTGTGGCTGCATGACATGGGGGCCTTGAGTCAGGAGCAGGTGAAACTCCTACTGTCCCTTCTCAGTCATTGGGGCTTCAAGCCCTAGATTGGCTTTAACAGGTTTCCTATCCTGGTCAACCCCCCTACAAAACTAGTGCAGATAGACACTTTTTTTCATAACCTTAGCTTTGCTAGTCAGCATACAGGTATATCTCTTCCGCAGATCAGTGGTTCAAATGTGCTAAGCTTTAATGGGAAAGATAGTTGTCCTTAATTATTAGATGATACAAATAGGAAATAGAAAGAAAGAAAGAAAGAAAGAAAGAAAGAAAGAAAGAAAGAAAGAAAGAAAGAAAGAAAGAAAGAAAGAAAGAAAGAAAGAAAGAAGGAAAGAAAGAAAGAAAGAAGGAAGGAAGGAAAAGGTAAGTAGACCCCTTTTCCAAAACACGTTTGAGGATAAGAAAAGGAACTATAAAAGACCAAAATGAAAACACTGAAGCAGAAAATAGGGGGATAGGGTTCATGTGTGTGTGTGTGTCTGTGTGTGTGTGTGCACACGTGAAGATTTATTAATTTACTCTGATGTATTAACTTGGAATAAGTGAAATGTCAGGAGCCAATAAGGAGGGCTAAAAAGTAACAGGTGATCGATCCTTCCTGAGGTGGGTCAGCCTTGGATTTAAAAAAATCTACAACAAATTTGCTCCTGTAGGCAAGGCCCAGGAGAAATTCATTTCAGGAAAGATTACTGCTATTAATAGTTTTTCTGTTCTCATGAAACATATATAATAATCATTAGCTATTAGCCTACCCTTTTGAGCAGATATCTGCAGAACAATGAAAATGTACTGTCATGTAGTAATGCTATGTAGACAAAAGATGATTAATTCTTAATGATTATCCTATAAGAATTCCTAAAATTATATTAGGGTTTTAAGCTCTTTTATAATAAGATTGCTATTGCTAAAAATTAAAAAAAAAAAAACAAAAAAAAACATAAAAAGAAAGATAGATAGATAGATGATAGAAAAACTAAGCAATACAAAAGATAAAATACAGACTAGTTAAAAATTAAAGAAAAAAAAAAGGCTAGAATCACTTTTCAACATGTCCGTTTTTCTTCTTGTGACTTCAACTAGCAGGCTAGGAAACAGAGCCTTGCCATTCCTACAGGGACAGAATATGGGCTACTCTACTTAATCCCCTGCTGTTTATTATTATTATTATTATTAGTAGTAGTAGTAGTAGTAGTAGTAGTAGTATTGGTGGTGGTAGTAGTAGTAGTAGCAGCAGCAGCAGCAGGAGCAGCAGTAGTAGTATTAGTAGTAATAGTAGTATATTCTTTATTTACATTTCAAATGTCCCCTTTCCTGGTACCTCTCCCCACTGAAAATTCCCTAACCCATCCCCCCTCCCCCTGTTCACCAATCCACCCAGGAAGATTCCCTGTCCTGGTATTCCCCTACACTGTGGCATCAAGACTTCACAGGATCAAGGGCCTCTCCCCACTTTGTTGTTCAACAAGGCCAACCTCCACTACATATACATTTGGAGCCTTAGGTCCCTCCCTGTGTACTCTGGTTGATGGTTTAGTCCCTGGGAGCTCTGGGGTTACTGGGTGGCTCATAAATCCCCTGCTGTTTTATGATGAGGTGCTAAATAGTTTCTCTCCTCAGAGAAACTCAGAAGGCAGGTCAGCCACAGGGAAAGTGACTTAGACTTGAGATAGGTAAACATTGTATTATTAAACAGCAACCCTAGTCTGTTAGCTAACCAATTTATCATTCAAGTTTTGTTTAGGTTACCATATTTTGAGATTTTTACGGGGTGGTTCCCTGTACTATGTAGAACACACAGTCATTCAAAAAAAATATTTGGATCCTTTGTCTTTTACATCTTTCTGCTTCCGTTTCAACCTTAGGTATAGGGGTTGTACTGTAGATGTATCAGTTGGAGCTTGGCACCTAACAGTCAGTTGATCTCTGTATTTTGAGTAGCTATGGCTTTCTTTCTTATTTTTTTTTTTTGCAATTTTTTTATTCGATATATTTTTTTATTTACATTTTAAATGATTTCCCCTTTTCTGCTATGGCTTTCTAAAGTGGACTCCATTTGCTACAACAGCAGTTTCTTTGATGAAAAATGAAAGTTACATATATTTGGCTCCATAACACATGGTCCCAGTTGTTATTTGGTGAATCAGTATTCCAAAGGTTAAGCAAGTGACCCAGGAGGTTGAAAGAAGAATAAGTACCAAAACCCAGTTCTCTAGACTCTGAATTAGTGCTTCTGTCAGCAATAGAAAACTCTTAGATGTAGGAAGCGTAGACATAAGGATTAAGATTAGAAAACAACACTCTTAGCACACTCAGCCCCTATGTCTTAAAAGTCAAAAATATGACCTAAACTGATTGTCTCTGTATACAGTGCTAACTAAAGAAATAGAAACAGCTATTAAGATAAATTGTTGCCTATCTTCTTTTTCACGAGGTGTCACAGTAAATATTAGATGAACTTATACAAGTTTGCAAATTAATGAGTAAAAATATTGTACTAGACAAGGTATTTTGAAACAACACAATATTTTGGTAGCAGAGACATATTTCATTATATATGATATTCTTGTCTATTAAGAACACATTTGTGCGGTTTGTGCATTTATGTTTATTTTGGAGTCTTTTTGAGTTATTTAAATGAGCCATTAATTTATAGCTCAGACTAGCCTAAAACACATTCTATAGCTGAGAGTGGTCTCAAGTTAATTGTATCTTGGTCACCTCAGTGTCAGGACTGAAGGGCTGAGCTAGTATGTCTAGTTAAACACATTTTTTTTTTTATTCATTTCACCTTCCTTTACTTGATTCTTATTCATTCCAATTTTCTCTTCCTTCCAATGTGTTCGCTGCTATTTTTTTAATTTTTTTATTCGATATAATTTATTTACATTTCAAATGATTTCCCTTTTCTAGCCCCCCCACTCCCCGAAAGTTCCGTAAGCCCCCTTCTCTTCCCCTGTCCTCCCACCCACCCCTTCCCACTTCCCCGTTCTGGTTTTGCTGAATACTGTTTCACTGAGTCTTTCCAGAACCAGGGGCCACTCCTCCTTTCTTCTTGTACCTCATTTGATGTGTGGATTATGTTTTGGGTATTCCAGTTTTCTAGGTTAATATCCACTTATTAGTGAGTGCATACCATGATTCACCTTTTGAGTCTGGGTTACCTCACTTAGTATGATATTCTCTAGCTCCATCCATTTGCCTAAGAATTTCATGAATTCATTGTTTCTAATGGCTGAATAGTACTCCATTGTGTAGATATACCACATTTTTTGCATCCACTCTTCTGTTGAGGGATACCTGGGTTCTTTCCAGCATCTGGCAATTATAAATAGGGCTGCTATGAACATAGTAGAGCATGTATCCTTATTACATGGTGGGGAGTCTTCTGGGTATATGCCCAGGAGTGGTATAGCAGGATCTTCTGGAACTGAGGTGCTTAGTTAAACACATTTTAACAAACATGTACAGTATTAACATTCTAGTTAACAACTCAAACATAAAAATATTGCCCTGATGTAATGTAAGAAGCATACAAATTCAAATGTTAAACTTTACACTCTAAGTCTGATTTTCTAGTCTCCTGATGGGATAATTGAATCTGTGCAAGCAATTGCTATTCTTTAGTAAGGTCAGGGCTTCATGGTCAAAATGGGCATTCCTCCAATAACATTTTTTTTTGTGGAACAATTTTGTGTATTTTCTTATTTCACAATGCCTTTTTCTGCTAAGTAGACATTTTGTTCAGCTGCTTCCTAATGAGTTATCCTTAAACCCATCATAGAAGCTCATTGTTTTTAAGAGAGAGCAATTAACATGGAGATTCAGGACTGACCACAGTGCTGAGAAAAGGACTGTGGGATTCTCAGTCCTAAATGGACACCTATAGACCAACCTCTACTCTCAAGACTTTGAAAATTATTGAGGATGAGGGGACAGCTTTTCAAAGCCAGAAGCACAAAGAAATAGCATTTTCTGCATAGAGCAGGGCAGTTGTACATGTGACTCATTGTAGTTGAGACAACAGGCACAAGACTGGTACAAGGTCAAGGCAGACAACACGTCATCATGGAGATGGGCAGGAAGTCTGGCCCTCATTAAGGAGCTCTGGCATTATGTATGGCTAGGATAGTGGTGGAGGAATCAGCTCTCCTTTGTGTCATAACCTCTGATAAGTCAACCACATTATAAGATAGACACATATCCAGGAATAAGTGAACAATACCAACTGTATTTCATTTGGGTGTGCTTAATGAGGGCAGAAGTAGGGTAGGTAGGAGGGTTGAGAAATGTATGTAGGAGGAGGTGAGGAAGCCAATATGACCAAAACATATTGTATAAATTTTCCAATTAAACAATAAAAATCTTTTGAATGGTCAGCATATATGAAACAAAACATTTTATTCCACATTTACCATCAGTTTTCCAAGACTGGAGTATCATGTGCCTTGCATCAATACATTTGTTTGAAAAAATAATATCTTTAGAATATTGAATTTATTCATTAAATCTAGTAATATACAAAAATGTGAAATTTTCTTGCCTTTGGCTATAGGCAGCAATCTACCAGTTACATATCTCACCCAAAATAACTAACTTTTTTGGAAAGGGAAAATGAAGAAACAGCAAAAAAAATTATTTTTAAAAAATATAAAAGAATAAACCAAAGGCAGGTTACAATAATTATTACCAAAATAAAAGCTAACAAGTGTTGATGAAGAAATAGAGAAATAAAAAATGAATATTGTCATTAAAAATAGGATGAAAAACAGTATAGAGTGCCTTCAAATAATTAACAACACAATTATCATATTTCCTATAAAAACCATGTCTTGGTGAAAATGCATGAGAATGAAAATCAGAATATTTAGGAAATAGGTATATTTGTATTGTATATGAGAGACAGTAATTAAACCACCAAAATGGCTGCTCCGTGATTGAGAGGAGGTTTTTTTTTTTTTTTTTTTTTTTTTTTTTTGGTTAAATTTTTTTTTTATTTGATATAATTTATTTACATTTCAAATGATTTCCCCTTTTCTAGCCCCCCCCCACTCCCCGAAAGTCCCGTAAGCCCCCTTCTCTTCCCCTGTCCTCCCTCCCACCCCTTCCCAATTCCCCGTTCTGGTTTTGCCAAATACTGTGTCACTGAGTCTTTCCAGAACCAGGGACCACTCCTGCTTTCTTCTTGTATCTCATTTGATGTGTGGATTATGTTTTGGGTATTCCAGTTTTCTAGGTTAATAACCACTTATTAGTGAGTGCATACCATGATTCACCTTTTGAGTCTGGGTTACCTCACTTAGTATGATGTTCTCTAGCTCCATCCATTTGCCTAAGAATTTCATGAATTCATTGTTTCTAATGGCTGAATAGTACTCCATTGTGTAGATATACCACATTTTTTGTATCCACTCTTCTGTTGAGGGATACCTGGGTTCTTTCCAGCATCTGGCAATTATAAATAGGGCTGCTATGAACATAGTAGAGCATGTATCCTTATTACATGGTGGGGAATCCTCTGGGTATATGCCCAGGAGTGGTATAGCAGGATCTTCTGGAAGTGAGGTGCCCAGTTTTCGGAGGAACCGCCAGACTGCTTTCCAGAGTGGTTGTACCAATTTGCAACCCCACCAGCAGTGGAGGAGTGTTCCTCTTTCTCCGCACCCTCTCCAACACCTGCTGTCTCCTGAATTTTTAATCTTAGCCATTCTGACTGGTGTAAGATGAAATCTTAGGGTTGTTTATTGTACATAAGAGAGGAAAAATATCCTTAGGAACCTTGAAGATTTCAGAGGAAAGAGAAAAAGAAGTAGAGAACACATGGCCACGTATATCCACGTGAGAAATAAGAGCGGAAGGTGGGGACTGTGGGGATGGGGTGGAAAAATCATGCATCGCATGAGGAAAAAGAGAAGCTGTGGGGAGGAAAATCTGTGGGCTGGAGCAGGCCTGGGAGTTAAGGGCAGGGGAGGAGGAAGGCCTCTAGTGTGTGGATTTTGAAACATATACCAGGTACTTGTCAGAACATGTTCAAAAGAGCATGTGAGCAATGGTGAGCAATGCCTTGGGGATCTGTGACAGACTCAAAAAAGAGGGGGGGGGTGGCTTTTACCTCAACTGCATTTTTATTCCCTGGATTGTTTTTGGACATAATTTCATTTCTCCTGTAACAATATTTATATTCAATTTACAAGGCATGTTCATTCTTATTGAATATTAGATCATAGCTATTAACACCCAATAGGATCAGAGTACTCTGAATATTTATATAGTTTTCTGCCTTGCTTTCATGATTTCTAACATATCGCCTACATGCCAGGCAATTGTGTTCTGGGGGAGATTCTCTACTAATATATATATATGCTTACTGGTATTTATTTATATGTTCTTGTGATCATGATTTTCTGATCATATTTTTTCAAATCATGATTTTCTTAACTCAATCTCCTTGGATCACATATTACTTTTCTTGTTATAGTCAGATATGAAAGTACACTGAAACTGAAGTAAGTTGTACACAGCATTAGACTGTGGTCCATTCCATTCTTTCAGGTTTTTAAATCCCAGGTCTCAAAGATAGAGAGCTGCATAGGTCCACTGAAAGTTTGCAGGAACTGTAGAAGCCTGGAGGTCAACATGGAAGATAATATGCTGATAGGACAACATATATAGGCCAATGAAGAGCTATAGGTCCCTCCTGCCAGAAGCAAGGAAAATGATGCCTTTTGCCAAATGGGAACCCATTTCACAAGTTTCTGAGAAATGTTGACTTTTATCTGACCTCCAAAAATCCTTCTATAATCCAATTTGAGGAAAGCCAATACTGTCATTTTTGAATATGCACAGTCATTTGGCAATTGGTGAATTGGGCTTTCCTTTGAACCTGACACCAGTGTTTATTGTAGCACACAAAAGCTAATATATGCAAATACCTTGAGTGTTCTGTGCACTGTTTAATATAGAAATATATAGGGGAGGGTAAACAGGGAACAGTGAACAGGGAAGCTCAAAGTGAAGAATTGGGGATATAAATATAGATGATATGGATATAGATACAGATATAGATACAGATTAGATTAGATACATATTGCTATAGTTATAGGTATAGATATAGATATTTAATATGAAACATTATGTGACTTTTAAATGGAAAGAAATAGAGTGACATATGTTAACCTGGAGGATGTTTGCTCAGTGAAAGAATCTGTGCACAGAAGGACAGACATTGTATGATCCCCACTAAATAAATCATCTGTGATAATAAAATTCTTAGATGAACAGGACAAAATGATGCCCTCCAGAGGCTAAGGAAGAGGCAGGAATTGGAACATATCCAATGATTATTTGGTCTTTGCGAATGCTAGATGCATATGTTACAGGAATTTACTGTACAATATAGCAACAATATGATGCTGTGCAATTTCTAGATTTATTTTTGTATTAAACTCAAGTGAACAAAAAGGGACACTAAGAAATATCAGGAAGTGTTGAATATGTCTAGCACCTTGTTCTGATGATGATGTTAAGGCTGTTTGCATATGATCAAATTAATTTTGTGAACACTAAAACTGTGAATTTCAACAAAAAAAATGTAAGTTTAAGAGGGAACCAAATGTACTGAACTTCATGCATATGCATAAAAAAGATCATTATCAAGTAAATTAAGGATATTCCGGTGCAAGATTCAAAATGAGCAGTATCAGTAGAAAAGAAATAATTACTTGTAAAAATCTGAAGCCTGTAACAGGCTAGACTCACTAAAAGAATCAAACAATTGTGTTTAAGTCTCTCTGCTGTCACTGTGTGATGATATCATTTCATGCTTAAAATATGTTGTCTTCCCTTTGCCCTGAGAATGCAGTTAGTTTTTTGAATTATATTATAAAAAATTCATATGCTTCAGCTCCTGATGACATTCTGAAATTTCACTTTACTTCATTAACTTCTGACCAGACACAGGAGACTATGCTAGTCCCTCCACAATCACCCCAAAGAAGCTGAGATCATTAGAGCCTTGGGAACCTTTGTAAAATCTATTCTCCCAGAATTGAGTTCTCTCCACCACATTGATCTCAGATAAATTCTTCCTGCAGTAATATTTATTAAAATAGCTTGTTATCAAAGAGCCCTTCTGCTATAGGGAGGGTTGTTTTCTTTTTTCTTTCTCCTATACCAGGAATTGAACCTGGGACCTCATGAATGATGGTTCAGTGCTTTAACCCTGAGACAAATAACCCGATTAAAAAATGGGGTACAGAGTTAAAGAAAGAATTTTCATCTGAGGAATATCAAATGTTTAAGAAGCACCTAAAGAAATGTTCAACCCTTAGTCATCAGGGAAATGCAAATCAAAACAACCCTGAGATTTCACCTCACACCAGTCAGAATGGCTAAGATCAAAAACTCAGGAGATAGCGGGTGCTGGTGAGGATGTGGAGAAAGAGGAACATAAATCCACTGCTGATGGGATTGCAAGCTGGTACAACCACTCTGGAAATAAGTCTGGAGGTTCCTTAGAAAACTGGGCAGGATACTATCTGAGGACCCTGTTATACCTCTCCTGGGCATATACCCAGAGGGATTCTCCAGCATGTAATAAGGACACATGCTCTACTATGCCCATAGCAGCCCCATTTATAATAGTCAGAAGCTAGAAAGAACCCAGATGTCCCTCAATAGAAGAATGGATACAGAAAATGTGGTATATTTACACAATGGAATACTACTCAGCTATTAAAAACAATGAATTCATGAAATTCTTAGGAAAATGGGTAGAATTGGAAAATATCATCCTAAGTGAATAATATCATCCTATATCCCAATCACAAAAGAACATACATAGTATGCTCTTGTTGATAAGTGGATATTAGCCCAATTGCTTGGAATACCCAAGATAAAATTCACAGACCACATGATGCTCAAGAAGAAGGAATTCCAAAGTTTGTATACTTTGGTCCTTATTAGAAGGGGTATCAAAATACCCATGGCTACATCCAACCAACTGACTGATCATAAGGTCTCCAAAGGAGGAGCTAGAGAAAGGACCCAAGGAGCTGAAGAGGTTTGAAGTCACATAGGAGGAATAATAAATACCAATCAGTACCCTCAGAGCTCCCGGGGACTAAGCCACCAACCAAAGAGTACACATGGAAGGACCCATGGCTCCAAATACATATGTAGCAGAGGATGGCCTTTTCAGACATCAGTGAGAGGAGGGGCCATTGGTTCTGTGAAGGCTGAATGCCCCAGTGTATGGGAATGCCATGTCAGGAAAGTGTGGGGGTGAGGGAGTGTTGATAAGCAGATGGAAAGGGGATGGGATAGGGGGTTTTAGGCTTTTCAGAGGGGTAATGAGGAAATGGGATAACATTTGAAATGCAAATAAATCAAATATCTAATTTTTTAAAAAGTACACTCAATAACAACAACAACAACAACAACAACAATAATAATAAAGATCCTTACCCTGGAAACCAGTATTCTGCCTTCAAATGAAGATATAAAAGTCTCACCTCCTCCAGCATCATACCTGGCTGGATGCTGTCATGTTCCAGCCTTGATGATGATGGATTGAACCTCTGAACCTGTAAACCATCCGCAATTAAATGTCCTTATAAGAGTTAAAAAATAAAATGAAATAAAATAAAAATAAAGATGATGATGGAGGCCTTTAAAAAGGAAATGAATAAATTCCTGAATGAAATACAGGAAAATACAATTAAGCAGGTAAAGGAAATAAATAAAACTGTTCAAGACATGAAAATGGAAATAAAATAATAAAGAAAACATAAAGTGGAAGAATCCTAGTGATGTTAAATCTAGGGAAGAGAGCAGGAACAACAGATGCAAGCATCACCAACAGAATACAGGAGATGTAGAGAGAGTTTTGGGCATAGAAGATACAATAGAAGAAATTGATACTTCAGTCAAAGTAAATATTAAATCTAAAAAAAAAGATTCCTGACATAAAACCTCCAGGAAAACTGGAATACCATGGAAACCCCTAATCTAAGAATAAAAGGAATAAAAGATAGTGAAGTGCCCCAGGTTCAAGGACCAGAAAATATGTTCAACAAAATCATTGAAGAAATCTTTCTGAACCTAAAGAAAAAGAAGCCTATAACCATACAAGAAGCTAATAGTATACCAATTTGACTGGACCAGAAAAGAAAATCCTCCCCTACATAATAATCAAACCATCAAACCTACAAAAAAAAAGAAAGAATATTAAAGGCTGCAAGGAAAAGTATCCAGGTAACATACAAAGACAGACCTATGATAATTATACCCAAGTTCTCAATGGAGACTAAAAGCTTGAAGGGGCTGGTCAGATTTCTTGCAACTTCTAAAATACAAGAGAGGCCCAAATAGACTACTATACCGACCAAAACCCTTATCACAATACATGGAGAAACCAAGATATTTTGAGACAAATTAAAATTTAAATGACATCTATCCACAAATCCCGCCATACAGAGAATACTAGAAGGAAAATTCCAACTGAAGGAGGATAATTACATCTAAGAAAACACAAGAAATAAGTAATCCAATACCAGCAAAACAAAAGAAGCACACACACACACACACACACACACACACACACATATCAGCAACATCAAATTAAAAGGAAATAACAATCACTGGTCTTTAATATCCCTCAATCTCAATGAACTCAATTGCCCTAAAAAGACACTGAATAACAGAATAGATGCAAAAACAATGTTCATCATTCTGGTTCATACAAAAATTACACCTCAGCTATCAAGATAGACATTGTCTCAAAATAAAGGGCCAGAAAAAGATTTCCAAGCAAACAGACCCAAGAAGGGAGTTGGAATGGCCTTCATAATATCTAACAAAATAGACTTTCAAACATAATTATTCAAAAGAGACAGAGAAGGACACTATATACTCATCAAAAGATATTCTACCAGGATGATAGCTCAATTCCAAACAGCTGTGCCCCAAACATAAGGGCACCCACATTTGTAAAAGAAACATTGCTAAAGCGTAAATCATGCATCAGTGCACACACATTAATAGTGGGGGACTTCAACAACTCACTCTCACTAATGGACATGTCAGCCTTATTAAAAAAAAAAAACAAATGGAGAAATAATAAACCTAAGCAACACTATGTATGAACCAAAAGGACTTAGCAGACATCTGCAGAATATTTTACCCAAACAGAAAAGTGTATGTCTTCTTCTCAGAACCTCATGAATTCTTCTCCAAAAGTGACCATCTAGTTAGTTATGAAACAAGCCTCAACAGATATAAGAAAATGAATTAATGCCTGTATCTTATCAGAACACCATGGATTAAAGCTGGACTTCAACAATAAGAGAAACATTGAAATCTTATACACTTATGGAAAATGCACAACTCTCTACTCAATGATCTCTAAGTCCAAGAAGAAACATAGAAATTAAAGACTTTCTAGAATTCAATGAGAATGAAGGCACAACATACCTAAATTTATGGGCCACAATGAAAGTATTGCTAAGAGTAAAGGTTATAGCACTAAGTGTCTCCATAAAGAAATTAAAAAGTTCTCATACCAGAATTTAAAAGTGTATCTGAAAGTTCTAAGAAAGAAAAAGAAGCAACTATACCAAAGAAGAATAGTAGGCAGGAAAGAATCAAAATCAGGGTTGAAATTAATCAGTTAGAAACAATGAAAACAATGCATTAATGAAACCAAGAGCTTTTAGAAAATCAGCAAGGCAGACAAAGTCTTAGCTAAACTAACCAAGAGGCAGAGAGACAGTATCCAAATAAACAAAATTAGAAATGAAAAGGGAGACAAAAGAACTCACACTGTGAGGATCCAAAAAATAATTAGGTCTTACTTCAAATGCCTGTACGCCACAAAATTGGAAAACCATAACAAAATGTGTAAATTTCCAAATAGATACCAATTGCCAAAGTTAAATTTAAAATCAGTTAAATTAAGTTAATTAAACTTAATTAACTTAAGAACTTCAAGTCATTGAGGAAAGAAATTGACAAAGATATCAGAAGATGGAACCATCTCCAATGCTCATGGATTGATAGGATTCACATAGAGAAAATGGCCATCTTACCAAAAGCAGTTTACAGATTCAATGCAATCCCATTATGATTCCAACACAATTCTTCGCAGAGCTTGACAAAGTTAAATTAAGATCAGGTAAACTATTTAAACATCCCTATAACCTCTAAGGAAACAGAAGCCATCCTTAAAAGTTTCACAACCAAAAAAATTCTGGGGTTAGAAGATTTTATTTCAGAATTCTGTCAAAAAAGTGCCAATAGCAATATGCTTAAACTAGTCCACAAAATAGAAACAAAGGGAACACTGGCAAAGTCATTCTATGAATTAACAGTCAGCCTAATATCTAAATCACACAAAGACTCAAAATAGAAAGACAAATCAGACCAATTTTTCTTATGAACATTGATAGAAAAAATACTCAATAAAATACAAATCAAATCAAAGAACACATCAAAAACATCATCCATCATGATCAAGTAGCCTTTATGCCAGTGATGCAAGGATAGTTCAATATATCAAAATCTATCACTGTAATCCACCACATAAACAAACTGAAAGAAAAAAATCATATAATCATTTCATTAGATGCTAAAAAAAAACTTTTGACAAAACCCAACACCCCTTCATGTGAAAAGTCCGCAAGATCAGTAACACAAAAAACATACTAAACATAATAAAAGCAGTATACAGGAAGCCAATAGCCAGCATTAAATTAAATGGAGAGAAATATAATGCGATTCCATAAAAATCGGGGACAAGAAAAGTCTGCCTACTCTCTATCTATTCAATATAGTACTTGGAGTTTCATCTATAGCAATTAGACAACGAATGGAAATCAAGGGGACACAAACTGGAGGAACAAGTCAAAGTATCAATATTTGAGGATAATATGATAGTATACATAAGCAGCCTCAAAAAATTCTACCAGAGAAGTCTTACAGCTGATAAACACTTCTAGTAAAGTGGATGGATACAAAGTTAACTGAAAAAATCAGTAGCCCTCCTTTACACAAATAATAAATTTCATCAAGAAAGAAATTAGCAAAGCAGCACCCTTTACAATTGCCACAAATAATATAAAATATCCTTGTAACTAACCAAATAAGTGAAAAGCCTACATGTTAAGAACTTCAAGTCATTCAGGAAAGAAATAGAAAAAGATATCAGAAGATGGAACCAGCTCCAAAGCTTATGGATTGATAGGATTCACATAGAGAAAATGGCCATCTTACCAAAAGCAGTTTACAAATTCAATGCAATCCCATCATGATTCCAACACAATTCTTTGCAGAACTTGACAGAGCAATTCTTAACTTCATATGGCAAAACAACAAGAGGATTGCTAAAACAATCGTGTAAAATAAAACAACTTGGAGGTAATCATTCCTAACCTCAATCTATACTATAGAGCAATACTAATAAAAAAGATGGTATTGGTATAGGAGCAGACAGGTTGATCAATGGAACCTATTGAAAGACCATGAAATAATCTAACACAACTCCCAGATACTTGATTTTCAAGAAAAAAAAGTCAATATTATTCAATGAAAAAAGAAAGAAAGAAAGAAAGAAAGCATTGTCAACAAATGCTGCTAGTCTAATTGGATGTCTGAATGTAGAAGAGTTTAAATTGATCCATATTTACAATCCTGAACAAAACTCAAATCGAAATAGGTCAGAGACTTCAATGTAAAGTCAGATACACTAAATCTAATAGAACAGAAAGTAAGAAATAGCCTTGAAGTCATTCATATAGGAAACAACTTCCTGAACAGAATACCAGTAGCTCAGGATCTAAGACTAAAAGTTTACAAATGGGATCTCATGAAACTGAAAAGCTTCTATATGACAAAGGACACCCTGTCATTAGTACAAAACAGCAGCCTAGAGATTGGGAAAAGATCTTCACTAACCCTACATCTGACAGAGGACTAATATCCAAAATTTATAAAGAACTCAAGAAGGTAGACACCAACAACCCAAAATAATTTAATAATGGGGTACAGAGGTAATCAGAAAATTTGCAATAGAGAAATTTTGAATGACTGAAAAAACACTTTAAAAATATTCAAAGTCTCTGGTCATCAGGGAAATGCTATTCAAAAGGACTCAGATTCCATCTTTCACTTGTCAGAATGACTAAGATAAAAACCTCACGTAACATTCTGCCAAGGATGTGGAAACAGGGGAATACTCCTCCATTGCTAGTGGGAGTGCAAACTTGTAAAACCACTTTGGAAATCAATTTAGGGTTTCTCAGAAAACTGAGCATAGTTCTACCTCAAGATCCAAGTGTACCACTCCTGGGCATAAACCCAAAAGATGCCCCACTATAGCTCAGGGACACTTGTTCAACTACATTCATAACAGCTTTATTCATAATAGCTGGAAACAAATTAGATGCCCCTCAAATGAAAAATGGACAAAGAAAATGTGGTAATCTACATAATGGAATACTATCCAGCTATTAAAAAGGGGGACATCATAAGTGTTTAAGGCAAATGGACCATCTTGAAAATACCATCCTTAGTGAGGTAATCCATACCCAAAAGGACAAGCATGGTATGTACTCACTTATAAGTGGATATTAGCCAAAAACAATAGGACACCCATGCCATATTCTGTAGACCCAAAGAAGCTAAACAACCAGAAAGGCCAAAGTGAGGATATTTTAATCTCACTTAAAAGGGGGAATAAAATAGTTATAAAAGTCAGATGTAGGCAGGGATCTGGGTAGGAGAGGGCAAGGGATGGAATTTTAGGATCAGGTATGAGGAGAGACAGGGGAAATAGTTAGATGGCCGTGAGAATGAATGGATATCTGTAGGTTGTTGCTGGATAGGATCATCTCAAAGATGTGCTAGAGGCCCGGGATAGAGGAGTCTCCTAAGAATCTAGGGGTTGACCTTAGCTGAGACTCACTCACAGCAGTGGGGATATGGAACCTGAGGCAGCCACCTCTTGTAGCCATGTAAGAACCTCAGTGGATTGACTGGGACACCAACACACCCACAACACTCTTGACCCCAAATGTATCCTGCCTGCAATAAATCTAGGAACTGGGGATAGAACACAGACTGAGGGAACTGCTGAATAGTAACCAGTCCAAATTGAGACCCATCCCATGTGCAAGCACCAATCACTGACACTATTAATGATATTCTGTTATGCTTGCAGACAGGACCCTAGCTTGGCTGCCCTCTCAGAAGTTCCACCCAACAGCTGACTCAGACAGACACAGAGACCCACCAAACGTTGGATGAAGTCTTTGGAACTCGTATAGAAGAGTTGGGGGAACAGTTGAGGAACTGAAGGGGGTAGGAACTCCATAGGAAGACCAACATAGTCAACTAGCCTTAACCCTTTGGGATTCCTTGAGACTGAACCACTAACCCAAGAACATACACAGGCTGGACCTAGGTACCACATACATATTTATGCAGCACTGCCTTCATGTGGGTCCTGAACAACTAGAACAGGGGCTATTACTGAAGCTGTTGCCTGTCTAGAATCCGTTCCCCTAACTGATTTGTCCGGCCTGTGTGGGAGAAGCACCTACCCCTGCCGAAATGTCAGGGTGAGTTGATACCCCTTCTCTCAAAAGAAAAGGGGAAGAAAGGAGGATTTGGGGGAAGGGGCACCGACCTGGAGATGGGACAATGATTGGGATGTAAAGTGAATAAAAAAAAATTAACGTCTGTAGCTATAGGAAAACACTGAACTATATAGTTGTAAAGTGTAATTTGTACAATATTTGAATTATAGCACAGCAAATTTATCTTTAAAGATTTCAAAATGAAGCAGGGGCTATGATTTATAATCATTGCACAGCCTGAAGAGCCAGGATTAGGTCAAATTCTTTTGTGTTAGATTGTTTGGAAATTCCTCCTACCATGTCAAGTATATATAGGTGTTCAATGATTCCTAAATAAATGTAAAGGATTATGATTGGTATGTATTGGTATGTATAAATTATTTTAAATTGTAAATAATAACATTACTTGCTTTGTAGTAAATACATTACTATGTCACACTCTGTTGAGATGATAGTAATAAGTATTAAACTGTGAGACAGATTGAGAGACTATTGCAGTGATTCAAGTCTGTTATTATCCAGGTGACATTGACCAGAGTTACAGCAGTAGATGTGATACAAAATGATAAGCTTTAAATATAATGTCAAGGTAGATGCTTGTTGATTTGACAGGGAGGTCATTACTGCCCTTCATAAGAGGACTGTTAGTATATGAGAGGAACAAAAACCTGGTCACATGGAGTTTAAGAGACTGCAAGAAATGGAATCGGATGCAGATCCTAGGCATCAAGTTCTCAAAACTTTTGTTTTAAAGGGATAGTAAGTAGTTGGATACAAGCAAATTGAAATCATTGCACTGGAATAACAACCTTTTTTACATTGATAAGAATGACAAAGCAGAAAAAAGCACCAATATGAAAGTAGTACTAACTTAAGTACCTGAGAAAAGAAGGGACTCTAGGAACAATGAGTAGCAAGGGCACTGTTTTAGGGTTTTACTGTTGTGAACAGACACCATAACCAAGGCAACTCTTTTTTTTTTTTTTTACAATTTTTTACTAGATATATTTTTTATTTATATTTCAAATGTTGTCCCCTTTCCCGGTTTCCCCCTCCCCCAAAAATCCCATAAGCCATCTCCCCTTCCCCAATCAACCCTCCCTTGCTTCCCTGTCTGTTACAGACCTTGGGTCTGCTGCGGGATATCCAGGATTCTCTTGGTCCAGGAAGGCACAAGTCAGGCTGAGATGACAGACAGAACAAACCACACACACACAGAGGCAGTTTGAACTGAATGTATTTTGGAGCTCTAAGGCAAGGATTTTTATACAGGAAGAGTTGGTATTACCATTTCAAAAGATGTAGCCAGTGAGGCAGGCACAATTATCATAGCCATTTGGTACAAGGAAAAGCAAAATCAATCAGGTACAAAGTTTCTCAAGTAACAGATACAGAAGATCAATTTGCAGAGGCCATCAAACTTCCTGATTAGAATACAGAGTCACTCATCGTTTACAGTAAATCTTCAAAGGGTTTGAAGTTTCTTTCTTTCTTTTTTTTTTGTTTTTTGTTTTTTGTTTTTTGTTTTTTCGAGACAGGGTTTCTCTCTATAGTCCTGGCTGTCCTGGAACTCACTCTGTAGACCAGGCTGGCCTCGAACTCAGAAATCTGCCTGCTTCTGCCTCACCTGGGTCTTAACAAGTTCTTGTGAGAAATCCTTATCTAACATTTAGCTTTCTATCTTGTGAAACAAAACTTCCTGACTAAACTAATGCTTTCAGTACCAGAGTGCCAGAACCATCCTCGTACACATACACACAGCCATAAAAACCTGCATGTGGTTGGAAGGTAGTAATTATGTAAACAACTATGAGGCAAGGCATTGCAATTCTAAAAAGGGGGTTTGGAGGTCAGTGAATTGACTTCAAAGACCGGATTATCAGCCAGACCATAGGAATCCCGGTGAAGACAGAAAAGGAGGAAGTCAGGGCAAACTGCTACTTGAGAACTACAGGCCCATCTTAAATAGCCATAAAGTAAGAGAGTACAGCAAATTGCCAGGTGAGATTATCAGCTTCCAAATATACAGAAAGTTCCGTTATTCCCAGGAGACATTTTTCTTTTTCGACTCTGCCTGTAAAATATCAGTTTTACAGACGTCACTGGGCCACCACGGCACCTGTCCTGGTATTCCTCTACACTACAGCATCAAGTCTTTCCAGAACCAAGGGTCTCTCCTCCCTTTGGTGTCTAACAAGACCATCCTCTGCTGCCTGTGTGTCTAGAGTCATGGGTAACTCCATGTGTACTCTTTGGTTGATGTTTTTGTCCCTGGGAGCTCTGGGAGTACTGGTGACTCATATTGTTGTTTCTCCTGTGGTGCTGCAAACCTCTTCAGTTCCTGACCAAGGCAACTCTTAAAAGGATAACATTTAGTTGGAACTGGCTTATGGGTTCATAGGTTCAGTCCATCATCAGCAAGGCAGGCATGGTGCATTTAGAGCTGAGAGTTCATCATCTTGTTCCAAAGGCAAACAGGTAACAACTGGCTTCCAGAGAACCAGAGCAAGAATGTTAATGCCCAGGCCCATAATGACACACTTATTCCAACAAGGTCACACTTCCCAATAGTGCCACTTCCTGAACTAAGCATATTCAAACCACCACAGACAATGTGTTCCTCTAGTAAAAGAAAGAGGGGACAGAAGGGAGAATGTGGAGATAAGTAGAGTGTCCTCTCTTTTTTGACCTGCATTCCTGTTTTATTATGCTCAATCATGAAATAAGAAGTGAGAATTTCAATGGAGCATGAAAATAAAGGGTCATTTTTTGAAGAAAAAGATGAATCTAGGGCACAGATGTTAAGCTGTTAGGAGACGATTGAGGACAGGAGAGAGTAAAAGAGAAGTAAACAGTGAACAGGAGAAGGAAAAGAGAAATTAGTATATAGGTACAAATTCAGACATTAACTAGAGTGTATTAAGGGAATTATTGATGATTAAGAAGCTAAGGAAAGCATAGAATATTATAGTCTTATAAGTTGAAATCAGTGACCAAAAGTTATAATAAGAAAAATGTTGTAGAGTCCAGAGAGAAGACTCAGCTATTGATGCAGCTATTCTCCCAGAATTCAGAGGTTCACTGTCAGCACATACATCAAGCAGCTCACAGCTACCTGTAACCAAGCTCTGGGGAGTCAAAGATCATGCTTTGGTCTCCATGAACACAGCATTTATATGCAAAAATTCACATAAAGATACAAGCACATAATTAAAAAATAAATCTTTTAAAATGATTAAATACCTAAATATAAAAATGAAGCCATACTGAAAAATATTGTAATTATAGAATTGGTAGCTAAAATTTTCAAGTTCCACTCAACCATTTTGAGTCTGACATTTTGGGATTTTTTGTATTAAACATTTGATCAGATTTCAAAATTAGTTTGTTTTCTTTCACCTTCCTTTAACCAATTAAGAATAAGAATATTTTTATCCTTTTGGCTAATGTGTTATATAATAATTTTAAGTTATAAAATATGTACCATACTCAATCTAAGCCTGACATAGTTACTAAATGATTTATACCTACAAAAAACAATTTACTTTGGTAGAAAGAAAAATATTCATTTCATTTTATTATCAGCTCTAGAAAAAATGTTTTGAAAAATTATGCTTAGTAAATTCACATGAATTGAAAGGTAGTATGTATTGAATTTAATGACTTTAGCTAGTAAACAGAACAGTCAAGAAATGTTCCTAAGTAAAATCCATCACAACCCATCACTTCATATGTGCCATTAATCATCAGCAAGATGCCAACTGTGAGTCAAATGAATATTTGGGTGTAAGAGGGCATCATCAATAATACCCAGTGTTAATAGAAACCATCAGATCCAGGCTCAGTTGCCCACTACTGACAGGCATTGATCTGCTTGTATGGCAGGACAAAGACTTATGAGTTCTAGACATGATTTTGCAGCAGGCCTATACAATGCCCTTTCAAACACCTGAAAGATATTAATCAAACTTCAGACATTTTTAGTTTGAGGTGGTTCAATCTTTTCCACATAGTATTCTGAGAAATATTAAGGCAGAACCTAAGTTGATACTGAATTGCTGAAAACCCATCAGTGTAACAAGAACCAAGTTCACGTGAGCAAAGGTTGATCAAAGGTTGTGAATCCAATTCCTAAAGTGAGAAACAAGAAGTCTAAGACAGTAATCATTATGAACAACTGAAGACCCTTATAACAAACAGAATTCAGATGTTTTTCTCTGTGATGGTTTCAGTTTTGGGCATAGGGACTTTTCATATACCATAAAATTTCCAGAGTTGATCTTTCATTTACACAATGACCCTTCTTAGCATATTCATTTGGTACTCAATGTAAAAAAAACAGGAAAATCTAATCGGTGAAAATGCCTGAAAGGTGTTTTAGGATATGTATACACTAAAACAACAGAATTAATTACTCAATTAGATAAAAACCTAAGGAATATGGGGAGGAGAAAGTTTGATGAAGGCATAAATGCATGCCTGGAGTGTGACTCTAATCTTAAGATAATTCAGAACATTCTCCCCTTCGTGGTGTAATCAAGATGTGCACATATGAATACATCAGGCTTGGGCATCACTTAGAGGACCATGGACTCAATGCAGTTTGCCTGAAGAAAGCCTAAATGGTTGTGTTTAGCCCTGTGGTATTTTGGCTTATTACTATGCTACAAGATGTGCTATTCAAACTAATAAGATGCCCAGTATCTACAAAGTCTAAGAATAAACAAACATGCCTTAACTCTTTCATAATAAATCTGATTGGAAACTTTTTATTTTAGAGGATTCATCTGTAATTTATCCCCAACCTTAATATAAGACCACATTTTATTACTTTAATCAATACATATCATCCAATACAGCTATTTTAGTAAAACTACACATCAAACAAAACTAGTTTAAATTAAAACAAAGCAAACTACAGAAACCAGGATTGTAGTGACTTCCTGGCTCCATATTCCCATCAGCTCTACCTAACAGACTTTCTTTAAACCAAAAGCCCTGAAAGAAATATTAATTTAGCTAAAGTCCCTGAAAATATTTATCCATTCTTTGATCATGATGTCAAATAGGATTGTAAGTTTCAATTTTCTCTCTGTATTTATTTCATAAAACCTCTTTCTCACTTGTCTTTTTGGCCACAGAGATAAGGTCAGGAATAATGCTGACATGCCAATAAGCATTTTCAGCTTTGCAGGCTCTTTATAACTTGTAATCTGTCACTGGAATGTGAAGGCTTTGTGGGAACACATGCAAACAAAAGAACATGCTCACTTACAAGCAGAAGGTTAGCGTGTGCCCACAGAGTCCATATTTTGCCAAATTTAACCTTAGATGTTTGTTCCAATTTACTTCTCATATCCAATTTTTTATCTATAGCAAATTTTGGAAATACAATTACTAGATCACAGTTTCATCTATTTGACAACATACGTTCTTCACAAGAATAAAACATACATACTGTATTCACGGAATTCTACCATATTCTTTTTTTAAAAAATAATTTCTTGCAATACTAGTTCCAAAGAGAAGATTTAATTTTTTAATGAAAATACCAAAACAAATTGTATGCCATTGTAGGATATGCTAAAGTTCATTTTTCTTGGCATTATATTTTAAATGGGCCATTTATGGTAGCAAATTTAGTTTCTGTTCTATACACAAAGCAAGAGATAAAATCTTAGTGAGATAAAAGAAGTAAAAAAGAGGACAGTATCCAAAGTGAAACAGAGGTGAATCTTTCAAATTATTTTCAGAGAATGAAATGATGATTGATGTGACCTCAAGTCTTTCCATCTGGAAAACAAAATCCCCTCTCAGATTGGTTTTGTGTCTATTGGTTCACAGTAAAATAGCTTTGAAACAGCTATATACACAGATACCATTAGCAATAACAGGAAAGCATAAACAAATAAAAAAGTCAGATATGCCTTAATTTCCTAGTTGGGAAAGAATGATTTTACTCTTTTTAACTTCCATTTCACATGAATTGATTTTAATGCACTGTATTTTAAATTAATGAGGCAAAGCAACTAACAAGGCAGCTAGCTGTGACAAATGACCTTAAGCACACAGCTATTTGAGGACTTCAGGCTATTTTTTTTTCTTCAAATAGCATGTTTGTGTTTTAAAGAACATGTGTATCATAAAATAGCTCAGTGTCTCAACAAGCACATCTAGAATTCAAACTAACACCAGCGTCCCTGACTTATAAACTATCTATATGAACTTTGTCTTTGAAGGTATCGGATTAGTTTTTATTCATTTGTTTTATTTTTAATAACAATAGAATAGTCTTTCTTATTTTAATTTATTTCTTTAGACCAATTAATGGCTGATGACTTAAAAACGTGTCACTAAATAAATATAAATGCCTTATAGAAGTTTTACCTCATGTATACTCAGCACTCTAGTTGTAGAGGTTTTGAATGAGAATGGCTCCCTTAGTCTAATATATTTTAAAACTTGATCTGCAGCAGGTGGAACTATTTAAGATGGCTCAGGAGGTGTGGCCTTCTTAGAGGAGATGTGTCACTGTGAATGAGCTTTGAGGTTTTAAAAAGCCATACCATTCCCAGTGCTTGTAGATAAAAATGTAAGCTCTCAGTTCTGCTGCACTATAAAGCCTCTCTTTCTGCTGTCTTGTTTCTCACCATGATGGTCATAGACTCACTCTCTGAACTGTAAGCCACAAATAAACTTTTCTCCTATAAGTTACCTTAGCCCATGTGCTTTAGCAGGACAGTAAAATAGTATCTAAGACACTTGCGATCCTAAAACTTGCTTCATTGCCAATAGAGTATTTGATAAGTATCATAACACCATGTGGGAACTGTTCTCCTAGTATTGTCTTAACACAAATTTTCAATCCTGCCTTACTCCATTTTAGCTTTCATTTGGAAAGTTTAATGGAAACTGGTTTGAACTTTGCAATAGAACTCTCACTTGGGAGCCTTGTCTCAATAATGTGCAAGGTGTGGCCATGAACTCATTATTAATCAAAATTATGGTCATATATATATACATACACACACACAGACACACACACATATGGCTCATGAGAGCTCAGTAGTATCACTCTGGAACACTCTGAAGATGGTTGCACAAAAAGATTTTTCATCAGAGTATATGTTTTCATTCTGCTTTTTTTGTTTTATTTTTTGTTTTTTTTTTTTTGTGTGTGTTGAAAACTTGAGGATTGGAGTAAATTATCATTTTGTAGTTTAAAAACTGAATGAGATCAAAATGCATGTTGAGTGTTACTATGGGGGGAGACTAAAAGCAAGAAAATAAAATCATTACTGTATTTCTATGTCTATTAAGAACATACTCTGGGTAATATAAAAAAACATAAAACAAAACCTAACTCAGAATTTATATTTGACAATTTGCTAATATGGTCAGTTGGTTCCCTATGACATTTGGAATATGCTATGTGATACCAATGCAGATTTATACAAGTTTCTCATATTGCTTTTTAGATTAATAAAACATAATACACTTCAGAGAAATTTTTAAAAATCAATCTTCTGCCCTTCTCCTTTTTCATAGAAAGTGACTTCTGTGGGAGAGGCCAGCAACCTCAGCAGATTCAATCATATATGGCAAGCTAGAAGATATTAAATATGTAACACTCACTCTTACATGCTTTTTTGTTCCAGTCTCAAGCGTTCTTCCTAGATGTAACCTGAGCTTTGATTAATGTCTCAAAATTTCAGTTCATTTGGAAACTACAGTGAGTTTGACAGTTTTTTTCAATTCTTTTCTCATATATTATACCTAGGCTGAAGTTTCCTCAGCCTCCCTTCTTCCCAGTTTCTCCTCCCCAGTCTCCCCTCTCCTTCAGATCTATCCCTCATTTGCCCCTACTAAGAAAAGAGCAAGCATCCCAGGAACAGTCAGCAAACACTGCATAAAAAGCTTCAATAAGACCAGGCACATATCATCACATCAAGGCTGGGCAATACAATGCTACAAAAGGAAAGGGGTGGTAACAAAAGCAGACAAAAGAGACAAAGAGAGCCCCCTGCTCCCACTGTTAGAAATCCTACAACACCACCAAGCCCTAACACATATGCAAAGGACCTAGGTCAGACCCTTACAGGTTCCTTGATTTCACCAAGCACCCATGAATTCTGGTCAGTTGATTCTGTAGGGCAGAATCTTGTTCCTCTCTAGTTCCTTTGACCTTTCCTTTCACTCCTCTACAGGACTCCCTAAGCTCTGCCCAATATTTAGCTGTGAGACTCCACATCTGCTCCCATCAGTTCCTGGATGAAATCTCTCTGGTCTCACTGATGACAATTATGTTAGGCTCCTTTCCCAGAACACACTGAAGGCAAGACAGTCTGCAGATTGATGATTTTGTGGCTTGGATGGTATTCCAGTTTCTCTACTTGAGGCCTCGCCTAGTTACAGATGATGGGGCCATTCAGGCTGTCTGTCCTCCAATACTATGAATCTTTACTAGGGTTACTCTTACAGATTCCATGACATTTCCATTGCACTAGGTGTCTACCTCACTTACAAAATATCCCCTAGTTCCAGTCATTTCTTCCAGTATTTTCTCTCCCCTCTCACCTGACCCTACCTGTTACCACATTCTACCCCATTCCATCAGCAAAATCTGTTTTATTTTCCTTTCCCAGGGACATCTTTGTCCCCAAGATAAAATCATTAGTCCTACCTCATTACTTGGCCTCTCTGGCAGTGTGGATTAAAGTATGAATATCTTTTACTTTATAGCTAATATCCACTTGTAAGTATATATCATGTTTATCTTTCTGAGTATGGGTAATTTCAAGATGATTTTTTTTGTAGATCCATCCATATGTCTGAATATTTCATGAAGCCATTCTCTTTTAACATTTGAGCAATAATCTATTGTGTAAGTGTTCCACATTTTCTTTATCTGTTCTTCAGTTCAGGGACATCAAGGGTGTTTTAAATTTCTGGCTATTATAAATAAAGCTATTACAAATAAACTATGAACATAGTTGAACAAATAGCCTTGTCATAGGACAGAGCATCCTTTGGTATATGTCCAGGAGAGGTATAGTGAGGTCTTGAAAACAGGATGTTGTCTGGAAAAGGATGCAAATAGATCCATTTCTCTCACCCTGTATAATGCTCAAGTCTAAGTGGATCAAAGGCATAAAACATGAAGCTAGATATGCTTATAGAAGGACAAGTAAAGCATAGCCTTCAGTGCATTGGCATTAGAGGCTTCTTCCTGAACAGAATACCAATAGTGCAGGCACTAAGATCAGCAATTAATAAATGGGACCTTATGAAACTGAAAACCTTCTGTAAGGCAAAGGACATTGTCAATTGAATAAAATGGAGGCCCAAAGAATGAAAAACTATTTTATCAACTTCACATCTAACAGTGTGTTAATTTCCAAAATATATAAAGAACTTAAGAAACTAGATGTCAGCAAACCAAGTAATTCAATTTCCATGACAAGATTTTGGGGTTGTTTTGTTTTGTTTTGTTTTGTTTTGTTTTGTTTTGTTTGCTTTGTTTTGTTTTGTTTTGTTTTGTTTAAGGGGAAGTTACAAGGATAGAGGGCAGATATAAAGAGACAGGGAAATAAATTTTGGTGCATGATTTGAAATTCACAAAGAATCAATAAAAAGGTTAAAAATAGGGTATGGATTCAAACAGAATTCTCAACAGAGGAATCTCAAATGGCTGAGAAACATTTAACACAATGTTCAGTGTCCTTAGTCATCAGGGAAATGCAAATCAAAATAACTTTGAGATTCTATCTTACACCTGTCAGTGTGACTAAGGTCAAAAACACAAATGACAACTCATCCTGGCAAGGATATAGAACAAGGGGACCACTCTTCCACTGTTACTAGAAGTAAAAAATTGTACAGCCACTTAGAGAATCAATATGGCAATACTGCAGAAAATTGGAAATCTAGCTAGCTTGACCAAATTTTAACAAAGGCAAAGAATAATTGAGGTGACTTTTCTTCCAACAGTTGCTTCCTGTCTGCTAGTGATTGTCCCTTACTTTCTAGAAACCAGGATCTGTTTTATGTCTTCAGTAATCAAGTGTATAATGCATTTCATTGGTGTCTATTTTTCATTTTATAAATCCTTTTATAATTAACTCTTATGGTAGCTAATAATACAGTTTTGCTGGTGACTATTACTGTTCTGCTCTACAAGAAGTCCTAAATAGTGGCCAATGGCATATGTTTTAAGTATCTTGATGCAGAACTTTAAATATTAAAATATAGGTAAGAATTTTAATACCATTTTATTGACTTGGGATATGAGTTTCTGTCATAAAGCATTAAAGGCATTTCTTCTGTGCACAGCACTAAAGTAGGTATGAGAGTACTGCAAACTATTCTAAAGCTTTTAGACCCAGTAAGATGTATTTAAATGATGACTTGTTACATGAGGAAAGTTGCTCAGGGCTCCAAAATAGTGCTGGGAAAAGCACAACACAAACTTTTGGTATCAACTTCTGTGAGGTAATACAGCAGAGCCTTACTCAGAAGGTGGAAAATTCCTAGATTTGCTTTGCATGGGGAAGGCCAAAAAAGGGTAAGACAGGAAAGAAGGAAAGATAGAGCGAAAATAGGAGATAACAGAGGAAAAATGAGGTGAATTAAGAGAGGGAAGGGAAGAAGTGAGGAAAGGAGAGAGGAAGGTCAGTTGGTTAACAGAAGTAAAACAATGTATTTCTTCCAAGTCCACAAATTACTTTATTGGACAAGGATCTAAAAAGGTGTCTAAATGATAGTCCTCATTTCCTTTTTCCAAAAATCCATGTGCAACCATTTTACATACCGTCTCATTTAAAATTTGCAGGTAATAAAATCAGAGAAACTAGACAGGTTTAGAAAAAGAGTCTTCGCCCAATCCAAAGATCAATTTTACATTTCATGTAGTACTTAATTTTAGTATGTTAGTACTTGCTTGGGCCTGAAGAATAAGTTCAGTAATTTCATCAGCAAGTCTAGAGAAAACTCTTTCCCAAGAGTTGGTCTTTCTTACCCACCCCTTCCCCTGTCACTGAACCCATGCCAAAGTGAAGAACAATGAATTGCAACATGCACTGGAAAATAATATAGGATAATGTAATAAGGGATGTAGCGAGGACTCTGGAATTTTTGTTCCTTTAAAAAACACATAAATATTACAAGAATATGTTTTCATTTTAGTCCTAGGTATGGGATATGGGACTGCTTCACATTTCCCCAGCATATAACTGTGATTGGCCTCATGTTCTAGCTGGGACATGATTTTGCCACCTACAGATAGTTGCTGTAATTGTGTGACATATGGGATTCTGGAGACTTTTTAGATGTTAAATAAATTTTAGGGCTTTGAGAGGTAGCTTAGGTTCTTGGTGGTTGAGGGTTGTTAGTGGTTAAAGTTTGTTAAGTAGTCCTGCACAAAGAAGAAGCAACAAGAAATTGGATACCTTAATGGCAAAGATCAGATTGGCCCAAGGAACTCAAATTCCCTAATCAGCAGGAAGTAGTCTAATGATGATGTCACCCCCTTCCCACCCCCTGACTTTACTCAAGAAGCTCTTTCCTTTTCTCTGTATCATTTTTTTTTTTTTTTGCTCTCTTCTCTGGTGCTAGGATGTTGAAAGGGTGGAAGAACAAGTATAGAGAAGAGCATAAGAAAAAAGAATTCACAAAATAGCCAAAATCCAGCTACAGTGGAATGTGTTCATTTCCCATTAATGAGGTGAGGAGATCCATGGGAAAAACTTTCAATATGCTAATTAGAACTCATGGCAGGAGAACAGGTACAGGGAACAGTCCAGCCATGAGATGGACTATAGTCAACAAAGAGATCTGTTTCGCTTACTCAGTTTCTCTTCACGAGGTTGTATATTTTTTTAGACTTCTAAATTTCCTTGCTAAGCAACTTCATTTAAAACCTATTCTTTTAAAAATCCAAAGACCTGGTCCTGGGTTTTAATATTTCCTCTTGATACACTGACTGGAACAGAGTAGCAAGCATCTTCTTTAGATCACCCCTGCCCTCTTCATATGGTTGTCAAACTATGACCATTTACTAATTTCCTGGTACTAATTTGAGGAGAGTCTTTGAGGTAGACTCTCATGTACTTTTGAGCACCCTCCTGTGGATCAACCACTATCCTAGTTGATTGTCCAAATTTTCCCCAAGAGCAACTCATTCTAAGCTGTTAGTTTCTGCCTACATTGGCCAGCTCTCCAAGTAAGCATGGGTTCAAGAAGAAATAAAAGAGACAGTGGTGGTTCTAACAGTGATTCAAATGTGATGCATTGACTTTCTTTATGACAATCCAATTTACAGAAGCATATTCATCTACCTTTCTTGAGATAAGACACAAAATAATATTATTGTTATTTTTTAAGTTCCACATCTGATGTATCAGGGGTTGTCTCTTGGACTTTTCTTAAGAGAAGGAAATACCAATAACAAAATCCCTTTTTCTTCAGCATAGTGTTCTAGCCATATCACATCTCCTATTCAGTTTCCCCAACAATCTTTACAGATAGCAAGCAGTGTACATATCTTCTGTGTTTAGCTACTTATATCCTGACTGCATTCTCCTGGCAATTATATCCTTATTTCCTTCAAGAGAATCCACTGCCACCTCTCAGGTTCTATGATGAGATTCTTTGAAGAACTATCAATCCTAGTTTTCTTCCCATAAGGTAGAGGATGGTCATTGAATTTGACACAGCTAAGGAAATTCTACAAGCATTTGAATTTGGGGACAGAATGGAGCTAATGCAGAAGAATTGGCTGGGTTCATCTCCACAATGTTGTGCTGGGACCATCTGGATCTCATAACTGCCATCATTCCTTTTTCAGATATAAGCTAAATCCCATCATGTCAATATATTTATTTTGCTTTATGAATTAGTTAGGAAGAGCATCTATTACTGCAATCTATTGTGCTATTATGGGTTGGTTCTTCAACTGCAGAAATCAATAGTAATCTTTGGCAGGGCAAATCCATGGGAAATACTTGGAATATGTATTTCCAAAATGCTAATCAGAACCCATGGCAGGGGAATCAGCAGGGTACTTCCTTTGACCCTGAATCAGTAGCTTCATCTCCCTAAAGCTGCTTTGTTATGTATACAATGAGAACACTGGTACTATGATGCAGATCCTGGAAGGATATTGTGACAAAGTATCTGTAAAATTACACAGCATTAAAATGGCTATAGTATTGAGTATAGTTGCTTTTTTATTTTTAATTATTTTATTACTTGAAACATTCATTCAAATAGGACAACCTCTATCAAGCAATTCAAAAGATCTCAAAAACCTAAACGTTATTTGAAACAAGCTATCACACACATTTGGCTAATTTTGCCATATGTTCGAAAAATGCCTCCTGAATACTAATTATCATTCATTGTGTATCTTTCCACCTTCAATGACAGATAACCATTTCTCTTAGATGTTCTCATTTTTATATTCCTTTTCTCAGATCACTGGCCCTGTTCCTTATTTGAAAATGTTTTATTGAGGTGGGGTTTTTTGTTGTTGTTGTTAGTTGGTTTCATAATAAACTGACTTTATTCTTTTACCCAAAATATAATAGTATTAGAAAATATTTATTAGAAAATAAAGCTATAGCTACTTCAAACTACATCATTTAAAGTAAATACCTGATCAAGAAGGCACACTCTGACTTTTCTACTGTGGTTTTAGCTGACTTTTTGAATACTAGGTTTACCTTCTAATTATTTTAAGGACTATAGATGTGTCACACCAAAATTCTCATCTTAAAGATAATGAGATGGTTTATTCTAGAGCCAGTTTGAATAACCATGGCCAAGAACACAGATTTATGTTACTTTTAAATTCCATGTTAAGACATAGAACAATAAATAGGATATTTATAGTTTTTTAGAACAAAGAACATCATAAATCAAAACAAGTTTAAAATATTAGTGGGTACACTAAATAGGCAGATACATCAAGATGGAGGGAGCTTTATTTAATGGACCTAAGATCCCAGCAGATGACAATGGTAGGTCTTCATAGCTTTGGTAGAAGCTAGTGTCCTGCTAAGTTAATTGTTTCTAAGAAGTTTGAATTATCACAAGCTGTTAGTTCAGATACACTGTGGGGCAAGAAATGGCTGTTCCAGAAATCTAAAACTGGCCCAAGATAAAGTAATTAGACTCTGAACCTACACTGCTCTGGTCTCTCCATAGCACTGAAACTCCAATAGGTTCATCTGTTTCTGATCCTTTCAGGAGTTATTTTGTGCACAGACAGATGCATCTTCCTATCAGGAAATTTTATTCATGGACACTGATGAATAAGAACATATCCATAGGGACTTTAAAGAGATGTGAGTTACCTGAATGAGAACACATTTTAAGAGATAGGATGTGAGTATTTAAAGAGTTTCCACTTAATATACAGTTCACACTATATTACTTTGTCTAGATAATACATTTTGAATAGTGATTTAATGATTGGGTATATTCTACTCTAAGAAATGAAATGCAGTATTCTCCAAGATAGCCAACAAAATATTTTTCATTCACTGTGCTCTTCAAAGCCTTGCCACTAACATCAGGAGATAAAGTCTATTCCCCTGATACTAAGTCAAGCAGACTTAAGAGATGTTACAAAGCATGAATGTAAAATATTCCCTTAGGGTTCTGTAGTTGGCCATGTGGTACCCAGGTAGTGCTATTTTGGAATCTTGTAGAACCTTTAGAAAGTGAGATTCAGTAGAGGCAGTGTGTCCCTGGAGGGTGGGACTTGAAGGTTGAAAGTTGTGCTCCACTTCTTCTTCTCTTTCTGTACCTGAGTGTAGATACAATGTGAGCAGCCAGCTCATATCACAACGCCTCCTCTACCTGCTGACAAGCCTTCCCGACTCTATCCACTGTATCCATGTGGAACTATAAGCTGAGATAAATCTTCTCCTTTGGAGAAGGTATTTTATCACAGTCACAGAATAGTAACTAAGTCAGGACAGTTTCAGCCACCAGAGTGAAACCTACACCATGTGATTTCAGAGAATAGGTCATAAAGAAGATACAGCAGCAGACTCGCTCATATTCTAGGATATATGCCCTCAGCCCTTATTTGATATTGCAACCCTCATTTTCATATACTAGTTATGAATTATCATACCTTTATGATGCTCATTTTTTAAAAAGAAAATGTATAACAAATCTCTGAAGAATTTGTTTGAATGAAATGGTAAAATTACTTTCAGCAAAACTTTTGAAAATGTATTAATTAGGTCACCCACAAAAACAATTATTTCATAAGCAATAACAATGTTTTAATGTGAAACAGAACTACAGACAATAGAAAACCATTAAAGATTTGCAATGAGAAAACAGTAGGCAAAATAACAGAAAACATCATAGAATCTAAATAGGCTGGAGGAAAATATTTTACTAGTATGCCTATAAAGAAGTATGTTGGATTTAGTTTTATACTTTATTATTAAAGACATTAAAACCCTCACTTCTGTTCTAAATAAATGAGTCTAGTTCTGCTCTTATAAGGAATGATGAGAAGCAATTGCAAGTCAATAACCCATGGAATCAATAATCACACTTCTTACTTCTAAGTAATAATTTTGTTTTATTATATCCTTATATAAACCTGTGGATTATCTGCTTTTTACAGCATAAAAGATTTTTGCCTTAAGAAAAATAGGATGAGAAATTTTTCACCATGAAAATATAGTCTGTCATTTTTCTCTTTTCCGTACAACATTGACCTAGTTTGATAAAATTCACTCTGGGAAGTGAAACCTAGAAGTGTTACCTAAAAGAACAGAAAGAAGTATCTTAACACCGCTAGACCCATAAAGCAATGATCACCTATTTTATCTGTATGTCCAATCTGTATGTTTTACTTGAATTTACTAATGGAGTGAGAAAAACATTGTCATTCATAGCAAAATTTTCTAGCCTTTTAATATTTATTTGCTGTTCACTTAATTCTTCTCTGAACCTGATGATGTTCTTTCTGGAGCTTCTCTCATTTTCTGATGTATGGAATGAACAAAAGACTCCCTGGTCTTTTACAAAGTCCATTCAAAGACTACTGACACCTTTATCATCTCTCTAAATATTTGGAAACAAACACACACACACACACACACACACACACAAAGAAGAAGGATGACTACTAGAAATAAATAGTGATACAGAGGTGGAGATAGTGACAAGACAATGTTAGGTAATACAAAAGATCTGTTGGAATAAAGGAATATGTCCCTTTAATATTCTATAGCAAAGAGGGCTAACTACAATTGACATTTTGGTGTATTTTTATAGTAACTACTAGGAAGGGCTTTGAATGTTCTCAACTCAAAGAAATTATACAAATTTGAGTTGATGCTTATCAAGTGCTTATCATATACATACACTGTTAACAGTACAATTTGAATATCTATAATTAGTATGTACTAATAAAGAAAAAACATTGGTATAACATATGCTAAATAAATCACTTAGTCAGTCAAGATGCCTTAGTAGATAAAAGCTCCTACCATGCAAACCTGAATTTATTCCCCCAGACCTTATGGGGAAAGGAAACTGATTTCCGAAGGATTTTCTTTGACCGTTGCATATGCATACCTTCATACACACCACACCACAGCATACCACACACATTTACACACACACACACACACACACACACACACACACACACAGAAAGAGAGAGAGGTGCTAGATAACAAGTATTAAATTAATAACTGTAAAACACATTTTTAAAAGACCTCTAAGATAGTTCCCATTAGTTTCCATTACATCTCATAACAGATGGTTGTGAGCCACCACGTGGTTGCTAGGAATTGAACTCAGAACCTTTGGAAGAACAGTCAATGTGCTTAACCACTGAGCCATCTCTTCAGCCTATGAATCATTTTTTTTAAATCAATGACCATATAGGACAGTCAAATAAACAGATGGAAAATATCAGCCTCACAAGACTGAAAAACTGATCTCAGTCCCCAGCACTTATATCTAAAAGGCTGAATGTGCTGATATATAGCAGTAATTATAGCCCTTCTTAGATGAGATGGGAGAATGATCCAGAAGCTCATGGGTCAGTAAGCCTCAAATATGCCACAAATATGCCATATCCAAGAAACAAGAAATACTCCGTTGTCAGAGAATCAGCAAACCAACCACTCCTGAAAGTGATCCTCTTACCTAAAAACATACAGGCATGCACACACTCACACACATACACACAACATACATGCATACATACATTCCCATGCACAATAAAAAATAACCAACCAAGCAAACAAATAAACAAACACCAGAAAATAAGAAAGATGGATACACAGGCAGACAGACAAGTAAACAAATAATTCTCAGTTGAAAATAACAGATGTTACTAAATCTATCTTAAAGCTAAGAGAAATTTATTTGGTATCTTTATTACATAGTTTCTTCTTCTTCTTCTTCTTCCTCTTCTTCTTCTTCTTCTTCTTCTTCTTCTTCTTCTTCTTCTTCTTCTTCTTCTTCTTCTTCTTCTTCTTCTTCTTCTTCTTCGTCTTCGTCTTCTTCTCCTTCTTCTTCTATTTGCTCTATGCTTCCTTTTTCTCCTCGACCTTCTCCCTCTTCTTCTCTTCCTCCCTCTCTTTCTCCTCTTCCTCCCCTTTCTTCTCCTTCCTTCCGCTATTTCTTCTTTGTTCAGTACTTATGCTGTTCTTTAGAGCTTTACACTTCTGTAAAACAATATGAATAAAGATCTCATATTCTACAGCAAAATTATATGGAACAGAGATTTTTCTGTCAGTGAACATGGCTCTTAAAGCAATAGGCAGAATAAGGATTCTCAAGGATGATCCTTTTTGTTTGAGATCCTTCTGACTGCTATAAAAACATCATAGTCAATGTGGTTGAAATAAATTGTCTAACCTTTATTGAAGGATGTAAGTCCAAGGTCATGTTGCTGGAAGATTTGATGTTTGCTGAGCAGCTATACAGCTATATGTTCAGTCACCGATAGCTATCTTTTCACTGTGTCCTTACACAGTCAAACTAAGGGGGGGGGCAGTATTTTATCTTCTGTTTTTTTGCCAATGTATTTTTATTTTATTCGATATATTTTTATTTACATTTCAAATGATTTCCCCTTTTCTAGTCCCCTACTCCCCGAAAGTCACATAAGCCCCCTTCTCTCCCACTGTTCTCCCACCCACCCCTTCCCACTTCCCTGTTCTGGTTTTGCCTTATACTGCTACACTGAGTCTTTCCAAAACCAGGGGCCACTCCTCTGTTCTTCTTGTACGCCATTTGATGTGTGGATTGTGTTTTGGGTATTCCAGTTTTCCAGGCTAATATCCACTTATTAGTGAGTGCATACCATGATTGATCTTTTGAGACTGGGTTACCTCACTTAGTATGATATTCTCCAGCTCCATCCATTTGCCTAAGAATTTCATGAATCCATTGTTTCTAATGGCTGAATAGTACTCCATTGTGTATATATACCACATTTTTTTGCATCCATTCTTCTGTTGAGGGATACCTAGGTTCTTTCCAGCTTCTGGCAATTATAAATAGGGCTGCTATGAACATAGTGGATCATATATACTTATTACATGCTGGGGAACACTATTCAAATTATGAGCATTCTTGCCTTGCTATGACTTGATCAATTTCTAGACACCCTACCTCCTAATAATATCATCTTGTGGGTTAATTTTTCAGGAATATATTTTAGCCATTACAAACTATTTTTTTCTTTTCTTATCATAGAGGCTTGACATATGTAATTAAATTAAGAAAACTGAAAGTAGTAGTTACCTTAGGTGGTTTAAAGAAGATTAATCTATTAATACTAGTTCTTAAAAAGCAAAACTTTATTCTCAGATATGGACATAGTAAATATAACCACAAGGAAAATCGTAAGGGAGAACCAGTATTCTCAGCTTAAAGTACTGACAATGGGACTCATGGGCCAAGAAAGAAGTTTCTTCCACTCTGAAGCCCAAAGGCAAAGGAAGAGATGTACCCCAAAGCACCACCATCCAAGTTCTTACAACAGTATGCTATGGCCTCAGACTTCTGCATCTAAGACCTCTGACCTGCAAGAAATATAAGATTGTAAGATCATAGCCTTAATCCATATGGTTAAGTTGTGGTAAGTTATTGCACCAACATAGAAAGCTAATACACCAAGCTTCACAGGGATTGGAAAAAATTAGACTTTCAATTGAGTACATCAGTGGAAAAGATGAACATTTAGGTCTGACTTAAGAAAACATGCTATGGTTTGGAAATAATGTGTTCCTCTTCACCTTTGACAGATCATCATATAAGACATCTTGATTTCTATTTGCTGGCTTTAATCACTGAGAAGTGGTGGTGAGTCATGAGAATTTAATAAACTTATGTGCTAAGGAGTTTATAATTTTTATTAAAAGTTTAAAATACACTATATTTTGATCATATTCTCCCCTCTGTCACCTCCTAGATCCTTTCCCAATTTTATGTTCTCTCTTTCAAAACAAACAACAAGAAAAGAAGAAATAAAATTGAAAACAAAAAATTGAAAACAAAAGAATAAAACACATACACGACATGAAAGTTAAAACAAAACAGGCAAAAGATTAATAAGACAAAACAAAGCAAAATAATCCAGAAATTGCACAAAGTACCACTGAGTTCCCTTTTCATTTGAACTATTCCTGAACATGGGGTCTTGCCATAAAATGTTGTTGACAGGCCCCTCCCAGTGGGGGGGGGATGTCTATCTATTAGGGAGAGTTTTTTCTTTGCCAGAGGGTATCAGTTGCAGGGGTTTCTTCGTTAGGAGTAGGACACTATGTCCACTTCCCCCTGTCAATGCTGGGAGGTGATCTGGCTTGAATCTGTGCAGATTTTGTAGGTAGTATTGCAGTCTTCATGCTTTCATATGAGCATCAAGCCTGTTGTTTATGAAAGATACTGTGACCTTAGAGTCATCTATCACCTCTGACTCTCCAACAACTTCTTCCTCTTCTACATGGATTATTGAGACGTGAGAAGAAGGACTTGATTAAGACCACCATTTAGGCTCTAAAGACCATTTGAAAAACCTATTGAAATCCACTACTGTTGAAGAGTCATAAATATATGCATATATGAACGAATCTAAGAGGAGTTAAGAAACAATAGGGTGGAGACAATGTCTCAACTAGCCATCTTTTGCCACCAAGTAAAGCCTCAAGTGCTAAGATGGGTTACAACTTGTTGAATCACTGGCCCAAAGGAACCTTTATATAACAGGCTATTGCTTGCTCTCTGATGATAAGGAATTATTGCTGAAGACAATGATTACTTATGCCACTGAACATTGAGAAGTTGAGCTGGTCCTTATTAGAAGTGTCACCGTTACTGACTAATGTTCATAGTACTTGAAGATAGACTGCTAGGACTATGGTATATTATTGGAGTGACCAACCTCTTTATGATTGGATTCAAGGTCCACAATGTGAAAAGGGACCTTTATCTGACATAAGACTACATAAATTGTAGCTTTAGGAGAAAAATTATTGCTGTTATTCTGCTGAACAAAGATAGCAATGAAATGATAACTAATGACATACTTCTATGCCTGTAGATCAGGATGTATAATGTGAAGGCATTATTGAGAGGTAATAGAAATAGGTTTTGAATGTGATACCTTATTGGAAGAAGACAAATAGGGACATGTCATGGGTTATTTCATATGTTGTCATATCATTTCCCTGTTTCCTTGTCAGCTCGTGGGCTGTCACACAGTGAAAGGCTCTTCTCATCAGGATGCATTAGAAAATCAGTAACCATGGACAGCAATCTCGGGAACTGGAGGAAAAAACAACCCCAGTCTCTTTAAACTGTATCTCCAAGCTCTTTATCATAGAAAAGATAAGACTGTCTAATATAAAGCAAATTATTCTGGAAAGGAAGACAGGATGAGAATGAATGAGGTTCATCTCTGAAATGGAAGAAGCCATCAATCCGAGTTCCATGGCTGTCTCACTAGGGGAATATGATACAAGCCTGGAATATGTAATATAATACAATTACTGCAAAAGAAGCATGACTCAAGACTCTTTTTTTTATTCGATATATTTTTTATTTACATTTCAAATGATTTCCCCTTTCCTAGGCCCCCCCCACTCCCCGAAAGTCCCATAAGCCTCCTTCTCTCCCCCTGTCCTCCCACCCACCCCTTCCCACTTCCCCGTTCTGGTTTTGCTGAATACTGCTTCACTGAGTCTTTCCAGAACAAGGGGCCACTCTTCCTTTCTTCTTGTACCTCATTTGATGTGTAGATTATGTTTTGGGTATTCCAGGTTTCTAGGTTAATAACCACTTATTAGTGAGTGCATACCATGATTCACCATTTGAGTCTGGGTTACCTCACTTAGTATGATGTTCTCTAGCTCCATCCATTTGCCTAAGAATTTCATGAATTCATTGTTTCTAATGGCTGAATAGTACTCCATTGTGTAGATATACCACATTTTTTGCATCCACTCTTCTGTTGAGGGATACCTGGGTTCTTTCCAGCATCTGGCAATTATAAATAGGGCTGCTATGAACATAGTAGAGCATGTATCCTTATTACATGGTGGGGAATCCTCTGGGTATATGCCCAGGAGTGGTATAGCAGGATCTTCTGGAAGTGAGGTGCCCAGTTTTCAGAGGAACCGCTAGACTGATTTCCAGAGTGGTTGGAAGACAATTTTACAAGCAAATGGTCTCAG
The DNA here is from genome assembly GCF_947179515.1 of Apodemus sylvaticus. Classification (NCBI taxonomy): domain Eukaryota; kingdom Metazoa; phylum Chordata; class Mammalia; order Rodentia; family Muridae; genus Apodemus; species Apodemus sylvaticus. The sequence continues at coordinate 49,427,646 of NC_067473.1, forward strand.
GAAACAAGCTGGAGTAGCCATTTTAATATCAGACAAAATTGACTTTCAACCCAAAGTCATCAAAAGAGACTCTGAGGGACACTTCTTGCTGGTCAAAGGAAAAATACAACAAGAAGAACTCTCAATCCTGAACATCTATGCTCCAAATGCAAGGGCACCCTCTTTCGTAAAAGAAACTTTATTAAAGCTCAAAGCACACATTGCACCTAACACAATAATTGTGGGTGACTTTAACACTGCACTGTCCTCAATGGACTGATCAGGAAAACAGAAACTAAACAGGGACATGATGAAACTAATTAAAGCTTTGGACCAATTAGATTTAACAGATATATTTAGAACATTCTATCCTAAAGCAAAAGAATATACCTTTTTCTCAGCACCTCATGGTACCTTCTCCAAAATCGACCATATAATTGGTCACAGGACAGACCTCAACAAATATAAGAAGATCGAACTAATCCCATGCCTCCTATCAGATCACTATGGAGTAAAAGTGGTCTTCAATAGCAACAAAAACAACAGAAAACCCACATACACGTGGAAATTGAACAATATTCTACTTAATGATACCTTGGTCAAGGAAGAAATAAAGAAAGAAATTAAAGACTTTTTAGAACACAATGAAAATGAAGACACAACATACCCAAATCTATGGGACACAATGAAAGCAGTGCTAAGAGGTAAACTCATAGCCCTGAGTGCCTCCAAAAAGAAAATGGAGAAAGCATACATTACCAGCTTAATAACACACCTGAAATCCCTGGAACAAAAAGAAGCTATTTCACCCAGGAGGAGTAGAAGGCAGGAAATCATCAAACTCAGGGCTGAAATCAATCAAGTAGAAACAAAGAGAACCATACAAAGAATCGACTCAAGACTCTTGAGTCCACTCAACTCAAAGCTGTCCCAGAAAAGTTGTCTCCTCTTCCTTTTAGGAGACTACAGGTTAACTTTTTCTCTTACACTTTCTCCTGAACCATGCACTTTTCCATTCGTGGGGGCTGTGCTTTTTTACAGGACCTGTCTAAAAAACTGTGAAGAATGTTTCATGCTTGGAAACTACTTGTTCAATGCCTAGCATATGAAAACAAATGAGTCAGTAGAAGAAATGTGAAGTGAAGACACAGAAACCATGATAAAACATTTATGAAAATACAATCCTTTTGTTATCTAGACAAAATAATTTGGAATCACAAACTCAGAGAAAATATTGCACAAGCCTGTTTCAATGTGTTCCATTACCCTCAACCCACTGAGATCTTTCAAAATCCCCCCAAATTTGTGGATATTTCAAAGGCATTATGATAGCTTCTCTATTTGCTCTCATTTTGTTATGCAATAAATGGCATGAATTAGTTGTTCGCTTAATACCACTTAACTACTAATATGTAGTGGGTACAGCAAAATATAAATTACTTCTTCCAGAGTAATTCTGAGAAAGGATGAGTAATTTTTCTTCCAAGTTTAAAGTTAATAATGATCCATTTCAGAGGCAGCAAATCACTCTTAGACATGTGGAGAGAAACAACATGTAGAAATAGACTTGAATTTCATCAGCAAAATTAGCACAGATAGGTAGAAGTAAATTCTTTCATCTCATCCATTTGTGGTGATTTGAACAGGTTAGGCTCAGGGAATTGCTCTACTCAGAAATTGCGGGTTGTGGCATTGTTGGAGTAGGTGTGGATTTGTCGGAGGAAGTGTGTCACTGTAGGAGTGGGCTTTGAGAGCTTCCTCCTAGCTGCTTAAAAGGCAGTCTTCTATTTGCCTTCAGAGCAAGATGTAGAACTCTCAGCTCCTCTAGTTCCATGAGTAAGTGGATGCTTCCATGGTTCTCACCATGATAATGGACTAAACCTCACCCAGTTAAATGCTGCCTTTTTTTAAGAGTTGCCTTGGTCATGTGTGTCTGCACAGCAATGAAAACTTAATGACACCTTTCTTATCCAAATGACAGAACTCAGAACGGAGGGACATGACGTTTCAGTTATGAAAAGGTGCTAGCTAGGATACCATCATAGCCCAGATGGTGTATATTCCAGTTCCCACTAGCCACAGAACCATGCACGTTTAATGCAAATCCACAGTGTTCTATATCCAGACCTAACATCTTAGATAGAGGATAAGAGTCAAGACATGTGCACAAAATCTATGCATGATTTTAATACCTATCATGCCACACAAATAGCACATTTCTACATTTCTTAACTATATTGAAAGAGTCCTAAGCTATAAAACAAAGTGGAGGTTTTGCAAAGCCAGCTGTCTAGAATCTCTTTCCATGATGGCTTTTCTATACATTATGTATTTTCACAAAAAAGAAAAAAAAGAAATAAAAGAAAGAAAGAAGGAAAAAAAAGAAAAAAGAAAAAACAACAAAAACTCTATAGTTGCTTAAAGGAATCTCACACACTTCATTCTCTATGGAAGTTTTTGTATGAGTTTATACTGAATAAAAGATTGAGATTTAATTTGCTGACAGGTTTCAAATAATTGAAGGCCAATAACTGTCTGTAATTCAGTTTCTCAACAAATTATAGTATATAGACTGCCATACTTGTTTATATATTTTAAAGCGACATTGCTCTGTATGTAATAGTTTAGAATCTGCTTGATCTGATACCACCTCATAGGTGACCAATAAAATCTGGAAACATGAAATCTGGAAGCATGCACTGTCGGAAAAAAATTAGGTGTTGTGTGTTGCCACAAAACAGAAGTTTGTCACTAGTGTCTAACTTGTGTGCTACAGCAGTAAGAAAGTCACACAAAAAAGCAACAATGGACTCTCTTGCCCAAAATGCCATTCATACTTCTGATAAACATTGTCCTTAGTCTCTTGAAAAATGAGAATAACTTGCAACTCTCTAGGCTGATAGTTATTTGTTTGTTTTTTACAGAAATGACTAAGTACATTTACTTTAATTTGTAGTTTTCTTTTTCATTATTTAAAGCAAAGTTTAAGTTTAAATATATTGTTTATATTTAAATATATGTGTTTATTTATTTAAATATATGTAAACATATGTTTAAACAATATATTTAAATATATTCTTCTCGTCCCCAAGTCCTTTTGTATCATTTCCTCTTCTCTATCCACACAATTTTAAGTTCTTTCTCAAACAAACAAAACAAAAACCCAATATACCAACAACAAAAAAAAAAAAAACAAAGAAAACAAAATAAAACACAACCTAAAAAGGAAAAAGAAAAATACCAGACTATAATCAAATAAAAGTACAAAAACAAAAAAGATGATTAGCCCATTATATGTTTTTAACTAGCCCTGATTGTGAGACCTTCCCAGAGTAGTTGGTACACCCACCATCACTTCGTTGGGGGTCACTGATTTTTCTTATCCCAGCATATATTAATGGTAGGTAGTTTTGTTGTTATCCTTTACTTTAGTGACTATGCTTCCATTCATTTATTCATTCATTTATTCATTTCTAAACATACAGTAAAATAAAATACAGTAAGATAAAATGGAAACTATAACATTGAAGTTGGACAAGAACAACAGAAGAAAAGAAGCCCAAGAGAAGGCACAGGCATCATAGGCCCACTTGGTCATACACTCAGGATCCCCACAAAAAAAAAAAAAACACTAAACTGGAATGCACAAAATAAGCTCAAGAGGACCTGGTGCAGAGCCAAGCAGGCCCTGTGCTCCTGCTTCAGTCTCTGTGTTGCTTGTATTGAGGGCCTTTTTTTCTTGGTGTCCTCCATTCCTATGATCTCCTTACACTCTTTCTGCCTTCTTTTCTCTGGAGTTCCCTGAGCTCTGAGCAGAAAGTTTTGTTGGATATATCTGATCAAGTGCGGAATGTTTGAAGGTCTCTCATTTTCTGCCTGTCTGGCTGTGGATCTCTGTGTTTGTTCCCATCTAATGCAGGAGGAAGCTTCCTTGATGATCGCTGAGCAAAGCACTGATCGACGTATGAGTATAGCAGAATATTAATGGGGATCATTATGTCACTACACTTTCCCCCTTTTAAACCAGTATTATTTGATTTTACCCTAAGTCCCTGGCATATCTAGTGTCATATTTTTGGTCACCTGTATCAGGTATGGTTCCATCTCTTGGAGTAGGCTTCACATCAGTTATTGGTGGCTTATTCCCACAAGATTTGTGCCACCATTGCACAAGCATCTCTTGTAGGTAAGTACTTTATTGTAGATAAAGTATTTGTAGCTGACTTAGTGTTGACATTTTTTCTTTGTAAGCTTGAACCAAAGATACTGGAATATGTGTGAAGGCTTTCCACAAACAAATTGTAATACGCCATTGCAGAAGACACCATCTATAAAACTCATTGGACATGAGGATGCTTGGGCTGATGATTTTAAATAGAAAGACATTGGAGATTTAAATGAGTTCACTATTAAAATGGGAGTAAGTAGGATGTCCTGCTTAGTTAGTTTTGCAGTGTATATAACACTGTATGTATGTTGTAGGAAATATTAATAAAAAATGAACCCAACAACTCTCTGTTCCTGCTTCTCTCAGCTCACCCACTCCCCAGAGAGACCAGCAGGCTTCCTGCACTACTGCTGGCAACTGGTGGACCACATGGCTCCAGCCGGTGATTTGAACTCTTGTGTTCTCTCTGGGCTGAGCTCCTGAGTCTCTTGGCAGATTGCTGCAGTTCATCCCACAGTCAGCCATCGCAATACCCATTAACCTGGTAGAATCAAAACTCTTAAAACTTATAATTAGCCAATAAGATTTATATATCAATAAATTCTCAATTTACAAGCTGCCAATATAATAATTTCAGAGCCGATTGATAGTGATAAAAGCTTTATCCCAATTATTCTAACCTTATAATATCATAACTTCCTGTGGCTGGTTAAAGCCATGCTGGCTCATGTCCACCTCCATGTTGGCCTTTCTCCTTCTCCCTCCAGAAGCTCTCTGTCTCTGCAACTCTTAGCTCTGCCTCCCTTTTCCATGTCCAATCACAAGCCTCCTGCTGCCCTAATGTAATTCGACAGGGAAAATCCTGCCACATATATATGCCTGTGTGAAATGTGGGTCCTGGCTTTGTAGTTTTATATGCATCTCATTATATTTTTAAAGTATTTTTTAATATTTTTATTTTCTATATTCTTTGTTTACATTCCAAATGATTTCACCTTTCCCAGATCCCCCCTCCCCATATGTCCCATAAACCTTCTTCTCTCCATCCTTCTTCCTCTCTCTGTTTTGTCTCTCAGATTTCAGTGAATAAAATCAGTTAAGCTCTAGGAAATAAAAATAATTTGTAATTTTTCTAACTAATCAATCAAAGCAGAAAAGCCAGTTGGTTCACCTAGGCAATAGGGAATTAGAGTGCTATAAATAACCCCAAGGCCCTGATGCTAAGTGTAATCAGTCCTTCTGTTGGTTGAGTACACAGATCTTCTTTCCACTATCCCTATCATGTTTGGGTGACCATGTATAAGGAAACCTCTAAATATCTGTTTGTTTGATTTTTTTGCTATTGTCGTCATTTTGTTGTTTTCCTTTTTTTCTGAACCAAAATACCAAGCCTAGAACCATATACACACTTCACTCATAGAAACAGGTTGGGGCACAAACAAGAGCTGATCAAACATCAGAGCAGAGTTGGCCATTTACACAAAGGCTCTCCATTCTTGGTGCAGATGCAGCTGGTGCTCCCAACTTAGACAAAGACTCTTCAGCTGAAATCCTGAGAGAGGTTTAAACAATCACACCATCAACTGGCATTACACCATCTACTCTTGGAAAACTCAGCAGTCAACTATCAGTCCCAGTGTAACTGTTGCAAAAGCTTTGTAAATGTCTGGTTTGTCCAACCCAAAGCTTTTGGGGAGATAAAAGTTAATTCAGAAACAAAGTTTTTTAAGAGTCAATGAAACCTTTTGAAGAACTTTTCTGAGATGTTTTAATCTCTTGCCAGCGTGAAAGCAGAAAAAGTAAAACTTCTGTCCAACAATCGCAAAATCAGTGAAACAAAGAAAAATAATCCAACCCCCAAAGCCAACAAAAGGGCCATTTTCTATGTGCCTCCCCGGGTGGACTTGGAAGCCACACTTCCCTAACAATCACCACATTGTTCCCGCAGAATAATGCCAACCTATCAATGTGAGGTTTGTTCAATCAATTTGGAATTCAGATATGAATATGTCAGGAGAGAATGATGCTTCAAGTCCAGCTCTCTAAGGTTGAGTCAAACAGAGTAAGGAACACACAAACAAAGGCAAAATGACCTCTCTCCAAGATAGTGATTCGAGACTAAAGCACACTACATCTAATTTCCTTCCTATCATACTACATTCGGGAGGCCAGGGCACCTTTTCCATTATGAAGGAAAAGAATGTTTGAACAATTTTAACTTGGGAACTTAAATATGTTTCACACTATTATTCCTATCTATGGGCTGGTAATTCACACATACACACACACATAAACACACACACACACATACACACAAGTCATTCTTCTTCACACACGATTCTTAAGGCTCCTTAGATTTTAAAATTGAAATATCAGTGTGATGCAAACTATGAACAGCCTTCAAAAAAAAATACATGGATGAGTTTAGAGAATGACTAAACCAAACAATTGTATATGCCATTGTAACTTCCTGTTACTAATGCATTTCAAGATTCTAATCACTATAAACCATAGTCAAAGCAATTGTGCTCACAGCCCTTCTTCATGGTAAACAAGACTGTGAACAATAAATTACTCAGAACTAAAATCCATTAGTGGAGGAAGGACTGAAAGTGTGAATGCATTATTTTATAAGCACTAGAAACCTCCCTTCTTTGGTGCCTTTACTTGCTCTGGTCACCATAACTGTGCCTTCTTTGTAGTTCGTCGTGTGTGTGTGTGTGTGTGTGTGTGTGTGTGTGTGTGTGTGTGTGTCTGTGTGTGTGTGTGTCTGTGTCTGTGTATATATGTGTATGTGTTTGTATGTTTGTATGCATGCAGTTGTGCATAAATATGTGAGTGTGAATATGATGCATCCACATGTAAGGGTGTGCCTACATTTCAGTATGGGTTTGTATTCTCTCTCTCTTGAAAAAACTTGTTTCCTTAAATTTCAAAATTCAGTCTGACTACAATTTTCAATTTTTTTCAAGTTTAAAATACTTACTATTTTAAAATATTTTATTAGAGAGGAAGGAAAAGATCAAACTAAATCTCTAAATCCTCTTTGGTGCTAACATAGATGGTATGAATACAAATCTCATAACCATGGAACCAAAAGGCCATGTGACTGATAAAAGTATTATAAGGTCAAGAGAGAATCATCACTGTGAGATAAATTAAGCTCCACTTTAAAAATTCAGTTGTAGAATTCCTTGCATTTGAGCCATAAAACCTCATTCTCTCTCTACAAATCTATAGAATGCAACGGAAACATAACTTTAGCCTCATTGCTCAAAATTAATGATCTCATGAATCTGATAGCAAGTAATAATAATTATTTCTGCTTAAGCCAATACAATCTCTTCCATTGATTTTCATTCCACAGATCACAAAGTTTGGGTAAACCATAGAAAGCTTAATTTATTGAAACATGAAGACTGAGTGTTGTGAGGCTGAGACTGAACATTTAAGAAGAATGTTCATCCTTTTCTATCTCCCAGGGTTTCCTAGCACTTCCTCCAGGAAACATCTATGATGCTTCAATTAAACCAGGGTCCTCAGATATATACTACTAGAACATGTTTCTCTTTACACTAACCACGTTTTCACTAAATAGTTGATCAAATAAAGAGTATTAACCACTGTAGATTAGGCAGGAAACTTCAAGAGGAACACTTTATGTCTAATGTATGTGTGATTTTCTCCCTAAAACTTAGAATAAGTTAGGTATTTGACTAAGTAGATTGAATGGAGGAAAGATGGAAAAGACACAGTCTAAATTCACATTTAGAATCCTTGGACTTAATGACTCTGGATAGAGACCTACCAAGATTCATGAAGAGCTCCCAGATGTCAGGTTGGCTAAAAAGTGTGTCATGTGTAAGACATAAATATGTGTACATTTGGTTAACATGTAATAGATAAATATATGATCAAATTATTGTTACAAGAAAATCTCAACTCACAGTGATGGTTTGCCAACTCTATTTAAAAATAGGCTGTGTTTTCTGCATGTCTTTCAGTTTAGGGACTTATTTATTTTTGCATTGAATAAATATTTATTGAGCATATACTATATTATCAGAACCAAGTTGTTTTACTGTTTAAGTGCAAAGAGTTTAACTCCACAAAATGCAATATATTCTTATCATCTTTATGTGAAATCGTTATTTCCCTAAGGTTTAATTATCTGGCTTTTAATAAATCAGTTAAGGTGTCAGATAATCAATTATTTGTCTTAGTCTTTTAAAAGTTTGCCAATATATTAAGCTTTTCAAATTGGCAGCATTAATTCCATTACTTTCTGTTACCTTCATGTTTTAGAATTCATTGACTTTTTACTCTATTCATTATATTTCTTAGCCTTGCTTTGGGTTTATTTTGCTTGTATCTTTCAGTTCCTTAAAGAACAGGCTTACATTAATGACTTAATAATATTTTAGATACTGGTGTTTAATAACAAATGCTGATTAATTGGTAATATATTTTCTGGATACAAACTCACAAACATGTCTATGATATCTAGTATCTGTTTATCCAATCGAGTTAACACTCAAAGCCAATACTATATTAGGGAATGTTATTGACAAATTTATTCCAACAAATTGGATAACTTAGATAATAAGGAGAAATTCCTATGAAGAGATGGTTACTTAAACCAACTGCAACAGATTTATAAAACCTGAATATAACTGTAAAACTAGTCAAATTGAATTTGTAACATGAAGTCCTCTCTCAAATAAATGCATAACTCAAAATATTCTCTACTCAGAAGAGAAGGGGAATATAAGGGAAGAATTGTGAGAGGGACTGACCAGGAGGGAGTCAGTGAATGGGATATAAAGTAAATAATTAAAAATAAAATAAATTATATTTAAAAATGAAGACAGAATGGTGAAATGGGGGAAGAGCTCTTCCCTACCAGGAACTCACACAGAGGGCCATACTGGACATTTGTATAGTAGTATATTATGATAATAGATATATTAGTATATGACTATGCTACTGTACTATAGTACTGCTTTAATGTGAAATTTTCTTATTCTGATAATGATAAAAAACATTTGTTACTAAAAGACGATATGTTGACTTGTCTATATGTAAGGTATCAATAATATCTCCTTTTTTCATATAAGAAAAAAGTAAAACGAGCTTTGAAACTGTGTAAATGGAAGAATGTTTTTACATAAACAGTAAATGTACTTTTATTGGTCTAGTTCTTCTACTCTCATGTTTCTTAATTTTTTAAAACAATACAATTCACTAGAAAGCAGCAACAGAAAAATTAGATACCATACACATAAGTAGACGAGCAAAACTTAAAACAACGAACAGTCAGTGCTGAATACCACCTATAGCATGGAGAAATCAGAGCTCTCACACAATGCTCATGGGATAGCCAGATAACAGTGCCTCAGACAAACAACTGGCAATGTTTTATAAAGATAATATATATATATACCTTATATCATTATACTATTCCAAATACTTACCTCTTGCTATTTACTAGAGATGTGAAAACTTTTTTTGCATAAAAACTTATACATGAATATGTGATTATTTAAGAATTAATTTCTTGATACAGCACAAAAGTTCTTAGTATGGTTCAGATGTGGAAAGACCCCTATGAATGTGCATATCTGTGTTATGATATACTGCCGTGCCTTTAGCCAGGGAGTAAAAGGATCTTCAAGGATCATGAACTAGGATCTTCAAGACAGGGAGGTGAAATAAGCATTTCCTCTTTCGAAGTTGGTTGTTTCCAGTGTTTTGCTGCAGTGGTAGAAAGCTGACTAATACATGACTCAAGTAGAAATGAAATGTAGAAACACATTTTTGGAATATCTATCAAATGTGATCATTTTCAACCATTGAAAGAGATACTACCGATCTCAACAACATGCACATACAATATATTGTGCAAGACAAAAGGCCAAACTGAAGCCATGTCCTGCACTAGTCTCATCTTTAAAAGGAAAAAAAATTAAAACAGAAAATAGTTGATTGAGGTAGAATCAAATTGACCTTAGGGAACATGGGGATTTTCAGGGATGATAGTTGTTCTATACTGGGGACAGTGGTTATGGAGCCATGCATGCTTAGTGTTTACATGTTATATGACATGATTGCATTCTATGCAAACTACATTTTTCATATAAAAATTAAGTAAAAAGCATTTTATATGGGTAAATTATAGGTCATTATATTTAAAGGTCACTCATTTGGAATTAAAAGAAAATTTCATTAAAATAGGTCAGAATGCCTCTTTGGCTCTCTGTCTTCCTGTTCCTTGATCTCCTCCAATAACACTGGCCATTTTACATCCCTAAATCTATTCAATTTATGTCAACCCCAGAGTCTTTGTCGTGCAGTTTCTTGTGCTTCACAAGGAAGGAGAACTTCAGACCAATCTCCCTCATGAACATTGATGCAAAAATACTGAACAAAATTCTGGCCACTGAATCCAAGAATGCATCAGAACTATAATTCACCACGATCAGGTAGGCTTCATCCCAGGGATACAGGGATGGTTCAATATACAGAAATCCGTCAATGTAATTCACTACATAAACAAACTAAAGGAAAAAACCCACATCGTTATTTCCTCAGATGCTGAAAAGGCTTTTGACAAAATTCAGCATCCCTTCATAATAAAGGTCTTGGAGAAATTGGGAATCCAAGGCCCATACCTAAACATAGTGAAAGCAATATAGTGCAAACCGGTAGCCAACATCAAACAAAATGGAGAGAAACTTGAGGCAATCCCACTAAAATCGGGGACCAGACAAGGCTGCCCACTCTCTCCCTATCTATTCAATATGGTACTTGAAGTCCTAGCCAGAGCAATCAGGCAGCAAAAAGAGGTCAAATTAGAAAGGAAGAAGTCAAACTATCACTATTTGCAGATGATATGATAGTATATTTAAGCGACCCCAAGACTTCCACCAGAGAACTCCTAAAGCTGATAAACAACTTCAGCAAAGTGGCTGGATATAAAATTAACTCAAGCAAATCAGTAGCCTTCCTCTACTCAAAGGATAAACAAGATCAGAAAGAAATTAGGGAAATGATACCCTTCATAATAGTCCCAAATAATATTTCATACCTATGTGTGACCCTGACGAAGAAATTAAAGGGTCTATATGACAAGAGCTTTAAGCCTCTGAAGAAAGAAATCGAAGAAAGTCTCAGAAGATGGAAAGATCTCCCATGTTCATGGATTGGCAGGATCAATATAGTAAAAATGGCCATCTTGCTGAAAGCAATCTACAGATTCAATGCAATCCCCATCAAAATTCCAAATCAATTCTTCATAGATCTAGAAAGAGTAATTCTCAAATTCATCTGGAATAATAAAAAACTCAGGATAGCAAAAACTATTCTCCACAACAAAAGATATTCTGGGGGAATCACTATCCCTGACCTCAAGCTCTACTACAGAGTGATAGTGATAAAAATTGTTTGGTATTGGTATGCAGACAGGCAGGAAGATCAATGGAATCGATTGAAGGCCCAGAAAAGAACCCACACATGTACGATCACTTGATATTTGACAAAAGAGCTAAAAACATCCAGTGGAAAAAAGACACCATTTTTAACAAATGCTGCTGGATCAACTGGAAGTCTGCATGCAGAAAAATGCAAATCGACCCATTCTTATCTCCTTGTACAAAGTTCATGTCCAAGTAGATCAAAGATCTACACATAAAATCAGACACACTGAGGACAAAGTGGGGACAAACCTTGAACACAAGGGCACCAGGGAAAAAGTTTCTGAACAGAACACCAATGGCTTATGCTCTAAGAATAAGAATCGACAAATGGGACCTCACAAAACTGCAAAGCTTCTGTAAGGCAAAGGACATAGTTAATAGGACAAAACAGCAACCAACAAATTGGGAAAAGATCCTTACTAACCCTACATCCAATAGAGGACTTATATCCAACGTATACAAAGAACTCAAGAAGTTACTCTCCAGAAAATCAAATAACCCTATTAAAAAAATGGGGTACAGAGCTAAACAGAGAATTCTCAACTGAGGAAACTCAAATGGCTCTAAAGCACCTAAAGAAATGTTCAGCATCCTTAGTTATCAGAGAAATGCAAATCAAAACAACACTGAGGTTCCACCTTATACCAGTCAGAATGGCTAAGATGAAAAACACAGGGGACAGCAGATGCTGGAGAGGATGTGGGGAAAGAGGAACACTTCTCCATTGTTGATGGGATTGCAAGCTGGTAAAACCACTCTGGAAATCAGTTTTGCGATTCCTCAGAAAATTAGACATACTACTACCTATGGACCCAGCTATACCACTCCTGGGCATATACCCAGAAGATGCTCCTACATCCTACACATGCTCCACTATGTTCATAGCAGCCATATTCATAATAGCCAGAAGCTAGAAAGAACCTAGATGTCCCTCAACAGAGGAATGGATACTGAAACTGTGGTATATATACACAATGGAATACTATTCAGCTATTAAAAACAATGAATTCATGAAATTCTTAGCTAAATGGATGGAACTAGAAAGTGTCATCCTGAGCGAGGTAACCTAGTCACAAAAGAACACACATTGTATGCACTCACTAATAAGTGGATGCTAGTCTGAGATATATTTTAAAAGAGGCATATGCTTTTGCTAGAATAACATAAAATCAAGTGACTCTTTGCCATCTGGCCTCTGACCCTCAGAGAGAGGGCATCACTTTCATCTTCTTATGGTTACTCTATCAACAATCTGAACTGTACAACCACATTTAATTTCATTTAATGCAATATATAAAGGTTTCTTTTTATCTTAATGAGTAAGGTATGCCACTTGATAGAATTTATATTACAGAAAAATCTAATGAGAAGAGTTAACAAAAAAATGTATGTTCTAGAAATCTCTTTTTTGTTAAAAATATGTTGAAGAAAAAAACAAACAAATCAAAATCTATTTGAGTCGCCACAGTTTTAACAATGAAGTGGCAAGGGTAAGATTTAATAAAGGTCTATATATCAACTACTGAATATCAAAAGTTAAACATAAAAGAAAACATTAATTTTAGTGTCAATGCCTACACTGTAGTTCAATAACATGTTACAGCTCTCTGATTAATTGCTCATGTTCAAACATTCCCCCACCAATGTTTTCAAATGTCTTCCTGTTGTAGAGAGTTCTGACATTTATCCAAACCAACAGTACCCTTCATCCCTTCATCATGACTTCACACAAGTCTTCTGTATAGCTTTGTTGTTGCTACAATAAAGCGTTAGAGGTTGAATAGTTATAAAATAAAGAGGTATATTAAGGTTACAGGTTTGGAGGTAAAAGTCTAAGAGCAGGCTCACTCATCCATGTCAGGTGTCTAGCTGGACTTCCATACTGCCACACCACATGGCAGAAAAGTTAGAAAGAAAGGAAGAAAGAAAGAAAGAAAGAAAGAAAGAAAGAAAGAAAGAAAGAAAGAAAGAAAGAAAGAAGGAAGGAAGGAAAAAAGGAAGGAAGGAAAAAGGAAGGAAGGAAGAATGGAAGGAAGGAAGGAAGAAAGAAAGAAAGAAAAAAAGAAAGAAAGAAAGAAAAAAGGAAAGAAGGAAGAAAGAAAGAAAGAAAGAAAGAAAGAAAGAAAGAAAGAAAGAAAGAAAGAAAGAAAAAAGGAAGGAAGGAAGGAAGGAAGAAAGGAAAGGAAAGGGAAGGAAAGAAAACAAAAGAAAAGAAAAGAAAGGAAAAGAAAAGGAAAGAAAAGAAAAGAAAAACTCTGAGCAAAAAAAAAAAAACTCTAAGCATGAGACGTCAAATATATCATGTGGTGTTTCTTTGTAAGAATACATTCATCATTTTAATTACTACTCTGAGTTTGTGAAAACAAGATATTTCATGAACATCATAATTCATGACTGTATTTCCTTTGTGGTCTTCTCGATTCCCCTGGGCATTAGCTCCTGATTATTCTACCAAGTCCTACCACTACTACATTAGGACCAGCTTTCAGTACATGAAGGTTTGAGAGAGTCCTTTAAGCCAAATCCAAACCAAAGCAGTTCATATGTACACACAGTGTAATACTCAAGATGGCGGATTCACTCATGACTCAATCACATTCCAGTGACTTCTTGTTCTAGTCTTTATAAAATAATCTCTCTCTACTTTGACTGTCTACTCACCCAATCTTCCACCAACTCCTTATGCAGGCATCTCCATCAGTTATGACATAAACAATTTCTTATTTTATTGCAATCTGTCTTTCATGTGAATGGTTACGGGACTCTACTTATTCTGTCCAACAGTCTTAAGTTCTTATCATAGTCATTCATGGTTTTTTCTTGACTCTTTTTATACATCCACATCTCCTTGATTTTTTGACCAGTCTGAGAATGAGTTCTATTGACAAGTCCTGCAAGCTGTAGCACAGAACCTTCTATAGAATCAGTTATATCAGTTTCTCAGCACCTATGTGTTGAGAGAGGTGCTGCAGAATCAGAGTTGTTAACCTGCTCAGGATCAGAGTTGTTCAACCCAAGCCCAGGTGTCCTTGGATGTCTCCTTGAAGAATCTCCCAATGCCCTTCTACAAATCTCAGAAGACAATGAGCCTTTGTCTTAATCCTCCCTTAAATCCCTGCACAGTAGGAGGAATGTTCTTATCTCAAGAATTTGGCTACAGAAAGGAGAATGTAAGAGAATGCTATTCTTTGTGACCTGTGTTTTTCAGGGACATAAATTAGTTTAGTTGACTCATCTTAAGTTTTCTTTTTTTCTTTTTCTTTTTTTTTTTTGCAATATATTTTTTATTTACATTTCAAATGATTTCCCCTTTTCTGGCTCCCCACTCCCCGAAAGTCCCATCGGCCCCCTTCCCTCCCCCTGTTCTCCCACCCACCCCTTTCCACTTCCCTGTTCTGGTTTTGCCCTATACTGCTACACTGAGTCTTTCCAGAACCAGGCCACTCCTCTGTTCTTCTTGTACCTCATTTGATGTGTGGATTATGTTTTGGGTATTCCAGTTTTCTAGGTTAATATCCACTTATTAGGGAATGCATACCATGATTGATCTTTTGAGACTGGGTTACCTCACTTAATATGATGTTCTCCAACTCCACCATTTGCCTAAGAATTTCATGAATTCATTGTTTCTAATAGCTGAATAGTACTCCACTGTTTTTGCATCCATTCTTCTGTTGAGGGATAGCTGGGTTCTTTCCAGCTTCTGGCTATTATAAACAGGGCTGCTATGAACATAGTGGAGCATGTATCCTTATTACATGCTGGGGAATCCTCTGGGTATATGTCCAGGAGTAGTATAGCAGGATCTTCTGGAAGTGAGGTGCCCAGTTTTCTGAGGAACCGCCAGACTGATTTCCAGAGTGGTTGTACCAATTTGCAACCCCACCAGCAGTGGAGGAGTGTTCCTCTGTCTCCACATCCTAGCCAACACCTGCTGTCAACTGAATTTTTAATCTTAGCCATTCTTACTGGTGTAAGGTGAAATCTCAGGGTTGTTTTGATTTGCATTTCCCTAATGACTAATGAAGTTGAGCATTTTTTAAGATGCTTCTCCACCATCCCAAGTTCTTCAGGTGAAAATTCTTTATTTAACTCTGTACCCCATTTTTAATAGGGTTATTTGGTTTTCTGGGGTCTAACTTCTTGAGTTCTTTGTATATATTGGATATTAGCTTAAGTTTTCTATCACTGCATTTGAGTGGCGTAAATAACATCAAGCTAGCATTTTGGAGATGGGTACTGATTCAGACATGCTAAAGAGCACAGAAGCTGACAGGTAGAAAACACTTTGCAAACAGATAATTGGGCTTCTAATCCTGTTGTTTTGCTGAAGGCACTGACATTCAACCACCCACCTTTTCTTGAAGCTTGAAAGAAATGGCTTTGTCTCCAGGCCAGATTCTGCCCTCTCATCTAGACAGGTGACCCCCCCCCCATGCCAAGCACAATGTGACTCAAGTGAATGGGCATGGTTGGATTTGGGGGGTGGGGGAATTTTTATTAAATATCCATTTTAGCGAAGTATTTGAAAATCAAGATATTCTGATCAAGACACAGATGTATCTTATTGTTATATAGCTAGACTTTCATTTTACATAAAAAGTACTCACCATACAGCTTTAATTAGGTTCATTTTTTAAGTATGAATTTGAGGAAGTTGGAAGGCAAAAGGAGTGGCGGAAATTGTTTGAATGGAGTACTTCTAAGAAATTCTCCAAAAAATTAAATTAAAAAAATCAAGAAGGATGATTAGAATTCAGAGCACTGCATATATGAGCCACACAACTTCAGAGGCTGTTGTTCTGTGGACAGAATCAGATGAAAAGTGCTCTGTTCATCAGCTTTCACTCTGCCTATAACTCCTCCTGGAAAAACCTGCACCTCGACGTGCCAGTTCATAGGTGGATTTAAAATAGAAAGAAAGAGAACTCTCCACCTACTCTTCTGTCTGTTCCTATTTTACAAATATGCAGAAGAGATTTTACTGCTATGTGTGAATATTAAAAATACCTCATTTTAATGTACAATATAGTTTTATGTGCTATGCAGTTAAATAATATTATTTTTAAAATACTCCTTTATAACATAGTGATTTGTTCCTTTAAAGTAAGATGTAATTATAAAACAATAAGGCCAGTATTACACTGTGCATAAGACCAGCAATTGGATATTTAAGGCAATTAAAAAATTTATTGAGTCTTGGTTAAAAGTAGATTGACAGTCATGTTTAAAGGATGGGTGGTTTATTTGGTGCTAAGTTGCATGGCTGGAAAAAAACAAATCATTTCAAATACAATGCACTTCCAATCACAACTGAAACACAAAATAACTAGCAAAATCCCAGGCCTGCCTTCAATAGATAATGATTATGTTTTTAAAAGAAACAAAGAAATCAAACAATTAATATTGTTAAGGTGCAATAACTTTTGAATAAAATATTAGCACCAGAGTGGGAAAAATGATCTGAGACTGTTGGCCGCCTTCTTCTCACGTAACTAAATAGAAACATTTTTTTCCCAGAGCACAAATATTAATCTGCAAAATCAGTTCTAGAGTAGTTAATATGTCTTCCTCTACTTGCTTTTCAAAATGTTTGCATTGTTCCCCTGTAAGGAAAAATATGGAGTAAAAATTTTCACAGGATATGAAAATCGAAAACATCTGAGCTAACCAAGCCGTTCCTTCAACAATGAGTCCCCACAGAAGCAAAGGTGGACATCTCCCTGCGGATAGTGCTGAAGGGCGACAGCTCCAGCTCTGTGGTGTACTCGTTGTCGTTGTCGTCACTGGTCACAGTGGAGGACTTCTGAATGCACTCCTCACAGCAGCAGCAGCAGCACTCCATGAAGGCCCTGCTGAAGGGTCTGCAGAGGCAGAAGAGGAGCACGGGGGTGACACAGGACTTGAAGAACAAAAGGAACTGGCTGATGATGTTGAGGAGATCCATGGTCTGCTGAGAGACGCCCGTGGCCATGTAGGCAGTGACTATGTTACAGATATTCTCAGGGATGATGCAAAACCCATATAAGATGGTCAGCGCCACCACTGTGCAGTTCATCTGGCTCTCTAGATGGATCTGTCGCTTGTTCCCACGGGTACTGGCCTTCTCCGCTTTACGGATCTTCCGAGCAGTCACTAGAGAGCAGGTGATGGTGAAAAGTGTGGGCAGACAAAAGTAGCAGCCAAAATACCACCAGAGCCTTGCACCATCATAGGTGAGAGCCAAAACGTAGATGGTGTCCGGTAAATCGGGAGAGATCTTTATGACACACCGTTCTGCAGGAGCCTGGCCACTAAAGCCCAAATCCTCCTTGCTCAGTTGGCGGAGGACAACTTCCGGAAGTGCCAAGAGCAGAGCGCCAACCCAGATAACTGCAAGTTTGGCGGTGGTGGAAGAACAATTTTCAATCATTTCATAGTACATCTGGACGTTGGTGGCAGCCCGGAAGCGATCTATGCACAGTGCACATAAGGTGAAGGTAGTGACACCCAGAGAAGCCACCTGTGGGGGACACAGAATACAGAGCTTCTGAGAGATCATAGCATTGAAAAATTAAAGCACGAGGAAGGAGACAACAGGGGAGGTGAGAGAAGGGCAAAGTAGAAGAGGGAAGGGGAAGAGGAGGGTGGAGGAACAGAGCATGGGAAAACAGAGAACTCAAGGAGGAGACCTGAAAGCAGAGACAGCACACACACCCACCCACACACACACACACACACACGTGCGCGCGCACACGCACACAAGAAGGTTGGAGAAGAAAAGGTAAACTTGAAAATCACTTTTATCATTTGAGCCTAATGGAAAAGAAATTGTAGTATTTGCTGGATAATACACGCACGCAAACACACACACACACACGCACGCACACACACTCGCAAACGCCCCAAAGAATTGTAGTAGGGAGAGTAAGGTGCTTCTATAAAGGTCAGCAAATCCTGTGTGATTTTTCTGTCACAGATAAGAACCTCTAGAGGCTGCAAGAATTTCAGTCACTGTGAAAACGCCAGCCATCAGGACATCTAGATAAGCAACCGAGACTGGCCTGTGTCTCGTTTTTATTACTTCAGACGGTCATGTTTTCCCAGGTGGGAATCAGTACTGCCTTACACAGCCAGGGCTTCTGAGCTGATTGTTCCTCACAAGTTCCTCGACTGGAGATATTTCCCCAGTGTTTTCTAAACCCAAAATAAAGGATCCTTTCTGCTCCTTTTAAGGCATACACTTCTTCAAAACAAGAAAGGGAAATTCTCCAGAGGCCAAAATAATTGAGAAAATAAATTTCAAGTTAGTTGCTTGTACTCCATTTCCTTCATAGGGTTTCAACGCAGTTTGGGGGCTGCGTGCTAGGTAGCTATGTTCAGAGAGAGAAGACAAACTTAGGATCCATGTAAGTAATGGAGCTGAGAAAATAGCACAGTGGATACCAAGCCTGGCGACCTGAGACTCACCTCCAGAATCCACGTTCTGCAAGGAGAGACTTAAGATTTGCAAACGGTAATCTGACGTCTGCTCAAATGTGCTCTGTTGCACACACACACACGCACACACATACAAACAGATAAATAAATGTACCTTAATTTTAAAAAAAAAAGCATGGGTAAGGATTGGAGCAAAGACACCTTTATGAGTTTGGAATTCAACCAAAGCTAACACCTTTAAGGATGTATAGGCAATGGGGAAACAACAAATATTCGAGAAATTTAACAACGTGATAACGTGGGTGACTTGGGAATCAGTGTAAACTGGGGCAGGGGTGTCCAATTGAAACTAGGAGAACAACTTAAATAAAATGGAGGCTTGAATTTCCACCAACTATGTAAGATGGAAAAATCCAAATGGAATTTTAAGTCATTAATGATGCCTCAGAGAGACAGGTGTAAATCCTCTCTGGAAGGGCTCAGAGATGTCTCATAAATAAGGGAAGTATGAGTTAACAAGATCAAAATCACAATATACAAAACAGAGCCACCTCTATGAGCTCTGTGCTCAGTGCAACAAGCTGCAGAACCAAACATCAAGTTATTATATTCATCATGGAAAAAGTATGTGGTAAGCACAAACATCCATTAAATGAAAAAATGAGATGCTTAAATAAGGCAAAAATACACATAAAATAACCTTGAAACGTGCATAGAGAAGCCAAGATAGTATCTAGTTCTAACTACAGAAAATACTCATATTGGAAAACTGTTTGATTGATAGAATACCATATCAAAAAAAAATCACTGGTTTTGTGTGCTTATGGTTAGATATCCTAGTTAGTCAATAGTTCAAGCTCAATCAGAAATATATTCCTGTCATTCACGGTGAGGCTTTCCCAAGACTTAATTAATCTAAATGTGCAATGATAGCTGAATGTGTCAACTCGGCTGCATAAGAAACACCTAGAGAAGGCAGGATAAACACATTAGTTGTGTCTGTGTTCAGAGGTTTGATCAAGAGCAACCTAATGGATGGTTTGAATCCTAGATAGGCTTGTGATGGCTTTATCGTCAAGTGGGAAATGATGAGAGGAAAGGCCTGTTTGGGGGTAAGCCCTTAGATATTTATCTCATCTACCTTCTTCCCTGAACCTTTCTCTCTTTACTTCAGTCGATCAAGAGCTGAAATAATGATGCTCTCCCAAAGCCTACACCATAGGCTCCCATACCAAGATACTTTGCTTAAGCACTCCACTGTGGTGCTTTACCCAAGCACCTGAGGGGCAAACTTCTGAAAGCATGAGTTCTTCCCCAAGTCAAATATTTTGGTTACAGTAAAGCAAACAGTACCGAAACACAAACTATCATTTATCTACATAATATTCCTTAAGCATCAGGCATGTTCTAGTGAGGCACAGAGATGTACAGCCGATGTATGCATGTATTTTTTTCTGACACCAACGCTAGGCCAAGCACTGTGCTTGATACTGAGAATTTAGGTGGAAACAATAGCAATCCTTCTAGATCACAGTCGGCCAAGAGTTGGGAGAGTAATCCTATAGTCACAACTCAACATTACAATCACCTGAAACAAAATTAACCCCAACATTTGGTGCAATATAAGAAATTTAGAGTTTAATAAATATAACCATTTCTTACAGATTTAGACAAGGACAATAAATAAAAATTAAAGTTTGAATGATTCTATATAAAGAAAAGTCTGCAGGAAGATGAAGTGCTTTGGATTTTGCCCCAGAAACAAGGTTTAGTGTATTTGTTCCTATGACTGTTAATGAGAATGTTTTAAAACATAGTTAGATATTGTGGTTTGAAAAAACAGAGCCAGAAAATTTAAAGAATGTTAGTATCAGTTATTTTAGAACACAATGGAATCGCGATAGCAAAGAGAAAATGGCAATGCTCAGATGCATGTTATCTACCATGTTCAAGCTGCCACTGTCCCCAGAGCTATGCCAGAGTGTTTTGTGAGCTCTGTCCAACACATTCTCCTTCCCACACATGACACATCTCACAGTGCCCCTGTACTCCAATATGAAATATAGTCATAGCCCATGCCGTGAGTTTTACAATTATTGATGAAAATTATCTGAAAGTGGGATATAATACCATTCTAACTGCATGAGAAGCAAAAGGTAAGAAAAATTTACAACAAAGCTCTAAACCAGTCAGATAAAGAGCTTACAGTTGAGTTTACAGCAGTAATTTTTCAAGTTCTTTGCGAAAATCCCCCTAAATACCCACATAAGAAACATCAATATTTTATAGCTGGGAAAATGAAAAGCCATCTATACATTCACGCTGAAACATTAACTTTCAAACGTGAGGAAGAGTTGGAGGGAGACATAGGGTTGGGGTGAAGTGATGCAGATGTTGGTTTGTAAGATCCTTAAACGATTCAGAAATAAATGAATGTTAGCTTTTACAAAGATCAGTCATTCCTGATGATGGCTATTTGCTTCTCAATTCTTGAGATGTTAAACAATTTTACAAGCGAGGTCTACCTGGCTCTCTTCAGTTTCTAATGAGGTTCTTTTTTAAAATGTCCACATTCAGAAGGAAATTTTTAAAAGGACTGGCATTATTTAAAGGTCGTTATCAAACACTATCATGTAAAATTACAGTTCTTTATAGATTTTTCAAAATTTGGGTTTGCATTTAAGGTTTGAATTGTTTTACTTCTTTTAAGAATGTAAAACAAAGAAATCCTCAGATGCTTACATATCAACATATCCTCCCAAGAATCTCTGTGTAGGCTAAGTAAGAAAATTTTTTTGTGCATACTTCCCTGTTGTCATTGTCACTATCTGTTCAGAGTCTGTGCACAAATATGACTCCCCTGAGGTTTGTGATTCACATCTTTTTAAAATGACGAATAGTCTTTTTGGTAAAAGGAAGTTCCTGTAAAGCAGAATACCAGACATCATCTCTGAGATGATACAGTCTCTAAGAGACTTACCACACCTATTTGTTGGTTGTTTTCTTTTTTGACTTACAAAGAATAATGCACCATGTACTATAGGTAACCTTTTCTTCCTCTTATTCTTTCTAATTATTAGTTTAGGAATTTCTAAACTCTGAACCACACATTGCAAGTGCTAGTATTCGCATCTCTAAGTCTGAGTCAGTTGCAGAGCATTTTATGAGAAGAACACACACACCTGTGTGAGTAGTAAATGGGAATGAGAGATTGCCTGCTACAGAGACTGTGGAAGCTGTCTCTTAATGAGATCATGCTCTCAGTATAGAAAAAAAATGACATTTCCCAGTTTCCATACACTTCATCTCATAACAAAAATCAGGACAAATTTTAAGCAAGATTTACATATAGGCCAACTCAGCTCATTAATACTGTTATTGAAATTGTCTGGAAGACAGACATATTCTCAAAGCTTCTGCACCAGGTAGGCTCCTAACTACATCTATCTTGTTCTGCAGTTGTATTGAGAGATCATTCCAGTTGTGTGTGCACAAATCACATAGTACCTGTATCTAGCTCCTTGTTTATAAATCGTGCTTCTCTCTGACAGCTTGCACTGCAGTTAAGACCCAACAGAAATACCATGAGCTTAGAAAGGTCACACCAACATCATAAAGAGTTATTGAAGGAGACAGTAAGAAAAACTGGGCCATCCCAAATGCTGATATCCCTTGAAATGCAGTTGCCAACAGCAACCACAATCCAAATATCAGTCTTAGAACTTGTTGCTCTCCTGTTTGCTGTCCCACCTGCAGCCCCTTTGCCTCAGATATTCTTTTAAACAATTCACCCATGCACCAAATTTGGTGATGTGAAAGAAATCGAAATGTGGAAAAGGCTCTGCTAAGTAATTCCCCAAAACTATTTATAGAAGATTTTAGCACATGCAAAAAAGATTTAGCTGTTTATCTCTGAGACAAATTGATAAAAATCATCAGAATAAGGAGCATTGGCCTAGATCTGCACACTCAAATACGAAATCTACCATGTAATTAAAATGCCTAAATGTTAAGATAATATGAAAAGATTCCTATCACAATTTTAAATATGCTTGTTTACCTGAAGCTTATTAAAATTCTATGAAGATGACTAGTGTAATTATATGCAATTTTAAAACTTTATCATGAACTCTTGATCTTCTTCATATAATGACCATATCCAATGGCTAAAATTCAGTATCATTGTGAAGCATTCTCTTGGGAGGAAGGCTTTTAAGCGTAAGCTTAGATAGATAGTTCTCTGGTGTCACACCTGAGCTGGGATGAGTGAGATGTACTCTCTTATGAACTAAAAAATGGCAATGGGGAAAATAATTAACAGCAGAAGCAATAAACACTTTTGATAGACAAGGCTATTCATTTTGAGAATTTTGAGACTAGCAGAATGCTAGAAACAGAGAAGTTTAAATATTGGACAAGTAAGTTATTAAGTGATCCATATCAAAATGCAGAAACGGCAACAGAATAAAAATAAAACTCTCAACGATCTCTCTTGGAAACAATGTGCTGCTGTTCTTTGTATCCCAGAGGAGCAACAATAAAGCTCCTTCAGCTCCTGCCTTGTCATCATCTAGTGCAGGGAGGCATCATAGAGCTGTAGCCACCTACAGCATTGCTCCCAGGGACAAGATGGGTGCAGCAATAGTCCATGTCTGAGAAAGGACCCAGGGAAGCTGTAGATAGAGTACAAGCTTAAGTACACTATGTGCTTAAGGGTCACTCTCCTGAATCAAACTTGAAGTGTGATTATCACAATTTCAGCCTCATTGTGCATATATTGAATTCTATTTTCAGTAGCAAAGAGAGCGTGGCATCAGCCCAATGCCATAAACACAAATGTTTATTCATACACACATACATATACATGCATATATAAAAATGTATATATGCACACATACCTATTGAAATATGCATATGTTATAGCTTGCTTCATAACAAGAACCGTCATGAACAAAGCATATAGTTTGTCCTCAAGTGGCATCAGACCAAAAGTAGAACTTCTTCGTCACCTCCTACCTGCTGCTGTATATCAGACAAAGGAGACGTCCCTACAGTGTCTCATTAGCTTCCTAAGCTGATCAAATGATAAAACTTTCCTGATTATTCATTTTCAAAGGTTATGTTCTGCATCTTAGAAAAGAACACCAATTGCTACTTGAGCCATCCCATTGGCATAAACTTGGGATCTGGCCTTTTAAATTATATCCTAACAATCGATATAGTTATGAATTATACCTAAAGGAATGCATTCAAATCTGTACACTGCAAAGATGAAGTACACAGGCAAGAGACCCTGAAGACCACCCAGAGTTTGGTTCTCAATATGCTTTTTGTTGTTCCTGACATGTACAGTGACCCTCATAAAGTTGAAAAGATTTTCTCTTCTTTAGGAAAATAATAGTCCAGAACAAAGGTCATCCACTTCATCTGTCCCTTTCATCATTCACAGGATCATTAATGTCTGAATGGAGACATTTTCTCTTATCTGCTGATACATGTAAGAGATGGAGCTGGGGCAGTGGTAAATTTGAAGACTTATGAAGTTCTGCAGAATGAGTCTTTCAGATTGAAGTTATTCATTACCAAAGTTACAAGGAATTTTATGATTTTAATGTTTTACTAACCCAATCTAGACTACATTTTTAATTCCTATGAAAAAAGTTCTATTTCTAACTGCAGTTAGTGTAAAATTCACATCATAATGACCTAGATTTTTCAGTTCACATCTAATCCCATGAGAGACATGTTATCATCCTCCCTTTGACCAACTTTCCTTCATAAGGAAGAGGGTAGTACAGATTCCTCCCTTTATTGTGGACTCGGTAAGCTACACCACTGAAATAAAAGAAGCATAAGTAAGCAATATAGATAATTTTAAAACTATGATGGAAGTTTTAGGAATAGATTCCAGAGCTTGCATCCAAATTTTGTTATAGAAGATAATCAAATCAATACAAATACTTTACAGTGAAACAACACAAATATAGTTTCCTTTCTAGAAACTGCACTGTTGTTTAAGAAATGCCTTATCACTGACTGTGCTGAACTAAAGAAACTGAATTGAGACTCGAACTATTGAAGACCACGTTCTTCTTAGGCATTTTTTTATGATGTCGTTTCCCAAATTTCTGCTCAGCCTTCTTGATAACTAATTTAAGACAGCTATGTTACACCACAGAGGAGAAATTGTATCATCAAGGTATGGATGACATTGTCTTTAGGGAAAGAGTCAGTGTGAAACTCTCTTCTTGCATGAGAATGAAACTAACTATATCAAGCATATATTTAAAGGTCAATGGTTTCCTCGGTTCTTTTAAGAAATACTACAGAAAAACTAATCACAGTGTCCTAATGGTAGGAGGTGTACTTTATAACTCAAGAAACAATGGGATACATTGCTCACATCGTTCAAGAATTTAATTCAGTGAAATATTGGGCCCTGAAAAAAGTTTCACTAATACCATGTGGAAAGGACTTTGAAAACTACAGGAAACAATCTTCAGGATTTGCATATGAAGTTAAAAAAGTCTTTTACAAAGGGTTAAAGTAAACTCAGCAGAAAAGATACAGCCTACAAAGTAGAGAAAGGCGTTTTGCCAAACACACATTAGACAGGAGATTAATATTAAGAATACATAAAGACTCCAAAATATTAAACATTGAAAAGGATATTTAAGCAATAAAGTAGATAATGATCTGAATATACAGTTCTTAGAGAAATAACAATTGATCAACAGATATTTTAAAAAGTATTTGAAAAACATGCTTAGCCATTGTTAAAATGTAAATTATAACCTCCTTAAGATTCCTTGTACTCAAATCAGAATAGCTATCATGGGGGCAGGGGGACAACAAATATGGCAAGAATGTGAAAGAAAAGGAAACCTCATTCACTACTGATAACATCTTAAAACATATGAAGACACTGTGGAACTCAGTATAAAGATTCCTCAAAAAAAAAAAATTACTGTAGTACCCAACTATAGCACTTTTGGACATACAGTTAGTTATAAGATCCAAGTCAACTTTCTCAAAGATACTTATGTATTTATGTTTAGTAATACATTACAATAGTCAAGAATTAGATAATGTAAATATTTTTTAAAAATATTGTACATTATGGAGTTTTATACAGCCATAAAGAAAATTTCAAAAAAAATTAAAATGGAATTTGAAATTATGTTAGGCGAGATAAGTGTTATTAAAAAAGACAAGTACCACTTGTTTTCTCTCATATGCTGAACATGGATTTAAAATTCTCTCTGTGCATGTATACATGCATGTGTGTATGTATGTTAGGCATGTGTGTATGTATGTTGTGTTAGGCATGTGTATATGTTATGAAACTAGAAAATTATCATAGGATGAAAGCAAGAGATCTTAGGGAAATTGGGCAATAGAGTAATGGAATAAACGTGTTAGAAAAAGCAGAAGTTGTTACCACTAGGAGAAGAAAGTGAGTTATCTGGAGAAGGAGGTAATGAATGAAAACAGAGTATATAGACACATATGTAGGAAGATGCCCAGTTGAGGCTCACCTTATTGTATAATAATTCGCAAAATTAGTCTTTAGAAAACACAACGTAAAAAGGACACAGTGGGCTGGAAAATTGGGTCTGTGATTAAGAGCAAGTGATGTAGAAGACTGAACTTAAGCTCCTAAGCATCCATATTGAAGCTCACAAGCATCTATAATTCCACTTCCAGGAAAATCTCACACCTTTGCTTGCCTTCTACAGACACTAGAGATGCACATAAATACAGGCAGGTACTCATATAAAATAAAAATGAAAAGTAATAAGCACATCAGTGTTTAAAAAAATAATGATCTGTGCAGATCCTGTCTAAACTATTGGTCCTTTTTTTCCAAAGCTTATTACAAAAACGTAGAGCAAGGATTAAGATTGAGAGCAAGCTGTGAAACACCAAGAGAGCATATGAAGTAAGCAGAGGGTGGTGGTGGTGCACACCTTTAATCCCAGTACTTAGGAGGCAGAGGTAGGTGGATTTAAGAGTTCGAGGCCAGCCTGGTCTACAGAGTGAGTTCCAGGAGAACCAGGGCTACACAGAGAAAGGCTGTCTCAAAAAAAAAAAAATCCCCCCATGAAGTAAGCAAAACTCTTAGAAAATAAAAATCATCTTTTACTAAATGCTCCCTTGGAATCAGAAGACACTATAGAGAAAGATCAGGGTTGTTCTAAGCAGTTTTCTTCACATGAAATTGAATTTACTTCCTTAAATAATGTCTATAAAATAGGAAAATTTCTAACTAAGGTCATGAAAACTGTACTCTAACTTTGCTTTTGTATCTAAAATGTTTAATACATCTATTTATATAGCATCTTTTGTTTACAAGTAACCCTAGGGAACAAGGACATTATTGTTGAAAGAACCCATTCATTTAGGCCATGAATGGGAATCTTTTATGCCAGTGGTTACGGTACTAACACCCAGTCAGGAAGGGACAGGATGAGCACAGGGTACTTTCCTTTCAAACCCTAAATGGTTTGAACTTGTATGCCTTTGAATTTTTTTCTTGCATTTTCCATAATCTTCATCCTTGCAAGACTTCAGGGAAACTTCACCAGCAGAAGAACACTTCAGACCATGAGAGAGCACACTCAAAAGAACTGTTGTTTATCAGATTGCTGTAAATAACATGACCTTTTTCAAAAAGGTCTTCATTTTAGAGTGAGTATGGTTGATACCCATGGCAGGAACATGCTTTGATTAGTGTTTCCAAAACCAAAGAGTATAGAAGAAACAAACCGTGTTCCTTATGTGTGCATAAACTCTAAATCAAAGGGTTCTTCACAACCTTAAGTCCCTAAGATAAGCTTTCTTGACCTTTGAACATAAACAATATGTAATTTAACGTGTCCACATCTAGCACAAACCAATGTTAGTCCGATACACCTAGCCTACTTCATTTATTCACGACTTCTAATGTCACTGAGAAAAACAGATCGTAAACATCAATTTCTGACTGTCATGTTAGCCTTATCTTGCATTTTTGCTGTTGCTCAAGCTTAATAATAAGTTGACTTACATCTAAAAATCAAATGAGACTATTTTAAAACCAACATATTGCTTCAAAACTTGTCTTGATCCTGTACTTTTTCTTTCAAGTTCTAGCTTGAATTAAGGTTTCCCTTCAACTACACTTCTATAGCACAGTTTATTCCTTCTGTATTTAAAAGAAAAGTCATTTAAATTCACCTTATCTAACAGTATTTAGTTAAGCATCTGCTAAACATTCATTAATTTTAATAGGAGAAAGTTAAGCAATATTCACACCATTTGTTTTAAAATATGCTACCCTCTTGAATAAACTAAATTAAAGTTATACCCCACATTTATTCCCAGTAATTATAAATTTGTTTCATAATATCATGTTTTTCCAAGCTCATAGTACAACTCTTGGTACAATTATGATGGTTTTCACCCATCTTAAGGGGATTGGGAATCACAGCTACTCAACTGGGTGCTTGGGTAAGTATTGAAGAATAATCAACAGATTTTTAGCTTATTTCTGTTGTCATTACTCAAATTGGCCTGCATGATAGTAAATGTAAAATAAAATATATACTTGTAATTAAATATTTCTGCCATTCTTGAATGGTACTGAACAAACATTTTAACATGAAATTTCATAGCTTTTCACTAAAATTCTACTGTTGGTAATCTGATAAGGAAACAGCATTTATTCAGTCCTCTGAAAAAAGGCAAATATTTGCAATTCTGACATCTTGATGTGAATTAATTTATCAGACCATATTTCTTATAAGAAAGATATTTGAACAAAGGACAAGATACAAGACAGAGAAAGTAAGAAGACAAGGAAGGTTGGGCATGTTAATGCAGGGCTCTTTTGCAACAAAATAGCAGCTGTTAATAGAGTCATAGACATAATGACAGCAAGCCATTCTAGGCAAGGATAAAATCAGTTATCTTGTCCTCATTAATGCTATGAATCATGCAAGTACATGCAGAAAAATAGCATTAAAAACAGTCATAAACTCACAAACAGAAAGTATCTGACCTTTGTAGTAAATTTGATACTAAGATTATAGCCTGAGCTTTATAAATATGTTCTAAATAATCAATATCCACTTTGCAAATAGGAAGACCCCAAAGTTTGAAGCTGTAGTAATTTCATTCTCTACCATAGAAATTTCGATTAGATCACCATTTTGGCACAAAAAATAATATTCTAATGAGGATACTTTAGAGTTAGTCTTGGCAACATGGTTGAGTTAATTAGGGAAACTTGGCAGGTAAGCTCTTAAGAGAGAAAATGAGGAAGTACCCTTGATGGATATGCATATGACTCCTACATCAGAGACAAATCTAGGTGTCTAGATGCCTGTCCATCTGTCTCTTTCCACAGTCCACATCTCAGACATAGGTCTATGAGTTTCCAGAGTGACACAATTAAATATGGTTGTAACACATTAACAAGAAGGGAAATGCTATCAAAGTCCACGCAGCAGCATAAGGAGCAAGTTAGATCCTCACCTGCCCCACCTTGGCTATGTTCATAAGACCAAGCAAGGTTTTGATTTCCAGGTTTCTTTGTTTATATTTTTGTTTTGTAGCCATAGTTGGGTTCCATTTCTTTGTTAAAAGGCACTTTGCTGACAGGTTCAGGATAACTTGGAACCCTTCAGGAACTTAAAGTTCTCAGAGTATGCACGAGAGAAACTAATTTAGTTCTTGGAGAACTCTAGTCTTTCTGCTCCCTTTCTCCTGTTTTGTAATAATGCACAAATTATCCCCATTTTTAGTCTTCCTTCTTAGGGTCTCTAAGGTTATACTAAATGCAATGCATATCTTTGAGATTATAAAAAAAATGACTCAATACATTACTGCATTGTTCAAATTCTAACTTAGTTAATATTTTTAGATCAATGTTTCTCAACCTGTGTGTGATGACCCCTATGGGGTCAATGATGTTTTTACAGGGATCATCAAAGACCATCAAAGCCACATATAGTTATGTTATGATTCATAACAGTAGCAAAATTACTGTTATGAAGTAGCAACAAAAGTAATATGGCTGGGTTTACTAAAACATGAAGAGCTGTATTAAAGAGCCACAGCATTAGGAAGGTTGAAAACCCTGCTATTGATTAAGATGACCAATATTTATTAATCATTATTAAATAAAGATAGTTCACTTGTCATTTATATAAATTTTGTATTTTAAAAGAAATTTTTAGTGCCTTTCTATCAGATGCCTTGTACTTTCAACTTTCAATCATTTTCTACATCAAGAAGCTAATGAGCTTATAAAAACAAGAATTAAAAGATTTTCGTGCTTGTTAGTTTTCAATATTGATCTAAACAGAAGAATCATTTAAACTAGTGATGAGAGTGTAATTGAAAAGAACATTATAGGGAGCAGAGTTTTCAATCAAATTTCTCTGTATTTGGTCATAACTCATTATGATTGTGAACTAGTCCATCTGAGAGCATTCCGGAACTTCCCCCCAATGCTTCCTTAAAGCCTCTATTACAGTATTAGTTATGCTGTAGAATATTATATTAATCTTTCCAAACTTTAAGAACCATAGCTTGTCTGGGATATTTATCTTGAGAAAGTTTTACATATTATCCTTTTGCCACCTGTCCTAATGCATTGCCTTTCACTGAAGAAAACCCTAATAAATGTGTAATGAATGAATAGATGGTGGATCAATGGAGACCTGATGACCTATATAAAAAAGGCTCATAGACACTAATGAATTATTCAGACTCTTCTTAGTCAGTTATCAGGTGCTACTGTTTTATACATAATCCTTAAGAGCTTAATGTCAGATAATAATCCTTAGAAGAGAAACAATAAAAAAAAAAACCATTTCCCCTTCATGCTTTACTGATGAGCCTGTTAAACAGTCTCATTTTGACAACATTGGCTATTTGAAGCTGAAATGTGATTTTTTGTAGTTTTTATTTATTAAGCTCCAATTTCAGTTAACTTCACCCGGTACATACTATACCAGGATAGAGGTGTCCATGAAAGCACAGTCTGGGAAACCAAATCTCTTTCTTGCTGGAATCTTCAGCTAAATATTTGCCCATGCTTGGAAATGTAGGAAATGATTACAACAGGATTAATGGGGAGTCATAAAATATTTGTTAAGTACCATTCTCGCAGACTGAGTCCATTTTCCCTGAGAAAATTATTAGTAACTTTCAAATTGCTCATAAAACTGCATGTTTCCACTTAAAAGTCCATCAGAATACCTAATAGCTAATCCACCACTAAAGCAAATTTAGCATCTGCTGTGATAAATGTGCAATTACTTGAATGTGGGGTTTAGGAAACTCTGTGCAGAACTGCACAGTTACTGGCCATGCCATCTTTAGCATCCAATTACCCTTCTTTTCTTCACTTGTCAGTGTTTAGTACAAGCCAAAGCAATGAAGAAATCACTTGTTTTACACAGTTTAAAACAAATATTTCCAAAGCCATTGGAAATGCCACCTCTTTTCATGGTACAATATTTTAGATTTTTCACAAATTTCTTCTTGCCAGAATTCCTGATGAGATGTGTTCCCTAGATCTCTACATGGGGATCAAGTATCCTAATAAAATAAAATGCAGTTAAATCTGTGATGACCTGAGACTTACTGGAAGGTGTGGGTCCTTTAAACTACAGGGGAACTTAATATCATTTGAAACCCATAATTAACATCTAAACATAAGTAATTGTTTGGCAACGGGCTGGGATCATCTGATACACTCCTCTGACTGGCTTCCGTCCATCAACTAATGAGCAAAAAGCTGTTTTGCTTACCGTATCCAGTATCTGAATCATTTGGCTTTGAACACATGCCCCATCCTTAGGCAACCCATACCCAAGCCTCCACAGCACACAGACACTATGTTTCTGAGTCTATTTTTCTGAGTACTAGCTTCACTGTTGTCTCTGTGATAGGTCAACTTAACTGTGATGTGCCTATGACGATAGTTCCCAAATACAAGTTTGTTTTTGCTTCTCTCACCTTCTCTCCCATCTCCATTTCCAACCATTCTATTGTCCATCATCTTTATGAGATTTAAGCATAGCCATTGTTGTCGTGATTTTAAAAACACAAATCAGCTACAAACCATGAGATTTCTTGCAGAACCAGGATGAAACTTATGAATAGGAAAAATATATGATGGTCATGTACCAATGGTGCTATCTAGCTTGTGGTGTCATCTATGGATTCTTTTTCAGAAGGTGCAAAGAAGAAACAAAAACAGACAAACTGTTCTTTGAACACAACTTTGCCTTATAAACTGTTTTTCTAACCAGCAAATAGCAACCTATACTGTAGAGCCTGTGGTCTCGGTGCCTCTATCTAGGTTCATTTGCAGAATCATTTCTCATCATTGAAATGCGAGTGGTAGTTATGGTATCATGGCCTTCTGTTTTGATTTGGAAAGCGTAAAGCCTGTGTTGTAGATGCTGTAGCTCTCTACCCAGGCTGCTTCTGACTCATCTTTCAAGGATGAAGCAGTGGAAAATGGAGAATAGGTCGAGGAGTCTGATGCCTTTTGGTTGCATCCATCCCTAGAAATTGTTCAACGAAGACATTCACTGGGCTCAAAGTTATGCCCTATATCTGAAAGAAGTTTCTATCCAGAGATGTGATCATTAAAGACGACAAAGGCCCTCTTACTCAATTCAGGATGTTCCTTCATGGCCACCCTAACCCTAGAGGTTCCCTAATGTTAAATGAGGTCTCAGCGCAACTTCATAAATAGTTCAAATTCTCCCTCTGCCCACTGGCTCTCAAACAAGGGTTGAACCTGATCATGGCCCAACAAACTTATCCCCTCCCCAACCCCAAGCCATATACACAAAAGATCCATCTCAGGGTCTGAATATTCTGACTTGGAAAAAGCAGAAACAGTATTTTTTGAGATTTAGACTATCTCTCTTGTTCTTAGAAGCTGGAAATTAGGAAACTGACATCATGGTTCCATAATTACTTTTATAAAACATGCTAAAGTATTATAAAATTTATTCAGAGGAATGAAATGTGGTGATACGATATAATGTATATTGCAAAAGTACTATAAAGTACTAAATGATGCTAATAGTGCTATAGAGTACTAAAAGTACTATAAAGATACAAAAATGTGTAATATGAATCATGTTTTAAGTATTTTCAAGCAAGCTTTTTCTTCTCTAGAAAAAAGTAAAGTCAAATGTCAATAATAGAACACCATAAAGATTATAAAAATTATAGAAAGCTAAGAAAACTACAGAGAGTAAAAGAAAGTTTTAACTAACAAGAAAAAATGTTTTTAACAAACGTCTTTATGAAAAAAAACTGACTTAAAAATATATATAAAGTGATATGATAAGTTTGTAAACTCTCAGGCTTGATGCAGTGGGTACACACAAACTGTAATCACCATACTCTAGAAGTGAAGGCTGGAGGGTCAGGAGTTCAAGGCCATTCTCAGCCTCACAGTGACTCCGAGGCCAGCTTCCATCGCATTCGACCTGGTTTCAAAAAACTTAAAAGTAAAATAAAAACTTCAGAGTTAAAACGAAATTTAAATGCATAATAGACACCATTGCTAAGAAAAGATAGGTCTCATTAAAGTAGTCTACATTTTCATAGCGTTTCTTCTCTTTGTTACAATTCTTTTTACTTGTGGTTTCCATCAATAGCTCTGGCCATTTGTCCCCCCCCACACACACACACACACACTGGTCCCTTTTTTCTGCCTTCTTTCATTGCCTTCCCACATAATATATAATGCAACCCCTGCCCGAACCTGTAGTTCCCAGTGAGGCAAACCAACACAATTCCTGTTTGTGGGTTACGTCTCCTGTTTGAACTTCACATTTTATTTTCTAAATCTCCCTCTAGCCCAAGTCTTCTGCATTATCACAACAACAACAAAAATAAATCAGAGAAAACTTAATCTGATATTGCCTTTGAAGAGATAAATGTAACACGACACCTATTCTCTTCTACAATTCCACTATGTCCTCTCCGTTTGAAAAATGAACTGTCTCCCCAGTAAGTGGCAGCATGTCAGAGTCTCTCCGTGCTTGGCAACAGAGAGGCCCTGGATCCTGGTAAGAGGCACCAGCTGATTTAGGAGCCAGGGATGGTCCTACATCTGAGCCCAGACTGGACAACAGAGGGTCTTATTGACTCTCTGGTTCTGGACCTTCTCAGTAGACACTGTTTTCTGTTTACTTATCTTGGAGGTTTTAAGCCTGAGACAATGTTGAACAGAGTGTCAACTGGCCCTGGTGCCAGACAGGATCAGAGGCTCTGGAATATTTACAGTTTCCCTTCTTGTGTTTCTATAAATGAAATGGACAGCCTGAATGGAGAAAAATCAAGGCCCAGCTGGCTAAAACCACAACTGGCGGCCAAACCCTTGGGTAGCTTCCAAGAGCTGGTGTTTAAAGAGAGGCCAATTTACAGAGCAAATTCCAACTGCTAGGGCAGCGGCTGGTGCAGCAGCTCTAGAGTGAAGCAGCAAAACCTCATCTTTGCTCAAACAATTTTCATTTCAAAATTTGGAAGCTAACTTTTTCCCTTCAGAAATGTTATCAGTAAATGCCTTTAAAATTTGTCTCTTCTGCACAGCCATAATAGTGGCAACTTTGTGTCCTATACTCTACAAAGGTTAGAGTACAGGGGACAGGACTAAGTCTCATTTTTAAATTCATTCAGAAAACTGAACTGTTTCTAAAAGTTAAGAAGGATCCACAAAGGAAGACCTAACAATGTAGATAGAGGAAACAGTAGGGCAGAAAGCTTAACCAACATAAACTAATTTGGGAGGTTCCTACTATATCATGAGGCCAACTGTAAAACTCAGATTGATGTTCTTTTATACATAAAATATAACCTCAGCTTTGGTAACTAAAAAAATAAAAGCGTAATCATCTCTCTGAAGGATGGCAGGGTAGAGTCACAATGAAATACTATCATTTTAGTAAATAAATACTAATGATCCCTCTCTGCCTCCCGCCCTCAGTACTAGGATCCAATAAAGACGACTATGGGCTGGCCATAGTCAAGTCAAAAATATCACCATATCCAGAAAACAGCTGTACACATAGAACTATCACACACACACACACACACACACACACACACACACACACACCAGGCTAGGAGCAGAGGAGTTTAAAGATGGTTTATAGCAAACTGTTTTCTTTCATACACACACGTGCTTTCATAAGTGACTGGGGGAAAGAGAAGGGATTCAGAGGAAGAAGCCAAGAGTCCCACAGGTAGGTGTGCAAACAACCGTTATTCTCCAGGAACTGGTAAAGGCAGTAGCTAGAGGTCATTACCTCAATATAGGGCACGATCTTGCAGGAGAAATCTTCCAAAAGCCACTTCTTGGTCAACTCATGGAAGATGACCAGGGGGAGGCAGAAGAAGATGATGAGAAAGTCCCAGAAAGCCAGGTTGGCCAAGAGAGAATTGGAGATGCTCCTCATATAGTAATTGTGACACACGATGCACATCACTGCCAAGTTACCAATGATGCCGGTCCCAAAGATCACCACAGACAAGCACATGACTGCATAGGCGCCATAGGATTCCTGTGTCAAGGGGTAGAAGGGGTTCTTGAGTCTCACACGCCTGCTAGTGCTGTTTCCACGGCGTGGACCCCCTTGGTCAGGGACCCAGTCATCTGCAGACCCGTTTTGCGGTAGTGCCCTGCCTGGGGGAGCAAGGGTTCTCCCTTCGTGTACCGCTGAAGGCCTGTGGTGGGAACCCTGGAGTTGTCCAGTTCTCCGTGGCCAGTAAAAAAGATCTCTGGGTTCAGGTTCCGTTTTCACACTGTGCTCCTGGCTGCTCCGGGGAATCCCTTCGCGCTTGGAACTCATCTCTCCTCCCTCAGAGGTCTGAAGGAAGAGTTGGGGGTCCGTGGGGTCCCTTCTCCCCAAATGTCCGGATGGTTCTTTACCCTGGGCACCTTTCCATCTCCAGGCACTTGGTGGCTTGGTTGGAAGTCCCAAGGGCACAGCAGCCGCTGCCTCTTCAATCACACCTGTGTCACCGCCCCTGGGTGGTGGGAGGTCCCAGGAGGTCGCCCCTCTCACCTCTGCTTCCAGTTTCTCTCTGGGCACATGGACACGCAGAGCGTCTCTTGCCGAATTCCCAGGTCCACGGGCATTCCGGCTGAGGCGTTGGATCAGTGGGGAACAGCTCTCCCCAAGACAAGTTCCATTCCTGGGCTCAGGGACAAAGCTCAGGGCAGCAGAGATAGAAACCTTGAACAGCAGAAGGAGCAGCAGCCGCGATGTGCGCGAGAGAGGCGCGCCCCGGGCTGGCATGGCTCCGCGAGGGCGCACCTAGTAGCCCGGCTCTAGCTTAGGACCGACACCTGCTGCCAAACTTGGTGCAGAGAGTTAGGCACATGTTACATACTCACCGCTGGGTAGTGGAGGGGAGCAGAAGATTGCTAGGAGGGCAGGGAACAGGGCGCTCGCTCGGGGAAGGACGGTGTCATCAACTCATCCCCTACAATCCTTCCACGTTTCGGGTCCTGAGCATTTCCCAGCCAAATCTAATTCAAGCTCTGTGCACCCGAAGGTTCCGAGGGAAATAACAGATCCAAGAGGCTGACCTTGAAAAGTTGCGAACACCACCTGATTGTTCCCTAATGTTGCAACTGGGCGCAGCCTGGAGAAAGCCCCGCGCTCCTCCCAGCCTTTGGGTGGTGGCTGTCTTCTTGGTAACAGTTGCTCTGCTATTTACATCCTTTCGGTACTGCTTTATCCAGTCGCTAGTAGAGGTCTCTAGAGAAAAAGAAAAACAAGTCCCCTCCACTAGGGGACTGGCTGTCACAATCCCACTCTCTGGCTGGCAGGGGACCCGTTGCAAACAAGGCAGCACCGGTGCTCAGAGGAAACTCTTGCCTCCTTTAACTCCGACGACTTTCGAAGGGATTGTTGCCAAGGAGAAGCCAGATTCGAAACCCGTGGCCACTGTCAAAGTTGCTTCTCCTTCAGCTTAAAGTTGACAAGCGGATGGCTCCGGTGGCGGCTGCGCGTAGTGCACGGGCTGAGAAGGCGTGGAGTGGAGTGAGAGGGAGGAGAGGGCGCTGCTGTTTTGTGCACAGTGCTGTGGGCTGCAGGAGCTTGTCACTGCCACCACCGTCGCAACCCGGGTGGAGAGCGTGGTGCCTGGAACCGCTGCAGGCGGGCGGAGCGGTGCGTGGTCGACAGGGGAGGTGGCCGGGCCTCTCCCAGCCCCTCAGCCACTGTGCGGGCTTCACTCCAGGCCGCCTCCCTCTCGTCCTCCTTCTAGCAGAGCATCTGGTTTGTGGAGAGACGGGATCCCCTGGTGGTTTTACCACACATTAACCCACACACGTTTCATTCAAGCCGTTCATAATAGCTTTTAATAAGAAGCAGGAAGCGACCAGGGAACAAGGGCGGAGACGCCGAGTCTGCGCGGCTAAAGGCAAAGAGGAGGTGAACTTCATGGGTTATTTTCCTAGATAGTCCAACAAGCCAGAGCTAACCTGTCACCACTTAGGAGGGATTTGGATCTCAGGACCCCCGGTGCAGGCAGGGATCCCTGGAGGAGGATGTAGAAAGGGCAAGACTATTGCGATCTGCAACAATTGGTAGCAACTGGTGCGCATGCTCAGGCCTCAGACTCCCCAGGGAATAGTGACACATTCACAGTCTTAGATTCCCCAGAGCAGAGTCAGAAAAGAAACAGAGTTCATAGGTTTCATTCACTTGGTGAGAGAGTGGATTGTAAGGTAAGAAGGATCCAGGTGCCCCATTACCTTTAACGTTCACTTTGAAAGCATAGTACCAAGAAGTAGAGTTAGAGCTAATCACCAGAGCAGAAGGAAAGCAACACCCTCTATGTGCTGAGAACTGAGAACTGAGGGGGACCGAACTCCCATCACACTGTCCACGCCTTTCCAACTTTTATACACACACAGCCCTGTATAGCAATCTTGGTATAGCTAAGGAAACAGACAAATATCAGACCAAATTTTTAAAAAGGGAAGAAATAAACGCGTGAAATAGAGACAAAGGCACCAATAGAAGAATCACCTAAAGGCACCATAGAAAATAGAGTAAAATATAATCGCAGTAAAGAGCCTCAAACTGTCTGCATCCTAAGCACTGGCGTTTGTGGTGTGCGTTTACATAGCAAAAGGAACTCTACAGTGAGATTTACTTAAATATCTGGAGATGGAAAGAATGTCACGGGTTAGACAGCCATGCACACACAGGGACCCAAGAAGACAAAGGTGGAGAGAGTGAAGAGAGATGAGAGGGTCGTGACTTATTAAGATCTTTATAGTGTTTTTTCTTGTATTGAGGCTCAAAGGGGCAGATTTGCAGACACCCGACATAACAACAAAACTGACAAGGGTCAAAAAAAATTTTTTTTGGAAGAAGAACAAAAAATAAAATAAGGGATTTCACCAAAGGCTAAGTCTCAAATGACATGTCACAGGGGAGGGCGTGTACAGCAGCAGCTTCTTGGATGATTGCAAATGGAAGCACAGATAAAATTACTCTTCTTTTAAAGTGGAAAAATGAAAAAGGAAGAAAATCCCATTTGCAAAGGTATTTGTCAATACCTAAAAATACTGCAGGTTTATATTCTATGAGTTCAAAACACAAGATCAAGAATAAACCCTTGGGTCTTACAAGGAATCTTTGCACTTATTTCTAAAAGCAACAACAACCAGAATCACATGGAAATAATGCCAATGACATCGAAGATGGGAATAAAAATTTTCATTATGGTATATGTAATAAACAGAGCAAACTAGATGTATGTGCGTCATATCAACCAGACAGATGGTGAAAGCATGAATGTGCGAGGAAAACGGCAACTAACCAATGGGCTCATTATACTGTGTAACCATTTGAGCTGTGTAGATATGTAGATAGAAAAGACACATCCTATTTGGATTATTAGTCTATTCAAAAGTTGGTGAATGGAAATGTGATGGGAAGAGTCTTCTACTGTAATTATATTTTGTTATTATATACTTACATATTATACGTTTATATTACTTTATTATATAATAATTATAGTTTATTACTTTGTTTCTTTAAAAAAAATCCAAAACAAGACCTTGATCAACTATGGAACAACAAAACAAGATGCCAAAATAAAATCTCTGATGCTGTTTTCTCTCTCAAATTACCTTAAACGCTGGGCTATATATGTAAACTATTTTCTATCCTTCTTATATTTGGGTAGCTTAAATGAGCCACTAATTTTTATAGTACTCAGCAAGGAAAAGAGGCTGAAGTATGGGGAGAAAAATCCCTTTATGTCCTTAGAAGCTCCAGTTGGCATCTTTAAAGTGGATGAACACATCTCCCAAGTAGACAGCTTAGGTTTATGTGGCTTATGAAAACACTGAAGGGCTGCTTATGTGCGTCGGGAGCTGCCTTCATTTTCCTAAATATCCCCTCCTCCACCTGAATGAGGCCGTCCTGTTTGAATGGATGCCATGTCCTAGCTCCCTAAATTTCACAGTGACCACAAAGAAAGAAAGAAAGAAAGAAAGAAAGAAAAGAAAAGAAAAGAAAAGAAAAGAAAAGAAAAGAAAAGAAAAGAAAAGAAAAGAAAAGAAAAGAAACCCACAGGAGCACCGTTTGAGCCAGGCATGATATCAGTTATTTAGCTTTCAGAAAATATATTTTTTCTTCTGAAATACAAGGACACAAAAGAGTGCTTTCAGATCTGCTCACATGATTTAATATGTTGATTAAATGAATAAGAAAGAACTATACAAAATGTAAAAATTCAATGTCATTGCTAGTCCAACTATTTGTAATTCTTAGCAAATTTTAAGCACCATTAAGAATATATTAGCCTTAATGGGTACTGCATATGATAAAGAAAAATCTGAATTAATGAGTTTATTTTCTAAGAAAGTTTGGAATACATTTAAAAATAAGTAAAACAAATGCCTTTCAAATGCTTTCCCAAAGCTTCTCTCAGCTGTTGCTATAATTTTAAAAATAGGACTAGTCACAGCTCATCTATTTTTGTAGTTTCTACTTTAGAAATAAATATCAAGAAGTTAGCTGCTCAATGTCTGGATTAAGTCTGAGGTCGTTGATGTGTGCATGAAGGACTGGTGTGCTCACGGCTGTCTTCTATGCCAGCGTCCCACGTGCTTTATACTACATAGCACTGATTTTTATTAAAACAAATGAGTAAATTATTACATGTCTCAGTATTTCTATAAAATCCACTATACCCCATTTACTGTTTGGTGTGCTAAAATGAGACATATTAAAATATATTACTATTTCAAGTTTTAAGATATGTCATTGAACTGGAGAAAATTTATGCCGTTGGCAATTCATTTCTCAAATAATGTTTCTTTCCTGCTCTTCAAATAATTAAAAAAAAGATCCTATTCTCAGGAAGACTTTTAACATGTTGCTAATAGATTATTATCTAAGAGGAAACAGTCTTCTTTTGATTTTTTGACAATTCGTAATTCTAAATTTTTTCTTTCCTTAGTTAACAATCATTACTTGGAAAGGCTTCATTTGCACACCTATTAGTTTAACTATTTTATTTTTCTGTTACTTTTACATAGGAAAGTTTAATTAGAATTAATAAGAATATAGTTTTCTTAGATCTGTAACACCAAAACAATTATATTCACATTTTAAAAATAAAAATAAAATTAATATATATATAAATGTTATATATGTATAACATGTGTATATATACATATATATGTATATATTACATATATATTTATTTGGGGACATCCTAAGGTACACAAGACCTTTCATCAAACAGAAAACAAAACAAAGTAAAACACTGTCCTTCAAATAAATGTATCTCCTGGACTACATAAAATATGTGTGCCCCACTACACTACAGGATGTAAAAAACCTGAAAGGCAAAATGATGTAAAAATGAAGGTGAATTATCACGTGTATGACCAAATGTTTCCAAATTCTCTTATGGTGTAAGGGTTCAAGAGACACAGCCTCTTTGCTACAAAATCAAAGAGAAATAGATAATTTGATACTTACTGGGCCTTGAACCAATCCAACAAGAGCCCAGAGCATGATTGCGCAAATACCAGATTGTCTCTAGAAATTACATTACTTCAGGTTCAGTCCTTAGAGATATCATTGTAAATAGGACTTTCCAAGAATTATCCAAAAATTGAAATGCCATAAAGATATTTCTTTCTTTCTCTTTCTATTTGGGTCCAGGTCTTGGTTCTGTCAGGAAAATTATTCTTAAGACTTTGCAGAGCAAATCATTTTATTCTTTTGCTGTCTCTGGCCATGCATTCAAGTTAAGTAAGTTGCTAGTGCAAAGACAAACTGCAAAAGCAGGACCCATCGCTGACAACAACAGACTTGCTTGCTACTTTGTATCTCCAGCAACATGACTGGAATGTAATGTTTACATACTGAGCTAGTGAGGAAGGGCATGCCTTTGTGTATGAAAAGCCAAAGAGTGAGGTAAGCTGGCTCAGAATTGAAATGAGAATACACCAGTGACTGGATCTCTTGGCAACCTGTTACATTTTAGCTCCAGCGGAGAAATCAATTCAATGAACACATCTAAACTTTGCATCTTGACACGTTCAGCAATTATGTTTTGATTCATAGTTGGAATATAGCTGGTACTAGAATAAGTTTGATTCTGAGGGATATAAGATTCTGTCCTAAAGACAGATTAACAAAAACTAAAATGCTTCCAGGATAATCCACCTGATTTTGTTTCCCATTTGTTAGGCTTTCTATCCAGAATACGTTCTCTGCTGGAGTTAAGATGGAAAAGATGGGACTCATTGCAAGGGCTCATGTTGGATAGAGGATCTGCTTCATACCAGACAACAGATTGATGTAACAGTAATTTGGAATATTAAATTTAAAATTTTGAAATTTGGTCAAGCATGATCAAAGTAACATAGTTACAATAACTATTCATTTTCAGGTCGATACTTAAGATTATTATTTTCATTTTTAGGTTTCTCTGTATATAGACTTTTAAGATGGTCCTTGGGATACATTTGTAATGTATCTACCCTTCCTAGGAAGCTTTTCCTATAGCAAAGAAAGGACTGAGAATAGAAAGTGCTCATGGTAATGGGAGGGAGAAGGTTGGGGAACTGGATACACAGATGACAGGATAATATTAACAAACTGTCAAGACTATAGTGAGACTTGGAATAGAGAAAAAGGCATGTCAGAAAGTCATAAAGGGCCATAATGAAAGAATTTACAAGCAGACGGATTTCAGCCAAGAGCAGTACCTCATAGGAGGTCCTACAGAGCTCTGCGTCAAAAGAGTACAGCAGGGTATAGGAAAATATGTGTGCCCCAAACCATCCTGGCCTCTGCTCTCTCATACAGCTACACTTTTTTTCCTTCCTGAACTCTGATTTCCTTTGTACCATGTGTGTATGATAAAATACACCTGCTGACACGTCTTTATTTAAGCTTTGTGAAGCCAATCATAAAAGAAAGAGAGTGACCCAATTATTTAGTTCTAATTTTCATCTTGATCGCATGATTGGACTTTCATGTGTCATCAAAGAAGATGTGAAAGCTGAAGCTACGCCTGACCTGCACATCTGCATCACAGCTGTGCTACACAGAGAGACACATTCACAGAGAGAGCCATTGTGGAGCACTTCCCAGGGGAAGAAACTCAGAGCAGGAGAAGGCTTGCCTACACTTTCTTCACTTCGAATGCTGTCCTGATGACTAAAAAGGTAACACATGTAAAATAAACAGGGATGCATGCAGCAGTTGTGACCTTAAGAAGTAGTAAGGTGTGTACAAATGTATTAGCTTATCTTGATCCTGGATTTGTAAATCTGGATAAAAGGTTTTTTTTCTTGATCTATCTTTCTTTCTTTCTTTCTTTCTTTCTTTCTTTCTTTCTTTCTTTCTTTCTTTCTTTCTTTCTTTCTTTCTTTCTTTCTCTCTCTCTCTCTCTCTCTTTCTCTTTCTTTCTTTCTCTCTTTCTCTTTCTCTCTCTCTCTCTC
The DNA here is from genome assembly GCF_947179515.1 of Apodemus sylvaticus. Classification (NCBI taxonomy): domain Eukaryota; kingdom Metazoa; phylum Chordata; class Mammalia; order Rodentia; family Muridae; genus Apodemus; species Apodemus sylvaticus. Next base: position 49,470,706 of record NC_067473.1, read on the forward strand.
TCTTTCTTTCTTTCTTTCTTTCTTTCTTTCTTTCTTTCTTTCTTTCTTTCTTTCTTTCTTTCTTTCTTTCTTTCTTTCTTTCCTTTTTTTTTTCCGAGACAGGGTTTCTCTGTATAGCCCTGGCTGTCCTAGAACTCACTTTGTAGACCAGACTGGCTTCGAACTCAGAAATCCACCTGCCTCTGCCTCCCAGAGTGCTGGGATTACAGGCATGCACCACCACCACCTGGCTAAAGATTTATTTATTTATTATATGTAAGTACACTGTAGCTGTCTTCAAACACTCCAGAAGAGGGTATCAGGTCTCATTACAGATGGTTGTGAGCCGCCATGTGGTTGCTGGGAATTGAACTCAGGACCTTTGGAAGAGCAGTTAGTGCTCTTAACCACTGAGTCATCTCTCATCCCCCTTTCTTGATCTTTCAACAACCAAAAGTATGTTGTGCTCCTGTCCTATACAGAGTTTTGTACATAAACAGGTAACCTCCACAGATTCCAGGAAAGGGGGCAAAAAGACATGACCTTCTCATCTGTATCAGCTAAATTGTCAAAGGCCAAGTATAGGTGTAGCTCTTTGTGCAGTTGTCACAGGAATAAGAGTTCTATTTGACCCCTCGCTCCTATCTTTCCCTTGGAGTAAACACAGTCAATGAAGATCTATGGGTCTTATCTATCTGACTCTAGCATGGACCATGGAAGGCAGGTATAGAAGAAAGTCTTTCTCCTCTCTGGCCTCGAGATGAAGAGGAATGAGAAAGTACAGTATTTAGGAAAGGCTTGGAGATCACAAATCAGAACAGCAAGCAGTGATTAGAGACTGTGAACCAGAGCATTCTCAATATATCCTGTTTGTGTAAGGTTCTGTGCTGACACCAGAAGACAAGCCAAGACAAAGCCATTCACTTTATAATCTATTTTTTCAACGTAATAGAATTTTTTATGTACTTATTTGTTTCGGCACAGTTTCAAACTATAGCTTAGGTTATCATAGAACTTGCTGTGTGGCCAAAGGTAGCCTTGAATATTTACTACTTGATACCCCTGTCTTAGTGTCCTACACACAGGAAATGTAGACAGACATCACTATGCCAGGTTAAAATCTGTTCAGGGGCTGGAGAGATGGCTCAGCAGTTAAAAGCACTGTCTGCTCTTCCAGTGGTCCTGAGTTCAATTCCCAGCAACCACATGGTGGCTCACAACCATCCATAATGAGATCTGATGCCCTCTTCTGGTGTGTCTGAAGACAGCAATAGTGTACTTATATATATAAAATAAAGAAATCTTTAAAAAAAAGTTTATTCAGACTTAAGAGCTTCCATATATTTCAATGCTTATATAAAATGTATAGAATTCAAATCTACGTAAGCACCTATCTTTTCCAATCTTGCTTCAAATCTTGTGTTCTACGTAATTTTCCCCCTTAATTTTCTGTGAATTATCATCAGTATTGCCGTGTTGTGGCTGGAACACAGGAATTTCTTGTGATAATTATAGCCATGAATAAGAATTCACTAATTGGAGGCTGGGGAGAAGGCCCAGTGGTTAAAAGCCTAGTACTACCTATGCTGTGGGCTTGAGTTTTAGCACCCATCTGACAATGAATGGGTGCAGCCAGTTACTTCAGCTCCAAGGGACCAGATGTCCTCTTCTGGCTTCCAAGATCACCATGCTCACTGCCTCCTTACATACAAAATCACTTCCACAATTTTTTAAAACCATAATGAATAAACCATTTAAAGAACCCACTGACTAGCCCCTTCCCATCCATCATCACTACCATCATAGCTTCAATGTCCTTGACATGTGCATTTTCGGTGGCACAAATGAGTGAGGCCAGGTGTGGCTAGTCTTTCTATACCAAGGCAGTTCTTCCCTTTCAGTTGTTTACAGTGTAAAACTCGATTTCAAAATAATATACAGAATTTTGGAGACAAAATAGACAAAAAATATTACTTATTTTTATTTCTAGAAAATTCTGGGGGTGGTAGTGGGAAGTAGGAGTGGGGGCGTTGGAGGCAATACCCAGAGGGTTGCTCCTCCTTCTCAGAGGAGTAGTGAGAGGGAATGGGGGAGGATCTGTGTGAGAGGGTACTGAGAGGAGAGTGGCAACTGATATTGGGATGTAATGTGAATAAATAAATAATAAATAGTTTTGTTTAAAAATGAATCTTTTCATATTCATTCAAAATAATGACATCTAGATACTCATCCTATGAATTCTAAATTGATATAAATACTTAATAGTTATAGAAAATAATGTCTTATTATAAATGTGTAATGTCCTCTTTTTACATTAAATATATATTATTAGCTACTAACATGAACTGTGCTTTAAATGGTTGGGTTGTACTGGACCATTCATAAAAAAATGTGGTAATGGAACTGTTCACTTGTTATTAATTTATTATTTAAATATATAAGTGTGTGTGTGTGTGTGTGTGTGTGTGTGTGAGAGAGAGAGAGAGAGAGAGAGAGAGAGAGAGAGAGAGAGAGAGAGAGAGAGAGAACATAAGTGAAGACATCTGAAGAGTTCAGAAGGCAATGTTGGATTGCTCAGATCTGAACTTACAGGTGGTTCTGAGCTCCCAGGGTACTCTGGCCCTCTGCAAGAGTAACAAGCGTTCTTAAGTGCTAAGTCATTTCTCCAGCCCCTAAGAGACTATGGACTTAAACATATTGTACAATCATTTAACATTTTCTGCAGTAATTTTCTAGGTGGTACATTGTATGTGTGTGTTTACTTTTATATCTCTATAATAAATATACTATGCTTGTAACAAGAAATGCATAAATGTTTCTAGAAAAAATTGCACAGTCAGAGTTAAGCAATTGGTAGACTCTCCACTGCTCCTCATTCCTCCCACAGGATGTGGAGTGCCAGATCATCTGTGGGATCTTCAGCAATAGATTGAGACCCATTAGTTGGCATTATCTACTGGAAATGTGTTGGTTAATAAGCTAACCATCTCTTATTCCCACTCTACAGTTTTCAATTCATTATCATTAAAGATGTTAATCCTACTAATAATGGGTGCTATTGTGATGCTGTCATAAGAGAATACGTAGATGTACTTAAAGTACCTTAGTGCTGTCCATTGCTCTACCACTCCCTATCTCACCTGGCATTCCTGACTCCCTTGTCCCCTCCCTCTTTTTAAATAGTCTACTTTGTTGTCTTCCTGTTGTTGATAAATCTAGAATACCCATACGAAAGTTAGTATGCTCTAATTTTCTTTCTAAACATGACTTGGCTTGCCTGAAAATCCATTCCCTTCTCTGTGAAATCCAGTTGTCGTCACTATAGTTATGTAAGCTATCATTATATAAAGAAGTGAGATATGACTGAGAAAGCAGAGTTGTTTGATTTGAACATTTTATAAAGTCAAAATGTTTTAAATTGTATGTGATGAAGACAAAATATTGTAAGAAGTTCAAACAGTTGTGTCTTCATATTCCTTCATTGGTGTTAAGTTCTTATTTTAGTTTGATTCCAACTAGAAATGTTAAGTAATGTGCTTTAGTTATTGCTTGTGCAAGAGAGGGAATGTGGGGATTGGGGAAATGGGTTATTCAGTAAAATATTTTCTGCATAAGTATGCGAATCTGAGGTTGGCTCCCTAGTGGCTGCCTGTGATCTTGGCAGTGTTGAAAAGACAGAAATAGGAAGGACACTGGGGCTGGCTAGCTAGCTAGTGATGTCAAATCAGTTTCCTACTGGCTCACTGAGAGATCCTGCCTCAAAAAAATGAGAAGTAGATCCACAAAGAAAGACAGCTGCCTTTGGCTTGTGGCCTCCACACACACGCACACAGGAACATATGTGGACACACAAACATGCCTACTCACACATATAAGAAAGAAAGAGAAGGAGGTACTTGATTCAGCAGTGGAACCCATGTTTTTGGATAGCTCAGCAAGAATTGTATGTTTTAGTTTCAAAAAATGCCTAAGGTGCATATTAACTACTTTAAAGTAATTGCATTTCAATCAAATGAGTGTTACAAGTCCTAAGTGAAATACATGAGTTCCTATAATAGCTCTTATTCTGATGACATCATATCTATCATTTCATGATACTTATCTTACTGTTCCTTATATTTGATCTTCAAAACTTCCTTTCTAAATTCTTCTTTTAGTTACTTATAAAGCACAGGTACCCACAAATTACCACAACTTCAAAACAATGGCCTGGGTGTACCATTAACACACGTTCAATAATATGTGTTTCAGTTATTGTCATTTTCATGGAGAATTCACTACAAATATATCCATTAACTCAATTTGGAGATTCTAAGACAGAAAATAGGATTATTGCCACAGCTTATTGTTTTATACATTTAAAAGCAAAGCATGACTGTTTCTCATATAGCTCATTATAAACTGTACTATTGGATTGATTCATTAAAAATATTAAATATTTATATGCAGTACGGCATCTTTGTATATAAGAAACAAAACAAAAAAATGGTTATACAGGGAACCTTGATGTGCCTCTTGCCCTAGTTATAGGAAAAGTTTCTTTTGATCATTTTAAACCAAGTACTATGAGACAGGCTGTGTAAAAAGAGAACTGAAGTCCCATAACATAGCTTTAAAAATCTCTATCTCTTGAAAGCATACTTGAAAGTATAAGAGAAAATCTATTTTTTTCAATACAGAGCTAAGCAAAAATAAAATCACAATGACAAAGGGCAGCCTCAAGACATAGAGGAAATGTTGTTATTTCATTGATAGCTGCTCCTCTGAATTCATCTTTGGGTTTCTTCTCAAATCTGTCTGTTGAAATAAAGCCTGGGATCTTCTCCTAGTGGCTGCCTTCCCCAGTGCCTGGCTGCTGCTGACAGCTCGTACTCAGGAGCCTTCTCTGCAGGAGAGGCAAAGCCTTTGGGGAAGAGAATTTTCTATCAGAGTAGACATGCCATGGTAGATCTGTCAGAGAGAGTCAGGCTGGCAATCTTCTCCCTGAGGGAGGTAAGAAAAAACACAATGTCAAAGAACGTGCAAACATTTCCATTGAAAGCATTTGCCAAATTAGTAAGTGTCCTAAGAAGTCAAAAACATGGAAAGGAATATCTGCTGAAATCTTTTGATTTAAACATTTCTTACAGGTAACTAAAATAAATTATATTTCTCCTAATGGTCCAGTGATACAAATGCACAGCTGACCCTATATGATTTTACATATGGCTCAGGTTTAATTTGTATCCATTTTACAACTATGTACCAGTTTTATACCATTCTGATGAACAGTGATGGGCTCTGTGGGGAGATGGTAATGGCTTGCAGGAACTGGCATAAAGCTCCTTTACATATAAAGTGTAGAAAGCATAAATATGATATATATATTGAAACATTAAAAACGTATGCATAAGTATAGAGCTGGACATTTTGCATCTTTTCATGTTTGCCACAATGCTGCTTGACCTGTAGGATTTGTGTTCGGAAATAGTATAATTTGGTATTCTTCATATGAAAAGGACAAAGAGAAATCGTGTTCTAAAAAACAATCAAATATGCAGAACATCAACTTTAAGGCTATTAATATTGCTTCTGGGTATACAATGAGTAAAATATTCTGTAACTGCCAACATTAGTTACATGCAAAAGTGAACAGCGTTCCTTTCAGAAATGCTGCATATAGGGAAGATGCAAAAGACTGGAAATATGAGACTTCTAAATATATGCTGTGCAGAGTACACTGAAGAATATTAATGGTATGCAGAATAACAATGCTGTACTGTTATAACAATAATAAGAATCCATTTCATAGAATATGTCAATAAAGGCAATTAAATAATATAGCTATAGAAATATGAACAATGCCAGTTATATTCAAAGCATGCTCATATTGGATTTTTGTGAACATTGCTTGTAGGGGGCATTCTCAACTGAATTTGAAGCCTGGGGATGCTAAAATCTGATTCTATATGAAAGAACCTCACTTTAACCCACTCCATTTAAATACTAAAGAAAGTGATAATTTTATTTTGTCCTAGCTATTTTCACCTAGTGAGGAGTTGGGCATGAAGCCAGAGTCTCCAGACCAGCCAGACTGGTACTAGTAGTGTGTGTGTGTGTGTGTGTGTGTGTGTGTGTGTGTGTGTGTGTCCTTTGAAGAGAGTAGAGGAAGCTTCCAGTACCAGATATGTCTTTATTCAGGTTTTGTTATTCCACTGGGGGGGGGGGGATACAGAGTGTGCAAAGCCATAGCTGCTTCTGAAAGTCACTGAATTGTCCCCTGCCTTGTGTAACTCTTAGCTTTCTCCATCTCTGAGTTTGTCACCTTGAAGTTTCATTTATTTTGCCAATCACATCACCGGATGGTGACCATTGTGGCATGGTCAAAGCTATTATATTAGTTTCAGAAATGAAGAAACTGAGACTCTGGGCATTACACGTACTCATCCAAATTAAAGAGATTTTGATAAATTCCTCTGCACCTGACAAAGTTCAATGCTTAAAAGAGAGAATCAAACCTGATTAAGAAATATATTATACCCACAAATGCGTAATTGTGGCACTGAGTGCAAAGACTAGAGAGGGAGTCTTTTTATGTTATACACAAGGGTTTCAGTGTGGTATTATGCATATCCATGCATCATATATGTGAATAAATTCAGTGATAATAGCAGACTGTTCAGTTCACTTAGGTCACTAAAACTAATGTCAAATAAAGAGCTGTGCATGTAACGTCCACTAAACATTTAAAATTTTACATTTCAGAATGCCTTCAGATTTAAGCCATTTTGTTAAGGGGAAAGTGACATCCAGTTTCATTGGGATATACTATAAGAGACATTTTTGTGAAGGTGTTTCTGGGCAAAGTTTCCATTTAAGTTTGTGTACTCGAGTTACTCCATGTGCCCTCCATAAGACAAGTGGGCCTCTTCAGTGAGTTATAGGCTTGAATGAAACAAACGTCCTAGTGAAGCAGAAGCCTGTCTTCTTAATCTTGCATGCTGGCCATCAGTTATGACATCAGCTTATCCTTGATCTCCATTGTCTGTTAGTCTACCATGCAGACTGAGAACTTACCAGTCTTATTACATTTTGAGCTACTTCATTAAAATAAGTATCTTTCTCTACATACTCACGTCTTTGAATTCTGGTTTCTGAGTTTAAAGGCAAGAAATCCCAAGTCATTATTAGCATTGCCTTCTTAGACTGTGTTTCAGTACATAAAATTTTCTTTTTTTTTGTCGATAGTTCATTTTTAACTTACTTTACATACCCCTCTGTCTTCTCCTCCCAGTCCCACCCATATAAATCCCTCCATCTTAACCCCTTCTCTTCCTTTGGGTACCACCACCCTGGGACATCTAGTTCTGGTAGGACTGGGTACATCTCCCACTGAGTCCCAACCAGGCAGTCCAGGTAGGCAAAAGGGATCCAATGGCAGGCAACAGAGTCTGAGACAGTGCCTGTATAATTTTCTGTACCATCCAGTCTACCCAAATGGGGTAGGAAAAACATGAGATAATAAAGTTAGGAAAGCAGAGCTGTATTTTTTATTAGGCTTTATTCACCGCTTGACTCAAGCACTCATCTGATACATGCTGGCCTCTGTGGTACCTGCAGGCACTGCGCTAAAAGCTGATACACTGCAGAATGGAATCCCAGACCTTGGCTCCTAGTTTCCCCTTGTTTGTGTAGAACAGGTAGATGATATATAACTAAAAAAAGCAAAACATAGTTGAGCAAAGTACTTTCAGAAAGCTCTAGGGGAAGAATATTTCAGTGCAAATGGCTAGTGCAAAGCATTTATCAAGGAGCCTCATATGGATTAGGTCATTGAATTCTCATTTAAAATAGGGTGATGAGAGATCTTAAGAGATTTTTTTCAAAGTTAGAAGCAGTTGTCGCACTTGGCAGTACTCATAAGGTCATGTGTGGTACACCTAGACACTAGTAAGCAGGTAAAACAGATGGAGAATTAGAGTAGGTAAGAATAGGAAAATCATTTACAAGACCGTATGGACTTAAAGATGATTTGTCAAAACCAGGCTGATATTCCAAGTTGAGGCTTATGCACAAGAAGAGGGGCAACATTATACAGGGTGTATAGAGAATGGCAGAATAAGAAAACACCCAGAAATTAATGATAACATAACTTGCTTGCCTCTTTCTTCTACTAGCCAAAGAAATTCAACATATTTTCCAACTTGGACATCTGGAAGCTCAGAATCAATAGTTTTTCATTTCCTAAAGTAAATCTTTGCCTCTAGATTTTCTGAGGTTCTACTTTCTCTTCAACATAAAGAATCTAATATTATAAATATTTGATTTTGAAAGAGGTCTGTGGCAGTAATAAATGAAGTGGGCTTTGTGTTCCTCCAGCTAAAACGGTGATCTTTTAACTTGTTTACACGCCAAGAGTACAAGACCCAACAGTCTGCAAGGCAGAGCTGCATATCTAGATATGTTGAAGTTTTTACACTTTGATATTTGCCCTGGCATCAACAGAATTAAAATTATAATCGTTAGAAAATTTCTATGCAACTTACATATGTTAGTAAAAAATATTTTTTCTTTCAGATAGGAACATTATGAGTCAGAGGTCTATCTAAAAGAACTGTAGGGATGGAAATGGAGAGATGCCTGAGGAAAAGAATGTCCAGCAATAGACCCAAAGTGGGATCCAGCTCAAGCGGATGTCCCAAGGCCTGGCACTGTTACTGAGGCTATGGAGCATTCACAAAAAGGTACCTAGCATGCCTGTCTTCTGAAAGACACAACAAGCAGCTGAAAGACTCAGATAAAAATAAAGACCAATAGCTTATGCTCTAATATCAAGAATTGACAAATGGGACCTCATAAAATCACAAAGTTTCTGTAAGGCAAAGGACACTGTCAAAAGGACAAAAGGTCAACCAACAGATTGGGAAAGGATCTTCAGCAACCCTAAATCTGACAGAGGGCTAATATCTAATATATACAAAGAACTCAAGAAGGTAGACACCAGAGAACCAAATAACCCTATTAAAAAGTGGGGTACAGAGCTAAACAAAGAATTTTCCCATGAAGAATGTCAGATGGCTGAGAAGCACCTTAAGAAATGTTCATCATCATTAATCATTAGGGAAATGCAAATCAAAACAACCCTGAGATTTCACCTCACACCAGTCAGAATGGCTAAGGTCAAAAACTCAGGAGACAGCAGGTGTTGGCGAGCATGTGGAGAAAGAGGAACACTCCTCCACTGCTGGTGGGATTGCAAGATGGTACAACTACTTTGGAAATCAGTCTGGCGGTTCCTCAGAAAACTGGGCATGACACTTCTGGAGGACCCTACTATACTTCTCCTGGGCATATACCGAGAGGATTCCCCGGCATGCAATAAGCACACATGCTCCACTATGTTCATAGCAGCTCTATTTGTAATAGCCAGAAGTTGGAAAGAACCCAGGTGTCCCTCATTGGAGAAATGGATACAGAAAATGTGGTATATTTACACAATGGAGTACTATTCAGCCATCAGAAACAATGAACTCATGAAATTCTTAGACAAATGGATGGATCTGGAGAACATCATACTAAGTGAGGCAACCCAGTCTCAAAAGATCAATCATGGTATACACTCACTGATAAGTGGATATTAGCCTAGAAATGTGGAATACCCAAGACATAATCCACATATTAATTGATGTCCAAGAGGAAAGGAGGCGTAGTCCCTAGTTCTGGAAAGACTCAGTGCAGCAGTATAGGGGAATACCAGAACAGGGAAGTGGGAAGGATTGGATGGGGGAATAGGGGGAGGGAAGAGGGCTTATGGGACTTTCAGGGAGTGGGGAGCCAGAAAAGGGGAAATAATTTGAAATGTAAATAAAAATATATCGAATAAAAAATATTTGCACCCAAACAATGGACCCCTGCTGCTGACTCCTGTTGTTGAATTAGGGGAAAGCTGGAAGAAGCTGAGGATGAAGTCAACCCTGTAGGAGGACCAGCAGTCTCAATTAGCCAGGACCCCCAGATTTCTCAGACACTGGACTACCAACCTGGCAGCATGCACCAGCGGATATGAAGCCCCCAATACATATACAGTAGAGGACTGCCAGGTCTGGGTTTAGTCAGAGAAGACAGACCTAACCATCAAGAGACTGGAGGCCCCAGGGAGTTTAGAGGTCTGGTGCAGTGGGGGATGGGGGTTGGGGACATCCTCTTGGAGACAGGGGGTGAGGATGAGGTATGGGATGGGGCACAGTAGGAGGGTGGACCAGGAGGGGAATAAAATCTGCAGTTTAAAATAAAAAAATTTTTTTTCACATAGTATATTCTGATTCTGGTTCCTAACCCCTCTATTGGCAGTTTCTCCCAAACTCCTCTCCCATCTGGATTCACACACTTTCTGTCTCTTCTTAGAAAACAATCAGGCATATAAAATAAAAATAAAAATTAAATTAAATTAAATAATTATCAAAAAATAAAATAGGAAAGAATACAAACAGTAGAAAAAGAGCCAAAGAAAAAGGCACAAGAAACACATACAGATAGAGACATTTGTATACGTTGGCATTCCATAAAAATACAAATAAAATATATGCAAAGGATCTGTACAGTTACAAACAAATGAACAGAATGTCCTGACTCAATATTATGAGTCAAAGAACTTCCAAGGATGCCTTTGAGTTCATTTTCTGTTCGGCCACCTATGTTGTAAATATGTGGCCTACACTTAAGAGTGGCTTGCTTTTATAGTGAGACTTCCTTGTAGAAAACTAGTTTCTCATTTGCAAGTGGTTATCAATAGAAGATAGTATCTGGGTTGGGGATGAAGACTTGAGACCAGTTCTCCGTTCAGCACTAGGATCTCATGTGTGGCACGTCAATCCATGCAGCCCCTGTACATGCAGTCTGTGATTCCATCTGTTCATTTATCCCCCTGTGTCTACAAGGTCTTATTTCCATGGTGTGCTCTATTGCCTTTGGCTTGTTCATTCTTTATGACATACATATGTTTCTTTAAAGAAGCTAGACTTCTTCAACAATTTTAACTCAAAATGAGTTGTACACAACAGGTTATGAAAGAAGCAAAATGTTTTCACTCTACCCAGGGAAATCTTAAAATTACAGCTTCTTGCCTCTCCTGAAATTTTCCTATTGAGTATCAGAGATAGACAAAGATTCCCTAAGTCAGATAAAGGCCCTGTCTTACATATTTTTTTCAACCATGAAATTAATTATTAAACAGTTTCAAAATTAGAAATTCCCAATTATGGTTTCAAGATATAAGATATAAAATTGGAAATATATGTGTGTATTAATATATATACATCTATATAAAGAAACACATTTTAATTGTTTTAAATATATATTAAATATATATACACATATATGTATATATATAAAACATAAATTTCTGTCTAACCCCGGTTTAAGGACCAGTGTAAGTCAAGCATTTAAGTACATTCCCTTTGTTCTACAATCTATCTCAGAACTTTTTCTTCTGGCACAAGTCCATATATTTATTAAAAGCAACCCTCATCACCACTTTATTTTATGTCCAGCAACTACCATTATACTTTTTTTCTATATTCTTTGTTTACATTCTAAAAGCTTTCCCCTTTCCCAGTCCCCCCGCCCCATATGTCCCATAAGTCCTCTTCTCTCCATCCATTCTCCTATCTTTCCCCCTCCCTTTTATCTGTCCTGGTACTCCCCTACAATGCTGGATCAAGCCTTTCCAGGATTAGGGCCCTCTTCTTTCTTCATGGGAATCATTTGATATGCTAATTGTATCTTTAGTATTCAGAGCTTCAGGGCTAATTAATATCCACTTATCAATGATTGCATTCCATGTGTATTCTTTTGTGATTGGGTTACCTCGCTTAGGATGATATTTTCCAGTTCCATCCATTTGCCTAAAATATTCATGAATTCATTGTTTTTAATTGCTGAATAGTATTCCATTGTACATATATACAACATTTTCTGTATCCATTCCTCCATTGAGGGATATCTGGGTTCTTTCCAGCTTCTGGCTATTATAAATAAGGCTGCTATGAACATAGTGGAGCATGTGTCCTTATTGCATGTTGGGGAATCCTCTGGGTATATGCCCAGGAGAGGTATAGCAGGGTCCTCCAGAAGTGTCATGTCCAGTTTTCTTAGGAACCACCAGACTGATTTCCAGAGTGGTTATACTTTTTTTTGAATTCCACTATCTTGCATGCACCATCTGCATTGAGTCATATGCTTGCAGCATATATGGTTTTGCAACTGTCTTTCTTCACTTAGTCTGTGTGTTCAAGGTTCATCCATGGTTTTACATGCACCATCCATTTTTCTTTTTCAGGATGAAAAACAGCCTGTTGTACATATATGCCACATTATGTTTTAGCTTTTCACTTATCCATGGACATATGGTTTATTTCTACCTCTTGGCTGTTGTTAATAATAGTCTTGTGGATATGGATATGTAAATATTGCTTTGTTGTGTGTTTTGGAATGTATAACCCAAAGTATGGCTGTATGTTAATTTATGTTTAGTTTAGTTTTAGTATGTCTAGTTTTTAAGAAGGTATCATATTCTTTACTAGAATATGTATAATAGTGTAATAGTGTCACTTTTCTTTTCCCCCCTACAAAGTATAGGGGAACTAGTTTCTTCATATCTTCTTTCCAATCAGTAATTATCCTGGTGGTTATGAGGTAACTCATGATAGTTATAGATTTATATGTTATGTAACATTCAATAAGTTTTAAAAATGTTTGCATGGACTTATTTTCTTTGGTGATTTCAAGTCATTAGATGTGCACCATATGAAATCCTTACAAAGAAATGGTGACAGACCCAGAAACCGCAAGCAAGAAGGCCCATACCATGACATGTACACACTTTTGGGCTATTCTGCCTGGGAAAAGGTTGTTAGAGAGCAGGCTGGTGCCTCAAGCCAAGTGTAACTTATTAGCACCTAATTACTATGTATCTGAAAATACCTGCACCTGCTACTCCCATGGTCTTCAACAGAATGTCTGTTATAAAGTGTATGAAAATGAAAGGGTAACTGCACAATGCTTGAGGTGATATTTATATTATATTTTGGGTAAGAGCAAGAGCAAAAACTGCCCACTTACCAGCCTTGTCTATCTACAAAGTAACTATATTAATAACATGAGTACCTTTGCAAAAGATTTGCCTTCTTCAATTATACTCTGATGTGTTAGTGTTGTGTGTCACACTTATAGAGCCTTTTAGGTACTCATTGTTTAGCAAGCCTATGGCATTTCTAAGTTTCTGCAATGAGGTAAAATTAAAATAAATTTAAAAATAAACAAGTCAATAGAGACTTAGTATAGAATGAACTGCATAGTTCATATTGTATTTGGCTTCAGACATAAGTAAAATCTATAAAGATTATCCTACTGAAATGATAGCATCTCATGATATGTCTCTAGCATTCATGAAATAAGCAGGAAAGGGTTATTTATGGTTTTAAAGAAAGTGAGTGTGGATGTCAGTATGGCTGGGTTCGGTTCTTTCCCTCTATTGTGTGCACCGTAGGCATTAAATTCAGATTGGCTGAAAGTGCTTTCACCTGCTGAGTCATCTTGCCAGCTGTGTTATGAACTTCTATACTTTGAAAATATGTGAAAGAAGGAGTCCAGATTCCAAAGTTAAAGTCTATTGTATATTGGGAGCTGCTTCTTAGAAAGTGAAGGCCTTATCTGTCCTGGGACTCTGTTGAGAAGGTATTGAATTACCAGATTGGTGTGGGTAGCCCTAAACACACTTGAATACATAGGCAAGGCATTTATTTGGATGGTTTATAGAGCCAAAGTCCATGCTGTCATACTTCTGAGAAGATGCTGTAACGTTAGTATTCTTCCAGAACTTTTTAAAGTCTCTGAAGCTTTGCAGGGAATTGGAATTGGCAGGGACACCAGCAGCTGTGACCAAGCTAGCTAAGTTTCTGGAGGTCTCTAGACACACACTTGCAGAAATACTGACAGAGTTCAAAAGCTGCTGCTGCTTGTTGTGACCTCTATAGTCTCAGATTGAATTCATTTCTAGATCAGTCCTGAATCCTGCGAGGAATAGCTCCCTCATCTGCCACGCTGTCAAAGTGCAGTTTCCAGCCTCAGGCTTCAAAACTGATTTGATTCCACTGAGTTTGCACTTGAGATTGGTTGTATATTTCTGTAGTTGCTGTGTTGATCTGAAAATTAAAACCCTGTGTGTAAATAAGTTCACAATATAATAATCATTATAAATTTCCCATTAAAAAATGTGTGAATTAGCTACACATTTTCTTCAGAAAAAAAATCCATGATTATTTTACATTAGCATGGAGGATAAGTAGAAATCTGTGTAGTTGAAATTTATATGTACTTTCAGTTATGTGCTCATTAAAAATAATTGTGACAGTTAATCATCATGCAAATGGCATGTTTGTATATGATTTAGAATGCTTTTTGTCATACCAAATATAAAAATGTTAGACATTAACCTTGCAGTGAAAAAATACTAACTATAGAAAGATCTGCCTGGCTCACAGAAACACAAAATAAAAAGTGGAATTGCTAGTTACTAGATTAGCAGTTTTCCCCTATTGATAACAGATACAACGTGCTCTCAGCTCTCACTTTTGTAGTCCAGAAAAAGTTGGGATGTTATTCAGTTCAGTACCTAAAGTTTTTAGACACATATTCAAAATTAAAGTCTCTGCTTACATGGCCATCCTGAATTATTTTCTCTTCATAAATATTTTAAAATGTACTAAACAGTTTCTGAATGTCAAAAAGGAAGTTCATGTTACCTTTCTTAGGAGCTTCACAATGTTCCTAATAAAGAGAAGGAGTTGTGAGACAAGAAGGCAGGAACATAGAGAACTGAAGGAGTTTACAGTTACTTCCTTCAGCTCTGCGCTTTCATTCCCTGAACTCCCTTAGGAGAGCCTAAAGGCAAAGTGAATTAACATCTTCTCACCAGCCCAACCCGCCCAATTAGCATTAGGCTAATTGTCTACATCCATTACACTCTTTAAATCTCTATATCTAGAAAATGTGACAAACTGAGATTAAGAGAATGCACTTGACTAAGCTGAGTTCCTGAACTAGAGAGCTGTGTTTGTAAACCAGGTGTGGCTCCAGACCCCATGAGAAGAAACACTGTAATATGATATACATGCCAGGCAGGTTCATTCACTTCTTTCTTCACAGTTCTCTTTCATTTGCTTGGTAGATTATTGATTTATGGTGATGTAAGGCTTCCCAGAGAGCGCGTACAAGCACTCCCACTCCACCATAAAGACTTTCTACTTTTTTTAGTTGTTTTGTTTTGTTTTGATACAGGAACTAACAAAACATCAAAAGGCGTTGTGTTGCAGAATTTATTTAATCCCTACTTGGGTTTCTACCCTGCTTTTGACCCCTTAGTCCCAGATAAAAGACACACAGCCTTTACAATAAGCCTTAAACAGCAGTTGGGTAGATACCTACCTGCTATGCTATTAGAATTTACTTTCCTATGGATGACCAAGAAATATTACTTACTACTTACTGTTCCATCTGGGCTGCCCTTTACTCCAACTGGCCAGGTTTTTATGGTTCACCTAACCCATGGCTGCCTCTCCTCCTTCTCCTTTCTTCTCCTTCTTCTTCTCCTCCAACACCTTCTTCTTCTCCTGGTGGTTATCCCATGACCTCAAGCCCAAGAAATCTAAATCCCAACTATTTCTCTTCTGCTCAGCTATTGGCTGTTGACTTCTTTATTTACCAGTCAGAAATAACTTGGAGGCTGGGTCATAGGTGTCTACAGGGGGACTCTCTCATCTTTGGGGCAACAAGTCTTGGGGGTCCAATATCAGCAATAAAATACAATCAGCATCAGGCCAATCCATTTCAGGGTAGGTTGAAAGAATGTAAATAGATATCTGCAATTTCAAGGTCAACTATAGTTATAAGTAAGATCCTGGCTCAGGAAACAGAACAGAACAGAACAGAACACGACAAAACAGAACAGAACAAAACAGAAAGAAAAAGAAGAAAAGGAGAAAAGAAAAACCATATGGGTAGAAAATAACCAAATAATAGGGCCTCAGTTATCCAGTGCTGTGTTGAGTAAAGAAAGAAATTGCAATGAAAAATATGGCATGCTTGTTACAGAAATGTATCTACGAAGTAGGAAAAATAAAAACAGGCAGAGAAAAGGAGAATGTACAGAAGGAAAAGAGAAAGGGAAATGAAGGAAAAGAAAAGAAAAATGGTTTCAGACTCATCTACAATGTGTAAACTTCGTATTAATTGATCCAAATGTTTTGTGGAACACTGTCATTTTTACAAATAAAAATGGCAAGCAAATTTTAGATAACACTTAGCTGATAAAAGTTGATGATCCATAAGTGGAAGTAACATCTTGTGATTGCTGGCTGTCATATACGTAAGATTAGATGGGAGGGGAGTAAATAAAGACACATTTTTTATTCGATATATTCTTTATTTACATTTCAAATGATTTCCCCTTTTCTGGCTCCCCACTCCCCAAAAGTCCCATAAGCTCTCTTCCCTCCCTCTGTTTCCCCATCTACCCCTTCCCACTTACTTGTTCTGGTATTCCCCTATACTGCTGCACTGAGTCTTTCCAGAACCAGGGACACATTTTAGATTATCATGAAAAGATGCACTAACTTCAATAAATTAAAATATTCTCTGTGATGCTCCTATTTAGAGCATTTTACATATTTTTAACTAAACAGAAAATATTTTCTAAAAATTTTTACTGTTTGATGCATTCATTTTAGGCTAATATTTGTGTTTATTTGCAAATTGGAATGATAATTTTGTGTGTCTGAAGATAACCTCTTTTGTTTCTGCTTATTTCAGCATATAAGGAAGCCTTATTAATAAGGTTTACTAGACATTATAACACCTCTGTCGGAATCGCTTTGATCCATAAGAAGACGAAAGGGAAAATAGTGATATCTTGACATCTTCCTTTCCAATTTGTAACCCTTTGACCCCCTTTTGTTGTTTAATTGCTCTAGCTAGAATTTCAAGAACTATGTTGAACAGATAGGGAGAAAGTGGGCAGCCTTGTCTAGTCCCTGATTTCAGTGGGATTGCTTCAAGTTTCTCTCCATTTAGTTTGATGTTGGCTACCAGTTTGCAGTATACTGCTTTCACTATGTTTAGGTATGGGCCTTGAATTCCTGAACTCTCTAAGACTTTTATCATAAAGGGATGCTGAATTTTGTCAAAAGCTTTTTTAGCAACTAATGAAATGATCATGTGGTATTTTTCTTTAAGTTTGTTTATATAGTGGATAACTTTGATGTGAACACCTAAACCTAATAAACAACTTCAGCAAAGTGGCTGGATATAAAATTAAGTCAAACAAATCAGTAGCCTTCCTATATTCAAAGGATAAATAGAGTGAGAAAGAAATTATGGAAATGATATCCTTCACAATAGTCTCAGATAATATTATATACCTTGGTGTGACTCTAACAAAGCAAGTAAAAGACATGTATGACAAGGACTTCAAGTCTCTGAAGAAATTGAAGATCTCAGAAGATCTCCCATGCTCATGGATTGGCAGGATTAATATAGTAAAAATGGCCACCTTGCCTAAAGCAATCTACAGATTCAATGCAATCCCCATCAAAATTCTAAATCAATTCTTCATAGAGTTAGAAAGAACAATTTGCAAATTCATTTGGAATAACAAAAAAACCCAGGATAGTGAAAACAATTCTCAACAATAAAAGAACTTCTGGGGGAATCACCATTCCTGACCTCAAGCTGTATTACAGAGCAATAGGGATAAATACTGTATTGTATTGGTACAGAGACAGGCAATAGAATTGAAGACCCAGAAATGAATCTACACACCTATGGACACTTAATATTTGACAAAGGAGCTAAAACCATGCAGTGGAAAAAATGACAACATTTTTAACAAATGGTGGAGGTTCAACTTCCTGTCAGTATGTAGAAAAATGCAAAATGACCTATCCTTATCTCCTTGTACAAAGCTCAAGTCCAAGTGGATCGAAGATCTGCACATAAAACCAGGTACACTGAAATTTATAGAGGAGAAAGTGGGGAAGAGCCTTGAACACATGGGCACAGGGGAAAATTTCCTGAACAGAACACCAATGGCTTATGCTGTAAGATCAAGAATCAAGAAAAGAAAATATCTAATAAAAGAAATACGTTACCACCTGGAAAAAAAGTATTGACAAATGAGACCTCATAAAATTTCAAAGCTTCTGTAAGACAAAGGACACTGTCAATAGGACAAAATTGCAACCAACAAATTTGGAAACATCTTTACCTATCCTACATCCAACAGAGGGCTCTAATATTCAATACATACAAAGAACTCAAGAAGTTAGACTCCAAAGAATCTAATAGCCCTATTAAAACATGAGGTACAGAGCTAAACAAAGAATTTTCAGCTGAGGGATATGGAATAGCTGAGAAGCACCTAAAGAAATGTTCAACATCCTTAGTTATCAGGGAAATGCAAATCAAAACAACCCTGATATCCAACTTCACACCAGTCAGAATGGCTAAGATTAAAAACTCAGTTGACAGCAGAATCTGGCAAGGATGTGGAGAAAGTAGAATGCTACTCCATTGCTGGTGGGATTGCAAGTTGGTAAAGCCACTCTGGAAATCAGTTTGGCGGTACCTCAGAAAATTGGACATAGTACTTCCGGAGGTCCCAGCCATACTACTCCTGGGCATTACCCAGAAGATAGATGCTCCAACCTGTAATAAGGACACATTCTCCACTATGTTCATAGTAGCCTTAATACACACACACACACACACACACACACACACACACACACACATATCCCGAAGCTAGAAATAACTGAGATGTTCTTCGACAGAAGAATGGATACAGAAAATGTGGTACATAATGTGGTACATTTACACAACTGAATACTACTCAGTTATTAAAAATGATGAATTCATAAAATTCTTAGGCAAATGGATGGAACTAAAAAAATATCATCCTGAGTATGGCAACCTAATTACAAAAGAACATACATGGTATGCACTCACTGATAAGTGGATATTAGCCCAAAAGCTCAGAATACACAAGATACAATTCAGCAGACCACATGAAGCTCAAGAGGAAGGAAGACCAATGTGTGGGTGCTTCAGTTCTTCTGAGGAGGGGAACAAAATACAGGATCAAATATGGAGTTAAAGTGTAGAGCAGAGACTGAAGGAAAGGCCATCCAGAGACTGCCCCACCTGGGGATTCATGCCATATACAGTCACCAAACCCTGACACTATTGTGGATGCCAAGAAATGCTTGCTCAAAGGAGCTTGATATGGCTGGCTCCTGTGAGGCTTGGCCAGAGCCTTACAAATAGAGACAGATGCTCACAGCCAACCATTGGACTGAGCACAGGGTCCCAAGTGGAGGAGTTAGAGGAAGGAGTGAAGGAGCTGAAGGGGTTTGCAAGCTCATAGGAAAAACAACAATATCAACCATCCAGAGCCCCGCAGAGCTCCCAGGGTCTAAGCCATCAACCAAGCAGCACACATGGCTCTAACTGCATATGTAGCAGAGGATTGCCTTGACAGGCATCAATGGGAGGGAGAGGTCCTTGGTCCTATGAAGGCTGGATTCATGTCCCAGTGTAGGGGAACAGAGGGGTAGGAGGTGGGAGTGGGATGGGTTGAGGGAGGATGGGGTAGGGAATTTCCTGGGAGGGGAGGAAACTGGGAAAGGGAATAACATTTGATATGTAAATAAAGAAAATATCCAGAAAAAAAAAGAAGAGGAAAGTGTTAACTTAGGTTGCAAGTTCATTTAACCAGCTAAGAGAATAGATGATTGGAGAAAATGGGAGAGTCAATATTGTTTCTTTGGAAGTGCATTTTCTTTGCTTGGATTGTAGCCAGAAATTAATTAGGATAAAGTTGTTCATGCATATGCACAAATGTGTGTGTGTGTATAAAATCAAATATGAATATATTTTTGTCTATTACTATGTTTATAGTATTATGTCAATGTAAGAAGCTAATTGTAAACCAGAACCTTCACGTTTTTTCAGATAAGTGATTCTAATGTTTCTGCCTGATTTATAGTTTTGTCCTACATAATTAAGTATGGCACTTGCATAATATTTACTAGGGCTTTGGCTCCAGATAAGACCCCAGATTTCCCAGGCACCCAGCATGAAGGATTTCTTTAAGAGTTGATATTTCATTATTATAACAAAATACCCTCAGATAATTAAATGAAAAGGCTTATTTGGCCTCTCAGTTGTTGAGATCCAATCCATAACTCACTTGTTCTGTTTCTTTGGGCCTGTGACCTGGCAGGAGTTGCCTGACAGAGTAGCAGTTGGTTACATCATGATCTAGGGCACCGAGGAGAGCAAGAGAAAGACCAGGGTCCTGCAATGCCCTTCATAGTCATGCCTCAATGACCTAAATCTCCCATGAGGCCCAGCATCATAACAGTCTTTCAATAGCAGCTTCATGGGATCACATCTTTAATACATTGGCATTTGGGAAACACTAAAGATGCAAACTACAAGACCACTTCTTTTCAGATACACTTGCTATAAGGTAGCAGGTTTTGTCTATCCTTTCTTCATTTCTTGTCTCTTTGCTCAAGATCGAGTAGGAATCTCGGAGTTTCACTAGACCTTATTTACCTGTACTGGTGAAGGGTAGATTCTTCTTTGCACATGATTTTGGCAGAATAGATGTCCTATAATTCACTGCAACTCTACAAGAAAGAAATCAGAAAAAATTTGATGATATCCACATGAATCTAAGTTCTATTGAGGGACCCCCCTCTTCATATAGCTTCAAGAATTGAGCTGTAGTTCTTTCAAAACCGCCAGATAATTTTGAGAAATTATCTCTAAATATCTTTCATACATTTACAAACACAGACTATATACATACCAAATGTTCTTGAGTGTGTGCTTTTTTCAGTGCTAGAATCAGACTGTGCACAGGGAACTTCACTATGAATCTGCAAAGTGCTCTGAGATCTCCAAATTCTTGCATCATAAATGGAACTGAAATTCCTCTCAATTGCTTGTTCAGTGTAGTGGGTTCCTAATACCTGCTGACTGAAACTGGAGAAGAATAGGGAACCTGGTCTGGTCTCTGGCTAATTATTCAAATTATAGTTTTTGTTCTTTAAATTCTCTTAAATTCTTTTTTTTTTTCAGGAGATAGGTGAATCCTACAAAATCTAAAATGTTACAAGAAACATTAGTAATGAAGGCTGATTTTGCTGATATGGGAACATTGCTGTGGCTATCTTTATATCTTGTTCTACATTATTAAGAAAGAATCATGGAGGCTTCCCATGCACAGTAATTAGCATGTGCCCAAGGACTGGAAATCAGTTCCTCAGAGTCCTGAATCTCCAGCCTCCCCACTATACAAAAGACAAAAACACCCGATTGCACCTTGAGTGCTTCTTTCCTTTCTCCATGTTTCTACCTCACCAATGTTTCATCTCTCCTGTGAGCTTGCTTCCTTCCTAATTTTCTGTCCTGTGTGTCCACATCATCTTGTATTCTTTTGGTGTTTTAAGCATGTCCCTTGTTTATTGTCATCTAGATGTCTCTTTCTATTTGCATTATCTGACATTTGGCACTTTTTGTTTCTAATATCATCTGCCGTGCCACTTCCAATTTAATTTTTTCTCACTGTGACTGATACATAATAATTGTGCATGTCTATAGTATACACTGTGATAAATTAGTTCACTTCTTCAATATACAATGATCAAATCATGATAATTAGCTGTTGCAGATGGCTACTATTTCTCCATGATTGGAGCCTTTAGACTCCTTTCTTTTATTTCTTCATAAAATACATGATGAATTGTCGTACACTATCATTACCATACTGTACTGTGGGACACTAGAACACACTTCTGACAGAATTTGTGGTACCTGCTACCCAACTTCCCTCTGTACCCCTTCTCTTTCAGCTTCATTGAGGACCAGTGATAGCAACTTTCTCTTCATCTTAGCATAAAGCATAGTCTTACTCAAAAGCACACACCATAATTCTCTAGCACAGGGTGTACTGGTTAGTTTTTATGCCAATTGGACACAAGGTCGAGTCATCTGGGGAGATGGGGTTCTTAATTTAGACAATTCTTCCACAGGAGTGGCTAGTCTCTGAGACAGCTTCTTGATCTAAAATTTAGATGGGATGACTCAGTTTACTGTGGTGCTACCCTTGTGGTCCTGGATGGTGTAGAAGAACAGGTTGAGCAAGCCATGAGCAAGCAGGCCAGTAGGCAGCACTCTTCTGTGGCCTATCTATCAGTTCTTGCCTCTAGGTTTCTGCTTTGAGTTCCTGCCCTGACATCCTTAGATGATGAACTATTATCTGAAAGTATAAGCAAAATAAGCCCATTCCTCTCCAAGCAGTTTAGTGCTATGGTCTTTATAAGAGTGATGAAAACCCTACGAAAACAGGGCAGCCTTGACTTTTCTCACTGTCACTGGTCATACCTGCATGATTTTCTAAGATTAGATGATTAGTTTGCCTCATCCTGTAGGACTTCAGTATCCTAGTAACACTCCTCACTCCTATTGCTTCTGGAAACTTTTACACAAGGTCACACAGAAAGTTGACTTTTATGATGATTACAATGTCTTTCAAGATAGAAATCTTAAATGAGTCTCCTCTTGAAACAAGAACAATTCTGGTTTACTACCAAAACTTGTCTGAAAGACCTAGCCTATCTAACACGAAAGACAGGAATATGTAAAAAGTGAAGTGAAATTAAGAACACAAAGAGGTAAGTGACTAAATTAGCTTTGATTAAGATAATCACTAAAATTGCTAATGCCTGATTGCAGCATGGAGCAGAGAGTGTCAAATCTTCAGAGACGAGGTGAGAAAGAAATCCTCTCACTAAAGCTAGATGATCATTTCAAAGAAAGGTGTCTATCTAGAAATCGGTATCCTCCTGTATACTTATGACCATTAGCATGACCTCCCATGGGTCTTTCCTTCAAATTATCAGTATTGTTGTGTGACTGAACTTGTGTGGCAATTTTACATTAAAGCAGTTTGGTTTTAGTTAAAAGAAGGACTTCAAGGAATTAAAAGAATAAATATCAAAGTTAATAAAAAGAGTTTGACATGCCAACATGGGTTTGTGGAAGCTCGAAAGGACTTGCCTCTAGATGGAGAGATATAAGTAGTTGTGGGCTGCTGACAGAAGGAGAATTTGTCACCGTCAAGGATAAATCCCTTGATAGTTTATCCAATTCCAAGTTACCAGTCTTAAATACAAAACCAAAACTCAAACAGGACCTTTCTAAGATTGTATGTCTTTCTCTCTGTCTCTCTGTCTCTCTCTCTTTTTTTCTCTCTCTCTCTGTCTATATATATATATATATAAAACAATAACTAAAGACGAGATAATGAATTTGAGAGGTCATAGTGCGAAGACAAGGGAAGAGCTGCAGTCAGAAGAGGGAGGTGTAGAAATTATGAAAAACCAGTACTCACATGTGAAATTCTTGAACATTGTTAAAAGAAAAAAGCAAAGCCCACTTTATAATGAAAGTGTTATAAAGGGATGGTCATACCTAAAAGTAATTGATTACTTCTAGAAAGAAATGAAGTTATTACTAATGTGGAAGCATGGATAAGAATGGGAGAAAGCAAAAGAAGGACCCAGCTCTTCAGAGTTCTAGGAAGTGCATTAAAGAGATGACAGCTGAAGGCTTTGCAGAACTGGGAAGGCCTAACAGTGACTAGCCCCAAGATTGCCAATGCATCCCAACATAAAAATAATTTTCGCTAAATATTTTTAGGGATGAGGCAGTAACATCACTCAGTGGTTAGAGGCCATCAAACCCGATGTCCTGAGTTTGATTCCAGAGACGCTGAGGTGGTTTAAATGAGATGCCCTCACATCTGTGGGGCATGTGAATAGTTGTTCCCAGTTGTTAGTGTTGTTTGAGAGCTCTTAGAGGGTGTGAGCTTGTTGAAGAAACTGTGTTATTGTAGTCTGAGGCCTTGAGGTTTCAAAAACCACATAACATTCCTAGTTAGTGCATTGTTTCCCGTTTGTGGTTTGAGATGTTAGTTCTCAGCTTCCAGCTCCAGTTTTGATGTCTTCTGTGGGTTGTCTCAACATTTTGGCCTCTACCACCCTGAAAACATAAACCCAATGTAAACTTTCTTCTGGAAGTCATCTTGGTCATGGTGTTTTATCCTAGCAATAGAAGTGCAACTAATATAGACAGACTCACATGATAGAACAGAGTTCTGAAAGTTGTCCACTGAATTCCACAGGTATGCTGTAGCATATTATCAACCCCCCCCCCACATCCCAACCCTTCCACATACACACAACAAATATACAACACTATAATAAAAAAAATTCAATCTACAGGGATGATTGAAGGCAATAAATAGATTAGCCACCATTTCCATGATAGGAAAAGAACACTTTTTGCTTTCCTCTATACCATTTCATTGGAATAGGGAGGTTTCCATGAACTTGTTACCATAAGGAAAACAGCAAGCTCTGCAGAGAAAATATTTCATTCTGGCTTGGGATATCTGAAAAATCCAGGACTGAGCAGGCATGTGTCTTTTTATGTCTGATTTGTTTCCTTCTGTTTATTATATTATTATTATTTATATGCTCCTGTGTTTTATTCTTTAGTGGTAGACTGAAGGGGTTAGACCTGGAGAGGTGAGGAGGTAGGGAGGAGCTCGGAGGTGTTGGAGGAGGGGAAACTGTAATACAAATATAATGTGTAAAAAAAAAATCTATTTCAATGAAAGAAAAATAGAAAAAAATAAATCCAGAATTTCACACACATCAGATACCAAAGGAGAATAGTGAATCATCACCCCTCAGGTTGCTTCTCTTTGTGACTTTGTAATTACTCAATCTTCACAAGCTCATCTAAGTCTATTATAACACCATAAACACCTCTCGGGTTGTATAGTTGCTTTTTTTTTTTTTTTAGCATATACTGTTTTATCTCTTGGCAGATTCAAAGAATTGTAATTTTATTGGCCTAAATTGGAATTCAAATATTAAATAAATACAATAATTTTTACCTTCTACTGTGCACACCCATAGACACACACAAATGCATGAACACACACGAGCATATTGCTAGTACATATGTTCAAATAACTATGAATATTAGAAGAAACCATTAGTGACAGATGCCAGAGTGGAGGGCAAAGGGATCAGACAGTGACAATTCTAAGGGATAATACGGTGATGAACTGACAAGTGTCAAAGATGTGACTCGCAAGTAGGAATAGCGATCAAGCTTATCCGTCTCTACCCCTCTACCCTGGTTCTGACAAGCTACAAGGAAAGGCTCAGGAAGGACACTTTTCTCTTCTTCACTTGTGAGCAACCTGGGTTAGCTCATCTAATGATGCTATTTAGTCTATACTGATTTCCTTTCTATACCTCTATGTCATCAATGGTCCTCTCAGAAACCTAGCATTCACTGAGGTCTTCAGTATCTGACTCACAAACAGAAAGCCATGGAAAGCCAACACAGCTCTCCACCTTGCTACCCATAGCTTTCTGTCTAGCCCTCTCCCTGGTACACTTAGTTTCAGTTATCTACTCCCCAGGTCACATTCTGGGCTTTGTACCATCTTACCCTTCACCTTTGAAGTCTCAGCTCGGAAGCCTCATTCTTTGAGAGCAAAGCCTCACTCTTCCAGTTTTCTAACTTTGTGAGTTCCATTGAATAATTATTATTCACAGGTATCTTAGATCTCTAGTCCACATCTATGAACTCCTTTTGATGAATGAAATTTAGGTCCCACTGATCTTCCTTGTGGTAAGAATCTTGAACTCTACCTTTTATCTAGGTTTGGCACCTGCTCTCTCTCACCTCTGACTTCTACACTGCCCCTCTAAGCCCTCCTCTCAGAATAGTCTTTTGTTCTCTGCTTTCCCAATCAGATTCCCAATCCTAAGCATTCTTTGTACTGCCTTTGCAGCCATGTCTCTCAGAAAGCTTCCTTGACCACCATGTCTGAGTTACTTCTGAGATGTTTGTGCTTGTTCTTTACCATGCTTTACAGTGTCTCCTAACTCTCAGTGTAGTTCTGTGTATCTCATTAGACTAAGATACAGAAAGCCTGGGATTGTATCTTCTCGGTGTTCTCGGAGCCTGAACCATATGCACTATCAATAAATAACTAGATGTTTAAAATTAATGAAAAATATGTATGTAGATAAATATTTATAGTCTCAAATTAGGATATTCATTATGAATAGAGTATTTACTACTGATCTAGCCTTATTCCCCATCCTGGAAAGTTATTAGAAAAGTAAGTGATCTATACAATTCATATAGAAGTTTTATGTATAATACTTTAAGTGATTGTAATGTGCATATTATATACTTTTTAAAAGCCATGTACACATGATCTCCACTACCAGCATAGAAAATTCATTTCCTGAATTCACATCAGTTTCTCTTTGAAGAACATTTTTTTTCCCTTTGGCTCAATGTGATGGAAGGTGACTTTCTGAGAGAGGAAACAGGCTACTTTTAAATCTCCCACGGCTTGCCTGACAATTCATTATAGGTCCTCTTGGTCTTCTAACATTTTCTGACAGACTCTCTACCTTTAACAACATCATTGGCTATATATACAGCCTGTGCCACAGACTTTTCTTCATAAAATCTCAGTGCTAAATTTGCTCATGTCACAAATGTGTGAGCTGCCTGAGAACATTGGTATTCATTCCACTGCTGGTCTCCTCATAAAAGTGGAAGTGTCAGATGATGATAATTCTGTCTCCAGAAAAATGCCTATAAAATGCACGCAAATTGAGGGGACATAAAAGTTAGAAAGAGACTTGTAAGAATAAAAGAAAAATGCTAGGCTTTCATAACTGCTGACACTTTGATACCATAGTCCTCAAAGACCATTAGACTATATCCAGCTCCTTGCAGCTGACATGTCAGAGTTCCTGCTGCTTTGGCAGAGAGACGTGTCTCTATGGAAAAAGCACACTTCCAAATACAGGAGAGTAGGCAAGGTATATCTATGCTGGTAACTTCAAACATGGGAATAATAACAATTAGAGAAATATATAATACCAAATATAAATTACTGAGTGCAACTTCTAGTATTCTGATCCATTGTGCATATTTTTCATTTCCCTTTTTATTCTTGTTGTTTTAAGACAAGGACTTACTACATAGCCCAGGCTGACTTTAAACTCATCTCAGCCACCCAGGGTTTGGAACTATAAACTGCTGTTTGACTTTTTGACACATGTCTATTTACTCTAATAGAGCACCAAGAACAGAAATGATTCACCCAAGTCGAACACCTGAACCAATGAGTTCATTGAACTGCCTTACTGGAGCATGGACAAATGAAAGGCAGCTACATCACAAAATCCCACCCAGGCTGTGGCTACTCACAAAAGTCCAGGAATCAAGTTCAAATCTCTACATGTGATGGTACTTACCTGTAGCCCCAACTGTATGGTTGGAGACAGGAGAATTTCTGGGTTTGTTAGCTACCAGCTTTGCTCCAGATTCACTGAATGACTGTCACAAGGATTTAAGGGAAGAGGGATACAGAGCAAGTCACCCAGCACTTTCACCAGCTTCTATGCACGCATACGGAGGCCACACCTGTACACATACGTATATATGATGTATATTATGAACACACACACACACACACACACACACCAGAGATTCTTTTACATGCACCTATATATTTATATTTTCCTCTGGTCTTGATGCCTTCCTGTATGTCTTGAGTTTCGAAGCTTTTAGAATTCTCAACACACAGAAAGTCCATTTGAATTTTCTTGTGCTGTAGGTCAGCTAGCGGGAGATCATCAGCTGTTATCTGAGAAGTCTGTAATGTCTTTCTTTGTGAAAATATATTATTTCTGGAGACAAAATTCCATTGGAGAGAATTCTCATTCTGCACTATGAGAAGTTTACTTTTTTGGCCCTGAAAGCAATCTTCTTCCGGCCTTCCACAAGCTCTTCCATTGGGCTTCCCAGGCTTGGTCTAATGGTTGGCTGTGAATATCTGCATCTGTATTGGCGAGCTGATGGTAGAACCTCTCATGGAACCATGGATACCAGGCTCTTGTCAGCAAGCCCTTCTTCGTATTGGCAATAGTGCAGGGGTTTGGTGTTTGCAGATGGGATGAATCCCTAGGTGAGGCAGTCTCTGAATGGCCTTTGCTTCAGTCTCTGTTCCATTATTTTTGTCCCTGTCTTTCCTTTGGACAGGAACATTTCTGGGTTAAAAATTTTGAGATGGGTAGGTGGCCCTATCCCGCAATGGGGACTCTGCCTATCTCCTGGATTCATCTTATAGAGCTTCACTATGTTGGCCTTACCACCTATATTTCAGATCAAAAGTTGTTGCTCTTTATAGAAACAGTGATTGCACACCAGAACCAACATTTTGACAGTTTCCTTAATACCTTGGGGAATCTGTAGCACATCTCTGTCAATATGCATGGTCTAGTTCTTTATCATTCATAAGCTAATCTCCTTTTCCTTTTGTAAAGCAATATGAAGTGAATTTGACAGAGGAATAGACAAGTCCAGGCAAATCACATTTGCTCAAAAGGAGTAAAATAGAAAAATAGAGTGTCACAGAAAATCTGTGGATTATTTCCTATGCAGTCCAAAACCACTGAAGGGAAGGCAATGACATGCATCAATTAGTTAGGAGTCTTCGGACAGCCTACTGACAGACGCATGAATTTGAATTCCTTTGGTTATTTCAAGTGTGATGTTTTCTCTGTACATCTTTTGCTCCTATTAAAGACACAGCCAGATCTGACTATTGAAATCATTGCCCAATTCATATCTAGAGAATGGCATGAATTTTCTGTTAATTCTTAGTGTTAGTCTTATTTTCTTATAGTCTTAAGAGCTAACATTATTATCAAGAAAAATGAGAAAGTTGTGTGTGGTGGATCACACCTTTAATCCCAGCACTCAGGAGGCAGAGGCAGGTGGATCTCTGTGAGTTGACAACCAACCTGGTCTTCAAATCAAGTTACCAGCCGTAGTACTGTCACAAAGAGAAACCCTGTCTCAAACATAGAAAGCAAAGCAAAACAGAAACGACAACAAAAAAGGATTGTGTGAAACCGATGAAAAATGTGGAAAACTTGTTTCTTGTTATCTTAAATATGCTATCTTCAAATAAGAGATGCCTTTTTCTGTTTACATATTTTATCTAGACATTCAGTAAAGTTTAGTGTTTTGCCAATGACAATCATAAATGGACATTTCCACCATTATAGTGAAATATTCTAACAAAATTTCTAGTATGGGTAAAATGATGATAGACATGGTACTCTACTGTTTTGAATATGTCTTACATGGGATACTTATGGACAAATTGGGAATAACAGTGGCTTTAATACTACAGCAAAGAAAGGAGAGTTATTCTACTTTTGTTTTGGATGATGTTTGGAATGATACCTCTCATAATTGAAGAATGAAAATGCCTTAAATTAATATAGTCTTAATTGTTCCCCCACTTATTCTAGAGCCCAGCCGCATGGTGTGAAGATGACCAAACTGCTACGCTATCATGACACTGATTTTCACAACCTTGCTTG
This sequence comes from Apodemus sylvaticus, assembly GCF_947179515.1. NCBI lineage: Eukaryota > Metazoa > Chordata > Mammalia > Rodentia > Muridae > Apodemus > Apodemus sylvaticus. The sequence continues at coordinate 49,500,291 of NC_067473.1, forward strand.
AAAAAAACCATTTAACTATGTTTGGTGGCTCATGACTGCCATCTTAGCACTGAAAGGTTAAGGCAGGATTACGGCAGCCAGGCTTCCATGGCAGCCTGGGCTACAGAGTGACTTTCTGTCTTAAAAGAAAACAAAACTAAAATAAACTAAACTAACATAAAATAAAAGCAAAAACAGAAAACCACAAACATTCTGCTGGGGTGACTTCTCATCCATTCAGTTACTAAAATGAAAATCATATTATTACAAAATGGCACTAACTTCCATATCTAGGAAAAACTATCACTATCAGCAGGAGCCTGATTCATTCTGCCTGTAATGTTTGGCAGGCACTGCTATCTATTCAGTTCTATCAGAGCTGAACATAGTTAAAAATTCAATGACATCTGCTTGTTGAAGATAAAAATACCATGTTAACTAACTTTTGATCACTATGATGAGATCCTAAAGAAAACAACTTAGAGGAGGCAGAATGTATTTTGGCTTAGGGTCCATTCTCAGTTCACTGTTGGCTGTATACATAACACTGAGGGGCATGCAAGACAGAGTGATGTCAGAGGGTGTAACAGAGTGAGACTGCTCATGTCAGTCTCGGTTGTCCAGGAAGCCAAGAAAGCGTGGAAGAGGTTGGGCAATAAATACCTTTCAAGTGCATGATCAAGAGAGTAGATTTGTCCAATCTGGCCACACTGCTCAGTTTCTACCACCTCCTAAGAATCCATTCAACGAGGAATTCAACAATAAGTTAATTTGTTGGTTTGGTTAGACTCCTTAGCAATCACTTTCCCAAAGCACACCAACTGGAATCATGACATTAAAAACAGATTTTGGGAGATGTGGAACTCTTCATACCCATACAACACAGGGCACACACCTTACATTTGAAAGTTAGTTGCCATTCCACCTCTCTATTACAGTTCATCTTTACTTGCAAAATAGGAGCATCTGTTGTCAAAGCTTCTGCTCCACTCTCAGATCCTCCTTCAGTGTGCCCACTGTTAAACTATCCGCTCTTACATATCAAGCTTCCTAGTGTGGTGATTTCTGCCACCTGACTTTGTTGGTCTGTTCTATTTCTCTTTTTCATGATAGAATTGACATATTAAGAAAAATTTGAAACAAAAGATATATCCTTGTAATGTCAGTTAGTTCACGATTCCCCCATTTCATTCATGTGTACAGTAAGTCCTCAAATTAACTGAGTGTGCAGCTGTTTCCCTTTCTCACCACCGTAGAAAGGCTGAGAAGGATGCTGCTGCATCAGAAAAATAAGACTAGAATAAAATGAAGTCTAAGAGAGCAGCAACTAAAATAAAACTTGTAACCACCACTGAATCCCTTAGAGCTTTTCTGTATCTGTCTCTTTGGTCCTCTGCTCTCCCTGTCATTCTGATATGAGCATTATTTCAATTTGCAGTCTTCACAAGGTCTAAGTAGCTTATTTTGGCGGTGTAGCCACAAGTTGAATGTATCTGAGCCAGACTTTAGGATGGCAACTATGAATCTGACACTTAAAGGTAAGTGTAACGTGAAACCAGCATTGAGAACCATTGTGTTCTTCATTCTAGAGAAAGGTACTTCTACACCAAAGTACTTGGTGCTTTCTGAGTCACCAAGCAGTAAGAGCTTGAATAGGTGAAGGTATATCTTCATACGGCTTCTAAAAGCAGGTCTGACTGATTTACCAGAGGTCATGACTAAATGTACAAATTACTAGTCATCAACCCCATTGACTCCTTCTTCACTCTGCATGGAAACAACATAGGGTTGAGCCTTGAATGCACATTTCTGGCTCTTGGGTAACTACTGGTTTAAACTCTGTTGGTGGTAATATATGCTAGTGTTCTGATTCGAAGACAGAGATATCTAATGTGGCAAGATCAGTTCATATTAATGTCATGAGAAACCTCCCACAACATACCAATAACTTCTAGACTCTGGGTCCTGAGAAGGGAACAGAGCTAAGTTCTGGTTTCTAAGGTGCCCATTCTGTTTTGGGTGAGAAAAGAAAACTGAATAAGCAGTCAGCAGATACAAGCAAAGGGGGAAAGTAAGATGCAAGGTAGCTGTCTGTTACAGAGCAGAGTGGACTTGTGATAGGCTGACAGCTGCTTTAGGACTAGGAATGTTCAGAGTGAACCCTGGAACATTAGTCCTAAGTCCCTGAGGGAGATTTTGCTTGCCCGATATGCTGAAGAAACAGAGGGTAGTGTTTGGATGAGAGAAGAGAATCAGGGCAATAGAAGGTACCAGAGGCTCAGAAAGGGTAAAGGAGCAAGTTCGTTGGTATAGGCCATTCCAGTGTCATTGTATGAGATGAGAACACATAGCTATGACTCTGCATGCCAGTCCAGACAAGAGAAGCTGTTACTCTAGCATGGGTTGCACAGCTGTAGGGAAGGGTAAGTACAAACTTCTGGCTAGAGCTTAAGAGAATTACGCATGATTGTTTTTTTTGAATGCACTGAATGTGTAATAAATACGTAGAGAAAAGGACAGAGAAGGCAACTAGATCTAATGTTTGTGAATTTGGAGCTTAATACATTTGCTGCAAATTAATTCCTCTCCAAGCTGGCAACTCGGTGAAGCCTGATTAACTTCTAACAAAAAACATCTTCATGGAGGTAAAAAACTAGAAAGCACAGTCCAAATGACAATGATTTATTACAACCCACGTTTACCCTGACATGAAGCATGGGATGAAAACCATTCAGCATCTAGACTCAGGGATCAGTAGGTACATGAGCCAGTCTGCTCAAGGTCGTTGCCGTCAGGAGGAAACAGCTCCTTCAATTTTAAAAAAAGACCATGATTTCGATATACTAAGTTATTACTGCTTATGATAGTTTTAAAATATGTAGACCCAGTTTCAGAACTACTTCCTATTATTCTCAATTAAATTTAAATTTCTGTACTTTAAGTATTCTTGATAACATAAATTATTCTGATATGTAGATTATATAAATCTATCTTGTCACTAGTGAGAATAATATAGTTTTACATAGCCTAATACATATGTGTGTATGTATATATGTATGTTATCAGTGCATTCAATAAGAGCAATATAACCTCATGTGCAATTGTCATGTATATTGTTCAATCCTGTTAGCATTCCTTAGACTAGATTATGCATTGTTTGTTTAGTTCTTTTCATAGGATATATATTTTCTTTCCCACTTTCCATTTTTCTTTTACTTTTGTCGTTTCCAAACCCATCAGCACAGACACCTCAAACTTGCCATGTATCCACAGTTAGCCAGAACTGTTGATCCCACCCCAAGAATGTCCCAAGCTCTGGGATTGCAGGGATGTGGCATCACGCCTGGCCTCATTCTTGTCCTTTTTTCTGAAGTTATGTCCCCTACTTGTCTTTTCTCACAAACTGTGTCAAGTCATTTTCAGGCACATCCTGTATGAGTAATAACTGAATATAAATGTATGAGCCAACCTTTAAAATACCCATTGTGCATACTGTATTGTTTATCTTAACATTCATTTATACTTTTGTAATTGTGTAGAAATTTTAGTCATTTCAACATTTGAGGACAAATTTACCTTTGTAGTGTTAGGAACATGCAAAAGAAACTTATTCTAAATACTACCATTTCATGTTCAGACTCCATTTAATTATTGAAGAAAATAAGTTCAAGGTCCTCAGCTGTAGGGGAGCTGGGGGCTTGCCTACAACTGAACAGCTTCTGTTGCAAACAGTTGTCTGCAGCCAGACATCTCAGGGACAGCGTGTACGGAGATGGTTGTCTGAGTCCAGCCATCTATCTCAAGGACAACGTCTCCATCTTGTTGGCAGGATCAGACAAGTTCATGTTCTCAGGTCTAGGAATGAACACTTATTCCACTTCTGCAAGTGTTTTCTTAATCGACTGTTAACGAGTAAAGAATATAGAAATTGCTGTTATCTAAACCAAGGTGCATAAGTTGTGAAAAATACACAACCAATGGCCTACTGGGCCCTAATTAACTATATGCAGCTGACCTGCTCCTTTGGCTCCTTACCACTCTGACTTCCAAACTTAATGCCTAGGAGAATGAATTAAGGACCCCAATAGCAAAATAGAGTTGGATGACACTGCAGCTCTTTCTGCTTTGTGTTCCCTTCCTTAAAATATGTATAAACTCCCTTTGGCGACACAGAACAGATTCCAAACTGGCTGCCTTCTGAATGCTAGAAAAATAAAGCTTTCATTTTTAAGCTTCCTTATCTGAAGTGCATTTTCTTGGCTTCCACCCGGAATCCAACAGTAGAACCTATCTAATAAGGGATAAGCACGTATAACTTCCTCCAAAACTAACCCTACAACAATGTCTTTCTATTTTCACCTGAATCCACAGGTTACTCATTTTGATTTTAGAAGATCTTACCTTGGAGCTAGAATGGCAGTAAATGCTTATAATCCTAGTACTTGGGAAGAAGTTTGGGTTGTGAGATCTTCACAAAAAAATGTTTTATGTTCCCTATAATGCTACAAGAAACTAGAATTGCCTATATATGCATACTTTTTTAAACTGTCATGGATGCTTGGGACAGACAATTACTTATGAAGTAGCTAAGTTTGGCAAAATCCTAATTTTTAAAACTGCCTTCTAAATAGAAGTAAAAAAAAAGTCATCTGAAAACTAAGAGTTTATGTAAAGCCCTATTGTTTTTCCTTTGGGAATTCATTTGATTTCAAAGAAAGGAAAAGCTATTTAAAAAAATCAGATGCCCATAGAAACTGTAACAATATATGAAAAAATATTTTGTTTCCAGATGATAGTGATGTTAGGTTTTTAACAGATATATTCTTTAACCCTTTAAACTGTTAATAAGCAGATGAACTAAAGAAAACCCACACAGGATACAAAGAGCTTTTTTCTGGTGATTGTCAGATAAATGACAATACAGACTCTCTAAAGAAACAAAACAAAATAACTTTCTCTATACAAACACTTCCACATATCTTCTCTCTTCTTCCTCCCCAAGTATGACTTTGCAAGTCACGTTTCAAGTACAAAACACAGGCAAAGTTCATTAAGATGCTGTCACAGTCTAAAAGTAGCCGAGCCACTGACCTACGAGTGCCTCTTTACACTTACCACTCTAATGATAATTGAAGCTGGAGACTTTGCAACCCACCAAGTGTACACGTGAGGGGAAGGGACATTTATCTCCTTGTAAGATCACAACCTTGAAACTTTAACTCATCTCAAATTTCTTAAGGGTTCTAATTACAACACTGAAAGAAAAAACAACACACACCATTCCTGAACGATTTTCTGACATCAGTGTAGGTATAATGTTACACATGAGTGTTCATAAGTTCCCAGGACTCAGAGGCAAAGACAGATTATCTTATCCAGATTTTACTAGTTGTTGAAATTTATACTTCCCTGATGAATGAAGATAGGTTATAAACCATCTAGAGATCCCAAGGCATGAGCAGAGGAACATATCTTTTATTTTCCCCAAAATGATATTCTAGGGGTGAGTCACCATTGCCTTAATTAAGTTCAAGATTCCTAGTGAACCACACAGATGATGTCCTTTCTTCCATTAATTTTCTGTCTCCATGAATCTGTCAAGCATTAAAAGTATCTTTAGGCAAAAGTGCTATAGAAGTTTTATTCTGCATTAGACAAGTGTCTAAAATACTCACTACCTAAAATACTATAGCGGATATTGTGAAATCAGGCCAGGATGTCTAGACTTACTTATAGGAAAAATAAGGTAAAAGGTAAAAGGCAGATTAAAATAATAATAATAATAATAATTTAAAAACAACATTATTAACTACAAAGTTATAAGGTTAAAAACACAGAGATAAGCAAGAGCAATGGGTTATAATGTACTGGGAGTCAGCTGGAGTGCCCTGTCCTCAAAAGGAGATTTCTTATATGCCTGGTGCTGGGGTTTTGTTAGTCTATGGTTCTTGTGGGAAGTATTGTATACTCAAGAGGCACAATTTCTTTTAAAATTCATGTGTCACATATTTATATATATCGACTTATATGAATTATATATAATTTAGGGTAAATATAAAACAATCTTATCTTTCCTTATTCCAAGAAGTAAGGATAGTTATTACAATATACAATAAAGATACTTACTTCTCTTTACAACAAATGTATACTATCAGAAAAAGCCCTAAGAAGATAAAATACAGAGATCAAAAGATTGTGGAGAGTTTAGCCCCACTGATATATTTACATCACAACTCCTGCTTCTGTGCCTTAAAATTAACACAGAAAGAAGAGCCAGAGCATTGGGAAGTGCTGTGTGATTGTCTTTCCAAGAAATGGTTTCATTAATAAGATCAGAACAACAGCAATTATCAAATACGCTAATGCAGATTGGGGAAATCCCATGGGGTCCTAGCTCTAGATCAAGAACTACAGGCAACTAATGTCTGCTGAGAGAGCAGAATTAGCCTCTCCCAGGTATAAGTCCCTAATTGGTTATTTAAGACAATGTGCTTAGCTCTGATATCATACACATGTACAACAAAAAAGACTCAGCAAGTTATATTTGTACATGTGTGTATATACAACATTCACTGTGCAAGGGTAACAGGCCTCTAGACTTTAGTAGTTTCTCAGACCTTAGCATGATGAGAACTGACTCCATGATGGATGGCCTATTCAGGCTCTAAAACTCAGCACCCAGACAATACCATCTGCCAAAACAAAAACAAAGACCTAATCCATCAAAACTCATAGTTCTTGGAAGTCTCTAAATATACTAACCTTGCATTTTTGGCTTCTGTAGTTCTGTTTCTGATTGCTCTTTGTTAACAGTGTGTCAATGTAAGGTATCATTTTTCCCCAGAAAGGATCTAGGGGGTACATTAAGATCCCAAACACTCAATGTACTTGCCCCCACACTTTCTATTGTCTTAAACCTGTAGCTGAATAGTCGTCTCTGGTGTATACCCCAAAACACAAGGTGATTGAGAATGAAAGAAATGGTATGCACATGGAAATATCACAGTATTCTGGCATTCAGATGTTCTCTCAAAGCAGTGTCACCGAAGGTGGCCAATCAAATAAAGGGGGAGCAATGAACACCTCCAAGCTTTAAGGCGCATTCTTTCTGTCCTAGAAACAGACCAATGTGTGAGAAGAAATACAATCTCATGGTGTCTACACAGATGCTCCAGAAACTGAAAATTGAGTTAGATGCTGTAAATAAACTGTTTACTTAAATTTGCATAATATTAAATCAAAACAAATATTCTAGCAGCTGCACATAAAGAATTGATATCTAGCATGAGCATCATGAATTAGCATCCAACTGCTCTAAAATGACATTTTCCCAATGTCTGTTTCTGATACAGGATCATAGACATGTGCCACCTTTAGATAAACACTGTGTTTATGAAACTTTTGTCCAAAACTGAAAAGAAAAACTTACAATAAACAAAGAAATCACAGCAATGTGAGCTTATTTAAAAGCAACAGAAAGCACAGCTGTTTCAAAAGAACAGTTCAGAGAAAAGTTTCCCTTTGTAAACCTGGAGGTACAACGTGGTATATTTGGAGCAAGATTGTGGTACCTGATCTCTGGTTGCTTCCTGAAGGCAGAAGAAATGTCTCACTTACTTACTTCTGAATCTCTAAAGCCTCACCAATTTCAAACATATTTGCCTGATGAACATTTTGAACGGAGAGTTACTAGGTTCTGAACAACAGCATCTCACTATCTCCCAAAAGCTGATAAGTTAGGCAAGGGTGAAGATGGACTACAGGAGTAGAAATGCATCAACATACAAAGGACTGGAGTTTAGGATTACTATAAGCAGGGGTTTCACAACAGTGTTAGAAACCCTTTATAGTGCTGGAAAACACACTGGTTTACTTTTCAAACTACCTCTGCTGTTTAAAGTAGGACTTAGGCCATATTCATCTCAGAGTCCATGTTGTGGTGGCTAACGGTGCAGATCACCTGAACTCAGCACATGACTAGCATTCAGAAACACCAAGTTGGCCTTTCAGTCAAGAATTAGTCTTCTTGTCAGATTAATTTGTTGTGAGGTTCAAATACATACTTAGTATGTAGTCAGTACCAAATAGCTGGCATACAGGCATTTTTTGCTGAGTTAGATTTCTGTTTAGTGACATAATACCTGTGAAGATAACTTATGAGGAGGAAATATTGATTTTGGCTCATGGTCTTAGACGTTTCAGTTCATGGTCACTTGCCCCTTGTTGTTTTCGATCTATGCTGTATACTGCATAGGATGCCAGTTCACCTCACAGCAGGGGAATGCAAAGAATAAGAAAAGCAGAAGTCAGGCTTCCAAATCTCCTTCCAGGACACAGACCATACAATCTAACTTCCTTCTATACGCCTCACACTTTAATATTTCCACAACCCCCTAATGATGCCATTGCCGACTCAACATGCCTTCAATACATGGTCCCTTGGGGGAATTCAAGATTCAAGCCATAGCACTCCACTCAACACCTGAAAACTAAGGAAACCTCCAAAATGTGTGCACTTATTTTAAGCTACCCAGATCCGTTATCTCACGGTTTTTAGCAAATACCTAAATGCTGGTGGCCAACCTTTCTTTTCAGTTGCACTTGAGGCAGTGAAATGGGAAGAGGATTGTTGGGGGAGGGGGTGGTGGCGTTAAGACTTAGTCTTATGAGAAGTTTAGGGCTGCTGTATAATAATAATAATAATAACAACAACAATAATAATATTTTCCTATAACACCAGTAGCTGACCTGTCTTCTGAGTTCCTTTGAGGTGAGAAACTGTTCAGTACCTCATCCTAAAACAGGAGGAGCTTAAGTAAGTAGCCTTTGTTCTGTCTCCACAGGAATTGTGGGGGCTCTATCTTTTAGCCTACTAGTTGAAGTCTCAGGAAGAAAAGGGGACACTTTGAAAAGTGATTTTAGCAGTTTATTTCTAAGTTGTATAAAGTTTCCTATGAAAGTTCTCTAAGAAAAAGGGGAAAAGGGCTTGTAAGAAAGGAGGGATAAGAGATTTAAGAACAAGTGGTATAAGGAGTGCTAAGAAGAGGGAGAGAAGGAGAATAATGCCAAGAAAACCAGAAACAAGGAGAATGAGTGTGAAGTGTCCTTCTTTCTAGCCTCAGCACTTACACACTTTTCAGAAAACATGACCATGTGATAAAAAGTTTATCACAAGTTTACACATAAATTCAAATCATAAATCGAATAAGAAGTTTACAACAGAGAATGTTTATATGCATATCCATTAGGAGTAATTTTCTGGATAAACATTCACCATCTGTCACAGTTCCACAAGGTTATGGAAAGTTAAAAACAATAACTAAGTTATTAGTGACATTTTGTATAGATAAAGCCAGGCAATATTTTATCTTCTGTCCTAGCACCTATGGTAAATCATTAGTTCCCTTTTATGTCCTTTGGTTAATGGTTTTACAACCTTTTAGAATGTGCTCTGAGTAGCAGCATGCCTGTTTACTAACTCAGAAGCAATTAATTGGTGACACTTGGAGACTGGCAGAGTTCTCATTGCAGTTTCTCCTATCAGAAAGGACCTAATAGCAGCCCTACTATAAAAGAGCTTAATAAATACTGATATACTTCCAGGAATTCTTATAAGATCATCATTAAGAATTAAGAAGTCATCTACCAGTCTCTATAGCATCACTACAAGACAGTACATCTTCATAGTTCTAGAGATTTGTTCAAAAGGGTGGGCTCACACCTAGTGATTGTTATATCAGGAAAAGCATATTAATAGCAGAAATCTTTCCTAAAATGAATTTCTCCTGGGCCTTGTCTACTGAAGCTTTATCATAGATTTTTACCCAAGGCGAATTCATCTCAGGAAGATCACTTGCTAATTATTAGTTAGCTATAGGTCTTGACACCCAAATAATGTACACACACACACACACACACACACACACACACACACACTCAAAACTGAGTATTTGTTCAAAACTGAGTATTCCTGATTTTAAACTTGTTAAACATACATAACTCTCCTTCCTGTCCTCTGTGGCCCACCTCACCTCTATCCATGTAGCAGCATGTTCCAAGTGACTGTCCTCCAACTGTACTACCATTCTCAATTAAAACTTTGGTGTTGACTTGGCTTTGTTCCTTCTTATGGACCCCCCTAGCTTTCCCTTCTAGTGCATTCTTAGTCCAACATGTCAAGCACCTATACCTATATACAAACTCTATCTGTGACCCCATTGGGCACACTGGGTTGGGACTCCTCATGTCCTTCATTATGCTCTCTCCGTTCTTATCCCAATATGTGCAACATCCTGCTTACAAGTGCCCATCCTTCTCAACTCCATTCCCAGGAAACTCCAATTCTTGGTACAGATCCAGAGTCCCCCTAGGACTTTCATCTCTGTCTCTCCAGAATATTTTATCTAACTGGACCTACTTGCAGGAGTCACTCCTCTGACTGTACCATGGGAGTCCTCTTCTTGCTGTGGACAGGACCTCATTAGTCCATCTCTATTTCTCTCTACCACCCACTGAATATAGAAGCTCTACCTACCAGAAAGCCCACAGCCAGCACACTTATATCACCATATATCAAGATCTAGAATCATGTCAAAAAGTCTAACTCTAGATGCCCAGAAACTAGCACAAAACCACAAACATTTACAGCCAAGACAGTAAGCCTCCACCAGAACCTAGCAACCTACTACTGTGGGCTCTAGGAAATTTAATATGCTGAAGCATAAGACAAGGACTTCGAAACCCCAATTATGAATATATTCAGGGACCTTAAAAAGGATATGAATATATCCCTTAATTAAGTCTGTAAAAACACAAGCAGTCGAATGGAATAATAATTTGACATGATAGTACAATTTATTAAAGAAACAGAATTTTAAAACACAAAATGAAATAAAATTGGAATAATACATTTGGGAAATCAAACAAAAAACACAGAGATTTTTTCTTAACCAAAAGATTGAAAGAGATGGAAAAGAAAGTTTCAGGAATTCAAAACAAAGTAAAAAAGTTGAAACCGCAGTCAAAGAAAATACTAAATATAAAAAAATCTAGGCACAAGAGATCAGGAAATCTGGAACACTATGACCATGAATTTAAGAATAAAAAGTAATAGAGGAAGGAGAAGAAATCTAGGTCAAGGGCACAGGAAATATTTTCAACAAAACAACAGAAGGAAATTTCACCAATCTAAAGAAATAAGTGCCTATCAAAGTACAATAAGCATAGAAAATGCTGAATTAACTGAACCAGAAAAGAAATTGCCTATGATACTTCATAATCAAAACACTATACTTACCAAACAAAGGACGAATATTAAAAGCTGCCATTAAAAAGAAAAAAAAGACCAATAACATAAAAAGGCAGACCCATTAGAATAGCACTTGACTTCTTACTGGAGACTCTGAAAGCAGAAAAGCCTTGGCAGGGTTTGACAAACTATAAGAGACCACAGATGCTAAGACCACACCCCCAAAATCTTTCAGTCATAATTAATAAAGAAAGAAAAACATTCCAAGTTAACAGCACATTTAAGCAGGATTTATATACAAATCCTGTTTTACCAAAGGCAATAGGAAGAAAACCTCAGTCTGATGAGGTTAATAGCAACCAAGATTAAACAGGGATAAATTATCCTGGACTAGTGAATAAAGAGGGGTAAAAAAATTCCACAAAACAATAAAATATCAGGAATCAAGAAATAGTATTTATTGATAACTTTCACTATTAATGGTCTTAACATCCTAATAAAAAGACAAAGGCTAGAAGACTGAATTAGAATCTTGCTGCTGCATCCAAGAAACATAACTTTCCAAGAATAGATATTACCACAGGATAAAATGATGAAAAAGGTATTGCAAGGCTCTCTCTCCTACTTAGTCATCACAAAGTAAGTAGTCCTGTTCTGCCACATGTTGCCATAGTGAGGTTCTACCTTCCCATGACAGGAAGCATGAAGTCACATGACCATGGGGCTGAACCTCTGGAACTACATCTCAGAATTTCCTCAGTTGTCTGTCAAAGTCATATACAGTAATATCTGAATAATAGAAACACAAATGACTCAAAAGCAAAAAATAGATAAATAGTTGACTGGTAAAGGAGAGAAAGAAAGAAATAGGAAGGAGGAGGATGAAGGAAGAGAAGGAGGAAGAGGAGGAGGAGGAAGAGGAGGAGCGGTGTATTAGAATGACTTACAAGTTGTAGTCCAGCTAGTCCAAGGATGGCTGTATGCCTGGAGGTTTAAGAACCCAGTAGTTATTCAGCCCACAGGTTGAGTATATCAGTTGGTCTTCAGTATATGTCAGAATCCCATAGAAGGTCTAATACTAGGGAAGAGCTTGCAAAAATGAGCAAGAGAACAGGTAAAGAGAGAAGTTTCTTTTTCCTTGTCTTTTATATAGGCTGCCACCAGAAATTTTAGCCTATATTAAAGGCTGGTCTTTCCAACTCAAATCTGCATTAACGTTTTATCTTCCCTCCTCAAAAGGTCCAGAATAAAAGTGAGCCTTCCCACTTTAAATGACTTAACAAAATATTCATCACAATTGTAGTTCCAGATGTAGTCTAGTCAGCAACCAAGAATAGCCCTCACTATAAGTAAACCTAGGGCTGAAATCAACAAAACAGATACAAATAAACGAACAAGAACTACAAAGAATCCAGGAAAAAATTAGTTCTTTGAGAAAATAGGTAAAAATGATAAACCTTTAGCCAAATTAACTAAACAGGAGAGAGAAGATATAAATTAGTAAGATTAGAGATGCAAAAGGAGAGAAAAATGCAGGGGAAATGCAGAGAATAATAAAGACATACTTCAGACTCATAACCCTTAATGATATAGAAGCAGTAAATACAAGTCTCCCAACCAAAAAATCAGGAGGTAGGTGAATTCCAAAGTAGAATTCTACCAGCCTTTCAACGAATATTTACTGCCAACACTCCTTAAATTATTCCATAAAATAAAAACTGAAGGAATTTTGTCTAATTCTTTTCGGCTCCACAATAAACCTGACACTTAAACTACACAAAGATCCAACAAAGAAAATTATAATATTTGCAAATGAATTCAAGAACATATCAGAAGATTAGCCACCATTTTCAAGAAGCCTTCTCTGCAGGAATGTACCACTTACACAGACTAAAGGAGAAAGACCACATGATCTTCTCATTAGATTCAGGAAACACTTTGCCAAAACCCAACATCTCATGATAAAGTTCTATAAAGACTACAAATAAAACAGATTTATCAATGTAATAGAAGTGATTTATAGCAAGTCCACAGCCAACACCAACTTAAACAGAAAGATACTCAAAGCGTTTAAAATAAAATCAGTGTCTTAGCTAGGGTTTTTATTGTTGAGAAGAAAAAAACAGCCTGGCTTAAAAGCAAGTTGAGGAGGCTTACTGGGCTTGCACTTAGACATTTTAGCCAGTCTATCATTGAAGGAAGTCTGAAGGGGAACTCAAACAACGCAAAAAACTGGAGGCAGGAGCTGATGCAGAGGCCACAAAGCGGTGCTACTTACTAAGCTTGCTCCATCGAGCTTGCTCAGCCTGTTTTCTTATATAGCCCAGGACCACCAGCTCAGATGAGATAGGCTGTCCCCCATTAATCACTAAGGAAATGCTCTACAGCCTTGCCCACTGCCCAGTACTTATGAAGCCTCCTAGATCATTTTATGTCAGGTTGACATAAATCTAGCAAGCATAACTGAGACTAAGAAAACATATCTTCTTTTTTCATATCTATTTAATATAATACTTGTAGTCTTAGCAAGTTCAATAAGATCACTGAAGGTGATCAAGGGGTACAAAAAAGAAGTCAACATATCTTCATCTGTAGATGATATAATTTTATAAAGGATCCAAGAGTCTCCACAAGAACCACAGCTGATACTTTCAGCAAAGTATCAGGACATAAAATCAACACACAAAAATCAGTAACTTCCCTATATACATATGACAGATGGACCAAGAAAGAAATCAGAGAAAAAAATTCCTTTCAAAATATCCTCAGGGAGAAAATATCTTGGGGTACTTTAACTAGACAAGTGAAAGACATGTATAATAAAAACTTTAAGATGTTGCAGAAAAAAAAAAAAACTGAAGAATACATGAGAGGATGGAAAAACCTCCACTACCCATGGATTGGTAGGATAGTAAAAATGGCCATCCTACCAAAACCAATCTACAGATTCAGTGGAATCCCCATCAAAATTTGGTCTTCATAGAACTTGAAAAGAGAAGTTTACCATCATATGGAAACATAAAAAAGAAAAGAAAAACTAAACAATCCTGAATAGTAAAAGAAATGTTGAAAGTATCACCCACCACCCTAGATTTTACAAATAAATTTCAGTAATAAAAAGAGCACAGTATTGGCATAAAACTGAAACTTTAACCAATGGAATTAATTGAAGACCCATGCATAAATCCACACAATTTTGGATACATGTTTTTTCATAAACAAGCCAGAAATACATTCTGAGACAGCATCTTCAAAAAAATAGTGCTGGCCAAACATGTAGAAGAATCCAAATAGATCAATACTTATCATCCTGCACCTAATTCAACTCACAATGGTTCAAAGACCTCAACATTAAAACCAGATATGCTGAACCTGATAGAAGAGACAGTGGGGAACAGCCTTGCACTCACTGGCACAGAAAAAGACTTTCTGAACAGCACACCATTAACACACACAGGCACTAAGATGTACTAGATGTACTAGATGGGTCCTCATGAAACCAAGAAGCTTCTATATGACAAAGGCTATCATCATTCGTACAAAGCAGCAGGTTGCAGAATGAGAAAATGCCTTTATAAATTATGCATTCAGTAGAAGGGTAGTATCTAAAACATACACTGAACTAGAAATCCACCAACTAGCCAAACAAAAACCTAAAAACAAACAAAAGACCCTAATACAGCAAAACCGAACAAAAAAAAAAAGCAATTGTTCCAATAAAAAAGGGGGTACAAAACTAAACAGGCTTCTCAAAAGCTTTAGCTAACGGTGAAGAAACATGAGTGGTCACAGTATTGGATTGAATTCTGCATGCTACTAGAGGAGAAAGGTAAACACCGACTCAGCTACAATCTACAACCATGAACTGCTTCAAGATACACTGGTACAATAGTGGAACAAAGATCATGGGGGAAATGAAAACCACTGATTGGACTCAAGGCCCACTCAAATGAGATGGAACCTATGTATGCTCAACAGTGTGCTTTGTTGGCCAAGAACCCGAGACTCCCTATGACATGGACCCAGGGAAAATCAAATACTGTTCTGCTAAAAGTGCATAGCAATAAAATAACCCTTAATATTCTGCTCTACACATATGTATTAGTCAGGGTTCCCTAGAATAACAGAGCTTATCGATTTCTCAATCCTTTCTCTTTCTCTGAAGCAAATTTATTAGAATGACTTACATGGTGTTGCTACAGTTAATTCAACAATGGCTGGTTGGGACTAAAAAGTACAAGAATCTAATAGCTATTCAGTCTACACAGCTGGATATCTGTTGGTCTTTAGTGCATGCTGGTATTCTAAAGAATTGACCTCTAATGCTAATTAAGGAATGGATTTCTTAGCAAGGCATGGTTAGGCAGGCAATGAACAGAAGTCTTCTTCTAAGTCCTTGTACAGGCTTCCAGCAGGCGTGGCCCAGATTAGATATGGATTAAAAATGTGTTGTCTTGATTCAAGATTTGGATTAAAGGAGTGTCTTTTCCTAGCTCAAAAGACCTGGAATAAAGGCCTGTCTTCCTACCTCAAAGATTAGAAATCTTCCTTTTTCAAATTAAGAAAGGTTCCTAGGTCTTCTTTCTTTCTTTCTTTCTTTCTTTCTTTCTTTCTTTCTTTCTTTCTTTCTTTCTTTCTTTCTTTCTTTCTTTCTTTCTTTTTCTTTTTCTTTCTTTCTTTCTTTCTCTTTCCTTCCTTCCTTCCTTCCTTCCTTCCTTCCTTCCTTCCTTCCTTTTTTCCTTCCTTCCCCCTTCCCTCCCCTCCCCTCCCCTCCCTTCTTTCTTTGGGTTTAATTTTTTCAAGACAGGGTTTCTCTGTATAGCCCTGGCTGTCCTGGAACTCACTCTGTAGACCAGGCTGGCGTCAAAGTCAGAAATCCGCCTGCCTCTGCCTCCCAGAGTGCTGGGATTACAGGCGTGCATCACCACCGCCCGGCCCCTAGGTGTGTCTTTCATGTTTTGAGTTTTAGTTCCAGATGTAGTCCAGTTGTTAACCAAGAAGAACTATCATATAATTGATCAGCACCTTACTTGGTCATCATCAGAGAAGATTCTTCTTGCAGTAGATGGAAACTAAGGCAAAATCCCCAACTGGATAGTATACAAAGTGTAGGATATTTTGGAACACCTAGTACTAAATTGGGTGTTGTCTTACCTTGCCATCTGTGAACCCATGTGAATCCTGCTTAGTGGTTCTGTGGGCCATGTTTTCCTCAGGTCCTTCATTTCCTGACTCCTTCAGTTTTCCATCCCCATCTTCCATGTGGTTCTTTGAAGTCAGAGGGGAGAAATCCTGATGGAGTCATCCAATTTAGACACTTGTGGAAAACTGTCTGTGTGTCTCTGCCCCTGCTCCCATCAGATTGTGGAGGAAGTCTCTTTGAGGGAAATGGAGAGGGGAATGGATCTGAGCGAGAGAGGAGGTAGGAGAGATCTGGGAGGAGTGGAGACAGGGCTAGGTTAGGAAGTATTGTATAAGATTAGAATCTATTTTTCTAAAAAAGTAAGAAGAAAAAGAAAACATCCCATTTGGACTCCAAATCAGTGACGGCATGGATTTATGAGTATAGAGGAATAGCATTACAAATTATTTCATTGATTTTCCCCCATTATGTTTGGATCTTCCCTACGTCTCTGGACTATTTAATCTCCAGTTCTTGACCATCCAGGCAGTATACACCATGGGCTCTCTCTTGTGGCATGAATCTCAAGTTAAAGAAGACATTGGTTGGCCACTCCCACAAGCATGGGCTCCCTAAATGGGATCTTTTCATAAAACCTCTCCCCTAAGGGCTCAGGGAATTTTATAGCTAGGGGAATTATATAGAAGAAGAAGAAGCAGACAGACGGTAAGAGCCAGTGAGGATAAAGGATACTAAGAAAACAAGGTCTTGTAGACACAACAGGACTAAGACATACATGAGCTTACATACTTTGTATGTACGAGGCCTATATAGATTCAAGCCAGACAGGGTCCCAGTGCTCAGCAGAACTGGATATGGGCTCCCAATCATAACCAAGAATCTGTCTTCAATTTTCAACTACTGGCAAAGAAACACTTAGCTTTCTCCAATGGAGTCTCACTAGTAATATTAACCCAGAAGTAAATGGCCAACAAAAAACAAACTCAATTGTATTTTGTACATATTTTGGTCTCATATTGCTTTATTTGGGACTTTCCTCCCCTTCTGTCACATGGGACTTTTCCTTGCATGCTATGGTTTCTGATTTTGTTTCACAGATTATTTTTGTATGTGCATGTCTATTTTTTTTTAAGTTATGGCCTGTTTTCTTTACCTGTTTTCTAAAGAGAGAAAAACACAAGTGTAGAGTTGGGTGTGTAGGAAGTATCTAGAAGACGTTAAAGAGGACAAAATGTTATTAAACTATATTTAACAAATGATTTTTTTTCAAAAACACCCATGTAAATTAATAACACTGTTGAACAAAATGTAGAACATTTAACTAACACCTTGGTAATGCAATATAGGAATGCTTTACCTACTACTGAAAAAGATAAGACATAGATGATTCACAAAAAATCATAAATCCCATCACTTTATTAGCAGGTATGCAATGAAATAACTTCTAGTATTCCAGAGAAAAGTCAAAAGTCAAACATACTATTTGGTTCAGAGACACATTCCTTCTAAAATGGGCAACAAGAGCCCCCAAGTCAAACATTCCGCCATGTCTTCTGAAAGCAAATCCTCCTTTTAGTACAGCCAGGCTCACCGAGACAAGCATTTGTTCAACCAGCACTCAGTTAACCGGATAAGTATGTGTGGATGGAGGGAGAATTTGTTCAGAAGTTGCTAAGCAGATTCTTCTGTACAAAAACATCAACAGCATAGAAGGAAAATAAGCTCCCAATGTTTTATAAACGGGAGCCAAGAAAACTTGGATCCCCCAACCTGAGCCGCCTCACTTTGTACCTCCTGGAAGATGATGAGCAACAAGGGACTTCTGACATGTTCACAAGACAGCATTAATAACAATAAAGTATTTTTCTGTACACAATAGCTAAACTATAGTGAAAAAGGATATAATACTTTTTCATAATAGCAAAGGGTCTTCTTGGAATCTCAGAGAGTCATGACCTTTTCTAAAACTGTAAAATCCCATACATACTGCACTGAGCTGCAGCACTAGACAACATCTTCTGCAACCGTGGTATCAGAAATCTGGTAGCAAATTCGTTGTTCTGTTCCAACGGTGACATTGTAGGACTTGATGAGGCATTCTAGCCATGGGTATGTATCTACAGACCAAAGGAAACATCATTTAGACATTAAACCAAGCACAGAACTGCTAATGCTGACTAATTTTATTTTTTTCCCCAGGAACAGATGAATGTGATTGGGATTACAGAAAAGCCAACAGTAGAGACAGCTGCCACATTCCTACCTAGCCGCAGGGCGACCTTTCAGTGCTGGATGCTTCCTGGCCTCTCCTGACTTTTCCTTGCTGAGTGAAAAAGAAATGGAACCTGAACTTCAGATCCAATGATCCTGAGTGTTAACATGTGACCTGCCCTGTAGGAAGCAGCGATGGATCCTCCGCAGCCTGGCAGCAGTGGTGCCATCTCTATACTCTATCATCAACAGAATGCTCAGTACAGTCTGAACAGCATCTGGTACAGCCTTAACGTCAGCAGGGTAAAGTGTGAGACACTTCTATGCATGGCTGTTGGAACTGTTTATTGTAGAGAACAGAATCTCTGGCCACAGAAGGACATGGTGGCAGTCATAACTGGTACAATTTTTTCTGGGCAGGAGCATGTTGACAAGCCAGTGTTGTGCAGAAACAACTAAAGCTCATACATTTTGCAAAGTAAAAATTTAAAATTCTGAAGTCCATTAACATGGAAAAGAAAACTCATCAATAAGTCAAATGAGATAAATGTGGATTATTTTTAGTACATGTTTCGTGGAGAAATTGCATCCACTTTGTATAATTAGTTTCAATGTCTGTATGCTGTATGTGTAAAGTCAGAGTCAAATGTACTGTGACAAAAACTGCTGTTTTAAGTATATTTCAAACTATTTTAAAACTCCTTTATTTTTATTTATCTCAGCTACTATCTCACCAAAATATGGGTAACAGTTATTTTTTACAACCTAGTCAGTTGTTCAGTTAGACTCATACTAGGCTTACCTCCAGGCTACAGATTTGAAACATACTAGGTATTTTTCTAAGAAAACGGGGGGGGGGGGGGGGGGGGAGAGGGGAATTAGAGAGGAAAAAAGGGAGGGAGGGTGGGAGGGAGAGAGAGAGGGGGAGAGAGACAGAGAGCAAGAGAGAGAGAGAGAGAGAGAGAGAGAGAGAGAGAGAGAGAGAGAGAGATCTTTTAATTACTGCCTACCAACTTTTATTCCTGGGGGACATATTGTATCCATGATCATTTCCAGGCTTCTCTGAAGGTTGTCATCAGTGAGGACTTCAGATGCTGGGATCTTGAAAAAGTTCTCCTAAAAATGGTAAACATAGGAAATGTTAGTCTTTTGAAAAAAATTTTAATGTGGGGTTGGAGAGATGCCTCAAGGGTTAAGAGCACTGGCTCCTTTAGCAGGGGACTCAGGTTAGATTCCCAGTACCTACACATGGGGCTCACAGCCACCTGTAACTCCTGTTGCAGGGGATCTGATATGTTCTCTGACCTCCTCATGCATATCAAGTGACGTCACTTCTTCTAAGATGAACGTGTGGAGCCTTACAAAGCACAGCAAGAGGACGGCAGTGTGGCTCTCTGCTTCCAGTAGCAGACCTTCTGTATGATGCCTCAAACTTTGATTCCTCAACTTTATACTTTTTAAAATATGATTTATAATAAAAATCAATGGCAAAGACCTAATATTAGATTTATGTGGTCATATTTTACTTATCTACTTTAAGTATTTTTAAATCCTTCTAAGAACAAAATGCAGAGAATTGAATTTTAGGCTTTAAAAGTTCTCAATAATTTAGACTGAAGTACTAACCATTTGCCTAAAAAATTCATGAATTCATTGTTTTTAATTGCTGAATAGTACTCCATTGTGTATATATACCACGTTTTATGTATCCATTCCTCCACTGAGGGATATCTGGGTTCTTTCCAGCTTCTGGCTATTATAAATAAGGCTGCTATGAACATAGTGGAGCATGTGTCCTTACTGCATGCTGGGGAATCCTCTGGGTATATGCCTAGGAGAGGTATAGCAGGGTCCTCCGGATGTGTCATGTCCAGTTTTCTTAGGAACCGCCAGACTGATTTCCATAGTGGTTGTACCATCTTACAATCCCACCAGCAGTGGAGGAGTGTTCCTCTTTCTCCACATCCTAGCCAACACCTGCTGTCTCCTGAGTTTTTAACCTTAGCCATTCTGACTGGTGTGAGGTGAAATCTCAGGGTTGTTTTGATTTGCATCTCCCTAATGACTAATGATGTTTAGCATTTCTTAAGGTGCTTCTCAGCCATCTGAATTTCTTCAGGTGAAATTCTTTGTTTAGCTCTGTACCCCTTTTTTAATAGGGCTATTTGGTTCCCTGGGGTCTA
Organism: Apodemus sylvaticus; assembly: GCF_947179515.1. NCBI lineage: Eukaryota > Metazoa > Chordata > Mammalia > Rodentia > Muridae > Apodemus > Apodemus sylvaticus. The sequence goes on from NC_067473.1 coordinate 49,521,055, forward strand.
ACTTCTTGAGTTCTTTGTATATATTGGATATTAGCCCTCAATCAGATGTAGGATTGGTGAAGATCTTTTCCCAATTTGTTGGCTGCCGTTTTGTCCTTTTGACAGTGTCCTTTGCCTTACAGAAACTTTGTAATTTTATGAGGTCCCATTTGTCAATTCTTGATCTTAGAGCATAAGCTATTGGTGTTCTGTTCAGGAACTTTTCCCTTGTGCCCATGTTCTCAAGGGTTTTCCCCAGTTTCTTTTCTAGTAGTTTCAGTGTGTCTGGTTTTATGTGGAGGTCCTTGATGCACTTGGAGTTGAGCTTAGTACAAGGAGATAAGAATGGATCAATTCGCATTCTCCTGCATGCTGACCTCCAGTTGAACCAGCACCATTTGTTGAAAAGGCTATCTTTTTTCCACTGGATGTTTTCCGCTCCTTTGTTGAAGATCAAGTGACCATAGGTGTGTGGATTCATTTCTGGGTCTTCAATTCTATTCCATTGGTCCACTTGCCTGTCCCTGTGCCAATACCATGCAGTTTTTAACACTATTGCTCTGTAGTATTGCTTGAGGATACTAAGGGAGGTAACGCAATCACAAAAGAATACACATGAAATGCAATCATTGATAAGTGGATATTAATTAGCCCTGAAGCTCTGAATACTGAAGATACAATTAGCATATCAAATGATTCCCATGAAGAAGGAAGAAGAGGGTCCTGATCCTGGAAAGACTTGATCCAGCATTGTAGGGGAGTACCAGGACAGAGAAAAGGGAGGGGGAAAGATAGGAGAATGGATGGAGAGAAGAGGACTTATGCGACATATGGGGGGGGGGGGCGGGAACTGGGAAAGGGGAAAGGTTTTGGAATGTAAACAAAGAATATAGAAAATAAATATATATATATATATATATATATATATATATATATATATATAAATTTACACTGAAGTAAAACTAAGAAGTATGAATATATAAAAAATTTAAATATAAAATTTTAGTGAAATATCTTTAGCAGTTCTGTTACTTACAGAATCCTTGAGGTAAGTGTCCAACACTCCGGTTCCGTCATCCAGAGTGAAAGTCATGACAAACACATACTGCAGCGGTACAATGCCCAGGACTGGGGAAAGGAAAAAGCAACTTATGTCTGCCAAGTAGACGTTTTTGTAAGATGAACTCTATCATGTAGCTGCAAATGCTGTTTACTAAGAGAATTTATAAGAGAAAGAAAATGTGCACTTAGGAACTGTCTGCTCCAGTATTAATTTAGTAAATTCAGGAAGCAGACCAATGTATATATAGGGGTAGTCTCATGATATAAGCAACTGTGTCTTAATATTTGATAGAAACCATAAAAAGTGTTAATTAAATATAATACATTAGAAATGGAGCTCTGGCGCTGAATTCTCAAGACACAATTAGCATATCAAATGATATCCAAGAAGAAGGAAGGAGGGGGCTCTGATTCTGAAAAGACTTGATCCAGCATTGTAGGGGAGTACCAGGACAGAGAAATGGGAGAGGGGTGACTGGGAAATGAGCGGAGGGAAGGGGGCTTATGAGACTGATGGGGGGGGGGGGGACCAGGAAAGGGAAAAGCATTTGGAATGTAAACAAAGAATATAGAAAAAAATAATAAAAAAAAGAGTCAGAAAGATTTGCACAGGACTTGTGTTTGGGATCAATGATTAAATGGAAAAACAAATGAGCAAGTAGTAAAATATGAATGTGATTATAATGCTTGGAAATACTCGCAGGCAATTTAAACATTCAGTCCTCATTTTCAATATAATTATTGTAAATAGATTTCAACTTAGCAAAGTTAGGTTGGTCCTGCCAAAAATATCAATAAGCACTAAAGAACAAATCAGTGAGATGATAGATTTGAAATTATGTAACACAGCAATTTATCTAACCTTCTGCCACCAAGGAAGAAATCCATGGTCCTTTATTAAGAATGGAATTTAGGTTTTGTATAGGTTTCAAGCTTGAACACTGTTTACATCTGAAATGAATAAGTAAAAAATAGTAAATATTAAATATAAACAAATTAATCTATCACATCCTATTCAAATATGGACAGTTTTAGAAAGTCGGTTATTAAATAAAAAAAAACATAACACTGTCTATACTTTAGCATGCTTGTTTCAAGAGAATTATGAATGATTTTCTACATAAAAGCAATTAAAGATTGTGTGGGTATGGTGGCTTGAATGAGAAAGCCCCCCTAAGCCTCATATATTTGAATGTTTGGATCCATGTTGGTGAACTTTGAAGGAAATCTTAGGAGATGTTGTGCCTTGCTGGAGAAGGCGTGTCACAGGGTGTGGGCTTCTGAGGTATTACAAGCTCACACCAGGCCCATTCTTGCTCTAATTCCAACTTACAGGTAAGATGGGGGTCCTCAGCTACTGCTGCACCATGCCTGCCTGCCTGCGGCCACGCCCCCCACTATGATGGTCATGGGTTCAGGCTCTGAAACTGTAAGCAAGCCTCAAATTCAATGCTTTCCATCAAAAGGTTGCCTTGGTTGTGGTGTCTCTTCACAGTAGTAGAACAGTGACTAAGATAATGGGCCTGAGATTAGAGCTTTTATGTTGAGATTCAGGAATTGGACTCTAAACCAAATAATAAATTTGGTTATAAGTTTTCTTGTTAAAACAAAAAGACTCAGGAGAGAAGTTGCAGGAACTCTTTGAATTTATGGTTTTGCTAGCAATATCTGATGGCCACAGCTTTACCAAAACAATAAGAAAAAATTATTCTGAATGAAAGGTGAGAACAAGTAATAGTTTAGGTAAAATATTGTATTTAGTAAGCACTTATTTAGAGTCATGTACATTATGATGCCTGATAGTCACCATCTAACATATAAAATTAGACATTGTTTTATACAATTTGCTCTCCCTATATTTTAATATATTTTAAGGACAAGTAATTCTACTTTATTAGGCATCATTGAATGTCTATAAGCTATAGAAAGTTAAGTAGAAGTAAATTTAACACTACCTTTCACTTAAAAATTGGATAATGCAGGGGTAACTTCAGGATTATCATTTAATTGACAAATTATACATATTTCTTTATTTACAGTAATAATAGAAAGATAATGAAATGAAAATTATTCACTAATATTAGACAATGATAAGGCAAGTTAGTGTTTCATATTAAAAGGAGCACAGAATATGATGGGTTTTGATATTTCAACTAAGGGGAATATAAGTCTTGCAGAAGGTTTAAAGATATGGAGACACTGGGTACTTCAGAGCAAAAGCAGTTACTAATTAATTTTACTTCATTGCTGAAGGTTTCCATGCATTGTGTAACAATGAAACAAAACAAAGGGCAAACTAAGGAGACTCTAAGGACAAACAAGGTCACTCTAAGGACCACAATCAAGTAACTTTGATAATGGCAGAAAGAAAATTTAAATTTAATTTAATTAGTAATAATGACTAGCAAATGCTATACCTTAGAAGAAGGAAAGGAAGACAGGGAGAGAACACGAGATCTATCTAGACTGCAGAACAAGGCTTCTCAAAAAGGTGTGTTTTTAGGGTGACTGTTTCATCAGCAGTACAGGGTGCTTTACCTCCTCTCCCTTCCAGGTCAGCATCTGTAGACGTCATACTCTCTGCCAGTTTTTAGTGGCAGCGACTCTGCAGGGTGCAAGGTGCAAGCTCTGCAGCTGTGTAATTCACTCACTGGATTTGCAACAATGAATTGTTCCTTTAGGTAGCAACTTAATTCTTATGAAAAAAAAATTTAGGCTATGACTGAGGAAGAAAATACTCAGTCTTATACCCACTGTGATGCACCATGCATACAGACTATGTATATGTTTATGCATATACATGTCCTAGAATAGAAATAGTCAAGAAAAATTTAGTATGGATGCTCTTCAACTCACAATGGGGTTACATCAGTATACCTAACCTAGTGAATACAGCATCCAGCACACAGTTACTTACCCTAATGATCCTGCTGTCCACTCAAATTCTGAATTTGCTATCTCTCCCTAGCATGTGAATGTTATGTTACACACCACTTGACTGGAAAAGATTAAAACTCAACATTTAAAGAAGAGTTTATTGAACCTGTATTGTACCCATACAATTCTAACACAATCATTATAGCTTTGGAACTGTTTCTAACCACTAACTAGTACAAGTAAGTACTTAATGCAAACACAGCAGCCTGGTGGATAAACACAAAGACACAGTTGTAACCCAAGCTCTTGAGCTGACCACCTACCCATAGTGATGCACCTTTCCCTGTATGAGGAACGGGGCTGCAAGGTCGAGCAGCTCCAGGTCCTCAGGGCTGGACCTCACAGGGATCACACTGTGGAACTTGCTGGACAGTTTAGAGACTTCACAGAGCCTTCCTCCTTTAAATAAACAAGTGAATAAATTCTTCAATAACACAAATATAACTGGAGCAAGATTTGAGATATAAGTAACACATGAGGTACAGCAAATTCTAGAAAGAATGACAAAGAAAGGGAGTTGTAAATTTAGAAAATTTAAATAAGCAGGAGAAAAAACAAAATAAAATGAAACAAAACCTTTTACATAAAAATTAGATTAAAAAACCCAGAGAATAGAAAATAGTATAATTTCGTTCTTTTTAAAGTTGTCATTATCATGGCCTCTCAAGGCTCTTTTCCCTGACTTAGGTAGCTGTACAGGATGTTCATCCCATTTTTTATGAAACAACAGTGACATCCAGAGGCCAAGACTACATCAGCTGCACATAAGCAACCAGCCTTTCTACTGCAGTATTATTGACCTAGATCATAACTGGGGAGATAGATACAATTCCAACAAGGTAGATAAATGCAAGTTTTTATATCTTGAAAATGCATAATTCAGGTAAAAGTGTTTGGTCATACATATTTGAATCCAGCTGATGTACTACTTTGGGAGAAATTTAGCAATATTTTACTATGTGCCCATAAGGACCACTAATTTGCAAAACAATATTCTAAAAACCTAAAGTCTCTTACCTTCTATCAAAATTAGACATTCACTTGAGGGGGGGAGAATGTCATCATTTTTCACAAAGTGAACAGCGACCTGCCGTCCTCCCTGGCCCTCAGTGGTCCAGACTTTTGAATCATATAATGATGTAGCTTGCAGCTTGATGTTTGGAGCTTCAGTTGCAGCATCTTGCAAAATTTTATCCAAATTGTCCTCATGTGGAACTTCTTGCCTAAAATTATTGATAATGAAGAATCAGAAAAGACTATATAAATTCTTAAAAATTATAATTAAATAAATTATCCAAGTAAAAACAAATCTTAGGGGTTACTCAGTGTTAAAACTTGCTTATCCTGCATAAAACCAGGATTACTTCCTAGCACCCATATGAAGCCATGATACCATCCATAATTCTAGTTCTGATCTCTGTGGGTGCCAGACATACACATGGTATACATAGACACATGCAAGTAAAACATACATATACATGAAGTAAATGAATATAAAACAAATTTTAAAAAATATTTCATAAACAGATTAAATCAGTAATAATTTCTTAAATTAAGGAGATAATTAATTTTTTATATTTAATGAATTTTGTTCAATAGATGTTCAACACTGTATAGCAAGATAAATCTGTGTCATAACTGGGGAGATAGACTGACTCTGTATTGGTGAACACATGTCATGGTGCATGTGTACAAGTCAGAGGACAACCTCCTATATTGTGGGTTCTCAGGTCAATAGGCCTATCAGCAGGCATCTTCACCTGTTATCCTGTCTTCTTGGCCCACACTTGGTTTAGAGTCCCAGGTTACAGTTATTCCCAGTACCGGTCTGTCGGTAGACAGCTATATAAGTAACTCTGTCCTCACCTCAGTTACTCTCCCTGTTACAGGGTGCTTACTTTAAAACATATGAACTTCAATCATCTTTAGTAATACTTCATAAAAGTCACAACTGTTCATGGAGTACAAATGGCATGGATGAGAATAAAATGGTCCAAGTGCCAGATCATGTTAGAAACAGGCAACCTAGGGAGGTAGGAGGTTGGGGGGACCCTCCAGAATGTACCAGAGACCTGGAAGGTGAGAGACTGTCAGGACTCAAAGGGAGGGACCCTAGATGAGATGCCCTACAGGGGGTTGGAGGAACTTGTGGAGCTCACTTCCAGCAGAAAGACAGGGCATCAAGAAAGGGATGGGGCTGCTATCCCAGAGTTAAAACTCTGACCCATAATTATTCCTGTCTGAAAGAACTGCAGGGATGGAAATGGAGAAGAGCCTGAGGAAAAGAAGGTCCAGGGACAGGCCCAAAGTAGGATCCAGCTCAAGGGGAGGTCGCAAGGGCTGACAATATTCCTCAGGCTATGGAGCACTCTCAAGATTGCCCTCCAAAAGACCCAACAAGCAGCTGAAAGAGTCAGATGCAGATATGTGTACCCAACCAATAGACAGAAGCTGCTGACCCCTGTAATTGAATTAGAAAAATGCTGGAAGAAGCTGAGGAAGAAAACAACCCTGTAGGAGGACCAGCAGTCTCAAGTAACCTGGAACCCTGAGATCTCTCAGACACTGGACCACCAACCAGGCAGCACACACCAGCTGATATGAGGCCCCCAACGCATATACAGCAGAGGACTGCCAGTGTCTGGGTTCAGTCAGGGAAAATGTTCCTAACCCTCAAGAGACTGGAGGCCCCAGGGAGTTTAGACATTTAGTGGGGTGTGGAACATCCTGGTGGAGACAGGGGGGCAGAAAAGAGGTGTGGGATGTGGATCAGTCAGAGGGTGGACCAGGAAGGGAATAAAATCTGAAGTGTAAAAAAAGAAAAGAAAATCAATAACGATAATAAAAAGAAAAAGTCAAAGTGCTTTTCCTATTTCTGTCACCAGCTGTTCAGAACTTCGGGTAATCTTTTACACTCAGTAAGATGCTTTATGCTTTATTTCTATAGTTTAATCACAATTTCGAGGTAGGATCATGTGGGTAGAAAACAGATTTCTTGGATTTAAGGATCAAATTTCTTTACAAATACTATAATCTCAGACTTCATAAGGAAAAACATACATTATTCTAGAGTTATATTAACAAATAACATGTAAACATACGCAATCTTTGTACACGTCTGTGTGTGTTTTGTATGTGATAGTGCCCTAGAGCTGTGGCTTGCTGGATGCTTTCCTGATGTGGACTTTCATGCACTCTCTGTATTTTCCATTTTCTATATTTCAAGGGAAGATGGTACATTATATTAAAGAGAATAACAGGAGATAAAATTCATTATCTAAACATGTTTGTGATGAGTTCACATTAATAACATTACAGAAATTTCTATGTATATATTCACATAACTAATGTTTGAAAGAAACACATTGTACTAATTATATTACCATTATTCAGCATGAATGAAAATTTTCAGTTATAGCTACTATAGTACATCAAACCTACTAAACCTTGAATTTTAAGACTGCAAATAGTCTATTTTATTTATTGTATACTACACAGAAGGATTTTTTGGAAGAATCATCATTCTTTTAAAATACTACAAATTAATCAAATCATAATTTATTCATTTTAGGACTTAAAACTTCACATACACAAACAGGCAACCATACACACATAGGGACACACACACACACAAGTGAATAATATAACATGAAAACATTTTGTGCTTGTTTTCATTTTGGGAAATACTTACAATGAATGACATTTAGGACAGAGAAGTTTGACAGACTGGAAGAGTCTTCTGGGTAAATATGATCTCAGTTTGGCACGGACTCGATACTGTTGAGGAGCTTTTTGCTTCAAAATGGCACACAATGGTGTTTTCTCTAAATATTGGTGATTGGTAAGAACTGTAAAGAGTTTTTATATTAAATCAGAGCAACTAAGGTACGGGAGTCTTAGCTACATTTAGTATGAACTCTCCTGAAGCAAAGATTCAGTATAAACTCAATCTCAGCTACAGTTACTATTCCTAGATGGAAACATTACCAGGCATACAGAAGATAACTCAGCATGCTTAAAAAACAGCTGCTAAGTAACTGGAACAAGGGGTAATTATATACAGTGTGTTTATGCATCTTTATACTATTAAATACTGTGTGCTTATATATTTTAATATAGAAGTAATGGAAATTTCTGACTTATAAGAAACTTGATAGACCATTTTAACAAGAAAATGAATATTACCTGTATAAAGTGTCAATCTCTGTATAAACTGCCAACCTCTCAGACATTCATTAGGCCACAGCTTTCATGCCAACTGGATTTCATCAAACATTAGCTAAATGTATTTGCTAAATAAAAATTATCTGCCACACTCTGTATCTCAGTCTCTGGGTATCTCAAATTCAAGAGTTTATTGAACCCTCCTTCATTAAAGAGTCCGAATGTGAGACTGGAGATGGTGATTAGGAGAATTCAATTATCACAGTCATACAGTATGCGAAAGAAAAAGGATTCATTTTATAAGCAGAAAGGGGCAATAGGAGAGGAAGAAAAGGACGGTGTAGGAGACAGGAAGCAATCAGAGTTAACAATAGAAGAAAAGAACAGTAGGAGGAAATACCTGGGAAATAGAAAACTGTAAGGTTTGGGATAACTGAACTGAATTGACCTTAAGCAGTTTAAAGCAACAGCTCTGACTCAGCTCTTAGACTATCTAATTCAGGGGGCTAACACTTCCCCAGGCCCTACAAAACTCAGTCAGGAAAATGCTTCTGCACATAACTCTCATGAAACAAAGCCTTCCTTCAAAGCACACATCTCCCTCCCTGTGCGAAGGGGTTAAGTGCTTGTGTGAAACACCCATGTTGTGCAGACCTGATCAACTTAAAGTAAAATGAATACCTTCATCTTTGGGTGATCTTCTTATTACTTCTGAATTTAAATAAAAAAGATTGTGAGAGCATAAAAATGTCCTATTCTTCAAAAAGATCTACTAACTGTAATCTACCTTTATCTGTTTCTCTCCTTACAACTTTGTAACTGAATTATTGAGAGTAGCTTCCAGTCTTTATGTCTCTAATATACTTCAGTATTTTATGAAAAAAATGTTTCACTGAAATTGCTGTAGTAACTGTTTCAAAGATAATCAACTTGGATTTAATACTATTATACAATTATCGGGTACTGATTAGACCTTTCTGTTCTAAACCTGACAATGCAAAATATTTGTTTTCCATGTGTTCACATTCTAATTCGAAATGGCCCAGTCTGCCTGTGTTTATTTCATGACACGGACTTGAGAGTGAGAAACTGCTTTGCAATTACTAAGGGGGTAACTAGAAAGGGGTAACCACATTATCCTTTATCAAATGTTTAGAAACCAAAAGTTTGTTTGTAATTAAACCAATATTTAGCTTCATGTTTGCAAAATGGTGAAATTTTTAAATACCATTTTTTCATCTATAAGGTGGCATTTCATCTTTTAACAGTTTTTCATTCAATCACAGTTCATTTTTATTTGCAACCTGCGTTTGTTCAATCCAGTTTTACTCAATGAATTCTGTCCCACCCTTAACATTTAATTTGATGATCACATTGTTTCAGAGTTGGTATTTTCTATTAACTAAGATACTTTCTAGCAATTCAGGATGTTCTTGGTTTAGCTCTAATTTCCTTGTTCAAATTTTGGAATCTGCCTTTTCTCTAAAAAACATTTGAAAAGACTATCTTTACAGGTCAACATTTGTCTGTGCATTTCATATGATTATTGCTTCCAGAGGTCATTGCCTCTGCCTGACAGCACCTGTAATACTTTCCATATAGGCACCTAAAGCCTAAGTATAAATCTATCTTCAGTTCCAGTAAAACATATATCTTTATTTTTCCATCCCATACTTACATCTCCTTTCTCCAAGAGGAAAAATTTCCATTTACAGCATTTTACAGTGTGTGGTAAATGTGTACGATTACTGCTAATGTTAAAATTTGGGAGCATAGTGAAAATATTTTCTTAGGTACATAAAGTTAAATACATAGTATTTTACTGAATTAATGCCAGAGTATAATTTATATTGTTAAGCTAAAAACACACCCAAATGCAATAAATTTTATAAATCATATTAATCTATAACTTAAAATACATATTTAATATAGAGACATGCACATGAACAGGTTTTACCTTATACTACTACAGGAGGAGGGAGGGGGACCAAAGTTACACACAAACACTAAGTGCTCCCGGGAAATCTAGTGTCACTGATGGATACGAAGGAATTGGTGGGAAGTGCAGGCAGGAGGCACCTGTGTGCTGGCTACTGAACCTTGAGGAGTCTTACTTGTAGCAGAGACTTGTTGGCATCGTTCTTCCTCATACAGTGATACTGAGCCTGATCCAGAGCCTAAATGAAGAAAAAAGGAAATCACACTTACTTAGCTCTTTAACATGGCCATTAGAAACTTAATGGAAACCGTAAAATAAAAAACACCGTCCAAAGAAATCAAAGAAAGTAGAAATAAATGTTGATACATCCACTTTCCTCAAATTCAGGTATTCATAACAAAAATAACAGGCTTAATTATAAAATTTGACAGGCAAGGTATCTTCTTTCTTTGAGAAAAAATATAGAGAATTTAGAATATCAATTTAGCATATTAATCAAGGACCTTTGGTAATGACAGCAAGACAAACCAGGAAAGTTTAGGAATCAACCCATGTTTTGACTGTTAGCAAAGGAAGGAAAGTTATTCACAGAGACCTCAGGGTTTTTGTTTTATTTTGTTGCTGGTGCGTTTGCTGTTGTTTTGTTTTGTTTTGTTTTGAAGAAATGGTTTTGCAAGTACTAGGAATTATTACTAAAAGACAGTGTAAACTTCCAAATAAACCAATTAAGTGATACCTTGGAAACCCCTAATAAAACCGTATTAATAGCCACTGGATGTTTTGGTAGATATATACACATGAAAAGGAGACAGACAAAGATTCTAACTCCATGTCCACTCACCAGCACATCTCCCAACATTAAGAAAGGAGCCACTGCATATGTTCCAGCAGAGATGAATCTCAGAACACAGTGTGTCCAAAAGCAATCCCAGTAAGATCAACAAGAAGAGTATCTTTGAGAGACTTGGATGACTCATGCTTATGCATTAGACAGCCATGTCTGGACAAAACATAACTTGGGCTTGTTAAGATAAGGGGGTACTAATACCTTTTGTTCCTCTTAGAAACTGACAAGGAAAATGGTTGCTTAGGAAATTCATACAATGTTCTTGTGTGTGAGGATACAAAACACTATACACACATAAAAAATCAAGTAAACACTACTGTTTTTATTTGAAAATGTGATTATATATTTAAGGGTAAACCAAGCTTAGTAGTGCATAGGACAAAATAGATGTTTAAGGAGTCACTTTAACGAACATACACAAATATGCCCTGTATAGTCAGATGAACTGAAAAGAGAGACCTCAAGCAAGAAACCATTGAAGAGGAAAGTGTGCTCCTAAAATTATGGGGTAGTAAAATATCAATGTTATAAATTGTCCTTACTTGAAAGTGCAAAGCTGTCCTCATTGTTTGATTGACAGATACCATTTGAGGGCTGAGTGACTGCCAAATCTGCACATTCTAAATCTCTAAAATGGAAGAAAATAAAAATAAATTGCGTAGCAAATTCAATAGAATAACTTTTACCTATATCCCCAAAATCCAGGAGTTCATTAAGTTATATCACTCAGCATGATTCTAATCAATAGTCTATAGATTTTATTAGATTATCTGAGACCTCTAAAGCCCTCACAATCAGCAGCAGTAGGTTAGAAAGATAGGAAGCGAACACTCAATCAATGAAATATTACCAAAAAAAAAAAATGTGGGAACTTAACGGTTAACACTACCAGTTCTAATGATATCACTGAAGCTTGGAAAAGTCAGCTTAATCTGGGATTTGACTCCTCTCAGTCCATCCATCTCCATTGCTTTCTGACTTGACTGACCTGCACAAAATCTTTCTTCCAGGGACCAGTGACTGCCACACTAGCCTGGGGTTCGAGTACAAGACCTTCATTCTTCCTGTGTTCCATTCTGACCTCTCCACACATAACCTAGCTCCATCTGAAACCTACTTGTCTGACTCCCTTTCCCAGTTTACAACCACATTCTTGAGACTCAACATCTTGGTACAGACGCTTGAGTATAATTTTTCCCAGTCACTTCTTTCAGCCACTCCTTCTAGTTTATCTCAATTCCTTCCTGACTTCCCAACAAACCAGCAGAACAGTTCTCTACCACTGACCCATAACTACCTCCCTTTCCTAGGACCAGACAGCATGTTACCAGGAATTCCAAATTGAACAAAAGCAATCAAAGAAGAGAAAGTCCTCCAAAAATAGAAAATCAGATGTCTACAACAGCCTAACTGCAGATGCCCAAGCCATAGAGCAAAGACCCAAGAATGGAGAACAAGAAATGAGTCCTGAAAAAAGCCATTAAGTCAAAGCACAAAACAAGGACAAAAAAAAAAAAAAAGAAAAAGAAAAGAAAAAAGAAAATATAAATATGGTTAAAGCCCTTAAAAGGGATTATGATAAAGACCATGAAAATACAATCAGTTGAATGAAATAATGAAAACACTTAAAGATAAGAAAGTAGACTTTGACAAAGCAATAAAATCAATAAAGAAAACCCAAAATGAAATAAAAATGGAAATGAAATACTAAAGTTAAACAAAAACCTCATAGATAAGCCTACAGAATTTCAGGTCTTGAAGACAAATTAGAAGAAATTGATAGGTTTGTATGATGGTAGAATGTGGTGGCTAAAATATGCCTCAACCATGCGAAATGGCACTATTAGGAGGTGTGGCCTTGTTGGAATAGTTGTGACCTGTTTTTGGAGGATGCGTGTTATCGTGTAGGCAGACTTTGAGGTCTCCTAATGCTCAAGATCATCCCCGGTTGGAAATAGAGCCTCTCCAGTCTACCTGCACATGACAGTGTCCCTCTGACTACCTTTGGATCAAGATGTAGAATACTCATGTCCTTCCCCAGCACCATGTCTGCCTGGATGCTGCCACCCTTCCCATTATGCCTATAATGGACTAAACTGAACAACTAACTACTGAATGACAATTGAGTCAAGCTCAAAATATATAACAAAATGAAAATCTTTTTATGATTGAATGAAAATGAAAACATATTTAAAGTTACAGAATGTAATAAAAGTTACAGAACTTCTAAGAGCCAAGTTTATAACACCAACTGCCTATATCAAAAAACTGAATAATTTTAATATAAGCAATATATTACACATCATATATACACACTTAAAAGCTCTAGAAAAACAAAAGAGGGTGTAGAAAAGAAATAATTGGGTTCAGAATTAAAATCAGTTTACCCAGTTACAAAATGTACAACCTACAACAGAAGCCCTCTTACAATACATACCAGTTCAATAGTGGCTTGAATGTTATAGGATTAACTAACCACTTTTAAAAACTGGACGGAGCATCTCTCAACCTCATCAGAGAAGCTGATTCTCGCACATGATGTTAGTGAATAAAGTGATCCATAAGTGGACAGACAATATGCAAAGAGCTGAGAGTCTTTGGAGCACTCATACTTAAATAGGATGTCTTTACCACACTGTTCTTTTCAAGCCTCAGGGACTGATACAGAAGAGAAGGCAGAAAGACAGCAAAATCAAGAGGTACTAATGATTGTAAAGAAATTTTAACTGTACTTGATAGAAAAGGGACAATCAGTTTTCACCAATGAAGTTTCACGTGGTATATCAACAGCTCTAGGACAGGTCCTATATTGTCCAGAGCCCAACACAATAGACTTTGTTTTGTTGCTGTTTTTGTTTTGTGCAGTGTATGTTTTGTTATATTTTGTGTTGTTAATTTTCTGTTTAGTTTATGTGATTTGATTTGTTGTCCTTTTTTTCCTAGAGATAAAGAGCAGAGAAGAGCAGAGCAGAGCAGAGCAGAGCAGAGCAGAGCAGAGCAGAGCAGAGCAGAGCAGAGAAGAGAAGAGAAGAGAAGAGAAGAGAAGAGAAGAGAAGAGAAGAGAAGAGAAGAGAAGAGAAGGAACATGAAGTTGAGTAAACAGAAATGTGGGGACGAATATGGGCGTAGTTAGGAAAAAGAATATGATTAAAATATATTGTATGAAAACATTTAAGACCATAGAGGTAGAGATAGGAACATAGTTCAGTGGTACAATCTGCCTAGCAGGTGAAAGTCTGGGTTTGATTTTCAGCAAGACAATGAGGAACAAACAAACCGACCAAGGCCTTGCATAGTAACCTAATAAATAAATAAACCTGAGGAACAGGCTTGCAAAGTAACCTAATAAATGCCTGAGCTATGTGTTTCAAAAAGGACATAAAATACTCACTTTTTCAGCTGATCCACACAAGAGCTTGTATCTGGCAAAACCCTAATGCCTCGACCATAACTGGTCCCTCCATGAAGATGAAACTCCAGCCTTAATAATGAACTGCTGGTTTCTGAATTAACAGACTGAAGTTTTGTATGGAGGCTATAGATTCTAAGAAAGCTTCCAACCTACAAAAAGATCATTTAAAAATCTCATTTTAGAATAAAGGGATTAATTAAACAATTTCTGATATTTGAAAATTTCACAATCTATAGGAGGCAATAACCAAGGACATAACAACCAGGGACACTGTCCAAGCACAGAAGACACTGGAAGCAGTACAGCACCATGACTAATATCAGCTGCATGGTTTTGAAACATGTACATACTACACATCATAAGCAGGCCCATTTCAGCGGTCCATCAATAAAATATAGCCAAGGTATTTAAGATTAAAATGAAATTCTAGTTGATAATATTTGGAAAAGAGCTTGTTTGAACAGGTCTAAAATAATGTTAAAAATCTGGCATAAAATGCCCTCACTATGACTCATTAGAAAAAGGATTAATCATATAGTTTCATCAAAATAACATAACTGACTTTCTTTCCCAGGCTAGTTTTCTTGCTGGGCACAGATACCCCTTGGCCCTCGGACTGCTGCAAGTATATGTGCGAGCCACCATATGCTTTTCCTTCTTGCACAGATTCTACAGAAAGTAATGTTTTGGTACAGCGGGTGCATATTTATTACAACCTTGTAAAATTCATTATGTGAACTCAAATATGGGATTAAACCAGAATTTTGAACTAACTACTCTTAGTCAATGTCAGCTATTTTTCTAAAGTTAGTCAAATCATCTTTAACTAGAGAATTTAAGATTTCAAATGAGAAAACATATCTGGGTATTCAAAGACACTAATAACACCAAGTACTGTTGTATAGCTTCTAGTATCAGCTAAGGTGGAAAGACCATCTGTGCCTACATTTTCAAACACAGCCCAGGCAACCCCATTTTAATAAAATAAAATAAGTAAATTTAAGACATTGACATTTATCCAAAGGGACAAGTTATATAACATAAACTGCATATATTTTTATGTAGTTTTATGAGCAAAAGGGAATGAAAAATAGGAAATTTAATTTATTTGCATATAAACAGTATTGCTGAATATGTGATAAATGAGAAGCCTTCTTTCTCCTTTTGTCTACAAATTCAGTATACCTGTGGCAATGTTAGAACACAAGCACCAAAGGGAGGGGTGGAAATGGGGCTACAGTAGAGGGAGGCAGGGAGGGAAGGAGAGAGAATGAGAAAGACAAGCAAGCAAGAGCTCCGCTCTGAACCTCCTTGTCAGTCTTGGTGCAGGAGGAGCAAAGGCAGAGGACAGAGGTCAGGAAGGAAGAGCACACTCGCAGCACTACTCCTGCCCCTCCAGGGACATTTCTTTCCAGGACTTGTGGATGTTCTGAAGAGGGTATGCAGGAGGAGGGAGCCAGCCTATTTTCCTCCACATGCCTTTACCTGCTTTTACATCAGAGGTGGAAAAGGGAATACAGAGGTTTGGGGAAATTATGTAAAACCTCAAGTACTTTTCTACAGACTCTAAAGTGAGACACTAGAATAATGAATATTAAAATGACTATTTTATAAGCATTTTGGGATGTTCACCACATCTTGATTATATATTAGTACAGCATTTCTATAGTAGAGATGTTGATATCCTTCAGAGGACTAGAATGAAAGCTGATACACAGGGAAATGACCTACATTATCTAAGCTGTTTTAGGACATTTTCATTTACATTAAAATTTAAATTTAAGGAGATTTCAGCTGGATACTTAAGGGTCTTTCATAACATATGACAATTTATTCCAAAAATGTGTATGGAAGAAAAAAGTCAAGATCATTGTGAAGACCAGGACGTAGGGCAAGGCAGAAGTACAATGCACATTCTGAGGAGCACACAGAGTACAGCTACGCCTAGAGCAAGAGAGGGGTGTTGAACTGTAGGAGACTGAGAGCAGCAGGGGCTCAGGAAGGTCCCAGGCATAGGTCTATCTGGAACAACTGTGGTAAGCTCTTCAGGAGAGCATGCACATGGTGAGTGTGCGCTGCTTATGACAGGTCTCCTTCACTACACTGCACACTACACAACACCGATAGGACAGGCTAGTACTGAGCTTACATCACTGAACAGATCACAAGAGTCAACATGACAAATTGTTATTATTACAAATGCCTTCTGGAGGCAGCATTGTATTTTTATAAAGCTTGAGTAAAGAGTATGAAATGCGTCTGATGATCTATTATGTTAAAAAAAAGCCCTGCTTAATCTTGTTAGTAATGCAATATTTTTCCTGAATTTACAAGCTAAAGAATTAGAATAAAACATAAAGATGTAGTGTAATCTGTTACAAAGGTTTAATCAGTAGATAAGCACTATCAATATGTAACCAGAAAGAAATCACTTTGCCAGTATAAAAGAGTATTCTACATTTTTTGTTTAAAAAGTAGATACAGTGCAATGCTTTTATTTTCTCCTATAGCTAACTATAATTAGTAGTCCACTAAATGACAAAGTATGATTATCACTATATATACTTTATGCTGTTTTAAGAACTGCAGCATTAAGAGTGCACTATTTATGGAAGTTGATATTATGCTGCATAACAAAATCATTATTAAAAACACTTTTCCTGCTCCTGTACAAGCTATCCCATGCATGCTGATATGAACATCTGTCTTGAAGTGCTGAGAATAAGGTATCTGCATCAATAACACGTGACTGAAGACTTCCAATTGGTTTGTGAGATCAAGGACCTCCACATAAAGCCAGACACTCTGAAGCTAATAGAAAAAAAACTGGGGAAGACCCTTGAGGACATCAGTACAGGGGGAAAGTTCCTGAACAGAACACCAATAATGTATGCTCTAAGATCAAGAATTGACAAATGGGACCTCATAAAATTACAAAGTTTCTGTAAAGCAAAGGACACCATCAAAAGGACAAATCGGCAACCAACAAATTGGGAAAAGATCTTCACCAACCCAACATCAGATAGAGGGCTAATATCCAATATATACAAAGAACTCAAGAAGTTAGACTCCAGAAAACCAAATTACCCTATTAAAAAATGGGATACAGAGTTAAACAAAGAATTTTCACCTGAAGAACTTCGGATGGCGGAGAAACATCTTAAAAAATGCTCAATTTCAATAATCATCAGGGAAATGCAAATCTAAACAACTCTGAGATATCACCTTACACCAGTCAGAATGGCTAAGATTAAAAACTCAGGAGACAGCAGGTGTTGGCGAGGATGTGGAGAAAGAGGAGCACTCCTCCACTGCTGGTGGGGTTGCAAATTGGTACAACCACTCTGGAAATCAGTCTGGCGGTTCCTCAGAAAACTGGGCATGGCACTTCAGAAAGATCCTGCTATACCACTCCTGGGCATATACCCAGAGGATTCCCTAGCATGTAATAAGGACATATGTTCCACTATGTTCATAGCAGCCCTATTTATAATAGCCAGAAGCTGGAAAGAACCCAGGTATCCCTCAACAGAAGAATGGATGCAAAAAATGTGGTATATATACACAATGGAGTACTATCCAGCTATTAGAAACAATGAATTCATGAAATTCTTAGGCAAATGGATGAAGCTGGAGAACATCATACTAAGTGAGGTAACCCAGTCTCAAAAGATCAATCATGGTATGCACTCACTAATAAGTAGACATTAACCTAGAAAACTGGAAAACCCAAAACATAATCCACACATCAAATGAGGTACAAGAAGAACGGAGGAGTGGCCCCTGGTTCTGGAAAGACTCCGTGTAGTAGTATAGGGCAAAACCAGAACAGGGAAGTGGGTAGGAGTGGGTGGGAGAACAGGGGGAGGGAAGGGGGCTTATGTGACTTTCGGAGAGTGGGGGACCAGAAAAGGGGAAATTATTTGAAATGTAAATAAAAAATATATCGAATAAAAAAAAGAAAATGAATACAACTGGCACCAAGGAATATTATATAGTTATATCACACACATAGAGAATGATTTGCATCCTGATACAGCCCTGCAAATGCTACAGTGCTATGATGTCCTGGAGAGAAATGACATGCCATCTATTTTCTTACTTATGTGTGCTCACATCACCCTCTAGTGGACAATGCAGAGGATACAGCATTGTGATTGAAACCCATTCACAATCTTGTTGGACTGCTTAACCGGCAGAAGTTGTTTAATCCTCACTACCCTTTGAGCCTTTGCAATGAGCTAGTTGAGATTTAGGGAAGAGAAGCAGCGCAGGCAGAGGAACGTGTGTAGCTACAACAGAAGCACAGGGAAGAGAAGAGAATTCAAATTATTCAAAGATCAAAGTACACAACGGAGCTGAGGAAAAGAGCACATCCTTTCTCCTCAGTAAAGAACCCTTCCTGAGTATTTTGAAAACACTTTCTAATTTAGACTTATGGTTATTATTGTTTCCAAAGAAAGTCAATCTATGTAGACAGAATCTTCAGAGAAAAATTCAAAAGTCTATCTTCAAAAGTATTTTTCCCATGTCCAAGTCCAGGTACTTGCATGCACATATACAACATGTCTACAAGATAAGAAGATGTAGTCATGACCCCTGGTCCTGCTCTTCACGTTGTCTATTGATCTGAGTCAGCGAAGACATTCTGTAACTCAGTATGAGAGTGCAAGTGTTTTCTGCCCTAGAACATTTGTTTACTAAAAGGGAACAGCACTGAGCTGCACACATACAGTTTTATTTCTGTTTTCTCTTCTCAAATAGGTTAAAATGATGTCCAGTTAAGATAATTCCTTTCAATGTTTATTAAACCCGGAAAAAGACATTGTATATTGATCTTTGAATGCCTCACTTTCTCGTATAAAATGGAATGAAGCCAACAGCTCTTATCTCTTGAGATAATAACCAAATCACTCTGTATTTGGATATTGTTAATCACAAGTGTTATCTGCTATAGGAGACTTTAAAAATATATAGGTAAAAATTAACAAAAACTGTTTTCTACTATTTAGGAGTCTAAATTTACTAAGAACTGCCAAATTTCCATGGACAGTAAGAAAGGCTTATAAAATATACAGAAACATTAAAATTACTGTGTGTGCTAGAGGTGGTATAATACTTAAGTAAGATGTACATCGCTCATCTTCATGTCTACACTCTATCAAAACAATTCAAAAAGTTTTAAGAAATTTAAGTTAGAGAGCTAGAATTGGGGCTAGAACCTCAGTCATGCACCTGTCACAGAGATACTTGACTTCACTGGGACAGACCTGTGAGATCAATGCCCAGTGTCTCCTGGACACAGTGACCTGTGATGACTGGGTACCTCAGACTACTTTCCCACAACCACGCAGGCATAGAGACTTCTTTCTGGCTGTCTGGAACCTGGTAGTTCATGGACTAGGAACTGCAGAATAAGCACTAGCAGAATCCAGAACAGTGGATGCAAAATCTGCTTTCAGATAATCAGACTTTGCTCCAGCATATGCCAATAACTCAAAACCTATTTTTGGAAAAGTGGATGAGCAAAAAAGGAGATTCTAAAGAAAATATCTGGCCTGAAGATATTTTCTTTATTGAATGTGAAATTTTGTTTCATAAAATAACTTGAAACCTTTACCAATACAAAATATTTTTCATTATACAAATTAATGTATGATAAAAATTCACACATTTCCATTGCTTCTAGACCTCTAAGCTACTTACAAGTGGACTTTACAGATGAAAAATAGTATTAGTAGATTTACAAATGTTGTCCAGATGCTACCCATGTAAGCAAAATAATTTGTCATTATTATTATGTTGGATATAAATACTGCTTTAGTGATAGCTTTCTGATGGTTAAAACCTAAAGCTCAGGCACCATTTCAAAAACAGGGATATGAAGACACAAGTGCCAGACCTGTAGAAGTTTGCTGTGAGATTATGTCTCCTCGAAATATCAGAAAAGCTAAACTCATAAAGTCATTATCAGCAAGGCTTGCAAAGTATGATCTGAACCAGGATGATATCAATAGGCATGCAAACATGGAAGAAAGAAAGGTCTGAAACCCAGATGAAAATCTACCAAGGAATGCAGACAACAGGAGAAACAGTCTTCCGCAGGGAAGAAGACATCAACTGGTTATCCAATACTGTGCTGGTCTGAATGAAAATGGTCTACATAGGCCCACAGGGAGTGGTACTATTTAGGAGTTGTAGCGCTGTTGTATGTGTGGCCTTCTTAGAGGAAGTGTGTCACTGTGGGTGGCTTTGAGGTTTTAGACACTGAAGTCAGTCCAGTGGCTCATACTCTCTTCCTGCTAGCTGCTGGTCTCGACACAGAACTCTCAGTGACTTCTCCAACATATGTCTGCTCGTGCAGTACCGTGCTTTCTCTTACCATGATAAAAATGAATTAATTCTCTGAATCAGTAAACCAACCCCAATTAAATGTTTGGCATAGTCATGTTGTCTCTTCACAGCAATAGAAGGCCTGTAAGACAGACGTAGGCACCAGGGACTGAGGGATTGTTGTGATAGGACAAACCATGATTTGTTTAAAGGAATGTAGACTTTGGGACTTTGGCTTAGGAAAGTAGTAAAATGCTTTAAGCATAGCTTAATGGGCAATAGTTAGGAAATAGTTTTTCTGATATTTTGGTGAAGAATGTGGCTACTTTCTGCCCTTGTCTAAAAATATTTGCATAAAGCTAAATGCAAGAGCTATCAATTAACTAAAAGGATTAAAGAAAAGCTTATGGCCAGGCACAGTGGTGCACCCCTCAATCCCAGCACTCACAAGGCAGAGTCTGGTCTACATAGTGAACGTTCTATGACAGCCAAGCATAGGCAATGAAAGAAACCATAAAATGGAAAACTGATGAAGATAAAATGCAGTGAGGGAGGCATGTTTCAGTCCCAGCAGCAGCAGAGCTTAGAAGCTTTAGAGTCAAGGAAAGAAGAATGGGGTTATACATATCCTCTCACCGCTCGGGAAAGCTGCTAAGACAGGCATCTAGCACAGGTGTCACTGTACAGAGGCATACAGAAGCCCCTGTGTGAATTTTGAAAGTGAAACCTGGACCGTCTTGGAGACCCCAAGATGCTGAAGACGCCATAGCAGTGGGATACCTGAGAAGGAGGGTGGCCAGTGGGGAGTTGAAGCCACCTAGGAGAATAAGGTAAGCTGCAGTCAACAAGGCTGAAAGGAGCTGGAGATCGGAAGAGTGCTTTGACATCAGACAAGTCACAGAGTTCAGAGTTTTCTTTCAGCCTTGCTTTGGTATAGTATTTCCTCATATGTTCTCTTTCTTCTGTTTTGGTAATGTATATCCTGTGCCATAATATGTCAGAAGTATATAATTTCCTTTTTGCTTTTGAATTTATAGATGATTAAATTGTAGACTGCCATGAGTCTCAGAAGACACTTTGGCACTGAGAGCGTGAAAGACTATGGGGCTTTTTGAAGTTGGACTGAATGCATTTCTGCATTATGATACGCTACAACCCTATGGGGGCCAGGGAGTGGAATGTTGTGCTTTGAATGAAAATAGCCCATATAGGACTACAGGGTGTGGCACTATTTGGAGATGTAGCCTTGTTGGAACAGGTGACCTTGTTGGAGGAAGTGTGTCACTGGGGGTGGGCTTTGAGGTCCCAGAAGCCAGGCCTACAGGCTCATTCTTCTTGCTGCCTGCTGATACAGACATAGAACTCTTGGCTCCTTCCAAGCAGAATGTATGACTTTGATGTCGCATGCTTTCTACCGTATCAATAATGGCCTAAACCTCCGAACCTTAAACCAACTCCCAATTAAATGTTTTTCTTTGTAAGAGTTGCTGTGGCCATGGTGTTTTTCACAGCAACAGAAACCCTAACTAAGACAAATACCAAAAGGCCAACTCTGAAAACATAAGTTTATAAGTTATGTAAGTTGCTTACATAAGTTGCAAGTAACATTTATAAGAATGGAATAGATACTGCTTATATATTTAGAAAATACACACACACACACACCCTTATACACATACTAACAAGGCAAAGGCCATGCAATTTTAAAAACAACAAGGAATAGGGAGTACATGAAAGGGGTTGGAAGGAGATGAGAAGAGTTAATCACACAATTATATCCACAAATAAAAATAATGTTAAGATCTTGATCCCGGGCTCCAGAGATCGGTCAGACTGAGGTACACAAACATAATCCTAGGCCCAACACCGCAGGGGTCTGAGCCAGACGGGCGTTGGCCTGCACCCAGGCCCTGGGCTGTTCGAGTGGCCATCGGGGCGCCAACCCAGCCAGGAGTTTTTTTTTTTGCCCCGGCCGGTGCACGCGCCGCCATTTTGCCTACAGGAGCCAGAGTGCTCGGGAGGGCAGAGACTGCTAACAAGCGTAGCCTGAGGCTAACAAAACGGGGGTCTAGGCCCCAAAAGGCACAGGACTGACCCCAAGAACTGGGCGGCTTGGTGGGCCATCTGTGTGTCAACCAGCCCAGGAGGTTATTAGCACAACAGACTCTCCCGGTGCTTTCGCGGAGCGCGGACGCGCACGCCCGCCATCCGGGTCACCTGGCGGACCCAAATAACAGACATAGCCCTAGGGGAACTTTGCTCGGACCTTGGCCTCCCAGGCGTTTGCCTGGACTCAGGGCCCAGGCGACAAGGCTAACCTAGTGTGCACCAGCCCGGTTGGGGAAATCGGCTGCCCAGCGGAGTGAGCGGAGCACAGGGGAGGTCACAGCAACATTCACCTTCGGAGCTCCCTGGGGGTGCACACGGGTTCCACCTGGTCCACAGACACAATCTGGGGCAAGGCCTCAGGCAGAAGCCCCCAGCTCAAATCTCTCCGCTTCAGATCAGCCTGGGTGGCCGCCACATCTCCAGGTCCCTCAAGAGGCTAGTGGGGGCTTCCGGGCGGCCAGCTGGGAAAAGTCGGTGTGCTCCGATAAATCCTGCGGGCCCCAGCGGGAGCCTTCAGGTGCCTGCTTTGGGATCTGAACAGCCTGGAAAACAGCACCCTGTCTATAGGCAGTGCAGAGTGTAAGCTGTGCACCAGAGGCCAACGGGGAAGGGGCAGCTTGCACTGGTGAGTCCAGCACTGACAAGACCAAGTAACACCAGTGAGAGCTAGATGGCAAAAGGCAAACGCAGAAATGTCACTAACAGAAATCAAGGCAATATGGCAACATCTGAACCAAATTCTCCTCTACCAGCAAGTCCTGGATACCCCATCACACCAGTAAAACAAGATTTGGATTTAAAATCACTGGTCATGATGCTGGTACAGGAACACATGAAGGTCATTGAGGAGAAAATGGATCAAAAGTTAGAAGCCCTTGCAAGGGAAACACAAAAATCATTGAAAGAAATCCAGGAGAATACAAAAGCCAACAAGGAGGAAATGCAAAAAACACTTAAAGAAATACAGGAGAACTTTGCTCAACAGGCTGAGGTCATGAAAGACGAAACACAAAAATCTCTTAAAGAAATACAGGAGAACTTTGGTCAACAGGCTGAGCTCATGAAAGAGGAAACACAAAAATCTCTTAAAGAATTACAGGAAAACACAAACATGCAAGGGAAGGAGCTAAGCAAAACCATCCAGGATCTAAAATCAGAAGTAGAAACAACTAAGAAAACTCAAAGGGAGACAACTTTGGAGATAGAAAGCCTTGGGAAGAAATCAGGGGACAGAGATGCAAATATCAACAACAGAATACAAGAGATAGAAGAAAGAATCTCAGATGCTGAAGATTCCATAGAAACCATGGACTCAACAGTTAAAGAAAATGCAAAGTGCAAAAAGCTTGTAACCCAAAATATCCAGGAAATCCAGGACACAATGAGAAGACCAAACCTAAGGATTATAGGCATAGATGAGAGTGAAGATTTACAACTTAAAGGGCCAGCAAATATCTTCAATAAAATTATGGAAGAAAACTTCCCTAACCTAAAGAGAGAGATGCCCATGAATATACAAGAAGCCTACAGAACTCCAAACAGACTGGACCAGAACAGAAATACTTCCCGTCACATAATAATCAAAACACCAAATGTTCTAAACAAAGAAAGAATACTAAAGGCAGTAAGAGAAAAAGGCCAAGTAACATATAAAGGAAGACCTATCAGAATCACAGCAGACTTTTCACCTGAGACTATGAAGGCTAGAAGGTCCTGGGCAGATCTCATGCAGACTCTAAGAGAACACAAATGCCAACCAAAACTACTATATCCAGCAAAACTCTCAATCACCATAGATGGAGAAACTAAGATATTTCACGACAAAACCAAGTTCACCCAATATCTATCCACAAACCCAGCCCTAAAAAGGATAATAGGAGGACAACACCAATACAAGGAGGGAAACTCCACCCTGAAAAAAGCAAGATAGTAACCTTTCATCAAACCCAAATAAGTTAAGCAATCAAATTTAAAAAATAACGTCAAAAATGATAGGAAGTAACAATCACTATTCCTTAATATCTCTTAACATCAATGGACTCAATGCCCCAATAAAAAGACACAGACTAACTGACTGGATACGTAAACAGGACCCTACATTTTGCTGCTTACAGGAAACACACCTAAGGGTCAAAGACAAACACTACCTTAGAGTAAAAGGCTGGAAGACAATTTTACAAGCAAATGGTCTCAGGAAACAAGCTGGAGTAGCCATTTTAATATCAGATAAAATTGACTTTCAACCCAAAGTCATCAAAAGAGACTCTGAGGGACACTTCTTGCTGGTCAAAGGAAAAATACAACAAGAAGAACTCTCAATCCTGAACATCTATGCTCCAAATGCAAGGGCACCCTCTTTCATAAAAGAAACTTTATTAAAACTCAAAGCACACATTGCACCTAACACAATAATTGTTGGTGACTTCAACACTGCACTTTCCTCAATGGACCGATCAGGAAAACAGAAACTAAACAAGGACACAATGAAACTAATTGAAGCTTTGGACCAATTAGATTTAACTGATATATATAGAACATTCTATCCTAAAACAAAAGAATATACCTTTTTTTCAGCACCTCATGGTACCTTCTCCAAAATCGACCATATAATTGGTCACAAGACAGACCTCAACAAATATAAAAAGATAGAACTAATCCCATGCCTCCTATCTGATCACTATGGAATAAAAGTGGTCTTCAATAGCAACAGAAACAACAGAAAACCCACAAACACGTGGAGATTGAACAATACTCTACTCAATGACACCTTGGTCAAGGAAGAAATAAAGAAAGAAATTAAAGACTTTTTAGAACACAATGAAAATGAAAACACAACATACCCAAATCTATGGGACACAATGAAAGCAGTGCTAAGAGGAAAACTCATAGCCCTGAGTGCCTCCAAAAAGAAAATGGAGAGAGCATACATTACCAACTTAATGACACACCTGAAAGCCCTAGAACAAAAAGAAGCTATTTCACCCAGGAGGAGTAGAAGGCAGGAAATCATCAAACTCAGGGCCGAAATCAATCAAGTAGAAACAAAGAGAACCATACAAAAAATCAACAAAACTAGGAGCTGGTTCTTTGAGAAAATCAACAAGATAGATAAACCCTTAGCCAGACTGACCAAAGGGCACAGAGAAAGTATCCAAATTAACAAACTTAGAAATGAAAAGGGAGACATAACAACGGAAACTGAGGAAATCCAAAAAATCATCAGATCCTACTACAAGAGCCTGTACTCAACACAACTGGAGAATCTGGAGGAAATGGACAATTTCCTTGACAGATACCAAATACCAAAATTAAATCAGGACCAACTAGACCATCTAAACAGTCCCATAAAGCCTAAAGAAATAGAAGGAGTCATAGAAAGTCTTCCAACCAAAAAAAGCACAGGACCAGATGGTTTCAGTGCAGAATTCTACCAGACCTTCAAAGAAGAGTTAACACCAATACTCTTCAAACTATTCCACAAAATAGAAACAGAAGGAACACTACCCAATTCCTTCTACGAAGCCACAATTACGCTGATACCAAAGCCACACAAAGATCCAACAAAGAAAGAGAACTTCAGACCAATTTCCCTTATGAACATCGATGCAAAAATACTCAACAAAATTCTTGCCAACCGAATCCAAGAACACATCAAAACGATCATCCACCATGATCAAGTAGGCTTTATCCCGGGAATGCAGGGTTGGTTCAATATACGGAAATCCATCAATACAATCCACTACATAAACAAACTCAAAGAACAAAATCATATGGTCATTTCATTGGATGCTGAAAAAGCATTTGACAAAATTCAGCATCCTTTCATGCTTAAAGTCTTGGAGAGAACAGGAATTCAAGGCCCATACCTAAACATAGTAAAAGCAATATACAGCAAACCGGTAGCCAGCATCAAACTAAACGGAGAGAAACTTGAAGCAATCCCACTGAAATCAGGGACCAGACAAGGCTGCCCCCTTTCTCCTTATCTTTTCAATATTGTACTTGAGGTACTAGCTCGGGCAATTCGACAACATAAGGAGGTCAAAGGGATACAAATTGGAAAGGAGGAAGTCAAACTATCATTATTTGCAGACGACATGATCGTCTACCTAAGTGACCCAAAGAACTCCACTAGAGAGCTCCTACAGCTGATAAACAACTTCAGCAAAGTGGCAGGTTACAAAATCAACTCAAGCAAATCAGTGGCCTTCCTATACTCAAAGGATAAGCAGGCTGAGAAAGAAATTAGGGAAATGACCCCCTTCACAATAGCCACAAACAGTATAAAGTATCTTGGGGTGACTCTTACCAAACATGCGAAAGATCTGTATGGCAAGAACTTCAAGACTCTGAAGAAGGAAATGGAAGAAGACCTCAAAAAATGGGAAAACCTCCCATGCTCATGGATCGGTAGAATCAATATAGTTAAAATGGCCATTTTGCCTAAAGCACTATACAGATTCAATGCAATACCCATCAAAATCCCAACTCAATTCTTCACAGAGTTAGAAAGAGCAATTATCAAATTCATCTGGAACAACAAAAAACCCAGGATAGCTAAAACTATTCTCAGCAACAAAAGAAAATCTGGGGGAATCAGTATCCCTGACCTCAAGCAATACTACAGAGCAATAGTGTTAAAAACTGCATGGTATTGGTACAGTGACAGGCAGGAGGATCAATGGAACAGGATTGAAGATCCAGAAATGAACCCACACACCTATGGCCACTTGATCCTCGACAAAGAGGCTGAAAACATCCAATGGAAAAAAGATAGCCTTTTCAACAAATGGTGCTGGTTCAACTGGAGGTCAGCATGCAGAAGAATGCGAATTGATCCATCCTTGTCTCCTTGTACTAAGCTCAAATCCAAATGGATCAAGGACCTCCACATAAAGCCAGACACTCTGAAGCTAATAGAAAAGAAACTGGGGAAGACCCTTGAGGACATCGGTACAGGGAGAAAGTTTCTGAACAGAACACCAATAGCGTATGCTCTAAGAGCAAGAATTGACAAATGGGACCTCATAAGGTTACAGAGTTTCTGTAAGGCAAAGGACACCGTCAAGAGGACAGATCGGCAACCAACAAATTGGGAAAAGATCTTCACCAATCCTACATCAGATAGAGGGCTAATATCCAATATATATAAAGAACTCACGAAGTTAGACTCCAGAAAACCGAACAACCCTATTAAAAAATGGGGTACAGAGTTAAACAAAGAATTCTCACCTGAAGAACTTCGGATGGCGGAGAAGCATCTTAAAAAATGCTCCACTTCATTAGTCATTAGGGAAATGCAAATCAAAACAACCCTAAGATTTCATCTTACACCAGTCAGAATGGCTAAGATTAAAAATTCAGGAGACAGCAGGTGTTGGAGAGGGTGCGGAGAAAGAGGAACACTCCTCCACTGCTGGTGGGGTTGCAAATTGGTACAACCACTCTGGAAAGCAGTCTGGCGGTTCCTCCGAAAACTGGGCACCTCACTTCCAGAAGATCCTGCTATACCACTCCTGGGCATATACCCAGAGGATTCCCCACCATGTAATAAGGATACATGCTCTACTATGTTCATAGCAGCCCTATTTATAATTGCCAGATGCTGGAAAGAACCCAGGTATCCCTCAACAGAAGAGTGGATACAAAAAATGTGGTATATCTACACAATGGAGTACTATTCAGCCATTAGAAACAATGAATTCATGAAATTCTTAGGCAAATGGATGGAGCTAGAGAACATCATACTAAGTGAGGTAACCCAGACTCAAAAGGTGAATCATGGTATGCACTCACTAATAAGTGGTTATTAACCTAGAAAACTGGAATACCCAAAACATAATCCACACATCAAATGAGATACAAGAAGAAAGCAGGAGTGGTCCCTGGTTCTGGAAAGACTCAGTGAAACAGTATTTGGCAAAACCAGAACGGGGAACTGGGAAGGGGTGGGAGGGAGGACAGGGGAAGAGAAGGGGGCTTACGGGACTTTCGGGGAGTGGGGGGGGGGCTAGAAAAGGGGAAATCATTTGAAATGTAAATAAATTATATCAAATAAAAAAAAAAGACAAAAAAAAAAAAATAATGTTAAAATGTGTGTGTGTGCATGTGTGTATATCATATTCAAAGTTTTAAAATTTAATTTAGATATCATATTCAAGGTTTTAAATTTAATTTATAATAGTCATTTTTAGTTACATTTTTAAGATAAATAAATCTGAAGTTAATTTATATATACCAAATATTACTTATAAACAATATATACAAAACTAAAAAGAATATAAAAACAAAATAATATACATCTGTCTAATTAACATCACCTTGATGGATTTTGCCACTTGAACATGGTTATCGTAGACTAGAATGTCTATTACCAGATTCTGTAGCCGCAGAATGTGACTCAAGTCACCTTCAAAAGTAAGATCTTGTGTGGAGATTCTCCAAGAAGGAAACACAGTCCTGGTTCCGTCCCACACCTGCCATGGGAAGGGAAGCTTAATGATCTTTATCCAAACACAGAGAGGCAATCGTAAAATGAACAGATGTATGCTGGTAAGTATCTATAGTACCTTGAAATGCTGTGTATCCACCTGTGATTGTAAGAAGAGTAATTATGAACTACTGGTGATAAGCAGAAAAATGTGGAGATACAAAAATGAAAAAGTCACTGTAGGATACCAAATGACTATTAACTAGCTGTGGACTTTGGATTTTTTTCTATCCTGTACTCCAATACCAATACCACACCCCTTCTTCCCCTACCCTCCTCTCCCTCTCTTTATCTCCTCCACTATACCCATCAGCTCCGGGTATGTATGACTTCTGGTTACTAGAAAACACAAAGATATAAGGCAAACTAAGAAAAAAAATGAAACAATCAGATTGTACCTGTTTCAAACTAAATATGAATAAGTCAGAAGATGCTTAAAGAAATTTAAAGTTAAAACTATTTTTAGCATCTACATTGTATGAACAGGGTGACAGAGAAACAGTGGAATAATGCTTTGTTTAGAGATGTTTGAGGGAAGGAAAGATGGTCACAATTGATAATGCATATAGCTGTTATAGAAAACATTAGTTTCATTTCCTTCACCAATGTCAAGCATCTTACAACTGACTGTAACTCCGTCTTTAGGGGATCTGAAAGATCTTTCTGGCCTTATCAGACATCTGTATAAATGTACACATACAGATAATTAAAAAATAAAGCCTAGGTCAGACTGGCCTGTGTACATGCCTGTGGGGACTTGCTCTTGACTGTTGATTGAGGCAGGAAGGCCCGGTCCACAGAGAGCACAGCATCCTTAGGAATGTCGTCCCAAGCCACGTAGGAAAGCTCACTGAGCATAAGCAACGCTGTCAGCCAGCAGACCAGTAACAGCCTTCAGGATGTCTGCTCTGCTTCCTGGGCTGTGCATGAGTTCTACATCTAGAGAGACTGTGGCCTAGAATATGATGCCTTAAGTTCTTCTTGAGTGCTTTCCTGACTTCCCTCTGGACTGGGATCTGTAGGTATATGCCAAATAGCTCTTCCCTTTCCTAAGTTAATTTTGGTTAAGGTATCTTATCAGAGCAACAGAAATGATATTAGAACACATAGCTAAGAAAACCTGAAATAGATTTATCACGATTACTAAAAAAAGGACCAAGATTACAACTGTACTAGGATTGAAAAGGAAAATATTACTTTGCATACTAATAAGTGCAACTTAGAATAATGTCTATTTTCCTCTTTTTAATACTTGATTAAAAATTATTTTTGATGAATAAGAAAATCAGTATCAGAGAAAAACCAGTCATAATTCTATTCCCTCAAAGTAGTTAGCAGCAAAGCATTGCCATGCATTCTTCCCAGAATATTTTTCCTACTCTATGCACACATTCAGCATACAAGTGAAGACATATTACTAAACAGACTACTATTAAAGTTTATTTTAGCAAGTTTAATTCTACAATATCACTGTATAGTCACAGAACATTCTAGCATATAAACATTTTACACAGTCAATTACTACATTTTTTTCTTTTCTAGGTTTTGACTATTTTTGGTAAGCTATTATTTCAAGTATACTTTTTCATATATTTAAATTGATTTCAATAAAAAATTCATAAAAATAAAATTTTAAACATTTTGCAAAGATCTTTCAGAAATATTAAGCTGTCCTTAAGAAAGCCTTGTTAATTTTCTATTTATTTCTCAATCCTGAATTTCAAAATAAATTCCTTGATCTTATTAAGACCTGCTAATATTCAAACTTGAAGTGGGAAAAGCTTACCAGGTCTCACACCCTAACACATGCAAATCACCAGCTTCTGGAGGAGGAAGTATCATTTTCTTTGGGAATGTGACCATTGGTGGGTTTATTATGCCCCAGTGAATGGAATCACATTCAAGGATATATTAGCAGAACTAAAATGGCCTTAGCGAGTTACTGAAAACCAAACAAAAACAGAAACAAAAACAAAAAAAGGAAAGGAAAGAACATGAAGGTGGG
This sequence comes from Apodemus sylvaticus, assembly GCF_947179515.1. Taxonomy (NCBI): domain Eukaryota; kingdom Metazoa; phylum Chordata; class Mammalia; order Rodentia; family Muridae; genus Apodemus; species Apodemus sylvaticus. Next base: position 49,552,332 of record NC_067473.1, read on the forward strand.
AATGTGATGTTCTATAGGGATGAATGAAGAGATAAAGGAAGAAATAGGAGGTAGATATAATATTTTATTGTATACATTTATGAAATTCTCAAAGTATACATCTAAAAAGACAATATAATAAACCCTTTCCCCATCGTTGGCCTATCAGATAATGGATTATCTACTAAAATAGGCTACAGGAATATATTAGTTCTTTGGAAAGAAATATGCATTTTTGACTGGATCAGCTATAGGATACTAACAGTCACTCACAGTCAAGAGGTGATATCTTCAAGGAGCCAGTGTTTTTGTTCTTAGTAATGTTCAATGTTTACTAAATGGCCATGTGTTACGAAAGTCAGATTGGCTAGGGAACATAAGTGATTTATTTCAAGTTCTTTCCAACTGTAGATAATTTTATGCTTTTCTGGTTTAGCTTTATTTACTTGACTTACTTAACTTTCTTTAAAAATAGAATTTATTTCTATGTTCTATGTTTATATAAAGCGGTGAACTTCAAAAACTTGGTATTTTATTCAGTTCTTTCTATTTTCAATGTTCCATTAAAAATACCCCACAATGCTAGGCCCTGTTTTGTCTAAGGACTAATTATTCCAAATAAACAGACAACAGAGAATTAAACAAGGATCTCAGCCAGGGAGGTGCTACTAAAATCCCTCTATCATATGGCAAGCAAGGAAAAGTATTAAGTAACTTCCTTCCTAGGTTTTTCATGGTGTAGGAGTAAATGAAGATTACATGGTATTTATGGGACTGCATTTTTTTCCTAGCGGATTTAAAATCAGAACAAAGATACCAACAAACATCTCAAGGTTATTTATGCCCATTCCCATGAACCAGGCAGGGAAACACATGGGGATAGAACTTAATGGCCATAAGAAAGGAAAGTAATGGATGGCAATAGAGTTGACTTTGACAAAACAGCAGAAACCTCAACACAGAAGTGTCAGTCTTCTGTAAGTTATTATTATTAAAAGAAGTGTCACACTGTTTTGAAAATTTATACTTGACAATATTATTTTTCTCTGAAGGAAAAGCACAGAAAAATGCAGTAGGACTATGTAAAAGGGGGCAGGGTGTCTCAACAAGAATACATTCAGTTAAATCCAGTATGAAAAGCAGTCTACATACATTCTCAGAATGGGACAGGCTCCTTAACTACAGGTGGCACTAAAGCATGATTTCACGTATTTCAAGCTTACCTTTAGAAGAAATGCTGTTGCGTCCACTTCTGCTTTGCCCAGGAGCTGGCAGGTCAGGTCATAATACTGCATGGGCTGAACATCGCACAGCTGCACTAGAGATGAAGAAGCTGAAATGTGCGTGGATGCCCACACCCGCAAAGCTTCTACCATCTTTTGGTCCTGAGAAGTGAAGCTAAAGACTTTGCTTGAAGTACGTGCTGTAACAGGAGTCCCTAAAGTTCCTTCAAATGTCAAAGATGCAAAACCAGAGCTGTTGATTCCCTGAAGCTCATTTTTATATACTTGGATCTAAGAAAGTGGGACAAAGTAGAAAATAACTAAAACACAGGAAACAAAGACCAGAAGTTATTTATTTTTTGTGGTATAAATAACAAAATAATTATTATTTATCCACTGAATTAGCTCACAAAACAATACAATCAATTGATAATATGTCAAAATAAACAACTCTGAATTTGATATGTTAAAATACACAACTAAAATTTAAAACATTAAGAAAAATGTATACTTTAGAAAAATAGTATACAAATCCTATTAAACTTGAATTTTTACATGTGTGATCTTTTAATTAACTATAATTTTTGATAAAGTGAAGAAATAGTGTGATAGCTATTTATGTGGCGTAGCCAAAATCCTAAAGACACAAATAAGTGAAGTGAAGCACACAGCAGAGGTTAAGGCATCTTTATGACTGAATATGCTCAACCTTGTTGTGAGGTCTTTCTCTGTGCCAGTCTGTAGGCTCCTGACAAATGCACACCTATCAAATATGTAGTATTAATATTCTGCTCATAAACTCACTTGCTCATATGAAATACTTCCTTATGCTTTAAAAGCTCTGGTAATATTTTATGACTGAAAACAAAGTATTTCATTTTTTGGTTGCTTAATGCACAACGTTTTCTTATACTTTATCAGTTTGTGTTTGTTTTCATATTTAAATGAAATTGTAGGCAGCACATATTTGATTCTTGAAATTTACTTAATGTACATTTCCCGGTGGTCTCCAAGCTCTATACGAACATTGTGGTTATGGGTACGCATCCTCTACCACCTCACTGTTTTACTTCTGTTCCTCACTCTTGCTTTCTAAACATGTGTTTCCTACTGTTCTCTTTTCCCCCACCTCACGGAATTCTTGTCACTTCGTTTACTTTCTTAGGTGTAGATGGATTGTTTGCATCACAGTGTGTACACAATCAGTACTGTGTACTGCACCCTCCCTGCTTTAAATTTCCCACGTCCCTATATACTCTGTACTACACAACTGTAACTGGTTGGTCAGTGGTGCAACTCTACCTAATCATACCATCTGTCCCTTGTATACTGGACAACACAACTGCTTTTGCTTAAGTTATTTACCTCTTTGTGAAATTATTAAGATAGATCAAAACCACACATATTTACTTAGAAATAGTTTTGCAACTTCTTAACCAATTTCTAGTTGGAAAGAGCCCATGCTACTGAAGAATGGTTTAGATAAATAAAAACTTCTAGGTCTATCAATTTTTATCAGAGGTTATTGCTATTGTGGCCTGTATGGACTGTGCTGTTTGTCTTCCAGCTGACTTTAAGTTCGCCAGTGCTCTTCAAGGTTTCCCCACACATTCACTTGTTAAAATTTGTCCTACTGTCTTAAATATATTTCCCCCTTTTATTTTTTTTCCTGTACTTTAAGCAACACATTACCAGATATTGCTGCAAAAGTCGTTATGATCTATTTATTTTTATCTACCATGTCTTCAATCCTGGTAGTGTCATTGTTTCTACCTTCAAAAAGTAATCCTTATTAATGTATACTGGAGACTTTTCATTTGTTGTTCCTTTTAGGTATTATACTTCTTTTTTGTTTGTTGTTCAGTTTCTATTTCTGTTTTGACTGTTGATTTATTTTTACTTGTTTGACATTTAAATTTGCTGAACAAACTTAATTTTTTAAAAAAAAAACTTATAATATCTACCATAAAATTGTTTAATAGACTCAACGTCTGGATCACCACAGAATTTGTTTGTCAAGTCCATTTATTTTTTAAAAACTTTCTTCTTCTACCTCTTGGCAGTAAGCATAGCAAGCATTCTGTTCTTGGTGATGAGAAACTGTGGAAGAGCACCTTAAAGGTTCTGAAGGGTGCCTCTTCCTATGGACTGAGTTCTGCCCCTTTTGGCAAGTTGCTAGCTGAGCACTAAAACTGACAAAAGATTGAATTTATGTGCTCTTAAGGGTGAACCCCCACCACCAAGCCTTCTGCCTTAGTGAGACTCACCCTGCAATCTTAGCAGGACTTGTGGTTCTTGATAGAATATAAGTACAAGGAGCCTTCTTTTAGAAGGATGCCCTTCCTGAGATATGGGAGGGCTTTGTGGGGGCCTTACCAGACTTGTACAAAGGCCTAGCTATGGACTGTGTGAAAGGCTCACTACAGGCTCCTGTGGTAGCACTGGCTGTGGCAACTAAGGAACAGAGAGCCTCGGTGCTAGTACTAGGTATCTACCACCTCTAGTACCACACTTGCTTCCTTCTGCTTCTTACTCTGGCAGCCACCTGAGACACAGTTCTGCCAGCCTCTCTACTGTGAGAATGAGCTGCCCAAATGAACTGCCTGTTTATAGCTGTGCCTGTCACAGTCATAAAGAAGAACAAGACAGTGTTAAAGAGGTGCAAATTAGTTATCCACGACCAGACTAGACCTCTAGTATCTCTACTGCTACATATCTTTTTCCTAGTCAACTTCAATTCTCCTAACAGAGGTTCTTATAAGCCTTAAGTGATCTTGCCTGGCCTGTACAGCAGTTTTCAGTTGTATTCTGGGGCAAAATGGCCCTAAGTCTGCAGACTTTTGGATATAACTATATACCTTTTTCTCCCTAGAGAGTCAAGTTCTTTTGACTGGGTGGAGTTTTAGTCTTCCCTTCCTCAGCTTAACAGAACTATACAACTTGTACTTCAGGAATCTGAAGCCAGTCAGAACAAGTAAGAATCTGGTATTAAATCAAATTAAATTATTCAAAAATAAGTTACAAGGATGTATCCTATCCTTTGCAAATTAAACATGGAAACTTGAGAACATCAACCATATTTAGAAATAACAGGACAAACTGGAACCAGTTAGAATACTTTTAATACATGTCTACGGAAAGAGGACATGCAATTTATTTAAATAAAAAGGAGTCTAGGTGCTAATAAAGCCTGATACTATTTACATTCCTTATCTCTTTAAATGCTTAGTGTCACATTTTAACAAGGCAGCCATATGATTAGTACTAACTGCTGTTAGTGAACAATGCAGGCTTCCTGTCTAATACTGTAGGTTGCAGAAAGGATGAGTTATACCTTCAGCCTGTGGAAGCGAACAATGTCTCCAACTTTATAAATGATGGGAAGGGCTTCATAGTTTCCACTAAAGAGCATACATGTTAACTTCACATTTGTCTGGTCCACAATTGTTACAACTGAGCAATAATCTGGAAAACAAAAAAATTTTAACAAAATATTAAAGTGTTTCAATGCACCTTTGATAAAAGTAGAATATGCTTATTTTAAAATACTAAACAAATTTCACGCATTTCTATTATGAAGCCTTCCAAGGAAAAAAGTGAGATTAAGACATGGTTTTGGTTTTCAGTACAACTGTGAAATTAATCTGAAAAAGTGATTTAAAAAATTTAACCTTAAGATGCATAATGAAACAAAAATAAGTAATCAACATTACTTTTCTGGAAAAGAAATAACTTTTTTGTTAAAGTATGAAACTCTTGAATGACATGAATATATTCAACTAAACAAAATAAAATTTGTAAATTAGGTAGAGGGGCAGATTGGTAGTCAGGGATCACCAGAGTAGAGGATCTCTTGGGACACACCCTGCCAGGATTCCACCTGTACCCAGGAGTTCAGCAGCGCCACAGCAATCTGTGCCAGGGAAAAGCAGGTTACCCAGGGTTGCTGGGTAGACTTGAGGCACATAGGAGGGGCAAGCACCAGCCAGTGACAGCAGAACCAACTAACAACAGAGATAATCAGATGGCAAAAGGCAAATGTAGAAAAATTGCTAACAGAAATCAAGGCAATATGGCACCATCCGAACCCAATTCTCCTACAACAGCAAGTCCTGGATACCCCAACACACCAGGAAAGCAAGATTTGGATTTAAAATCACAGGTCATGATGCTGATGGAGGGCTTCATGGAGGGGTTCAAGAAGGACATAAATAACTCCCTTAAAGAAATACAGGAGAACACAAGCAAAAAGGGAGAAACAATTGAAGAGCTAAGGGAAAACACAACAAAACAGGTGAAGGAACTGAACAAAGCCATCCAGGATGTAAAGGTTTCTAAAGGTAGAAACAATAATGAAATCACAAAGGGAAACAACTCGAAACATAGAAAACCTAAGAAATAATTCAGGAGTCATGTATCCAAGCATCAAAAACAGAATAAAGAAATAGACGAGAGAATCTCAGATGCAGAAGATACCATAGAAAGCATTGATGCAACAGTCAAAGAAAATTAAAAATGCAAAAAGCTCCTGACCTCAAACATCCAGGAAATCCAGGACAAAATGAGAAGACCAAATCTAAGGATTATATGTATAGAAGAGAGTGAAGATGTCCAACTTAAAGGGCCAGCAAATGTCTTCAACAAAATTATAGAAGAAAACTTCCCTAACCTAGAGAGATGCCCATGAACATACAAGAAGCCTATAGAACTCCAAATAGATTTGACCAGAAAAGAAATTCATCCTGTCACATAATAATTAAAACACCCAATGTAATAAACAAAGAAAGAATATTAAAAGCATTAAGAGAAAAAGGTCAAGTAACATATAAAGGTAGACCTATCAGAATTACACTGGACTTCTCACCAAAAGCTATGAAAGCCAGAAGAGCCTGGGAAGATGTCATACAGACCCTAAGGGAACACAAATGTCAACCCAGACAGCTGTATCCAGCAAATCTCTCAATTACCATAGTTGGGGAAACCAAGGTACTTCATGACAAAAATAAATTTACACAGTATCTTTCCACAAATCCAGTCCTTCAAAGGATACTGAATGGAAAACATCAACAAAAGGAGAGAAAGTACACAGTAGAAAAAGCAAGAAATTAATCTTCTTTCAACAAACCCAAAAGAAGATAACCACACAAACATAAAAATTCATCAAAAATAGCAGGAAGCAAGAATCACTATTCCTTAATATCTCTTAACATCAATGGATTCAATTCCCCAATAAGAAGACATAGACTAATAGACTGGATACGTCAACAAGACCCAACATTTTGCTGCATACAGGAAACACATCTCAGTGTCAAAGACAAACACTACCTCAGAGTAAAAGGCTGGAAAACAGTTTTCTAAGCAAATGGTCCCAGAAAAAAAGCTGGAGTAGCCATTCTAACATCCAATAAAATAGACTTTCAACCAAAAGTCCTCAAAAAAGAACCAAAAGGACACTTAATACTCATCAAAGGAAAAATCTACCAGGAGGAATTCTCAATTCTGAACATCTATGCCCCAAATACAAGGGCACCCTCATTCATAAAGGAAACTTTACTAAAGCTTAAAACACACATCACACCCCACATAATAATTGTGGGTGACTTTAATACCCCACTCAAAAATAGCCTCAATAAACAGATCAGGGAAATACAAACTAAACAGAGACACAGTGAAACTAACAGAAATTTTGGACCAAATGGATTTAATAGATATCTATAGATTCAAAAGAATATACCTTCTTCTCAGCACCTCAAGGTACCTTCTCCAAAATTGACAATATAATTGGTCATAAAACAGACCTCAACAGATATAAGAAGATCAAACTAATTCCATGCCTCCTATGAGATCACTACGGAATAAGGGCGGTCTTCAATAGCAACAAAAACAACAGAAAGTCCATATACACATGGAAGCTGAACAATGCTTTACTCAATGATACCTTGGTCAAGGAAGAAATAAGGAAAGAAATCAAAACCTTTTTAGAATTTAATGAAAATGAAGGCACAACATACCAAAATTTATGGGACACAATGAAAGCAATGCTAAGAGGAAAACTCATGGCTCTGAGTGCCTCCAAAAAGAAGCTGTAGAGAGCATACACAAGCAGCTCAACAGCACACCTGAAAGCTTTAGAACAAAAAGAAGATAATTCACCCAGAAGTAGTAGAAGTCAGGAAATCATCAAACTCAGGACTGAAATCAACCAAGTTGAAACAAAAAGATCTATACAAAGAAACAACAAAACCAGGAGCTGGTTCTTAGAAAAAAACCAACAAGATAGATAAACCTTTAGCCAGACTACCCAGAGGGCACAGAGACAGTACCCAAATTAACAAAATCAGAAATGAAAACGGAGAAATAACAACAAAAACTGAGGAAATTTTAAAAATTACCAGATCCTACTGCAAAAGCCTATACTCAATGCAATTGGAAAATCTAGATGAAAGGGACAATTTCCTAGAGAGATACCAAAAACCAACATTTAATCAGGATCAGGTACACCATCTAAAGGGTCCCATAACCCCGAAAGAAATAGAAGTGGTCATTGACAGTCTCCCAACCAAAAAAAGCACAGGACCAGATAATTTAAGTTCAGAATTCTATCAGAACTTCAAAGAAGACCTAACACCAATACTCTTCAAACTATTCCACAAAATAGAAACAGAAGGGATACTACCCAACTCGTTTTGTAAAGCCACAATTTCGCTGATACCAAAACCACACAAAGATCCAACAAAGAGAACTTTAGACCAATTTCCCTTATCAACATCGATGCAAAAATATTCAATAAAATTCTTGCCAACCAAATCCAAGAACACATCAAAACAATCATTCGGCATGATCAAGTAGGCTTCATCCCAGGGATGCAGGGATGGTTCAATATAAAGAAATCCATCAATGTAATCCATTACATAAACAAACTCAAAAAAGAAAACCACATGGTCATTTCATTAGATGCTGAAAAAGCATTAGACAAAAATCAGCATCCTTTCATGTTAATGGTCTTGGAAAGAACAGGAATACAAGTGCCATACCTAAACATAATAAAAGCAATATACAGCAAACCAGTAGCCAACATCAAACTAAATGGAAAGAAACTTGAATCAATCCCACTAAAATCAGGCACTAGACAAGGCTGCCCTCTCTCTCGATATTTATTCAACATAGCTCTTGAAGTTCTAGCTAGAGCAATTAGACAACATAAGGAGGTAAAAGGGATACAAATTGGAAAGGAAGAAGTCAAATTATCACTATTTGCTATTGATGATATGATAGTATACTTAAGTGACCCAAAAATCTCTACCAGAGAACTCCTACAGCTGATAACTTCAGCAAAGTGGCTGGATATAAAATTAACTCAAGCAAATCAGTAGCCTTCCTATACTCAAAGAATAAACAGGCTGAAAAAGAAATTAGGGAAACGACACCCTTCACAATAGCCACAAACAATATAAAGTATCTTGGTGTAACTCTAACCAAACAAGTGAAAGATTTGTATAACAGGAACTTCAAGTCTTTGAAGAAAGAAATCCAAGAGGACTTCAGAAGATGGAAAAATATTCCATGCTCTTGGATTGGCAGGATTAATAGAGTAAAAATGGCCATTTTGCCAAAAGCAATATACAGATTCAATGCAATTCCTATCAAAATCCCAACTCAATTCTTCATAGAGTTAGATCAATTCTCAAATTCATCTGGGATAACTAAAACCCAGGATAGCTAAACTATTCTCAACAGTAAAAGAACTTGTGGGGGAATCAGTATCCCTGACATCAAGCAGTACTACAAAGCAATTGTATTAAAAACTGCATGGTATTGGTACAGTGACAGGCAGGTAGATCAATGGAATAGAATTAAAGACCCAGAAATGAACCCACACACCTATGATCACTTGATCTTCGACAAAGGAGCTACAACCATCCAGTGGAAAAAAAGATAGCCTTTTCAACAAATGGTGCTGGTTCAACTGGAGGTCAGCATGCAGAAGAATGCAAATTGATCCATTCTTATCTCCTTGTAGCAAGCTCAAGTCCAAATGAATCAAGGACTTCCACATAAAACCAGACACACTGAAACTAATAGAAAAGAACCTGGGGAAGAGCCTTGAGCACATGGGCACAGGGGAAAATTTCTCAACAGAAATGCCAATAAGAATTGACAAATGGGACCTCATAAAATTACAAAATTTCTGTAAGTCAAAGGACACTGTTAAAAGGACAAAAATTGTAACCAACAAATTGGGAAAAGATCTTTACCAATCGTACATCCGTCAAAGACTAAAAACTCAAGAAGATAGACTCCAGAGAGCCAAATAACCCTATTAAAAAATGGGGTACAGAGCTAAACAAAGAATTTTCACCTGAGGAATATCGAATGGCTGAGAAACATCTAAAGAAATGTTTAACGTCCTTATTCACCAGGGAAATGCATATCAAAACAAACCTGAGATTTCACCTCACACCACTCAGAATGGCTAAAATCAAAAACTCAGGAGAAAACAGGTGCTGGCAAGGATCCAGAGAAAGAGGAACACTCCTCCACTGCTGGTGGAGTTGCAAGCTGGTACAACCACTCTGGAAATCTGTGTGGCAGTTCCTCAGAAAACTGGGCATGATACTACCAGAGGATCCTGCTATACCACCCCTGGGCATATACCCAAAGGATTCCCCAGCATGTAATAAGGATACATGCACCACTATGTTCATAGCCGCCCTATTTATAATAGCCAGAAGCTGGAAAGAACCCGGATGTCCCTCAACAGAGGAATGGACACAGAAAATGTGGCACATTTACACTATGGAATACTACTCAGCTGTTAAAAACAATGAATTCATGAAATTCTTAGGCAAGTGGGTGGAACTGGAGAATGTCATCCTGAGGGAGGTGACCCAATCACAAAAGAACACATATGGTATACACTCACTGATAAGCAGATATTAACCCAGAAGCTCAGAATATCCAAGAAACAATTCACATAGCAAATGATGCCCAAGAAGACCAGGGAGGAGAGGCCCCTGGTCCTGGAAAAGCTCAGTGCAGCAGTGTAGGGGATTACCAGGACAGGGAAGCAGAAAGGGAGTGATTGGGAAACGGGAAGGGAAGAAGGCTTATGGGACTTTTGGGGAGGTGGGATCCAGGAAAGGGAAAATCATTTGAAATGTAAATAAAGAATATATAAAATTAAAAAAGAGTCCATAGACATAAAAATAGTATGCAAATCAGTAAAGTGTTTCTGGATATCCTAAAGAATAAAGCCTTTAGCACCCCCCCCCCAAAAAGAGTCCACTTTATGAGAGTCTAGAAAGAGAAAGATAATGTCCTTAGAGTAGGGTAAGGGTAAGGAATTAATTTCATGAGGATATACTTGAACATTCTGTAATGGTACAAATAATTTAGAAATTGTTGTGATTCATTATTGGTGGATACATTGGTTAGAACTTTTTGGACTTTTATGGCACTTAAACTATGTCAAAACTGAGAAAAATTAATTAAATATTAAAGTGTAAAAAATTGTAAAATAAATATAATTGTATCAATAGTGAGGGCTATGGGAATAAAAAATGTTTGCATAATGAACAAGGCCCTGAGATCAACCCTCAGCATTTTGAAATTTGCAGGTAAATAGATGGAACCAGAAGAACTCACCCTTAGAGAGGTAAATCAGATCCAGAAAGACAAACACAGCATGTACTCTCTTTTAAGTAGACATTAGCTGTAGGATAATCACACTACAATCCACAGATCCAGAGGGGCTAATTAACAAAGGGTCTAAGGGGAAACCCATGGCTTTCCATGGAAGGGGAAATAGAAAAGAATGCATGGGTGGATGAAGGGAAGCGGGCATGGGGTTAGGAGTGATCTGGGGGAGGGGAGGCTGGAGGGACAGAGTTCTGAGAGAGAAAAATAGGAACTGGGGGAGGTAGAAACCTAGTGTAATAGAATTTCCCAGAAATCTATGAGGTTAACTCTAGCAAAGATTCTAAGTAATGGGGGAGAAAGAGCCTGAACCAGCCATCTTCTGAAACCAGGCAGGCTTCTAGTTGAAGGACTGAGAGATCAACCCATTCACAAAACATTCGACTTAACAATTTGTCCTGACTGTAAAATGTGATGGGTGAAAGGTGAAGAAGATCTCAGAGTGGCCAACCAAAGGCTGGCCCAGCTTGAGATCCATGCCTTGAGAAGGAACCTAAGCCTGACACTGGAGGGCCAGGAACCAGAGGATGAGAAGGAACCTAAGTCTGACAGTGGAGGGCCAGGAACCAGAGGATGGACAGCCCAGAGACCTAGAATACAACCAAACATGACTGGCCAAAACGAAACAGTAAGTTAATGAAATGATGCCTAGTGATATTCTGCTTTACTTGTAGGCTCAGAAAACGGCATAGCTGTCATGAGAAAGGCTTCATCCTGAAATTGACAGGAGCAGATGAGACCCACATCCAAACAGTAGGCGGATCTCAAGATCTAGAAGAGAGGGAGGAAGCATTATAGAAGACGGGTTATAGATACCACAAGAAAACTCACAGAATCAACTCATCAGATCTCTCAGACTGAACTGACAATCAGGGAGGCTTATGGGTCTGACCTAGGTCTTCTGCATATATGTTATGGATGTGTAGCTCGGTGTTCTTGTGGGACTCCTAATAGTAGGAATGGGAGCTGTCTCTGATTCTTTTGCCTGCTTTTGGGACCCTTTTCCTTATATAGTGAGTTGCCATGTCCACCCTTAATATGAGGGGAGGTTCCTACTTGTTGAAATCTGATCTGCCATGTTTGGTTGATATCCCTGGGAAGCTTCCCCTTTTCTAAAAGGAATGGGTCTGGGTAAGAGGTGGAGGAATGACCAGGAGGAGAGGAAGGAGGGGAAACTGCAGCTGGGACGTAATATATGAGAGCAGAATAATAAAGACCTGATCATTTAAAACAGTGGTTCTCAACTTGTGGGTCAGACCCCTTTGAGGGGTTTGTACATCAGATATTTACATTACTATTCATAACAGTAGCAAAATTACAGTTATATGAAAACATTCCTCTATCTCTGTACATACATTTTGATAAGTAATAATTCACAGGCATGTGAGACTTCCTTAATTCTGAAATGATAGTCAGAATACGATGCATTCTATTAACTGTAAATATTTTTGTTCTTGCACAGTTTATATAAGTCTATCTGAAATTCAAATTTCGTCCAATGCCAAAAACTCCATTATGGTGGCCAGTATCTTATATTTTAATAATGATAATTGCATAGATTTGCTTCACAAATTCCACTCAAATTTCTAAAATGTGAACCTAATAATTTTTCTTTCTTTCTTTCTTTCTTTCTTTCTTTCTTTCTTTCTTTCTTTCTTTCTTTCTTTCTTTCTTTCTTTCTTTCTTTCTCTCTCTCTCTCTCTCTCTCTCTCTCTCTCTCTCTCTCTCTCTTTCTTTCTTTCTTTTTTTAATATAGAGTTTATTTAGGGCATGGGGAGGGGAGTTAAGAGAGCAGTAAGGCAGAGAAAAGCAGAGAGGAGAGAGAAGTAGAAGGCAGCCATGACTACGTGGAGAGAGGGGAAGAGAATGGGAAGAGAGGGCAGAGCCCAGGAAGGCAAGAGGCAAGAGTGAGAGTTAAGGAGGATAAGAGTGAACCTAATACTTTCATTTGTCACTTAATAAAGACAGTGAAGAAGGACTGAATCTGAATTGTTCCTTATCCCCAAAGTGTAAATGTTCCTCATGCTGATGGGTTTTCTTGGGAGTCAGGGTTCACTCCTCAGTACTTGCTACTGGCAGAGTTTATACTCTTTGCATAGGAAATGACTCATCATGACAAGAACAGAACTAATGATGTGTGTGACATTTTCCTAAGCAAATGGGAACTGACATTTGAATTTGGCACATGTGGATAGAAACCTGAAAATGGAATTAAGCATGCAGTTTTAGAGAAGTAACAAAAATAAGGTTGCTTGTTTACAAACTTGAAACTGATCAAAATTTGACATATCAGATTGCAGAAAAGAAACTGGGATAGATTTCAACCACTGACTTGCCCACAATTAAACTAATTATCAAGACAAACTAGACACTGGTGATTTAGAACCACATAAGAACTAGTAAAATATAAGATATCTTAGTTAACAATATTTCAAAGTACGGAAGTTGAGTATTTGCTAATTTTCAAATATGAAAACAAATTATTTATTTTCAGCAACATATCTTATAACCAGGGCTCCAACAGAGCAAACATGTTATTATTCAGTGGGTAACAATTATCAAGGCCTCATTATATAGAAGGCAGCATGTTAAGCAATATATACAGATACACATGTAATCACAAAAATCTCCTGAATTCTTAAAAAACTGTATGCAGTGGAGAATATTGCTTCTAACTTTGAAAAAGGAAATTCAGTTTCTCAAGTCGTTAGGTGAGGTGCCTGAGCCAAAGCACACTGAAGTGAGAAAGCTAAGAGGCACACTTACCCTAACTAATATCCCCATGGTGCATGCTTTTAAAGATATTATAATCCCAAAGATAGAGAAGCTTAAACCAGTGGCAAGACTTCAAAGCTATTCGAGCCAGGTAAATTATGCTACATCTCAATAGTGTTATAGTAGTTATTACCTCATGAAGCTAACAGGAAATAGAAAATATAGTAAGTTTACTACAGAAGAATTAATAGAAAGTTTCACCTATAAATTTAGAACCCAAGAATATTATCAGACTATTAATTCATTCTTATACGCTGTTACTAAACTGCAATGATTCATACACAAACTTGTGGCATAAGCCAGTAAGCAGCACCCTTCCATATTCTCTGTATCAGATCCTGCCTCCAGGTTCCTGCCCTGATTGTGTTCCTGTCCTTACTTCCGAGATGATGAACAGTGCCACGGAAGTGTAAGGCAAATAAACCTTTTCCTTCCGGGGTGGCTTTAAAATGGTGTTTTGTTACTATAAGGTACTGTCTTAACAAGATAAATTTACTTCCTAAAAATATTCTATCAAAATACAGTGCCAACTTGGTCAGAATTGGCATACAATTCTTAAAGTACAGAATTAACAAAGTCAAAGGAACATAGTTATTCAGTTTTCTCTGGTGTCTCAATTAGTTGCTTTTAATCAGCCGGTAATCTCCTGGAAAAGGAAATTCATTATGGATATAATGGAAGTTTCTAGAAGAACTGAGCACAGAACATAACTATTTATACTGTCTGTCTCTCCTTAGTCAAAAAGTAAATTAAAATGTCATTGTTATTGTCAGGGTTCTCTGATGCCACAGAACTTATAGATAGTCTCTATATAGTATGATGACTTACGGTCTGTAGTCCAGCTCCCAACAATGGTCAGCTGTGTAAGGGAAGTCTAGGGATCTAATAGTTGCTCAGTCCCACAAGGCTAGTAGATTCCAAACAGATATGCTAGCAAAGTAAATATGAGCAGGCAAAGAAGAGTAAAGTGTTCTTCTTCCAATATCATTATGTAGGTCCCCAGCAGGAGGTGTGGATCATGCTGACCTTGAACTGAGAGATCTCCCTGCCTTAGTCTCCTGGGATTCATAGCCACCAGGCCTCAAGATCTCCATGCCAAGATCCAGGTCAGAAACTTGTATCTACCAGCCTCAAGATCTGGATCACATGTGAGCCTTCCAATTTTGGATTGTAGTTCATTCCAGATGTAGGTAAGTTGACAACCAGGAATAGCCATTACAATCCACTCCTTGTCAACTTGACACAAATAATATTTCATGTCCACAGGAAACAATAATAAGGTCATGAATATGCCTAATATAGTATGACTAGTCCTTGTATAATTGCAAACACATCCGTAAATTTACAATGGGGCAATGTCCCTTGGGAACATTCTTTTAGTATCTCAACTTAAATACTAATTGATCTTAAAGAAATTGGAAGAAAGCACAAACAGCTATACAAATGTGCTCTTAACAAAATAAAACAGAAGCATTCATATTGCTTTATAGTCCTCGTTTCTGCAACTGGTTATGTGGCCTTAGCTGATATTTATAACTACCTTCCTCTACCACCCATTCTGTATTTCCTCCACCCTCTGCAAGAACCTCAGGAAGTCTTGGCTTTTTCATGAAAGAGTGACCCATAACCTTCCTTCCTAATGGGTCTGTGCCCTTTGTCATCTTGCTTGGATTAGGCTGTTGTAGTTTCTCATTGATTTTAATCACAGGACATGGTAATATTAAGATATGCCCTAAGGGATCTCCTGGACTCCAGACATAATCCTGCTTACCTCCACTAGAGGCAATTGAATTTCATCATGATAATCTGGTTCTATCACCCCTCCTAACACTGTTACTCCTTTCTTAGCCTGTTGGTTTAAGGGCATTAGAAGTCAAAATTGACCCAGGGGAAGTCTAAGCTTCCAGTGCAATGGGATGTACATTGTGACTCCTGGCAAGAGCATTCCCCTCTCTGGAACCAAAACTTCTAAGCCAGCAGAACCTAGGGCTGTGGGTACAGGAAGCAAAAATTTTCTTAGAGGGTCACTAGGAGTGACAGTGAGTTGAACTATTCCCTTTTCTACCCTTTGATTCCCGGACCCAGGTATCTTGGCTGTGGTAGAAACTGTACTATCAGACGCTTATTCAAAGCATACACTGCCTTCTGAAGATCTCTGCCCTAGCTCTCCATGCTGCTGCCACCTATTGGGCCTGTAACTTCCTCTTCAAAAGGCCATTCCTTCTTTCTATCAGACCAGCTGCTTCAGGATGATGGGGAAGTCGGTAAGACCAGTGGATTCCATGATCGTGGGCCCATTGTCACACTTCTCTGGCTGTGAAATGAGTCAGAAACAATACAATCACACATTTGGTCATTTATTCTTCCAAACAAACTGTAATACCATGTGTTCTGCCCAAAGTTCAGCCCACTGTGAAGATTTTCCTTCATCTGTTTCTTTCAGGGTTGTCCCAGAAAGGAGTTGTACTGCTACAGCTGTCCAACTTTGGGTAGTGCTGGCATAATGTGCAGAGCCATCAGTAAACCATGTCCTAGTCTTCTCTTCTTCAGTCAGCTGACCATAAGGTACACCCCATAAAGCTATAGGTGCATGCTTAGCATTGTAATAGGAGTGGAAGCCATAGGGATTTGAGCAACTTCTCTATGTAATTTTTTGTACCTTCAGGACCTGCTGGGGCCCAATAACATATATATCACTTCCAGCTCATAATGAGTAGTTCAGGTCTGATGGTAACTTGGTGTCCTATTCTCAAACATTCAGTTTCCACTAAGGCCCAATAGCAGGACAAGAGCTGTTTTTCAAAGGAAGAATAGTTGTCTACAGATGATGGTAGAGCTTTGCTCCAAAATCCCAAAGGTCTCTTCTGTGATCCACCTACAGGATCCTGCCAGAGGCTCCAAATAGCATCTCTATCTGCCACCAACACCTCAAGTATCATTGGGTCTGCTGGAACATATTGTTCAAGTGGTAAAGCAGCCTGCACAGCAGCCTAGACCTTCTCCTGTTCCAGGCCCCACACAAAGCTAGCAGCTTTCCCAGTCACTTGGTAAATGGGCCTGAGTAACACACCCCAGTGAGGAATGTGCTGTCTCCAGAATCCAAATAGACCCACTAAATGTTGTGTTTCTTTCTTGGTGGTGGGAGGGGGCAGATGCAATAGCTTATCTTTCACCTTATAAGGACTATCTCTATATGCCCCACACCACTGGACTTCTCTAAGAATTTCCCTGAGGTAGATGGTTCTTGAATTTTGGTTGGATTTATTTCCCATCCTCTGATATGCACATGTGTTACAAATGAGTCCAAAGTGGCTACTACTTTCTGTTCACTTGGTCCAATCAGCATGTCATCAATATAGTGTACCAATGCGATATTCTGTGGAAGAGACCGATGATCAAGATCCATTCTAAATAAGTTATGACACAGGGCAGGAGAGTTAATATATCCTTGAGGCAAAATGTGAAGGTATATGGCCTGGCCAACTGAAAACAAATTGCTTCTGGTGGTCCTTATAGACAGGTACTAAAAAGAAGGCATTTGCTAGATCAATAGCTGCATACCAGGTACCATGAGATGTATTAATTTGCTTAAGTAATGAAATTACATCTACAGCAGCTACAGTACAGCAGCTACAATTGGAGTAACTACCTGATTTACTTTTCCATAGTCAACTGTCATTCTCCATGATTCATCAGTCTTCTGCACTGGCCAGATAAGAAAGTTAAAGGGAGATGTGAATGAACCCATACACCTACTGGTCATTTGATATTTGACAAAGATGCTAAAAACATCCAGTGGGAAAAAAAGACAGCATCTTTAACAAATGGTGCCGATTCAAAAGCCATCCAGAAACTGTCCCACCTGGGGATTCATCCCATATACAGTCACCAAATCCTGACACTATCATGGATGTCAAGAAATGCTTGCTGAAAGGAGCCTAATATGGCTGACTCCTGGGAGGCCCTGACAGAGCCTTACAAATACAGAGGCATATGCTCACATCCAACCATTAAACTGAGTGCAGGTTCCCCAATGGAGGAGTTAGAGAAAGGACTGAAAGAGCTGAAGGGGTTTGCAACCTCATAGGAAGAACAATATCAACCAACTAGAACCCCCAAAGCTACCAGAGACTAAGCCATCAACCAAGGGGTACACATGGCTCCAGCTGCACATGTAACAGAGGATTACCTTGTCAGGTATCAAGGGGGAGGAGAGGTCCTTGATCTTCCTCATAAAAGTAGGGGGAAGGAAGATGGGATAGGGACTATGTGGGAGGGAGGAAAACTGGGAAAGTTTGAATAACATTTTAAATGTAAATAAAAATATATCCAATTACAAAAAAGGAGGAAATGTGGTGGGAATTACCACCCCAGCATCTTTCAAGTCATTGATTCCCTATTTTCTTTGGCAGAGGCTTCCATTTAGCCTTTCCAACCATAACAGTCCTTACTCCACAAGTCAGGGAACCAATGTGAGAATTGTGTCAATTTCTAAGTATATCTGGAACATTTCTAAGTACATTCTAAGTACCATAGGATGTGTTCGGGGACTTACTGTACCTATCAGACATCAGTCACAACTCCATTAATCATCTGTCCTCCAAAAGCCCCTAGTTTAACATGTAGGCCATGATGGTTCTTGAGATTTCCTGGGATCAGCATTAATTCAGAACCAGTATTCAACAGACCCCAGGAAGTCTGATTATTTCCTTCTCCCCATTATAAACTTACCCTTCTAAAAGACTGTTGGTCCCTCTAGGGAAGAATTGGAGAAAGGCTAACAGCAAAACTTTTAGGTATCTTATCAAGATCCTTCCTCAAGGGAACCTGGCCACCTCTTCATTCAAGGAGTTCTAGGTCTATAAACTGGCTCAAGTCTGGAAATTGATTCACTGGCTGAGATTGCCTTTTGATACAGTCCAATGTAGACTTTCTTTCATTTTTGTTTGAGAATTTTCTGCTTCTACAGATCAAAGAGATATGCAGTAGGTTTCCTATCTATGTCATGCCTGGAAACACCATGACCGATTAGCCATTAACAAAGGTCCACACAAGTCATGCCATTATAAATTTCACTTCTCCTGTGCTGACCATTATGGGCTATGTCATTATAAACATTGTTTTGTGTTTGCTGCCCATTATAATAACTATGATCACTTTTTCTCTGGCGATTCAATGCTGCCACCTGGCCCTTGCTACCTCAAGGAATACCAGACATCCCCAACTCCTTTCCAATATGCCATGTTTTGAAAAATATTTCAAACCAATTAAATGCATTGCATTTAATTCATCTAATTGAGCAGCAGCATCTCCAACCTTAAGGTCTGGCACAAGGAAAAGGGCAAGAACAAAACTCTTCAAATGTGTAGGTGCCCCTCTTATCAGTTTGCATCTTATAGGGTTCATGAAGGGCAAATCTTCTGGGTCTTCCCATTGTGGAGGATAAGGTTTTGTACAGTGTATCCACTCTAGCATTGCAAATTCTCAGAGCCTTAAAATCCCTTTGTCAATACTAAGCCAAGGAATACCAGACATTTCCAATTCCTTTCCAGTAGGCCATCTTTTGAAAAATACTTCAGCCAACCACTCAAACAAACTTCTGACATCTGTAATGGTGCGAGTTTCCATATTAAACCTAGAATCTCCACTCAGAGGGCCCATGTCAATAAACTCAGTCTCTATATAGTAAGGGAATTTGTTATGAGGACTTACAGTTTATAGGACAACTCCCCAAAATTGGTCAGCTGTGAATGGGAAGTCCAAGGATCTAGTAGTTGTACAGTCCCACACGGCTAACAAACAGATGTGCTGGCAAGTAAATGCAAGCAGGCAAGGAAGAGCTCATCTTCCTTCTTCCACTGTCCTTATGTAGGTCTCCCACAGATGGTGTGTACTATATTGAAAGTGTGTACCACCAAACCTGGATCTGGGACTTGTTTTGTCCCAGGCTGACCTTGAACTCAGATATCTTCTTGCCTTAGTCTTCTGGGATTCATAGCCACTATGCCTCAAGATCTCCATGCCAAGATTCAGGTCAGAAACTTGTATCTCCCAGCCTCAAGATCTGGATCAGAGGTGAGTCTTCCAATTCTGGATTGTAGTTCATTTCAGATTTAATCACATTGACAACCAGGAATAGCCATTACAGTCAATGACACAAAAGAAGACAATCTCAGTAGAACAAAAGGATAATCAAGGGTTAGAAATATCTAATGTCTCAATTCTAACTCAAGACTAAGTGTACCAGGTAAGAGCAGCAATTAGCCTGACTTGACAGGATTTGATAAGTGTTCCAAGGAAGTGATCCAACAAAATAAAATTATTAGAATAATAAACATATTTTGACCCTCAAGTTATTTTTCAATCTTTTCCAGATCAAAACACAGAATTAAAGATAATCTAGTAGTCTGTTTCCTTGATAGCTGGCATCAGGAGTGAAAGAATTAAGAATATCTAAGAATATCATTTCGTCCTTTACCCAAACACTCCACAGTACAGTATACATGTATATAAACACACATGTGTATGCTTAAATCAGAAATATTTCAGATTCAAACTGATGAGAAGGTATTTACTTAGTTTTACACTTTGGTAATATTTGCATAACTTGACATAAATCTGAAAAGATAACAGATGATAAATTAAGCTCTTTATTCTGCAATCTTGAGCAATTAACCCAGTTTCTCCAGCACGACTAAGTGTAAATTGCCTTGGAGTTTTATTGTAAGGGGAAAAAACATAGCTTACCTAAGGAGGCCTTTAATCAATGAAGCATGCATACATAAAATACATAATCCATGAGAGATGCCTCTGCAAATGCTTTCCCATTTCCTTTTTATCTATAATATTTTCTCTTTTATATTGCTATTCAATTCATTCATTGAATATGAATGAGTAAAAAAAAATAACAGGTTTTTAGACAGAATTTAACAGTTAATAATTAGCTACAGGAAATTATAAAAGGCAAAGTGTCATGCACCAAAATCCAGATATATTCTTCAAACTTCAATCAAAATCATTCAGGTATATGAAAATCAGCAAATACCAAGGGTCACAGTTTCATCCCCCACCTCCAATCTCCTGGTAGAAATGGGTGGAATATTTATAAATGGAGTAGTTGTCAAGGACAAAGATAAGTCAACATTCCATATCTCTAACCAGGAAGTGATGAATAACCACAGCTTTGATGACTTCCATTACTAAAAGTCAGACAGTCAAGTGTGTCGGAGAGGTGCCATCACTGAGAAACACCATAGCAATTCATTGTAGGCACTGAAAAAGGGAAAGCCAGTGTCTGTTTCGCTTTAAAATCTATATCTAAAGCAGAACCATAAAGCTACTGGAGAAAATCACTGCAATAATAACTCCCAAATCCTACAAAGACCACAGCGTTTACTAACAGAATGACATCTTAAAGAATCCACATGGAGGGCTAGGGACATAGCTTCGCCAGTAAAGTCCTTGCTGAGTAAGCATGAGGGTTCAAGTTTGATTTCCAGAACCCAACTTAAAAACAAAACAAACAAACAAACAAACAAACCCCCAAAAACAAATAAAGCAGGTGTAGTGAGTGGCATTTATAAACCTGTGCTGAGGAGACTGATACCTGGGGCACCTGAGTCTCTACAGTCCAGGCCTGTGAGAGACCTTGTCTCAAATGAAAACAAAACAAAAATGAGTGGATAGATAGGTCCTGTGGAACACCATCAAGAGTTGTCCACTGGTCTTCAAATGTATGTACTCACATACATGAGAGATGAAACAAACACACATGAACAATATACACATATACAAGGATTCTAAAAGTATCATAGTTGTGAAGTTAGTAATTTTAATATTGTACGTTCTTTTAATAACAGGACTGATGGACTTGTAAAGGAATAGCGTTTTACTTCTTCCATGACTTAATATAAAGTTATGGAAATAGAGCATTTGCTACCACATGAAAATTGTAATCAGAAATGATAGAACACTACAGACCATATATAATCTTCAATATTTAGGATGCAAGGAATAGCATTTTTAAATCAAGTAGTAAAGAAGCCAAATTGCACCTCCTATCTCTACAGTAAATTTAAAATTTATAAAATAAATTTAACAAAAATTTTTACTCGCTCATATATGTAACATAACATTATAAAAATTCAAAATACTTGTCCATAAAGGCAATTCCCCTTCCTGCCTAGCGATACATCCATCTGGACGTTACTGACACTATGGAGCTAAGCTCAGACATCACACTGCTTTATGTAAAAGACCAGCCAGGGACTGTTCATGCACACTTATTCTAGTACTTTTCTGTGTCGATATTCACTAAGTTGATCCTTTGCTGAACACACATCAGTGTGATTTGTCTGACTTCTGGTGCTACACTTAATCCTGTTGAAGAATGAGTTCTGTCAACAGAAATAAAAATGCAACTGTAACTAAAACTACAGGATGGATAGTTTTAGACTTCACTGCCTATCTTGCTGGAATGAAGATATCATGCTATGTCTGAAAGATGTATTTTAAAGTCTCAATGACTGTTCAGATAAAATTGATGGCATTCATTTTAATTTGGTATCTCAGAAGAAATACAGAAATATATTATCCCCATAATAACAGATGTTTCATTACTAGTCATGAATTTTTTACTAATGTATTGGATTCAACTACACATATCTGATAGAAATATGAGGAATAAGCATACATACTAAGTAATTACATCTCCCCATGGCATTCCTTTTTATTCATGATTTAATAATATGATCACAAGAAAGAATGATTATACTACCTAGTAACTAAATATACACTGCCATTAGTGTTTTTAAATAACATTTTAATATTATACTGCAATTTTAACTGCTTCTGAAAATGATGTATTATCTGATCATATTATTTAAAAACTTTCAATGAAATGAAATGACATGTCAAATGCAAAGTTTTAAAACTGTTTCTTGTATCAGGCTCAAACGCTAAGACTGACAGTAGGTAAGAGGGTCGGAGTGTTCATTATGACATGATATTCAGGCACAGAATGGGGAGAGAACATACCACCAATGTGAAGGCATCTAAGGGCATGCTGATGGAGAAGGGATGAGGCTCAGGCAAGGATAAGTTGGAATGAAAATGCTTAAGAAATCCATATTGAGATCAAACTTTTATTTCTTTCAGTTTGTTTCATTGTCCTTTAAAACGTTATAAAGGATTTTCATAAATGATTCCTTTAGTTTATATTTCTGGCCCAGTCCACTCTATAATTATATCCAGAACCCAGTCTTAATACTGCACATTAGAAAAATATGAAATTGAGATTTTTCTATTAAGCCTACTCAACAGCATACGCTCAGCTAACTGCTCTATAATACAACTTGCATATACTTATGTTTATAAATACATTGTGCAACATGAACTCAATGAGGACATATCTGGGCTCCCAATATAACCACAGCTTCTAGAATACAATATGTAAACAATAATTTTATTTTATCAATAAGATCCACTGCTTTTTAACACACTCCCATTAAAAATAAAAAATACTTTTGACATATTCTTTGTACTTAGAAATACTTAATACAGTGATTAATAAATTAATGTTTTATATTAGATGAAATAAGACTAATAAATGATCAATTTGCTATGACTGAATTACACTTAGGTAAAGTGTAGTCTTCGTTTTTTATTATCTTGAAAAAACACTAAATTAATGATTTCTGGTATACCTTTTATAAATTTGTTCAGAGAGTTACATTATCATACAATGTATAAATTACACCTTCTTAAGTTTCTTTAAAAACTACACAAATGTATAGATGAAAACTGACATAATTTAAGTTTTAATCTTATAATTTCATCAAATATTCTTTTTTGATTGATGGGCAAGAGGATAAAAGATAAGGTCTATTAATTAAACAAAATTTTAGTGTAGAGCTCAAATGTACTATACAAGCATAATTATCCCACACCATTCCTTTCTTTTACCTTGCATAAAGCTGAAAATTTATAATCACTAAAGAGCAAATATCCATTTCCTACATTCTTTAGCCCCTGGCAACAGCCACTTTGCTTTCTACTTCCGTGCATGACAATTTATACAGGGCTACAAAAATGGTACACAGTATCTGACCGCTTCCTGGTATTCAGCTGAATACTGCAGTTAAGGTTCTTTCATTACTCCGGGTATCTTGTTTCCTTCTTCCTAAACTCCACAATACTCCAGTGCAAGGATATGTGATTTTCTTCACCTACTCATCCCCTGATGGATAATTTACCCAATTCTACAACTTGTCAGGTTTTTGTTTTGTTTTGTTTCTTTGTTTTTTTTTAAGATTTATTTATTTTTATTTGTATTTATTTATTTATTTTTATTTATATGTATAAAGAATGTAGGAAATGGATATTTGCTCTTTAGTGATTATAAATTTTCAGCTTTATGCAAGGTAAAAGAAAGGAATGGTGTGGGATAATTATGCTTGTATAGTACATTTGAGCTCTACACTAAAAACTGCAAACTGTAAACTGTAGCTGTCCTCAGACACACACTAGAAGAGTGTATCACAGATGGTTGTGAGCTACCATGTGGTTGCTGGGAATCAAACTCAGGACCTCTGGAAGAGCAGATAGTGCTCTTAACTGCTGAGCCATCTCTTCAGCTCCCTAGAACTTGTCTGTTATGAGTAACACTGAAGTGAATGGTGAGAAATCAATTATTATTTTATGATCTTGATTTCATGTTTTCTACATAAACAGTTACTTGTGACTGTTGGATCATAAGGCATCTCCACTTTGGAGAAAATGTATTCTCTCTCATGAGGGTTGCATAATCCTAGCACCACAGGGGAGAACAGTCCACTTCCTTCATAACCACTGTACAGAGCCATATTGGGGAGTCATGCCACAAGGTAGGAACTTGACTTTGGCTAAGGACAAGGTCTTCAGGCAGGTATCTGACCTTAGGACAATAGGGAAGTAGGTTACAGCAGGAATTTTTATCCTAGGGTGGAGAAGGTCAGAGTGAAGGTTAAGCTCATTGTTCCTCCAGGTCTAAGAATTCCTGAATTAAGCAGGTGACCCACCCAGCTGCCTGAGCAGTAGAGCCAAGGACCTCCAGAAGACTTTCCTGGAACTCAGTCTGGAGTCTGGGGGGAGGGATTTGCCCAAACTGTTAAAAGGTCTGACCACCATTAAAGTTGGGGCCTCAATTTGTAAACCTGACCTGGCCTTGTTCTTTTCAAACCTTCCCCATCTATCACTCAGCTTCTGATTCCAGCAATATTCTGTACTATTCAAGGTACAAGTCTTAACGTCCTTGCTTAAGTTTTTTTTTCCTAAGTATTTTACAGTATCAGTGTTATTCTAAACAAAGTTTTCTCTTAGTTACCCTTTGAAATTATTCATCACTAGTATGCTTATATAATGTTAAGTTTGCTTTTGTAACTTTACTGAACTCATTTATAAGTTTCAGAAGAATTCTTTTCTGAAGTATGTAGTTTTCTACTTACAGGATAATGTTCATTACAGATATAACTACATTTCTTCTTTCCTCATTGACTTTTTTTTTTTTTTTGCCTCTAACCTACAACTGTTTTGACTACAACTGATAATACTGTGTGGAACACAGTAGCAAAAATAGGCCACACTTGCACTTTTCTAACTTCTGAGGACAAGTTTTGTCCTTCTCAGTGACTAGCATCATGTGTGAGAATCACACACATGAAGTTTTTGAAGTTGTGATAATTTCTTCTACATATTCTACACTGAGCTTTTACAATGACAAACTTTGATTTTTTTATATTATAGGAATATTTCTCACAAGTATTTTCTTTGTAGTTACCATGGGCTCATGTAATATACTTTAAAGAAACAGCAATCTTTTCTAAGCTTACAGATATTTAACTTCAATTACTTGAAAACTCTCTCCTTTTCCATCTCCTCCTGGCACACTTCCAGATCACACTCAGTACATTCTATACTGTGTATCCATTAACACATTACAGCTAGATTTTCTCTTCTGTTTGCCTTTAATTTCTGTGTCAGATATTCATGTGCTTTCACATCACTTAGAATCTTTTATAAAGCCGTACTCACCTGGTGTTAAATAAGACCATGGAATCTAAAGGCCAGATTCACTTCACAAATTATTGTCAAAGAATATTCATCACTATTATTTGGCAATTAAAAGTTTGATCTGAGTTGTGTCCCTGAGATCAATAAAGCAGTTCTTGATCGTAAAACACCATATACATTGATACCTACCAGTTCCTTTGCTAACATATGGAGGCTTAAAAAATTTCACAACACCATAGACATTGGCAATTGCACCTTCCTTAAGTAGATTCAGGGGTGTATATGTATAGGGAGTTACAGGAACCTAAAGAAAGAAAAAACAACATTATAACATGTATAATATTATCTACATTTTAGAATATTAGGGTGATACCTATAAATTGCCAAGTAATTTCATTTCACTTTCAAATGGTTATCCTAAAGAGGACTTCAAAATGTAAAGGGGAAACATCTAAAAAAACAACACAGTAGCTTCCAAATGTTACTATAGAAACCAACTAATTTTCTTGAAGTAATTTTGTTCAGAAGTTGAGACATTAACACATTAACCTATAAAAGTATAACCAACTAAAAATGTAATTACACTCCTTCAACAAGAAAAGTATAAAATCCATTAAAATATCAAAAGTTGTATATCCTGACACCATATAGAAAATATCTTTGAATATATATACCATCAGGGTTAAAGCTCTATGAGAATTCTACTGAGAGAGATGACTAAGTGTGGCGAGACATCTGGGAAGGCCCAGGGTAGCTACTAGCATTCTGTCCCATTCAATAAGGGATTTTGGACATTGCGAGTCATCTTTCCTCAATATCCCCATGTGTATTTAGTTCTAAGGGTTCTTTCCTCAATATCCCCATGTGTATTTAGTTCTAAGGGTTCTTTCCTCAATATCCCCATGTATATTTAGTTCTAAGGGTTCTTTCCTCAATATCCCCATGTGTATTTAGTTCTAAGGGTTCTTTCCTCAATATCCCCATGTATATTTAGTTCTAAGGGTTCTTTCCTCAATATCCCCATGTGTATTTAGTTCTAAGGGTTCTTTCCTCAATATCCCCATGTGTATTTAATTCTAAGGGTTCTTTCCTCAATATCCCCATGTGTATTTAGTTCTAAGGGTTCTTTCCTCAATATCCCCATGTGTATTTAATTCTAAGGGTTCTTTCCTCAATATTCCCATGTATATTTAGTTCTAAGGGTTCTTTGGTATTAAATCATCCCACCTAGCATTCAGCTACTTCTTTCCTACCCAGCAAAGAATAAGTTGGAAACTCATACAAAAGTATGACAGAGAAAACTGCAAAACGTAAATGTGGCTCTGATTTTCAAATATATTATCACAATCAAACTTATTGTGACACAATCAAAATCACCCCTCTACATACACAGCTACACAAGAAAATCTGAGACTTGATTGAGAACTCAATTGAATAAAGCAATTCACAACAATAACAAGGGAAAAGGAAGAGCAAAAAAAGCATTGTATGAGGTTGTATCTGCATGTTAACACGGTCACTAAATTAACATGTAAAATTTCCGTAGCCCATTTACTCCTGCCCCACTGAGAAATAAACTCAGCACATCACTCTGAAAATGACTATTTAAAAACCCAAACAGAGATTCTTTTTTCTTTTTAAGAAAGCTGAATCTTTGATGCAGATAGAGAAGGGCTTTGCAATTTAATCAGTCTTTAATATATAAGAAAGTGTAGCTCATTAATTATGTTAGAATAATGCTCAGCAGAAGGAACAGAAAAGAGAAGATTTGGGCTGACAAATTATTCCAACAACATAAGTGGAGCGTGGATTCTGCCCTATGCAGCATGCCCTCATAGGAGAAGAATGGGAAAGGAGGCACCTCTTAGGGACCAAACAGTACCTGCACAACTTCTCACTGAGTCAAACCAGAAAAAGGACAAGCAAACAAACATTATTAAATTTCCTTCCCATGAAATTAGTCACTACACATCCATATATCAATTTATATAGCTCCAGTTTTCAATATAAATGTATAAACTGATTGGTCTACATATTCCCTCCGTTTTAAGTTGGGTCAATGTACTCTTGAATGGAAATTATATATGAAGATCATAAATAAATATACATAATACTTCCAAATAATACCAAAAAATACCAATTTTTGCCAGAAGGTTTTCTGACTTTGATTAGAAAATCCAAGAGATATCCAGAGATCTATCATAGCTCTTTTAGAACTTTTCCAGCAGGTTTTCTGACTTTAGTTGGAAAACCCATGAACTACCTAAAAAGCTGTCTACAGTTATCTTGAGCAGGCAGCAGAGCTGCTAACTTGCATCCATCACTGACTTTGAGTCAGTTCTTCCACTGCTCCCAAACACTCCTTCCTCAGGACCTTATTCCAAGCTAAGGCTGGTCTTTGCCAGGTGGTAACATGGAAATATGAACAAAACCCACAAAGCAAACACCACTTATAAGCATTTGGACATAAAATTACATCAGAGGTCTAAAAATAATCTGACAAGCTGGTGCTAAGTGTCTAATATCTATGCCACTAGGAATATAATGCTTAAAGCATCCTATCATGTCCTAACCTAGTAACACAATCTCATATTTCTTTATGTGTGTCACTGATTTCTAGGGCTCTGTATTGCTCAATGAATAATCTTAAAAAAAACTAGAATATTCCTATGTAATAGGTCCTTGTAGTGATAAGGTGACTGCTCTAGCCAACACAAGGGCACCTAGAAGATTTACATATGACCCGTTCAATGATAAAGTGAGTTCTTCGATACTGACATTTAGGAGAGTCTCCTCATGGAAACCCGGGATGTAATAATCTTCCTGCTTCACTGAATTATGTCATGCTGAGAGTACAGCATGTGCCAACACTTAGTTATAAATTTGTTTGTTTTTTAATTTTAATAGTCTCATGTCCAGCTACTGCAGCATTACACAGAATAGATCTAGAAGTCACTTACCCGAAGATACTAAAACATATTCATAAGAAAGCTACAGGACATAATATACTAAGGATAATTTGATGACAACCCTTCAGCATACATCTATAGCCAAAACATGAAAGGTGTCTATTATGTCTTGCTACCTTATGACAAAGCTGATCACATGATGGGGCAAACAAAAAAACGAGGCAAGAGAATGTGAGCACTAGGGACTGAGGCTGCACCTCAGACAGAGTTGATGCCATGTACAAGAAGAGTCCTGTACCAACCAATCAACCAAACCCCAGTGAAACAAAAGGCAACACAACCTCTCCTCAAACAAAAACAAACCCCATCCCTAAAAAAATGGATTAAATGTAATATAGTTTACAGCAGTGGATAAAAACCAAGACAGTTATGCCTGGAAGATGAAAATGTATCTAGCAGGGCTGGGGAGACGATTCAGCAAGAGAAGCACTGGGCATATATTTGTACAAATGGGAGCACCCAGGTAAACACTTGGTGGTCCATCTGTAATCACAACCCTCTGGAGGCAGATGGAGGACCCAAGCCAGCTAGACTAGAGTTAGCAAACACAGGGTTGTACTGAAGTATTCTGTTTCAGAATATATAGATCGGTCTGACCATCAACTGCTAGCATATACATATACTTCCCATGTGCACAGACAGTGGTTAAAGATAGCTTACTGCTCTTGAAGAGACTAACATTTGGATTCTAGCACCCATACTGAGTGGCTCACAAACGTCTACAACTCCATTCCAGGAGATCCAAAGCCTTCTGGCCTGGGTGGGCACCTCCTTGCAAATGTTGTACATAAAGTCAAACAAGCATATACAGATGAGAAATGAACAATAAATTAAGGCATATAGGTAGAACACACATTATATTAAACTGTACCAATGTATTGCCTTCTTTGTAATTTCATTCAGCTCTAAGTATCCAATCTATAAAAATAAAAATACTTCCTACTGACATTAGATACCACAATTTTATAAAAAAGAAAAAATTGTTAAACATGTGTAGGTATAAAACACTTTTTTATTTATACAATTTGTTAAATCACAACTCTATACCCAACAACCTGCTTTAATACAGGCTGATAAAAGAGATGAATTTGTCTGTGGTTTAAACTAATAAAAACTGTGTGTCTTCATAAAGTAAGAATTAGTTTTCTTCCAGTTTTCTTATATGTGTACAGCATATGCAGAGATATTAGTAGATAAAGTAGGTTAAAAAAATCAAATATCATTAGGTACAGAGAACTATAATAAAATATCATCATATAAAAAATGTGAAAATACTGGTTTCCATTTGATTAGCACTAATGTAAAAGCTGATTATAAAATATACTAATTTAAAATTAAACTATAAAGTAGATCAAAATATGAAGCAGATACATTAATGTATATTATGTGTATATTAAATATATAAATAAAATGTGTATATTAAATATTACCTTACCAAAGACATTGTTTGATGAAAAATCCTCTCATAGATCTATCATAAACCTGCAAACAAAACAAGAACACTTATTTGTATGTATGTTACTTCCATTCAAATATGGTTAACTGTACATTTAACAATACTCACATTCTCTATCATGGTATAGTTTGGTTCCATGACTATTGGCAGACACACACAACCACCTGTACCTGTAGTTCCAGGGGACCAACATGCTGCTCTAGCCTCCACAGGCTCATGCACTCATATGCACACACACACACACACACACACACTCCCATAATTAAAAAAAAAAGTTAAAAGATGTAAGATTCAAATGGAAATGTAGTTAAAGGTTTGGCTGGTGGGGGGTGGGAGGGCTCTCAGACAATCGAACACTGCACTAACAGTGCAGGGAACTTCTTGTTATATATTCCTCGGACACATTTTATTTTCTTCTTTTTTGCAACAAATAATTTTAGTGGAGTAGCTAATGATTTTGAAAGGGGAGATGGATTTT
The DNA here is from genome assembly GCF_947179515.1 of Apodemus sylvaticus. Lineage (NCBI taxonomy): Eukaryota > Metazoa > Chordata > Mammalia > Rodentia > Muridae > Apodemus > Apodemus sylvaticus. Next base: position 49,582,956 of record NC_067473.1, read on the forward strand.
CAAGACTCAAACTTTGGCCTTTGTGTGACATGTGTATGGCTAATGTGCACTGTTATCATCTATGTTTGCTTTTAATCTGTCTACTGTCATTTGGTTTTGGCAAGGACCACTTAATGAGGATGTTTCAGCCTCAACACTAAACAACTAAAGAACTCAGACATAGTATTATACTGAGACTTAACAAAATATTATTTTATTCAATTACTTTGTTCTAATAAAACCCCAACAAGGGTAGATAACACCAAGTAACCAGAGCTCTTTATAGCTAAAATTCATGAAACGTTTCTGTATAAAACTTTTACTTCTCTCTAGCATATGCTGGCACTTAAGGAACAAAACAAGTACACTCTCACGTAATTTTCACAAAAAGTAAAACACACTTTCAACTGACAGATTAATACATTATAATTTGAACGAAAGTAAGATTTTAGTCAACGATTTACAGTTGCCTAACCTAACATTTCTGTCAGTTCTAAATTCTAAGGTACACTCCCACAGACACACACAATACTCACACACATACATACAAATCCCTAGTAGTGCACATTTACTATTTCACTAAAAACATTTTCAAATGTAAGCATTATATAGAAAGAAATATAAAAATAACAAAATTTATAGAGAACATGTCATATCAAAGAACAGTTGGGTTTTAATTAAATACTTAAGTGAGAAAAAGTTAGGAAAATCTGATATTCATCATTTTAGCAAATTCAAATTCAGACACAGGAAGTAGATATTATTTTAGGCATCTTTGTTAACTGAACAAAACTGAACACCAAGTTTTTTACCTACTACACCACATAAACATCAACATCCTTAACCATCCTCTGCCAGTGCTGGCAATGCTGGTGTTAGTGTTCATAATGTAGGATAGGCCTTCAAATACTACAAAACGTCCAAAGTTGAATTTCTATTAGAGACCCCACTCTCATTAAAAAAAAAAAAAAAAAAAAAAAAAGAACAAACTGAAAGTTTATTAAATAGCCATGAGAATGGTCTCACTTGAAATCTGATCATAGAAAAGAAGGACAGTTAAATTATTTATATTCTAATAGTGGAATTATGTCTATATATATATACCAAAGAGACTAGAAAGGGCCATATGATGATGTGGACATAAATGTTTTGATATACTTTGTTAAGATAGAATGACAGAGCTGTAGAGATGGTGCAGCTTGCTGCTCTTACAGAGGACCCCAGTTCAGTTCCCAGCATCCATATCAGGCAGCTCACAGTCACTTAAAATTATAGTTCGCCAACCCTATTAAAAAATGGGGTACAGAGTAAAACAAAGAATTCTCACCTGAAGAACTTCAGATGGCGGAGAAGCATCTTAAAAAATGCTCAACTTCATTAGTCATTAGAGAAATGCAAATCAAAACAACCCTGAGATTTCATCTTACACCAGTCAGAATGGCTAAGATTAAAAATTCAGGAGACAGCAGGTGTTGGAGAGGGTGTGGAGAAAGAGGAACACTCCTCCACTGCTGGTGGGGTTGCAAATTGGTACAACCACTCTGGAAATCAGTCTGGCGGTTCCTCTGAAAACTGGGCACCTCACTTCCAGAAGATCCTGCTATACTACTCCTGGGCATATACCCAGAGGATTCCCCACCATGTAATAAGGATACATGCTCTACTATGTTCATAGCAGCCCTATTTATAATTGCCAGATGCTGGAAAGAACCCAGGTGTCCCTCAACAGAAGAGTGGATGCAAAAAATGTGGTATATCTACACAATGGAGTACTATTCAGCTATTAGAAACAATGAATTCATGAAATTCTTAGGCAAATGGATGGAGCTAGAGAACATCATACTAAGTGAGGTAACCCAGACTCAAAAGGTGAATCATGGTATGCACTCACTAATAAGTGGATATTAACCTAGAAAACTGGAATACCCAAAACATAATCCACACATCAAATGAGGTACAAGAAGAAAGGAGGAGTGGCCCCTGGTTCTGGAAAGACTCAGTGAAGCAGTATTCGGCAAAACCAGAACAGGGAAGTGGGAAGGGGTGGGTGGGAGGACAGGGGAAGAGACGGGGGCTTACGGGACTTTCGGGGAGTGGGGGGCTAGAAAAGGGGAAATCATTTGAAATGTAAATAAATTATATCGAATAAAGAAAATTAAAAAAAAAATTATAGTTCGCAAGGGGTGCAATGTAATGTCCTCTCCTGGTCTCTTCACCTTCTGGTACCCTCATGCAGATGCTAGCACAGACATGAACAAAGAAATCTTTTAAAAATTGAGGTGAACATTTAGATAGTCTAATGGTCCTATAGCATAAACATGTATACATGCTGGTATAATTTTTAAAGTCTATTCTGCATCCTATAATATGGTTTAAATTACATAATTCATAAATTTGCCTCAAAATAATAATACACAACACACTCAAATGAGTTGAATACTCAAAGGATGAAATAAAGTGCCCAATAGCTGTAATTGCTGATGTTGATTGGATTGAGAACATACCTTTGGGGAGATCTTTGAGGAAGAAACTCTTCCAACAGAATGGCTGGTACATTCCAGCTCAAGAAGTCTAAGGAAAAGGCAACGCAGCTTGACTGCCTACCTTTCGCTCTTGCTGATGAGCGCATCAGACCTTGCTGCTGCTGCTGCTGCTATACTTTCCCGACATCAGATGCCAGCTTCTTAAGTCTTCGAACTGCTCTGTAGAAATACTGTAGGCTTTCAGCAACATAAGATAGAGACTAATGAGGCATGGAACAGATTGGCTGAACAGCTACAGCATTCTCAGCCTCTCCAGCATGAAGATGGCCATTGTTAAGAGAATCCAGATTCTACAGTATTAATAAATAATATATACTTTTTATCAGTTATACTAGAAAACTCTAATATGCTGTTGAAATCAGTGGCAGATGTAAAACTATTAGCTAAATAACTCTCATTGGTTCTGTATGTTTAAAGTTTTGCATAAACAAGGCTTAATTGGTTAAAGAAGCTGATGCCAAGCCTAACAACATGAATTCGATTTCAAGACCCACTGCGTAGAAGGAGAGGACCAACTACACATGTTGTCCTTTGACCTCTATATTCCTGAACATGATGTCAGCTATATTTTTCATAAATGTCTTGATCATAACAAGCAAGGACCCTCTTAACGTTCTGAGTTCTACTATCATGAAAAGTGCTAGAATTTGTCAAATATGTTTTCTGCAGCTACTGATATAATCATTTTATGTTTTCCTTTTATTCAATTAAGGTAGCATATTGCAATGACATTATTATTATTATTATATTATTATTATTATTACTATTATTTTCCATTTTTTACATCTCTGCCTGGTATTAAGACTCCTTAGCGTAATCCTAGTCATATGTTATAAATTTACGTTAACTACTATTTGGCTAAGGGTTTCACAGGCATGCATTTCTAAGATAGAATCTAATGAGCACAATGAGTTACAAAATACAGTATTTTTTAATTACATTAGTTTAACTGAGGAAGAAACAGATATGTAAGTTTAGAGTGTCTGTTGAATACTAAATATTGAAATGAAGTGACAGGAGAAACCATTCATTATATATATGGCTAAGTTATATACATTGTGAACTTTTCAATTCTAAAGGCATCATTGTATGTATCTTTTCCATATGTAAAATATATTTGACAATTTTTCAAAAATGAATCTGTAAAAGTATTAATAACTCTAAATCTATTTTAAAATAGTAAATATTATTGTTTAAAATTATTCTGCAACTTGAAAATAAATGTTTTTAGCCATTTGATATTTTTTCAAAAACACTACTAACTCTTGACTTTTGATTTTGATTTTTCTTTGTGAATTGATTATAAACATATGCATATAGATAAACATATTAAATACAACTGTTTTACCCATAATAAAACTGGTAAATATATTTTCACAAGCATAGTTATTTTCAAATATAATTATGAAGAAAATAATGTAAATGCTTGTACTTAGGCACGCCCCCAAAAAATAAGTTCAAAAATTGAGTTAAACAAAATCAACAGAAACAAGGCATGCTGCCATGCCTATAATTTCAGCACTTGAGCGACTAAAGCCAAGGGACCACAATGTCACATCCTGTCTAAACTGTATATGTGAAACTCTATCTAAGTGTGTAGCGGAAAAGCACATGCACAACCTGAATTAATACCCAAGTTTAAAGTAAAAACCAAAAACATGGGCTGAAGAGATGGCTCAGCCATTCAGAGGTTAAGACAACTGACTGTTCTACCACAGTTCCTGGTTTTGGTTCCTAGCACTTACATGGTAGCTCACGACTGTCTGTAACTCCAGGACCACGGAATCTGATACCCTCTTCTAGTCTCTGAGAGTATTGGGCATACATGTACTACACAGATATACATGAAGGCAAAACATTTATACACAAAAAATAATAACAAAAACAACAATACCAACAACAATAACATGCTTAAAACAGAAAGGTAAAAAATTCCAGAAATAACAGACAAGAATACTACCAGAAATGATTAAATAAAATTAAATCCTAAAATTAAACAATTAAAAATTATCCAACTAGAAGGAAATGCAGAAACAGAAAAAAAGTATTTTAAAAAAAAAGACATGGTGGAAACTGTGTTGAAAATTACAATAGAAGCTAAAGATGTACAGAACAGAGTTAAGAGATCAACACAGAAGAAGGTACTATAATAAAGTGGGAAATACAGAAATCTGATGGCATAAAAAACTGATCCTTACAATATATCAAATACACCTCAAGCTAGAATCAACCAAGAAAAAACAAATTATGAAGACAAAAGAAGAAAGGAGGTATTATTACTAAACTTATCAACACTAAAATGGACCAAAGCATAACTTTACAACAGTATATTGGTCACCTTAAATGAAAGGGGAAATTTCCTATTGAATTAAAAACTGTCAAAATTTCCCTCAAGTCAAAACAGGTAAAAGTAAAGAGAGGAGCCTAACCTCAACTTGTATAATGACACTTACTGTCAATATCTCTCCATACAAATGTCTACTAGGCATTTAAGGAAGCAATAATCATTCCTCAAACTATTCTGAAGTACAGAGGAGGGGCCACTAACCACCTATGTCATGAGACTGCGTTCTGAGACAAGCATGTCATCATGACAATGCTTCACACTGTTAGCCTTCGTAATGTAGAAGCAAACATCTGTAGCAAAGTTAGAGACCCGTACCCAGGAATATCAAAAGCAGTATTTCCTAAAAACATGACAGTCTTAAAAGGAAAAAGAAAAGATCAATCAAGGGGAACTACATACTAGCACAGTAAATTAAAATTAAGAGAACCAGTCAGTGATCAGCACTCAAGGTGAACTAATGTCTTTAGCAAAACTCAACGTCCCATCATGAAGGAACTCTCAGTGAATTAAGGTGTGAAGACATTTGCTCAATCTGCGGGATATACTCACTCATAGAAACATCACTTGAAAGGATGAATGACTTACTGACACTACGTTTCCACAGACCGCTTTCACTTATAAAGTATCATCTGTCCCTAATAACAGTTACAGAGGTGCTTCTTCTGGTTCACCTACCATCTTTCTGTCTTTGGTATACAACAATGGCTACTTGGACAAGGAGTAGAATGCGTACCCAAGTTCTATTCCAGATCTTGGGTAAAGGTTAAAGTACCGCACCATTAACTACAGTATTTGCTGCAACTTTAGAAGACAATCATGGTTGTATCTAAAGAGGTTCCTCACAGACCTAGTCATCTATGATAATTGTAAAATTAAAGCACACACATTTAAGCATCATACATTTAAAATGGGAAAAATGTAACATGCTAATGACTTTGTGGAAGTCACCCACATTCTCATAAAAATACTGACAGAAATGTAAACAGGCATTAATACTCTGAGAAGAGCTCTGCCAAAACTTAGTAACGATAAATATGTGAATGGCCTAAACCACAAACTTCACCACTGAAGGTTATTCTGTGTGGTCTGCAGAAAAACATACTCTTAAAAATATATGCAATCATATCTGATATAGCCAAACCCATAAAACTTCAACTGTCTATCAATAATAGAACTACAACAAAACCAGAACAGATAAATAGTCATGTATGCACTGAAAGGAATAGTCCATGGCAACAAATATAGACCAAAAATCATCTAATAAACCTCCTTAACAAAGTTCACAGGAGAGCCATGTGAGGCCATAAAACTAAAGGAAAAAACAACTAGTCTATGGATCACAACCTCTTTTCTGGATTAGATATTAATCGCAAGTATATGTTTCCCTTGTAAAAATCCATGACTTGGTCATTTTCCCACAAGGAAGTACATCTGAGAACATGTAAAAGCTTAAAGGAACAGACCCGTCTGGACTGAAACAGCAGTGCCTGTCCAGCCACACTATACTCATTGTCCTTGTTTGCTTAACCAATAGATGGCTTCTCTAAAAGATCTCACACATGAGGTCCATAACTGGGCCTTCTGCTTACTTGATCTCTGGTCCTGTCGGAACTTTACATTTCATTCAGCAGTCATCTGCCAAATGAAACTAGTACACACCCAAAACCAAACAAGACAAATTTCAGTTTTCTGCCAATACCTCTTACTTGATGAATAGAGACATTCAATCACAAATTTAATCTGTCTTTTAACAAGACCATATTTGTATTTGTTATTATAAATTTTATAACTATTCATTGCAATTCTTCTCCCCTCTAGGATGTAAACTTTAGAAAGCAAAGGTTAAATTTGGTCACCACAGTATTCCCAGTACTAACCACAGTGTCTATTCTAATGATGGTTAGAATACTATTATAATGATGGTATGAATACTTGCAGTTCATAGTCTGATTCCCGTTCACTGCCCCAGGATATACAAACAATATACAGGCTTTAGATGTGACTAACTGGTAGTATCTAAATGGCTAAGGTACACTTCCTAGATTGCCAGGATTACTTGAGCATTACTAGGGAGAGAGAATTCTCCCTATATAGGAGGCCATCAATATAAAAAGTAGTATGTTGAAGGCAAAATTTAAAGGTTACTAAAACAATTAGGTCACACTAGTCAAATAGAGTAGTTAAGTATTGCAATGTGGGAGTAAAGGGAGCTCATATAATGGTAAAGAAATGAGAGGAAGGAGGAGATACTACAGCAAATCTTTGGCAAAGGGAGAAATAAAATTTCCTTATATAGATATTGGCTGTCTACATTATTTTAAACAAATTACCTAGTAAAAATCACTATGTGTCTGTGCTTGTGTGCGTGCGCACACACGTCCCCAACCCCATGTGAAATGTAAATATATAAAGATACCAATTTCTAGAGTATAAGTAAAAAGATAAGCACAAATGAAGCATGCTTTCACTACATACCTTAAAGTATAACCTTCAAAACAGCTGTTTTACTTCCACAAGGCATCAAGAAGCAACTGCGCTTTTCCTGAAAAAAAATTAGCAAAGAAGACCATTTTTAATAGAATATAAAAAAACATTACAATAGATTTCAAAGCACTGAATTTATGGAGTTCATATAGTAATACTAGCAAAATACATAAAGATTCTTCTCCAATGGTTCTCACCTGAGAATTAATATCAGAAAGGTATATGCTTACCACAAACACACACACACACACACACACACACACACACACACACACACCTATGAAACCCTAGAGTGATGTAACCTTTGCTACTAATATCTGCCCAAGGATCATTGCTCACAATCTCCTCATAAGATGCTCATTTGCCTTTAAAACTCTGTGGTGTCCTAGTCCTTGCTATATACTCACAGTTCACTAAGGTGTGCTTTCCATGTTGTAATGCTATTCTAGTCCTAAATAAGCTTTATTAATCACCAGAGAATCTTTCCTGATGTTCATTTAGATCATTCTTTCAGGAAGTGAATATATTGTCGCTACACAAATATTAAAATCTACTTGACAAAAATCAGAGGATCGCTGGGCAGTGGTGGCACACACCTTTAATCCCAGCACTTGGGAGGCAGAAGCAGGCAGATTTCTGAGTTTGAGGCCAGCCTGGTCTACAGAGTGAGTTCTAGGACAGTCGGGGCTATACAGAGAAACCCTATCTCAAAGAAACCAAAGAAAGAAAAATCAGAGTACCTAAAAATAAGTATCATTCATAATTCAATGTTTAAACCAACCTTTTAATTTAGATACAAAAAGTGAAGTAAATCAATTTTCCAAAGCTTTGTTTTCTCCTCTAATATTATCTCTTCATAACAACAACAACCACAACAAAAAACAACAAAAAGCAAAACAATACAAACAAAAAAAAAACAAAGCTTGGTTTTTAAGGAAGTTTAAATGATAATAAAGAAAAAAGCTTACAAATATGATATGATATGCTGATAAACTAGGATAGTGGATAGTCTGGCCAAATCAATATTGAAAGACACAAGTGCAATTTTGGTTTTGTTCTAGTTTGTTAAAACAGTAAGTTTCCTGAGCTCACTAATCTTCTATTCTAATTTTTCTGGATTTTATCTCATCAAGCCTGAAACAAGGTGTCTATATTCAAATGTCATTTCTGCAATCTGTTAGCTATCTGATCTCAGGAAAATTACTTAACCTTTCTGAAATACAGCACCTTTGTATATATAGGTAAGATATAAAGCATCAATGCCACAAATTTTTGTGATAATTAAACAAATTAACATACACACCAAAATGCCATACAACAGAAAAAAAATACTAAATTGTACTGTTCATTAGCATTGAAAAAAATGACTATTTTTTCCCTAACCTTTCTACCACTAATCAAATCCTTATCAACACTTATGTTCATTGCTGTCCTTGCCTAACTGAATATTCTCCCTCTAAGCTTTCTATATCCCATATATTATTTGTACAGGAGGCACAGTTAGTTTTTACTGCTAACATCTAGTATGAAACTAACAATGTTTTACTACAACATCCAAATTTTTCAGCATACTGCTCTTACTAAAAGGAAGGTTAAGTAAAATACACCAGCACACTGAAAATCCCAGTTTTACTTTCTTAAACTAACATATAAAACCAAAAAGTTATCTCATGTTCACCTATCATACTGCTACACATTGTTAATTAGAATTAGAGATCACCTTTGGTATGGGCAGATATATTTGTCTTGGACCTTAGAAATGTATTCCATTGTATCATAAAATAATATGCTTGTTAAGTGACTGCTGGAAAATTTTAACAATGATATATTCAGTCTCAGTTGTAACTGTAAAAATAAAAACAAATCTCTTACAAAGATACGGAATATAAAGTACGGGTATTTCTTCTAGGAGGAAAATGTTTTCTGCGTTAACAACTTTCCACTGGACATATTCCACCTGCATATCCACTTAGCTTTTGTATTTAAAGAACTAGTTTTGAATACAAATAAATAAGAGCTAGTTTCTAAATGTTACAATTTCACCAATTTCACCTTGGTATTTTAAAACGTTGCACATAGGGGCAGGGGTTAAGTATAGGTTTTATTTTTTAATTCCTTTGTCAATTAAAATATTGTGTACGCACGTAAGCACACACTGTATCAAAGCTTCCTGATTCCAAAACTGGTATTGGTTGCCTCCTACCTCAAACTCGTAAATATCCTAAGAGAAACTGCAATTGATGCTGATCTGTGAACTCTAGGTTCAACCTTTCTTCTCAAACTTGTTGCCTGGGCTACTCAATAGCATCGCAGCTTAACTCTGTTGCACAGGGACCGACCGTTCCCAAACCACTCAGCAGCACGAGGGCGTACTTGGATCTATTCACGTCTCTCCCGATAGTGTTCAGTCAGCACTAACTGCAAGTAATAGCAAATTTTGCAATGAACTAAACAGTCCCCGTTATATTCATCCAGGGTCGGCCCGCCGCGACCGCACAAGTCACTCACCAGCAAAATCCGCGGACAACTAATGTTGGGACTGACGCGTCCGTGACGTCATGCGCGCGCATAGACGCCAGCAGCGTAGCTCACGCATGCGTACTCCACTAGACTCGCTGTGCTCCGACTCAGGTCTCCCGCGTAAACCCGGACTGGAAGAGGAGCGCTGAGCCGCAGCAAGCTCCTCCCACAACCACACCCACACCGGCTGTGGGTGTTCGCCCCTCCTCTCCCTAACTCACACGGAAGTCCTGTCGCTCTCGGAGGAGCCAGACCAGCTCTTTGGATTGCTAAATCCTGGACTGGAGAGGTGAAGTGGCTCAGCATTAAAAGTTAGCCTCAAAACCTCAAAATTAGATTCTTAAATCCTGTAGCCAGTAAGAACTCTATTCTAAATAAGGTGTTGGTTCCAGATTCCATTCTGTCGACTAGAAACCACCCCCCCCCCCCCCGCCGATGCTAAAGCTATTATTCACATTTAAAGTTAAACAATCAAGTGCAACTTTGCCAAGGCTACATACAAATACATGATGGTAATGATATTATTTGTTTTATAGCAGTTTGGTGACATCTATGGTATTTTCAGGTAAGTAGAAAGAAGAACCTTGAAGAACCTTTCCATTATTTTCTAAAGCTTTCTTTTCCTTCCCCATGCCTGTGTTTATAAAATAGAAGAGAACCAGGAATAACAAAGTGGAATTCAAGGGCTGCCCATTATAATGAGGCTCAGACCCATACTGTTAGTCACCTCACACGGTTGGTTGTGAAATACTATTTAACCGCTAAGTTTAGCCACTGTATGTATTTTGGATCCTGTGCACCTTGGTCGAAAGCAGGGAACCAGAAGATTCTTCTAACTCCAGATGAGGGCCTGGAGGCACCATCTTTGGCAATAAGCAAGCAGGAAATCAGAAAAATAAACAAGAACCAGCAATCAAACTGGTGACATACTGGTCGAGACAACTGTTATTGCTGGTTATAGCTTCATTATGATGACAGGTGAACATTCTTCAGGAGTAGGAGGAACGTGCAGAAGCATACTTTGAAGCTTATGTTAAGTGGCTTCTGAACAAAGTCCCCGTCTCCCAGGAATAGCAAACCTTTTTCTGTATGTGAAATATGCAGTTGCTGTTTTACGAATTCCCGGTCTGTTAAGAAAGCTGCTGTACTTGTATTCTGCACAAAGCTTTGCTTTGGCTTCACAATGAATTCTCCCATCTGATTTGTGTCTGACATCAGACAAAGCTTCTACCCAGTTGTTGATACCCTCACATCCACCACAGTAAAATTACATATATCCTCCTAGCAGATGTTCATGTTTTCCTCATAATTTTCCCTCAGTATTTAAACACATTCTTCTACATTTGAAGTTTACTAGTAGCAGGGATAATGGTTGTGTTTTGGAACCAAGCCTACTATACAATGGCTGCTAGCTTTAGGAGCTAAATATTCATTGGATGTGCTCAGAAATACTCAGAGGTAAATATATTTCTTTTCTTACCTTTAACATCAGCTTTTCCATCTTTGCCAAACCCTCAGATGATTATGTGGAAATTTTCCTTAACTAAAACAGGGAAACTAAGGGAAGTGTTGCTAAGCCTAAAGGAGATAGTTTCAAGTTTTTTACTAAGTCCTAAAGCATTGTGGTTGTATTGTCAAAATTGCTAAACTCATCTTATACATGAAGCAGTCACTGAGTCACTGTAGATATTATGGGTTAGGATTCTGTAAGATTCCTCCTTTCTGCATTAGCCTGAGTATTGCCTTTATAATTGTTCCCATCTTGTTTAGGCAGCCATATTATTGATATATCACAGGTGTAGCTTCCGAGGCATTTCTAGGAGACACAAATCTCACAGCTGATTTCCTGGTCTGCTGGTCCTCACAGTCATACTACGCTCTCCTCAGATGTCATCTAAGCCTTCCATATGGGGGTGGCTCTGTAGATGCATCTACTGTGACTGCACAGCCCAGGACCAGTTATTTTCTAAATTTTCACCGTAAGTGGATTAAAAGTAATATTTTCTTTTTACCCCTTATCAACTCAATCATTCAACTTTTTTCCTCTTGGTCTCTTTATCATATACATGTTCACATACTCCAAGATCTAATGAAGATGTGAGCCAGAAGTATACATATATGATTAGTTGGTTGCTTGTTTAAGTGGTTACTCTCAAAGTCTCAAGGATGTAAATACTTTCTACAAACCACATAACGTGTAATCCTGATTTATTTCACGATCTCCCATTTAATACCAGAGATTGGGGTGCATCTGACTCCAAAGCCTGTATCATATTTCCTCATATCAAAGATTAGTTTGTATAAGTGGGGAAAATTGAACGTGAATGATAATAATAAATTTTTATTTATAAATAATAAAAATACATTTTGAAATAATGAAAGGACCCCTTGAATTAACTAGAACCTAAAGAATCAGTTTCTGGTTTCCTTTGCCAATTGATACAACTTAAAATGGCTATTTTGATTTTAATAATGATTGTATTAACTGTTACAAGTTATAATTTTTGAATATATTAAAATGTTTTGATGTAAAATCTGTAGTGTACAAGTGCTCCTTTTTAAAGCAATGTTTAAAATGAGATCTCAACTAATAAATAATGAGCATCAGAAGTAGACTGGGAGTTTTATTAGATAATAATGACTATAAAGTGTCAATGCATTTACTATAAGTAATACATGAAAGATGAAAAATATTGATTTAAAACTGGCATTTCATACATGTTAGTATTTTCAAATTGATTTTCAGGTCTTTTGAGAGTATTGATATTGAAGTCAGTCACTCAACAATTCAGGACATGGAATATTGTTTTTTACATTTTGATATTTTTTGCCTGTTCTACATGCAGCATGCCTATTCTACAATCTGCAGTCATCAGGTTATATCCCTAAAGCGTGACATCATCTTGTACTTAAAACTAACATTTTCCTAGCAATCGTTTTTGAGACTTACTTTTGAAATCTTGAAATGTAGCTTGGGTCTGGAATTTACTGTTTAGACAAGGCTGTGACAGAACTTGCAGTCCTCCCTGGCATAGCCTCTTGAAATCTGAGAATACAGATCTATAGGGCTATCCCATGCAGAGAAACCCAAGCTTGCTGTAACTCCCAATAATTCCTCTTATGCATGTACATGGGAGTCTAGGTCTGCTTCAAGACACCATCACCACTGAACTTTTGCTTAACAGATGCTATCGTTCTGGTAATTAATCCAACTTCTGTGGGTACTACCAATAGTTCTTCTCATTTTTTTCCCTGTGATTTGATTTGACTAGATACAGTCTAAACTTATGATCGCTAATATTTAGAAGTGTTTGCTTGTAGCATGTCATCTGCATTTTTCTGAGAAATTTTAAAATCACAACTGTTTTTATCAGTATGTCTAGTTCTTTTGAAAATACAGAAATGTTCTTTTTTTAAAATCATTTCACTGGAGCATTTAATCTAATTATTCTGGGTATTTGACTACCTCGTTCAGAGTGTGAAAAACCTGTCAAGGCCTGTCAGGGAATTTAATGGCCTGCTGCTAAAAAACTATAGTTCTCTCAAGACTCAGAATTGACTGCTTCCCTAAGAATGCATGGAAGGCCAAGGCTGATATTAACAATAGAGCAAAAATGGATGCCTTTCTCTTTCAATTACACTCCCCTTGGCCCCCCCTTTTTTTATTCGATATATTTTTTATTTACATTTCAAATGATTTCCCCTTTTCTGGCCCCCCACTCCCAGAAAGTCCCATAATCCCTCTTCCCTCCCCCTGTTCTCCCATTTACCCCTTCCCACTTCCCTGTTCTGGTTTTGCCCTATACTGCTACACTGAGTCTTTCCAAAACCAGGGGCCACTCCTCCGTTCTTCTTGTACATCATTTGATGTATGGATTATGTTTTGGGTGTTCCAATTTTCTAGGCTAATATCCACTTATTAGTGAGTGCATACCATGATTGATCTTTTGACACTGGGTTACCTCACTTAGTATGATGTTCTCCAGCTCCATCCATTTGCCTAAGATTTCATGAATTCATTGTTTTTAATGGCTGAATAGTACTCCATTGTGTATATATACCACATTTTTTTGCATCCACTCTTCTGTTGCGGGATACCTGGGTTCTTTCCTGCTTCTGGCAATTATAAATAGGGCTGCTATGAACATAGTGGAGCATGTATCCTTATTACATGCTGGGGAATCCTCTAGGTAGTGGTATAGCAGGATCCTCTAGGTAGTGGTATAGCAGGTCCAGAAGTGGTATAGCAGGATCCTCTGGAAGTGATGTGCCCTGTTTTCTGAGGAACCGCTAGACTGATTTCCAGAGTTCCAATTTGCAACCCCACCAGCAGTGGAGGAGTGTTCATCTTTCTCCACATCCTTGCCAACACCTGCTGTCTCCTGAGTTTTTAATCTTAGCCATTCTGACTGGTGTAAGGTGAAATCTCAGGGTTGTTTTGATTTGCATTTCCCTAATGACTAATGAAGTTGAGCATTTTTTAAGATGCTTCTCCACCATCCGAAGTTCTTCGAGTGAAAATTCTTTGTTTAGCTCTGTACCCCATTTTTAATAGCGTTATTTGGCTTTCTGAGGTCTAACTTCTTGAGTTCTTTGTATATATTGGATATTAGCCCTCTATCTGATGTAGGGTTGGTGAAGATCTTTTCCTAATTTGTTGGTTGCCGATTTGTCCTGTTGATGGTGTCCTTTGCCTTACAAAATCTTTGTAATTTTATGAGGTCCCATTTGTCAATTCTTGATCTTAGAGCATAAGCTATTGGTGTTCCCTTCAGGAACTTTTCCCCTGTGCCCATGTCCTCAAGGGTCTTCTCCAGTTTCTTTTCTATTAGTTTCAGTGTGTCAGGTTTTATGTGGAAGTCCTTGATCCACTTGGAGTTGAGCTTAGTACAAGGAGATAAGAATGGATCAATTCGCATTCTCCTACATGCTGACCTCCAGTTGAACCAGCACCATTTGTTGAAAAGGCTATTTTTTTTCCCACTGGATGTTTTCAGCTCCTTTGTCAAGGATCAAGTGGCCATAGGTGTGTGGATTCATTTCTGGATCTTCAATCCTATTCCATTGATCTGCCTGCCTGTCACTGTACCAATACCATGCAGTTTTTAATACTATTGCTTTGTAGTATTGCTTGAGGTCAGGGATACTGATTACCCCAAATTTCTTTACTTTAACCCTTATCCAAATTTACCTGCAATGTATGTGTGTGTGTGTGTGTGTGTGTGTGTGTGTGTGTGTGAGAGAGAGAGAGAGAGAGAGAGAGAGAAGCACTTATCTGAAGTTTGTCTGTTCCTTCTGTTTTATTTGTGTTTTTTGTTTTTGTTTGTGCTTTTCATTAATTCCAACGAATTTTAGTTGATGCTTTTTAATTGAAAATAACTTTTTGTATCAAATATTAGCTTAAAATTAATTCTCACTAAATTAAGTTGCATTCTTTTATTTATTTGTATAGAGACTCTGAAAGTATAATAATAATGAAATAATACATTAAAATTATGTATTTGTGAAATAATAATATAATATATTCATGAATTAATAATATTAACTTGTTATTATTGAGTGGTCAATTTGTTGAGTATTTGTTTTATTTAATTAACAAAATTACTATTTTTATTATTTAGCCACATAACTAATGTTAAGTGAACCAAAATAGTTTTGAAGTTTTCACTTCTTTAAGCTCACTTTACCATTAAGATTATCTGATAGCCAAATATACCTTTTCTAAATTTATGAAGCTCATAGTCTATATCTATAATACCCATTCAACCCATGGATAGAGCTCTTATCATGTACTTGTGATAATATCACTGCCTTATTATGTTCATACTGACTATAAGGTGGACCAGATTAGTCACTTGAACAAACAAAACTGTGTTGAGCATTTAAGAATGTTAATTTCATGTTATTTCCCTGCTGCATGTACTTCTTGGTGTTTAATAATTAATTCAGTTGTTGGGTCTATTCACTCAACCAATGAGCAGCACTTATCATATCTAACTTATTATGTCTGATTGCCTCAAATGGGGAAGCAATTCCTTAGCCAAACATTGGACTGTGTGCATGGCTGCCTGAGTATATTGGACACTAAAATTACTCAGAAAGCCTGCAGCAGCTTCAGCAGACTACTATAACCACGTCCCAGCTCACAAAATGCGGGTTGCAGAAGTATTCCAGTCATGAGTACTCCAGCCCAACTGCACTGGCCTTGGAACACAGCACTGTTAAGAGAAGCCTCAGAGGATCCCTAAGGATTCTTCAGACCAAGGAGAGAGCATTCCACTAGGTAGGTCAGCAGGAAGCATGTTGGTGGTCACTGAGATTGATCCATATATAACACCTGGGATTGGTGGAACTAGAAGCTATTCTATAATTCATGAAAATACAGTGTTGCATTTGCAGGATTGGTTTTCAAGTCAGCCAAGAAACATCTACCTTTGCAAAAATAAAATGCTTAGTCCACAAGTCTGGCAAAACATTTTATCTTTTCCTATTTAGCAATTGTTAAAAACTGTCAGTAGAATTGATGAGTAAACAATGACTTTGCATAAAAACAAGTGCGCTTATATGTGACTATAAGTCTCAAAGTGCTAATATATGTCCAAGAAATAGAGAAATAGAAATTCTCATTTTATAAATACCAACATTAAATTTAGGGTGTGTGTGTGTGTGTGTGTCTTTGTGTGTGTGTCTGTGTGTCTGTGTATATGTGTGTATGTTTGCATTTCTCATGAATTACTTGGAAATGTACTATGGTCTATAAATGATACCAAGGCCATATTTTGAGGAATATGAAAAATGAGAGATCTTTAATAACAATGATTAGGGAGCTCTAAATTTTTAAAAACAATATAAAAGATGGTTTTTCAGTTATAAATTAATGTTTTGTTTATATTTCTGTACTTATGCTATATATTTTCGAGGAGGATATTATTCTGTTGCACTGGATAAATAAACCTTGGACTGCTAACTCAAGCAGTGCCCCTGTCTCAGACTCCCCAGTAGCTACACTACATGTATGTGCTGGTTCACTATATAATTGAATATGCTATTGATAATTAATAATCCCTGGAGTTTTCTCTCAGCCAAAGAGAATTATTTAATTGTTTTTGTGTACATGATGTCTGGGCATGATTGTCGAAGTCACAGGAATTATTTTTTCCTTCTAACTTGAATTGGGTTCTTGGTATAGAAGTAGGAAAATCCATTTCATTAAAGGTAACTTTTAATTAAATTATACAAAAGATGTATACTAAGATGTGCACAATGTAATCAATATTGTTTTAAATCTTTTAATTGTTCAATAAGAAAATATTTCTTAAGTAAATTGACTTAAAGTTAAAAATAAAATATCCCAACAGTGCCATTGTATGCAAAAATTATGTCTCTATTTCTGTGTTAGATATGCAGAACAAATACAATGATGAGGGAAAATAATGTGGTCTCAGCAAAAGTCAGAGAGTTTTTATGTTTTCCAGTAGAAGTACTATAGTTTGATGCCTATGTTGCATGCCATTTATACACTGACCTAAGAAGTCTTAGTGTTATTGAGGTAACAAACTGTTAACAATAGTGAGTTTGTGGGGGAGAACATTGACCCACATTGTATATAACTTGATATAAGTATGATTGCAGCACTTTCTATAAAAAGGAGTACACAAAGAAAAGCTAGGGAAAATACTGCTAAAAATTAAGACATAGATGTCAGGTATTCAGAGATATCTTTCAACTTAACACTATGGTTCTAATATTTATTCCATGATCTTTGAATCCCTTTATTGGCATGTCTTAAATTCTGTGTCACAAAAGGGCACCCTGAAAATGCTGCATGTATATAGTACTCTTTCTATTTAATTTTAGGCATAAAAAGTAGTGTTGAATGATGATCATATTCTAAAAGTTAAAACACTCAGGGGCAGGGAACAATTTGTTAGCTTGAAAATTTTTACTTTCTTCCCTGAATTTTTGAGTGATCAAAATTTGGGACAATTTTATAAACTTTATAGAGAATAATTTTGGATACTAGAAAGCCCATTAAGAGTTTGTATGCTTTAAAGGTTTATCATGAATATTTGGACTAATTGGGAACCATTTGTATTGTGTTCAAAATGTGTTTTTAAACACAGAATAGCATTTTGTACCATTGTTAAACTTTCCTCTATTAGTTTAAATTGAATATACATCAATTCATTATCCACATGCAATTACATGGGAAGTTCAGAAAATATTGAGATTCCCTTGATGAAAATGAAAGCAGTTTGTTCATTTCTTCACTTGCATTGCAGCAATAATATCAGCCTCTGAGCAAATCTTAATCTTTGTCCCCACAACCTGTTCATTATAGACTACATTGACAAAAATGATGGGATTGAGTGAGTATATTAATTACAGAATGAAATCTTACTGATCCTCTCCCATGTTTATATCAACCTTCAAACAAAATCAGTTAAAAATATCTTCCCCTGTGATTAAAGAACAATCGGGGTGATTGCCATGTAATCATGCTGAAGAAGCGTCTCTGTAATAGAGGAAATTCCAAGCAAAATAGGTCAGAATTTGGCCCAGTCAAAGGAATAGAATATTTGGAGAAAAACAACTAATATGATATTACTATTCATTTTGCTATTTAAATGATGCAAGTATTTCAACGTTTGAGGGAGACATTAAAAAACAAATGCATCTCCTTCCTTTGTCACTTGTCATCCATATTAAGCTTCCTAATACTAGCAACTGTCATCTAATACTAGGAAGTTTTTTTTTCTCTTCCATTGATTTTGGTTTTTTTTATTCGATATATTTTTTATTTACATTTCAAATGATTTCCCCTTTTCTAGCCCCCCACTCCCCGAAAGTCCCGTAAGCCCCCTTCTCTTCCCCTGTCCTCCCTCCCACCCCTTCCCACTTCCCCGTTCTGGTTTTGCCGAATACTGCTTCACTGAGTCTTTCCAGAACAAGGGGCCACTCCTTCTTTCTTCTTGTACCTCATTTGATGTGTGGATTATGTTTTGGGTATTCCAGTTTTCTAGGTTAATAACCACTTATCAGTGAGTGCATACCATGATTCACCTTTTGAGTCAGGGTTACCTCACTTAGTATGATGTTCTCCAGCTCCATCCATTTGCCTAAGAATTTCATGAATTCTTTGTTTCTAATGGCTGAATAGTACTCCATTGTGTAGATATACCACATTTTTTGCATCCACTCTTCTATTGAGGGATACCTGGGTTCTTTCCAGCATCTGGCAATTATAAATAGGGCTTCTATGAACATAGTAGAGCATGTATCCTTATTACATGGTGGGGAATCCTCTGGGTATATGCCCAGGAGTGGTATAGCAGGATCTTCTGGAAGTGAGGTGCCCAGTTTTAGGAGGAACCGTCAGACTGAATAGGAAGTTTTCTTATATTAGAGGTGATCCTATCCTTTTCATCTCTACCAGATAGCCTTTATATCAAACCAACTGTAACATGTCCATCCTCTTGGATTCAACGATGAATCCATGATCCTAATCATTCTGAGATGCAAGACATTATATTCTGGCATCTCTATGGCAGATTTGTCAAACTTTTCCATCTATTAACAGATTTGAAGTTGGTCGCATTCCTGGTGCTAAATGTGTGCATAAGTTGTTCTGGCAGTCTTACATGATCAAAGGAAACCATGCTTACAAAGAGCTCACTTCCTTGTTTGATTGGGTAATGAGCGAGATAAAAATTAAAAGCAAAATTCAGCTCCCTGACAATTGAAGGAAATGATCAGCCCTTAAGTAAACTTTCACCAAACTTCACTGCCCTCAAAATTTCTATGGATACATGTTAGCATATTTTCTTAATTTTAGTTTTTGGTTTTCTAATGACAGGAGAAAAATGCAGACTTATTTGGGGAAAATGTCTAGGAACTCAAAAATAAAAAAAAAATAGTTACCAACTACCAACCTGAATATTTAGTATATAGAATGTAGAAGAATGAAAAAAATTAATGTGGCTAGGGAATATATACTGCATATCTACATCCACCCTCGAGCAATGGCTTGCTGTGCCTATATCTGCAGTTTTGATGTATCCATTCTCAACTCGTGTTTTTTCTAAATTTATCCCTCCTATTTCCATAGCATATTAGATATTTCTAATTGGAGGTCTTGAATTTATCTCCAACCATAACAATGTAAACGATAGTACTGATTTAATACACTCTAATATTTCTCCTTTTATATGCTCATTATCTTAATGTTACCACCTTTATGCAATCATTTAGGCTCCGTTGGACTGACTGGTATGCCCTAAACAAATGTGGAAGCTCGAGTGTGGTAGGACTGAAGGGGAAGCTTTGGGAAATTAACTGAAGCATGAGGCACAGCCTTCACAGTGAAATATGAGTTCTTTTTTTAAAACATAAGAGTGAATCCTTTCTGTGCCATATGAGGATACAAGAAAAAGATAGTTATGTCTATATCAGGAACCAAGCCCTCACCAATCACCAGTGCTTGAATCTCTGACTCTCCATGTTCTAGATTTATGAAGAATATTTGTTAAGTTACCCTGTTTTTGCTATTTGTTATGTCAGTCTGAACTGGTAGATATGATACAGAACCTGAAGAACCGTGGAGTGTTATGACTCTTTGTCCATTAATTGTCATAGCCATAGGTAATGTTATTTTGATCTTAAGAATACATTTTCCTGTCTTGGAATGAGAAGTTGTCCACCATATAAACTAACCCATTTATCCTTCATGGGGGCCAAATTGCAGCATCTGCCAAGAGCTTCCCCACATCCAGGCTTAACCATTTACGTCTAATTCTCCACTTAGTAGCAGAGTTATTCTTTTAAAATATAATCAACAGATATCACTTTATATTGCAATAAGAAAAATGTTTTCCACTTACACTAAAGAAAAAATAGCATGGCCTCTCACTAGTTTCCTCAATTCTTTTTGCTAAATAGTACTTGTTATGCTTTTATTTTGAAATATTATAGACACATTACCCGAATTTTCTTCTCACATACCTTCTTAACACATTTCCTCCTACTTAAAGTCATTGCTGTAGTCACCTGATCAGAATGCATTTGTCTGTGATTTACTCTTTTCCACTTAGTATTTTGAATTTGTTTTAGAGCAACTAGGTAACTGCATAAAAATTGTATAAGAAAATGGGAAAGAGCACTTATAAAATCTCCTTTATTATACTGCTAATAACTCTGGACTAGAAGCAAGCTCTATTGTGGCAGAGATTTTGTTTTTACTCATTACTTGGAAAGACATTGTAGGTACTTAGTAAATATTAGTTGATTTAATAAATGTTTTGGTGGGCAATCCCACTTCCAAGTTTGAAGACTGTAAGAAATTGTTTGCTACTATCCTGGATGACTAAGCCTCAGTCACACTGATGTTTAGAAATAAACATACAATAAAAAATCCATAAAAATCCAAGCTTTTCCAGTTAACAGAATTACACATGAATATAAGAAGTAAACAAATGAAAGATCTTTCCTTGGATTCCGTACACACAAAGATACTGCAAACTCAGAGAGAAGGTCAATTCAGCCTCTTTGTGGTCCCTGCTTAAAACAAATTTCTATCCAAGTGATGGCCAAGGTAAAAGATATGTTGTCCAACAGATGTGAAACAGTACTTCCTTATCTCATTTCAGATTTTAAAAGAAATGTTCCCTTGGTCCTATGAAGACTTGATGCCCCAGTGTAGGGGAATTTCAAGGCAGGGAGGCAGGAGTGGGTGGGTGGGTGGATCCGGGAGCACCCTCATAGAAGCAGGGAGAGGAGGGATGGGATTGGGAGTTTCTAGAGGGGGAACTGGGAAAGGGGATGACATTCGAAATGTAAACCAACAAACTATCCAATCAAAGAAAAGAAAACAGAAATGTTCTCAAGTTGTCTCTGTTTTGTATAATGTTGGCTTTATTATCTTGAGTTTTGCTCCTTGTGTCCCTAATCATTCTAGGACTTTAATAAGGAAGGCATGATGAATTTTGTTAAATTTTTTTCCTGTACCTATCTAGGTGATTATATGAGATTTTTCCTTACGTTTACTTACATTACAGTTACTTGTATTACAGCTACCGACTTGTGTATGCTAACCAAACCTTGCATCTCTTGGACAAAGCCCAGTTGATCATTATTTTGATCCTTTTAATATGATCTTGAATTTGATTTGCAAGTATTTTGTTACAAATTTTTCCATGTGATCATCAGGAAGTTTTCAATATTTTTAGGAGGTGGCTGGGTGGTTGTTGTGTCTTTATCTGTTTGGATAGGAGGCTAATTCTAGTTTCATAGGATGAATTTGGTAGTATTCCATTCCTTCTTATTTTGTGGAAGGATTTGAGAAGCATTAGACTTAGGTATGCATTAACTTTGATTAAATTACCTGTAAAAAAAGGTATTTTATCTAAATTCATAAGATAACAAAACATGTAATATTGTACTTTATTTTGTTTGAACCATGGATATTGAATTTTTCTGTTAGTTATAAGCAAAGCATCTTTCCCATCATGTCCTTAAGATCTGCTTTATTCACTAAAACACCTACACAAGGCATTCTTCCAGTCAAAAGTCCCTCACAGAAAAAAAATCACTAAAACAAATGAGCATTTCACTTCCTGAAATAGATAAATCCATGGAGACGTTTAGATACTATATTACATTTCTATCAATTAACCATATAATTTAAGAATTTCATTTAAGTACAGAAAGAATATTAACTATTAGCATATTAACTACAGTGCAAAATACACACTAACGTGGATTGTGTGACAGATGTGGAAGGGCTCCAACAGGTGCCTTAAACATAGAGCTAATACATACAAGCTCTTGGAGAGCCTGCAGAGAAAGATTATTTTCATGAGTGCACAGATAGAGTTGAACAGAGTCATTTTCTTCCTTGAACAAAGTGTAGAGGGCAAGGGTTTATATCATTGAAGCCAGTCATAATCAGGCCAAAGCAATTGGCACAATTATCCATCATTTTTCTTCCAAATTCTCCTGAGGCTAGCACTGATCTGTATCCACATCCAGGGAGCAGAAATCATCAAATGAACTACCAGAAACTACAAAAGTGTCATTATCAAATTTTTACTTTGTGTTATTAACAGAAGTCACCAGTTTAACAAGAAACCAATTTTGATATATTAGAGAGTGACTTTTTCAAAGCAATATAACAAATGTCTGAAGAATGAGTCACAGAGGCTGCAGAAGGAGAAGAGGAGGAAGCAGCAGCAATTGACCTATTCTAGAACTGGAGTAAGAATAAATAACAAAAATTCACTCTAATGTCTAAATGACATGGAAATATTCAAGGAAGTAATTGTTGCTTGATTGTAAATTGATGGCAAATACAACTCAACATAAAATATGAATAACTGTAGGTAATGTGGAGGACAAGGAAAGATTTCTTTTAAAAAACCTGTTCCTTAGAAAGATCAGTTGTTAAACTGCAAAGGAAATTGAAATGGAGTCTATGTTCTCTTTTACAAAAAATATGAAATACAATTATTATCTTATATGAAAATGGTGATCCGAGACTTTAAGACCCTTTGTGAAAGACATCAAATAGCAGTAAGCTTATGCAGGACATCAGAGGGGAGGCTGTGTGGGATGTTGCCGCTGTTAGGCTTTATGTGTGGGAGTTACGCTTTATGTGTGGGAGGGTGCTCTTTGCAGTGAAGCAGCTGCTTTGATTACCTATGCTTCTGTAAGGAAAACCCCACCCTTGCTGCTGTAAGCTCAACAAACAACTTGGAGCACTTGATGCATGAAGAAAAAGAAATAATCTTAATGACTAAATAAACACTGAGCAGTGTTAAGACCAAAGGCCAAGATTGCTCACAGTCACTGAAAACCTCAAAATTTGCTAGAGAGAGAGATCTCCATAGGGTGGGTACCATGCATGCAAACTACAAAACTGGTATCTTTAACCTCATTATGGAGAGTGCAGGCTGTGCAGGCTGCCTTCCTGATCTTTGCCTTTATGGTGTTTCAGAGTCATTGGGATTGAAGAAAAAGAAATTGTATGTATCTGGTTTTTGCAACAAAGAAATTAATCATTCTCTTGTACATTTCAACTGAAAGTTCATTCGCATCTTGTCCACACTAAGCTTTAAAAGAAATCAACAGGGTAATCAAACCAAACAACCTCAACATAAAACAAGCAAACAAAACCGGGGCAAGAGAGAACTTCTGCTGAAAAGCATGGATGGAAGGGAAAGTTATGACAAAATAATATTATGAAAGCCTTAAAATAAAGATGACTAAATATTGTACTGTGGAGTACATGAAAAGTTGGGTTTTGTGTTTCTCCATGGCATCAAGTAGTTTGACTGGTTTTTTAATGTGAGTCATCTTTCTGTTATTGTAAGAAATACCTGAGACAATTGACTTATACAAAAACAAGGGTTCCTTTGGTTCACGGTTTTGGAGGTCAGTTCATAACCAACTAGCATTGAGCTGTGGTATGATGATAAGTACATGGTAAAATAGTCATTAAGTTCATGACTAAAAATAAAAGAATGAGAAAGACTACACAGGTCTAGTGATCCCTGGGAGAGCATATTTCCAATGGACGTAAGAATAGCCCATAAGGCCACACCTCTCAATAGTGACTACTTGGTGATGGACGTTTTTCTGTTGTTGCTGTTGTTATTATTATGTTTTGTATACAGGTTTTCCATGTATACTCTTGACTGTACTGGAACTCATTCTATAGACGAAGCCAGCCTCAAACTTAGAGATCTGTGGGTCTCTGCTTCCCCAGTGCTGGAATCAAAAGCATGTATTATATCACCACCACCACTAGTCTATAGATATATAGATATATCTTTCATTTCTTCTCTGGGTGAGATACTGACTTACTTTTGTTATTGTTCATAGAAATCCAACTTCCAATATCCACAAATGAAACTAAATATCACAAAATTATAAATGTGTATTAATCTATGCTGACATATATCTTAGGGTTTCTATTGCTGTGAAGAGACACCATGGCCATAGCAACTCATATAAAGGAAAACATTTAATCAGGGCTGGCTTACAGTTTCAGGACTTTAGTCCATTTTCTTCATGGCAGGAAGCATGTTGATCTGCAGGCAGACATGTTGCTGGAGAAGGAGCTAAGAGTTCTACACCTGGAAGCTCAGGGAGCAAGAAGAGAGCTGGCTTGAGCTTTGGAAACCTCAAAGCTTATTTCGTAATGACACACCTACTTCAACAAAGCTATATCAATTCAACAAGGCTGCACCTCCTAATAGTTCCACTACCTTTGGACCAGCCATTCAAACACATGAGTCTGTGGAGGTCATTCCTTCAAACCACCACAGTATAGCAATACATTATTAAATCAAGGAGTCCCTGTTAAATGCCAGGCATTGTTACAAGTAGAAATGTTAACCCAGTTAAAATTATCAAAGCCTTATAGATGTTACTGTTCTTATTCTCATTTGTAGATGACTAAACTGAAGTTCATTGTGGTTTTTAGATTTGCCCTAAATTGGACTCAGATGATAAATAGCAGAGCTGAGATCTGAATTTACAAAATGTAAGACTAGAGAGTGCTTTCTAATAAAGCTTAGTAATTAATTATTCTGTCAATTATAACTCTGTTCAAGAATCTACTTTGATTAAAATATATTTTTCTTAGTATTAATGGAAAAATACAATGCTTTTTCTAGCTTTGATAAAAATCTTTGACAGTATCATCTAACACTTTTGTTTAGGAATTTGGTTTTTCATTAATTTTCATTTATTGGAGAATTTGCTGTCTTTGTAATAGTAGCTAGATAAGAATCACCGAGTACTGACAATAAAATAAAAATGACTTAATAAAACATCTGTAACTGAATTAGAGCATTTCTCCACTGGAGTTGAAAGCACTTTAATAATTTGAAGTCAAAACTTTATGAAATAAATAAACACATAGTGTTCTTGCTGTTGGATGGTTCTAAGCTTCTGCCTTCAGAGTAGTTCACGAAAGCTAAGGTGCTGTTGAAGACTGCTATCTCAGAAAACCAAGAGACTTTTGCTTGGCTACTTGGATACCAGGCTCTCAGATTGAGAATACAGAAAAGATCAATGTTGAGAACAGCAAGACTTCAGTGAAACTGAAATTAATAATCTGAAAAGTAAAGTTATGTTTAAATGAAAATAAAAATGTAAGAGTCTTCATTTTCTCTTTACATGTACTATCTCTGTCTGATCTTCAATGTGTTCTTGTAAACAGAGCCATAGGAGAATGTCTGTTAGGCAAATTTCACTACCCAAATATCCATGTAAATATATAACAATGCTAATTGGACTTGTGATTCTAGTTGCTATTTTATGTGAAAATTCTTAAGACTTACCTGAGAACTAAGATTTAAGTCTTGACATCTAGACAAGCCATCAAATCAAAGTCTGTATAGATTGGCACAAAAATTGAGGTTTTCACTGTATATCTCAGCACTTACAATGGAAACCACAGGCTATCCTATTCACTTTAACAAAAGAGTGTTGATATAAATGCTATGGGATACAGCTTCCTGTTATTTGGGAAAGACTGGTATTTTTTTATTTATCAATATCTGACTGAAGGACTCGGTCTTTTGTAACTTTAATGAAAACTCTTCTGCTTATTTTATACTGCTGCTATCTCTCATCAAACAATTCTAAGGAAGGTCTTAAATATGGGTGACATTAAAAGCAAATAAGCTCCTAAAACAGATCTTATAAAATTATGGCCAAATATCTACTATTCTAAATACTTAGATACTATGAATAAATTGTAGCTAAAATTACAGGCACATGTATACACACTAATGATAAATAATTAAAATTTTGTAGGTCAAATAGAGAAGCAGCAAGAACACCAGTTGGTGCTGTTCATCCACAATGCTGAAAGATCTGACTTTTAATTTCTAGATGGAGTCAAAAGCTTTTAGTGTTCTGCAGCAGTTGGAATTAAGACTTGCAATAAAGGTAGCTACTCTAACCTTTGATGATAAGGGACTACAAAAGGCTTCCAGTGACCTAACACAAACTCTAAACATATCTCTGATCATATAAAGAAATTCTCATGAGAGAGTTTTAAATGTTATTTGTCATGCATGAGCTTAAGGTCCAATCTTAAACTTTTTGTATGTGTGAGTTGTTTATATGTAAACACTAATATAAAATGTAAATGTTGATATTACAGTTAGAGCTGTAAAATTAGGCATGGAGGTATAAGAACAGAAATAGAAATCCAGGAGAAAACTCCTATGGTTAAATTTAGGATAGGTTATCACTCAGAGATCCCTAAGAGATGGGAGCTGATGATACAGTACATGCTATACACTCTCTACTATCTGTGGTGAGGGGAGGACAAGGACGAGGCAGAGGTGGGTGAGAAGAGAAGAGGATAAGGCAAGAAGTGATAGAAAGGAGGGGAAGAGGGAGACTGGAAGAGGGGAGGAGAGAGAGTTAGACAGGATAGAGCTGAGAGAAGGAGCAGGGAAGGGAGGGAAAAGGGACAGTACAGTAAGTTAGAGAGGAGAGATTCACAACTGTGGAGGTTTACTGCATCCAGATTCTGCAGGATAGGCTGGGAAGCATCAGACCAAGAGAACGGTTGTGGTTTTAAAGTTCAGTCTCTATTCTTTTTAAAGTCATTGACGGGTCAGATGAGGCTTACCTACACTCTAGAGGGTACGCTGATAATTAAAAGTCAAAGTCTTTAAATACTAGTCTCATCTAAAACGCATTTTGACAGCAACACACAAAGCAATAGTAGACCAAATGAGTCTAACTTCTAGAGTTCTTTGTATATATTGGATATTAGCCCTCTGTTGGGGTTGGTAAAGATCTTTTCCCAATTTGTTGGTTACCGTTTTGTCCAATTGACAGTGTCCTTTGCCTTACAGAAACTTTGTAATTTTATGAGGTTCCATTTGTCACTATGGAGTAAGAATGGTCTTCAATAGCAACAAAAACAACAGAAAGCCCACATGGAAGCTGAACAATACTCAATGGTACCTTGGTTAAGGAAGAAATAAAGAAAGAAATCAAAGACTTTTTAGAATTTAATTAAAATGAAGGTACAACATACACAAATTTATGGGACACAATGAAGGCAGTGATAAGAGGAAAACTCATATCCCTGAGTGCCTCCAAAAAGAAAATGGAGAGAGCATACACTAGCAGCTTAAGGGCACACCTGAAAGCCCTGGAACAAAAAGAAACTATTTCACCAAAGAGGAATAGAAGACAGGAAATCATCAAACTCAGGGCTGAAATCAATCAAATAGAAACAAAGAGAACCATACAAAGAATCAACAAAACTAGGAGCTGGTTCTTTGAGAAAATCACCAAGATAGATAATCCCTTAGCCAGACTAATCAGAGGGTACAGAGACAGTATCCAAATTAACAAAATTAGAAATGAAAAAGATATGTCTTAAAAATTTAGTTAGTTACATGGAATATTAGTATGATGACCATACAAGCTACAATACTTCCTCAAATTTGAAGTATAAGATGAGTCACAAGATAACGTACAAAATGATGTACACCTTCCACAACTCAGAGAAGAAAAATGGGGAAAATGATCCAAGGGAATACAACAAAGATGTAGTAAAATTAAGTAGACGATAGATGGGAGAAAAAGAGCAATTAAAACCACACAAGGAACGAACTTAACAACTTGGATAATTTGTTCCGTGGTGTGTGCTTGGTTAGCAAGGGCAGGCTTGGTTCTGTCTCTCATACTATGTCTACAGACATGTTACATGTTCCCTACTGTAAGCTATTTTGAAAGTTTAAACCATAGTGATGTGATGCATTTGAAATAAAAAAAAATGATGGACATAACAATGACTTCGTACTGGTATGTATGTATGTATGTATGTATGTATGTATGTATGTGTGTATATGTGTATATATATATACACACATATACATATGTATGTATAAATAATAAGTTTACATTTCTCAGGAAAATAGTTTTAGGCTAAAAACTTTATTAAGGTTTAAAAGGGTCACTTTGGAATGACATGATAGAAATGCTAGGAAGATAAAACAAGAGAAAGACACAGAATTTAATTCCCTATTATTCACGCATGTATAATTCCCCAAAGTTTTAACACAGATTAGATTTACTTGAACAAACTCCTGTTTATTTCCCTGATCTCTCACCTTGGAAATCTAGATCACATTTTTTTTACTAAGCCTTCTAGTGTTGATTATTTTCCCTACTCCATTTTGCCTCCCTCTTTGCTGATGTTTGGCAGTTGTATATTGAGTTAGAGGAAAACCCCACAGGAGAGTCGTCTTTTATGGGTCTATAAGTGCCATGTACCCTTACAACTATTATAAATAAATAATCATCATCATTGGGGATGAAATAAAACATAAAAATGTCAAACTTTCAAGGAAAAATGAGTTAGGTTCCTTTCTCTAACTATACCTTAGAGGAGCATTCTTATAAAATTGGAGGAACTTTTCAAGAACTATGTTATTTAAGTTAAAAGAGAGAAAGAGAGAGAAACAAAGGGTGATGGTTCCATCTAAGGTGAACTATCTTCTTGAATCACTTGGTTTGAGTGGAGAAAACCTTGTGTACCAGAAAACTCTCAATACCAAACGAACTAGGGAAGATGGATGCCCCATATAATCCTCCTTCACATATGAGGAACAAATGCCTTTGACTGAAAATTACAACTAATGAAAATTTGGGGCAAAAAAATCAAAATAATAATAGAAAGTTGATTTTCCCCATCAAAGTCCTATATTCCTATTACTAAAAGTTTATGTTTTAGACATTAAGGGTTTATTCAAATATGATTAGAAAATATATCTTCTTTTTTTATTTGATATATTTTTTATTTACATTTCAAATGATTATTTCCCCTTTTCTGACCCCAGCACTCCCCGAAAGTCCCATAAGCCCCAATCCCTCCCCCTGTTCTCCCACCTACCACTTCCCAATTCCCTGTTCTGGTTTTGCCCTATACTGCTACACTGAGTCTTTCCAGAACCAGGGGCCACTCCTCCATTCTTTTTGGACATCATTTAATATGTGGATTATGTCTTGGGTATTCAAAGTTTCTAGGCTAATATCCACTTATCAGTGAGTGCATTCCTGATTGATCTTTTGAGACTGGGTTACCTCATTTAGTATGATGTTCTCCAGCTCCATCCATTTGCCTAAGAATTTCATGAATTCATTGTTTCTAATGGCTGAATAGTACTCCATTCTGTATATATACCACATTTTTTGCATCCACTCTTCTGTTGAGGGGTGCCTGGGTTCTTTCCAGCTTCTGGCAATTATAAATAGTACTGCTATGAACATAGTGGAGCATGTATCCTTATTACATGCTGGGGAATCCTCTGGGTATATGCCCAGGAGTGGTATAGCAGGATCCTCTGGAAGTGATGTGCCCAGTTTTCTGAGGAACCGCCAGACTGATTTCCAGAGTTCCAATTTGCAACCCCACCAGCAGTGGAGGAGTGTTCCTCTTTCTCCACATCTTCGCCAACACCTGCTGTCTCCTGAATTTTTAATCTTAGCCATTCTGACTGGTGTAAGGTGAAATCTCAGGGTTGTTTTGATTTGCATTTCCCTAATAACTATTGAAGTTGAGCATTTTTAAAGATGTTTCTCCACCATCTGAAGTTCTTCAGGTGAAAATTCTTTGTTTAACTCTGTACCTCATTTTTAATAGGGTTATTTGGTTTTCTGGGGTCTAACTTCTTGAGTTCTTTGTATATATTGGATATTAGCCCTCTATCTGATGTAGGGTTGGTGAAGATCTTTTCCCAATTTGTTGGTTGCCGATTTGTCCTTTTGATGGTGTCCTTTACCTTACAGAAACTTTGTAATTTTATGAGGTCCCATTTGTCAATTTTTGATCTTAGAGCATACTCTATTGGTGATCTGTTCAGAAAACTTCCCCCTATACCGATGTCCTGAAGGGTCTTCCCCGGTTTCTTTTCTATTAGCTTCAGAGTGTCTGGCTTTATGTGTAGGTCCTTGATCCATTTGGAGTTGAGCTTAGTACAAGGAGACAAGGATGCATCAATTCTCATTCTTCTGCATGCTGACCTCCAGTTGAACCAGCACCATTTGTTGAAAAGGCTATCTTTTTGTCAATTGGATGTTTTCAGTCCCTTTGTCGAGGATCAAGTGGCCATAGGTGTGTGGGTTCATTTCTGGATCTTCAATCCTGTTCCATTGATCTGCCTGCCTGTCACTGTACCAATACCATGCAGTTTTTAACACTATTGCTCTGTAATATTGCTTGAGGTCAGAGATACTGATTCCCCCAGAATTTCTTTTGTTGTTGAGAATAGTTTTAGTTATCCTGGGTTTTTTGTTGTTCCAGATGAATTTGAGAATTGCTCTTTCTAACTCTATGAAGGATTGAGTTGGGATTTTGATGGGTATTGCAGTGAATCTATATATTGCTTTTAGCAAAATGGCCATTTTAACTATATTAACCCTGCTGATCCATGAACATGGGAGGTTTTTTCCATTTTTTGAGGTCTTCTTCCATTTCCTTCTTCAGAGTCTTGAAGTTCTTGTCATACAGATCTTTCACATGTTTGGTAAGAGTCACCCCAAGGTAGTTTATACTGTTTGTGGCTATTGTGAAGAGGGTCATTTCCCTAATTTCTTTCTCAGCCTGCTTATCCTTTGAGTATAGGAAGGCTACTGATTTGCTTGAGTTGATTTTATAACCTGCCACTTTGTTGAAGTTGTTTATCAGCTGTAGGAGTTCTCTAGGGGAGTTTTTTGGGTCACTTAGGTAGACTATCATGTCATCTGCAAATAATGATAGTTTGACTTCTTCCTTTCCAATTTGTATCCCTTTGACCTCCTTATGTTGTCGAATTGCCCGAGCTAGTACCTCAAGTACAATATTGAAATGATAAGGAGAAAGGGGGCAGCCCTGTCTAGTCCCTGGTTTTAGTGGGATTGCTTCAAGTTTCCATTTAGTTTGATGCTGGCTACCGGTTTGCTGTATATTGCTTTTACTATGTTTAGGTATGGGCCTTGAATTCCTGTTCTTTCCAAGACTTTAAGCATGAAAGGATGCTGAATTTTGTCAAATGCTTTTTCAGCATCCAATGAAATGACCATGTGGGGTTTTTTTTTTTCTTTGAGTTTGTTTATGTAGTGGATTGCATTGATGGATTTCCATATATTGAACCAACCCTGCATCCCTGGGATAAAGCCTACTTGATCATGGTGGATGACCGTTATTATGTGTTCTTGGATTCGGTTGGCAAGAATTTTATTGAGTATTTTTGCATTGATGTTCGTAAGGGAAATTGGTCTGAAGTTCTCTTTCTTTGTTTGATCTTATGGCATCAGTGTAATTGTGGCTTCATGGAAGGAATTTGTTAGTTTTCCTTATGTTTTTATTTTGTGGAATAGTTTGAAGATTATTGGTGTTAAGCCTTCTTTGAAGGTCTGATAGAATTCTGCACTCCCAGACTCAAAAGGTGAATCATGGTATGCACTCACTAATAAGTGGATATTAACCTAGAAAACTGGAATACCCAAAACATAATCCACACATCAAATGAGATACAAGAAGAAAGGAGGAGTGGCCCCTGGTTCTGGAAAGACTCAGTGAAACAGTATTCGGCAAAACCAGAACGGGGAATTGGGAAGGGGTGGGAGGGAGGACAGGGGAAGAGAAGGGGGCTTACGGGACTATCGGGGAGTGGGGGGGCTAGAAAAGGGGAAATCATTTGAAATGTAAATAAATTATATCGAATTAAAAAAAAAAAAAAGAAACCATCTGGTCCTGTGCTTTTTTTGGTTGGAAGACTTTCTATGACCCTTTGTATTTCTTTAGGGGTTATGGGACTGTTTAGATGATCTATTTGGTCCTAATTTAATTTTGGTATTTGGTATCTGTCTAGGAAATTGTCCATTTCCTCCAGATTCTCCAGTTGAGTATAGGCTTTTGTAGTAGGATCTGATGATTTTTTGAATTTCCTCAGTTTCTGTTGTTATATCCCCCTTTTCATTTCTAATTTTGCTAATTTGGATACTTTCTCTTGCCCTTTGGTCAGTCTGGCTAAGGGTTTATCTATCTTGTTGATTTTCTCAAAGAACCATCTCCTGGATTCGTTTATTCTTTATATAGTTCTCTTTGTTTCCACTTGATTGATTTCAGCCCTGAGTTTGATGATTTCCTGTCTTCTAATCCTCCTGGGTGAATTGGCTTCTTTTTGTTCAAGGACTTTCAGGTGTGTCCTTAAGCTGCTAGTGTATGCACTCTCCATTTTCTTTTTGGAGGCACTCGGGGCTATGAGTTTTCCTCTTAGCACTGCTTTCATTGTGTCCCAAAGATTTGGGTATATTGTGCCTTCATTTTCATTAAATTCTAAAAAGTCTCTGATTTTTTTCTTTATTTCTTCTTTGGCCAAGGTGTCATTGATTAGAGTATTGTTCAGCCTCCATGTGTTTGTGGACTTTCTGTTGTTTTTGTTGCTATTGAAGACCACTATTACTCCATAGTGATCCGATAGGAGTCATGGGATTAGTTCGATCTTCTTGTATTTGTTGAGGTCTGTCTTGTGACCAATTATATGGTCAATTTTGGAGAAGGTACCATGAGGTGCTGAGAAAAAGATATATTCTTTTGTTTTAGGGTGAAGTGTTCTATAAATATCAGTCAAGTACAATTGGTCCAAAGCTTCAATTAGTTTTATTGTGTTCCTGTTTAGTTTCTGTTTTCCTGATCAGTCCATTGAGGAGAGTGGAGTGTTGAAATCATCCACAATTATTGTGTTAGGTGCAATGTGTGCTCTGAGCTTTAGTAAAGTTTCTTTTGCGAATGAGGGTGTCCTTGCATTTGGCGCATAGATGTTCAGAATTGAAAGTTCTTCTTGGTGGATTTTTTTTTTTTTTTTTGACCAGCATGAAGTGTCCTTCTGTATCTCTTTTGATGACTTTAGGTTGAAAGTCAATTTTATCTGATATTAGAATGGCTACTCCAGCTCGTTTCCTGAGACCATTGGCTTGTAAAATTGTCTTCCAGCCTTTTACTCTAAGGTAGTTTTTGTCTTTGACATTGAGGTGTGTTTCCTGTATGCAGCAAAATGTAGGGTCCTATTTCCTTATCCAGTCTTTTAGTCTATGTCTTTTTATTGGGGAATTGAGTCTATTGACGTTAAGAGATATTAAGGAATACTGATTTACTTCCTGTCATTTGCGATGTTATTTTTATATTTGAGTGGTTATCTTCTTTTGGGTTTGATGAAAGAAGGTAACTATCTTGCTTTTTCCAGGGTGTAGTTTCCCACCTTGTATTAGAGTTTTCCTCCTATTATTCTTTGCAGAGCTGGGTCTGTGGAAAGATATTGTGTAAATTTGGTTTTGTCATGGAATATCTTGGTTTCTCCATCTGTGGTGACTGAGAGTTTTGCTGGGTATAGTAGTCTTGACTGACATTTGTGTTCTCTTAGAGTCTGCATGAGATCTGCCCAGGATCTTCTAGCTTTCACAGTCTCTGGTGGGAAGTCTGGTATGATTCTGATAGGCCTTCCTTTATATATTACTTGGCCCTTTTCTCTTGCTGCCTTTAATATTCTTTTTTTGTTTAGTGCATTTGGGGTTTTGATTATTATGTGACAGGAGGTATTTCTGCTCAGGTCCAGTCTGTTTGGAGTTCTGTAGGCTTCTTGTATATTCATGAGCATCTCTCTTTAGGTTGGGAAAGTTTTCTTCCATAATTTTGTTGAAGATATTTGCTGGCCCTTTCAGTTGTAAATCTTTACTCTCAATCTTTACTCTCAAACCTATAATCCTTAGGTTTGGTCTTCGCATTGTATCCTGGATTTCCTGGATGTTCTGGGATACAAGCTTTTTGCATTTTGCATTTTCTTTGATTGTTGAGTCAATGGTTTCTATGGTATCTTTGGCATCTGAGATTCTTTTTTCCATCTCTTGTGTTCTGTTGTTGATATTTGCATCGATGGCCCCTGATTTCTTCTCAAGGTTTTCTATCTCCAATGTTGTCTCCCTTTGTGATTTCTTAGTTGTTTCTACTTCTGTTTTTAGATCCAGGATGGTTTTGCTCAGTTCCTTCAATTGTGTGTTTGTGTTTTCATTTAATTCTTTAAGAGATTTTTGTGTTTCCTCTTTCATGACTTCTGCTTGTTGACTCAAGTTCTCCTGCATTTCTTTAAGTTGTATGTGTGTGTGTGTGTGTGTGTGTTTCTTCTTTATTGGCTTCTATCTCTTGAGCCTTATTCTCCTGAATTCCTTGAAGTGATTTTTGTGTTTCCATTAATTGGGTTTCTAGCTTATTCATGTTCCCCTGTATTTCTTTAAGAAATATGTCCTTTTTGTGTTCTTCTAGCAGCATCATGACCAGTGATTTTAAATCCAAATCTTGTTTTTCTGGTGTGTTGGCATAACCAGGACTTGCTGATGTTGGAGAGTTTGGTTCAGACTCTGCCATATTGCCTCGATTTCTGTTAGTAGCATTCCTGTGTTTGCCCTTTGCCATCTTGTTCTCTGGAGTTAGTTGGTCTTGTCTCTGGCTGGTGTTTGAGCCTCCTGTGAGGCTCTAGGGTTATTTCCGCAACACTGGATGACCGGGTTTCCCCTGTTGCAGATTCCTGATGTGCTGTCCTCCTCTTGGTTGCCTTTGGAGCCCTAGTGTGCCTTGCCCCAGATTGTCTCTGTGAACCAGGTGGTGCCTGTTTGCTCCTTCAGGGAGTGCTG
Source organism: Apodemus sylvaticus (assembly GCF_947179515.1). NCBI lineage: Eukaryota > Metazoa > Chordata > Mammalia > Rodentia > Muridae > Apodemus > Apodemus sylvaticus. Next base: position 49,618,533 of record NC_067473.1, read on the forward strand.
ATGGTGTATGCTGTGGCACCTTTTCCGAGTGATGATCACTCTGCTGTGCAGCCGATCTCCCAACCAGGTTGGTGTACACAAGACTAGCCTAGCTGCTGAGGTCCTGAGTCTAGGCAAAAGCCTGGCAGGCCAGGGCCTGAGCAAAGTTCCCCTCGGGCTATGAGTGTTAACTGGTTCTGTCAGGTGGCCAGGATGGAGGAGTGTGCATGCTCCTAGAAAGTGCTGGGAGAGCCTTCTGGGCTAACAACCTCCTGGCCGGGTTGGCACACAGATGACCCACCGAGCAGCCCAGGTTCTGGGGGCAGTTCATCGCCTGTCGGGCCTAGACCCCCCTATGTTAACCTTGGGCGCCCGGGTCTGGCAAACAACCTCCTGGCCATGTTGGCACATCGATGCCCCCGTCCCCCAACAGCCAAGGGCCTGTGTTCAGGCCAACGCCCATTGGACTTAGACCTCTGCGATGTTGGCCTCGGATTATGTTTGCATACCTCAGGCTGTCTGATCTCTCTGGGGTCCGAGAACCAAGATGGAGGCGAGTCTCTCATAACTGACTGGAGGGAGGCAGATTTCTGATGTGGCTTCTGTGTGGTGAAAAGCGCTGTAAATCTGCTGCCGCTTGCAGCCTTGCTGGCCAGTGATGGTCAGTAGTAGCGGGAGCAGGGCCTGCCTAGACCCTGTCACCTTGGTTCCACTGCTGATGGCCTTTCAGCTGGACCAGCTGCTGCTGCTGTTGCCGCTGCCACTGCCGCCCGCCTGGTCTCTCCCAAAATATATCTTCTTAAATGAAAGATTTATGTAAAGGATGTATTTTCCTTTAAATCCACATTTATTCTGGATAAATTTATCATATTTACTGTTTCATTATGTATCATAGACAAAATTACAATTTTTTCCTCAGACATACAGGTATGTGGTAAGTTGAAGAATATAATGTTACGAAGTCAATTACGCCTTCTTCAATGATAATCTTAGGAATGTTCCAGAGCCTTGCCTTTGCCTGTGTGGACCATCTATGCTTTGAACAAAAGAAGTAGTTAATAGACAGTGGAATGCTCAAGTTAGGAAAACATATTCCTAAATTACAATGAAAGCATAGTCCTATTCTCCAAGAAATTGACCAAACCTCTTATCTCTCTGAATTTAAAGTATATTTTCCATATTTAATAACTTATGAAATGTAAAATTTTTCTTTGATCAAAATGAGCATAGTTTCTGGGGCACTATTAAAAATGTTCACTCATTAACAAAATTATTCCCTGAGTGCTCTGCAGTTCAAAGAGGAGTAAAACGTAATTCTGCCTTCAGGAAGCTCACAGCCTTTTCAAGGTGAAAAGAAAATGAACTTGTTCATGACTACTGTGTACAATGTAATTCTATATATACAACTGATGACTTCATTATAATGTCAAAAAATTTACAAAAGTGTAAGTACAAACATAGTTCAATCATGAGAGTTCGTGTTTAATCTCTCATTCATAATCAAAATTATTAAGCATAAGTTTTCTGCTTGGTACTATAGAATATTGCCTATGGGCTGTGAACAACAAATAATGGCTCTGAACATCACTTCATTCACTGTATTTGCATGTAAAGACTGTGACTAGGTGCTCAAATGTATAAAATTTATCTGTCACAAATGGGAGCAATTGTTAACAAAGAAATAGACAAATGGTATGAGTCACCCCTGAGAAGCTGGGAGGGCTACATAAGTTACTCACATGGGATGAGACTGGACAAAGGCTTTGCAAAGGACACATTTGTCTCAGTTTTCTGGTTCTTTCCATATCATTCTCCAGTGCTTTGCTTAAGTAGCCACAGATATGCATGTTCTTTCTTGTTAACTATCTTGAGATGCAAATATAAAATTTTACATCATATTCAAAGTCTCTCATATTTTATCCCTTTGATCCAATACCCATTTCCTCAATTTATTTTTAGTTGACCCCATCAGACTTGGTATTTAATAATGTTTTCTATCCTGCAACATTTTTTATCATCTCTTCAATTCTGATTCTTCTTTTTCTTCTTCTAGTATAGCATATAGGGGGAAAAGGAACTAATTAAAATAAGGGTTATATCAGGGGGATGCAAGAATTACATAGGTAATCTTAATTTGCCTCAACATATTATATGTGATTCTACTGCTTAAAAAATAGATGTACTAGAAAAGTAGATGTTTTTAAATAGCAACTATGTGACTTGCCTCCACCTTGTCTGATGGCATCATTAGGATGAAAGCAGCTATGTGACTGGCAGCCATCTTTACTAAGGTTAAGGGATACATGCCATGTAACTTCGCCAGCAGCTTGGGTAAGATGACCACTTGGAATAAAGCAACAATTATAAAACTTCCTAGTCCTACATAGCCTTCAGCTTAACACTACCTCTCCTTTTTTTTAGAATAAGGAGCCAGTAACAAGTCTACAAAATATCTATCAACATATCTAAAAGTCTACTCAAATTAACAAAAAATGACTTAGAGTTCTATGTTTAACTAGGTCTTTGCCAACTATTTTCAATACCAGGCTTCAAGAAATTTTAGATAAACAATGTATGTTTGATAAATAAGATTTATAAATTCTTAAAGAGTACTCAGGTTAATAGTAACTGAAGAAAAGATAGATGTCTAGCTCCTTGATCTCTGCAAACTTTATTAAGTTGTAAATATTTGTCTGGTCTTAGGACTTTGTTGACTTTATGAGGCTATAGGTATTTGGATAAACACACAAAAAACTCTGCAATATCCTTCAATGGTATAACACTATAACCATTGAAGATAAAGATAAAACACTATAAAAAGATAAAGTTATCAGTCTCTCTGTGGACTGTATTTATGGTTTAAAGTTTTATTAGATGCTAAAAAATCTTCAATTAAATCTTCAACTCAAAAATTTTAAGGTTCAAACTTAACAGAGATAAAAGTGTAAAATCCTAATCTTACAACAGCTACTAATGTTGAAAACAGTTAAAGATAATTAAGCCATATAACTTAATGGTCCGTTATTTCATACAGAATCAAATTTGTCAATGTTCTCAGAACTGTGTTTATAGCTAATCAAAGTTCAAATGTAATTCATTTACAATAACAAGCTGTATTAACCTCTGGTATGTGTTGTCAAGCTTTAGCCTAAAGCAAGTAACTAAAAAAAAGTATAGCTGCTTAAATCAGGAAATGATCCTCATACTCTTTTGAGAGCTTTTGAATATGATATTTAAATGACTTAATAAAAAACCTTTCCATGATAGAGAGAAATGCTACCTTAAAGAGCAGGCCCTAAGTTCTCCAAAGAACATGAAGGCACACAAACTTCTACACCAGGATTGAGGTAACTCTAACAACTGAGCTAACCTGATCCATACCTTGCCTGCCTCCAGGGTCTGACACAAAGTGTAGACACCTTTGGGTTGGTTACCCTACTCTACCTCGTCAAGTTAGGCAGCTGAAGATTTAATTCCATCCTATGTGATAGCTGAAGAACAACTAGCTCTACTCCACCCTCCTCCCCCAGACACATCCCCCCCCCCACTACTGAAACCATCAAGACCCCAGGAGCCTAGGGTAACATCCCACATAGTGGTATGTCTCTGTCATGTTAATTGTTACATAGGTCAATAAGTGATACATTGGCTTATATCCCCTGCTATAATTTATTCTTCTTAGATCGTTGATAGTATTGACAACAAGGTTACCTGTAGGTTTATCAGTTTAACAACAACAACAAATCAACTCCTTTCCAGTTCTGCAGCTGCTTCTCAGTTCCTTGTTCCTTGTTCCTGGAGTTTCTAGGTCTACTGAGAAAGGCAGACACAGTTTGCCTTGCTGGCTGATTTCAGACTGATAAAGATACACTCACAAAATAGGCTTCAAAGTACCTTGTTACTATGCCTTTGTTTAACGGAACTTGCTTTGCAGTGACTGCTCTCAATAATCAACCATCTGTGTCTCATGGTAAATGATTACATAGAAAGAAAAGGTTTAAAGTTTTTGAAAGCTGTGAGTGTCTGGGAAAGTGATTTAAACTTTGTAAATGTAATTTGTAAAGGTATAAGAAAGTGATTTCAAGTGCATTAAAAAAAAACCCAGAAATCTTTCAGACTTTTTTCCCTATCTATAAGACTTAAAACATTCAGAGTTTTAACATTAATCAATAGAATTCTGATAAGCTATTAATCTAACTCTGGTAAAGCACTGATTGGTATTATCATGGTCAGAAAGTCAAAACTTTTCTATTTTCTTTGGTTGTCTTCTAAGTGTAGACAAAATGTAGTTTTCACGGTGCTGAAAACATCTTTGTCCAATCTATATACAAACCCTCTGGACAGAGGAAAAATATTAATGCTTTTACCTAATACCGTATTTGGATTCCCAAGCTTTTATTATGAGTTAAAGGCAGGAGTCTGCTGTGTTTTGTTTGTTTGTTTTTCTTTTTCTTTTTTCTACAATGTGGATTTCAGTACAGATTACAATGATAATGCTAATACAGTTAAAACTTTTATCTCTTTTTGTAAACTTAAAATAATCATGTAAGCTTCAGGATGTTGATTTGAATCTACCTCTCACAGGTCAAGTAGACTCAGATAAATACTTCTAAGTTTTCCCACCTACCTATTTACCAAGGGTGGGATATCCCCCTCCCCACCACCAATACCTTGTGCCAAAAAGCTTCAAAATGAACCCAAGACATAAATTTCCCTGCAAACTCTTTAACTTTTCCTTTTTCCCTAGTTTCTCTGTCCCAAAAGGTTCCAGTCAACTGCAGACTGCATCAATGCTGCCTGCAAACTCACCAGCTCAAGGTGTATCCTAGACTACTCCAAAGTGTCCAGCACTTCCCTAGCTCCAGTAGTTCCACAAAACCTGAGCAGTGAGCAAAATAGCCTGAAAATCTGTTCATCTCTTTCCTCCTGTCCTTTCATCATCATTCCAGCCTTCCTGGGCTCCAGTCATAGCACTCTAATTTCACCAGGAAGTACATGTAGAAGAGATTGCCATGCTCTTTGACATCAACAAAAGCTGGAAACAAACCCGGCTTGAGGCCCAGGACAAGCCTCACTCAGTAATTTCTCCCAGCATTTCTCACTCTGCTCCTTACAGGAAACCTTTCCCTACCAGGAATGGGGCTTCAGTTTCCCCCAAACCCAAGCCTCATCACTATATAACACAAGACATTTGGGCTACTCCAGTCTATTGGCCTGGCTGCCTTTTTTAAAAATTTGATATACTTTTATTTACATTTCAAATGATTTCCCCTTTTCTGCCCCCCCCCAATCCCCCAAAGTCACATAAGCCCCTTTCCCTCCCCCTGTTCTCCCATCCACCCCTTCCCACTTCCCTGTTCTGGTTTTGCCCTATATTGCTACACTGAGTCCTTCCAGAACAGGGGGCCACTCCTCCATTCTTCTTGTACTTCATTTGATGCGTGGATTATGTTTTGGGTATTCCAATTTTCTAGGCTAATATCCACTTATTAGTGAGTGCATACCGTGATTGATCTTTTGAGACTAGGTTACCTCACTTAGTATGATGTTCTCCAGCTCCATCCATTTGTCTAAGAATTTCATGAATTCATTGTTTCTAATGGCTGAATAGTACTCCATTGTGTGTGTGTGTGTATATATGTGTATATACATATACATATACATATACATATACATATATATATATATCACATTTTTGTATCCATTCCTCTGTTGAGGGATACCTGGGTTCTTTCCAGATTCTTGCTATTATAAATAGGGCTGCTATGAACATAGTGGTGCACGTATCCTTATTACATGCTGGGTATATGCCCAGGAGTGGTATAGCATGATCCTCCAAAAGTGTCATACCCAATTTTCTGAGGAACCGCCAGACTGATTTCCAGAGTGGTTGTACCAATTTGCAACCCCACCAGCAGTGGAGGAGTGTTCTGCTTTCTCCACATCCTTGCCAACACCTGCTGTCTCCTGAATCTGGCTGCCTTTCTTGATTGGCCACTGCTCTATTTCTTTCTCTATCCTTCTCTCAAAGTCCAGTTTCATCAGCTGGCCCTCTTCAGCCTGGCTTCTTCCCTCTACCTGCCTTCTCCTGATATCAACAATAAAATTCACTTTTTGGGCCTATCCAGGTCCTCCTTTTATTTCTTTTCTCATTCATTTGTTCTACTTTTCAATCCTTATTGTTGATATCTTAATTTGTGAGTCAAGTGAGCAATTAACTTGCCATGTGTTTTACTTTAAAATCTTGCAACTTTTCTGGTTAAAATGTCATCTTTTGGTTTAGTTCCCAGTTATCCTTTTTTTTTTTTCATTCAGATAAGTTAGTTCAGTATTGTAAGATATCATGTGTTGCAGAATATTTGATCACACTGTGAATTCCAAGATTGTGTTATTTACTGAAAAGCCTTGTTCCAAATTGTGGTGTATCTCAGCCCTTAGCACACACCTTTCATCCCTGTGCCTGGAATACAGACACACCCTAAGCACACACCTTTAATCCCAACAATGAAGGTAAAGTTAGTTTGCAGAAAGAGTAACTCATGTTGTAAAGTGATGTCTAATTGAGTGACAAAGTGTGGAATTAGAGAAAGATTTGACAGAATAGGATATGCCCAACTCTCACAAGAAGACACAGGAAAGAGGAACAAATCAGTGAAAGAGAAAAAATAAGAGAGGCAGAAAGGCAGTTTTACTAGGACAGTTTTACAGAGACAAGTTGCAGAAAGAACAAGCTAGACACAGATGTAGACAGAACAAGCCAGAGAATGAGGAGTCAAAAGATTAGAACATATTGCCAAAGTTAGTATGATGCCAGCAGAAAAATTCTGAAGAGGCTGACAGAGAGAAGCCAGACTGAATTAGTCAACTTGGAAAAGAGTGTTGAGCCAGAATGGCTGAGTTGAACCAGCCAGCCAGAGATCAGAAAGGACTAGAAAGGGGTAAGCTTATCGAGCAGCAAGTCTCAGAAGTTGAAAACATTCTAGGCCTAGATTAGATTAGATGAGGCTAGCAGCTTTCAGGACTAGGCCTAGGTTAGCAGACTGAGGCAGTAAGCCTTAGAAATAACAATTATATCAGGTGAATAAAGATATTTTTATAATCCTATAATGGTTAATTCAATTAATTTGATCTGTAGCTTCCACAACTTTCACAATAGTTTGCTAGGAAGTTTTATCAATAACTTTTGATAGTTATGATTCTATTTTCATGTATAGAACACTTCACCATGAACAACACAAAATTCATCCCATATATCTAGGCATAAAATACTAACTTACAGAAAAATTCTAGCAAAAAGTTTACTCATTTTAGTAATGACCTATTTAATAAATAAAGAAACTTATTTTGTTTGATTTTAATGTGTCTTTGGAGATATTTTACTTTTTTAAATTCAGGGCAATTTAAATACATGAACATTTCACAAACAAACCTAAACATATGTTCATTAATATTTTTACTAGATATAAAGATTTAATTGCCAATTAAATGTAGAAATTTGGTGCTCTTTTAGGGGTGGAAAAAAACAGAAGTATTCTGTAGTGAGCAATTAAATTTATTTAAGGATACTTAAACTTATTCTTTTAAGCGACACTTTTCTTCCAAGTATTTGAAAATATGCACATATATCTGGGTAAAAATAAATTCATATTTGAATATAATCTCAAATTTTCACTATTTTGGTATGAATTTGTTCTGAAATTTGTCTGTAGTTTCTAAGTGCATCTGGAAAAAGGTATTAGCCAATAACATGTACACACACATGATTACTAAGATGACCATAATACTTATCCAGTAAGAACAGTTTAATAATCTAATTTTGTCTCTATTTTTTATCAGTTCTTAACAGTATATTGTTGTTGTTGTTGTTGTTGTTGTTGTTGTTGATATAAATGTGCATAGAGGACTTGCCTACCAGAGGACGCAGCTGTATCACTCCTGGGCATATATCCAAAAGATGCTCCAACATATAACAAGGGCACTATGTTCATAGCAGTCTTATTTATAATAGCCAGAAGCTGGAAATAACCCAGATGTTCTTCAACAGAATGGATAGAGAAAATGTGGCATATTTGCATAATGGAGTACTATTCAGCTATTAAAAATAATGACTTCATGAAATTCTTAGGCAAATGAATGGAACTAGAAAATATCATCCTGAATGAGGTAACCCAATCACAAAAGAACACACATGGTATGTACTCACCAATAAGTGGATATTAGTCCCAAAGCTCGGAATACTCAAGATACAATTCACAGAGCACATGAAGCTCAAGAAGAAGGAAGACTAAAATGTGGGTGGTTCTATAAAATGTTTGGTACTTCTTATAAGGGGAACAAAATACTCATGGGAGAAATGTGGAGACAAAGTGTGGAGTAAAGGCTGAAGGAAAGGCCACCTATAGACTGCCCCACTATATCCTGGGGATCCATCCCATAAACAGTCACCGAACGCAGACATTATTTTGGATACTAAGAAGTGCATGCTGTCAGGAGCCTGATATAGCTGTCTCCTGAGAGGCTCTGCAAGAACCTGACATATACAGAGGCAGATGCTCACATCGAACCATTGAACTGATCACAGGGTCCCCAGTGAAGGAACTAGAGAAAGGACTGAAGGAGCTGAAGGGGTTTGTAATTTCATAGGAAGAACAACAATATCAACCAACCAGAGCTCCCAAGTTCTAAGCCACCAACCAAGGTGTACCCATGGCTCCAGCTATATATGTAGCAGAGGATGGCCTTGTGGCATCCCTTGTTGGCAGAAGAGGACCTTAGTCCTGTGAAGGCTTGATACCCCAGTAGGGGAATGCAAGGGCAGAGAGACAGGAGTGGGTAGGTGGAGACACGCCCTCATAAAAGTAGGAGGAAGGGTGATGGGATAGGGAGTTTCAGGGGGATGACTGGGAAAAGGAATAACATTTGAAATGTAAATAAATTATCCAGTAAAAATGACTACACATTAAAAAATAAAAGAAACTTTTCTTACTGCCTTTAATGTCTTAAGTTACTATCTAGTATAGATTTATAGATAAATACAGCAGTAATAGTCCTTTGCATCTCAATAAAAAGGAAAGCTAAGCCCAAGATAGTGGGACAGAGATGATGGGCATGGTGGGAGGTAAGTTGTCTCCATACCTGACATGGGAAGCTTCATGGTCCTCAGAGTATTTCACATCTGCTTTAGATATTTATTTTTAAAGTTAATGTGTACCTATTGTCATGGGGATGTAACGTTTCCCTTAAATGTTCCTTTCCTGGTATCCTGGCTCTTACTATGGCAGTATTAAGTTGAGGTGGTTCCTTTAAAAGTTGAATACTACTAGGAGATGATTAAGTCTTTGGAGAATCACTCCAAATTCAAAAAATGCTAAGTCTTGTGGGTTGAGTTCTGAGGGCAATGAATTGCTACAAATGACTAACTCTATCCCCTGAATAACCCCATGTGGTCTCTTGTATACTTATTCCAGCTACCATGATGACAGAGCTCTCTCAGACTTTAGTAAAATCCAGCACCATGATCTTGAAGCCCTGAGGAATTAAAGTAATCTTCATTCTTTATTCAGGATTTTCTTTACAGAAAGGAAAAATAGACTGAACCAGTGGCTTGTTAAATAACTTCTATCAATGTCGATTGGATTTTTTCATCCCACTATTGAAGATGCTAGTTAATTTGCTTTATTTTCTTTCTCTTCCTTCCCCTTTTCTTTTTTCTTTTATATTAATAACATTATATTACATCTAGTTTACAGTATTATAATACATCTGTCCAAATCCTCGTGCACAGACTCCTTAATATTTTTAAAAAGATTCTTAAGACATGAAGTCTTCTATAGAGAATTCACATATTTTAATCTCTAATAGTTATGTAACTGCTCTTCAAAGGTACCCATAGGATTCTGATTTCTACTAGTAATTCAAAGATACACTCATTTTATACAAAATACTTTTAAGAACTGAGAGGGTTCCTAATCTAATATAAGCAGTCCCTGTATGAGAAGAGAAAAGAAGGGAAGGGGAAGAGAGGGAAGAGGAGGAGAGGGGAGGGAAGCGGAGGGGAGGGGAGAGGAGAGGGGCAGGGACACAGAAGCAGAGACCCACATGGAAATACCCTGTAATAATAATGGCAGGCTGTAGTGATGTATCTGTAGTGAAGTAATCACAGAAAGTAGGACAAAAGCACAGGACATATTTTCTCCTTCAGTCTCCACTATTAGTCAAACATGCCAGCACTTGGGCTTGAGATATGTACCCTCCAGAACCATGAGAGATGAAATTTAAACATTGGGATCCTCTGGTTAGTGGTAATTTATTCTACCAACACACCATTCTTCTCCATTACCCATTTCCTACAGGGAAAAACAAAACAAAACAAAAAAATAAAAAGACTGCTTTAAAAGAACACACAGGGTAAGTACTCACTGGATATTAGCCCAAAAGGTCAGAGTATCCAAGATTCAATTCACAGACCATATGAAGCCTAAGAAGAAGGCAGACTAAAATGTGGATGCTTCAGTGCTTCTTAGAAGGGTGAACAAAATGCTCACAGGAGGAAATATGGAGACAATGTGTGGAGCAGAAACTGAAGGAAAGGCTATCCAGAGACTGACACACCTGGGGATCCATCCCATATACAGATACAGAACCCGGATGCTATTGTAGATGCCAGGAAGTATTTGCTGATGGAAGCCTGAAATGGCTGTGTCCTGAGAGGCTCTGCTAGAGCCTGACAAATACAGAGACAGATACACGCAGCCAACAATTGGACTGAGCTAGGCGGTTCCTAATGGAAGAGTTGGAGAAGGGACTGAAGGGGCTGAGAGGGTTTGCAGCTCCCCCCCCCCCCAAGGAGCAGCAGTGTCAACAGGCTAGCTCCGCCCCCCAGCTCCCGGGGACTGGACCACCAACCAAAGAGCACACTGGGAAGGACCAATGGTGCTGGCCACATATGTGGCAGAGGATGGCTTTGTTGGACATCAGTGGGAGGAGACTTACTTGAGCCTGAAAGTGTTCAATGCCCCAATGTAGGGGAAAGGCATGGTGGGAAAATGGGAGAGAGTGAGTGAGTGAGTGAGTGAGCCCCCCTCACAGAGGCAGGGGGAGGTGGAATGGGACAGGGGATTTCTGAAGGGGAGACCTGGAAAGGGGAAAACATTTGAAATGCAAATAAAGAAAATAGCCAATTTAAAAAAAAAACAACAATAAAAAGGTTGAGTGGCAACTGGTTTTAGAGAGAAGTTGGAAAAGGTGATTTCCTTTTCTGATATGGGTAGAGGGACCTCCTGAAGCTCTGTAATAAGGGACGAAGGAGTCAAAGCTACATGTCCAGGCCAGGTTGGCCCATAAAAGAGACAGAGCAAAGCAGGGGACTTAAGTTTTCATGTAAATAATCATTCACTAGGCGAGATAAACCATCAAAACAGCAGAGGGCAGTGGGTTGTTTAAAGCCTTAATGAATCATATGTTTGGGACTGAAGGGGCAAAGACCATGTAACAGTAAAAAATATAATGAATAATGGAAGGAGGAAAGAGATACTAATGAAGCCCAAGCTGCCGGCTCCCCTGTCCCACTGTTTCTTTTATTCCTGGTTGCTCACCGAGAAGCTTCAGTGTTCCATAACCCTTGCCTGGATGCTTATAGGTATTAACATCTAAAAACAAATAGCTCACTACTATGGGATTTCCCAAGCAGGGTGCAGACACAGTTGTCTGACAGAGGAATTTCTTCTATTGATCATTTAAGCCAGCATCTTCATAAAATATTAACATTACAAGTCTTGGTTAGAAGATGTTAACCGCTGAGAGCCTCTGGTGAGATCGGAGCTCATGCTAGACTATAACTCTAACATAATGCTTTCCTTTTAAGTCAGCAAACACAAGGATGCCTTTCCTTTAAACTACAGAGGAAAATTTCTAAAGTTATTGTGAGACACCCTGCAGTCATTGAACAGTAAAGAAATATTTCTCATTTTGGTGCAAACACCTGAAAAAATATGCTGGTTATTTTCAACATTTCATGGTCCCAGGTTTTCAGCATTCTGAGTTCAGTCAGTGTGATGTTTTGCTCAGAGACTGTTGTAATCCCAAATGAGAAAAATGTGTGCAATGCTATATGAATGTAGCTAACCACAAGTAGATAAATGAGTGAGTAAAAAATTTTCAGAGATAGATTTCTGCCACAGGACAATAGTTCATCACTTGCAGAAATGATATCACAGATATATGACTAAAAACCTAAAACATATTTTCCTAACTAATGTAAGATAGAACAATCTTCTAGTGTCTTTTAAATAACCTATATTAAATGACATGATATCTATGATTTCCTAATTTGGTTATTATTTCATTTATTTAAATTACACAAGCCTCTTATGAATAAGTGGGATTAAAAAAGACAACACATTTTCTGTATTCTAGGACATAGATAATTGAAGGACATGCATATTGTCAAGTGTAATTTCTGGCTTAATGGGAAAGGTCAATTGTAGATTCAAAGTACAGCAGAAGCACAATGATGAGGTAAGTAAGGGTATTTTCTTGCAAGAAGTGAGACATGGGTGTGTGAGCTGACTTGTACAAATTAGGTTGGGTTTTGTCAGCTGTGAGAGGGAGAGAAGTCAGGCAGAGTATTGAAATGAAGGCACCTGGAGAGGAGAATTAGAACTCATGCAATCCTATGTGGCTGAAGTATAGTAGTAATACATTTTACTCTCAGTTCTTGCTTTGGTAAATTTGCTGTATTAAATACAGTTTAGCTTCCACATGCCACATCTCTTCTTGGATGCTGGGAGAACACACGTGTTAGAGAGTGATGGCCAGGAAGTCACAGACTGACAATCATTAGAAAAAAGTCCCACAGTACCTGAAAGTTTAATTTGTTATATGAAATATGCCCTGGTTGTGTGTGTTAAGTAGACACTGTCTGTCAGTCAGATAAAAGCAGTGTGTCATTCAAGACACAGTGTGAGCACTCTCATTCAGTTTCTGTTAGAGCATGGTAGCTAGCTGTACCACTGCTGGAATTACAGTGGACTTAAGGACTTTCAAAGTAGTGAGAGCAGAGGGTCACAAAGTTAATGTTACCACAGAAAAATTATTTGAATAGTATCCGTTGTAGAGTAGTAAATTATTAAAATTATCAACAAAGGTATAATGTGCAGAAATTTGACCTTTTTAAAAAGGTATATAAATACATACCTTTTTATATGTATATATATGTATGTATAGACACACACACAAATATAATAAGCATGTTCTCCATAGGACAGTTTCTTAGTCTCAGTACATAGATGGAAGATTAAAGGGTTGCGTTCGCTTTCCAGGAATTATCTTTCTTTCGCTATTTCTTGACAGATTTTCCCTTCAGATTCTTTTAACATTTGTAATATAAATCTTTGAAATACAATGTTTACATTGAGCTATTTGGCCAAATCATTTGTGCTTGTGAATCATCAATAATTTGTGCGCGTCTTGCTTAAAAACATCTAGCTTATTTATTTTATCATACTGGAAGGAGTTAAAGGGAAGAACTGGGGGAATAAGATCAAAATGCATTAAATTCTCAAAGAATTAATAAAACATTTAAAAATTTCTGGCATTACTGTAACCACTGTTTCATTAGTTGGATGCTTAAAAAATCAATCCATCTTCTTTTAACCTAATTTCTAGCATAAGATCCACAGAGACCACTCAACTAGTATCAAAATATGATGCAGGAATAAGATAACTGAATTGACACATATTCCTCAGAGCAATTCTATCCACCATTCTTTTTCCAAAAGAGTTTTGACAGCTTGTCAAATGTTTTCCTTTAAAAAGTCATCATATGACTGCCTTCATCAAATCACCCATCAGTCCACGCCCATCCAGGCTTGAAATAGAATCAGTTTTTCCTCAATTGCATTCAGTGTTGTGAGTAAGAATTGGTCAAGTCCTCATAACCTAAGAGGAAAATGGTTTAGCACATAAACCAACAGAGGCAACATTTATAATGGAGACATCTATTTCTCCTTTATTACTCCATGGTTTCACATAGGCCCCATGACTTTCTATTTCTATTCTCTTGAGTAGCTGCTGGACTTCCCTGGAGACATTTTTCATTTTAGAAAGAAGGTACTGATGTAGATGATTTAGTCTACAGAAGGCATCACCACTGAAATTTGAGGGTTATCTGTCTGTCTGTCTGTCTCAGAGAAACAATCTCTCTGTCACCTCTTCAGTTTAGAGGCTTGCATAGGATTCATGCCTGGAGTCAGAACTAAACAGATTCAATGGGAAAGTTCTTAATCAAACTGACTTCACTCTGGTGAGAACCCTTGTCACATCTTTCCTTTGTCTTTAAGATGTAAATTCTGTCAAAGTGAAATGTTTGTGTTGTATCCCTTGTTTATTTTAGACAAAAATCATGCTGATCTGTTTATAAAAAGACTCGCATTCTACAAAACATGTTTTAAACTAGTGTAAATAATGAGTTTAGTATTTCAAAACCTTAATTATATCATAAAGATCAGGTTAGAAATTATTTCCATCACTTCAAAAGATAACAGTGATAAAAATTCAACCTATCTATAATTTAGTAACAATTTTATGCAAGAGGGAAACATATTTAGTTAATATGAAAACAAAAATAGCACACACGTACTGAATATAACAATTGTATACTGTAATTATATATCCATACAGTATTTATCTGAGAATTAGCGTTATGTCCTAGGATATCCATTGCTGTGAACAGACAGCTTGAACACAGGAATACATTTAATTGGGGCTGGCTTACAGTTCAGAGGTTTAGTTCATTATTGTTATAGCCGGATTCATGACTGTAGCCAGACAAACATGGTCCTGGAAAGGAAGCTGAGAGTTTTACACCTGGAACTACAGGCTGCAGCAGGAAGAGAGGAAATTTATGCCAGGCTTGTAACACACATCCTCCAAAGGCACATCTACTCCAACAAGGCCACATGTTCTAATAGTGCCACTCCCTATTTCCAAGGAATGGACTCTATGAGCCTATTGAGGCTCTTCCTATTCCAACTGCTATACTTTACATACTACCTAGAGTTGAGACTACAGGGCCTGTTGTATAAACAGGGAAGAGATAGAACTCACTGCTTCCTTCTTGTAAAACCAGTATTCTTCTAAGTGAGCTATATATTCAGCCAACACAGTAATCAATGACAGGAGAAACACTCTCCTAATCTCCTATTTAGAGGTTTTGCCCACTACATTAGTCTAATTCTTTCAAAAGGTTGAAATCTTCTACTGACAGTAACTCAGGGAAAAATCTAAGTCCTTCAGGCACAATCCTTCTTTAGTTCTCTCTTTGGGAACAGTTTGGCAAGGAAATGTGAAGGATATCAAACAGTCACCGAGTTGGAAGAGCACATTTAGTTCTGGGTTTATGATTAGCATGTGGACAAAAGTAAGAAAGGAAACCCCAGACTCTATATTCACTGTACTTTTGAGTGAATAATCAAAAGCTTCTGTTGGAAGTGTGAATTCAAATCAGACTATGTTACCATGCTAGGTAAAACAAGTTATTTTCAAAATATGTCAACAAGCATCTTACTGAAGACCGCAGATCCCTTGGATACTTCAATGTACACATCCATCTGTAAACCTCTGTACATTAGTACAGACCATATTCTCTCATTTTGGAGTTTAAAGCATTACCATCATTGAGATCACCTCGTGCCTAATTTATTTAGTGGTCTGGCATTTTCTTAAACTAAATGAAGTTCTACTGTAGGTTTAAACACATCTAGAACATACTCTAAAGATTCCTTAAGTTAGAACAAAGTATTCATTCTAGCACTGGCTATCTGCCTTAGGTTATGAGTCTAGGATCCTTTAGAAGTTCAATGTCAATATATCTCAATAAATCTTTTTCCTATTTCTATTAGTGTCAATTTTCATAAACTATGCAATTATTAGTAAAATACAGCACTACACAGGCCTATACAATGGAAACTATGCAGGCAAGAAGACAGATGAAAATGGAACAAATGTAAGAAATAAATATCACCTAACTAGCTGGCTCACTGTAGTGCTTTATCCTCTTCCTCCTTTCTTTCTTTGTTCATGCATATAAAATATATTTTTGTTTGCATAATTTATACATGAAGGGAATGTGTAAATAATATGACATGTATTATATTATACATTGTACACATACACGAATATATGTGTACCCAAAACACATCTAAATCACCTTAGATAGAAAATTATTGCTGCTAAAAGTTTTCTGTGAGGGAGTTGTAGAGATGGCTCAGCAATTAAAAGCACTGAATCCTCTTCCATAAGTCTTCAGATCAATTCCCATCAACCACATGCTGGCTCACAGCCATCTGTAATAGGAACTGATGTGTCTGAAGAGAGCAACAGTATTCTCACATAAAAAATAAATTTAAAAGATGTTAGCTGTGAAAACAAACCTTGATATACAATATTATATATAATGCTTTTTACAGATGCAGTGACTCAATTTTGGATGAAATATTATTTATTTAATAGTTCCCCTTGTCCCACTTATAAACAGTATGTTTATCTCCTTATCAACTTCAAAGACATATTTATGTCTTCAAGAAAAGTTTGACAATGTGAAAATGTCTCGGTCAGACAGTATGAAGTTCTTATATGATACTTTTAAAGACATATATGGTAACATATTTTGACTATTTTTCTCTTTATAGTTACTACTCTTAAACATTTTCATCCTTTTTTATGCAGTTCTTAATAAATATAACTTCTTGTTTATTAATAGGCACAAAAGAATTCTTGATGTTAACAATTATGCATGATTTAGTGATTTAGAAAAAGATAACTGAGTTTAATAATTTCTTGTTTTTAAAAATATCCATCTTTTCATCAGTATTATTTATTTGTTTGCTCTCTAAACATTTTCTACAGTTCAGTCTTCATTTTCCCCCAGATCCACCCTCCTGACTGCTCCCCATCCTATACCCAATCCCACCCCTGTCTCCATGAGGATGTCCCCATGCCTCCACACCAGACCTCCCCACTCCCCATGACCTCAAGTTTCTCGAGGGTTAGGTGCATCTTCTCTCACTGAGTCCAGACCAGGCAGTCCTTTATTGTATATACCTCAGGGGCCTCATATCAGCTGGTGTATGCTGCCTGGTTGGTGTCTCAATGTATGAGAAATCTCCCAGTCCAGGTCAGTTGAGACCGCTGGTCTTCCTATGAGGTGGCCCTCCTCCTCAGCTTCTTCCAGCTTTTCCCCAATTCAACCACAAGGGTTCCTGGCTTTTGTCCATTGGTTGGGTGCTAGTATCTGCATCTGACTCTTTCAGTTGCCTGTTGGGCATCTCAGAGGGCAGCCATGCTAGGCTCCTGTTTGTAAGCACACCACAGCATCAGTAACAGTGTCAGGCCCCAGGACCTCCCCTTGAGCTGGATCCCAATTTGGGCCTGTCGATGAACCTCCTTTCTCTCATGCTCTTCTCCATTTTTGTCTCTGCAGTTCCTTTAGACAGGAACAATTCTGGGTCAGGTCTTTTGACTGTGGGGTGGCAGCCCCACCCCTCTGCTTGATGTCCTAAAAATATGGAACCTTTCACGAACTTGCATGTCATCCTTGTGCAGGGGCCTTGCTAATCTTCTCTGTATAGTTCAGATTTTAGTCTATGTGTTGCCAAAGAGAGCACTCATCAATATTTTTGTTTTGTATTCCAACAGGTTTGTAAGCTATAGCTTCACACCATTAGTAGCTCCTTTGCTTCAGCTGATCATTATGCTCCTATACAAAGAAGCACAGTCTAGAAAACTCTAATGCTAACTCCATTTTAAAAACTGTTACCAGTAACTTCCTTAGAATAAAACTGTAGACACTATGACTCACCATTTTCTCCATAATGTCCTTCTGTCTCTTGCAATTTTTTCATCAAAAGGAGGTTAATTTGTAAACTTGTTCTCACTCAGTATCCATACACACTATTTTTCTGAATTGGAATCTGATTTGACTATTGAGCACCAATGACTTCTAAAGAGAATTGATCTAATTGATTCTACTATCAAGTAAAGAGATGTTACAGAATAGAATATGTGTGATACCTATTAATTACCTAGAGCATGAATAAAATCTTGTCATGCTCCTCATTTCATATATGTGTATGGTACATAGGTAATATGACTCCATGCATAACATATTGAAGGCATAAACCAAAAATATTTTGAAATGAAGTATAGTATATTTAAGCTAATGATAGAAAAATGTTCTTAGTTTTAATGTAAATCAAATTATGCATATTTTTATGCTTCTAGTTAGAGCTCCTATTAACTTCTTTGTGTTAGTACAGTTTACTGGATATCTGTCCTAGTCAAAAGAAAACAACTATAATGTTTTAGCAAGAATATTAATATCTTTATCATGTTGTTTTATATAGATCAAGGAAGAATATGAAAACAGATGTAATAAAGAATGTTTTCTATACATAGATTAATTATAAAATTATATTCTCTATAATGCTACATCTTCAATCATAATTATAAGTAGCAGTTCTTAGTTTTAAGAAATAATAAAAATGGACCATGCCTGGGCCTCACAGTTGATTTTTTGTGGTTGACCACATTGTATTCTTCCATTGCAAAGAGCATTCTCAAGTTACTTTAGCACTTTGCACAGTGCTCAGAATGTCCAATAGAAGTTATACGGGTTTGATTATCTAGACTTGTCAACCAACAATCACTTAGGGCACAGAGAAAGGTTTTTATGGGTTTGGAGAGGGAGAAACACACTGGCAGAGCAATTTATCACTTGGCCTCACAATCTGAAAGGCATTTTGGCTCTCTCTCATCAAGCCCTTTTGAGAGCTACAGTGGGAACAACCACTTTACTACTATCACAGGTGTAGAAATGTCTTCTGATCCTAGTTTGGCTTCATTTTTACTAAGGATTAGCAAAATTCTGATTTAGGTCAGGCTACCTTCTTATGGGAAAGTAACTTCATCTCTCACTGATTCATTTTAATAAGTGCCTGCTAGGATTTGAGTACTCAATAAATATCATCATGGTCCTTGTTCCCTCCAATAAAGTGTTTTCATTGACATCACATAAAAAAAAAATTTGTATCCTTTTTTGATGTGTGTGATATCTGTGTAGCTTAGCATGTGCAAACCAGTGGTGTCATATATTTTTCACAGTACTATGATTTTAATAAAATTTATCACACTGTCAGAGAAATTATGGATTTTGCAAAATAGCTTCTTCAAGTCGAGATTAGCAAGTTCTTTACTGAAATCTACTAAGTTTGGATCACTATTTGTTATTGGAGTAGCTTATAGGGTCAGCTGTATAGGTCCCTGCAATTGATATTCCCCACAATTGGTGTAGTCAGAGAGTCACAGAATATCTAAGCTGGAAGTGAATTTTAGAACATACTTGGTTCCAACTGTTTGTAGCTTGTTCCAACATAATCCTTCCCAATTGCCATCAACTCATGATTTTAAATTCTCCTGTCTTGTTGGAATAGCAAATGATCAAACAAAATTTCTAAACTGAACTATAATTTTTTTGGTTTCATTCCTCCATCTTTATTGTCAATTGCTTGGAACATGCAATTCTCTCTATTTTATGTAATTTAGTAGTAAATATTCTTAACAGAATGTTAAATACCATATCCCATATCTACCTGCATAATAATGTGAATGAAGTACTGATATCATTTTACAAAAGCTATATTTGAGGAATTTTATGGTCTAATTATTAAAACCAATATTATATGAGGTAATTAAATTATGCTCTTACATTAACCCACAGATCAGGATGTTAAGAAAAAAAGGAAAGATTAAAATGCATCATTTTTCATTGACATCACATTTGACAGACATTTTATTGTTTTAAGTTATTTCACTTATTGTGTTGATATCTTAGAAATATTACTTCATATATTGCTAATTATGTTGGTACCTAGACATTAACAGTAGTGAGAACATTATATTGTCACCGAAACGACAAATTCTAACAATCAAGACACAACTTACATTTTTTTTTTTTTTTTTTTTTTTTTTTTTTTTTTGGCTACAAAGATTTACGAATGTGGTTCAGAAAGATGATAATATACTAAAACTTAAAATATTTTATTATATGTTATATTATAAAGTTATTTTAAATTCTGTTTTGGGAAGATCATTATATAACTTAGAAAAGTGCTTCATATTATTAAACAACTTTCCAGTTTTCAATCTAAAAGGCTTAACCTATCAGTTCATATCATCTTAAAAATAACTTGACCATTTATAAACTGGAAAAAAATCTATTCTTTTCTTTTTAAGGCAGAATGTGTTATAGTGTAGTCTGGTCTTGAACTCAATATGTAGTCAAGGATGACCTTGAATTACTTATCCTCCTGCCTGTACCTCCTCAGTGCTGGAAATCCAGGTTTGAGCCACCGTAGTCCACTCAATTTTATCTCCTTTATTTCTCTCTTATTCTCTTCAGTTTTGATTATGTTGCTTAGGGTAGTTTTACAGCAAGTCTTAATAAGAAAGTTCTTTTTGCAATAGATAGTAAGAAACCCAGAGAGCCATAGCTAGACAATGTAAAGACTGAGAATCTGTAGGGCAATGAGTACTAAATGGGGTAACCTTCATCAAACTCTATCCCTCGGGGATCGGGGATCAAGGAG
Organism: Apodemus sylvaticus; assembly: GCF_947179515.1. Classification (NCBI taxonomy): domain Eukaryota; kingdom Metazoa; phylum Chordata; class Mammalia; order Rodentia; family Muridae; genus Apodemus; species Apodemus sylvaticus. The sequence goes on from NC_067473.1 coordinate 49,639,154, forward strand.
TTATGTAGAAGAGGAGAAAAACAGATCTTAAGATGCAGAGGAATAGACTCCCCACCATGTAATAAGGATACATGTTCTACTATGTTCATAGCAGCCCTATTTGTAATTGCCAGATGCTGGAAAGAACCCAGGTATCCCTCAACAGAAGAGTGGATGCAAAAAATGTGGTATATCTACACAATGGAGTACTATTCAGCCATTAGAAACAATGAATTCATGAAATTCTTAGGCAAATGGATGGAGCTAGAGAATATCATACTAAGTGAGGTAACCCAGACTCAAAAGGTGAATCATGGTATGCACTCACTAATAAGTGGATATTAACCTAGAAAACTGGAATACCCAAAACATAATCCACACATCAAATGAGGTACAAGAAGAAAGGAGGAGTGGCCCCTGGTTCTGGAAAGACTCAGTGAAACAGTATTCAGCAAAACCAGAACGGGGAAGTGGGAAGGGGTGGGTGGGAGGACAGGGGAAGAGAAGGGGGCTTGCGGGACTTTCGGGGAGTGGGGGGGCTAGAAAAGGGGAAATCATTTGAAATGTAAATAAATTATATCGAATAAAAAAAAAAAAAAGATGCAGAGGAATTAGCTGAGAACAAAGAAACAGCGTCTTCCAGACCCAACAGGATTAATGCTCATGTGAACTCATGGAGATCTTGCATAAGTTCAACCCAGATGGGGTTCTAGCACAGAGAACAGAGGCTTCTTCCCCTAAACAAGAAGGTATTTGCAATTGATATCCACTAGCAAAGGGAAAAAATCACTATTTTTTAATATTAATTCTCTGAGTAAATTATATACCTAACATACAGGAATAATAACTATAAAATTTTCCTTCACTTCATAGAGCAGATATGTTACTAATTTAGTAAAATGTTGAAAACATTTTTGCAAGGTTTATGCCATCACCTCCCTCCAACCCCCCATCCCACCTGACCTCTAAATTCCTTGGGGCCTCCAGTCCTCTGTTATTGGGGCCTTCATATCAGCTGGTGTATGCTGCCTGGTTGGTGGTCCAGTGTCTGAGAGATCTCTGGGGTCCAGGTTAATTGAAATTGCTGGTCTTCCTACAGTAGTACAACATGAAAAAAAAAGGCTTTAAAAATTTCAGTGATCAGGGCTGCTCTTAACCTGTGAGCTTTCTCTCCAGCCCCTATCACTGAAAGCTTTAGAACCCCTTTTTGGTGTTGTGCTATTGTTCACTTCAGTAGGATTGCCAACTTCACTTGTTTAAGGAATGTCTTTATATCTTCCATTAGTTAAAGTAAAAAACATAAGTAATTACTATCGTATTCTGTATGCAAACATTAAAATCAGAGTGCCTGTGCACTTCTCATTGGAAGCTTATGTCTCTCAAGAATGCATGAAATATGCATTAGCCTCACCACAGGTAAGGGTGGCCTTGTTTACACATTTGCAGATTTGCAATGCATGCCCTGAACAAGACTGCAAAAATGTTAGTGCTCATGCGAGTACCCTAATTAGCTTCATATCCTCACTAGACACTTGTGAATGTTTACCTCATATGAAACTGTTAGTTCATGACTATTTGTCATTTATGATAATTTATGCTGATCAAAAGTCTGAGGGATGAAAGGTAAATTAAATTATTGATTGTAATAAAATTCTGTATGGAAGAGTCCACGAACTGTATTTACAAAAAATGGTAGCAACTTAACAGACAGACATGAAATACCCAGTCTCCACTGTCTTCCCACCTTCAGCCATAGTGTTCTGTTTTTGCAGAAACATTATAATGACTATATATTAATTGTTTGCTGTAATGTCTGGGATTTGCTTTGGACAGATGGAAAAAGATTTTATGGAACTCAGAACAAAGAAAAATTTAAATAATTTGATCCTTTTAAAAGTCCTTGGCCTGCAAAACAGCCTCATGTAATTCCTACAAGAAAGAGGACCACTCAGCTTTTAAAAATACTCATAGAACTAAAATAAAGCTAGTTTTTTGTTTGTGTGTTTGTCTTTGTTTCTTTTCTTTTGGGGGAGGTTCCCCTTTGCAAATGTTTTCCAAACATAACTATAAAATATTGTTTGGGAATAAGTGAACTATAAAATATTGTAATTTAGATTAAGGAACATGGGTAAAATAAGAATAAGAGGAATTGGAAAGTTTGTCTTAAAATAATAAGCATAGTCAATTAAAAATACAATGTTTGAAAATAGGAAGTTATTTGGGAAAAAAGATGTTTAAAGAAGCTAAAAGATACTATACAATAACAAAGCTTATTTACAACAAAGAAGTAAAATTCTTTGAAAATTGACTTCTTAAGCACATGATGGCTTTTACCACTGACTTTTTCTGAATAATCAAAAATATTGCTGTGTTCTTGGAATGGTAACTCATGTAAAACAACTCTCTAATGGGATATGTGCTTTAATTGTCAATATTTAATTCATTTGTGTGCATTTAAAGTGCAATGGAAAGATGAAAGGCTACATTCTCTAGCATTTTAAATTTAAAAAATATTAGTTTTGAAAACTCTGGTCTGGTATATTTGTGAAGAGTCTTTGTATAATGAAAGTAATACTTGATTCACATACATTGAATAGGACATTTAGTATTTAGTAGTATATAACAAACTTCAACAAAATACCTAATTTGATCATTTAAAGGGTTTCAGTTGGTACAGGAGAGACAGTGCACCCATATTTCCTATTTTAGGTTTCATATTTCATTCTTCCTCATCTTACCTATTTTCTAATTTTCCTACTAACACCCTAAACTTAAAAGGAACCTAGCAGTTTGAGAAGATACAGAGAAGTCTAGGTCAATCGTGGTCATGAACCATGAGGAATTGAACTTGTGATCTTTGGATGAGTAGCCAGTGTCCTTAACCTCTCCAGCTGAAGCAACAGGAACTGCCACCAGAAGACCAACGAGTCAACTAACCTGGACCCTTGGCAGTTCCCAGAGGCTGAACTACCAACAAAAGAGCAAGCATGAACTTCACCTAGCCCGCCCACCCCACCCACCTCCCTGCCCTATACATATATAACAGAAATGCAATTTGGTTTTCATTCTGGTTCCCTAACAAATGGAGCAAAATCTGTTGTCTCCTATGGATTCTCTTCCCCTAACTGAGTCACCTTGTCTGATCTTAGTGGGAGAGGATGCATCTAGTCCTCCAGTGACTTGATGTGCTAGGGTAGGGTGATACCCAGTAGAGGCATCCCCCTTTACAGAGGAGAAGGGAAGGGCAGTTCTGGGAGGGGCTGTGTGGTCCAGGGATAGGAGGAGGGAGGGTTTCACAGCTGCATATATAGCAGAGGATTGCCTTGTCAGGCATCAACTGGAAGTAAGATCTCTGGTCCTATGAAGGCTCAATAGATGCCCCAGTGTAGGGTAACTGAGGCTGGGGAGGTAGGAGCAGGGTGGGTGGAAGAACACTCTCATAGAAGTAGGGGAAGAGAAGAGAGGAAAGGGAGTTTCCAGGAGGGAAGAAACTAGGAAAGAGGAAACCATTTGAAATGTAAATAAAGAATATATCCGGCCGTATTCACTGCCTGCCGGAACAGAAAAGGGTCACTAGGTGCTGTATCACCCTGAGCTTTAGATCTCTGGTGGTGCAAGCCACCAGGGTTCTGCCTGCCCCAAGGAAATGAGCACATAGGTGGTTTGTCTGCCAGCCTGCGGGGAGTGGGGCCTGTGTCCTGCCCAGAGAGCTGCAGAAGGAGAGACGCCCTGGGGCCATATTAGCTGCTTGCTGGGACAGAAAAGGGTCCCTAGGTACTGTATCACCCTGAGCTTTAGATCTCTGGTGGTGCAAACCGCCAGGGGTCTGCCTGCACCAAAGAACTGAGCACATAGGAGGTTTGTCTGCCAGCTTGCTGGGCTTGGGACCTGTATCCTGCCCAGAGAGCAGCAGAGGAAGAGATAACCTGTGGCCATATTCACGCCCTGCCAGGACAGAAAAGGGTCACTAGGTACTGGGTCACCCTGAGCTTTAGATCTCTGGGGGTGCAAATCTCCAGGGGTCTGCCTGCACTCAGGAACTGAGCACATAGGCGGTTCATCTGCAAGCCAGTCCGTCGCGGGACCTGTGTCCTATGTGACAATCAACAGAGGGAATGACTCCCGCCACACCATCTTTGCTCCATAATAGAGCAGACAGAGAACACCTGGTTGACCTTGACAACCTAAGTATAACATTGCTTGAGGCAAGACTGAGCAGGGCTCCAAAGGCACAAAAGAAGAAGGCAGCATATCAGTAATCTGTGTCAGAGGAAACGCAGTCATCCAGTGTTGCAGTAATAACCACAGTAGGTTGAAGCACAGTAGGTTAAAGATCCACAGTAGGTTGAAGCACCAGCCAGTGACAATAAGACCATCTAACCCCAGGGAGAACTAGATGGCTAAAGGCAAATGTAGGAAAGTAACTAACAGAAACCAAGGCATTATGGCAGCATCTGAACTCAATCCTCCAACAATAGCAAGTCCTGGATACCCCAACACACCAGAAAACAAGGTTTGGATTAAAAATCACTGGTCATGATGCTGTTACAGGAACACATGAAGGACATACTTAAAGAAATTCAGGAGAAAATGGATCAAAAATTAGAAGCCCTTACAAGGGAAACACAAGAATCATTGAAAGAAATTCAGGAGAAAACAAAAGCCAATAAAGAGGAAACACAAAAATCACTTAAAGAAATACAAGAGAACTTTGATAAAACAGGCAGAAGTCGTGAAAGAGGAAACACAAAAAACTGTTAAAGAATTAGAGGAAAACACAAACAAGCAAATGACAGAACTGAGCAAAAACTTCCAGGATCTAAAAACAGAAGTAGAAACAACTAAGAAAGCACAAAGGGAGACAACTTTGGAGATAGAAAACCTTGGGAAGAAATCAGGGACCATAGACGCAAATATCAACAACAGAATACATGAGATAGAAGAAAGAATCTCAGATGCCGAAGATACCATAGAAACCATGGACTCAACAGTTAAACAAAATGCAAAATGCAAAAAGCTTGTAACCCAAAACATCCAGGAAATCCAGGACACAATGAGAAAGCCAAATCTAAGGATTGTAGGCATTGATGAGAGTGAAGATTTACAACTTAAAGGGCCAGCAAATATCTTCAACAAAATTATGGAAGAAAACTTCCCTAACCTAAAGAGAGAGATGCCCATGAATATACAAGAAGCCTACAGAACTCCAAACAGACTGGACCAGAACAGAAATACCTCCCATCACATAATAATCAAAACCCCAAATGTACTAAACAAAGAAAGAATATTAAAGGCAGTAAGAGAAAAAGGGCAAGCAACATATAAAGGAAGACCTATCAGAAGCACAGCAGATTTTTCACCTGAGACTATGAAGGCTAGAAGATCCTGGGCAGAGCTCATGCAGACTCTAAGAGAACACAAATGCCAGCTGAGACTACTATACCCAGCGAAACTCTCAATTACTATAGATGGAGAAACTAAGATATTCCATGACAAAACCAAATTTACACAATATTTTTCCACAAATCCAGCCCTACAAAGGATAATAGGGGGAAACACCATTACAACGAGGGAAACTATACCCTGGAAAAAGCAGGATATAAAGCTTCTTTCATCAAACCCAATGAAGATAACCACACACGTATAAAATTAAAATCAAAAATGATAGGACAGTAATCACTACTCCTTAATATCTCTTAGCATCAATGGACTCAATTCCCCAATAACAAGACATAGACTAACAGACTGGTTACATAAACAGGACCCTACATTTTGCTGCTTACAGGAAACACAGCTCAGTGTCAAAGACAAAAGCTACCTTAGAGTAAAAGGCTGGAACACAATTCTACAAGCAAATGGTCCCAGGAAACAAGCCGGAGTTGCCTTTCTAATATCAGATAAAATTGACTTTCAACCTAATATCATCAAAAGAGACATGGAAGGTCACTTCTTGCTGGTCAAAGGAAAAATCCAACAAGAAGAACTCTCAATCCTGAACATCTATGCCCTAAATACAAGGGCGCTCTCATTCATAAAAGAAACTTTACTAAAGCTCAAAGCACACATTGCACCTAACACAATAATTGTGGGTGACTTCAACACTCCACTCTCACCAATGGACCGATCAGAAAAACAGAAACTAAACAGGGAGACAGTGAAACTAATTAAACTTTGGACCAATTGGAGTTAACATATATATATATATATATATATATATATATATATATATATATATATATATATATATATATATAACTTTTCATCCCAAAGCAAAAGAATATACCTTTTTCTCAGCACCTCATGGTACCTTCTTCAAAATCGATCATATAGTTGGTCACAAGACAGACCTCAACAAATTAAGGAGATTGAAATAATCCCATGCCTCCTATCAGATCACTATGGTGTAAAAGTGGTCTTTAGTAACAGTAAAAACAACAGAAAGTCCACATACACATGGAAACTGAACAATACTCTACTCAATGATACCTTGGTCAAGGAAGAGATAAAGAAAGAAATCAAAGATTTCTTAGAATTTAATGAAAATTTCTTAGAATTTGAGTGCCTCTAAAAAGAAATTCGAGAGAGCATATACTAGAAGATTAACAGAACAACTGAAAGCCCTGGAACAAATTCACCCAGGAGGAGAAGAAGACAGGAAATCATCAAACTCAGGGCTGAAATCAATCAAGTAGAAACCAAGAGAACCATACAAAGAATCAACAACACCAAAAGCTGGTTCTTTGAAAAAATCAACAAGATAGATAAACCCTTAGCCAGACTAACCAAAGGGCACATAGAAAGTATCCAAATTAACAAAGTTAGAAATGAAAACGGAGATATTACAACAGAAACCGAGGAACTTCAAAAAAATCATCAGATCCTACTAGAAAAACCTGTACTCAACACAACTGGAGAATCTGGTGGAAATGGACATTTTCTTAGACAGATACCAATTACCAAAATTAAACCAGGATCAAATAGATCATCTAAACAGACCCTTAACCCCTAAAGAAATAGAAGGGGTCATAGATAGGCTTCCGACCAAAAAAAGCACAGAACCAGATGGTTTCAGTGCAGAATTCTATCAGACCTTCAAAGAAGACTTAACACCAATACTCTTCAAACTCTTCCACCAAATGGAAACAGAAGGAACACTACCCAACTCCTTCTTCGAAGCCACTATTACGCTGATACCAAAACCACACAAAGATCCAACTAAGATAGAGAATTACAGGCCAATTTCCCTTATGAATATCGATGTAAAACTAAATAAAATTCTTGCCCACCGAATCCAAGAGCACATAAAAACAATCATCCACCATGATCAACTAGGCTTCATCCCAGGGATGCAGGAATGGTTCAATATAAGGAAATCCATCAATGCTATCCACTACATAAACAAACTCAAAGAAAAAAACCACATGATCATTTCATTAGATGCTGAAAAAGCATTTGACAAAATTCAGCATCCTTTCATGCTAAAAGTCTTAGAAAGGACAGTAATTCAAGGCCCATATCTAAACATAGTAAAAGCAATATACAGCAAACCGGTAGCCAACATCAAACTAAATGGAGAGAAACTTGAAGCAATCCCACTAAAATCAGGGACTAGACAGGGCTGCCCCCTTTCTCCTTGTCTTTTCAATATTGTACTTGAGGTACTAGCTCGGGCAATTAGACAACATAAGGAGGTCAAAGGGATACAAATTGGAAAGGAAGAAGTCAAGCTATCACTATTTGTAGATGATATGATAGTATACTTAAGTTACCCTAAAAACTCTACTAGAGAACTCCTACAGCTGATAAACAACTTCAGCAAAGTGGCTGGCTACAAAATCAATGCAAGCAAATCAGTAGCCTTTATATACTCAAAGGATAAGCAGACTGAGAAAGAAATTAGGGAAATGACTCCCTTCACAATAGCCACAAACAGCATAAAGTATCTTGGGGTGACTCTAACCAACAAGTGAAAGACCTATATGACAAGAACTTCAGATCTCTGAAGAAGGAAATCGAAGAAGATCTCAGAAAATGGAAAAATCTTCCATGCTCATAGATTGGCAGGATTAATATAGTTAAAATGGCCATCTTGCCAAAGGCAATCTACAGATTCAATGCTATCCCCATAAAAATCCCAACCCAGTTCTTCATAGAGCTAGAAAGAGCAATTCTCAAATTCATCTGGAATAACAAAAAACCCAGGATAGTTAAAACTATTCTCAACAGTAAAAGAACTTCAGGGGGATTCAGTATCCCAGACTTTAAACTTTACTACAGAGCAATAGTGATAAAAAATGCATGGTATTGGTACAATGTCAGGCAAGCGGATCAATGGAATAGGATTGAAGACCCAGAAATGAACCAACACACCTATGGTCACTTGATCTTCGACAAAGGAGCTGAAAGCATCCAGTGGAAAAAAGATAGCCTTTTCAACAAATGGTGCTGGTTCGATTGGAGGTCAGCATGCAGAAGAATTCGAATTGATCCATTCTTATCTCCTTGTACTAAGCTCAACTAAAAATGGATCAAGTACCTCCACATAAAACCTGACACACTGAAACTAATAGAAAAGAAACTGGGGAAGACCCTTGAGGACATGGGCACAGGGGAAAAGTTCCCGAATAGAACACCAATAGCTTATGCTCTAAGATCAAGAATTGACAAATGGGACCTCATAAAACTACAAAGTTTCTGTAAGGCAAAGGACACTGTCAAAAAGACAAAACATCAACCAACAGATTGGGAAAGGATCTTCACCAACCCTAAATCCAACAGAGGGTAATATCTAATATATACAAAGAACTCAAGAAGGTAGAACCCAGAGAACCAAATAACCCCATTAAAAAGTGGGGTATGGAGATAAACAAAGAATTTTCACATGAAAAACTTCGGCTGAGAAACACCTTAAGAAATGTTCAACATCATTAATCATTAGGGAAATGCAAATCAAAACAACCCTGAGATTTCACCTCACCCTAGTCAGAAGGGCTAAGGTCAAAAACTCAGGAGACAGCAGGTGTTGGCGAGGATGTGGAGAAAGAGGAACACTCCTCCACAGCTGGTGGGATTGCAAGATGGTGCAACCACTTTGAAATCAGTTTGGCGGTTCCTCAGAAAACTGGGCATGACACTTCCTGAGGACCCTGTTATACCACTCCTGGGCATATACCCAGAGGATTCTTCAGCATGCAATAAGGACACATGCTCCACTGTGTTCATAGCAGCCCTATTTGTAGTAGCCAGAAGCTGGAAAGAACCCAGGTGTCCTTCAACTGAGGAATGGATACAAAAAATGTGGTATATTTATACAATGGAGTACTATTCAGCCATTAGAAACAATGAATTCATGAATTTCTTAGATAAATGGATGAAGCTGGAGAACATCATACTAAGTGAGGTAACCCGTCTCAAAAGGTCAATCATTGTATGCACTCACTGATAAGTGGATATTAGCCTAGAAACTTTGAATACCCAAGACATAATCCACATATTAAATGATGTCCAAAAAGAATGGAGGAGTGACCCCTCGTTCTGGAAAGACTCAGTGCAAGAGTATAGGGGAATTCCAGAACAGGGAAGTGGGAAGGGGTAGATGGAGGAACAGGAGGAGGGAAGAGGGCTTATGGGACTTGCGGGGAGTGGGGACCCAGAAAAGAGGAAATCATTTGAAATGTAAAAAAAAGAAAGTATATATCCAATTTAAAAAAAATAAAAACAAAAAAATGAGAGGAAAAATTCAAAAACAGTATAAAGCATCCTGTCACAGCCCAAACGATAATACAAAGGCAGGCAGTGATTGAAATATTTACAAGAGACCAGGTGGAACATGTCTCCCTAGCAGGCTTAGCAGGTCACATTGGGATGCACTGTCCAAAAAATATAGCAATTGTACTTATATCAGAAGACTGACCTGGGTCTTAACTCAGATTTGGAATAAAACAGAGTATCTAAGACCCATAGAAGCAACAAAAACCTTTTCTTTAAAGGTTTAAAAAATATAAAGAAGCATGGCAAAGTGCATTAGACTTAATCTGGATAATCTCACAGAGCTAGATTTACACAATAAAAGAAAAGCTTACCAACAATTTAGCCTAATTTAAGAGAGAATCTCCAATTAGAGTGATTTCTTCCCAGATGAGAACACAAGGCCATTGCTGGCTACCAGAGTTCTTAGGCTTCCCAGGGACTAAGGTGTTTTCAGAATTTTTCTTTTTCAGAAGTAGGATCAAGTCTTTATCATTTAGCTCTCTGTCTCAGGTACCATCTCCATCCTAGGATAAGAGACAATGATGCATTTTCTGGTCAGGTCCTCTTGTAAAGATTTTAACACCCTCTTTTCTAAGAGCCTGTTTTTCTGAATTCCAAGTTGTTGCTAATTAGCATAGCTGAGCTAAGTTTGGCAATGAATTTTTAAAAATTAAGGAATCAGAAGATGATGTGTGGCTTAATTAAAACTCATCATTAAAACTCCATGGCTTTGATTGCCACTGTCTGCCTCTTCTCTCTACACAGAAGACACTTGGATGCTTCTTGTATAATTTGATTAATTATGTACAGTTCAGCTTCATCACAGCAAGCCTACAAAATGAAAATGTAATGAGCCAACATTTTGTCCAACATGGACTTACAAAATTCCTTTCTCTGGGGTTTCTGGCACACCTGGTAATCTAATTACATATAAACATAGCCTTTAATGGAGTAATTTAAAATAAAATGATATACCTAGTTTTTCCTTAAACAATCCATTTTAAACAGAACATTTGAATGAAAGAAATATTGGTCATGAGTTTTGCTAGGACCTGTATAATCTTCCTCTCATGAGATTCCTCAGTCCTTTCCTCTCCCTCTCCACTTCAGACAGGGCTGCATTCACGAGGAAACTTTATTCTGTCGTCTTGAAGGCACAGATTTCTAATCCCATGATACTCATGTATGTAGACATGCATCTCCAGTTACTACTGTGGCCTTAACAATGTGCAGGAGGAAATGGATATTTTAAAAAATCATTTAACAGTTAACCAATAACCTTATGCAATATTGGGAGAGAAATTCTATATAAAATATTTATAGGAAAATAAAGATCTGGTATCTACATATTTTTCCTAAAATTGATGTCACTTCTGCAAAGTAACTAAAAATGCAACTTACTACATCTGCTATAGGATTTAACATAGAATAAGCTAGAAGCAAATGCAAAGAAGACAATCTATAATGTACATTTCATTATTTAAATAGTGTGTGTGTGTGTGTGTGTGTGTGTGTGAGTGTGTGTGTGTGTGTGTGTGTGTGTGTGTGTGTGTTTTCACAAGCAAACATTGCACGGGAGTAAAAGGACAACTTCTACAATATGGGTCCTGGATATAGAACTGAAGTTGTTAGTACCCTTACTTATTGGAACATTTACCAGTTATTCATTAATAATTTTATAAAATTCATTTTTACCAAAAATTTTCAATTTAAAGTACATTTAAATTATCTAGCTACACTACCAGTTGAGATATAAATCACTTTAAAATAAAATAAATCCTAATTACAGATATAACTCAAAAAGCAACTTTTGTGACCCTAGTTGTGCCAAAATAAGAAGGATTGGGTTTAATGAAAGGTCCTTTTTCTTGTAGGAAGATTCATATGGTGGTATAAGAAAGATAAGGCTTGATTTATCTTTATTCCTTTGAGTAGAACCCAGTTAATTAAAGTTATCAATTCACTAGTAATTTTGTTCTATTGGTTGGCAAGTTATGAATGCTATTTATTTTTATTATTTAGGAACCAAAGAAATTTTCATGTAATATTTGAATAGGTTATAGAAACAAAGCAAACAATACTTCTCCCTAAGAGTGGGTGGGGAGAAGGAGATGTACACCTTAAAGTCACCATGTTTCCTAGGGACTACAGCTGTGGCTTGTGAGTAAAATGCTTGCTGTAAAAACATGAGGCCATGCCTTTGAAATTCCAGCCAAGTGCGGTGCTATGTGCTTGTAATCCCAGTGGTGGGAGTGGGGCAGAAAGTATAAGGAGTTCCAGGTTTGGTGAGAGTCGCTATCTCAAACAATAAGTTTGTGAGGGATAGAGGACAATATGAGATATCCACTTCTGAACCGAGTCTATGCACACACAAGCAAACACATTTCTAGTATGTGTTGGCATGCATATGACACACATGCATGCTGCCTATAGCACACAAACATAGTATTAACAGTAATGACTTTTAGTTACAGGCCATGATGTTTCCTTCACTTATATATTTTTGCCTCCATAATAATTAATCTTTGGCTTAAGGATAATCCTACATTTAGAGACAACTTAATATGTAATACTATGTAGGTACTAACAAATCATGAGCAATTTACAGGCCTTATATCCTCTACCTTTTCTGTATCCTAAGTCATCTTATTCTGTGACTAATAGGCTGCATTAATGGGTGGACTTCATAGAATTTAGGATGTGACTATCTGTAGTCTAGGTTTAGCTTTAACAACTATCTGGATTTGCATAGTTATTATATTGTTAAGTTCTGAATCTATTGTCTTTAAAATAAGGCTAAGGTGCTACCATTGTTTTGTAAGGCTTTAAAAATCTTCTGCAAATACAGTGTTTAGTAACAGGTCTGACCCAGCCTTGGATGGGGTTTAGTAATCATACTCACTATAGTTTGTGTGGTTTAATAACTGTGTGCCCAAATAAAATACATAACAGCAGCTGAGTCTCATACTGCTTTTTTTTAATTCCTGTGCAATTTTCTGGGAATTTTTCAATGCTTTGTGTTTTATAGCTGATGTTTTTTATTGTATATGTCATTTTCCTTTTCAGGAAATAATATGTCAGTCATGAGGATGTACTATATAAACACAGCCCCTGCCCACAACATGTTCAAGGAACTTAAAATTTGTAGGAACCAGGTGTCTAGAGTGTCTTTATTTAGCTGCAGATGTTTTCTTTAACTAGTAAAGTTATTAGACCAAAACCCAAGAAAACATTTTAGATCTTCTGGAAAAATTACATATGTATTATATTTTTCTTCATATCAAGAATATTCGAATGTATTTGGAATAAAATCGAGTAAATAACCTAGATTAAATTGTAAACTGATTAAAAATCCCTGGTGCTCAAAACAAACAAACTGCTATTTAACTAGTTGCTTTGAGAGGCTTTTAAGGAAAAATCTTTTAAAATGTAGTCCCTTGGGAAATGAAGAGGAGCAGAGGGATGGAGAGGATCTAGCTACAGTATAGTCTAGTAGGCAGTCTGAGTTCAGGCACATGGCTGGTGAAAGTTCCAGAAAAAGACTAGAGTAAATATAGGTAAAATCGAGAGAGAGAGAGAGAGAGAGAGAGAGAGAGAGAGAGAGAGAGAGAGAGCGAGAGAGAGAGAGCTAGAATATCTTTCCTGTTAAATGAGGCTTTGAGATTATTCCTGATTCTTTTGAAAGTAAATTTGGCAAGGTTGTAGGTATTTATTAGTGGTCCATTTGTACAACTTACAACTGCAGACAATCCCTTTACATCTGCCCTTACCACATCTCTAGGGATTAAACTCTTTAGGTTGAGAGAATATTTTTCTCCTGTTGCAGCATGGCAAACCAGAGATGATAGATCTAGAAGAGACAAACACCTGCAGTTTATTGGTATACTCAGGGAACAAACTTGACTTAAGCATCAGGCTTTTATAATGACCTCTTTACTTAATTATGGGAACATGAGTGGTTCAAGTGGCTATTGTCAATATTCTTTGATTTTTAAGTCCTAGAGAGAATTCAGAAATATTTTCCTAATTTCAATACTGATAATTGAAGTCAGAAAGCAATAGCATGACTGTTATATTACAGTATTTGAAAAGAAAGAACATGTTCAAGTTCCTGCTTTATAGTGAGTACAGACTAGAGCTGTGCTCCCATGTGCCACCGATGTAAAAGACTAAGATGACTCTGCTGCTTCACATTAACTCTTCTACATTTTTCTCACACTTTAACTAAGGAACTGGCCATGTGACCTTTGTTCTTGCATGATATTTGATAAATAGAATAAGTTGAAGGTTGCATGAGTTACAAATCTTGAACTCAATAGGCCTTCGTGGCTTTGGCTTGAATTCTTGGAATTCCTGGTGGAGCCCAGAGGATGAAGCCAGACGGATATAAAGGAAATCAATGATTTACCTACAATAGGCCTGTAACAATCAGAACAGTGAATTTTGTGTAATTCAGAGGACATCTTACATCGCTCAGCTATTCTGTCCTTGAAAACACTATCCAATAGCCACATACTACAAAATCTTCATAATTGACACAGAATTTTGAGTTAAGAAACTTTTTTTGTTTGAACCCAGTGCTTATTATGCAAGGTATTACAAGCCAGTGGTTTACCTGAGGCATCTCTATTTTAGTCTTGCATCATATTATCAACCCTTCTCACATTTTCAGAACTCTCCTAGTTCAATGATAATTTATACTATCTATCCAAGTAAATAGTTTCATTATTTGCTACATTCATTATACTTTTAAAATTATGATCTAGATATTTCTGGATTGGACCCTTCATTGACTTCCTGATGTCTGTAAAATTCAAAATCTTATAGTTATCTGTAGTTATATTATCTGGTATACACATACACATACACACACATACACACTTTTATGTTTGACTTACAGCATTTACAGCTTTTTCCTCTGATTCCATGGTCTAATGTATTATTTGCATTTCTTCTTCCACAAACATATTGCGATTTTGTACATCTTCAAGGGGTTTGTGCTTCTTTTGTTTGTAGTGTTATATCTACTGCTCTCCATAAGCAACTTACTATTCTTGAGCTCTCACTTCGATGATGTCAAAATTCTTTGACAAGATCCTCCTACCTATAGAGTGCTAACTCTAGTCTTTTATTTTGATTTTTATTTATTTTTTGGTAACTCTAGTCTTAACTATGCCATTGTCTTCAGTCCCATCAGGTAAGTTATAACCAAAGTTAGTTAAAAATAGTAGTACATTTGGTTCACTTTCACTAAAAAGAAGGTACTTGAGAGAATTGTATCTCAAGGTTTCAACAGAGAATCTGGTAGACGAGAGCTAAATGTCTATTCAGAAAAAAAGATGCTATGGCATTGACTCTGCAATTATACTAAGAGGTCCTTGACTTACAAATATCAGCTATTTATACTGTGTTTTATTTTCAGTAAGCCACTGAGCCTTCATGCCACATTTTTATTATTATCGTGAACATTTATAAAACAGTCTTAATTGTGTTAGTGAATGGGAGAAAGCGAGGTAGATTTCATTGTGCTTAGTCAGTCATAATTATCCCTTATCTCTCAATGATAACCTTTTTTTACATTGAATGCATTGTTATATAAAGTAGTCGTAGAGATTGCTTTTCTTTTTTTTCCCCATGGAATTGGGTCTTTGTTTTGTTTTGTTTGTTTTGCCTTTTTAAAATATAATTTTTATTTACATTTCAAATGATTTCCTGTTTCCTGGTTCCCCCCTCCCTGGAAGTTCCATAAGCCCTCTTCCCCCCTCCTGTTCTCCAATCAACCCCTTCCCACTTCCCTGTCCTGGTATTCCCCTACTCTGGAGATTGTTTTTCTTAAGTTTCTAGTTGTCTGCCTTCCTTCACTTATCTATGTCATTTTGGAGAATATGAATTGTCATTATTTTGTGAATCTGATTTAGCTGAATAAAATGTAACAACAAAGGCTCTTCCTGCTACAAACAATGCCTCTGTCATTTATCATAATTCAAATAGAATATTTAAAAACTCATTCTAAAACATATAAAAAGAGTATCCTACTTACATGCATTTTCTCTCACAAATGGAACAATTTTTTTTTTTTGCAAGATAAGACTCTCTTCAGATTTCATCTTGAAGGATTACAAGTTTTGATTATGATGATAGAGAGGTCAGTGTAGTTTCAAAGAAGTTCAATGCATATATCAGTATATTTAGATAAAGTACCATGCAATTATTCTACCAGTAAAGTGACTGCCAAGCACACAGTACAGAAGGCATGCATTTGTTCTTTGTTTTATTTCTTATAACATTTTTTATTTATA
Organism: Apodemus sylvaticus; assembly: GCF_947179515.1. NCBI lineage: Eukaryota > Metazoa > Chordata > Mammalia > Rodentia > Muridae > Apodemus > Apodemus sylvaticus. Next base: position 49,655,182 of record NC_067473.1, read on the forward strand.
TTACATTCCAATCATAACCTCCTTCCTACTCTCCTCCTAGGCCTGCCCTTACAAACACCAACCCCTGTTACTCCCTCCAGTATCTCCTCAGAGAAGGTGAAGCCCCCTTTCGGTACTGCTTCACTCTGGGACATCTAATCCCAGCAGGACTAAGCACCTTTTCTCCCACTCAGGCCCAACCAGGCAGTCCAGGTAGGGGAAGGGGATCCAATGGCAGGCAACAGATTCAGAGACAGCCCTGGCTCCAATGGTTAGAGGACACACATGAAGACCACGTTGGACACCTGTCACATATGGAGGTACAAGCTCCAGCTCCTGCATGCTCTTTGGTTAGTGGTTAAGTCCGGACCCATGGACCCAGTTGACACTGCAGGTCTTTTTGTGGCCTTGACCCCTCCAGCTTCCTCATTTCGATCCCCCACTCTTCCACAATGCTCTGTGAGCTCTGCCTGATGTTTGGGTCTCTGCATGTGTTTCCTTACACTGCTGGATGAAGCCTCTCTGGAGATTTACTAGGTTCCTCTCCGCAAGCAAAGCAGAGTATTATTAATAGTGTCAGGGATTGGCTCTCTCACATTGGATGAGTCTCTGGCTGGGGCAATCATTGGTTGGCCATTTCCTTGGTCTCTGCTCCATCTTGATCCCTGTGAATCTTGTATGCAGGACAAATTTTTTGTTGAAGGTTTTGTAGATGGGTTGATGTCTCCCTCCTGCCTCTGGAAGTCCTGACTGGCTACAGGAAGTGACCACTTCTGTCTCTATATTTGCATCCCCCTCCCTCCTCTACCCGGGCTGGTAGGAATCTCAGCTAACATCATACAAGGGGTGCATTTATAACAGTTGCTGAACACAAGTTAATTTATAAAATAATTCAAACTAAAGGAAGCAAAACATGCTGCATCTTATAGGCTGCTTTTAATCTAATATCATAAAATGTATATATTTAAGCTTTAGATGAGTCTATTTTCTTAGTTAAGCATGGTTGATTATGTGCAAGATTGAGACATTGGCGTTTGAGCTTTGGCTTGCCTTCTTCATTTGTTATTTCTTGTCAACTGGAACATAAGTAACATAAATTCAGAGAAAATGTTTTTTGTCCTTTGCACTGTATGTCTCTTTGTCTCTAGTGATAGTGCAGCATACACATGTGGTAAATCTTTGAGACAGTATAAAGGTATTTACAGAGAATCATTACTCTTCTGTTCACCTTTGACCTTCAGTTGTTTGTTCTTTTATCAACACACAGATGCCATCACACACACACACACACACACACACACACACAAACAACTCAGTGCTTATATTAATCATCAAAAGGGACCTGATTCATGTGGATCCTTGACTTTGGATAGCAAATTCAGTGTCTTCTTTACCTGCCTGTTCTATAAATTAAGCTTCCATCACAATGTTAATGTGAGATTAACTAAATATCATGCAAAAAAGTTCCATAAAAAATGGCATGATTAGATATCATTATTAGTTCACAGTTTGTCCATGATCTTGTAGCACCAATTTGACATACTCATATTTTAATGGTAATATATAAATATTGAGATAAATGCTTTCAAGTTTAAAAATATGTTGATAACATGATTGGGGAAAATCATCATAGGTAGAGTACATCCTCACCTTATTAAAAACTAAATTTTTATGGTATACCTTTCAAACATTTTTTATATAGATTTCCCTTACTCTAGGGAAAAATGACCTTTATTTAGATGTTTTTACTTCAGTGATAAATATCAAAAGAAAATAAAGCAGTTTTACAGTTTTGCATATTTCTTTAAGTTACTTGTATAATATTGAAATAAATGTATAGAGTTTTCAAGAGGATGCAGGGGAGAATAGAAATATATCTGTAACTTGGTCTAGCAATGCATATGACAGAGCCTTTCCAGAAAAATACCAAAAGTTATTTTATCTCCAGTCACTCTACCATTCTGTACTAAGGGCAACTGGGAGCTACTTTCTTTTACTCTAAAGCTGATGAAATAAATGACTCATGCACTTCTGTAGAAAACATTGTTGATGACAGACTTCCACCAGGGTCTCACTCTCCTTCATTCTCAATATCATCTTTTCTTGACAGAATTCTTCTTTATATCCATATGGAAATCTTGCTAATATGGGACATAGACATATGCTCTTATTTATTATTTTCTACTGTATTAAGTTTTATGTTATTCTGGCTCAAAATAGCCATGATTGTTATATCACAATGTTATGTAATTCTAATAATTATTATCAAAAGTTTTTTTTAATAAAATTGCACCACTTTGCATTATAATCTGAAATATCATATAGCCTTAAAAATGAAATATTCATTTTCTTCAGTTTTAACAGTATGATTGTGTAAAATTACAGCTACTTTAGTCTTCATTCTTTTTACCCATTTTAAGTGATTTCAAAGATGAATCCAAGTATGTAAAATCTTTGCACTTTCTTTCTATAATGCTTGTATATCTTTCATATTTTTTAATAATCTACTCTTTCCAAAATAGGTTTTTCTGTGTGGTAGAATTATAAATATTTTTTAGGATTTCCTTTTAAGTTTATTAATGGTATTTGTGCTATGAATACATTTTTTGGTCTGAGTAAAATGCATTCATGCATATAATATGTTTTGATCAAATCTACTTCCCATTTCCTCTTCTCTAATTCTTTCCTTGAAACCCAATTAATTTTCTCTCCAAATTCCTGTCATTTTCTTTCTCTCATTAAAAATGACACACTGAGTTCTCTTAATTCTGTCTGTATGTGCTCAGAGATAGGTCCTTCTACTGAAGCCTGGATAGCCTTTCAGTGACATAAAGAAAAGTTACTCTCTTTTCTCCAGCAGCTATCCATTTCCAATAGATTCTCAGATAGGGGTGGAACTTTTGGCTGTCTTTACTCATGATGTCCCAGGATCTGTGACTTCATGTGTGCAAAGACTCTATCATATTTCACAAATAATGCTTTGCTACAGATGTCTACTACTTTTGACTCTTAGAATATTTTTGCCTGCTCTTCTGCATTCAATCCCAAGCTTTGAAAATGGGGATAAGATATAGATATTCCACAGATAAATAAGCAACCCAAACTCACTCTTTGTTTGTATACTGACCAATTGTGTTACAATCTATTGTAAAATAGATGATTCTCTGTTGAGAGTTGGAATTTTTCATTTATCAGAACAATAATAGTAGGTTCTTCACTGTGGCCTGTAACTTACCTAATCATGGATTTTTGGTGCAGTTAACTGCAGCTAGTACAAGCTCTCTGTGGAACAGATTTTAAATGTAGTCATATAACATTCATGCTATTCTTGCATCAGTGGACATAGCTAGCCAGATCAGCTTTCAAGGCTCATTTCTAGGTAGGTCTTAAATTTTTTCTTCCAAAGTAGTGTCCTTTGTACAAAAAAATAATAGTTTGAATTTCATCTTTTCACTAAAGATACTCCTTCTGAGTCTTGGATATGCACCTCTCCTGTTTTAGAGCATCACTAACCAGCACAATTTGCTCTTTGTGAACTTAGCAGAGTATATGCATGTTTTATTGCTTCCTCCTGTACTTTGTGGTTTCTTTACCTTTGCAATTTTATTGTGGCTCATAATAATTACCTTCAAAATACAGCAAATGATAAACTAGCTCTATTCTAAGTTGCTATGAGAGGACTTTTTAAAGTGAGATAGGCTCTGATGGATAAATCTCTATGTGCAATTTTGACACAGAATCCTTGAAGGCTGTAACCTAAAAAGACCTGTGAACTGAGCATGGAGTAGACACCACAGAGATTGAGTCAGCTTTGGAACATCTCAATTTCTGAGGCTAGATAAAGGTAATCCATAACATATAAGGGCTAGTAAGAAACAAGAAGCAGATCACCTTTGGAGGAAGCTGATGTCATTCTACAACCCAACTAACAATACTTACACAATTAACTTTACAAAAGTGATGTATGGCATGTAATAACTATATCTTCCTCCAGGCACATAAGAAGACTGGCCTATGTTAAGGCAGCAGAAAAAGAGAAAAGTTGAAGGTCTTGAGGCAAGCTGCCAGTATCTGTTAGGATAAAACAGAGACTTGAAAATCTAGCAGCAAACTGGAATGCATGGGCAATTTAAATGTAAAGATTAAAATGTAAGTGTACATAAAATAAACAATAAATGCTTAGTTGTCTAGAAGACACACATAAGAACAGTGTTTATATACTAATGCAGGAACAAAATAAAGCCAGAAGTGAATACCTGGTATAAGCAGAAGAATGAAGGCAGAGAATAGGGTATGACTGAGGCAATACTAATGAAACTGGAGTGAGGGGCTAGAGACTAGAAAATATCAATAAATGTTAAAAAGATAACATTCCAAGATGAACTTGAAGCCTGTTATACCCATAGGCAGGTCAATTTTTGCTTGAAAACCCCTTAATGCGAATTTATAGATTAAATAAAAATTCCAATTAATAATGTAAGTTAAGTAGTAAAGCTTAGGATAAAAAATAGCTGTGAATGTTCATGGCACTGGCAGGAGGTCTACATGGTTTTACTTTAGTGAAAGTAAAATCTTTGTCAGATAATAACTGAAACATGGGAGAGAAAGAAAAAGCAACAAACAGAGAGATTACATGGGCCCAGACCATTTTATTTTCCACTTTCATTTAATCTAACTTCTACACTGAGCTGGCTTCAAGCTCACTGATATTTTATTTTCATAGTATTTCCAGTAATTATGTAAATAAATACTCATGGAAGATTATTTTCATAGGTTTTCCAGTAATTATGTAAATGCATATTCACAGAAGTTTATGCAGAAAGCATTTCTAGTGTCATTGCAAGTTAGTCAGTGGGTAAACTTCATGAATAGAAAACCCTAGGTTTAAGCTTCTTCTTTTCATTATGTTTTAAACATCAGTATTATTTCTTAAAAAACTGAATTTCACTTTATTCTAGATTTGCTTCTTAGATATTTTTGCTTTGTTAAAATATGTGAACTTTCTCTTTCTCCACATCATCACCAACATGTGCTGTCACATGAGTTCTAGATCTTAGCCATTCTGACTGGTGTAAGGTAGAATTTCTAGGGTCATTTTGATTTGCATTTTCCTTATCACTAAGAACTTTGAACATTTCTTTGTTTTTCAGCCCTTTGAGATTCCTCTGTTGTGATTTCCCTGTTTATCTCTATACCCCATTTTTTGATTGTTGTGTTTGGTTTTTTTGGATGTTAACTTCTTGAGTTCTTCATATATTTGGATATTAGCCCTCTATCAAATGTGGGATTAGTGAAGTTTTTTTCCCCAAACAGTAGGTTGCTGATTTGTCCTGTTGACAGTGTCCTTTGCCTTATAGAAGCTTTTCAGTTTCCTGAGGTCCTGTTTATCAATTCTTGCTCTTAGAGCCTGAGACATTGGAGTTCTGTTTAGGAAATACCTCTTTATGCCAACAAGTTTGAGGCTCTTTCCCACTTTCTCTTCTATTAGATTGAGTATATATGGTTTTATGTTGAAGTCCTTGATGCACTTGGACTTGAATTTTGTGTAAAGTGAAAAATAGGGATCTATTTCCATTTTTCTACATATCTACTGCCAGTTAGACAAGCACCATTTATTAAAGATGCTTTCTTTTTTCAATTGTATATTTGGCTTCTTTGTCAAAGATCAAGTGTCCATAAGTGTGTGGTTTTATTTTTGGGTCTTCAATTCTTTTCCATCATCAACCTATCTGCCATTGCTGGTGGAATTGGAAACTGGTACAACCACTCTGGAAATCAATCTGGAGGTTCCTCAGAAAATTGGAAATAGATCTACCTGAAGAGACAGTTATACCACTCTTGAGCATATACTCAAAAGTTGTTCTACCATGACACAGGAGCATAAGTTCCACTATGTTCATAGCTGCCTTATCTTTGATAGCCAAAAGCTGGAAACAACCCAGATGTCCCTCAACAGAAGAATGGTTACAGAAAATGTGGTTCATTTACACAATGGATGGCTATTTAGCTATTAAGAATAAGGACATCATGAGTTTTGCAAGCAAATGGATAGAACCAGGAAATATCATCCTGAGTGCGTTAACTCACCCCAAAGGACATGCATGGTATGTACTCACTAATAAGTGGATAGTAGCCAAAAAGGTAGAAAATATCCAGGGTATAATCCACAGAAGTCAAGAAGGTTAACAAGCTAATGGGCTCAAGTGAGGATGCTTCGCTCCCACTTGGGGGTGGGAGAAGAAAGCAATTATGGGGGCAGAGGGAGGGAGGGACCTGGGTAAGATAAGGGAGTTGAGCAAAGAAGAACATAATTAGGTATCTGTGGTGGGGGAACAGGAGTGAAGTCCTGAGGGCCAGCAGAATGAATGGAAATATTCAACCTGGGGAGGTAGAAAGTGGGGTGATCCTCTAGACTTTACCAGAGACCTGGGACATGAAAGACTCTAAGGACTCAAAGCTCCCTTAGATACCTTAGAGGTTCCTTAGATAAAGTGCCCAACAGTGGGGAGAGGAACTTGTAGAGTCCACTTCCAGTAGAATGGCAGGGATCAAGTAGAGGATGGGTTTACCATCCTACAGTTAAAACTCTGACCCAGAATTGTACCTATCTAAGAGAACTGAAGGGACAAAAATGGAGAAGAGACTGAGGGAAAGGAGGTCCAGTGACTGGCCAAAATTGGGATCCACCTCAAAGGGAGGCTCCAAGGCCTGACACTATTACTTATGCAATGGTATGCTTACAAATTGGAACCTAGAATGGCTTTCCTCCAAGAGGCCCTACTGAAACAGACACAGATATTTACAGGCAACCAATTGACTGAAGTCAAGGACCCCTGTGGTTAAATTAAGGAAAGGCTTTATGAAGTTGAGGTGGTTGTAGGGGATTACCAAGACAGAGAGGGGTTGATTGGGAAGAAGGCTTATGGGACTTATGGGGAGGGGGGAACCCAGAAAGGGAAAATCATTTGGAATGTAACAAAGAATGTAGAAAATAAAAAAAGAAGAAGCTGAGGAGGAAGGTGATCTCACAGGAAGAGCAGCAGTGTCAATTAACCTGGACCCATGAGATCTCAGACACTGAGCCAAGTAGGCAGTATACACAAGCTGATATGAGGCCCCTGACACATACACATGAGAGGACTACCTGGTTTATTCCCAGTAAGAGAAGATGTGCCTTACCCTGGAGAGAATTGAGGTCCCAGGGAGTGGGGAGGCCTAGTGGGGGGTTGAGTGAGGGAGTAGGGACATCCCCTGGAGACAGGAGGGTGGAGGAATGGGATGAGGAACTGTGGGAAGGTAGACTGGAAGGGGATAAAGACTGGAATGTAAAAAAAAAATAGATGTAATAAAAAAATAAAAAATACGTGAACTTGATGAGGATATGGACTGATGTTGCCTCTTCTGGGAGACCTTTCCTAATTTGTGGGGTACCCTTCCAGTAGAATTACATAGTATATCCTTTCAGGATGATACATTTGTATTACGGGATTCGGATTTTGTTTTCAGTTTCCCACATTGGGAGCACCAGTGCCAGGTGCATGGGCTTGTCTCACTTCCACCCTTGCTTTCTACTGACCTCAAGGTTCTCTAAATCCTGAGGACTGTAGCTTTGACTTTACCTTTGTATGTCAATACTTAGTTTTTATTCTCCCTTAAACTTACTGACTTTTCAGCAGTTTGTTTTGTCCAAATTTTGTTATTTCTGCCTTTTATTTTTCCATTCTACCTTTCTTATTTCTAACAACTCAGATGTTGGCTCTGCCATCTCCATTTTTATCCTTGAACCTTGTGTTTCCGTTTTTAACATCTTACCCAAAATAAATGACTTCACTAAGTAATCTTAAATATCCGTACCAAAATAACTCATCAAATTTTCAGCCTGCTCATGGGTTTATTTCTGATTAAAGTTATTTGTCAAGTAAAGAGATTTGTTACGATTCCCATATTTTATTTTATCTTCTAGATAGTTGATTTACATACAATAAACCTTCCTGGTTTCAAGTGATTTGATAGGCTTGTTTTTAATGCTATAAACAATATCAACCAACTAGACCTTCCAGAGCTCCCAGGACTATACCACCAACAAAAGATTACACATGGAGGGACTTAGGGCTCCAAATGCTTATGTAGCAGAGGATGGCCTTGTCCAGCATCAATGGGAATGTATGCTCTTGTTCCAGTGGAGGCTTGATGATCCAGAGTAGGGGAATGCTAGGGTGCTGAGGCAGGAGTGGGTGGGTGGGTGGAGTGCAGTACCCTCATAGAAGTAGGGAGAGAGGGGATGGGATAGGGGGTTACAGATGGAAAACTGGAAATGACAATAACATTTGATATGTACATAGGTAAAATAACTAATAAAAATACAAAAATACAATCTTGTCAATATTCTAATGCTTTCCAGAGTTAGAACATGTGGAGTTTTGTATATGATCTCTTTGAGTCTCTTGATCTTTACTTTCTATATTCTTATGGCCTCTTGATGTTCATCATACCATATACCAAGCCCTGGGGGCATCATAATGAACATCAAAACCAGATATTCCATTTCATAGAGTTCATAAGATCTGAGAATAAAAAGACAAATGGATTTAATACAGTACCAGGCAGGAGAAGTAGAAGAAACTGTAGAAACACATATTAAAATCATTAAGCATTTAGATCCCTTAATGAGCCTGGCCAATCCCTACATTTTGGGGTGATTTCCTTCCTGTATTTCTAGTGTTTGAAAGAACCATGAAAACATTCTAAGAGAAGAGAGTGTATTCCTAGCTGAAATGACGGTAATGCTCCATGAACATATGAGGGATTTATATTACCTGAAGAATCAATTTCATTGTTCTGTTTTCTTATGAATCTGTATGAGAAGAGACTGTATGAAGAGAAATTCTGTGAAGATTCCCTTTTGCCTGTCAATCCAATCAAGGGTTAGCTTAATTTTTGTCGATTGGTTTCTGCTCTTATTCTTTTTGCTATCAATTATGTCTTTCCTTTAATAATATATGTATGCAATGTATTCTGTGTTTCTGATAGTATCTCTTACCACCACCTTTCCTTATATCCATCTAATCTCTATCAATAGCTCTCAACCCATTCCCTTTCTCAGGTCCAAGACTTATAGTTCTATGTTGTGACCTATTTAGGTTAGCCATGCTATCCTCCTTACTATTTGAAAATAAATATCCCACTGTACATCATTTTCTAAAAGAATCCAAGTCCCTTTTAAGGACCTGTGTTAGTTTGCTTTGAAATTTCAGTATCTGAACACTAACATGAAAGTAGGTGTTTAGAGTCACCAGTAGCATGCAGTTTGAAGTACATTCGTGAATTCTTATAGTAAACTGTACATTTCATAGTATGAGCTACTTTAGTTCTGCTATTCTCTAGCCATCAGTCACCTTTTGCAGTATTTCTCTGGGACACTTCAATTTTCTTACAACAGCGACAGCATGTTGGCCTTATGACTCCAGGAGCTGCCAGGTAAGTGAATATTATAGAATCCGTATGACAAAGCTCCATCTTTTCACAGCTGGACAGGATTCATGCTGCCTTGCTAGATCCTTTAGTTTGTTTCTGTGTTTAGAGAATGTAGGCAGACATTAACTAATCTATCCTATTTATAGCACAAATGTCAAAGTCTTTTTCTAATTAAATCCTTGGAGCATCTCCTATGTATAGAAAAGAAAAACTCACATGGGAAAGCAAATGCTTTTCCCCCCCCCCCCCCCATTTTAGCCTCAGAATTGAAACTACAGCTTGTTTTCTTAATTGGTTTGGCTGAAGAAAAATTGTTAGAAGAAAACAGACAGCTAATCCATGGTTGCTTTTACATTCACCTTGTGTTCTCCCAAAGTAAGTTTTTGATTCTTTTTCTGTAACATAGGATATGTACCTACCAAGGCAGGAAATTTGCAGATTATAATTCATTGCTGGCAGTGTGAATCCTCAGAGTGAAGATGGGACAAATGAAGAATGCGACAAATATGAGAGAAGCTCTTCTTAGTATGCCAATTCTATTTAGAAGATGTAATCAGTTTTGGTGAATTAAGAAACACTAGGAGGCAGTATGTCAGTCCTAGGATGTTAATTTTAAAATCTTTGGAAGACTGAACTGAGGAAATATAGCATGCATCAAAGGAGAATCTGGGTTAATATGATGTCTTTAGATCATTTTTACTTTTTAATATTTATGTACCCCTTGGTTGGTGGTTTAGTCCCTGGGAGGTCTCATTGGTTGATATTACTGTTCTTCCTATGTGGTTGCAAACCCCTTCAGCGCCTTCAGTAATTTCTCTAACTCCTTGATTGGGGACCCCATTGGGTACCCTGTGGTCAGTCCAATGGTTGACTGTGATTATCCACCTCTGTATTTGTCAGACTCTGGCAGAGTCTCTCAGGAGTCAGCTATATCAGGCTCCTGTCAGCAAGCACTTGTTGACATCCACAATAGCATCCAGGTTTGGTGACTGTATATGGGATGGATACCCAGGTGGGGCAGTCTCTGGATGGCCTTTCCTTCGGTCTCTGCTCTGCACCTTGTCTCCATATTTGCTCCCATAAGTATTTTCTTTCCCTTTCTAAGAAGGACCCAAGCACCCACACTGTAGTCTTCCTTCTTCTTGAGCTTCAATGTGGTCTCTGAATTGTCTGTTAGCTATTCCGAGCTTTTGAGCTAATATTCACTTATCAGTGAGCCCATATCATGTATGTTCTTTTGTGATTGGATTGCCTCACTCAGGATGATATTTTCTAGTTCCATCCACTTGCCTAAGAATTTCATGAAGTCATTGTTTTTAATAGCTGAGTGTTACTCCAGATTGTAAATGCACAACAATTTCTGTATCCATTCCTCTGTTGAAGGATATCTGGGTTCTTTCCAGCTTCTGTTTATTTTAAATAAGGCTGCTATGAACATAGTGGAACTTGTATCCTTGTTATATGTTGGAGCATCTTTTGGGTATATACCCAGGAGTGGTATATCTGGGTCCTCAGGTAATACTATGTCAAATTTTCTGAGGAGCTGCCAGACTGATTTCTAGAGTGGTTGTACCAGCTTGCAATCCCAACAATGTAGAAGTGTTCCTCTTTCTCCACATCCTCTCCAGGATCTGTTGTCCCCAGAGTCTTAGCCATTCTGATTGGTGTGAAGTGGAATCTCAGGGCTGTTTTGATTTTCATTTCCCTGATGACTAAAGATGTTGAGCATTTCTTTAGCTGATTCTCAGCTGTCTGGCATTCCTCAGGTGAGAATTCTTTGTTTAGCTCTGTACCCCATTTTTAATAGGGTTATTTGATTTTCTGGAGTCTAACTTCTTGAGTTCTTTGTATATATTGGATTTTAACCCTCTATCGGATATAGGGTAGGTAAAGATCTTTTCCCAATCTGTTGGTTGCCATTTTGTCCTATTGACAGTGTCCTTTACCTCCTAGAAGCTTTGCAATTTCTATCTATCTATCTATCTATCTATCTATCTATCTATCTATCTATCTTGCTTTTTTTCTTTTCTTTTCTTTCTTTCTTTCTTTTTTTTTTTTTTTTTTTTTTTTGATTTTGAGGCAGGGTTTCTGTGCGCAGCCCTGGCTGTCCTGGAATTCATTCTGAAGACAAGGCTGGCCCTGAACTCAGAAATCCTCCTGCCTCTGCCTCCGAAGTGCTGGGATTAAATGCATGAACTACCACTGCCTGGAAGCTTTGCAATTTTATGACGTCCCATTTGTCTATTCTTGATCTCAGAGCGTAAGCCATTGGTGTTCTGTTTAAGAAATTTTCTTGTGTGCCTAAGTGTTTGAGGCTCTTCCCCACTTTCTCCTCTCTTAGTGTCAGTGAATCTGGTTTTATGTGGAAGTCCTTGATCCACTTGGAGTTGAGCTTTGTGCAAGCAGATTTGCATTATTCTATATGCTGATCTCCAGTTGAACCAGCACCATTTGTTGAAAATTCTGTCTTATTTCCACTGCATTGTTTTACCTCCTTTGTCAAAGATCAAGTGACAATAGGTGTGTGGTTTCATTTCTGGGTTTTCAATTCTACTCCATTGATCTACCTACCTGTCTCTGTACCAATACCATACAGTTTTTTTTTTATTTTAATCACTATTGCTCTGTAGTACAGCTTGAGGTCAGGGATGGCCATTTCCACTGAAGTTCTTTTATTGTTGAGAATAGTTTTAGCTATCTTGGGATATTTGTTATTCCAAATGAATTTTTGAATTGCTCTTTCTAACTCTTTTAAGAATTGAGTTGCAATTTTGATAGGGATTAGATTAGTTTTGGCAAGATGGCCAAGAAGATCCCATACCGATACTCTTCAAAGTATTCCACAAAATAGAAATAGAAGAAACACTATTCTATTCGTTCTGTGAAGCCACAATTATGCTTATTCTTTAACCACACAATAACCCAACAAGAAGGAGAACTTCAGACCAATTTTCCTTACGATTATTGATGCAAAAATAAATAATATTCTTGCAAACCAAATCCAAGAACACATCATTCACCACAATCAAGTAAACTTTATCCCAGGGATGCAGGAATGGTTCAATATATGGAAATCCATCAACATAATCCATGACATAAACAAACTCAAAGAAAAAAAACATGATCATTTCATTAGATGCTGAGAAACCATTTGACAAAATACAACATCCCTTCATTTTTTTTTTAGTTTTTTTTTATTCGATATATTTTTTATTTACATTTCAAATGATTTCCCCTTTTCTGGCCCCCGACTCCCTGAAAGTCCCATAGGGCCCCTTCCTATCCCCTGTTCTCCCACCCACCCCTTCCCAGTTCCCTGTTCTGGTTTTGCCTTATACTGCTACACTGAGTCTTTCCAGAACCAGGGGCCACTCCTCCGTTCTTCTTGTACCTCATTTGATGTGTGGATTATGTTTTGGGTATTCCACTTTTCCAGGCTAATATCCACTTATTAGTGAGTGCATACCATGATTGATCTTTTGAGACTGGTTGCCTCACTTAGTATGATGTTCTCCAGCTCCATCCATTTGCCTAAGAATTTCATGAATTCATTGTTTCTAATGGCTGAATAGTATAGTACTCCATTGTGTATATATACCACATTTTTTTGCATTCATTATTCTGTTGAGGGATACCTGGGTTCTTTCCAGCTTCTGGCTATTATAAATAGGGCTGCTATGAACATAGTAGAGCATGTATCCTTATTAAATGCTGGGGAATCCTCTGGATATATGCCCAGGAGTGGTATAGCAGGATCTTACAGAAGTGAGGTGCCCAGTTTTCTGAGGCACCGGCCAGAATGATTTCCTTCATTTTAATCTTTGGGACACAATGAAAGCAGTGCTAAGAGGAAAACTCATAGCCCTGAGTGCATACACTAGCAGCTTAATGACACACCTGAAAGCCCTGGAACAAAAAGAAGCCAATTCACCCAGGAGGAGTAGAAGACAGGAAATCATCAAACTCAGGGCTGAAATCAGTGAAGTGGAAACAAAGAGAACCATACAAAGAATCAACGAATCCAGGAACTGTTTTTTTTTTTTTTGTTTGTTTGTTTGTTTTGTTTGGTTTGGTTTTTTTTTTTTTTGAGAATATCAACAAAATAGATAGACCCTTAGCCAGACTGACCAAAGGGCAAAGAGAAAGTATCCAAATTAACAAAATCAGAAATGAAAAGGGAGATATAAAAGCAGAAACTGAGGAAATCCAAAAAATCATCATATCCTACTACAAGAGCCTATACTCAACACAACTGGAGAATCTGGAGGAAATGGACAATTTCCTAGACAGATACCAAATACCAAAATTAAATCAGGGCCAAATAAATCGTCTAAACAGTCCCATAACCCCTAAGGAAATAGAAGGGGTCATAGAAACCCTTCCAACCAAAAAAAAAGCACAGGACCAGATGGCTTCAGTACAGAATTCTATCAGACCTTTACAGAAGGTCTTCACCAATACTCTTCAAACTATTCCACAAAATAGAAACAGAAGGAACACTACCCAATTCCTTCTATGAAGCTACAATTACGCTGATACAAAAACCACACAAAGATCCAACAAAGAAAGAGATCTTCCAACCAATTTCCCTTATGAACATCGATGCAAAAATACTCAATAAAATTCTTGCCAACCGAATTCAAGAACACATAAAAACGATCATCCACCATGATCAAGTAGGCTCTATTCCAGGGATGCAGGGTTGGTTCAATATACGGAAATCCATCAATGTAATCCACTACATAAACTCAAAGAAAAAAAAAACCACATGGTCATTGCATTGGATGCTGAAAAAGCATTTGACAAAAATCAGCATCCTTTCATGCTTAAAGTCTTGGAAAGAACAGGAATTCAAGGCCCATACCTAAACATAGTAAAAGCAATATACAGCAAACCAGTAGCCAGCATCAAACTAAATGGAGAGAAACTTGAAGCAATCCCACTAAAATTAGGGACTAAACAGGGCTGTCCCCTTTCTCCTTATCTTTTCCATATTGTACTTGAGGTACTAGCTCAGACAATTAGGAACATAAGGAGGTCAAAGGGATACAAATTGGAAACGAAGAATTCAAACTATCATTATTTGCAGATGATATGATAGTCTACCTAAGTGACCCAAAAAACTCCACTAGAGAACTCCTACAGCTGATAAACAACCTCAGCAAAGTGGCAGGTTATAACATCAACTCAAGCAAATCAGTAGCCTTCCTATACTCAAAGGATAAGCAGGCTGAGAAAGAAATTAGGGAAATGACCCCCTTCACAATAGCCACAAACAGTATAAACTACCTTGGGGTGACTCTTACCGAACATGTGAAAGATCTGTATGACAAGAACTTCAAAAATATGTAGAAGAAAATGGAAGAAGACCTCAAAAAATGGAAAAACCTCCCATGCTCATGGATCGGCAGGATTAATATAGTTAAAATGGCCATTTTGCCAAAAGCAATATACAAATTCAATGTAATACCCATCAAAATCCCAACTCAATTCTTCATAGAGTTAGAAAGAGCAATTCTCAAATTCATCTGGAATAACAAAAAAACCCAGCATAACTAAAACTATTCTCAACAATAAAAGAAATTCTGGGGGAATCAGTATCCCTTACCTCAAGCAATACTACAGAGCAATAGTGTTAAAGACTGCATGGTATTGGTACAGTGACAGGCAGGAGGATCAATGGAACAGGATTGAAGATCCAGAAATGAATCCACACACTTATGGCCACTTGATCCTCGACAAATGGGCTGAACACATCCAATGGAAAAAAGATAGCCTTTTCAACAAATGGTGCTGGTTCAACTGGTGGTCAGCATGCAGAAGAATGCGAATTGATCCATCCTTATCTCCTTGTACTAAGCTCAACTTCAAATGGATCAAGGACCTCCACATAAAGCTAATAGAAAAGAAAATGGGCAAGACTCTTGAGGACATCGGTACAGGGAGAAAGTTCCTGAACAGAACACCAATAGCGTATGCTCTAAGATCAAAAATTGACAAATGGAACCTCATAAAATTACAAAGTTTCTGTAAAGCAAAGGACATCATCAAAAGGACAAATCGGCAACCAACAAATTGGGAAAAGATCTTCACCAACCCTCCATCAGATAGAGGGCTAATATCCAATATATACAAAGAACTCAAGAAGTTAGACCCCAGAAAACCAAATAACCCTATTAAAAATGGGGTACAGAGTTAAACAAAGAATTCTCACCTGAAGAACTTCGGATGGCAGAGAAACATCTTTAAAAATGCTCAACTTCAGTAGTCATCAGGGAAATGCAAATCAAAACAACCCTAAGATTTTACCTTACACCAGTCAGAATGGCTAAGATTAAAAACTCAGGAGACACCAGGCGTTGGCCAGGATGTGGAGAAAGAGGAATACTCCTCCACTGATGGTGGGGCTGCAAATTGGTACAACCACTCTGGAAATCAGTCTGGCGGTTCCTCAGAAAACTGGGCACCTTACTTCCGAAAGATCCTGCTATATCACTCCTGGGCACAAACCCAGAGGATTCCCCAGCATGTAATAAGGATATATTCTCCACTATGTTCATAGCAGCCCTATTTATAATAGCCAGAAGCTGGAAGGAACCCAGGTATCCCTCAATAGAAGAATGGATGCAAAAAGTGTGGTTTATACACATTGGAGTACTATTCAGCCATTAGAAACAATGAATTCATGAAATTCTTAGGCAAATGGATGGAGCTGGAGAACATCATACTAAGTGAGGTAACCCAGTCTCAAACAATCAATCATGGTATGCACTCACTAATAAGTGGATATTAGTCCAGAAAACTGGAATACCCAAAACATAATCCACACATCAAATGACGTACAAGAAGAACCGAGGAGTGGTCCCTGGTTCTGGAAAGACTCAGTGAAGCAGTATAAGGCAAAACCAGAACAGGGAAGTGAGAAGGGGTGGGTGGGAGAATAGGGGGAGGGAAGGGGGCTTATATGACTTTTGGGGAGTGGGGGACCAGAAAAGGGGAAAATCATTTGAAATGTAAATAAAAATGTATCGAATGAAATAAAAAAGAAATGTAAATAAAGAAAATATCTAATAAAATTTTTAGTAGAAACTAGTAGTTCCTGTACATTTCAACTTTACAGCCATAAATTTTATAATTTTGTGGGATCATTATTTTAAGTTTGTGAAACATTAAAAATGCATCTGTGTATGTAAAGTTTTCACTCCCTAAACAAGTGATACCTGTGAGGTCCAGTCGAGAAGGAGAATGGAGGAGAGTAGTTTGTCAGATCTTTAATTTTGTCTTTTCCAATCATTACTCCCTCTTTTTCTCCCTCATGCCCTCATTTTAGAGCCTTATAATTTTATTGATTAAAGAGCACACATGCTTATGGGTTCCTTCATTATACATTTTCTCTCTCATTAATCTTTTTAGTTTATTACATTTTTCTGTTTGCGGTTTTTGTCTGTTTTCCATCTAAAATTTTGAATCTTATATAATAATATTAATCACATCACATAATCTACAATGTGTGTTTCGAAATGATTTTTACTGTGGGGAGGGAAAATAGATTAATTAACTTAAAATCTATTTTAAAGTCAACTATACATTACCTACACAGTCTCTCTGTAGTACAGTGAAACACCATTTTTGTCTGGCGGTCTGTAACTTTTGTATTTTTGATATTTTTACGTACTTTTTCACTTCTCCCCCTCACACTTGCAGACACACACATGCAGTATGTATTTCAAATTCCATGGAACACTTTTTTTTATCAGATTGGTCCATAGACATGTTGTTTCTTTTCATTCTCACATTCATTGTGCATTATTATGCTGCTATTTTCTGAACTACTCTTTTACACACTTTTTCACAGTTGTTTTTATATGATTCTACTTCAAGGTTGAGAATAAAATGTCTTCACTTAGCCATCTTTTAAAGGTTATTTCCTGTGGTTGTAGAAAGTTGAATTCAAAGGGTTTTTTTTCTTTCAGTATTTTGTAGCTGTCATTTCATTTTCTTTCAACTATGTCAGGTTGCGTGACTTGTCAGCTTTAGTCTGTGATACTGCTTTGAAGGAAATGTCTTTCTGACCCCTTGCTTTCTCTTTTCTCTGCTATTTTTCCCACAGGAATTGCTCCTCATATTCTATTGGGTGGTTTTTGTTTTTGTTTTTTGTTTTTTGTTTTTTTTTTTAGTTTTTCTCTTTCATCACAGAACTGTATTTTGGTGTTTGATGTCTTTATAGGTTTAATGCTGATCATTCTCTGTGTTTATTATCAATCAAGGAGATCTATAATAACAAACTTTTAGCCTATCAAAACTTAAAATATTTCTTCCTTTTATTAAATTCATGAATTCTCACCATATGCAGACTTGATATGTATAATTTTGAAATTTTTCTTCTCATCATTTAATTTTTCTTTGTGTCTTTGTATTTACATCTGTTGATATTTCTGATCCATTTTCTATTTGATAATATTCTGCTTTTTAATGTTAAATCATTTCTTAATATTATATTATAAATTCACATCTTAATTTGCTATGCTTTGAATTTGTCAGAATTTGTCATTGAGTATTTTAAGGGATTTGTCTCCAGTAATGTCATACATTTTCTGATCAGTTTCCTCAATATGAAATCATGAGCATTTTAAAGTAGCTCTCTGATGGCTCCATTGTGTGAGTAAACTGCCCAACAGTTTCTTTCCATTGCCCAGCTTGATAACACTTTAGTAATTTGGAGAAGACTGCTGATCTTTAGAGCACTTTTAATATTTTTTTCCAGAATCAAATCAACTTTATTATGACAGGACACAAAGTTGCCTATATCAATATATGGAGTGAAGTAACATTGCACTCAGAAGGTACTGTTCTACCTGGATTTCATTTTAATAGTAAACTGTTATAGCTATTTACGGATCTCCACTGCAGGTTTTAAAGACTGGCATTGGTCGTTGATCTGTCTTTCATTGTGTGGATTAGTTACCAGTTATACATTTTGAGAAATCTCATTCTACACTTTTGTATCTCCTGTTACTTTAGAGCTTCACACCTCAAGTATTTAACAGTCCAGGCAGTCTCAGGGTGATGCAGCCTTTCAGTTGAGTATGAAGATAAGGAGATCATTACAACTTCTCAATTCCAACTGCTTCACACAGTGCCTGTAATCTGGGATCAACCTAAAAGCTATCTTTACATTTTTTTTAATTAATTAGCTATTTTAAATGAAAGGAAAAATAAAACCATGAAATCTTAAACCTGAAAGGTGAAGTCATCTTGCACTATCTAAAATAGTAACAATACCAATATCTAAAACACTTTCCTAGAGTAAAATTAAGATTAGTAGCTCTTTAGATGTATACATACTTTGTCCAAGTCTTATTCTTTGACAGAAGGGAGCATTATTATACCATTTGCTCACCACCAAATAGTAATTGGTAGAGATAAGTGTTAATTCTAATCCAAATAATTTTTATTTTATAACTAATTATAACAATCTTAGGCATTCCTAACATATGTTTAATATAATAAATTTTATAAACATTTTGTTTTTGGTCTGTTTACTACATAACCAAGAGATGGTTTGAAATAGTAAAAATGTTAATTTTGGATTAAGAAACATGCTATTATGAATTTACACAGTGCAGGTTTTGAAATTTTGCTTAAACTACAATATGCTCTTTTTCAAATTTCAAACTCAATGTTATCTAGTAATTAATATATTTACATATATGCATAAATATCACATACATATTATATACATATGTATGTATATATATATATATATATATATATATATATATATGTGTGTGTGTGTGTGTGAAATTTTGTAGAAAACTCAATAGTGTTTTTTGCTATTTTATGGTAGTTTTATTGTAATAAATTTTGTTTATATATTATAGAAAATGAAATTTTCTTCTGGATCTAACTGCCTTTGCTGACTCTTGAATGACATGTGTGAGTGGATCGAGCTACTGCTTCTGATTCATGTGAACGGAACTGCAGCCATCCTGACAGTGCAGATTTGAATCTCCCAAAGAACTATTTCTAAACTGATCCACATCCTTCTTTCCTTTCCACTGCCTCTGTTGGGTGATAGGTTAGAAGGGAGTTTTAAAGGTTTATGAACCTTTATTAAAGAAGCTTTTGGAAAATATAAAAGAAAAATGAATGACTAATGGGTAGTTGAATCTCATGAGATAAAAACTCAGTTTAAATAAGAAGTTGTATAAGAGTGCCTTTATTGCATATTTAATAGAAGCAACATTGTCAGAGCCTCTTCAGCTTCTTTTTACATTCCAGTGCCCTGACTGCAGTATGTCCATTCTGGAATAAATACAGCTAAATGCATGTATGTTTAATTTCACAAGATTAAGTCACATGATATGTAGATTGATTTGAATTTCTGACCTAACAAGCACTATTGATAGGTGTATAGCAGGAAGCAAAATGTCCTGAAACTTGTCAATATAAAAACAAATCAAACAAGAGTTATAAAAACAATTCTTCTTTAACACAATGGGGAATTTATTAAACAAGGGAATATGGAAGATCAATATGCTATATATAATGGATTCAATAGTCTGATGAAATGCCATACAGCCACCACACACAAAAAAGTCAATTTTAAAATACCAAAATTTAAATGCGACATAGTTAAAAGGTAAGTAGTGTCCTATGAAAGGGAAATCAGACATAAAATGCCTCTGAGTTTGTCCAGCCGAGACAATCTCTCCTTTCCTATTTCCTGCCACATCCCATGCATCTTTACTAAGGATACAGGGTAGCAAATTACTGTTATTTGTCATTTTCCTCCCCTGCTATTTTCTCTCTGTAAGCTATTTCTTGTCAGGGAACCATTTATTCATTTTAGGTCTTTAATCCTCAATAAAATGCCTGACATATTTTGTAAAATTCTTTACTATGGCTGAATGTTTCTAATTTTCTAATTATAAAAACATTAATTTTAGTTTTCAACTGAGCCTGAAATCTCCAACTATGCAGACACATAGGTTCTGAAGGGCGTTAGATTGTAAAGTGCTAATTTTTACAGAAAAGTGTTACTACACATGAACACATCTGGTTTTAGCTAAGGCTGTTAGCGATTAGCTGAGCTGTAACCAGCTCGTCCCTTCAGATGGCCAAGAGGAAGCTGGTAACCTCATGTTAAGCTGATGAGCAAACCAAGGTAAAGCATCCTAAGGGATTTATTTTGAAATTTCCTCCACAGGGTCAACTTTTCTGTTGTAACATCTTAACTTCTGTTTAGGTAGCAGGTGTGTATATGGAGAGTAAGGTAAAGTGTTAGTGACAGGCTTATCAGAGACTTATGTAATTAAATATCAGACCACATTAAATGTATTAGTTGTTTTGAAGTAAATACAATATGTTGTTGAAATGAGGTACTGATTTTTCTATGTGGAACTGTCTTAAAGTAAAGATTCTGTTTTATAATAATTCATTGCTCCAGACAATGCTGGGCTGAATAAATGTGCTTAATAAGATCCATTAATGTAATTAGGCATTAATTTCAAAATAATTAAAGTGTAATAACTTCAGGCATACAAATAGCTCACTTGCCTGCTGATAATGGTTTATTATATATTTTAAGGCACATTAGCATTTTCCTGCTAGAGCATCAAGAAGGAGAAAGCAAAACCAATGGATGTCCACCCTAACTTCACCATGACAGGACCTCAGTAGGAACTAAAACAGAAAATAGCTGCAACATTTTTCTTAAAATTGGTCAGAATGTTTCACACAGAAATAGTGAGAGCAACTCCTCAAATCAATTTACTCATTAGAAAATAAATTTAAGGTCTGTTGTGCTCTTATTAAGACTTTTTATTACAATTATTCATTAAATACACTGTTTTTGTTTTGGAATACCAAAATAGAATAAAAGTGCAAATGGACCCTTTTACAAAATTTACTGTAATGAAATTTCCACTAATATAACTCTTCTGGGACACTAAGATCCTCAGTGGGTCAATGCATTTTCTGTGTAGCCTGACAACCTGGGTTTGATCTACATAATCTAGATGGTGGAAGGATAGAGCTACCTTCCACTGGCTCTTATCTCTGTATGTACACTGTTGTGTGCATAATGCACAAACATACATTAAATAAATAAATGCAAAGCTAAACAATTTAAAATCACTATTTTATGGCATATGGTGATATCACTATTTGCAAATATTTACCTGTTAAAAAAAAGGACTGACCTCATCTCTCAACTACATTTTCCATACTAAATTATAATATGTAAAAATAATAAGGAAAATGTGGAAGAGGAAAAGGCAAATATTTATTTACAAATGTAGATGAAGCAGTATAAAACCAAAGCAAGGAAGTTACAACGAATATTTAAGTGAGAGGAGTTATTTTCAGACATGCTTTGATAGTTTGAAGGGGAGGAGCTAGAATCTTTAATTCATCTGCATCTTGAAGAAACGTTTAAAAGAGCATGTTTAATTTATCTAAAGAAATCTTATTACTGAGAAGAGCCAAAATAGTAGTTAAAAAAATTAACCCAGGGACCATCAGACAAAGTTATTTCAATTCATTTAAAACTGGTAACAAAAATTGTCCAGAGTTTTATAAAGCAGTGCTTCAAACACGGCTGCATGTACAAAGAGGCAAATGTCTGTGCTTACTATTTAATAAAACCATATATCTTTTTTAAACATTGTAATAAAACATTTAAAAAAACATTTTTATTTGTCTTTCTCCTATCTGATTTCCATACATGGATTAAGAGAACAAAGTAATTGGACAAGCTTGTAAGTGATGACTAACAATGTTACAGATCTTCAGGATCATAGCCTTTGGAGTCTAGTTTAGGAAGAAAATGTAAAGAAGATGAGGGGACAGTGAGAGAGGAGGTAGAAAATTAAGCAAATCACACAAATCAGTCATTTCTTAGAGCCTTTTGAAATAGATGTTATTCTTTACTAAGTAGCATTTGTCCCAGTTGCAAATGTTTCTGTAACTTACTATGTAGGACTGAAGTCTATTTCTTTTCTTCTCCATCTCAGTCTATATGATTCTTTCTTCCTAGTTAGCATTCCAAGGTGTCATTTTAAGACACTACTTAAATAAACACAATTTCCATTTTACAATGTATGTTTTCATGGGAAACTTATACTGGGTGTTGATTAAATTCTACACATTTAGATAACTTCATTTAATTCTTATAATCTATTACTGCAGGTTATCTCAAAGAATTGACCTGTAGTTCAACTCCAGCTTCACATTTGAAGCTATTTATACTACGATATGCTTTTATAGCTGCATAATTATTAAAATTAAAAATAGTGGATGCTATTTAAAGAAAGGAACATGTTTTTCTATTAACAAAATGTGCTGAAGTTTTTCATGGAAAGTGAATGTGGTAAACCACAGACATTACAGAGGGCTCTTAGACGATGCTCTCCATTGCACCTGCAATGAGGCAATACTTGGAGGAAGAAGAGTAGCAATGAAAGGTGCACATGAGCCGAATACAGAGAGTTCCCAGCTGCTCTTTCTCAGATTAGGATGCAGATGTGATTCATTTCATTTAAACTCAAGTAGAGTTCTCTATCTCCGTGAGTTAAACTATTAAGATGCACATGATATTCTATTTCTCCTTTGCCTTAACATTGTAGAATTTCAATTAATAACAAGATAAATAAAATTAGCATTTTTTTGCAATCTTTTCTTACTGTGGTAACTATGTTCCCTCTCACATAATGGTTGGAGCTCAGCTAATTTTAATAGTATGGCTATTACATTATAATTTCCTCAAACATTGGAAGTAAAATCACAATTAAAATTTAATAATCTTTACTAACATAAAATATAATATGTAAATATATAATACATACAATATGTAATATATAGAATATATATGATATATAGTAACATATACATTTAAATATAATATAATATAATATGTAAATATGTATATTATATATAATAACATATAGATTTAATATAATATGTAAATATAGGCTTTAGTACTGTGTAAGTTCCCCACATATTACTATATTTATGTTCAAAATATATATGTTTTTAAATATAAGAAACATATTTTTACATCTTTGATTTGGAGTTACAACTTTAAAATCAGTGCAGATTGGTGACAGATACTTTTGGTCAGGGTCTATTTCTGATACCACTGAAAACTCTTTCACTGCCCATGTCTTAGTTAATGTCTCCCACTACTCCAATCTTAATCTATTTTATTGTCCATTCTTAGGTAGTTTTGTTTGCTGCTGCATCCTTAGATAATCTCTCTGACTACTCCACTCTTAGTGTTTAGACTTAAGTCTGTGACCATGATCAAATATATAGCTTCTCTATACAGTCAAATTTTCTTATATACAAAGTGGATTCACCTTACTTCTAATATCACATAAAAGAATAACACAAGCAGATTATATTTTTAGATACATATATGTATATTTAAATATGAATGTGCATATAATAACAATTAACGAAGAAGATTATCATAAATTTGAAAGAGAGTAAATAAAGGTTGTATAGAAGGTCTGGGGTTGAGGAAGAAAGAAGAGGTGATATGATTACGTTATAATTTAAAAAGAAATAAGGAAAAAAGGAAACACATGACAACTAGAATGCCTAGGACATGAAAAGAAGAGAATTGTCAAGGAAGACTTGGAATAACAAAAATAATCTGGAAACTGAAATTTTCTAGAAATTATACAAAGTCTACTTAGTTTAGCCTGACTGTCACAGAGATTGGCAGATTACTTTTGAATTGGATGTTATTAGTAGCAGTCTCGTAGGCAAATGTCTTCTGCTCATTTTAGGCCACATGAATAAGGATGTACAACAGTCAAAGGTCTGTACCAAGGTTTCTAAAACAGAAGCTGCAATCACCCTACTGGGAGTCTCATATGGTGCAGTCAAGTTCCAAAACACTTAACATCAGGTGTTTATAAACACAGTTCCTTTGTGTGCAATATATATTGCACATGCTTACAGACACATATATACATATGTACACAAATATATAAGAATGAATTATAGCAGTTCAAACATCTGAGCTTTTCACAGGGTGGAATACCTCTACTAAAGTTCAGTAACTTTGGTTTGAATCAGTGTACAAATTCACAATATTACACAAAAGAGAAGACATATTTTTATTACAACATTAATATGAGATAATGTGTCACATTAGGAAAAGATATAGACTCAAAGCTAAATAAAGTTTTGGAGATAAATAAAATTTTACATAGTCTTGATATAAGCAGCCCAAACATCAACAGCAGGAAAACAGAATGATGTGGGCAGATGGAAAATTGTGGGAGCCTTTATTTAATGCTTTCATAAACATTAAAGTTATGAGAAACAACTAACTGGCTTATCTTTACTTAGACTCCTGTTCCTGGTAAAGAATATGGAATAGCCAGGCCTTCAGTAACGTTGGAGGAATGAAAAGATGGGTGAATGAGACACTCTTAAAAGAAACAGACTTCTGCTGTTTAGATGTCGCTAAAGTCCCACAGAGGCAGTAGATTTTATTCTTTTATGATGATGTAAAATGAAGACCATAGCAAACCAGAGACAGAACACATTTCACCGATTTTCAACACACATAAGATGATCTATAATTGTTTAAATCCATGGAATAAAGAAATAAATACCAGTTGCTTAAAAGCATGGACTACATACAGTCTCATCTTTATGAGCTGGTATTTATTATAATGCATAAATTATGATAGGTGCTTAATAAGTGTTAGATAAATTAACAGAAAATTAGTTCATAGGTGATTATCTAAATGTTTTGTGTGTATTTCTTTTTGTAATCAATTTAGAACATCGTCTGGGCAGTCATCATGCAAGCATAGTCACTAGCAGATCTTCCTCATTCTAGATGGCTTATGATTTGGCTCATTTAATTGTGTTTATGTCTTGACTGTATTGTATTTTTATTTGACAGTATGTTTGCTTTTCTGCCAAATTTTTGTTCAGTACATTTACATGTGTATTGACAAACTAGAGTATTTCAGTGTCCTAATGTTTCTGCTGAATAGACATAAGAGGTTTTATTTGCAACATCTGTGTATTTTAAAATATTCTAACTAGAAAATGCCCATTTTTCATGTGAATGGATATAGGAAAATGAGCTTGAAACCTTGGTAAAGTAAAAGAAGTTCTTCAGAGTTTTCTTAAAATACTTAACCTAATATCTCACTATTGAGATATTAGGTTCTCATCTATTGAATATATGAAAGAGAAAATTGGACATCATTGTCTGGTGGCTCTCTTTTATCTACCTATCCCAACTTGACTTGGACCTGCTAGTTTTTAGCAGGGTGGGACTAATGTAGGAAAAGCATCATGATTCACCAGCCCTTTCCTATTACTGACCACTATTTATTTAACCTGTGCCATTTCATTCTCAAGCCAGTGGTGAATATGTAATCTTTTAATATTTACTATAATTTGCTTTTGATCTCCTAGTCTTTAAACATGGTAATTAACCCTTGTCAATAGTTAGTGAACCTTCTCAAAGATGTTAGTTTTGCCCTCATTATCTTGTTGCCAAATTCATTTGAAAAGAGTCCAGTGACTTTAAGCAAAGAAATTTTGAAGCTTGCTTCAAAACATAAAATCCAGTGTAAACTGGTAAAGGTCTAACTGAGAAATGCAGGTTAACAAATTTCCATTTAACTTAATTATGCCTTCCAGTAAAATTAAATTAAAACAAAACAAAACAAAACTCTCATATAGCATTAGCTTCATGTTTCTAAGACTGCTGCATGACTGGTGAATAGTCATTTATCTTTTTTTCTTTCCTGAAAATTTTTTATTAGATATTTTATTTATTTACATTTCAAATGTTATCTCCTTTCCTGATTTCCCTTCTGCAAATCTTCTACCTCATCCCCCCTTCCCCTGCTTCTATGAGGGTGCTCCCCTACCCACCCACCTACCTACTCTCACCTCACTACCTTGGTATTCCCCTACACAGGGGCATCGAGCCTTCACAGGACCAAGGTCCTCTTCTCCCATTGATGCCCAACAAGCCCATCCTATGCTACATATCCAGTTGGACCCATGGGTGTCTCCATGTGTACTCTGATTGTTTGTTTAGTACCTGGGAGCTCTGGGGGGTCTGGTTGGTTGATATTGTTATCCTTCCTATGAGGTTGCAACCGCCTTCAGCTCCTTTAGTTCTTTCTCTAACTCTTCTATCGGGGTTCCAGTGCTCAGTCCAATGGTTGGCTGGGAGCAGCTGCATCTGTATTTGTCAGGCTCTGGCAGAAACTCTCATGAGACAGCTATATCAGGCTCGTTTCAGCAAGTATTTCTTGGCTTCCACAGTAGGATCTGGGTTTAGTGTCTCTATATGGGATGGATCCCCAGGTGTGGTAGTTTCTGGATGGCCTTTTCTTCAGTCTCTGCTCCACACTTTGCTCTGTATTTCTTTTAGACAGGAGCAAGTAGAGGAGAACCTGTAGATACCCAAGGCCCCTGGTTGGGGGATGGGGCCACCTACTCATCTCCAAATTTTTAACGAAGAATTTCTTTTTTCTAAAGGAAATACAGGGGTAAAGTGTGGAGCAGAGACTGAAGGAAAGGCTATCCAGAACAGTCATTTCAGGGAGAACATAGACTTACTAGAAAGCTAAATAAACCAGTTCTTTTAAAATACTAACTACAACTAATGCCTACCCATATTTTTTCTAGTCTAAAAATTTCATGACAAATTAGCTGACAAAGGCAATTACTACTCGTAATTTGATTATTAATTGAAATTTTTAGAAGATGGTAGAAAATGTGATTCTTGAAAAATAAAGATGTTCTCCTTTAAAATGTTAAAATCAAGTACCTGACCCTTGAACTACAGATAACTAAATTAGAGAGACAGGGCTAGATATAAAGGTTCTCATAGAATAGTTAAGATATGACTTTGGAATTTCTTTTGTTTCTTTGAGAGAGGGTCTTTTTGTGAAGCCTGTTCTGTCCTGGAATTTACTCTGTAGACCAGGTTGGCCTCAAGCTCAGTTATCTAACTGTCTCTGCCTCGAAGTGCTGGGACACATGCTACGACTGCCCAGCTGACTATGGAAAATTTTGATGTTATTATACTTATTGAGAATATATTATCTATAACCATGGATTTTGAAGAAAACATCTTAAATTTAGGAAAATGCTAGAATTGGTGACTAAGTTCCAGACAAGTAGTAATCGGTATGTTTTGTCGAATCAATGTTCTTTTCTAAGGCACAGTCCTTGAAGCAGATCCTGTGAGCATTGAAAATCCAACAGTTTTATTTTGTGTATTTTGTAGCCACTATTATTCTTCCTTCTGGTTTTTAATCTTTAATAATGAATAAAAATGAAGACGTTTCATATCATGACAATGATACAATGCTAATATTTGATTAGTTTGTCTTGGGGTCAGCATTCTTGTATGCCTAGAGAAGTTCTATCAGTTCTTATTGTGAGTTAAGCCACATGTTTTGTCAATTGCAGGTAAGATAGTGTCTTTAGTAAGAGAATGGGGCAATGGAGGAAAGAAAAGAGTTTTGGGTAGGAAAGATGGATTAAGGGCAAAGGAAGATAGAGGAAAATCTGTCTATTTTGTCTGTATGTACGTGTACCCACTAATCAAACGTTTACACAGCATGGCTTTGCATAATCTACCATGTTAAAAGCCTTTTATCTCATTATATCAGGTTCATTATCCCTAAAGTTAGTGAGCACTTGAGAAAAAGTTGTCACAATTTCACCCTTGTTTCTCTAAATAAAGCATCCACCTGTGATTAATAAATTATTGTGTTATTGATGTTGTTTGGATGCATTTAAATTAATACAGTTCTTAATTAATGTAGCATATGGATAGTCTATCATGCAGTTTGAGGGATGTTGACAAAATGCTTGCATGGTTTTAATTTACATTTTTAAATTTTAGTGAACAGAAGAGTTGGAAAGGGGGAGAGAATACATTAATCTGAATCTCTAATCACCCGTCCTATTTTGATTACTGAGGACATGAAAATCACTCTGAGCTTAGAGGACACCTTAGAAAGAAAGATTGCAATTGGTGCAGATGTAACAGGGCTCATGCCTTCTTCTTCTGAGAATCCTGTATGGGAGCTTCTCTGTAGGTCGTGGTCTGAACTGTATGTACAGAGAGAGTGACAGATCTCTATTACTTAATAGTAATAGAGTAATCCAACAGTTTTATTTTGTGTATTTTGTAGCCACTATTATTCTTCCTTCTGGTTTTTAATCTTTAACAATGAATAAAAATGAAGACGTTTCATATCATGACAATGATACAATGCTAATAGTAATAGAGATCTGTCACTGTGTGGGTTGTGTTTAGATGGATTTACTTTTAGCTCAAGTTGAGCAGAAAAATAATAATGACTTTAATTTTTAGGAGTATTCATTATGAAATCATTTATTCCAAATATTGAATAAAGATTTACAAAATGAATTGCTAGTATCGTTTTGCTTACCACTGGGGTTGGTTCCATTACCTTAGATTTTTCTTATTTATTTATTGTTTCTTTACATATTCAAAAATGTGTTATTTACCATATCTTTTTAAATTTATAGATGATGTGCACACACACATAATACACACACACACACAGAGAGAGAGAGAGAGAGAGAGAAAGAGAGAGAGAGAGAGAAAGCTTTCCTGTCATATCTCTAACATTATTGCTTTTGATTTCATGACTTGACACAATACATAATTTTCTCTGTGCAAGCTTGTTCAGATTTTCTTGAGCATGAATATATTTGCATCTGTAAGGAAACAGAATGTGTTGGCTGCATCTTTCTCCTCTAATCCTATTTGAATGTTGCTGTTTATGAGTTATGTCCTGTTGCACTAAGACCATTCTCTACATTCATAATATCCAAATATTAGCAGAAGAAATTAAGGTAATTATAACACATTGGATGAACATATTGGATAAAATTATCTTCCAGGAAACATTTCACTACCATTTTATCATTACTGTTATAAACCTGGTTGAGCATTAAGTCAGGAGTTTTACCTTATCAATATCACCAGAAGTTAACACACCACATTTTGCATAAAATATTTGTAAATTACATACAAACATCATTTAAATCAGTCAATTTTTCAGTGTTTGACCTGTGTTCAGAGGTAAGAAAATACTGATTTACACAGATATACAGATTATGGATGCCTAGAAATATATCTTTTACTCATGTTCCCATCATGTTAAAGCTGTTTTCTTTAGTATTTACCACATATTACTATATTCTAAGGCACAGACTAGTTTATGCTAGATTAACATGATTGGACAATGCAACATTATTTTTCTTCACTGCTTATATTAAAACCTAAGCCATACGTTAGTTATTTCAGAGAAAACTATTCAGAAAGACAGCTCTATATTTTCAGGTAACTTACCAGGTCAGTCATCTCTGGGTTCTTGACATGACTGAGATAAAGAATCAGAATGTCTACAGTAATATAGCAAGCTATATTTGTGATTTCAGTGAACACCAGTAGATTGCTTTTGACTTGAGTTTCAAGTATGTCTTAATAAATGTTCTATTTCTGTGAAGAGACATCATGATCACAGTAACTCTTACAAAAGAAAGCATTTAAATAGAACTGGCCTACAGGTTCAGAGACTTAGTTGATTATCAGTATAGCAGGAAGCATGGTAGCAAATAGGCAGACATGGTGCAGAAGAAGGAGCTGAGAGTTTCATATCCGGATCCTCAGGTAGCAAGAAGAGAGAGACACTGGGCCTGTCTTGAGCATTTGAAACCCCAAAGCCCACCTCCAGTGACATATTTTATCCAATAATGCCATACATATCTCAAAAGGACACATCTCCTAAGAGTAATATGCCCTAATGATTTAGCATTCAAGAATATGAGTCTATGGGAGCCATTCCTATTAAAACCACCACTGGAAGGATTCCTTGTGACTGAATTGAACTATGTGAATGCGTCAGTGAAGAGAGAGGAGTTGCTGGTATGACACATTTGAGTTGCAACATAGTTTTCATCTTTTACCACAAGAAAGTCCCTTTAACACACACACATCACACCCAGCACAGTATTAAGTTGGATAGAAATTAAATTGTTTTGAGGAAAAATAATAACTGCTATGCGGACACAATGTCTATTTACAATAAAGGAAACCCATGTTTCTCTTTATGAGTAAGAAAAAAATTCCTTAAAAGCTAAATTTTAAAATTTAATATACTGAAGAGGCAATTGTTAAAATAATCAATAGAACAACTTTTCATTGAGCCAGTTAATGTATTTAAGGATGTGATGAACATAGAAATTTTTAATGCACAAATTCCCTAACTACTGCTGAAACTCAAACACAGAATTATAAAGAATAAATAGTATTTGCTGATGTATCATGAGGGACATATTTCCCCCTGGCTACATTTGCTGCTTCTGCAGAATGAATAGTCAATAATTATTATTCAGTATCACATATTTTATAGAAGATGTCAGAACATGCAATTAGTCAGGAATGATGAAACGGTAATAAAAGATTTAGGAATAATGCATTGGCAGTGGAAGTCATCAGTGTGTGACACATACAGTTTTAAAAATGTTTTCTAGCCTACTGGTTAATAAATGTGGCCCTGGTTCATAGAAACAGATGAACTTTGATTTAGAGGCTTTAAAATGTCCAACTCTCACTTCAAAATGGACCACATTTTCTCATGGACCACAAAGCATTCTGTATACCATAAGCTACTCTAGAAATGAATAAGGAAATCGACTATATAGTTGGTACCTGTAGTCGACCTGTGATCACCAGTCAACGAAGGTACCTCAAATGGGGTTCACAGAATTAAAGGACAAGGACAAGAGAAGAATGAAGCCAAGGTAAAGTTCTGATCAAGGTTCAACTTTATTGCAAAGCAGAAGGCTTATAACGGCAAAAACCAGAAGCTCAACCCCTAGATGTGACTGATGACATAAATCACCTCATGCTGCAGTCAATGGCATAGGTTTCCAGTTCTCAGCACAGGTCTCTCCTATCAGGCCAAAACCAGAACTCCCAACTTCAGTGTGGAAATTGCACCAGGTGTTGTGATAGCAAAAATAACTGAGGCAGCAACTCCTGCAATGCAAGTCAGGGAAGAACCTCTACAGGTACCACTGTCTGTAAGCATTCATTATAGAAATTTGTACAAAAGCCTCTGTTACAAACTAGATGCCATGAAGAGTCTCCAAAGAAGCTGCAATCATTTGTAGCAGCTAAGCTCTGAGATCAGAGTCGAAGGCAGATTTTTTTTTTTTTAGCTTTTTTCCCCCAGTGCATCATCCTTTTCTTTTTTTCTTTTTCTTTTTTATTTTCTATATTCTTTGTTTACATTCCATATGATTTTTCCCTTTCCAGGTTCCCCCCTCCCCATAAGTCCCATAAGCCCTCTTCCCTCTGCCTGTTCCCCAATCACCGCCTCCCATTTCTCTGTCCTGGTACTCCCCTACAATACTGGACCAAGCCTTTCCAGGACCAGTGCCCTCTCCTTCCTTCTTTTTGGAAATGATTTGATATGTGAGTTGTGTCTTGGGTATTCAGAGCTTCTGGGCTAATATCCACTTATCAGTGACTGCATTCCATGTGTGTTCTTTTGTGAATGAGTTACCTCACTTAGGATGATATTTTTCCACTTCCAACCATTTGCCTAAGAATTTTATGAATTCATTGTTTTTAATTGCTGAGTAGTATTCTATTGTGTAAACATACCACATTTTCTGTATTCATACCTCCATTGAGGGACATCTGGGTTCTTTCCAGATTCTGGCTATTATAAATAAAGCTGCTATGAGCATAGTGGAGCATGTGTCCTTATTGCATGCTGGGGAATCCTCTGGGTATATGCCCAGGAGTGGTATAGCAGGGTCCTCTAGAAGTGTCATGCCCAGTTTTCCCAGGAATGGCCAGACTGATTTCCAGAGTGGTTGTACCAACTTGCATTCCCACTAGCAGTGGAGGAGTGTTCCTCTTTGAAGGCAGAACTGATTGTAAACATCTTAAATTTTGTAAGAAACTTTGATCTCTCAGAAGACCATTTAAGTATTCAAAAATGATATGAATCATCTTAGGTAAAGATGGGAATTAAAGTTTCCTGCAAATTAACCTGTGGGCAACAAGCAACAATACTCAAAATGGCAAACACTATAGATTCCTGTGTATCTTTCTAATTTGATAAGTCACAAGTACAGAGATATATAGTTGTAATTTGGTTGTGTGTCTTGGAAGAAAAAGTTATAGTGTGATTCTCATTGAAAAACCCTCAAGCTAACATGATGCAACAATTGAAGCCATTAGCAACTAAGAAGTGATGATCTGTTATGCTCCACTTCACCTCTGACTGTTGAGTCACACCCTTGTGGTAACTATACTACAGTGATGGATGATGTTTGGGAAATTCCTGTGATCCAGAGTATCTGGGATGCAAAAGAATATTTTACAGGTGTGTAAGCAGAGAAGAGCAGTTTAACATAATATTTCTCATCCTCACAATTCACATTGCAGGAGATGGGATCTGCTCATTTGTGAATCCTTGAAGGTGGTGACATCTGACATATATCTGAAATGCGAGACTGAATTTAATATACATAATGAAGTGTCGGCATCCACGATTTGCTCTCATACTTGGAAACATTACACGGGCATTACAGACTCGCTGTTGTGCTGCAGGTTTTTAAATGAGCATATTTCAAAGCTCGCGATAAAGTAATGAGTTAGAAATTGGCTTTGAATTCAGCTTGCTTGGCAACTCTTATTTGGTACATAGATCTCATGAGACAGTGGTTTGCACTCACAGAATAAAAATTTGTAACATATTATGATATTGAAAATACATCTTAGGTATTATATTTGCACTTGGTTTTTTTGAGGGTTTACTTTCACATTTCCTATGTGAGATTGTAGCCTTATACTACTATTTTTTGGAATATAGAATTTAGGATAAAGTTAAAGTAGTGTTGACCCTATCCAAAGGGATTTATTACTTGAAATACCAAAAGGATCTCATTGTACCAAGGCTTAGTTTATAATAGACTCCCATGGCATGGATCTTATGGATAACATTTCAATTCACTTCCAGGGATACAGGTCAAAGAAAACTAAATTAGATCCCAAAGAAAAATAATCATTTTTAGCATCAGTGTCTCATTATTTATTATTTATTTTAGTAAAATTCACTTAACTAGTGGTGAGCGCATTACAGATATCTGGGGAATATAAACAATACATCAGATGCAGTGTACCATACTGTTGCATCATTTAGATTTTGTTTCTGAGAGAGGCAAGAGGTAGTGTCATAAATGGTAGTGCTCATTTTCCCCTACTGTAATCTCTAAAGGTTAGCTTTTTATCTGTTAAATGCATAATGGACACTTTCCTCATTTCATTTTTATTTATATATTTAATTCTGTCTTTAGCTTCCAGTATCTTTGTCTCTATCCCTTTGGTGGTAAAATACTTCTACCTTTGATATCATCTGATGCTGCTCCAGCCAGTCATTATGACATATTTTCAATATCCCTTAACCTTGTTTTCTTACATGAAGGATAATAACTGGTTTTATTATCAGAACAAAAACACAATAAAAATCTGTACAGTTTTGTCTTCTGTAGCAAGTGCTGTTTTGTGTTAGAGCACAATACCGATGTAATTCTCTTTTCTGCTTTTATATAATTCACTTGATATTGCCTTTCAAGCTTACTTTTTTAAGCTGGTGCATCCTATGCAAATTCCTAAATATCACTATTTTAGCTATTGAATGTACCTTTTTCAAATTTTACATGGTCTTTGTTTTAGCAATGGTACCATATTTGTACCCAAGTGTCCAGTTTTTCTTTTTTTGTTTGTTTTTTTATTGATATATTTTTTATTTACATTTCAAATGATTTCCTCTTTTCTGGGTCCCCACTCCCCGCAAGTCCCATAAGCCCTCTTCCTCCACCTGTTCCTCCATCTACCCCTTCCCACTTCCCTGTTCTGGAATTCCCGTATACTCTTGCACTGAGTCTTTCCAGAACCAGGGGCCACTCCTCCATTCTTTTTGGACATCATTTAGTTTGTGGATTATGTCTTGGGTATTCAAAGTTTCTAGGCTAATATCCACTTATCAGTGAGTGCATACCATGATTGATCTTTTGAGACTGGGTTACCTCACTTAGTATGATGTTCTCCAGCTCCATCCATTTGTCTAAGAATTTCATGAATTCATTGTTTCTAATGGCTGAATAGTACTCCAGTGTGTAAATATACCACATTTTTTGTATACATTCCTCCGCTGAAGGACACTTAGGTTCTTTCCAGCTTCTGGCTACTACAAATAGGGCTGCTATGAACATAGTGAAGCATGTATCCTTATTGTAAGCTGAAGAATCCTCTGAATATATTCCCAGGAGTGGTATAACAGGGTCCTCAGGAAATGACATGCCCAGTTTTCTGAGGAACCGCCAGACTGATTTTTAAAGTGGTTGCACCATCTTGCAATCCCACCAGCAGTGGAGGAGTGTTCCTCTTTCTCCACATCCTCGCCAACACCTGCTGTCTCCTGAGTTTTTGACCTTAGCCATTCTGACTGGTGTGAGGTGAAATCTCAGGGTTGTTTTGATTTGCATTTCCCTAATGATTAATGATGTTGAACATTTCTTATGGTGTTTCTCAGCTCTCCGAAGTTCTTCATGTGAAAATTCTTTGTTTAGCTCTGTACCCCACTTTTTAATGGGGTTATTTGGTTCTCTGGGTTCTACCTTCTTGAGTTCTTTGTATATATTATATATTAGCCGTCTGTCAGATTTATGGTTGGTGAAGATCCTTTCCCATTCTGTTGGTTAATGTTTTGTCCTTTTGACAGTGTCCTTTGCCTTA
Organism: Apodemus sylvaticus; assembly: GCF_947179515.1. NCBI lineage: Eukaryota > Metazoa > Chordata > Mammalia > Rodentia > Muridae > Apodemus > Apodemus sylvaticus. The sequence goes on from NC_067473.1 coordinate 49,690,493, forward strand.
CAGAAACTTTGTAGTTTTATGAGGTCCCATTTGTCAATTCTTATTCTTAGAGCATAAGCTATTGGTGTTCTATTCAGGAACTTTTCCCCTGTGCCCATGTCCTCCAGGGTCTTTCCCAGTTTCTTTTCGATTAGTTTCAGTGTTTCAGGTGTTATGTGGAGGTCCTTGATCCATTTGGAGTTGAGCTTAGTACAAGGAGATAAGAATGGATCGATTTCCATTCTTCTGCATGCTGACTTCCAATTGAACCAGCACCATTTGTTGAAAAGACTATCTTTTTTCCACTGGATGCTTTCAGCTCCTTTGTCGAAGACCAAGTGACCATAGGTGCGTTGGTTCATTTCTGGGTCTTCAATCCTATTCCATTGATCTGCTTGTCTGACACTGTACCAATACCATGCAGTTTTGGTATTGCTCCGTAGTAAAGTTTAAAGTCACTAAGTTTAAAATCACTATTGCTCCTTAGTAAAGTTTAAAGTCTGGGATATTGAATCCCACTGAAGTTATTTTACTGTTGAGAATAGTTTTAGCTATCCTGGGTTTTTTGTTATTCCAGATGAATTTGATAATTGCTCTTTCTAGCTCTATGAAGAACTGGGTTGGGATTTTTATGGGGGATAGCATTGAATCTGTAGATTGCCTTTGGCAAGATGTCAATTTTAACTACTTTAATCCTCCCAATCCATGAGCATGGAAGATTTTTCCATTTTCTGAGATCTTCTTCGATTTCCTTCTTCAGAGATCTGAAGTTCTTGTCATATAGGTCTTTCACTTGTTTGGTTACAGTCACCCCAAGATACTTTATGCTGTTTGTAGCTATTGTGAAGGGGGTCATTTCCCTAATTTCTTTCTCAGTCTGCTTATCCTTTGAATATATAAAGACTACTGATTTGCTTGCTTTGATTTTGTAGTCAGCCACTTTGCTGAAGTTGTTTATCAGCTGTAGGAGTTCTCTAGTAGAGTTTTTAGGGTCACTTAAGTATACGATCATATCATCTCCAAATAGTGATAGTTTGAGTTCTTCCTTTCCAATTTGTATCCCTTTGACTTCCTTATGTTGTCTAATTGCTCTAACTATGACTTCAAGAACTACATTGAAAAGATATGGAGACAGGGGGCAGCCTTGTCTAGTCCCTGATTTTAGTGGGATTGCTTCAAGTTGGCTACCGGTTTGCTGTATATTGCTTTTACTATGTTTAGATATGGGCCTTGAATTCCTGTCCTTTCCAAGACTTTTAGTATAAAAGGATGCTGAATTTTGTCAAATGCTTTTTCAGCATCTAATGAAATGATCATGTGGTTTTTTTCTTTGAGTTTGTTTATGTAGTGGATAGAATTTATGGATTTCCTTATATTGAACCATCCCTGCATCCCTGGTTTCTTCCTAAGGTTTTCTATCTCCAAAGTAGTCTCCCCTTGTGCTTTCTTAGTTGTTTCTACTTCTCTTTTTAGATCCTGGAAGTTTTTGCTCAGTTCTGTCATTTGCTTGTTTGCGTTTTCCGCTAATTCTTTAAGAGATTTTTGTGTTTCCTCTTTCATGACTTCTGCCTGTTGATCAAAGTTCTCCTGTATTTCTTTAAATGATTTTTGCGTTTCCTCCTTATTGGCTTTTGTTTTCTCCTGAATTTCTTTCAATGATTTTTGTTTCCCTTGTAAGGGCTTCTAATTTTTGATCCATTTTCTCCTGGATTTCTTTAAGTGTGTCCTTCATGTGTTCCTGTAACAGCATCATGACCAGTGATTTTAAATCCAAATCTTGTTTTTCTGGTGTGTTGGGGTATCCAGGACTTGCTATTGTTGGAAAATTGGGTTCAGATGCTGCCATAATGCCTTGGTTTCTGTTAGTAATGTTCCTATGTTTGCCTTTAGCCATCTAGTTCTCCCAGGTATTAGATGGTCTTATTGTTACTGGCTGGTGCTTCAACCTACTGTGGATCTTTAAGGTTATGTCTGCAACACTGGATGACTGGGTTTCCTCTGGTACAGATTACTGATATGCTGCCTTCCTCTTTTGTGCCTTTGGAGCCCTTCTCAGTCTTGCCTCAAGCAATGTTATTCTTAGGTTGTCAAGGTCAACCAGGTGTTCTCTGTCTGCTCTATTATGGAGTGAAGATGTTGTGGTGGAGGTCACTCCCTCTGTTGATTCTCACATAGGACACTGGTCCTGCGATGGACTGGCTTGCAGATGAACTGCCTATGTGCTCAGTTCCTGAGTGCAGGCAGACCCCTGGCGGTTTGTACCACCAGAGATCTAATGCTCAGGATGATACAGTACCTAGTGACCCTTTTCTGTCCCGGTAGGCAGCGAGTATGGCCGCGGGGCTTCTCTCCTTCCTCAGCTCTCTGGGCAGGACACTGGCTCCAAGCCCGGCGGGCTGGCAGACAAACCGCCTAAGTGCTCAGTTCCTGAGTACAGGCAGAACCCTGGAGGTTTGCACCACCAGAGATCTAAAGCTCAGGGTGATACAGTACCTAGTGATCCTTTTTCTGTCTCGTCAGGCAGCAAAATATCCAGTTTTCCCATCATTGTTTTTCTTAAAACAATTATGGTATAGTGTTTTGTCTGTATGATTATCTGTGCACAATTGCTTGTAGTGTCCACAGGGCCCAGAAAGGGCAGCAGGTACTTTGAAACTGGAATTTTGATAGTTTAGAGCTACTAATTATTTACTGAGAACTGAACATGAGTCCATTGGATAATCAGCCCATGTCCCTGACTGCTGAGCCCTTCAATCCTTTAACCAATTCTCCCACTCCCTCCCCAACACAGAATCTCACTATGCAACTATGGCTATCTTGTAACTTATTTTGAGGACCAGGCTGATCTCAATCTCCTAGAAATCTTCCTGGCTTTTTCTCACAAGTACTGAGATTAAAGGCATGCAGTGCTGTGCCTGCTTCAATCAACTCTTACAATCATGGTCCTAGACTGTTTAGGTTAGATCTAATAAAATAACTGAGACCAAAAACAATTGTCAGGAAAAGAGATTTATTTTTGTCCTACAGTTTGAGAGGGTCAAAGTTCAAAACAGGAGAGGGGCCTACAGCTGGAGAGATGGCCACACTTCATCATAACATTGTGAGTTGAAACCTAAGGTTGAAACTTGTGTGAGAACAGCAAGAATTGAGAAGAGGATTACAGGAGAGGTGACAGACTTTCTAAAGTTTCTCTCTTGAGTGTTCCATGAGCTAAACATACAAAGACACAGAACTCTTCCAAAGGGTTGCTCACAAATGCTTCCTTACCTCTTACCAGGCCACACTTCTCTGAGGGCCTTAGGCTGGAAACTCAACTTGAAACTGTAGAAGATGAAGGGCTGTTTATTAGTAATATTACTTCTTATCCACAACAAAGGCAGAATGGTGTTCATAGATCCTCCAGGGAAGTCATAAATGTATCATGGTTTCTCTACTGGGACAGCACCATGAGGCCAAGTATCAACTCATGCACATCCGTCTTGATGCGTAAAATGAGTTCATTAGTTCTTGTGCATATTGTTGCTCATTTCTCTTAGATACTGGCATTTTCTGCTTCACCAATTCTGCATCTTCTAATCTCTTCATTAATGTGTGCTTCTGGTCTACAACACAGTTGAGGCACAGTTGGCCTCCAAGTCCTTCCCAGTGCTAAAATGGTATAGGTAGCTAAAATATTAGATACATAAAATACAGACGAACAGCAATCAGTACACAGGAAAGTTATGGATTTGTGTGTACTCCATCCTTATCTTTATCTAAAGTTCTCAGCAAACCCTAATCAATCTTCGGAAGAAAGGGTTGTTTTTCTCAAGTCTTGGCTGTAGAATAACTAATTGAGAGCATGTTGAAAGATAGTCTTACTCTGCATAGAACCTAGAGAATTAGTCTGTCTACACATGGTGACATTATCTATGAAAGATCTAATATACTCTATTTCTGTTTCTTTCCATTTTATAACCCCTTTTCACATCTCCATCATATTTTCCTCCTTTTATTTTTTCTTCTACCAAATGGTGGAATTTAAATCTATTGATTATATTCTTTTAATATAGTCCACCATCCATTGTGGTATCACAAATTGATGTTTTACATAGGAATTATTCATACATACACTATTTCAACACTGTTTTGTTTAAACTCTAAGGCATTAATATTATTATTGTTATCAAAATATTTAGAATTTTATTTTATTTTGCAATTTGATTTATATCTTTCTTTCTTACATTATTTTTAGCATCGTCCTTTTTGTTTTTCATGGTCTTTCTTTGCTACCTGGGATCTTTTACCTTATGGTTGAATTACAAAAATTTTCCTTTTTAAAAAAAGAGTTATTTATGCATTATTATATTTGACTACACTATTGCTGTCTTCAGACACACCAGAAGAGGGCATCAGAACTCATTACAGATGGTTGTGAGCCACCATGTGTTTGCTGGTATTTGAACTCAGGATCTCTGGAAGAGTAGTCAGTGCTCTTAACTGCGGAGCCATCTCTCCAGCCCACAATCAGTGTTCTTAACCACTGAGCCATCTCTCCAGCTCCACAGAGTTATTTCTTTAACTAGCTTCTAGTTCTCTGGATTTGTTCCTTTTAGTTGTGCTATGCACAGCAGGGTATTCATCTTCATGAACCACCTTTTCTTTATATTTATGTTTCTTTCATACTCACTCACCATTGGTAATGGCTTCTGGGCTGTATTATATTCTCTACACATTTCCACCTATGCAGTAGTCCGTGTGCCATAAATGAGTAGCTTCTTTTGGAGTTGTTGAGCAGTGAGGTCCCATAGACGCCTTGAACCTTAAAAGCTGTTGCCATTTCTCTTAGTTATTCTCTAGAACTTTACAAAGAAATACTTCTGTGGAAGAAACCACACATTTAAGTTTCAGAATACAGTAAAATATAGTTTATGTTACTGTCTAGAAGCTTCATCCCTGCTTGTTTGGTGTCATAGTGCTGATTGGTGTTATATAGTTAGCAAAGGAGAATCACACCCAGCTACAAAACCTACAAGCGACAACAATGATTGTTCTGGTGATACATATCCAGATATGCAATAGTGGTGTGAACATGATGGGAGTAACATTATTTACTGTTTGAATTCAAGTCCATTTCCCCAAGTTTAAATATACATCTTGTAAAATTATCAAGCCAAGAATCTAGAACTAAACAGAACACATATTTGGTGAAATTATCAGGTCATGAACGTATGACTTAACAGGTTCTAGGTCCTAGGTCCTAGTGGAAAATTCAATAGTTATTTATTGGATATTTAGTATTTTAATCATTTATTTACTGTCTATTTATCAATTATCTTGGTAAATGAACAAGATATTTAGCTAAACCTTTATAACCTGTTGTTATACCTGTAGATAAATACATCTTTCAATCCTCATATGAGAAACCTCAATTTGAAATACATGCTTATGAAATGAAAGACTCCCAGTAGGCTCAGGTGTACAAAATAACAGACTACAGAATACTCATCACTACTGGGAACATATATACTGTTCCTGCCACTAAGGCTAAGAGATCATTGCATTAGAGAGGCACGCTTTAGAGCCAGAAGTGATGGAAGACTACATAGAAATACTATTTTCTGGACACAGCAGAGTGGCTGCACATATGAACTCACAGAAGTTACAGCAACATGAACAAAACCTGCACAAATTGAAGTCAGACCAAGTCCCAGCATGGCAAAGGGAGTTGAAGACATAATCCCAACCTTAACTGTGTGGCGAGTGCCAATTGTTAGCTATTGAGCACAGGGAATGGGGTGGGGGATAGTCTTTCCTGAGAGTATCTGCTGTTAAGTTAAACATGCTTCAGTGGAAGACCACACATTAAAGTACATTCACAAATCATGAATTGGTCTTGAAAGTTTATAAAGGTAAACGAGGTTATCTTGAGTGGGTAAGGTCAGAGTGGAGTGGATTTTGGAAGGATTGTGGTAGGTGGGTGAACATGGTCAAAACACATTGTACCAGACTCTGTAATAAGTCATAGTAAAATTAAGGTTAAAATTTTCTGTTTGTGCTGGCTTGTTTTAATTTTCAACTTGACACAATCTAAAATTGCGAACAGAGTTTTAACAAGGTATTTTCTGTCAGGTTGACTTGTGAGTGTCTATGTGGGTAGATGTGGGAGGAGTTTGGAAGAGAATGAGCATGAACAAAGCACATAGCACAAAATTTTCAAAAAGTTTATGAATTTTTAAAAAGACATATTCAGAAAAGTGGTTTATTTTGATTTATTGCTTTTCTGTTATTAGTGATGCTGACTGCATTATTGGTCTTAATGCATAAAATACCCATTACTCATATACATAAATGAACATATATACACACATGTATGAACATATATAGTTTTATATAGGCATCCATTCTATGTGCATATATTTATATAAAGTTACATACCATATATAAAGTCATATATTCTCTACAGTTTTATATGTTGGGTTAATTGGATATGTGCTACTTGAAAATAATTTAATAGTTTTTTTTTAGAAATCAAGGTTAGCAAGTAGCAAATTAATATAACAAATGTTAACAAAAATTCCTTGTAAAATGCAATTCCAGGTATTTTTTACAAAAGATCAATTTTTCATTACATTCTTTAAATGATTTCAATGCTTCTCTCTCTCTCTCTCTCTCTCTCTCTCTCTCTCTCTCTCTCTTTTTGTACAAGATCAGTTGCTTTTCTTAATACTTACCAGAAGATGGTGCTATATAAATAAGCTAAGGCCCGTTCAAAAGAACTTTTTTTTTTTTTTTTTTAAGGAATGTATCTACTAAAAACTACCCATAGGATTGGAAAAAGAATCTTTTAGTGATCTGGCACACTTTTTATTAATGATTATATCTTTAAAAGACAGCTTTTATTCATTTGGTAAGATGGGTTTTAAAATTATACTTTTCTCGTATTTTTATTTGCTATTCCTTTCTAAATTATAAGAACAACTAGGGTAACTAGAATATTGTTATCTATTGTTATCCAGGGATTTGTTTTAAAATTAATTCTATGTTGGCAGATGAATAATAATTTTACAGTTGCATAATCATAAAACACAAATAAAATGTGAATCTATCTACACACACAGATTTCTGTGCTAAGAATGAAAAAAACGAAATTAAAGATAATAGAGCCAGGACTCAACCTTGTTGTATGTCCAGGAATTAACTACAAGAAAATAAGTTTCACATTAATATTTTTTTTTCATTTAACAAGGGTCCATCAAAATTCACCTCAGGGAGGTACTACCCTTGAACCTTATTCATCACAGAGGTCCTCCTCATCTCTCACAGGTTTGTTATCTGAGAAGGAATCTTACCGATTCTTTTCTATGTCTTAAATTATGTGTCTTTTTTAAAAATGCAGGTAATTTAATGCAAGGCAAACTTTGTAAATTCAGACTAATAATGGTACTTTTGTTAAGCATAAAATGGACCTCAATAAACCTCTGTCCTTCTATTATGCTTGTGGCTCCAGAATTTCCTAATGAGTAGCAACAGGAGCTCAGCAACCACTAAGAGGCTTCCATACCTGACAGCAATTTCATCTAATAAGAAGACAGACCAGAGCCAAAGTTTCTCAGAGATACCCAGTGTTACCTGAAGGATGTGTTTCTATATGAGGAAGAGCCACAGACATATAAAACTTTATTCACGTGTGGAACAGTGTTAGTGTACATTTTGATTGCTCTTGTTTTGTTGTGATTTCAGTATTGTCTTTCATCCACACAAATACTGCAATTTATTTCTTAATTCCTTACAATAAGCTGAATTGTCAGTTATAATTAGCGAGTTTCTTCTATGAGCAGAATAGCTTCAGTGTTTTTAGAGCTAAAGAATGTACTAAAAGAGAAAGCAAAGTTTTTTTTGGAAGAAGTCATTTAATTAAGGAGACTATTATAAACAAATTGGGGCAGAACATATACCACTTGGTATTACCAAGTCATATAATATAAAATGGTTGTGGGATTAAATGGTGACTATTTGACGTCATTTGATCGATGCTGATGTGAAGAAAAAAAAACATACTATAAGGCAAACCAAAATCCTTAGCTTATCATATGTGAACACAAACACTCTTCTCTTTGTTAACTGAGGAGACAAAGACTTGAAGAAGTTGCCCAAATGAGAACTCACATAGCTAAAGGGCTACAGAATTTATGATTCCGACTGTTGTTAGTTCCAGCACTGGAGTCATAGATTTCTCCACAATGCCAGATAGTCCCAAACCCCATCATGACACATTTGGCTTGAACAAAAGTACACATTCACTTCATCTGTCTCTAACTGTGAGGTCTTAAGTTACGTGTCTTTACCTTTAAAAAAAAAATCCTCCGGAAAAATTTTCAGAGACAGACTTGAGATTGATTTCTGTGATTCATTTGTCACTGTGAAAAGAGATTCGAGTTGAAAGAAAAGTGAGTTGTATGAGGGCTCCTGATCACTGCCGCATCACTGGCCGCATCTAGAACAGAAAACATTTTCTTTCCTTTGGGGGCTCAGCAGTAGGCGGAAGCTTCACTCAGCAAAGCTGATGACAAATTTTCTTTGTGTTGGATACCTTAGTTCCCCCAGGAGTACTGGGGGAAAGAGTCCCCTTATTTGTAAAATTCCAGTATGCTTTTTTTTTTTTTTTCAGATCAGGAATACATTCTTTGCTGCAAGACCTTTCATCCTTTGGATTATTCACAGGTTTAGGCTTCCGGAGAAGAAAAGCCAGGCCCAAGGCTCTGACAGAACTATAATCAAGCATTCCATTACTTAGTTTGACCCATTCTGATTAAGCTTACTGATAAAAAGGCTAGTTCATTCCCGTGATCAAAATGCCTATGCATATTGAAATATACACAGGACTCACTATATTATTGACTATCCAAATGGGTACATTCTTGCCAAAAGGGATTTTGCCTTAGTTTGCATTCATCTAGATTACCGATGTTAACTTCCAGCTTCTAGTAAATGGAGCCAATGTCACTTTGGTATTATATTTCACAATTGTTGTAGAAATCACATCTCTAAGGTTTTATGAAACAGTTCATGAACCAACTTAGAGACAAGTGCATAGGGTTTGGAGTTATGAGTCAATCTATGTTGAAAGATGATCTCACAGAAATATTAAAAGCAATTTTTGGAGATAGACCACCTGAATCCAAATCACAACATAGGTATGTGTTAGTTTGTCTTTTTCAGTTTGTTCTGAACAATTTCTTTAAATGATTTTTAATATGATGAGAATATGCATGTGTGGATGTTATTTATTCAAATATGTGTTTATTATTTACACTACATATAATACCGTGAATTCTATAAGTTAATTTTGTTAACCTGTGTTTTGTGTTTTGATGAATTCCAAACCCTACCCTAATTCACAACGATTATATATATATATATATATACATATATATGTATATATATATATACATATATATGTATATATATATATATACACACATACATACATACATTATAATGTAGAAAACACACATGGAATAGCCAATAATCTTTTGCCATAATAATGTTATGCATCTAATTCCTAAAACCTCCAATAAACACAATGAGTATTTGCTTTTGTTTTCAAGTTCTTGCTTCTTTCTGAAGAGTTTGACACACTTTGTTGTGTCAAACTTGTCTTGTTTAGCATTTTATCAGCTGGGCTATCTTTTATTTGATCCATACAGCCTCTGTCGCTTCAGCTTGGGCCAGTCTCTGAGAGAAATCCAGAGGCCACCACATATGGTTATGAAAGCCCAGTCTTAGAATAGGCACCCAATCATTTCTTCATTCGTGGTGATTAAAGAAACATGGAAGAAAGTTGAAGTAATTTCTGTAATTAATGTACCATATAAATAATGGAACCTTAATAATATATTTCAGGAAGATGCCATATTAGGTTTCCTCATAAAAACAGATATAGTAGGATAGGAAGACAAATAGTAGATAATCACACTTTTCTTGATAAGAGGCATGCATTATTAAAAATGTGACATCAATTCCCATTGTTCTACAAGCATCAGGGATTATTCAGGTCAATCACTTGATATAATCAAAAACTGCCAAAGGCAAGATGGCTTTTACTTTATTCACTGTCACACTTTAATATGGCATACTGCAGTAAATAACTTTATTTTAGTGAGTAGAAGGATTAGACTCTAAATAACAATAAAAGATTGCAAAATCAATGCATAACGCAACATAGTCATTTGTTACCACTATCAACTATTGCACATTTATGTATGTATAGTATACTGTCATGTTATATAGCTGTTTGTATTATACTTGGCATTTTTGTATTTTAAGACAAGGTCTCTTGGCATAGGCCATGTTAACCTCTCACAACTTTCCTGCTTCCTCCTCTGAGCTGTAGGATTACAGGTGTGTGTCAGCGTACTCAACATGAAATATACTTGTTGCTGCTACTGTTGTAGGAGACTTATTCCCACATGACTCCCACACTGTTGCACAATGGCACACTCTCAGCTGAACATAGGAAACCAAAAGCTCCACTCTAGTTTTTCTCCCCTTATATGTCTGTGCATATATTCATATATGAATTTGAGGGCACATGTGGATGGGGTTCTGCTAATTCACATGTGTGGATATGTGTTTGCAGGCTCAATGCTAATGTCATCTGTTTTTTTTACAATTGCTTTCTACCTCACATATTGAGGAAGAGTCTCTCACTTGAATCCAGTGTGTACCCTTGGATTAGGCTACTCTAAGTAGATTGCCCTGGGATCTCTGCTTCTCACATGCTGGGATTACAAATTGGTTGTCTCTGTCACCAGAATTTTACATGGATGCTCATAATCTGAACTCTGATTCTCAGACTTGCATGGTAAACTCTTTTACCCATTGAACCATCTCCCTAACCTTCATTATCCTTTTATGAGATGATATGTGCAGTCCATTGTTAACCAAAATAAACATGAATGCTACATTATAGAGTTGATATAAAAATAGATATAATTTTTAATTTAATATTAATTTTCAATATAATAATAAATATTAATATATAAGGACAAATTATAAAGAGGGAAATTGCATCTTGGTCTATGGCATTCGAGAAATCCATAGTAGTCAGTGGATAAACAGAAAAACTGAGAAATCTATCTTATCTAAGATAAAATAAGAACTTATCTAGTTCACAAACAAAAACCCTCAGAAACAAGTAAATAGATAATGTGGCTTGCAGTTGAAGGTGGGGGAAAAATGCCCTGGGGACTCCTGAAGTTAGTTTTCCAGTTCCATGTATAGAGATTCAGGAGCTCTGGGCTCTGGTGGAGTCCCAGCTCCAGAATAAGTGAAAGGGTCAATTCACCTTTTCTCTGCTCTTTCGGTTTTACATAGACCCTTAGCCAAATGAACAAGGCTAGTGTAGGTCTTTCCTACACAATGTACTCTTTTGATTGTTCATGTCTCCTGAAATGGGACCTCTGCCCCAACCCAGTGCTTTAGCAACTCCCCCAAGGTCCTTTAATTAATTCATTGCCACTTTAAGCACCACAGATGCGAATCTGGTTTTAGCACTCTAGCCTCTGTTATTGTGAAATTCTCATGATATTCTGCGTCATAGCCCTTAGTAGAAATTACTACTTTACATAAATTATAATAGTTAATATTGGCCATAAAGTATGCATAAGAGATATTGGTACTTTAAAGGTATTTTCATAATTACCTTTCATAGACACCTCTTTAAATTAATTAATTAATTTATCGTTTACCCTCCATATTTTATGCCCTTCTCTACCCTCCACCCTCCGACTGTTCAACACCCCATACCTCCTCCCAACACCCTGTCTCCACATGGATGACCCCATCCCCTACCCTACCTGATCTCTAAACTTCTTGAGGTCTCCAGTCTCTTGAGGGTTAGGTGCATCATCTCTGAATGGACACAGAACTGGCAATCCTCTACTCTATGTGTGTTGGGGGCCTCATATAAGCTGGTATATGTTGCCTGTTTGGTGGTCCAGTGTTTGAGAGATCTCAGGGTTCCAGATTAGAGACTGCTGGTCCTCCTACAGGACTGCCCTTCTCCTCAGCTTCTTTCAGCCTTTTCCTAATTCAACAACAGAAGTCAACTGCTTCTGCCCATTGGCTGGGTGCGAATATCTGCATCTGACTCAGCTGCTTGTTGACATTATTGTTATTATGTCTACTTTAGAAAATAATAAGTTTCAGAGAAATAAGCAATTTGTTCATAGCCAGAAAACCAATGAGCACCAGGGTATTCATTACTTATAGGTTGCTTAAACAGTAGCATTTGGCATGATGTGTCTCCATTTAGTCTACTCATGTTTTGTAGGGTGTCAACCAAAACATGGAAAGAGTAGAAAAATAATAAACTTGATGATTGTTGCCTTGCATTAAATACAAATTAATATGAGGAACAATGTTTTTGCGGCAGAGGGCTATTTTTTACCTTACCTTTGAAGAATCTGTGTTCTAATTTGTAGACCCGCTTCTACGGCAGAATGAACCAATTAGCCAAGTTTCCACCCAGTGTCTTGCTAAAATGTCAAGTCAAAGACATGATTCATTTGAAGGTATACAATAATAAATGGGTTCCATTTAAAATAGCATATACCAGGCATTATTCATAAATAAGAGGTTGAAATGAATGCTATCCCTTAAACTTGTAACAAACTCTCAAAATATTTCCAATTTTGTTAGATACTCTGCCATCTAATAGCACCATAGACACAGAGGCAGTTTTGGAAATTTTTCTAGCTCAGGAAAGAATCTTCTCTGTTGATTAAAATAATTGACTGGGGGCGGCAGCAGCGGCAGCAGTGGCTGCTCCAGCTGAAGGGCCATCAGCAGTGGAACCAAGGCGTCACAGGGACCAGTTAGGCCCTGCGCCCACGACCACTGACCTTCGCTGACCAGCCGGACAGCAAGCAGCTGCAGTTGTGCGGCGCCTTTCCTGCACGGAGGCCACTTCAGAACTCGGCCTCCCACCAGTCAGGAGAGGAGGATCCATCTTGGTTCCGTACTCCAGGAATCCGGACAGACTGAGGTACACAAACATAATCCGAGGCCAACACCGCGGTGGTCTGAGCCCGACGGGCGTTGGCCTGCACCCAGGCCCTGGGCGGGTCGGGGGGCCATCGGGGTGCCAACCCAACCAGGAGGTTTTTTGCCCAGGCCTGCGAGCGTGCCGCCGCCATTTTGCCTGCAGGACGACAGAGAGCTCAGGCGGGCAGACCTGTAACAGGCATAGCCTAAGGCTAACAAAGCGGGGGTCCAGGCCCCAAAAGGCACAGGACTGACCCCAAGAACTGGGCGGCTTGGTGGGCCATCTGTGAGTCAACCCGCCCAGGTGATTGTTAGCAAAGCAGACTCTCCCGGCGCTTTCAGGGAGCGCGGGCGCACACGCCCGCCATCCTAGTCACCTGGCAAACCCAATTAACAGTCAAAGCCGTAGGGGAACTTTGCTCGGACCTTGGCCTCCCAGGCTTTTGCCTGGACTCAGGGACTGGGCGGCCAGGCTAACCTTGTGTGCGATAGCCCAGTTGGCAGATCGGCTGCCCAGCGGAGTGAGCGGAACTCAGGGGAGGTCACAGTAGCATACACCGTCGGCACTCCCTGGGAGTGCACACGGGCTCCATCTGCTCCACAGACACAATCTGGGGCAAGGCCTCAGGCAGAAGCCCTTAGCTCTACTCTCTCCGCTTCCGGATCCAGATCAGTCTGGGCGGCAGCATTACATCTCCAAGTCCTGCAAGTGGCTAGCTGGGCTTCCGGGCGGCCAGCTGGGAGAAGTCAGTGTGCTCCAGTGAATCCAGCGGGCCCCAGCGGGAGCCTTCGGGTGCCTGCTTTGGGATCTGAACAGCCTGGGCAGCAGCACACTGTCTACAAGCAGTACAGGAGGTAAGCTGTGCACCAGAGGCCAACTGGGAAGGGGCAGCTTGCACTGGTGAGTCCAGCACTGACAAGATAAACTAACACCAGTGAGATCTAGATGGCAAAAGGCAAACGCAGGAACGTCACTAACAGAAATCAAGGCAATATGGCAACATCTGAACCCAATTCTCCTCTACCAACATGTCCTGGATACCCCATCACACCAGTAAAACAAGATTTGGATTTAAAATCACTGGTCATGATGCTGGTACAGGAACACATGAAGGTCATACATAAAGAAATTCAGGAGACAATGGATCAAAAGGTAGAAGCCCTTGCAAGGGAAACACAAAAATCATTGAAAGAAATCCAGGAGAATACAAAAGCCAACAAGGAGGAAATGCAAAAAACACTTAAAGAAATACAGGAGAACTTTGCTCAACAGGCTGAGGTCATGAAAGACGAAACACAAAAATCTCTTAAAGAAATACAGGAGAACTTTGGACAACAGGCTGAGCTCATGAAAGAGAAAACACAAAAATCTCTTAAAGAATTGCAGGAAAATACAAACATGCAAGTGAAGGAGCTAAGCAAAACCATCCAGGATCTAAAATCAGAAGTAGAAACAACTAAGAAAACTCAAAGGGAGACAACTTTGGAGATAGAAAGCCTTGGGAAGAAATCAGGGGACAGAGATACAAATATCAACAACAGAATACAAGAGATAGAAGAAAGAATCTCAGATGCTGAAGATTCCATAGAAACCATGGACTCAACAGTTAAAGAAAATGCAAAATGCAAAAAGCTTGTAACCCAAAATATCCAGGAAATCCAGGACACAATGAGAAGACCAAACCTAAGGATTATAGGCATAGAGGAGAGTGAAGATTTACAACTTAAAGGGCCAGCAAATATCTTCAATAAAATTATGGAAGAAAACTTCCCTAACCTAAAGAGAGAGATGCCCATGAATATACAAGAAGCCTACAGAACTCCAAACAGACTGGACCAGAACAGAAATACTTCCCGTCACATAATAATCAAAACACCAAATGTTCTAAACAAAGAAAGAATACTAAAGGCAGTAAGAGAAAAAGGCCAAGTAACATATAAAGGAAGACCTATCAGAATCACGGCAGACTTTTCACCTGAGACTATGAAGGCTAGAAGGTCCTGGGCAGATCTCATGCAGACTCTAAGAGAACACAAATGCCAACCAAAACTACTATATCCAGCAAAACTCTCAATCACCATAGATGGAGAAACTAAGATATTTCATGACAAAACCAAGTTTACCCAATATCTATCCACAAACCCGGCCCTAAAAAGGATAATAGGAGGACAACACCAATACAAGGAGGGAAACTTCACCCTGGAAAAAGCAAGATAGTAACCTTTCATCAAACCCAAAAGAAGTTAAGCATTCAAATTTAAAAAATAACGTCAAAAATGATAGGAAGTAACAATCACTATTCCTTAATATCTCTTAACATCAATGGACTTAATGCCCCAATAAAAAGACACAGACTAACTGAATGGATACGTAAACAGGACCCTACATTTTGCTGCTTACAGGAAACACACCTCAGGGTCAAAGACAAACACTACCTTAGAGTAAAAGGCTGGAAGACAATTTTACAAGCAAATGGTCTCAGGAAACAAGCTGGAGTAGCCATTTTAATATCAGATAAAATTGACTTTCAACCCAAAGTCATCAAAAGAGACCCTGAGGGACACTTCTTGCTGGTCAAAGGAAAAATACAAAAAGAAGAACTGACAATCCTGAACATCTATGCCCCAAATGTAAGGGCACCCTCTTTTGTAAAAGAAACTTTATTAAAACTAAAAGCACACATTGCACCTAACACAATAATTGTGGGTGACTTCAACACTGCACTTTCCTCAATGGACCGATCAGGAAAACAGAAACTAAACAGGGACACAATGAAACTAATTGAAGCTTTGGACCAATTAGATTTAACAGATATATATAGAACATTCTATCCTAAAACAAAAGAATATACCTTTTTCTCAGCACCTCATGGTACCTTCTCCAAAATCGACCATATAATTGGTCACAAGACAGACCTCAACAAATATAAGAAGATCGAACTAATCCCATGCCTCCTATCTGATCACTATGGAGTAAAAGTGGTCTTCAATAGCAACAGAAACAACAGAAAGCCCACATACACGTGGAAACTGAACAATACTCTACTCAATGATACCTTGGTCAAGGAAGAAATAAAGAAAGAAATTAAAGACTTTTTAGAACACAATGAAAATGAAAACACAACATACCCAAATCTATGGGACACAATGAAAGCAGTGCTAAGAGGAAAACTCATAGCCCTGAGTGCCTCCAAAAAGAAAATGGAGAGAGCATACATTACCAGCTTAATGACACACCTGAAAGCCCTGGAACAAAAAGAAGCTATTTCGCCCAGGAGGAGTAGAAGGCAGGAAATCATCAAACTCAGGGCCGAAATCAATCAAGTAGAAACAAAGAGAACCATACAAAAAATCAACAATACCAGGAGCTGGTTCTTTGAGAAAATCAACAAGATAGATAAACCCTTAGCCAGAATGACCAAAGGGCACAGAGAAAGTATCCAAATTAACAAACTTAGAAATGAAAAGGGAGATATAACAACGGAAACTGAGGAAATCCAAAAAATCATCAGATCCTACTACAAGAGCCTATACTCAACACAACTGGAGAATCTGGAGGAAATGGACAATTTCCTTGACAGATACCAAATACCAAAATTAAATCAGGACCAACTAGACCATCTAAACAGTCCCATAATGCCTAAAGAAATAGAAGGAGTCATAGAAAGTCTTCCAACCAAAAAAAGCACAGGACCAGATGGCTTCAGTGCAGAATTCTACCAGACCTTCAAAGAAGAGTTAACACCAATACTCTTCAAACTATTCCACAAAATAGAAACAGAAGGAACACTACCCAATTCCTTCTACGAAGCCACAATTACGCTGATACCAAAGCCACACAAAGATCCAACAAAGAAAGAGAACTTCAGACCAATTTCCCTTATGAACATCGATGCAAAAATACTCAATAAAATTCTTGCCAACCGAATCCAAGAACACATCAAAACGATCATCCACCATGATCAAGTAGGCTTTATCCCAGGAATGCAGGGTTGGTTCAATATACGGAAATCCATCAATACAATCCACTACATAAACAAACTCAAAGAACAAAACCACATGGTCATTTCATTGGATGCTGAAAAAGCATTTGACAAAATTCAGCATCCCTTCATGCTTAAAGTCTTGGAGAGAACAGGAATTCAAGGCCCATACCTAAACATAGTAAAAGCAATATACAGCAAACCGGTAGCCAGCATCAAACTAAATGGAGAGAAACTTGAAGCAATCCCACTGAAATCAGGGACCAGACAAGGCTGCCCCCTTTCTCCTTATCTTTTCAATATTGTACTTGAGGTACTAGCTCGGGCAATTCGACAACATAAGGAGGTCAAAGGGATACAAATTGGAAAGGAAGAAGTCAAACTATCATTATTTGCAGACGACATGATCGTCTACCTAAGTGACCCAAAGAACTCCACTAGAGAGCTCCTACAGCTGATAAACAACTTCAGCAAAGTGGCAGGTTATAAAGTCAACTCAAGCAAATCAGTGGCCTTCCTATACTCAAAGGATAAGCAGGCTGAGAAAGAAATTAGGGAAATGACCCCCTTCACAATAGCCACAAACAGTATAAAGTATCTTGGGGTGACTCTTACCAAACATGTGAAAGATCTGTATGACAAGAACTTCAAGACTCTGAAGAAGGAAATGGAAGAAGACCTCAAAAAATGGGAAAACCTCCCATGCTCATGGATCGGCAGAATCAATATAGTTAAAACGGCCATTTTGCCTAAAGCACTATACAGATTCAATGCAATACCCATCAAAATCCCAACTCAATTCTTCACAGAGCTAGAAAGAGCAATTATCAAATTCATCTGGAACAACAAAAAACCCAGGATAGCTAAAACTATTCTCAGCAACAAAAGGAAATCTGGGGGAATCAGTATCCCTGACCTCAAGCAATACTACAGAGCAATAGTGTTAAAAACTGCATGGTATTGGTACAGTGACAGACAGGAGGATCAATGGAACAGGATTGAAGATCCAGAAATGAACCCACACACCTATGGCCACTTGATCCTCGACAAAGAGGCTGAAAACATCCAATGGAAAAAAGATAGCCTTTTCAACAAATGGTGCTGGTTCAACTGGAGGTCAGCATGCAGAAGAATGCGAATTGATCCATCCTTGTCTCCTTGTACTAAGCTCAAATCCAAATGGATCAAGGACCTCCACATAAAGCCAGACACTCTGAAGCTAATAGAAAAAAAACTGGGGAAGACCCTTGAGGACATCGGTACAGGGAGAAAGTTTCTGAACAGAACACCAATAGCGTATGCTCTAAGAGCAAGAATTGACAAATGGGACCTCATAAAATTACAAAGTTTCTGTAAGGCAAAGGACACCATCAAGAGGACAAATCGGCAACCAACAAATTGGGAAAAGATCTTCACCAATCCTACATCAGATAGAGGGCTAATATCCAATATATATAAAGAACTCAAGAAGTTAGACTCCAGAAAACCAAACAACCCTATTAAAAAATGGGGTACAGAGTTAAACAAAGAATTCTCACCTGAAGAACTTCGGATGGCGGAGAAGCATCTTAAAAAATGCTCAACTTCATTAGTCATTAGGGAAATGCAAATCAAAACAACCCTAAGATTTCATCTTACACCAGTCAGAATGGCTAAGATTAAAAATTCAGGAGACAGCAGGTGTTGGAGAGGGTGTGGAGAAAGAGGAACACTCCTCCACTGCTGGTGGGGTTGCAAATTGGTACAACCACTCTGGAAATCAGTCTGGCGGTTCCTCCGAAAACTGGGCACCTTACTTCCAGAAGATCCTGCTATACCACTCCTGGGCATATACCCAGAAGACTCCCCACCATGTAATAAGGATACATGTTCTACTATGTTCATAGCAGCCCTATTTGTAATTGCCAGATGCTGGAAAGAACCCAGGTATCCCTCAACAGAAGAGTGGATGCAAAAAATGTGGTATATCTACACAATGGAGTACTATTCAGCCATTAGAAACAATGAATTCATGAAATTCTTAGGCAAATGGATGGAGCTAGAGAATATCATACTAAGTGAGGTAACCCAGACTCAAAAGGTGAATCATGGTATGCACTCACTAATAAGTGGATATTAACCTAGAAAACTGGAATACCCAAAACATAATCCACACATCAAATGAGGTACAAGAAGAAAGGAGGAGTGGCCCCTGGTTCTGGAAAGACTCAGTGAAACAGTATTCAGCAAAACCAGAACGGGGAAGTGGGAAGGGGTGGGTGGGAGGACAGGGGAAGAGAAGGGGGCTTGCGGGACTTTCGGGGAGTGGGGGGGCTAGAAAAGGGGAAATCATTTGAAATGTAAATAAATTATATCGAATAATAAAAAAAAAAAAAAAGAAAGAAAAAAAAAATAATTGACTGGGATGTATATGAGTCACATGTGAACTGAGAGGAGAACTGTTAGCCTAAGCATACTCAAAACTTCAGAAGCATCCATAGTTTCCTTCTTCCTTAACTTCTGTCACTCCTCCCTTCACCTCTCTGGAACCACCTCCTAAATACGTTTGAAATTTTGCTTAAGAAATTCTTTCCCCTCTATTTTTCATTTCCTATGTTAGAGTTCTGGCACCAACTCACATCAAAATATTTGTAGGCTTTTAGCAAATTAAGCAACTAAGGACATTTATTGCTACATTATGACTAATAGCAAAATTCTATAAAATAATTTAAATATAAAACTGTAAGGAATTGCTTAAATACATGCTGAGACAAAAATACAGTACCCAGTCAATTCTCCTGGGAGAAAGGGAGGGGATATGGGAGGAGGAGTTATGTAACTGGGGCATCTGGAGGATGATGCTGCAATTGGTATGTTGAGAGCATAAATAAATTAATCAATGAAAAAGTATAATGCACAACAATTATCTCATAGAATACTTAATAGTAATATAGCCAACCTCTCACCGGGATCTTTATTATAATAGATTTAACTACTGTGTGTCTATGAAATGCATATATAATGCATAGACACAAGTGTTGAGTGTGTATATGTATGTGATATGTGTATGTATGTGTGAGTTTGTGCTCATGTGGTTGTGGTTGTGTGTGTGTGTGGTATGTGTTTATGAGGTATCATGGAAAGCTAAGTCATAAGCCACAGAAAATTTCCTATTGCTCATCACTGACTATGGGATTACTTGAGACATTTGCTTCCATTTTTATAATATCATATACTTAAAAATAGTTCAATGTTTAGTTTTGCAGTCAGATAAATATTTTTTCTTTAAAACATTTTAAAGGTATGCTTTTCTATTTGGTCTTATTAGTATATTTTCTTTTGTTTGTAATTATCTGTTTTTTTTAAATGACAGGACTTAATATTTTAAAATATTTACTTACTACTATTAATTAGTGGAATGATAACATTGCCAACTATTAGCACAATGCATCTAACAACAGAGATAGATTTATTCATAGCGAGCACAGAGCTACTAGGAAGAAACAAAAGCTGTGAAGGTGTCATGATTGTGCTGCCCAGGGCTTCTTAGCTCACTTCCCAAGTCTGCCATCAATATCTGAAAAATCAATTTTCTCTCAGTTTTCTTCCCACTCTCAAAAGCTAAGACTAGCTTTAGACTGAGTGAGTTTGAAGGTTTGAGGAGATTATCTTATCATGGAAGATTTACCTAATTGATGATACTTACAAACTTATAAATATAAAACTGGGTATAAATATTTGATATTCCCTAATTTTTCAAAGAGAACTTATTTAGTGATGCTACGGTAATGGACATACAATTTCTAGAAATCTAATCATTTCACAAAACTGCTTTTTTAGCAGTGCCTTCCAGACTCCCAGGAAAGCCTATGAGCAAAGGAGTAACAACAGGAAAATTACACCAGGTTATGACTGTAGCTGCGTCTGAAGATGTATTAGCTTTGAAACAATTTTTAATTTGATCTTGTGGGGAATACACTCTCACAACACTGGCATAATGATTTGTAAGAGGTATGAGAATCTAAACTGTCAGACTATCAGGCAGCAAGAGAAGGTACTGATTCTGGGCATGCTGTTAAGCACCATTGACTTTCAAGAGAATCAAAAGGCAAAAACAGTATAGTGTATGCAGAACCACGTAACTGCTGATGACATCTGTTACTAAAATATTTTCGCAAGATTTAAGAGTTAGGTCTGTATTTCCTCAAAAATCCGATTTAAAGTATTCACCGAAACATCAGTGTTGGGTTTATTGTTTGCTTGCTTATGCTTTTTAAATAAAGTGGGCAGAGTTAGACAAAAAGCAAGTCTGGGCTGAATGAAACAAAATGCAGCTGAAATCATCCCTTCTATTTTTCTTTCATTTAATTAGATTTTTTTTTCATATGATATATTCTGTTTTTTTTTTCCCCCTTTAACTACTCTAGGATCTTCCCTGCCTTCCCTCACGCCTGAATCCACATGTTTTCTGTCTCTCCTCAGAAAACAAACAGGAGTATAAAAAATGCTAATAAAAGACCAACAAACTGGCATGTGATAAGATACATAAACAGAAGAAAATCAGCCAAAGTAAGGCATAACAACACACATAGACGCAGAGACACGTGCTTGCACACACGGGAATCGTGCTCGCACACACGGGAATCCCATAAAAATAACATCAGAAACCATAATACATACACAGAAGGCCTGTAAGATTTCAAATAAAAGGCCCTGAAAAGAAGTTATAGGACAAAGAACCTCCAAAGATACCACTGATTTCATTTTGAGCTGCACAATTCCTGTTGGAGATTGCTCCTGCCCTTCAGAATGGTTTGCATTTCCAGTAAGACTCAGTTGGAGAAAACTAATTTTTTTATTTTTCATTTTTTCCTTTTTTAAAATTAGATATATTCTTTATTTACATTTCAAATGATTTCCCCTTTTCTGATCCCCCCTCCAAAGTCCCATAAACCATCTCCCCTCCCCTATTCCCCAATCAACCCCCTCCCGCGTCTCTCTCCTAGTATTCCCCTATACTGCTGCATCTAGCCTTTCCAGGACCAGGGGCCTCTCCTCCTTTTGATGTCCAACAAGGCCAACCTCAGATGGCTATGTGTCTGGAGCCATGGATAACACTATGTGTACTATCTAGTTGATGTTTTTGTCCCTGGGAGCTCTGAGAGTATTGGATAGCTCATATCATTGTTCCTCCTATGGTGCTGCAAACCCCTTCAGCATCTTGGGTTCTTTCTCTAGGTCCTCCATTGGGGACCCTGTGCTCAGTTCAATGGCTGACTGAGAGTGTCTCCTTCGGTATTTGTCATGCACTAACAGAGCCCCCCAGGTGACAGCCATATCCGGCTCTAGTCAGAGAGTACTTGTGGACATCGATAATAGAGTCTGGGTTTTATAACTGTTTATGGGATGGATCACTAGGTGGGGTAGTCTCTGGATGGTCTTTCCCTCAGTCTCTGCTCCACACTTTGTCTCTGTATCTCCTTCTGTGGGTATTTTGTTCCTCCTTCTAAGAAGGCCCAGAATATCCATACTTTGTTCTTCCTTCTTCTTGGGCATCATTTGATATGTGAATTGTGTCTTGGGTATTCACTAAATTTTTATGTGCAAGTGCTTATCAACTGGAGATGTCTTCTCAGTTAGGTATGGAGTGTGTCCACTGTCACGGACCACCCCAGTCATGTATGGGGATGCCTGGGATGAGAGTCCTTCAAGTCTAGGTGGGTAAGGATTCAGTGGTGACAAACAGAAACAAACGCAGAGGCAGTTTGAATCTGAATGTATTTTGTAGTTCTCAAGCAGGGGATTGTATACGTTAAAAATCAAACATAACAACTCTTAGAAACTGTATCTAGTGAAACAACCACTAGTACCAACAACAATTATTAGGCACAGTAAAGTGCAAAAATCATCCAAGCAAACTCTGTAACTATCCATTTAGTGAATCACAAACAGAATAGGTAACATCATTGTTAATATAAATCATTTACATAAAGCAATTCTAAAAAGATATACTTAGTGGGCAGTCATCCAAGGCTAGTGGCATATATCCAAGTGCAGGTTAATAAATCTTTATGGTCAACTATTATTCAACATCTAATGTCTGATTTTTAAAATTCTTTCTAATTAATGCTTTTTTTTAACCACACATCAAAACTCTCCTCTGATGACACATATGTAGCCATATGAAATTTTATTGTTGGGAAAGTTTTTATCTATCATAATAATTTTGTAAATGATTTAAAACGCGTTGCTTTCCCCAGAGATAAGGTCATGTTAGTGACTCCATCTCAAGGGGTGGTTTCATACCCATTATTCTTATTTAAGATATAGTCTTAGGCTACAGGGAACTTGTAACTAAAAAAAAAAATTAAAGAAAACAAAACAGATAAATTGCCATGAGAACTATGGCTCAATATGTTTGCTCCGGGGTGAGAGTTTCACAATCGGTTCCAGGAGATCTCCTTTTTTTTGAAGTCTAATGCCTCAGTGTGTGGAACTTATCACATAGATTCTACTGGGGTTGGTGTGACAGTCCACTTTGCCTCTCAGTTCTGGGGCGGCATCTCACACAGATCTAGTCACAGGTTTTGGCCACCCAAGGGGTGTAGAAGATGTGTTCCATCTCATGACATGGGTTTAAATTCAATCACATATTGGTTGGTTAATCCCACAAGCTTTGAGACTTTAGTACACCTTTCAGTTGTATCATCATTTTAGATAGAACAATTTGTAGCTGCATTGTTTGCTGTTTTACCTCTCTCCTTTGCTAATGTGTAGAATACCCAGTGGCAATGGCTCTAGCTAGGTGCCAGCTTGACTTATCCATGTTCAAAGTGTGGTGTAGGCATTGTGTTTAGCAATATGGCCTTACCATCAGTTTGTGGAGAGCAGCCCATACCCTTGACAAAAATCTGGCTTATTTGTGGGTTCATGTGCAGCCCTTTTGGCTAAGAACTGGATTACATATAACCTATCCCCAATATTAAAAACAGCAGAGTACAAAGACAAATAGAATTGAAAACAAAGTTGATTTTTTTTTTTAATGGAGATGGTATGATGGACGAGGGCAGTAGGGAGATGGAAAAGAGAGAAGGATGAGTGTAATCAATTTGCATGTGTACCATTGTGTAAGATTTATTCATAAAAGAGTAAAAAGTTCTAAATAATAAACTTTTACATTTATTATACATTAATTTTTATATTTACATTTATGTTAATGATAACATCCTATGTGTTTTACCAATTAAATAATGTATTTATATAAATATCTACATATACAGGAAATTTTAAATAATGCAATGCTTATTTTCTTACTATTAATTATGTGTATTTGTGAAAGTATGTATCTGTTAGTGAACTGAGACAATAATTATGCGTACAAAGTCAGGAAGGGTAAAAATCTTGGAGGCAGAGGCAGGCAAAAGAGGAATGTGATTATAATCCTCTGTGAATCATCTCTCTTCCAGCAGTCTGACCCTTAAAAACATTGATCAAGATAATATTTTCTGTTATATGCCACAGTTTTTGTTTGTTTGTTTTTTCTTTATATGCACCAAATCTCTAGTTTGTTTCCTAATTCTATGCTACAAGATGGAGAGATAGGACAGGAAAACCAAGACACAACAATGAAACAAGCCAACAAAATATAGCAAGCCATTTGTAAAGTATACCATGAAGAAAACAAAGGCAATTTATGAGCTTCTTTAGGTAAAGATCATTAACAACCTAAACCTCTGTAGTATGATGCTGATTGTTTCTAATGATTTAGCAATAAATCAGTGAAATTGTGTGCTCCAAAAGTCTTTTAAATTTCTGAAGCAAAGATCTATTTAACCTGCTGGACTTTAGATATCTGTCAATGATGTGATGACTTGCACAGATATATTCGAGTATGTAATATTTCTTTGGTATTTCAAATGCCAATTTCCTTGAATAAATGAACAAGATTTATATAAAGAGTGTAATAAACAAGGGTACAGTCTTATTGTTATTGTGGTTAAATCTCTGACAGCCCTCTATGGCTTATCTGTCAACTGTGTTTCCTCTTTTGAAATGATTTAACATTCCAAATAAAATATTAAAACTTGAGGGTTGCTATCCACTTGAATCCTAGCCTGGGATATAATAAGAGTCTACATATCAGGCTCTCCCAGAGTCAAAGTAAGCCGTTCATTTCAGGGTAATGAGGAACAGACAAATACTTTAAGAAGATTAATGAAAAGATCACATACCAAAGAGAGAATAGATGGTGATCTTGCTATGAAACTGGCCTAGTAATCAAATGTGGGCATGTAGATATCAGTATATGTATTTTTATGTATAATCACTTATAGTAAGATCTTAAAGATTAACTCCCAATCTAGGTATGGAGATGAAAGAGAAAGCCTTAATTATTTTCCTCCAAATAATAACATGCATTTTAACAAAATGCAAGAATTACTCCCTCTCTAGATAATGTGGGGTAGATTTGAAGAATATTTCTATTATAATTCCAGAAGTTTTAGAAAAATCATGAAATTGTTTTAAGGCAAAATTTTTGGTTTAATATTTTATCAGTTTTTATTTTCTAGTATTAAGTAATATAATAAACACAAGAATATGTACATTTACACATATGATGCTTTATTACATAATATATAGTTATATTCTATAATAATACTAATAAATAAGGTATTAATGCTGGATTTTATAATTTTCCCAGCCTTACTGAATATGTAAAGGGAGAGGTTTTGGGAGACAATAGGAAAGAAGCATAATGATAAAATATTTCTCTCAGAGTCTTTAAAATTTCTGCTCTCTTTATGAATAGAGACATAAATCTCCTTATGGCATTCATAAAATTACTGGTTTTCTTGCGTAGATATTTAGACCCAATCAAACTCTTATCTATGGAGACAGGAAACTTTTTTCTACTCAGTCCTAAAGCATGCTTCTCAAAGACATGAATTTCTTTCTTGTTTCTAAAATGTATTTTTATTAGTTTTTACTTTCTATCCCACTCACTGCCACCTTCTGGGCTACCCCTCCCACAGTCATTTCCTCATCCCACTTACCTTCTCTTTTGAGGTGGTGGGGGCCCTATTTGTATCCCCAGACCCAGGCACTTCAAGTCTCTTTAAGGCTAGGCACTGACTCTCACAGTGAGGCCAGACATGGAAGCACAGGTAGAAGAACACATCTGGCAAACAGACAATAGTTTTGGGGATAGCCCCCATTTGCTCAGAACCTACATGAAGACCAATCTGAATTTCCTCTACATATATGTAGAGAGGCCCAAGTCCAGCCAATGCATGTTCTTTGGTTGGTGGTTCAGTCTCTGAGAGCCACAAAAGTCCAGGTTAGTTTACTGTTGGTTTTCCTGTGGAGTTTGTATCCCCTTAGATGCCTAAAATCCTTCCTCCTATTTTTCCATAAGGGTTCCCAAGCTCCATCCACTGTTTGGCTATGGGCATATTTATCTGAAAGACTTGAAATACTAAATCATGGTTGATGTTTTTACCCAAGGTGTCTGACTATAGCTACATTCATTTCATTCAGGAAGATCCCCTTGTTAGTTTCAGGTGTTTTGTGTAGTGCTGTGAGCCTAGGAAAACTTACAGTGAATTTTTCTGAGGACTAAGGCATTCAAATTTGATCTCAACAAAAGAAGTTGACACAGACTCAACAAAAACACTGTGTATGGAACAAGATTTTAACCCATGAGACATCAATTTATTTTTGTATATTTAAAGGAATCTAAGCACTCAAAATTTATAGAATCTGTTAGAAAGTAATAAGTCAGGTTGGACTTGTCTACAGAGTGACTTTCCTGTCCTATCTACCTTATTATCTCAGAAACATGGTCTCCAAACAAGCAAGTCCAGTAAGCCAAGCTTTTAAGATTATAGAAAAGTGGATTTTATTATAACATGGATAAGTCATACCTATCCAAGACCTTTGGTGCCAGTGTACTTCTACGAAAGTAAGAATAAAAGACCATGTGTTCTTCTTGTGTGGAATATAGCTATCTGTTCTTTTATTTCATTAGTTCCTTTTATTGAATTGAAAAGGAGTTAAAACTCATAAAAGGAAGTTGAACATCTAGTTCTATACACATATACAAAGAAAATAAAGTTAAGCGAGTTCGACTAATAGGTTAAAAATCAGAGTGAATACATGTAGAAAAGTTCATGTTGCAGTACTGGTTCGTGTGAGATAAAGTCTACTTGTAATGTGTAATACACCTTAGATAGTCTGTGTTTCCTTTGAAATTAGCCCTCAGGAGCTTATGCTGTAATTACAGAACATACAGCAAATACAATCTTCAATAAAGGTACATCTATGAAATTATTATAATCAAGACTACATTGAAAGTGGCTCAATATTTGCTACATGAATGTGTACCCGGGAGCTACATTTTTCCCATCATAATTAATATTTTACAGCATGCACAGAAAAATAACTCAAGTTTATTTATTCTGAATGATTCGCTTGACTGTGGATCATGAGGTAGACCAAAATATATACTTACAGCTACCTTAACTAAATGAAGGATTTATAAAAGGAGGGCTTTTATTTGCCAAGCTTCTGCTGTATCTTACTTTCTATAGATTTTGGACTATGGTCTGTTCTCAATAAATATTTGTTGAATAAATGAAAGTGAAAAAAGGTATGCAATTTTCTTGCCCACATTCCCGTTTCTGAAATTATGCTCCCTTTGCCTTTGCTGTTTGTTAGGAAAGACCTGAAATCTACTTTTTCTACCAAGACTAGTGGACTGCATTACTCATGGAACTAGGGATACTTACTTCTTTTTTAGCCTCTGAACTAAAGATATAAGGTGTGGAGACCTCCTCATGAGACAGTATTCATTACCTCCACTGGGTAGTACTAGATTGACAACATTCTATACATTTTTAATGGAAAAGTAAGTTTGAGTACTGATTCTTTCAGGCAACAGCAATGCTTTGGTTAATAAACTGTGCTTCAATGCTTGTATCTATAGGATGTGTCACTACTATACATTAATAATATGAAGAACAAAATATATGTTATGATGTAAAGTAGGGAAGGGTGATGTTATAGGTAGCAAAGGGAGATATAATTTTGAATAGGATGATCAGAGACAGACTCTTTGAGCTTGGATCATTTGTTGAAAAGTGTGAATGGAGAAATGATTGAATCATATAGAGAGTTCAAGAACAATGATCCAAGTAAAAGAAACAGCAGAAACACAACCTCAAAAAATACAATAAAGGAAAAAGGTAAGTAAGGCCAATATAGTAAGGAGTGAGACTAAAAATGTAGTCAGGATCTAAAATTTTCAAGAGTGTGTAGCTAGAGTAAACGTGCCAAGAATTAATCTCATAGTTTAACAGAGTTAAATATTAAAACAATTTAATGGTGATGGTGGTGCAGCTTATTAAAAACCAATTCTGGTTGGCAATAATGTACAAAAGCCAAATGATGCTTCAGAAAAAACACACAAAATGGTTCGGCAAAATAGCATGTCTCATGTCAAAACACAAAT
Organism: Apodemus sylvaticus; assembly: GCF_947179515.1. Lineage (NCBI taxonomy): Eukaryota > Metazoa > Chordata > Mammalia > Rodentia > Muridae > Apodemus > Apodemus sylvaticus. Next base: position 49,718,972 of record NC_067473.1, read on the forward strand.
GGCAACCCAGCAGCCCACAAGTTCTGAATTCTCAAGACACAGTTAGCATATCAAATGATACCCAAGAAGAGGGAAAGAGAGGGCCCTGGTTCTGAAAAGAGTTGATTCAGCATTGTAGGGGAATACCAGGACAGGGAAATGGGAGGGGGGTGATTGGGAAATAGGCAGAGGGAAAAAGGGTTTATGAGACTGATGGGGAGGGGGGAACCAGGAAAGGGGAAAACATTCGGAATGTAAACAAAGAATATAGACAATAAAAAAAAAAGAAATCAGTGATGGCTCAGCAAAATGGTAAGGTATGACTCAATGTATATGCACACAGTGCATTCACAAAAGTGAGCAAGGGGAACAAAAAAAATACCCAATTAATAATTCATCAAATGTTCTCAGGGATGACAAGCAAAAGGATGGAATGATGCCTGTGCATTATTACCCAAGTGGCCCATCAATAACTCAAATGGCAGGCAATTCAGCAAATACTACCAATGTAGCAAAAACCCTAGGTATAACTAAGCACAATACCTAATGATAATTCAGGAATGGTCTAGCACAATGCACTGGGATATCCTTGCACAGTATCCAAGGATGACTAATTATAATTCCTCATGATGATTTTGTACAATGCCTATCAATGACTACTTACAGTGCTCTATTAGTAAGGAAAAAGCAGGATCGATTATATCCTAATCCATTAGTTCAGACTTGCTGAAAGAAAATGTCTTGAAGGAAGATTGTCACAGTTTGTCTTAGGATCTGTGATAAAAGTGTATGTTTGACTTTAAAATCCCAGAAATTCTGAATATGAGTTGTTAATACAATTTGCAGAATATTTCATACAGAAAAGGACTGTTTGATTCCTACACATGCCTGAGAAAGCAACAGCGAATGCAAAATACCGTAAACCAGCAAAGAAGCACACAGCTGCTGTAATATGTAACTGGTTTCAGACAAATGTATAAGGTCTGATATCTTGATACCTGATTCAGAGCTACAGACCAGAGTGTAACTGAGCAGGTCCACTTTAGTCATCTCTGGCCACACTATAAGGAGATTATTTGCTTCTGTTGGGAAAGCTAGTTATTCGTGGCCTAGAAATTGTCGATAGAGATGGTTACAGGTGATTCTTGACACAAACGAAGTAGAATCAAGAAAATGATTCTAAACCTAGATGATTAACTAGTTCATTCTTCCCACACATAGAACAAGGTCACTCAAGATAACAGGACTTATGAGTAAACACTTTTCTTTTTTATTGTGAAAAATTCAAATATACAGCAAAAATAAGAAATAAGACAGGCCACTGTACCCAATTCTTGGATTCTATTATGAACACTTTATTATTATTAATCTATATATCTGTGTGACTATTATTCTTTAGAGTAGTCCATATCATTTTATGGATGCTTCTCAAAGAAAGCTGCTAAAGGTTTTGAGACCTTCTATTTAACACAATACAGGGTTTTCTTTCTTCAATATTTTAGTTATTAATTTAATTTGCCAATTAAATACACATCATGGAACAATCAAACCAAATATAGAAACTCAGTAGACCCAATCAATATAAATTTTTCTTTGGCCTCTAAGAGACTCCAGCTAGTAAGGCCCTGACTTCTGGGATCTTGAAGATTGTTAAACATTCCTGAATTAATATTTTTGGGGTGGGTGGGTGGTCCCATCCCTCAAGCTGGAGCTGTGCCTATCCACTGGATATGGTCTCTACAAGTTCTTTCTCCCCTTTATTGGGTATTTGGATATTTTTGGGTCCTGGGAACCTCTTGGGTCACAGGCATATAGGATGTTCTAGTGGTTATCCCCAGTTCCCCCTTCCCCACTGCTAAGTACCTCCTTTCAAATTCTTGACCCTCTGTATTTCTCCCCCATCTCTTTCCATATCTGAACTGCCCCCCCTTGTGCTCTCCTCTCCTCTCTCCCTCCCAGATCCCTGGCTCCCTCTACTTCCTGGAGATTATTTTTCTCCCTACTGAGTAGAACATTAGCATCCACATTTTGGTGTGATCATCTTTCTTCTGGGGTTTTATAGGGTTATTCTGAGCTTCTTTTTGGTTATGTGAGTTGTGTCATGGTTATTCTGAGCTTCTTTTTGGCTAATATCCACTTATCAGTGAGTACATATCATGTATGGGTTTTTTTGTTTGTTTGTTTTTGTTACTGGGTTACTCCACTTGGGATGATATTTACAAGATCCATACATTTGCCTGCAAATTTCATGAAGTCATTGTCCAGAATTCCTCCTGTCAAAAAGAAATTCAGAGACAAAAAGTGGAGCAGAGACTGAAGGAAAGGCCATCCAGAGACTGCCCTACCTGGGGATCCATCCCATATACAGTTACCAAACTCTGACACTATTATGGATGCCAAGAAATGCTTATTCACGGGATCCTAATATAGCTGTCCCCTGAGAGGCTCTACCAGAGCCTGACCAATACAGATGAGGATTTATGTAGCCAAACACCCCTGCCTCAGCTCAGGGACCCCAATGGAGAAATTAGGGCAAGGACTGTAAGAGCTGAAGGGGTTTGTAGCCCCATAGGAGGAACAACAATATGAACCAAATAATCCCCCTAAAGCTCCCAGGGACTAAACCACCAACCAAAGTGTACACATGGGGTGACCCATAGCTCTAGCTGCATATGTAGCAGAGGATGGCCTTATTGGGAATTAACGAGAGGGGAGCCCCTTGTTTCTGTGTAGGCTTGTTGGCCCTAGATAAGGGAATGCTAGGGCTCTGAGGCAGGCATGGGTGGGTAAGTAGGTAGGGCACCTTCATAGAGGGAGGGGGAGGAGATAAGGCGGTTTGTAGAGGGGAAACTGGGAAGGTGGTTAGCATTTGACATGTACATAAATAAAATAACCAATAAAAATGAAAAAAATTGAAAAAATTATGTACAATAAAAAGTTGAATCACACACACACACACATACATACACACACACACACACACACACACACACACACAATTACTGAATACCACACATTGCTGCTTGTGTCATTTACTCTTCTCCCAGAATCGTTTTTGTTCCAGTGAGCTGGTTGGAACCTCCTCCATAGCTACAAAACATCATGTAAGGAGCACATGCTCCTGCTATGCTTGTGCTCCTGCTGTAAGAAGAAGGTTTATTTGAGGATGCTCAACTGAAATCTGCTCAATGTCTTTCCTGAGCCCAGGAATCTTGGTTTCTTTTTTTTTTTTCTTTTTTTTTTTATTCGATATATTTTTTATTTTCATTTCAAATGATTTCCCCTTTCCTAGCCCCCCCCCCACACACCCCGAAAGTCCCGAAAGCCCCCTTCTCTCCCCCTGTCCTCCCACCCACCCCTTCCCACTTCCCCGTTCTGGTTTTGCCGAATACTGCTTCACTGAGTCTTTCCAGAACAAGGGGCCACTCTTCCTTTCTTCTTGTACCTCATTTGATGTGTAGATTATGTTTTGGGTATTCCAGGTTTCTAGGTTAATATCCACTTATTAGTGAGTGCATACCATGATTCACCTTTTGAGTCTGGGTTACCTCACTTAGTATGATGTTCTCTAGCTCCATCTATTTGCCTAAGAATTTCATGAATTCATTGTTTCTAATGGCTGAATAGTACTCCATTGTGTAGATATACCACATTTTTTGCATCCACTCTTCTGTTGAGGGATACCTGGGTTCTTTCCAGCATCTGGCAATTATAAATAGGGCTGCTATGAACATAATAGAGCATGTATCCTTATTACATGGTGGGGAATCTTCTGGGTATATGCCCAGGAGTGGTATAGCAGGATCTTCTTGAAGTGAGGTGCCCAGTTTTCTGAGGAACCACCGGACTGATTTCCAGAGTGGTTGTACCAATTTGCAACCCCACCAGCAGTGGAGGAGTGTTCCTCTTTCTCCATACCCTCTCCAACACCTGCTGTCTCCTGAATTTTTGATCTTAGCCATTCTGACTGGTGTAAGGTGAAATCTCAGGGTTGTTTTGATTTGCATTTCCCTAATGACTAATGAAGTTGAGCATTTTTTAAGATGCTTCTCCGCCATCTGAAGTTCTTCAGGTGAGAATTCTTTGTTTAACTCTGTACCCCATTTTTTAATAGGGTTGTTCGGTTTTCTGGAGTCTAACTTCTTGAGTTCTTTATATATATTGGATATTAGCCCTCTATCTGATGTAGGATTGGTGAAGATCTTTTCCCAATTTGTTGGTTGCCAATTTGTCCTCTTGATGGTGTCCTTTGCCTTACAGAAACTCTGTAATTTTATGAGGTCCCATTTGTCAATTCTTGCTCTTAGAGCATACGCTATTGGTGTTCTGTTCAGAAACTTTCTCCTTGTACCGATGTCCTCAAGGGTCTTCCCCAGTTTCTTTTCTATTAGCTTCAGAGTGTCTGGCTTTATGTGGAGGTCCTTGATCCATTTGGATTTGAGCTTAGTACAAGGAGACAAGGATGGATCAATTTGTATTCTTCTGCATGCTGACCTCCAGTTGAACCAGCACCATTTGTTGAAAAGGCTATCTTTTTTTCCATTGGATGTTTTCAGCCTCTTTGTCGAGCATCAAGTGGCCATAGGTGTGTGGGTTCATTTCTGGATCTTCAATCCTGTTCCATTGATCCTCCTGCCTGTCACTGTACCAATACCATGCAGTTTTTAACACTATTGCTCTGTAGTATTGTTTGAGGTCAGGGATACTGATTCCCCCAGACTTTCTTTTGTTGCTGAGAATAGTTTTAGGTATCCTGGGTTTTTTGTTATTCCAGATGAATTTGATAATTGCTCTTTCTAACTCTGTGAAGAATTGAGTTGGGATTTTGATGGGTATTGCATTGAATCTGTAGATTACTTTTGGCAAAATGGCCATTTTAACTATATTGATTCTACCGATCCATGAGCATGGGAGGTTTTCCCATTTTTTGAGGTCTTTTTCCATTTCCTTCTTCAGAGTCTTGAAGTTCTTGTCATACAGATCTTTCACATGTTTGGTAAGAGTCACCCCAAGATACTTTATACTGTTTGTGGCTATTGTGAAGGGGGTCATTTCCCTAATTTCTTTCTCAGCCTGCTTATCCTTTGAGTATAGGAAGGCCACTGATTTGCTTGAGTTGATTTTATAGCCTGCCACTTTGCTGAAGTTGTTTATCAGCTGTAGGAGTTCTCTAGTGGAGTTTTTTGGGTCACTTAGGTAGACTATCATGTCATCTGCAAATAATGATAGTTTGACTTCTTCCTTTCCAATTTGTATCCCCTTGACCTCCTTATGTTGTCGAATTTCCCGAGCTCGTACCTCAAGTACAATATTGAAAAGATAAGGAGAAAAGGGGCAGCCCTGACTAGTCCCTGATTTTAGTGGGATTGCTTCAAGTTTCTCTCCATTTAGTTTGATGCTGGCTACCGGTTTGCTGTATATTGCTTTTACTATGTTTAGATATGGGCCTTGAATTCCTGTTCTTTCCAAGACTTTAAGCATGAAAGGATGCTGAATTTTGTCAAATGCTTTTTCAGCATCCAACTGGTTTCTTTTAAGTTAGTATACAAGGTGATTTGTTTCATCATGGCGTCTCTGCACTTCCATGTCCTATGCTTTGCTCCCATTCCTTTTCCTCACCCACGGCCTTCCTTCTCTTCAGCTTATTCCCTTCTTCCTTCCAATAGTTTCCTCCTCTGTTTTCTTATTGCATGTATTCTATTAACCTTTCTCCCTTGTTACTTTATTAAGACTTTGTATGCTTTTACAGTCTCCTGTTAGTTTACAGGCGATAAACCATAACATATAACCACACACAAACACGCATATACACATACACACACATCAAACTTAAATCATCATATTTGCAGGCAAGCATCTTTATCTACTGAGTCATTGTATCATCCTCTACCCCTTCTTTTTTTTTACTGGAACAAAATATTTGACCTGAGTAAATTTTACAGAGAAGTTTATTTACTCAGATACAGCAATCAGTCATGATGTACTTAACATTCTGTCAAAAAAGCAAAAGGAGGAGGTGAGGAAAAGGAGCACAGAAAGCTGAAATTACTTAATCTCTCCTTATGAAGTCCTGTGTTACTTAACATATTCCAAAGAAATTATCATGATTCCCTTTGAAGGGCAGTGCCTGCCTATGTGACTTAATGACCTTCCACTATATTTCTCAAAGCTGAAAACAGAGTACTGTAGTTGATATAATATTTAAGTAGAGAATCTACAGGCTAGGTATAATATCTATACCTATATTTGTAAATTTGTATTTACACTATAAATTTGTAAAAGTAACTCTTTACTGAATGGACTCCCTTAAAAATTCCTGAACCAGCAAGACAGTTCAGTAGATGAACCCACTTGATACCAAACCTGAGGGCCCGAGATCAATTTCTGGTACCCACAGAGTAGATAGAAGGAATTAAGTTCAGTAAGTCACCTTGTGATCTTCACATGCATGTATGACAGGTGCAAACATACAAGCACAAACATATACAGACACACACAGTAAACGAATGGATGAATGAATAAATGAATGAAAAAAACATTGAAATATCCTGGATCCCTGATTTTATTCTTGCTGGCATGGGTTTGGGGCTCTTATGGGATTTGATTTTATTCATAGACAATTATAAATTTTGGTTTAATAAGTTTATGGAAATGTTAAAACCCAAAAGTGAGCTAATAATTATGTTCAGAGGAGGAGATATTTGTTTTTCTCTTGAGATGCTTGTTCTGGAAGATAAATTAAATTTGGTGAAAATTGAAAACAATTAAGAACACATCAATGCCAGTAATGATGGAAAAATATTACTTTAACCTACAGTATTATGGGGATAGAATTAGAAGATGGAATTTCCATAATGCATACTTATGGAATACTTATAATGTACCCCCAAAATTGCATCACTCGAATATATGGGGTCTAAGTATGAAAGGATCACAATAGCTTATTGTCATACTGTTGTGATTTGGGAATGGGAATTCTAAATACTTTGAAGTAACAAATCACATCAGGTCTTTGTCGTAAGCTAACAAAATAGTACATTACACAGGAAGACAAGAATCTATGTTCATAATTCTGTATTGATTTTAGTTAGTAGATAGATTTAGAATGACTGAAGGGAAAGTGAATCATAGAGGAACATATTTTCATTCCCAGGAATTTAGGGGATTCAGGCACACCTGCCAGTTCAGGCAGGTTGTGGGGATGTACCCTAACCTTGTTTATGATTTTGTAGAGTAGAGCAGAGAGTGGAATAGGATTAGAGAGTTAGCTAATTGCTATTGAAACCATGTCTTTGCTATTAAAAACATGTTTAATTTCTCAAGAGTTTATATTGTCATATTTTCCCATTAGTGATCAAAATAAGGAATGGCATTTATAAACGTTTCATGTGTACAGTCTCTCCCCATAAGCTGCAATAATTTAGCTGTCTGTTTCACTAAGCTGTGAATAATTGGTGGCAGCTTGTTGTGTGTTTTGTTAATTTGGTGTGGAGATGTAGACAGCCTTCTGTTCTTCTGTTTACAGGGTCTCTTAACTTTGTGACTCCCTTGGTAGTGATTCATTTTTTTCCCTAAAAGGTAACAGAGTTACAAGTGTAAAACGTTTATTTAATTTGTTGAGATTTATAAAGCCAGGACCATTCTCTAAACCTGTGGGGGCATGAACCAGATAAGAACATATGGTGTGATCTATTATTTCCTCCACACTCACTGTGTGGAAAGGCATTGTTTAAATGTCAATGAGGAAATCTCAGATTGCTCTCTGTGGAGCTGTGATTTCATGGAAAGGTTCAGTAAATTTAATAAAAGGACATTTTACTTTCCTTAAGTAATCCACCCAGGCCACTACCAATCTTATTACAAGAGTAGCACATATTCCACATATCTAACTACTCTCAGAAGTTCAATTAACCTATTAGCCTTCATTGCAGAGTATATTATTTACAAACAGATTGTAGCATGCACTAGGAAAAAGGACAGTGTGTTCAGGATGTCGACACATGACATCTTTCAATATTATAATTTTAATTTCTAAAGGGAAAGTAAATCAAATGTGGTAAATCTGACAACATACTTTTAAAACCTTTAATTTTGTTCAGATTAAGTTGCAAGGTTAATGTGGCAAGTATGCATATATTTCAAAGATTTTTTGCAAATAAGAAATGAATATATTTCTTAAGGTGCTTCTCAGTCATCTGAAGTTCTTCAGGTGAAAATTCTTTGTTTAGCTCTGTACCCCATTTTTAATAGGGTTATTTGGTTTTCTGGGGTCTAACTTCTTGAGTTCTTTGTATATATTGGATATTAGCCCTCTGTCGGATGTAGGGTTGGTGAAGATCTTTTCTCAATTTGTTGGCTGCCAACTTATCCTTCTGACAGTGTCCTTTGCCTACAGAAACTTTGTAATTTTATGAGGTCCCATTTGTCAATTCTTTTTTTAAATTTATTTTTTTAATTTACATTTCAAATGATTTCCCCTTTTCTAGCCCCCTACTCCCTGAAAGTCCATAAACTATTGGTGTTCTGTTCACAACTTTCCCCCATACCCATGGCCTCAAGGGTCTTCCCCAGTTTCTCTTATTTTCAGTGTATTTGGCTTTACATGGAGGTTCTTGATCCACTTGGAGTTGAGCTTAGTACAAGGAGATAAGAATGGATCCATTTGCATTCTTCAGCATGGTGACCTCCAATTGAACCAGCACCATTTGTTGAAAAGGTTATCTTTTTTTCCCACTGGATGTTTTCAGCTCCTTTGTGAAAGATCAAGTGACCATAGGTGTGTAGGTTCATTTCTGGGTCTTCAATCCTATTCCATTGGTCCACTTGCCTATCACTGTACCAATACCATGCAGTTTTTAACACTATTGCTTTGTAGTATTGCTTGAGGTCTGGGATACTGATTCCCCCCAAAAGTTCTTTTTTTTTGTTATTCCAGATGAATTTGAGAATTGCTCTTTCTAATTCTATGAAGAACTGAGTTGGGATTTTGATGGGAATTGCATTGCATAGGTATAGGTATATTGCTTTTGGTAATATGGCCATTTTAACTATATTAATCCTATCAATCCATGAGCATGGAAGACTTTTCCATTTTCTGAGCTCTTCTTCAATTTCCTTCTTCAGAGACCTGAAGTTCTTGTCATACAGATCTTTCACTTGTTTGGTTAGAGTCACACCAAGATACTTTATATAGTTTGTGGCTATTGTGAAGGGTGTCGTTTCCCTCATTTCTTTCTCAGCCTGCTTATCCTTTGAGTATAGGAAAGCTACTTATTTGCTTGAGTTGATTTTATAAACAGCCACTTTACAAAAGTTGTTTATCATCTGTAGGAGTTCTCTGGTGGAGTTTTTTTGGGTCACTCAAGTATACTATCATATCATCTGCAAGTAGTGATAGTTTGACTTCTTCCTTTCCAGTTTGTATCCCTTTGACCTCCTTATGTTGTCCAATTGCTCTAGCTAGTACCTCAAGTGCTATATTAAAAAGATATGGAGAGAGGGGGCAGCCTTGTCTAGTCTCTGATTTTAATGGGATTGCTTCAAGTTTCTCTCTATTTAGTTTGATGTTAGCTACCTGTTTGCTGAATATTGTTTTTACTCTGTTTAGGTATGGGCCTTGAATTCCTCTTCTTTCCAAGACTTTTAGCATGAAAGGATGCTGAATTTTGTCAAATGCTTTTTCATCATCTAATGAAATGACCACGTGGTTTGTTTCTTTGAGTTTGTTTATGTAGTGGAGTGCATTGATGGATTTCCATATACTGAACCATCCCTGAATCCCTTGGATGAAGGCTATTTGATCATGGTGAATGATGGTTTTGATGTGTTCTTGGATTCAGTTGGCAAGAATTTTATTGAGTATTTTTGCATCGATGTTCATAAGGGAAATTGGTCTCAAGTTCTCTTTTTTTTTTTGGATCTTTGTGTGGTTTTGGTATCAGCGTAATTGTGGCTTCATAGAAGGAGTTGGGTAGTATTCCTCCTGTTTCTATTTTGTAGAATAGTTTGAAGAGTATTGGTGTTAAGTCTTCTTTGAAGGTCTGATAGAATTCTGCACTAAAACCATCTGGTCCTGTGCTTTTTTTGGTTGGAAGACTTTCTATGACACCTTCTATTTCTTTAGGGGTTATGGGACCGTTTAGATGATCAACATCATTAGTCATTAGGGAAATGCAAATCAAAACAACCCTGAGATTTTACCTCTCACCAGTAAGAATGGCTAAGATTAAAAACTCAGGAGACAACAGGTATTGGCGAGGATGTGGAGAGAGAGGAACATTCCTCCACTGCTAATGGGATTGCAAGCTGGTACAACCACTCTAGAAATCAGCCTGGTGGTTCCTCAGAAAACTGGGCATGGCACTTCCAGAGGACCCTACTATACCACTCATGGGCATATACCCAGAGGATTCCCCAGCATGTAATAAGGATACATGTTCCACTATGTTCATAGCAGCCCTATTTAATAGCCAGAAGCTGGAAAAAATCCAGATGCCCCTCAATGGAGGAATGGATACAAAGAATGTGGTATATATACACAGTGGAGTACTATTCAGCCATAAGAAACAATGAATTCATGAAATTCTTAGACAAATGGATGGAGCTGAAGAACACCATCCCAAGTGAGGGAAACCACTCTCAAAAGAACACTCGTGGTATTCACTCACTGATAAGCAGAATTAGCATAGAAGCTTGTAATACCCAAGACACAATCCACATATCAAATGATGTCCAAGAAGAAGGAAGGAGTGGCCCCTGGTTCTGGAAAGGCTCAGTGCGGTAGTGTAGGGGAATACCAGAACAGGGAAGTGGGAAGGTGTGAATGGGGGAACAGGGGAAGGAAAGAGAGTTTGTGGGACTTCTGGGGAGGGGGGAATCCAGGAAAGGGGAAATCATTTGAAATGTAAATAAAGAATATATCAAATAAAAAAGAAATGACTACATTGTTCAGATAAAGTGACTGAAATAACTTTTCTTTATTTTAATTTTGATATGTATTTATTTTTATGTATGTAGTTGTATTTCTTAAATGTTTATATAGGCAGTACTTGTGTGTATTGCCTGAAGAGGACATCAGGTCCTTGGACCTGGATTTATAAATACCTGTAAGCTGTCATGTGTGTGTTAGGAACTGAACCCAGATCCTCAAAGAATAGGCAGTGCTCTTAACTGCTAAGCCATCTCCTCTGTTTTATTTTTATGTAGTATTTACTAGTACATTTTTGTTGTTGCTGTTGCTGCTGCTGCAACCACCAGCAGAATTCAATGTCAGATAATATGGATTTAAGGTTTATCTAGACTAACCTGCAGGAGAGAAAATCCATCTTTTGTACAGGCTTCTACTTTGCATGAATAGACTACAAACCATTCTTGAAACACAGATTTGCTTTTATGTGTTTCCACTTCTTCATGTCCACGTTATTACAGATATTCACACACACACACACACACACACACACACACACATGTACACACACATGTTCACACACACACACACATGAGTGAACACACACATGCACCTATGCTCACATGCACACTCCCAAGCATGCACCCCCACACATTGTTCAGTGTTTTCTCTAGGGGGTTAGGTAGGTGAATTGCTGCTTTTTATTTTAATTTATACTTTATACTTATGAATATTTTCATAAGAAATGCATAGATACACTCTTAGCATACTGCAGAATTTGCCCTGTTTTAGGTAAAACATTTTAATGCCATGCAATATTTCAAACATATCAGAAAGATGTTGTCTCCCTTAAGGTTTCTTGGACAGATGACAATCTTTAAAAAGATCTCCCATGTGCAGAGAATATTATACATCATATTCGGTTAATAAAGATTGTGTTGAGAAATGTGAAAATTGAACTACAAATACTTTTCTTATTTAACAGTCAACATTACTGATGGACAAAACAATGTAAATTAGAAGCAAATTATCAAAGAAAAGGTCAAAAATTTTAATTTTTTATTATTAATATTCTTTAATCTTTTTTTTTTTACAGTCCAGACTTTATTCCCCTCATCTGTCCTCTAAATGGGATGGTTCCTCATCCCATTCCTCCTCCCTTGTCTCCAAGCCAAAATTTTATTTTGATTATGTTGGAATGCATGTTTTCTGTCTATATCAGTTTCTTTGTGATTCTAGTTTTCTAGGTTTATTTTGCTTTTGTTTTTGTTTTTGCTGAGAAAACCACTGTGTTGAAAAACAGCTTGGGGAGAAAGGGGTTTGTAGTCCTTTCTGAAAGGAATCCAGGCTAAGAAAGTGAGGTAGGAACCTAAAGTTAGATACTGAAGTAGAGGGAAGGGCAGACCACTGCTTACTGGCTTGCCTCCAGTGTATATTGTACAGCTCACTATCTTTCTTGCATAACCCAAACCTACCTGCCTAAGGATAGAAATGCCATACTTTGCTAGAACATCATAAAAACAGTAATCATGAAAATGCCCATGGACAGGCCAGTCTGATGGTGGTAATCTTGCTTTTGAGGTTCCCTTTTCCTAGGTGTTTTAAGTTGACAACCATGATTAACCATTTCAATCCTTAATAGGTATTGCCTAATTATCTTCATAAAATAGTATGATTTTGTCTGGTATTTAATCATAAATTCAATTTTAAATAATAGTTGCTTGCATTCTCTTGTTCTTAGCAGCACACAAGTCTGTGTTTCTCCTGATCTCCAGATTCTTGGTGATTATTTCAAGTTGTCTGTGACAAAGAGAACATATAATACACTGATAGAGAAGCTAAGAACTTGAATCTATTTTTGAATTCTTCTCCAATGAAACATGTGCTTCACTTCTTCCTCTCACTTATTATTGTAGTGAACCAGAACAAATTTTTTGAGTTCTGCCTTTTACATAAATCTGGTTTAGCTAGTACCCACCTAATCTATATTTTAGTCCAAGGATTTAACTAAAGCCCTGGCCCATCAAGACTCTATAGGACTAGGTGTATCCTTTCCCACAGAAGCCAGAAAAAGCAGCTTCCCTATAAGAGCATATCACACAGGCAAGCAACATCTTTTGAGATAATGTTCACTCCAATTGTTCAGGACCCACGTGAAGACAGAGCTCTACATCTGCTCATATGTGTAAAGTTCTAGGTTCAGCCTATGGATGCTCTTTGGTTGGTGGTTCAGAATCTAAGAACCCCAAGAGTACGCGTTAGTGGTTTAATTATTCTTCCTGTGTTTCTATCACCTTTAGGGCCCTAAATCCTTCCCCCCTTTCCTCCAAACAAGTCTCCAAGCTCCATCCACTGTTTACCTATGGTCTCAGCATCTGTCTGAGCAAGCTGTGTGGTAGAGCCTCTTAGAGGACAGCCATGCTAGACTCTTGCCTGCGAGCATAACAAAGTATTATTAATAGGGTCAGGAATTGGTACTAGCCCATAGGACATGTCTCTAGTTGGGTATGTTGATTGATTGATTGATTGATTGATTTCTTTCACTCACTAGGCTCATCGCCTATCTCTACATTTCTTGTAGACAGAACAAATTTTGGGTTTAATGCTTTTTTGTGGGTTCATGTCCCTATCACTCCATTGTGGTCTATGGCTGACTACAGGAGGTGGCCAATTCAGGTTCCATATCCCCAAAGATATGAGGCACAGCTAAAGTCAATCCCACTTATTCTTGGGTGGCTTCTCTATCCCAGGTCTCTGAAACATCCTAGAAAGATCCATCACTTCCTCACCCCTGCCAGTTGCACATACATTGCCATTAATTTTCATTACTATCTGGTCATCATTCCTGTCCTTCCTCACACCTTATCTTGAACTGCTGCCCTTATTCCTTTCCCCATACCCTGCTCCTCTCAGCTCCCTCTACCCATCTGCCTCCTATGAATGTTTTATTCTATCATCTATGTATGATTCAAGCATCCTTATTTAGGTCTTCCTTGTTGTTTAGCTTCTTTGGGTCTGTGGAATGTAGCTTTGGTATCCTGTATTTTATGGCTAATGTCCAATTTTAAGTGAGTATATGTTATGCATGCCATTTTGGGTGTGGGTTATGTGATTCAGGATGATATTCTCAAGTTCCATCCATTTGCCTACAAAATTCATGATGTCTTTGTTTCTAATAGCTGAATAGTATTCTGTTGTGTAGATGTACATTTTCTTTATCTGTTCTTCACTTGAGGGATATCTAGATTGTTTTTAGTTTCTGGCTATTGTGAATAAAGCTGCTATGAACATAGTTGAGCAAGTGATCTTCTGGGGTGATGGAGCATGGGGTCATGAGGTAGTTCCCAGTTTTCTGAGAAACTAGCAAATTGTTTTAGAAAGTGGTTATACATTTTTGCGTTCCCACCAGCAATGGAGAAATATTCTAATTGTTCCATATCTTTACGATCATATGTTATCAGATGAGTTTCTTATCTTAGCTATTCTGATCAGTATATGACAGAATCTAAGAGTTGTTTTGATTGCATTTCCCTGATGACTAAGGACTTTGAACACACCTGTAAGTGCTTCTAAGTGATTTGGGAATCCCTTGGTTGAGAATTCTCTGTTCAGCTATGCACCCCAATTTTTTTGTTTTCGGAGTTTGGCTTTATTTTACAACACAAAAATCATTGGAGTCATTTTGAAACAGACATCAATTGAATTTGAGGATCAATATAGCATTACAGCCTGGTCCATTGAAGAAGCCATATGTGGGATAAAATGTGCTTCTATATTTTACCTGCTTTACCTTAAGTTTCCCTTCCCTTTCTCAGCATTTGTAGTAGGTTAAAATACCACATGCTGGTTTTGTCCTAACAATTCCCTAAGTCTAATGTTTGGTTAAAAGTTTATACCCTCATAACGAAAATATGAGACAGTCCTTTTTGGGCCCTGATATAATACTTGCCATAACAAAATAGGGAAAACTTTGAACATTTTCAGAAACCAAATTTAGATTCCCAAAATCAGGATGACACAAATTGTATAGATCCAGCTCTTAGGAAAAGTCATATAATTGCAAAGGCTACATTGATTAAAAGATACAAGCACTGTATCAAGTTTTCTATATTGATATCAATATTCATTTAGAACAGCTCCTTCATTAGAAAAAAATGCAGTCTAGAGAGATGGCTCAGTGGTTAAGAGCACCAACTGCTCTTCCAAAAGTCCTGAGTTCAAATCCCAGTAACCACATGGTGGCTTACAACCATCTGTAACAATATCTGACTCCCTCTTCTGGAGTGTCTGAAGACAGCTACAGTGTACTTACATATAATAATAAACAAATCTTTAAAAAGGAGAGAAAAGAATGAAGTCTGGTTAAACTGAACAGCACCAACCAATCCTGACTAGTCATTCCATGAAACAAGTTAATACATGATATTTCAAAAGTAAAGGAGTATTCACTGGTATAGCACTTTTCAAGATAATATGATTTTCTGTTTCTCAATAAATGTTATTCTTCTTGTGCTTTATTTCTTCAAAGTCAAACCCGGATCCTGATATCTTTAATGTCATCACAGGTTGTCTCAAAGTATGTGGTAACATCTTAGGGACAGGAAATAAAGATCTGACTGTCTGTTCCCAGATCTTAAGATAAAAAGTTTACTGATAATGAAAAATTTCTGTTCAGTTGGTTCCAAGAGCTCCAAAGTTGGTCTGATTTCTTTGTTGGTTCCTTTGTCTCCATAGTTGTATTTACAATTGCAATATACTTGACCTGTGCTGCCACATTATATTATTAAAGAGATTATGCAAACATAGATATCTGACTTGCCATTGACCTGGTTCTGTGGAGTGATGATCTGCAGGAATTAGCATCATTGGCATTCTCGATAGGGTCCATAGGGATGCAGATCACCTTTTCTATCAACCTCTTACATAGCTGGGATCACAGATGATCTGCTTACAGCTAGCAATCTTTCCTTCAGATTTTATGCCAACCACTCTTCCATTTAGCATAATGATTTCTTCAATTGGCTGATTCAACATATAGATACCTCCATATATAGAAATCCTTACAAATTGTGGGAATTCTCCAATACCATAAAGTAGATAGAGGTATGGGCTTTTACCATATCTTGCCAAAGACTTACTATAAAGTTTAATTCTGTTACTGGTATTGCAACATTGCTGATCTAAGTAGTCATCTGTTCTGTACAGTGCAAGAGAATGGTTACTAAACATAACATCTTTGCCAAATCAAATTTCGTATACACATCTCTCATGAAGGTCTTAGAATCGATACTCTCAAAAATTCTAGGACTTTTTTTGTCAAGGTTGACAACATTAACTAGGAACTTTCTGAATTGGCATTTCTCAAACAGTCCCTTAAGCTAGAGGCCAGGGCTTCTGCTTCAGTGGAAGGAACCTTGTAGATTTTCTCTCTCTTGTAGGCAAAACTTCCTTCAACCATTTTGAAATCCATATAATGAGTGACCTCTGTGTAAAACAACCTTTTCACTGGCTGACCATTGGCCATAGAAACTTGGAAATTAAGTCAATATTCCAGTCTCTTCCTCTTTCCCACTGATGCTGGTGGTTGTCCTGGTAATTTGAATTCTTGGTATAAATATTCCACAGGTGTTAAAGATGTAATTTATGCTCCATAGTATGGGTTCTGATCCATAAGAAGAACCATTTTTATATTCCCTGATACTATTCCAGACAGGATACATTCTGTTAGGCCAGTGCCCAGCACAATCACATCATATAATTCATTCATGGCAGAGAAAGAAGCACATGTTGAAGCTCAGAGGCCACCATAAAGAAGGGAGCATGAAGTCTGGCCACTCTAGGCCTTGGGGAAAAAAGGGAAAAAGGAAAGGAGAGGAAAAAACAGAGCTGTGTAGGAGGGGAGGCCAGCTGCCACGTTAATGGGAAGAGAAGAGCCAGGAGAGGCCTGGACCCCATTTTCAATTAGGTTGTTGGTGTCTAACTTCTTCATTTCTATATACATTTGGAAAATAACCAGCTGTGAGACGTAGATATAGTGAAGATACTTTCCCAATCTCTAGGCTGCCATTTTGTTCTATTGCCAGTGTCCTTTGCCTGAAAGAAGTCTTTCAGTTTTCATAAAGTCCCATTTACCATTTTTTGATTTTAGAGTCCAAGCCATTGATATTCTATTCAGGAAGTTATCTCCTGTACCAATGAGTTCAAGGCTATTCCCTGATTTTTGTTCTATTAAATTTAATATTCCAGTTTTATGTTGTAGTCTTTGACCCAGTTGGACTTGAATTTCGTGCAGTACGATAGATATGGATCTATTTGCATCTTTCCACATGCAGGCAACTCGTTAAGCCAGCTCGATTTGTTAAAGATGTTTACCTTTTTCTTTTTTTAAATATGTTTATTTTCTATATTCTTTGTTTACATTCCAAATGATTACCCCTTTCCCAGGTCGCGCCTCCCCATATGTCCCATAAACCTTCTTCTCTCCATCCATTCTCTGATCACCTCCCTTCTTTTTCTCTGTCCTTATATTCCCCTCCAATGCTAGGTCAATCCTTTCTAGGATCAGGACCCTCTCCATACTTCTTCATGGGTGTCATTTGTTATGTGATTTGTGCCTTGGGTATTCAGGGCTTCTGGGCTAATTAATATCCACTTATCAGAGATTGCATTCCATGTGTATTCTTTTGTGATTGGGTTACCTCACTTAGGATGATATTTTCCAAATCAAAGCATTTGCCTAAAAATTTTGTGAATTCATTGTTTCTAATTGCTAAGTAGTATTCCATTGTGTAAATATACCACATTTTCTGTATCCATTCCTCCTTTGAAATTGATTTCCTTATATTGAACCATCCCTCTATCCCTGGGATGAAGCCTACTTGATCATGGTGGATGATCATTTTGATTTGTTCTTGGATTCGGTTGGCAAGAATTTTATTAAGTATTTTTGCATCAATATTCATAAGAGAAATTGGCCTGAAGTTCTCTTTCTTTGTTGGATCTTTGTGTGGTTTTGGTATAAGCGTAATTGTGGCTTCATAGAACGAGTTGAGTAGAGTTCCTTCTGTTTCTATTTTGTGGAATAGTTTGAAGAGTATTGGTGATAGGTCTTCTATGAAGGTCTGATAGAATTCTGTACTGAAGCTATCTGGTCCCATGCTTTTTTTGGTTGGGAGACTTTCTATGACCCTTTTTATTTCTTCGGGTGTTTGGGACTGTTTAGATGATATATTTGATCCTGATTTAGTTTTGGTGTCAGATATCTGTCTAGGAAATTGTCCATTTCCTCTAGATTCTCCAGTTGTGTTGAGTATAGGCTTTTGTAGTAGGATCTAATGATTTTTTTGAATTTCCTCAGTATCTGTTATTATATCTCCCTTTTCATTTCTAAGTTTGTTAATCTGGATACTGTCTTTGTGCCCTTTGGTTAGTCTGGCTAAGGGATTATCTATCTTGTTGATTTTCTCAAAGAACCAGCTCCTGGTTTTGTTGATTCATTGTATGGTTCTCTTTGTTTCTACTTGATTGATTTCGGCCCTGAGTTTGATGATTTCCTGCCTTCAACTCCTCCTGGGTGAAATAGCTTCTTTTTGTTCCAGGGCTTTCAGGTGTGTCATTAAGCTGGTAATGTATGCTCTCTCCATTTTCTTTTTGGAGGCACTCAGGGCTATGAGTTTTCCTCTTAGCACTGCTTCCATTGTGTCCCATAGATTTAGGTATGTTGTGTCTTCATTTTCATTAAGTTCTAAAAAGTCTTTAATTTCTTTCTGTATTTCTTCCTTGACCAAGGTATCATTGAGTAGAATATTGTTCACTTTCCATGTGTATGTGGGTTTTCTGTTGTTTTTGTTGCTATTGAAGACCACTTTTACTCCGTAGTGATCTGATAGGAGGCATGGGATTAATTCAATCTTCTTATATTTGTTGAAGTCTGTCTTGTGACCGATTATATGGTCGATTTTGGAGAAGGTACCATGAGGTGCTGAGAAAAAGGTATATTCTTTTGCTTTAGGATAGAATGTTCTATATATATCTTTTAAATCTCATTGGTCCAAAGCTTCAATTACTTTCACTGTGTCCCTGTTCAGTTTCTGTTTTCCTGATCGGTCCATTGAGGAAAGTGCAGTGCTGAAGTCACCCACAATTATTGTGTTAGGTGCAATGTGTGCTTTGAGCTTTAATAAAGTTTCTTTTATGAATGAGGGTGCCCTTGCATTTGGAGCATAGATGTTCAGGATTGAGAGTTCTTCTTGTTGTATTTTTCCTTTGACCAGCAAGAAGTGTCCCCCAGATTCTCTTTTGATGACTTTGGGTTGAAAGTCAATTTTATCTGATAATCGAATGGCTACTCCAGCTTTTTTCCTGAGACAATTTGCTTGTAAAATTGTCTTCCAGCCTTTTACTCTAAGGTAGTGTTTGTCTTTGACCCTGAGGTGTGTTTACTGTATGCAGCAAAATGTAGGGTCCTGTTTCCGTATTCAGTCCGTTAGTCTATGTCTTTTTATTGGGGCATTGAGTCCACTGATGTTAAGAGATATTAAGGAATAGTGATTGTTACTTCCTGTCATTTTTGATGTTATTTTTTAAATTTGATTGGTTAACTTCTTTTGGGTTTGATGAAAGAAGGTTACTATCTTGCTTTTTCCAGGGTGAAGATTCCCTCCATGTATTGGTATATTTCCTCCTATTATCCTTTGTAGGGCTGGGTTTGTGGATAGATATTGGGTAAACTTGGTTTTGTCATGGAATATCTTAGTTTCTCCATCTATAGTGATTGAGAGTTTTGCTGGGTATAGTAGTTTTGGCTGGCATTTGTGTTCTCTTAGAGTCTGCATGAAATCTGCCCTGGATCTTCTAGCTTTCATAGTCTCAGGTGAAAAGTCTGCTGTGCTTCTGATAGGTCTTCCTTTATATGTTACTTGGCTTTTTTCTCTTACTGCCTTTAATATTCTTTCTCTGTTTAGTACATTTGGTGTTTTGATTATTATGTGACAGGAGGTATTTCTGTTCTGGTCCAGTCTGTTTGGAGTTCTGTAGGCTTCTTGTATATTCATGGGCATCTCTCTCTTTAGGTTAGGGAAGTTTTCTTCCATAATTTTATTGAAGATATTTGCTGGCCCTTTAAGTTGTAAATCTTCACTCTCATCTATGCCTATAATCCTTAGGTTTGGTCTTCTCATTGTGTGCTGGATTTCCTGGATATTTTGGGTTACAAGCTTTTTGCATTTTGCATTTTCTTTAACTGTTGAGTCCATGGTTTCTATGGTATCTTCAGCATCTGAGATTCTTTCTTCTATCTCTTGTATTCTGTTGTTGATATTTGCATCTATGTCCCCTGATTTCTTCCCAAGACTTTCTATCTCCAACGTTGTCTCCCTTTGAGTTTTCTTAGTTGTTTCTACTTCTGATTTTAGATCCTGGATGGTTTTGCTTAGCTCCTTCACTTGCTTGTTTGTGCTTTCCTGTAATTCTATAAGAGATTTTTGTGTTTCCTCTTTCATGACCTCAGCCTGTTGACCAAAGTTCTCCTGTATTTCTTTAAGTGATTTTTGCATTTCCTCCTTATTGGCTTTTGTATTCTCCTGAATTTCTTTCAATGATTTTTGTGTTTCCCTTGTAAGGGCTTATAACTTTTGATCCATTTTCTCCTGAATTTCTTTAAGTATGTCTTTCATGTGTTCCTCTACCAGAATCAAGACCAATGATTTTAAATCCAAATCTTGTTTTTCTGGTGTGATGGGGTATCCAGTACATGCTATTAAAGGAGAATTGGGCTCAAATGCTGACATATTTCCTTGATTTCTGTTAGTGATGTTCCTGCATTTGCCTTTTGCCATCTAATTCTCACTGGTGTTAGTTGGTCTTGTCAATACTGGACTTACCAGTGCAAGCTGCCTTTTCCCAGGTAGCCTCTTGTGCACAGCTGACCTCCTGCACTGCCCGGAGACAGGTGCTGTGGCCCAGGCTGTTCAGATCCTAAAGCAGATACCTGCAGGCTCCCGCAGGGCCCTGCTGGACTCACCAGAGCACACTGACACCTCCCAGCAGGCTTCCGGGGTGCTCCTCTGGCCTCTTGCAGGACCTGGGGATGTGGTGTTGCAGCCCAGGCTGTTCTGGATCCCGAAGCAGAGATCTGAAGGCTCCTGCCAGAGGCCTCTGAACTGGAACCTAAGCTCCATGCAGCTGGAGCAATCTGTGGGCTCTCAGTCTGCCTCCAGGTGCACACCCGACCTCTTTCACTTCCTGGAGACCGAGTGCTATGGCCCAGGCTGTTCAGATCCCGAAGCAGACATCTGAAGGCTCCCGCTGGGGCCTGCTGGACTCACCAGAGCACACTGACTTGTCCCAGCTGGCCTCCCTGGTGCCCCTCTGGCCTCCTGAGGGACCTGGAGATGTGTTGTTGCAGCCCAGGCTGTTCTGGATCTGGAAGCAGAGATCTGAAGGCTCCCGCCAGAGGCCTCAGGACTGGAACCTTGATGTTTACATTTTTCAATTGTATGGTTTTGGCTTCTTTGTCAAATACTAATTGTCCAGAGGTGTGTGGATTTATTATAGGGTGTGTGGATTTATTTCAGGGTCTTCAATTTAATTACATTGATTTATCTGTCTGTTCCTACATCAATAACATGCAGTTTTTATTACTATTGTTCTGTAGTAGAGCTTGAGGTCAGGAATGGTGATACCTATGGAATTTTTTTTATTGTTCAAGATTGTTTTGTCTATCCTGGGTTTTATTTTTCCAAATAAAATTGAGAATTGTTCTTTCAAGTTATGTAAAGAATTGTGTTGAAATTCTTATGGGAATTGCATTGGATCTGTAAATTGCTTTTGGTAAGATGACTATTTTCACTATGTCAATCCTACTGATCCATGGGCATGGGATGTCTTTTAATTTCCTGATATCTTCCTCAATTTCTATCTTCAGAGACTTGAAGCTCTTGTCATATAGGTCTTTCACTTGCTTGAATAGTGTTACACTACTGTATTTTGTGTCGCTTGTGATTATTGTAAAAGATGTTCCCCTAATTTCTTTCTAAGCTCATTTATCATTTATATAAAGGAAAGCTTCTGTTTTCTTTGAGTTAATCTTGTATCCAAGCACTTTGCTTAAGGTTGTTTGGATCAGCTGTAGGGGTTCTCTAGTAGATACTACCACATCTTCTGTAAATAGCAATACTTTGACTCCTTCCTTTCCAATTTACATCCACTTGAACTCCTTTAGTTGTCTTATTGCTCTGACTAGAACTTCAAGTACTATATTGAAGGTAAGGAGAGAGTGAACAGCCTTCTCTTCTGTCTGATTTTAGTGGAATGCTTAAATTTTTCTTCATTTAAGTTTATGTTGACTATTGGCTTGTAGTTTATTGCTTTGATTATGTTTAGGTATGTGCCTTGCATCTATAGTCTCTCTAAGACCTAACATGAAGGGATGTTGGATTTTTATCAAAGACATTCTCAGCATCTAATAAGATAATCATGTAATTTTTTTCTTTCAGTTTGTTTATATTGTATATTATGATGATGGACTTTTGTATATAGAATCATCCCTACATTCCTGGGATGAAGCCTACTTGATCTTGATGGTGTCTTTGGTGTGTTCCTATATTCAATTTTCATATATTTTTTTGAGTATATTGCCTTTATGTTCATAAGTGAAATTTGTCTTAAATTCTCTATCTTTTTTGAGTACTTTTGTGGTTTAGTGATCAGGGTGAATGTAGCTTCATACAATGAGTTTATCAGTGTTCTATTTCTGTTTTGTGGATAGTTTGGTATTAGCTCTTTTTTGAAGGTCTGGCAGAATTCTGCAGTAAAACCATCTGGCCCTTGGCTTTTTTTTTTTTTTTTTTTTTTTGATTAGAGACATTTGATGATTGATTTTTTTTCCTGCATTTTATAGTGCTGTTTAAATAGTTTACCTGACCTTGACCTAACTTTGGCAAGGGGTATCTATCTTGAAAAGCATCCATTTTGTTTAACAATTTTTTGGCATATAGGCTTTTGACATGACGGAATAATTCTTTGAATTTCCTCTTTGTCTGTTATGTCTCCCTTTTCATTTCTGTTTGTTTTTGTTTTTGTTTTTTTGGATTCTGTTTCTTTGTCTTTTGGTTTCTGTGACTAAGTGTTTATCTATCTTGTTGATTTTTTTCAAAGACCTAGCTCTGGTTTTATTTGATTCTTTGTATTTTTTTTTCTCCTGGATTTGATTATTTCCTGCCTTGTACTCACCTTTGATGTGCTTGCTTCCTTTTTCTAGAGCTTTCAAGTTTACTTTTAAATTGCAAGCATGAGCACTTTCTAATTTCTTTAAGGAGGCAGATAGTGCTATAAACTTTCCCTTTAGCACCGCTTTCAGTGTGTCCTATGAATGTGGATATATTGTATCTTTCTTTTCTATTTTTCCTTTTTTATGTGTGTGTTTTTGTTTTTTTCAAGATAAGGGTTCTTTGTGTAGCCTTGGCTGTCCTGGAACTCACTTTGTATGTGCCTTTATTTTCATGGAAAGAGAGTATTCCTTTATTTCTTCTCTGAGTAGAGTAGAGAGATGCTCAATTTTTATAAGAGTGTAGGTTTTCTGATGTTTCTGTTGTTGTTGAAGTTCTGGTTTAATCCATGTTGGTCTGATAATATACAATGTGTTATTTCAATTTCTTTGTATCTGTTGAGGTTTGCTTTGTGGCTGACTATACGGTCAGTTTTGGAGAAGGATCCATGAGGTCCTGAGAAAGAAGGCATATTCTTCTGTGTTT
This sequence comes from Apodemus sylvaticus, assembly GCF_947179515.1. Classification (NCBI taxonomy): domain Eukaryota; kingdom Metazoa; phylum Chordata; class Mammalia; order Rodentia; family Muridae; genus Apodemus; species Apodemus sylvaticus. The sequence continues at coordinate 49,742,609 of NC_067473.1, forward strand.
GGGTGAAATACTATGCAGATGTCTGTTAGGACCAATTGATTCATGATATCTGTTTGTTTCATTATTTCTCTGTTTAGTTTTTGTCTCAATGACCTGTCAATTCGTGAGAATAATGTGTCGATGTTCCCTATTATTAATATCTTGTATTGGAGGTGTAACTTAAGTTTAGCAATATTCATTTTACAAATGTTGGTGTCCTTTTGTTAGGACATAGATGTTCAGAATGGAGAAATTGCTTGGTAGATTTTTTATCCTTTGATGAATATGAAGTATCCTTCTTATCTCTTTTGTTTAATTTTGGTTAAATGTTCATTTTATTGGAAATTAGAATGGCTACTCTAACTTTCTTATAGGGCCTGTTTGCTTGGAAAGCTTCTTTCAAGTCCTTTACTGAGGTAAATGTCTAGTGATTGTTAGTTACTGTTATTTTTTATGTTGTTGTTGCTAGTGTGTGTATGTATGTGATTGCCTTGATTTTGCTGGTATGGAATTTCTTATTTCTTATGCTTTGGGGGGTTATGATTATCCTTCTTGGGTTGGAATTTTCCTTTTAGTATTTTTTGAAGGGCTGAATTTGTGGATAGATATTGTTTAAATGGATTTGTCTTGAAAATCTTGTTTTCTCCATTTATAGTTATTGAGAGTTTTGCTGAGTATAATAACCTGTGGGTTTTTAGAGGTTGCAATATATCTGTCCAGATTCTTTTAGCTTTTATAATCTATATTGAGAATTTGGGTGTAATTCTGATAGTTCTGCCTTTGTGTGTTACCTGGCCTTTTTTCCTTGCCTCTTTCAGCATTCTTTGTTGTTGTTGTTGTTGTTTTGTATATTTTGTATTTGGATTATTATGAGCGGGGAGGATTTTCTTTTCTGGTACAGTCTAATTGGTATTCTTTAAGCTAATTGTAAGTTTATAGGCATCTCTTTAGGTTTTGGAAGTTTTTTCTCTATTATTTTCTTGAAAACATTTTCTGGATTTTAGAGTTTGAACTCTTCACCTTCTTCTAATCCTACTATTCGTAGGTTAGGTCTTTTCATGGTAACCCAGATTTTCTAGATGTTTTGTGTCAGGAATTGTTTTGAATTAACATTTTCTTTGACTGATGTATCAATATTGTGTATTGTACAGTTTACACCTGAAATTCTCATTTCCATATTCCCCATTCTTTTTGTGATGCTTCCATCTGTGTTCCTGTTCTCTTCTCTAGATTTTACATCTCCAGGATTCCCTCAATAAGTGTTTTCTTTATTGCCTTTATTTACATTTTCAGGTCTTGAACAGTTTTATTTATTTCAGATAGTGAATATCTGAATCACTTCATATTTGTTAATTATAAGACATGCTAAGGATAGTCTTGTAACTTTCTATCTACATTTTTTTTTAATTTATTAAAGCTGAAATTTATATCTCTTTAGGACTGAAGGTTCTGGACAATAGTTGAGATCTGGTGTTAAATTTTACATTAAACTACTCAAAAGTATCTGATCTTAAATTCTAAGAGCTCGTAGCTCTGCACCTTCACTGATATCTGTTGATGAAACATTTGAAGTGTTTCATATACTTTTATATTTGCTTGCATTTTCTAAAGATTTTTCAGTGTTAATATTTGTTCCATGTTTTTTCTTTAACTTTTTACCTCTCTATTTCTACTTTGTAGGACTCATTTACCTATCACAAATTTAAATCTTTGTTGCTTACAAGCTTGTAAGTATTCTCTCCTAGTTTATTATTTTACTTTCTTATTGCTATTCCATTTTATGAGAATAAACTTCAATATGATTTGGCATTTTAGACATGTTGCTACATTGATTTCTGTTTTCCGTCTAAGATTTCAACACTAAACACTGAGCTATGAAATTCTACAGCTGCATTTTCCTCAAGAAACTTTAGTGCTTTAGGTTTTAAGGCTTCAAATTAATTTTTTATGTGATGGCAGTACTAGTGGAAGCAATTTATTTCATAAGAATATGTAATGATATAAGAACAATTTTCTGAAAAGCAATCCCAAATTAAATGAGCTTGGAATCTTGACAAAGAAGGGATGGAGATTACTTTCACATGGATTACAGAAAACTGGAAAGAATGGCCAGGCGGTGGTGGCACATGCCTGTAATCCCAGCACTCTGGAGGCAAAGGCAGGCAGATTTCTGAGTTTGAGGCCAGCCTGGTCTACAGAGTGAGTTCCAGGACAGCCAGGGCTATACAGAGAAACCCTGCCTCAATAAATAAATAAATAAAGAAAGAAAGAAAGAAAGAAAGAAAGAAAGAAAGAAAGAAAGAAAAGAAAGAAAGAAAAGGAAACTGGAAAGAATACTTTGCATATTTGAACAACTTATAAGTTGCAAATAATGCATAGAATAGTAATTTTTATAAGCTTGAATAAATTATAGTAACAGTGTCACATAGAATACAAGGTGCAGATGTTTTTCTGAGGACTATTAGCATATCCAAAGAGGCTTAAGTGTATGTACAGTTCTTCACAGCATATTCATAATTTGTGAAGAATTGTGTGTATATAGAATTCTGTGTGTGTATCTATTTCTGGTGTATATGTGATATGTACCTGAGTATGATATGTATGTCTACATGAGGATGTATATGTATACATATGCTTATATTGTGTTGTATTTGTATTATATGTGCTTTTGTGCATGAAGATGTGTGTGCAAGTGTGTGTATGTTAGTGTAAGACAGCCAAGATAAAGATTAGCTGTCTTCACTCTATTGCCTGGTTTTTCTTCTCTTTTCTTTTCTTTTAATTTATTTACATTTCAAGTGTTATCCCTTTACCAGGTTTCCCGTCTCCCAGAAACCCCCTCTTTATCCCTCTTTCCCCTTCTTTTGTGAGAGTGTTCCTCCACCCACCTACCCACTCCCACCTCCCTGCCCTTGATTCCCCTACACTGGGGTATCTATCAAACTTTCATAGGATCAAGGAACTCTCATTCCATTGATGTCTAACAAGGGCATCCTCTGCTACATATGTAGCCAGAGTCATGTGTACTTTTGGTTTGTGGCTTAGTCCCTGGGAGCTCTGGGGGGTCTGGTTGGTTGATATTGTTGTTCTTCTTACGGGGTTGAAAACCCCCATTATTTCTTTAATTTTTGATATTACATGCCTCAATTGCTCTCTTTTAAATCTATGACCTTCTTTTACATTAATTTCTCTCTCTCTCTTCTCTCTCTCTCTCTCATCTGTATATCATACTCTTATTTCTCCTGACAAAAATGACTTTATACTTAAACTTCAATTTATGTCTTAAAGGTAAAAAGGAGAGTTAGCAAAAACAGAGCATAATCTCCAGAGAGATGAATATTAAAAGAACTCTGAAAGTTCAGAGTCTTGTATTAGCATTTAGATAAAACCCGCAGGTCCTCTTGAACTAATTTCATGTGTATGGTATAAGAGAATGCATGGTTTAGTGTCATTTATATCTAGATTTTTAATCAACCTAGCACCATATGTTATGATGCATATTTGTATCCCTGGTGCTTTCCTGTCACCTTGCTATAAATCAAGAGATCATACATGTGTGGTTGGTTTCTAAAATCAATGTTCTGCTCTGCTACTCTATTCCTTTCCTCTCTGTTAACCAATTCAGTTTTAACTACTATAGTTTAATGATACATCTTGTTTCTATTAAATTAATCATCCAGATTTGTCCTTTTAAAAGATTCCCTTGGTTATTCATGACCTCTGATTGACCATAAACATATTAGAAATAAATTATCAATTTTTATTAGACAAACTTGTTAGAATTGTGGTTGGCATACATTGGAAAAGTTTTCCTTATTTATACTACAAACTCTTTCACCCCATTTATATCATACATTATTAGTCCATGATCAATCAATTAAATTTTGAATATATTGTGTGCAGTTAATACTCCCACACAATCTGCCCATTACTATAAGCATTCAAAAAGTAATTTTTCAATTCTCCAGTGTACTTTGTAGACAAGAATATAAGAATATATAGTTTTGGCTTAGAGGAATGTTGTATAGCACTATCCCTTTAGCCAAACAAGTACCATCTTTAGAAGTTCAACTCCCAAATTTGGCTTCTCATAGATGTAATATCAAAAAAATGGGAAAACCTCCCATGCTCATGGATCGGTAGAATCAATATAGTTAAAATGGCCATTTTGCCTAAAGCACTATACAGATTCAATGCAATACCCATCAAAATCCCAACTCAATTCTTCACAGAGTTAGAAAGAGCAATTATCAAATTCATCTGGAACAACAAAAAACCCAGGATAGCTAAAACTATTCTCAGCAACAAAAGAAAATCTGGGGGAATCAGTATCCCTGACCTCAAGCAATACTACAGAGCAATAGTGTTAAAAACTGCATGGTATTGGTACAGTGACAGGCAGGAGGATCAATGGAACAGGATTGAAGATCCAGAAATGAACCCACACACCTATGGCCACTTGATCCTCGACAAAGAGGCTGAAAACATCCAATGGAAAAAAGATAGCCTTTTCAACAAATGGTGCTGGTTCAACTGGAGGGCAGCATGCAGAAGAATGCGAATTGATCCATCCTTGTCTCCTTGTACTAAGCTCAAATCCAAATGGATCAAGGACCTCCACATAAAGCCAGACACTCTGAAGCTAATAGAAAAGAAACTGGGGAAGACCCTTGAGGACATCGGTACAGGGAGAAAGTTTCTGAACAGAACACCAATAGCGTATGCTCTAAGAGCAAGAATTGACAAATGGGACCTCATAAGGTTACAGAGTCTCTGTAAGGCAAAGGACACCATCAAGAGGACAGATCTGCAACCAACAAATTGGGAAAAGATCTTCACCAATCCTACATCAGATAGAGGGCTAATATCCAATATATATAAAGAACTCAAGAAGTTAGACTCCAGAAAACCGAACAACCCTATTAAAAAATGGGGTACAGAGTTAAACAAAGAATTCTCACCTGAAGAACTTCGGATGGCGGAGAAGCATCTTAAAAAATGCTCAACTTAATTAGTCATTAGGGAAATGCAAATCAAAACAACCCTAAGATTTCATCTTACACCAGTCAGAATGGCTAAGATTAAAAATTCAGGAGACAGCAGGTGTTGGAGAGGGTGCGGAGAAAGAGGAACACTCCTCCACTGCTGGTGGGGTTGCAAATTGGTACAACCACTCTGGAAAGCAGTCTGGCGGTTCCTCCGAAAACTGGGCACCTCACTTCCAGAAGATCCTGCTATACCACTCCTGGGCATATACCCAGAGGATTCCCCACCATGTAATAAGGATACATGCTCTACTATGTTCATAGCAGCCCTATTTATAATTGCCAGATGCTGGAAAGAACCCAGGTATCCCTCAACAGAAGAGTGGATACAAAAAATGTGGTATATCTACACAATGGAGTACTATTCAGCCATTAGAAACAATGAATTCATGAAATTCTTAGGCAAATGGATGGAGCTAGAGAACATCATACTAAGTGAGGTAACCCAGACTCAAAAGGTGAATCATGGTATGCACTCACTAATAAGTGGTTATTAACCTAGAAAACTGGAATACCCAAAACATAATCCACACATCAAATGAGATACAAGAAGAAAGCAGGAGTGGTCCCTGGTTCTGGAAAGACTCAGTGAAACAGTATTTGGCAAAACCAGAACGGGGAACTGGGAAGGGGTGGGAGGGAGGACAGGGGAAGCGAAGGGGGCTTACGGGACTTTCGAGGAGTGGGGGGGGGCTAGAAAAGGGGAAATCATTTGAAATGTAAATAAATTATATCGAATAAAAAAAAAGAATGAAAAAAAAAAGACACTCTCTTGACCATATTGTTGCACCATACCACATACTGTACACAACTCCAGCCTAATAGCATTTCTCATGGGATCACAGATTAGCTAGAATATAAATTCCCAGAAAGACTCAGGAGGAGGGCTCCATCTATGCAAATATGGGAAAGTCATGATTCTTACTTGGTAAAGAGTTTCCAGTGTGGTCTTTTGAGAGAAAGCATTTACACTATAGTAAGTAAATTCTTACTCATGCTCTCTAAAATTTTTCATTGAGTGAACTATAGTGGAATAGTATTTGCATTGGTTGTTGGCTCCTTTGTAGGAGGGAAAGATGATTCTTATCTCTCATCCCCGTGAAGATATTTTGTCAACAGGGACATGCTAGAAACATTAAGTTTTCTGTGTTCAGAATGAAAGGAATGTGGTGAACACTACAGCTTCTTCTCTGTAAGGCCTTAAATGTGGAAATGATTTATTCTTTTGAGAGATGACAGTAATTTGCTAGCAAAATGTGTTTTTTTCAGGAGTTGTCATATGAAAGTATATTTAGTATATAAATATTCTAATGTAAAATATTGACAACTAATCCAAATAAATAGCTGATAAGCAGCTCTACCCTGCACTAAAGAAGCTCTACTTCTGAACTAAAGAGCACTTTCAGTCAGTCTCCCTGCCTTTTACTTCTGCACTATCCATGCATACTTAATGGGATGTTTACAATTGTTACCTTCTTTGTCTCTAAAATGTTTGTCTAGGGGACCAGGAAAATCTTAAGATTTTATTAACACACACATGAATGTGTGTGTGTGTGTGTCTGATGTATGTATTCATGCAAATATGTCTTAGTCAGTTTTCTATTTCTGTGAAGAGACATTATGACCAAGACAACTTTTAGAAAAGGAAATATTTAATTAAGGATTTTACAGTTTCATGGGTTAGTCCATTATCCATATAGGGGGACCAATGATGGCAGGCATAGCAGGCATAATGTTGGAAAAAAAGCTGAGAGCTACATACTGATCTGCAAGGAAGAAAAAAAAGAGAGGGGGCAGGAGGAAGGGGAGAGGGAGAGGGAGAGGGAGAGGGAAAGGAAAAGGAAGAGGGAGAGAGTATGGACTTGTTATGGGCTTTTGAAGCTTCAAAGACCACCACAGTGACATACTTAGGCCACTTCTCCTAATCATTTCCATATCATGCAATTCCCATTCAACTATATGAGCCTACGGGGTGTATTGAAACTACCACTGTCATGTGTATGGTGGCCACAAATCAAAACTGGGTGTCTAACTTAGTGTACCTTTGAGTGTTTTGTTTTTAGGCAGGATTTTTACTGAATTGAAACTCACCATGGGCTGCACTCATTGGGCAGAAAGATACAGAATTCACCTGTCTCCAGTGACCCAGCATCAAACTTGTAGGCACTCGTTGCTGCATTCAGCTACTAAGTGAGCACTAAGGACCCAAGGTCATTTCCTTATGCATGCAAAACAAACCTGGGAGACAGTACATTCCCTGCCATTTTGACACTTAAAAATGTTCCATGGAATCATATTTCTTCCAATTGAGTATTGATATGTACACAACTTAAATTTTTCTTATTGGGCTGTACTTACTTGGCTATAGTTGGATGGATATAGATGTCTATAAATTAACTCATCTTTTATTGATGGATTGCTTAATTCATCAATGACTAATCATATGTAGTGACGCTAAAGAACTATAACAATAATCAGCATGTGAAGAAGATATTTTTAAGGTACAATAGTGGTACTCATATCTTGGTGGTGATCATTGTTTAACAGGACTAAAAGTACATTCATTAAAAAATATGATAGAAACCTAGCCTAATGGCCAAGCCTAGTGTAGGCATGGTTCTTACAAAATAATCTACAAACATAACTCAACATATATCAACATAATTTCTAATTGCATTCTAAAATGTAAACTTACACCAATTAATAAATACAACTCTCAATTTTGATCAAAAATTTTTTATACAGTATACAGAGACCATTACAGAAAACTACAACAGATCATAAATCAGAGATAATCATGTTATAATGAAGAGACCAATGGATCATGGAAAACCAAGGCACAAAGGATACATTTATATTACAACTCTTATTGTATCCCCAAGCCTTAACTAAGGCTTAGGAGCATTATATAAGAGGGATCAACAGCTTGCTCCTGTGGCACGGAGCTTGGGTTCCAGTCCTGAGACCTCTGGTGGTAGCCCTCAGACCTCTCCGCTTCCAGATCCAGATCAGCCTGGGCAGCAACACCACATCTCCAGGTCCTGCAAGAGGCAAGAGGGGCTTCTGGGCGGCCAGCGGGGAGAAGTCGGTGTGCTCCAGTGAATCCAGCAGGCCCCAGCAGGAGCCTTCAGGTGCCTGCTTTGGGATCTGAACAGCCTGGCCCACAGCACTCGGCCTCCAGGAAGTGCGGGAGACCTGGTGTGCACCCAGAGGCAGTCTGGGAGCTCACAGCACAGCTTGCTCCTGTGGCACTGAGCTTAGGCTCCAGTCCGGAGGCCCCTGGTGGTAGCCCTCAGACCTCTCCGATACTGGATCCAGATCAGCCTGGCCAGCAACACCACATCTCCAGGTCCTGCAAGAGGCAAGACGGGCTTCCGGGCGGCCAGCGGGGAGAAGTCTGTGTGCTCCAGTGAATCCAGCAGGCCCCAGCGGGAGCCTTCAGGTGTCTGCTTCCGGATCTGAACAGCCTGGGCAACAGCACCCTGTCTCCAGGCAGTGCAGGAGGTAAGCTGTGCACCAGAGGCCACCTGGGAAGGGGCAGCTTGCACTGGTGAGGCCAGCATTGACAAGACCAACTAACACCAATGAGAACTAGATGACAAAAGGCAAATGCAGGAACGTCACTAACAGAAATCAAGACAATATGGCAACATCTGAATCCAATTCTCCTTTACCAGCATGTCCTGGATACCCCATCACACCAGTAAAACAAGATTTGGATTTAAAATCAGAGGTCATGATGCTGGTACAGGAACACATGAAGGACATACTTAAAGAAATTCAGGAGAAAATGGATCAAAAGTTAGAAGCCCTTGCAAGGGAAACGCAAAAATCATTGAAAGAAATCCAGGAGAATACAAAAGCCAACAAGGAGGAAACGCAAAAAAACACTTAAAGAAATACAGGAGAACTTTGGTCAACAGTCTGAGGTCATGAAAGAGGAAACACAAAAATCTCTTAATGAATTACAGGAAAGCACAAACAAGCAAGTGAAGGAGCTAAACAAAACCATCCAGGATCTAAAATCAGAAGTAGAAACAACTAAGAAAACTCAAAGGGAGACAACTTTGGAGATAGAAAGCCTTGGGAAGAAATCAGGGGATATAGATGCAAATATCAACAACAGAATACAAGAGATAGAAGAAAGAATCTCAGATGCTGAAGATACCATAGAAACCGTGGACTCAACAGTTAAAGAAAATGCAAAATGCAAAAAGCTTGTAACCCAAAATATCCAGGAAATCCAGGACACAATGAGTAGACCAAACCTAAGGATTATAGGCATAGATGAGAGTGAAGATTTACAACTTAAAGGGCCAGCAAATATCTTCAATAAAATTATGGAAGAAAACTTCCCTAACCTAAAGAGAGAGATGCCCATGAATATACAAGAAGCCTACAGAACTCCAAACAGACTGGACCAGAACAGAAATACCTCCCGTCACATAATAATCAAAACACCAAATGTACTAAACAAAGAAAGAATATTAAAGGCAGTAAAAGAAAAAGGGCAAGTAACATATAAAGGAAGACCTATCAGAAGCACAGCAGATTTTTCACCTGAGACTATGAAGGCTAGAAGATCCTGGGCAGATCTCATGCAGACTCTAAGAGAACACAAATGCCAGCCAAAACTACTATATCCAGGAAAACTCTCAATCACCGTAGATGGAGAAACTAAGATATTCCATGACAAAATCAAGTTTACCCAATATCAATCCACAAACCCAGCCCTACAAAGGATAATAGGAGGAAAACACCAATACAAGGAGGGAAACATCACCCTGGAAAAAGCAAGATAGTAACCTTTCATCAAACCCAAAAGAAGTTAACCAATCAAATCTAAAAAATAACATTAAAAATAACAGGAAGTAACAATCACTATTCCTTAATATCTCTTAACATCAATGGACTCAATGCCCCAATAAAAAGACATAGACTAACTGACTGGACACGTAAACAGGACCCGGCATTTTGCTGCTTACAGGAAACACACCTAAGGGTCAAAGACAAACACTACCTTAGAGTAAAAGGCTGGAAGACAATTTTACAAGCAAATGGTCTCAGGAAACAAGCTGGAGTAGCCATTTTAATATCAGATAAAATTGACTTTCAACTCAAAGTCATCAAAAGAGACTCTGAGGGACACTTCTTGCTGGTCAAAGGAAAAATACAACAAGAAGAACTCTCAATCCTGAACATCTATGCTCCAAATGCAAGGGCACCCTCTTTCGTAAAAGAAACTTTATTAAAGCTCAAAGCACACATTGCACCTAACACAATAATTGTGGGTGACTTCAACACTGCACTTTCCTCAATGGAACGATCAGGAAAACAGAAACTAAACAGGGACACAATGAAACTAATTGAAGTTTTGGACCAATTAGATTTAACAGATATATATATATATATAACATTCTATCCTAAAGCAAAAGAATATACCTTTTTCTCAGCACCTCATGGTACCTTCTCAAAAATTGACCATATAATCGGTCACAAGACAGACCTCAAAAAATATAAGAAGATTGAACTAATCCCATGCCTCCTATCAGATCACTATGGAGTAAAAGTGGTCTTCAATAGCAACAAAAACAACAGAAAACCCACATACACATGGAAAGTGAACAATATTCTACTCAATGATACCTTGGTCAAGGAAGAAATAAAGAAAGAAATTAAAGACTTTTTAGAACACAAAGAAAATGAAGGCACAACATACCCAAATCTATGGGACACAATGAAAGCAGTGCTAAGAGGAAAACTCATAGCCCTGAGTGCCTCCAAAAAGAAAATGGAGAGAGCATACATTACCAGCTTAATGACACACCTGAAAGCCCTGGACAAAAAAGAAGCTATTTCACCCAGGAGGAGTAGAAGGCAGGAAATCATCAAACTCAGGGCCAAAATCAATCAAGTAGAAACAAAGAGAACCATACAAAGAATCAACAAAACCAGGAGCTGGTTCTTTGAGAAAATCAACAAGATAGATAAACCCTTAGCCAGACTGACGAAAGGGCACACAGAAAGTATCCAAATTAACAAACTTAGAAATGAAAAGGGAGATATAACAACGGAAACTGAGGAAATCCAAAAAATCATCAGATCCTACTACAAGAGCCTGTACTCAACACAACTGGAGAATCTGGAGGAAATGGACAATTTCCTTGACAGATGCCAAATACCAAAATTAAATCAGGACCAAATAGATCATCTAAACAGTCCCATAACGCCTAAAGAAATGGAAGGAGTCATAGAAAGTGTTTCAACCAATAAAAGCACAGGACCAGATGGTTTCAGTGCAGAATTCTACCAGACCTTCAAAGAACAGTTAACACCAAAACTCTTCAAACTATTCCACAAAATAGAAACAGAAGGAACACTACCCAATTCCTTCTACGAAGCCACAATTACGCTGAAACCAAAACCACACAAAGATCCAACAAAGAAAGAGAACTTCAGACCAATTTCCCTTATGAACATCGATGCAAAAATACTCAATAAAATTCTTGCCAACCAAATCCAAGAATACATCAAAACGATCATCCTCCATGATCAAGTAGGCTTTATCCCGGGAATGCCATTCCATATGTTGGTTCAATATATGGAAATCCATCAATGCAATCCACTACATAAACAAACTCAAAGAAAATAAAACACATGGTCATTTCATTGGATGCTGAAAAAGCATTTGACAAAATTCAGCATCCTTTCATGTTTAAAGTCTTGGAAGGAACAGGAATTCAAGGCCAATACCTAAACATAGTAAAAGCAATATACAGCCAACCGGTAGCCAGCATCTAACTAAATGGAGAGAAACTTGAAGCAATCCCACTAAAATCAGGGACTAGACAGGGCTGCCAACCTTTCTCCTTGTCTTTTCAATATTGTACTTGAGGTACTAGCTCAGGCAATTCAGCAACATAAGAAGGTCAAAGGGATACAAATTGGAAAGGAAGAAGTCAAACTATCATTATTTGCAGATGACATGATAGTCTACCTAAGTGACCCAAAAAACTCCACTAGAGAACTCCTACAGCTGATAAACAACTTCAGCAAAGTGGCAGGTTATAAAATCAACTCAAGCAAATCAGTGGCCTTCCTATACTCAAAGGATAAGCAGGCTGAGAAAGAAATTAGGGAAATGACCCCTTTCACAATAGCCACAAACAGTATAAAGTATCTTGGGGTGACTCTTACCAAACATGTGAATGATCTGTATGACAAGAACTTCAAGACTCTGAAGAAGGAAATGGAAGAAGACCTCAAAAAATGGGAAAACCTCCCATGCTCATGGATCGGTAGAATCAATATAGTTAAAATGGCCATTTTGCCAAAAGCAATATACAGACTCAATGCAATACCCATCAAAATCCCAACTCAATTCTTCACAGAATTAGAAAGAGCAATTATCAAATTCATCTGGAATAACAAAAAACCCAGGATACCTAAAACTATTCTCAGCAACAAAAGAACTTCTGGGGGAATCAGTATCTCTGACCTCAAGCAATACTACAGAGCAATAGTGTTAAAAACTGCATGGTATTGGTACAGTGACAGGCAGGAGGATCAATGGAACAGGATTGAAGATCCAGAAATGAACCCACACACCTATGGCCACTTGATCCTCGACAAAGAGGCTGAAAACATCCAATGGAAAAAAGATAGCCTTTTCAACTAATGGTGCTGGTTCTTCTGGAGATCAACATTCAGAAGAATGTGAATTGATCCATCCTTGTCTCCTTGTACTAAGCTCAAATCCAAATGGATCAAGGACCTCCACATAAAGCCAGACACTCTGAAGCTAATAGAAAAGAAACTGGGGAAGACCCTTGAGGTCATCGGTACAGGGAGAAAGTTTCTGAACAGAACACCAATAGCATATGCTCTAAGATCAAGAATTGACAAATGGGACCTCATAAAATTACAAAGTTTTTGTAAGGCAAAGGACACCATCAAGAGGACAAATCGGCAACCAACAAATTGGGAAAAGATCTTCACCAATCCTACATCAGATAGAGGGCTAATATCCAATATATATAAAGAACTCTAGAAGTTAGACTCCAGAAAACCAAACAACCCTATTAAAAATGGGGTACAGAGTTAAACAAAGAATTCTCACCTGAAGAACTTCGGATGGTGGAGAAGTATCTTAAAAAATGCTCAAATTCATTAGTCATTAGGGAAATGCAAATCAAAACAACCCTGAGATTTCATCTTACACCAGTCAGAATGGCTAAGATTAAAAATTCAGGAGACAGCAGGTGTTGGAGAGGGTGTGGAGAAAGAGGAGCACTCCTCCACTGCTGGTGGGGTTGCAAATTGGTACAACCACTCTGGAAATCAGTCTGGCGGTTCCTCCGAAAACTGGGCACCTCACTTCCAGAAGATCCTGCTATACCACCCCTGGGCATACCCAGAGGATTCTCCACCATGTAATAAGGATACATGCTCTACTATGTTCATAGCAGCCCTATTTATAATTGCCAGATGCTGGAAAGAACCTAGTTATCCCTCAACAGAAGAATGGATGCAAAAAATGTGGTATATCTACACAATGGAGTACTATTCAGCCATTAGAAACAATGAATTTATGAAATTCTTAGGCAAATGGATGGAGCTAGAGAACATCATACTAAGTGAGGTAACCCAGACTCAAAAGGTGAATCATGGTATGCACTCACTAATAAGTGGATATTAACCTAGAAAACTAGAATACCCAAAACACAATCCACACATCAAATGAGGTACAAGAAGAAAGAAAGAGTGGACCCTTGTTCTGGAAAGACTCAGTGAAGCAGTATTCGGCAAAACTAGAACGGGGAAGTGGGAAGGGTTGGGAGGGAGGACAGGGGGAGAGAAGGGGGCTTGCGGGACTTTCGGGGAGTGGGGGGCTAGAAAAGAGGAAATCATTTGAAATGGAAATAAAAAATATATCGAATAAAAAAAATAAGAGGGATCAAAAGGCCTGTAAGAGCCAGAAATCCAATAAATTGTGTCTCCTAGAAATAAAAGGGAAGCTATACCCCTCATACTTCAGCAATTTGGTTTTACAAAGCTAGATATGAACAATGATAGTATCAATTGAAAAGATATCTCTGTAGGAGGAAATATCAGTGGCTCCCACTTCTGAACAAAAAAACACTAGAAACTAATGATTGTTAAGAGAGGAAGAATTAACCTCTCCCAGGTATAAGCACCCTAACTTGATGTTCAGTACAAAGTGGTGAGATCTAAAAGCATCTCACACAGGGCACACTGAATGGAGTCAATAGGTTGTACTTGTATATTTATGCATTTATTATATATTATATTTATGTAACAATAATAATCAAAGAGAACGAGGCCACTAACTGGATATGGATCTTGGTGAACCTGAAGAAGCTTGGAGAAAAGGATATGGAAAGAGTTGGTAGGAGGAAAGAGAAGAAGGAAAGTGATAAAGTTATATTTTATTTAATATTTTAATAATTAAAATATGTTGATATGATTCTTTTTTCTTCAATTTGGACCACTGCCTTTCCATCTCAGAAAGGTAATAACTGAATGTTTTTGGATCATGTTTTCCTGGATATTAAACAAATGTTAGTGGTTTATCAATACAATAAGCATATGTTTCTTTAAATATCTAAATAACCGAAGCATCTATCTTGCAGAGATATTCAGAGATAAATACTGAGATGGTGAAAAGTGATCATTTCCCTTATTTGGTGCAGGGGACAGAGTTAACTGTTATTGAGATCTAGGAACAGAGAAAATGTCCTTATATATGGGATATCATAGGCAATTTCTGTGCTTAGAGAAAATGACATTTTGCTATGATTTGTACTTAGCATTTAAGACCATGCAGGTATAACTTGAGCTTTTCATGCAGAGAAATTCCCAGAGTGTAGAAATTCAAGCATAAAATCAATAGTCTCCAATCACAGGGTATACTTAATCAGTGTGCCCACTAGGATTATTGCACAGTAAGCTCATAGCTCATTGTGACAAAATTACAGAAACAAAAAAGGAAAAATTATTTCATAACAGATGGAAAGATTTTCAACTTATAGTCAAATTCTAAGCTGAGGTTCCTGTGATAAAGACCTTAAAATAATCATGAATTGTACAACTCCTAATTTTTAAAAAATAATAAATAATAGACATGATTCAACACCATTCTCAACATTATTCTTCATATAAAATCCCAGCTTACAAATAAATATTACTATAAAAATATTGATTCTGCCATAGACTGTGCTTTTAAAATAGTGTGAATATATTCTTGAGTTTCTCTAATAAGTATCACACAATGAAGTGCAAGTAAGAGTGGGAGCCTAAGATGAATAAGCATTTTATATTACCTGACATTCCTCCTGTCAGTAGTTTAATTTATTTTATATGAGCTAGGTCACTTTGTGAAGACAGATGTGAACTTTCTGTCTCTAGCACTCTTCCTTGACATCCGTGTCACATTGACTGCCTTGTATAATATTATTTTTTCTCTTGTTCCTTGTATTTCATTCTATGTTCCAAAGCATTTCATTATTGCCTTATTATAGATTCAATAACAGTGATTATCTTATTTTTCTAATTGGGCATTCTTATTTTCAAAAAGACACAAAAATTCCCCTTTATGTAATTCCTTCAAAAGCACATTATAAATACACATTTGATAGTGACTTAAAGGGAAGCTTGTTATGCAGCTACACATGAAAAAAAAACTTGATAAATATGGAGATACATTTTTTTAACAAAAGATAAATGATACAGAATTGACAAAACAATCTTTATCTTGTTACTTTCTAAAAAATTTCATCAACTGTCAACAGAATGGATCGGATTAAAAACTAGTGATGTCGGTTCTAGTCTTCTTTCTGTTACTGTGATGAACACCATGATCAAAAGCATCTGCAGGAGTTTAGGAATGAGAGGACAGAGAAAGGCTTGTTTGACTTACACAGGTTGCAATCCATCACTGATGTAAGTCAGGACAGGAGCTGGAGCAGAAACTGAAGCAGAAATCCATGAGGAATGCTGCTCACCAGCTTGATTCCAGGCTTAAGCTGCCTTTTTTAAAAAAAAAAAAATTAGTTGAGAGGTTCATTCCTTGTATTTTGATCATATTCATTCTTTCTTTGAGGACTCCCATCCCCAGTTTTGTACTTATTTTGCTTTTTCTCCTCTATTTTGAAAGGTACTGAGTCCAATTTTGTTCTCTATGCACTCATGGGTGTATAGATATCCACTTTCATGGGGTCGATCCACCAGCAGTCATATCACTAAAGAAAACTAATCCTCTTTCCTAACAGCTTTCAATACCAATAATTGCTTATGTAAGTGTTGGATTTCTTGATTACCTCTCCCCTCTCTGCTATAGATTTTCAGAACTGATCTTATCTTGTGAATATTTTCTATAGTGCTGTGACTTCATATGTGTAATTGTCCTACTGTGTCTGGAATACACTATATGATTGCAGTTTCAATAACGGTTCTTTCAATATTTTGATTTCCTTTTCCATGCTGATCCATGAGCCTTATAAAACCCAGATCTACTTCCCTAGGGATGGCACCACCAACAATGGCCTGAGCTCTCCTATGTTAATTAACAACCAAGAAAGTTCTCCAATAGTTAAGTCCATTGGCAAATCTGGGGAGAGGACACTCTTTAGTTAAGGTTTGCAGTTTCCACATGTGTCAAGGGGATAACCAAGATTAATTATCAAAATATCTTATGGTTAGATTAGTTCAATGTAATTTATTAGGAATATTTGGAATAAGAGAATGGGATTTTGATTTTTTTTCAAGGAGGTTCGAATTGGAATCTGAGGAGTTGTCATTTGCAGTTAGGGATTTTACTCAGTCTTCTAACCCTTCTCTTCTTTTGGAGATGCCATCTACTGCCTTGTTTGTAGTTACAAAGTCAGAGTGGGTGAGGCTAACATGCAAGTACAGATTTGTGTATAAGACTAAGACTGTCAGAGAGAACTGAAATGTTCCTGTTGAATCAATGTATCTTTACATTCAGCATATTTTCTCCATGTAATTTCAATGTTCATATCATTTAATCACCTTGAACCTCTCTCAGTGCTGTTAACTCCCTTTAAGTATTTAATTTTCACACTGTGCCCTGTGTTTCTTTTCTCCTTAAAATTTTGTTTACATCTACCCATGTACTATCATTGGTTTTCTTAGTCTGTACTCTTTATATCTGTATTTTGAAATATATCTTGCAAAATTTTCATGAGATGAGGCATGAAGATAGTAAACTTCCTAGGAATTTAGAAATTCACACTTTAAAATCTGTAGCCTGTGATTGGGAGAGGGTTCAACTAGTAATAAGCCTGCTAAGCAAGAAGAACCTGAGTTCATTTGCTAGAAACTACATTTTTTTAAAAAAATGTTATGCTTTAAGGTATTTTAATATTGCATTAAAATAAGAATAGAAAGGTTTGAAGCTTCAAAATGTCTGGGAAAGATGACATGCAATTTTAATCCCAAGGCTGAGGAGATAGAGACAGGAGGATTTCTGAAGCTCACTGGTTGGCCAATCCATTCTAGTCAGTGGAGTCCAGGTTTGTGTGACAGATACTATCTCAAAAAATAAAACAAAACAAAACAAAAAACCAAAACCAACCAACCAACCAAAAAAAACCCCTTGTTGGATGGTGTCTGAGGAAAAATATCCATGGTTGAACTTTAGCCTTCATATGCACATACAGACATGTATACATGTACCAACACACACGTCTTCTGCACACACAAGATCATGCACATACATGTATGTACACATAAAGATGCATACATTCTATTTTTTCTTTTTTTAAATATTTTTATTTTCTATATTCTTTGTTTACATTCCAAATGATTTCCCCATTCCCAGATCCCCCCCTCCCCATATGTCCCATAAACCTTCTTCTCTCCATCCCTTCTCCAATCACCGCCCTCTTTCTCTGTCTTTATATTCCCTTCCCATGCTAGATCAATCCTTTCCAGGATCAGGACCCTCTCCATACTTCTTCATAGGAGTCATTTGTTATGCAATTTATGCCTTGGGTATTCAGAGCTTCTGGGCTAATTAATATCCACTATTTTAATACTAAATGGAGAGTGTGATTTCGTTTAAAGTTTAAGTTAAAAATTGACATTCTTAGATGACTGAATGCTTTTGGCTCTGTCTTCTGCTGTGAATATTGAATAATACAATGCCATCTCTTTCTTGAATTTTAGGAACCAAATCTATAGTGGCCATATTTAAGTCTCTTTTAAAGACCATTTGTCGGCTTTATTTTGTTTTCTATTAAGATTTTAATTTAGCATACAATGGTTTTATTATGACACTTGCACACATCTGTAAAATTATATTTTGTTCTTATTTAGATCCTCATTCCTTTCACTGCCTCACTCCATCTGCCTCTTCTCATTCTGCTCCTTTCATTCCCCTATGCAGGCACACTTCAGCATCAATGTGAGTTTTGTTATATCATCCTTCCTTCAAGATTTTATCCTCTTCCAAGACTTCTTTCCTCTCTCTCTCTCTCTCTCTCTCTCTCTCTCTCTCTCTCTCTCTCTCTCTCACACACACACACACACACACACACACACACACACTTAAATCCATATTCTTCATATAAAGAAAACATGAAACATTTTTTTTCTGAACTTGTCACACCTAATATAACACATACAAGTGAAATAATAGCTTGACATTATGTTGGTCTGATCTATCTTATCACTTTATAATAAGAAATTATTTATGTAGGAATTCACATTAAACTTCAGATACAGGAAAACTATGTAGGAACACACATTTTAAAGAAAGCAAAGGCATAGATAAAAGAGCCCTAAGGCTTTATGTGTGACTATTTTGCAGGATAACAGAAGAATAAAGGGTCACAGTAAGAGTGATACCCCTAGAATAATGAATAGGCCAGAATAATGAATAAAATTTGCAATATCAAAATTTAAATTTCTTTGTTATTTTAGGTATATTATCTATTAGTAATTTGTTATAATGTATTAGGAAAATTTGTCTTTTTAATATTTTTATTTTCTATATTCTTTGTTTATATTCCAAATGATTTCCCCTTTCCCGGATCCCCCCTCCCCATATGTCCCATAAACCTTCTTCTCTCCATCCATTCTCCAATCAATTTGAGAATTGTTCTTTCTAACTCTATGAGGAATTGAGTTGGGAATTTGATGGGGATTTCACTGAATCTGTATATTGCTTTTGGCAAGATGGCCATTTTAACTATATTAATCCTGCCAATCCAAGAGCATGGAAGATTTTTCCATCTTCTGAGGTCTTTTTGGATTTCTTTCTTCAAAGATTTGAAGTTCCTGTCAAACAGATCTTTCACCTTCACTTTCCTGGATGCAGGTAGGGTCCTGGCAGGGGTGTGTCCCAAGTGACCCTTTACTCTGGTGATCCCTGCCTACCAGTCTGCCCCTCTCCACTGTCACAAGAGCAAAGATGGTTGTGGCCTCACCTCTGAATGCAGGTCTTCCTCTAATTGCTGGATTCCCTGCAGGTCAGATGCTCTCTGTCAGGATATGTGTCCAGACAGCTGTGGGCCTGCCCAGCTCCTGGGTTCAGGTGGAGCCCTGGTGGGCAGTGTCCTGAGCGATCTTTCACTCTGGTGTTCCCTGCTTACCTGGCTGACCTGGCTGCTTCATCACAGGAGCAAAGATGGTGGCAGGTGTCATCTCTTCTGGTCTATTCTTGTTGGAATATGATTATTTTTGCTTTTTCAAGGACTTCAGGTATATCATTAAATTATTAATTTTTGGGAAAAAAGGAAAAGTAATGAGGATCATCAACCATGAAATTGTGTCAGGTGAGCAAATATATCCATAAAATTTAGCATCATTTTATGAAGCATGCTTCTTTTTTTTATCTTTTGTGCCTTTTCCTTCTTTGTAGAGATGGGTGTTATGAAAAGCAGGGAACGTTACTAAAGGAAAATTGCCAGAAAGAAGGCCAAGATGATATTTGTACTTAGGAAAAATATTGACTTCTCCATGTTTTTCTATTTACATTTTGGAAAAAAATCAGGACATTTGACTGTGAGATTATTCTTTATTCTTTATACATCATTTTAGAATCAGACAATAGCCTCTTTCTCTCTCTTCCTCCCTCCCCCTCTCCCTCTCTCTCTCTTTCTCTCCCTCTCCCTTGCTCTCCCTCTCTCTTCCTCCCTCTCCCTCTTCCTCTCCCTCTCTGTCTACTGCTCCCCTTCACCCCCCTTCTCTGCATTTGATGTAGTTGATATTGAGTGGTTTTACCTGGATGCTATAGCTTATCTTTTTTTGTTATTTATCTGTAGGTTTTTGTAATGGATATTTTAGTTTAGACTGTTTCAAAAGAATACCTAAACAACATGCCTTAAATTATTTGTCGTCTTATACTTAACTGTTGTCCTGAAGTTGGAGATCAGGGTAGTAGTATGATAAAGTTGTTTCCTATATTACGATTTTACAAATGAGTTGGAGAAATTGGGCTCTTTTTTTCTTCTTCACACATATTCTAAAAATACTTTATTTATGACTTCATCCTGCCCTTGATGATACCCACAGAGCTTCTCTCCAAATCTCACACTAGGGATCCTGGATTCATTATGTGAATGTTGATGGGACACAAATATTCAGTCCATAATAATTGACTTTTATAATTTGAAATAACTTCTCTCTTATTCTTTGCCAGTTTCATTTAAGTATAGGTGCATTCTGACTATCATTACATTACACTTTTCTAATCATCCACTCCACTATTTATTATCTCTCTATTTTATTGCAAGTTTCTCTTCCACATTCCACAGTTCTTGTCTTTTGTTATTGTTGTTTTGTGACCAACTGGAATCTTTTGTTTGATTCTGGTTTGGAGTTATCCATTGAGGATCAGGAAGAGGTATATTTTTAATTTTTTCTAAATATTTTAATTACTTCTTCATATACCCAAAGTAGGATTCTGGTTTTCTCATGGGTTAGAGCATTAATATAAACATAAGCTAGTCAAAATAGCTCCCACAGTCATCTTCTAATGACTTTGATGTATGATAGACCTACCCATGAATATATTGAAGAAATGATATATTCATACAATAATAGATGTTGACCTTATTACTTATTGTATATAAAGTTAGAGAGTGAATAAAACTAAAATGATGATATATTGGATTATTAATATATTTTCTGACTGAAAAATGAATAAAATCATAAACCAAGAAGCTGTGATAGGCCTGAAACTCTGCTAATGCATGACAAATGCAGAGGGGACACTCTCAGCCAGATATTTAACTGAGCACAGGGTCCTTAATGGGGAGCTAGAGAAAGGACCCAAGGAGCTGAAGGGACCCCATAGAAGGAACAATGATATGAGCCACCCAGTACTCCCAGAGCTCCCAGAGACAAAAACCATTAACCAGAGTGTGCACATGGAGTTACCCATGGCTGCAGATACATAGGCAGTAGAGGTGGTCCCGGAAAGGCTCTATGGCACAGTGTAGGGGAATGCTAGGACAGGAAAGTGGGAGAGGGTTCATTGATGAATAGGGGGAGGGAAGATGGGTTATGAGACTTTTGGAGGAGGGCAGGAAAGGGACAACATTTGAAATGTAAATGAAGAATATATGTAATAAAAAAAAGTAAAAAATAAGCTATGACAGGGATGAATACACAACTGATCATAAAGCACTATTAAATCTTATTTTCTTGACACGTGGCTGGCATATGGATGTTTATTAATAATCCTGTTGAAATGGACAGAAATCTTTTAAATAAAAATTTTGCATATGTGATATATTTTCTACCAGGTTAATGCAGAGAAACTGAGGGCATCAGATATTGGTTATTTCATTACTGAGAGGGAGATTTGGAAATGTAACAATGGGCTATGTTAGAGTGCAAGAAAGGAGAGGATCTGGCTATTTAAAAATTTCTTCAAAATTACAAAAAAAAAAAAATACCAGAACATAGATACCATCTAATGTGGGCTGAGAGGAAATAGCTATGTCATTTGAGATATATTTTGAAAACTTAAAACAGTTGCATGACCCATACAAGGATAATGCCTTGAGAAGTACAAATTATTCTAGTTCTTAGTGTTCACAGGGTAGTAAGTAGATTGTCTCCCAGAATAAGATCTAGCTCCTGACATATAATGATATGATGTTTAACTCTGTTATAGGTGTACCCCAGGGTTTACTTTTTCTCTTTCTCTCCTTTATTTTTCTCTTTATAATGATCATGTTTGGAATAATTGAAGCAAAATTACCACAAACTAGATGACCCCCTGTAAAGGGAATGATGATATTTAACCAATTTCAACTCACAAGTGATGTATTCACCTCTCTGATTTACACATTGGCCCCTCGTGCTCCTCATGGCCTGCTGGTTTCAGTCTGTTTGATTTCTGACGCTGTTGTGTTTCTCAGAATTCATAATCAATATACATAGAGTGACCTTAAATAATGCATGCTTCACAGTTTTGATCTGAGCTGCCCGGGTGTCTCTAAGAGCAATTGATCTGGACACAGCTGTCCTTGCATAGCTCTTTGCCTAATAAAGGAGACATTACAGGGAATCATCAATAACAGCTCTCCTCTTCTTTATGTGGTGAAATCTTGTTTACCTTCAGGTTTACTTTGTGTGACTTCATCAGGGTTTCGCACCCTTGCCTCTCAAGTCTGGTTCCTCTCCTCCATTTATGTACATGTTCAGCATCCTATTCCTCTTAGAACACTAATCACACTCAAATGTCCCTGCTGACTCAGCAGTGATATCTCAATTTACAGACATAATCCTCTGAATAATTTAAAATATCCTCTCTAGTATCCATGAACTTCTGCAGTCCCAGGAATTGTAGTTATCAAATTTTCTATTAATTTCTCTATTCAATACTATCTTAGCACAACTTTATCATATATTATATTTGACAGGTTTTCTTTTCATGATTGGCAGCTGAGACCTGGTGAGGACCATCTAACCAGTACGTAATGCCTCCCTTAAAGAACAATTTTATCTTGAACTGTGGAGAAGATGTGATAGTAATTTTTATATTATTAATATGTTATGAGAAGGGGAAGAGAAGTTTGGGTCCCAGATAAAATTGAAATACTGATCATGTTAAGCAGAAGTCACCTGGTTCAGCGGTGATGGCTCTGGAGAACAACTTGCCAAGAGTAACTGTTTTAAGCAATAATTCAGCAATATCTATATTCATGATCAGTTCTGAACAAGCCTCCTCACCAGGTGTTTAGTGAACACTATTCCAGGAAAAACCATACTCCATTGGAATGTGTGTATTGTTCTGTGAGACTAGTGGTTATTAATTATCACAGGAGAACTTTGCTTTTCTCATGCACAGTAAAAGTGTCTCCTGAGCCCTGGGAGCAGGTCACATTCAAACGAAACACACTTCATGAAGAATGGTGTTCAAAATTTGGTAACAGCAAACTGTATTTTCTTGTCTCTCTCATTTCTCCAATGATTCTCAGAGGTGTTCTACACTGGGGAAAAAAACCACTGTCTCATACAGTGAAGGGTCATTATAACATAAGAATTAAGAATGCCTAATATCTTCCTGTCACTGGATATCACAAATAATAGGAACAGATGAGGTTCTCTGAAGACTGGAAAGGTGATATTATGGAAGCCACATCCTTAACAATGCATTGTTAGTGGTAATGCACGTGAATATGCCAAAGGCTGTTGTATGTTTGTATAAAAGAACAAACCATTATTGTAGGGAGCTGTTTGCCCGTTAACTGCTGTTAACTGTCATTAACAGTTAACAAGTCCTTATTTGGGTGAAGCCTGTTGAGTCTTGCGCCTTCCACGTGGATTCAACCTATCAGCAATGCCCACGTGGCTAAGCCTGATTGGCTGGCTATTAGTATTTAAGGGCTGGGCTGACTCTCTCCGGGGTCAGAAGAAGAAGTACAGGGGAGAAAAAGAAGTACAGGGATCCTGAGTAAACTGCTTGAAGAAGATCTTCCTGTGTTGCGTCATTCCTTGCTGGCGAGGGTGGTCGCGACAACTGGTGCCGAAACCTGAGAAACTCTCCTTGTTCGTGGGGTTTGAAGATCAGAACTTCTCGCAGTCACGGTAGCGTGCTGGTAAGTTCCCGGTTAAATGGGACAAGGTAAAGTTCTCGGTATTGAGAGACTATAAAGTTCCCCAGTAAGTGGGACAAAGTAAAGTTCTCAGTGAGAGACAATAAAGTTCCCAGGTAAGGAGGGACAAAGGGAAAAGTCCTCGGTACAAGAGGCTATAAAGACTCCGGTGTGGAGCGATAAAGTTCCCAAGGCAAGGTGGGACATAAGGGACCGTTAAAAAGGGGCAGCCTGCTCCTCTCTGTAGACGAAGAGGGAGAGAAAAGTTTGCGGAAGGCAAAATGAAAGTGAAAGTAAAGTCCGCCGGGAGGTTTAAGTTCGCAGATTTGCTACCTAGTGAAAAGTAAAGGGTTACAATTTATGGACCCTGCTCTGATAGCAGTGTCCTACATTTTTTCCTGCGTTCTTTTTCGGGGAGTTGTGTTCTGGTTTTGCTGACTGACATGCACCCCCCAGTGATCGCAAGTAAAAGGACTTAGAGCCTTAATTTTTAAAATGGGGATCTCACAGTCTCATCCAATTTTTCTGGCTCTTCACGAGTTGCTTTTATCAAAGAATTTAAAGATCAAGAAATCGACCTTAGAGAGATTTCTTAATGAATGTGATACCGTGGCACCCTGGTTCGCTGTTTATGGCAGCCTAACGGTCGCCTGCTGCGATAGGTTAGGGAAGGATCTGGACTTAGCCTGGGATCAGGGCACACTCAAAGGAGGAGTAAAACCTATTTGGAAGTTTGTTAGGGGCTGTTTAGAAGATAAAAAAAAAATGCTGTAAGGCCGTAGAGGATGGACAAACTGCTTTAGAAATCTTACAAGAGGAAAGATCAGAAAAGGCAGAGAGTGTTAAAGAAAAAGGGACGCTATTGGTGTTCTGTTCAGAAACTTTCTCCCTGTACCGATGTCCTCAAGGGTCTTCCCCAGTTTATTTTCTATTAGCTTCAGAGTGTCTGGCTTTATGTGGAGGTCCTTGATCCATTTGGATTTGAGCTTAGTACAAGGAGACAAGGATGGATCAATTCGTATTCTTCTGCATGCTGACCTCCAGTTGAACCAGCACCATTTGTTGAAAAGGCTATCTTTTTTCCATTGGACGTTTTCAGCCTCTTTGTCGAGCATCAAGTGGCCATAGGTATGTGGGTTCATTTCTGGATCTTCAATCCTGTTCCATTGATCCTCCTGTCTGTCACTGTACCAATACCATGCAGTTTTTAACACTATTGCTCTGTAGTATTGCTTGAGGTCAGGGATACTGATTCCCCCAGATTTTCTTTTGTTGCTGAGAATAGTTTTAGCTATCCTGGGTTTTTTGTTGTTCCAGATGAATTTGATAATTGCTCTTTCTAACTCTGTGAAGAACTGAGTTGGAGGACATCGGTACAGGGAGAAAGTTTCTGAACAGAACACCAATAGCGTATGCTCTAAGAGCAAGAATTGACAAATGGGACCTCATAAGGTTACAGAGTTTCTGTAAGGCAAAGGACACCATCAAGAGGACAGATCGGCAACCAACAAATTGGGAAAAGATCTTCACCAATCCTACATCAGATAGAGGGCTAATATCCAATATATATAAAGAACTCAAGAAGTTAGACTCCAGAAAACCGAACAACCCTATTAAAAATGGGGTACAGAGTTAAACAAAGAATTCTCACCTGAAGAACGTCGGATGGCAGAGAAGCATCTTAAAAAATGCTCAACTTCATTAGTCATTAGGGAAATGCAAATCAAAACAACCCTAAGATTTCATCTTACACCAGTCAGAATGGCTAAGATTAAAAATTCAGGAGACAGTAGGTGTTGGAGAGGGTGTGGAGAAAGAGGAACACTCCTCCACTGCTGGTGGGGCTGCAAATTGGTACAACCACTCTGGAAATCAGTCTGGCGGTTCCTCCGAAAACTGGGCACCTCACTTCCAGAAGATCCTGCTATACCACTCCTGGGCATATATCCAGAGGATTCCCCACCATGTAATAAAGATACATGCTCTACTATGTTCATAGCAGCCCTATATATAATTGCCAGATGCTGGAAAGAACCCAGGTATCCCTCAACAGAAGAGTGGATGCAAAAAATGTGGTATATCTACACAATGGAGTACTATTCAGCCATTAGAAACAATGAATTCATGAAATTCTTAGGCAAATGGATGGAGCTAGAGAACATCATACTAAGTGAGGTAACCCAGACTCAAAAGGTGAATCATGGTATGCACTCACTAATAAGTGGTTATTAACCTAGAAAACTGGAATACCCAAAACATAATCCACACATCAAATGAGATATAAGAAGAAAGGAGGAGTGGCCCCTGGTTCTGGAAAGACTCAGTGAAACAGTATTCGGCAAAACCAGAATGGGGAAGTGGGAAGGGGTGGGAGGGAGGACAGGGGAAGAGAAGGGACTATCGGGGAGTGGGGGGGGGGGCTAGAAAAGGGGAAATCATTTGAAATGTAAATAAATTATATAGAATAAAAAAAAAAAGAAAAAGGGACAAAGTCTCTCTACCCCGCCTCAGAAGGGCTAGGAGATTTCAGTTCGGAAGATTCTGATCTTGAGGAGGAGGAGATACATGCTCTGGTTGAACAGTTGGAGGGAGCGAGCCTAAAACAGAGGAAGAAACTTAGAGATAAGTCAGGGGTGGCGGCGCCATCCATGGGTGTGGTCGTCCCCCCCCCCCCCAGCCAGCACCTTCCACTCCTACACCTAATCTAGAGACTACCCAGTATACAGGGAGTTCCTTTTGTCCACAAGTTTGGTCACAGGTTCGCACAGAGCTCTCTTTAGCTTATCCAGTGTTTCAGGATCCACAAGGGCAAAGGAGTCATGAGCCTTTAGACTTTAAAGTTATCAAATCACTGGCCGAATCAGTTCGAAATTATGGAACATCCGCTGCCTTCACAGTGGCTCAAGTTGAGGCTCTTTGTTTAACAAAACAAAAAGAGGGAATTGGGTATGATAGAACACCCAAAGAACGACTTTCATTGGCATTATTTACTTTAAATTTTCTGAATCTGGATAATGATGGTTTGGCTGCAGCTGATCGGCACCAATGCCCTAATAATACCTTGAAGGGTTATGTTAAATGGAAGGATGTGCTTACTGGATTATGGCATGGCCCTGATCCAGTGTTGGCATGGGCGAGAGGTTCTGTTTGTGTGTTTCCTCAGACTCAACAAGACCCACTGTGGGTGCCTGAGCGGCTGACCAGACGCTGCAATAAAAATGAAGATCCTCCTGCTGTTACTGATTCTCTGCGAGACGTTGATGCTGGTGTAGATGGAGTCAAGATGGGCGATCTTGTCGGTGTTCCCGAGACCCATGCCGATACGCCATGATACTAAGCTGTTTCCTTGTCTTTTTAGTTCTAACAAGTCTCTTGATATACCTTATTCACCTTTAGATAAAGAGGAGGGAAGTGTAAATGAAAAGTATGCCCTTGCCATTTTTTTTTATAGTACTTTCAATTGTTTGTCTGTAGTGCATCTGCAGAATGAGGTTTATCCAACAAAGACAGGTTGCAATGATGGTACAGGCATTCACAGCCATTGAAGCTGGACAGTCCTTCCAGGCCTGGCTGGCAGCCATGAAGGCCTAATAAGATGCTTTCCATGCTCAGGATGCGAGGCTAAGCACTGCACTCAGGGGCCCATGATTGGAGAGCCCTTGAGGGGAGCATGTTTGACTGCACACGGGTTGGTACCCCAGAACCTGTCTCTGAGCAAAAGGTACCGGACGGGTTTGACGAAATCCACTGGGCTGATGGCTCAGAAGGGCGTCGAAACAAGGTCCATGAGTCCATCCGATGGGCAAATGATATATCAGAGGTCAAACCTCTACTCTCGCCTGAATGCGTGTTTAAAAAGAAAAAGGAGGAACTGTAGGAAGCTGCTTGCCCGTTAACTGCCATTAACTTTCGTTAACAGTTAACAAGTCCTTATTTGGGTGAAGCCTGTTGAGTCTTGTGCCTTCCGCGTGGATACAACCTATCAGCAATGCCCACATGGCTAAGCCTGATTGGCTGGCTATTAGTATTTAAGGGCTGGGCTGATTCTCTCCGGGGTCAGAAGAAGAAGTACAGGGGAGAAGAAGAAGTACAGGGATCCTGAGCAAACTGCTTGAAGAAGATCTTCCTGTGTTGCGTCATTCCTTGCTGGCAAGGGTGGTCGCGACACATTATATATAAGAGTTTAGAATTATCATCCTTATAACTCTGGAAGATTCTCTAATGGCCATTCCTCTCATCTCCCACCCTTCCACTGCCAACCCATGCTGCATTTTCCTTGTGTTGACATAGAAACTGGACAATGACATAGAAGGCCAGATTGATTGCATCAGCATCAGTGCACAGAAGCAAAGATCAGGAGGAGATGGATACATGTTCATAAAGATTCTAAGCTAAAGAAGATCCTATTCACTGTCATCAAATAGAGAGGAGATTTGTTGCAAGTCGAGGGCAGGGAGCAGCAGTAGGATGGACTACATACACCAACAGGGGAAATGTGAGCATACGAACCCTCCCTGACATGATGAGAAATGCTTTGGAAAGTTGAGAGCACCCATTCTGAGAGACAGTGATTAACAGCATTACCAGGCAGGTAAATGAATATTCAAAGAATTTTTAATATCATACTGGTGAGTTTCACGCTATTTGTTTATAAACTAATACTGTGCTAAAAATTGCTTAGAGAAAGCACAGTTCTATTCATGGATGATATTTGAAATATGACACCTAGGTGCAGACTGGTCTGACATTTATTTGAACAAATCTGTTAAAGCCTGATCATTATGTGGAACTGATGAATACTTAGTTTTTGTCAGCCCAAGGTTTCAGATGGCTATTGTGAACTGTTAAACTTGTCACACCTAATATAACACACACAAGTGAAATAATAGCTTGACATTATGTTGGTCTGATCTATCTTATCACTTTATAATAAGAAATTATTTATGTAGGAATTCACATTAAACTTCAGATACAGGAAAGCTATGTAGGAACACACATTTTAAAGAAAGCAAAGGCATAGATAAAAGAGCCCTAAGGCTTTACGTGTGACTATCTTGCAGGATAACAGAAGAATAAAGGGTCACAGTAAGAGTGATACCCCTAGAATAATGAATAGGCCAGAATAATGAATAAAATTTGCAATATCAAAATTTAAATTTCTTTGTTATTTTAGGTATATTATCTATTAGTAATTTCTTATAATGTATTAGGAAAATTTGTTTTTAATATTTTTATTTTCTATATTCTTTGTTTATATTCCAAATGATTTCCCCTTTCCCGGATCCCCCCGCCCCATATGTCCTATAAACCTTCTTCTCTCCATCCATTCTCCAATCACCTCCCTCCTTTTTTTCTCTGTCCTCACATTCCCCTCCAATGCTACATCAATCCTTTTCAGGATCAGGACCTTCTCCATACTTCTTCATGGGAGTCATTTGTTATGCGATTTGTGCCTTGGATATTCAGGGCTCCTGGGCTAATTAATATCCACTTATCAGAGATTGCATTCCATGTGTATTCTTTTGTGACTGGGTTACCTCACTTAGGATGATATTTTCCAGATCTAACCATTTGCCTAAAAATTTTGTGAATTCATTGTTTCTAATTGCTGAGTAGTATTCCATTGTGTAAATATACCACATTTTATGTATCCATTCCTCCTTTGAGGGGCATCTGGGTTCTTTCCAGCTTCTGGCTATTATAAATAATGCTGCTATGAACATTATTTGCTATAATTAATATGATTCAGGAAAAAATTAATATGATTCTGTAACTGGTTAATAAGTTGATCTGATCCTTTTTAGCAATCAAATTGTGAATGAAAATTATCTGTTTGGTATTGTGATAGATTTTATAGTACTTAATATGTGATATTTATATAAATTTTGAGAATTGGAAAAATAAAAATTAATATTATACTAGAATGTGAGTATCTCCGTTTGTATTTCCATTGCTGTGAAGAGACACCATGACTAAGACAACTCTTATAAAGAACATCAGACATTATCATCAAGGAGGAAGCATGGCAGCATGCAGGCAGCCGTGGTGCTGGAGAAGGGGTTGAGAGTTCTACATCTAGTTCTGAAGGGAACCAGGAGAAGACTAGCAAAGCTCTCCCTATAGTGACGTATGTCCTCTACCAAGGCCACACCTATTTCAATAAATAACTCCTAATGTTATCACTCCCTGAGGGCCAAGTATCCAAACACATGAGTCTAGGGGGGGCTAATCATATTATATATTATAATATATATTATATATATTATATAATTATATAATATATATATATTATAAACCACTACAGTGACTAACAAAATAGCACCATCCAAAATGTATGGTCGTCTTGAATACAACTTTATGCTAAATTTTCAAAAGATACTTGTTCATTGTTGATTTAAGTGTTAAATATTTTGAACCAGTATTACTAAATCTCACTAAAACTTAATTGAAAATGACCAATAGTATTAGCAATAAAATAATTTGGTTGAATTTAGAAAATTTTGCTGCTTCATGAAAAATTACCAATGGAAATAGGTTGATTTTTTTTAAAAAGATATGTGAAATTTTCAGAAAGATGCATCTGAAATATCTGTAATCTATGTTTGTGATCTTAAATGTTCTCACAGTATTGTGTTATTCTTGTGATAACTGATAATTGTAAGTGTGGATGAAAGTGAAACAGAAAAGGCTTTCTTTGCTAACATTAACATTGTTTTGGCTATTTGACCAAATTCTAGTTTGTTGTAACCCAAGTATCATGCAGATGACATTTGACAATCAACATGGGATGGTATGTATATACATACTGTGTAACTATAACCATGACTGAAATGCTGGATCACCACTGTGTCAGCGCCAGGGTCAAGTGTAATAAAGATCTGAAATTTGTGAATAGTAATGAATGCTCACAGAGAACTCTTAATACATTCTTGCTTTTCTTTTAAATCACACTTGGTGTCTCACACTGTTACAATGCACTAATTACTTGATAGTTTGAGAATTCAGCTGGAGCTTTGTGATACTTCTGTCACTTAAGAGAACAAACATTTTTTCTATGGGTTTTAAATCAAAACCAGATGTTAATATTACCAAAATTTGAGATGTACCAGATTTGTATTTCTACAGAGGAAAACTACTAACTAAAATCATTTTTCCCCTGAGGTAAACTAATACCGAATATAAATCTCATGTTGATTCATCATTCTATAAAATCAATTTCCAATGTGAAATAACTTTCCAGTCACTGAATCCCTGTCCAGTTTAACTGGACAGTTTAATCCAAGGGCCATTTCTTTTTCTTTCTTTCTTTCTTTCTTTCTTTCTTTCTTTCTTTCTTTCTTTCTTTCTTTCTTTCTTTCTTTCTTTCTTTCTTTCTTTCTTTCTCTTTCTTTCTCTTTCTTTCTTTCTTTCTTTCTTTCTTTCTTTCTTTCTTTCTTTCTTTCTTTCTTTCTTCTACATTCTTTGTTTACATTCAAAATGATTTCCCCCCTCCCCATAGGTCCCATAAGCCCTCTTTACTCCTCCTATTCCCCAATCAACCCCCTCCCACTTCTCTGTCCTGGTAATCCCCTACAATGATGCATCAAGCCTTTCTAGGACCAGGGCCCTCTCCTTCCTTCTTCTTGGCAATCATTTGATATGTTAATTGTGTCTTGTTTATTCAGAGCTTCTGGGATAATATCCACTTATCAGTGACTGCATTCCACGTGTGTTCTTTTGTGATTAAATCATCTCACTTAGGATGATATTTTCCTGTTTCAACCATTTGCTTAAGAATTTCATGAATTCATTGTTTCTAATAGCTGAGTAGTATTTCATTGTGTAAATATACCACATTTTCTGTATCCATTCCTCCATTGAGAGACATTTGGGTTCTTTCCAGCTCTGGCTATTATAAATAAGGCTGCTATGAACATAGTGAAACATGTGTCCTTATTGCATGCTGGGGAATCCTCTGGGTATATGCCCAGGAGTGGTATAACAGGGTTTTCTGCAAGTGTCATGCCAAGTTTTCTGAGGAACCGTCAGACTGATTTTCAGAGTGGTTATACCAGCTTGCAATCCCACCAGCAGTGGAGGAGTGTTCCTCTTTTTTCACATCCTCATGAACACCTGGTGTTTCCTGAGTTTTTAATCTTAGCCATTCTGACTGGTGTGAGGTGGAATCTCAGGGTTGTTTTGATTCGCATTTTCCTAAGGGCCATTTTCCCCTGCCCCTGGGGGCAACAAATAGGCTAAGGGTGGACCCCTAACTCTCCTACTGCTCTTGATATTCAGTCCCTCCAGTTTATTCCCTTCTCATCTGCTTTCTCCTGTCTGAGCCAGTGTATTGGCAGAGCCCAGACACCACTGGCAAAGGGAGACAGATCACAATACCACACTACATGTCCCAGTCAGTCTAGATCTTTCTCTTCCTGGCTCTCATTAGAAAACACCAGGCTTCTAGGGTATAAAAATAAAACAAAACAAAATAAAATAAAGCTAATATTTCAGAATAGGTCAATACAAAAAGAAGGAAAAAACACAAGAAACAGAAATATAGATAGCTTTATAAAAACAAGAAACAAAAAACTAGATAGCTTTATAAAAAGGACAAGCTCTGAAGCAGCTTGTTGGACAATGAACTTCCAGAGATGCTGTTGACTTCATTTTCTCTTGGCCATCCATTGCTGTGCATGCAGCCTGTGCTTAAGAGTAATTTGCCTACCCTGTGAGATGCTCTGGAACAGTGCTAAATTTGCATTTACAAGTGATCATCGGACATAGCTTCTGGGTTAGAGATCCCCACATGTCCACTTTTCCTTTCATCTCTAGGACCCCACCTGTTACAGATCTTTGTAGGCCCTGTGCCTGCTGCCTCAGTCTTGGTGAATTCATAAGTGTGTTGGTCTTGATGATTTAGAGGGCCTTGTTTTCTTGATGTGCTTCATTCTCTTTCACTCATCTACTCTTCTTCAGGGTTTCCTGAGTCCTAACTGGAGGGGTTTGATGGTGACATCACATTTGGGGATGAGTGATCCAAAGTCTTTCATTCTTTGCATAATGTTTGACTGTAGCTTTCTGTATTTGTTGTCACCTGCACGAGAATATTTCTCTGATGATGGTTGAGAAAGGTACTGATCTGCTTCCTTGGCCATAGTGTATATCTCACCTTTATATGTTTCCAAGTATATAATATTTACCTCAATTAAATATGTGTCATAAAACAATTACAAGAAAACAGGTCTGTGGAACAGTAAATGCTACATTTATATTTTTTTCTTTTAAGGACAACATTTAATTGGGGCTGGCTTACAGGTTCAAAGGGTCAGTCCATTATCAGGAGCATGCAGCGTCCAGGCAGGCATGGTGTAGGAGGAACTGATAGTTTGCATCTTCATCTGAAGGCCACTAGGAGAAGATTGGCTTCCATGCAGCTAGGACAAAGGTCTTAAAATCAATGCCCACAGTGACAAACTTCCTCTAATGAGGCCACACCTACTCCAACAAGGCCACACCTCCAAATATACCACTTCCTGGTATAAGCATAATGTTTAAAAGGCCATACTAACAGGCTGAACAAATGTGGTGGTTTGAATAAGCATGAGCCCCCCCCCCATAGACACAGGTATTTGAATGCTTGAACTATAGAGGAGCACTATTATGAGATGTCACCTTCTTGGAATAGGTGTGGACTTGTTGGATGTCAGGAGACATCTAGGAAAGGTTAAAGGCATGCAAGTGACTTTCCTAGAGATGGAAACATCATTTTTAATGGTTGGATATATAAGTCCTAACTGCAAGGATTTTTAAAAAAAATTGTCTCAGGATCTAATTTTATTGCTGATATGCCTTTCCCATCTCACAAACCATATGGTGCTTAAGAAGAAGGAAGACCAAAGTGTGGATGCTTTAATCCTACATAGAAATGGGAACAAAATAATGACAGGAGGTAGAGGGAGGGAGGGAATTGGGAGGGAGGAAAGGGATGTAGGATCAGATATTGGAAAGGATAGGAGATAAGTATGAAGGGTCAGAAAATGGAATATAAATAGGTATCAGTGAGGGATAGAGAACGAGTGTTAGCGACTAGACAGTCCCAGAAGCCAGGAAAACAAGAAACTCCCAGGTCCCAGTGGAGATGACTTTAGCAAAAATACCCAACAAAAGGGACATATAACCTGTAGAGACCACCTCCAGTAGATAGGCACAGCTCCCAGTTGAGAGATGGGGTCACGTACTCATCTCAAAAATTTAATCCAGAAATGTTCCTGTTCAAACGAAAAACAGGAACAAAAAATGAAACAGAGATGGAAGGAAACCTCATCTAGGGACTGCACCACATAGAGATCCATCCCATCTGCAGACACCAAACCTTGATACTATTGCTGATGCCAAGAAGTGCTTGCTGACAGCAGCCTGGTATGGCACTTCCCTGAGAGATTCTACCAATGCCTGGCCAATGCAGATGCAAATAATCATACCCTACCTTTTGACTGAGCCCAGGAACCCCAATGAAAGAGATAGTGGAAGGACTGAAGGAGGTGAAGGGGATTTCAACTACATAGGAAGAATAATATCAACTAACCAGACTACCCAAAGCTCCCAAGGGACAAAATCACTAACCAAAGAGTATACATGGAGGGATCCCTGGCTCCAGATACATATGCAGCAGAGGATAGCCTTATCTGACATCAATGGGAGGGGTCCCTTAGTCCTGTGGAGGCTTTATACACCAGCATTGCCTGATAGAGCAGTGAGGCAGGAGTGGGTGAGTGGGAATGGGCGCTATTCCACACTCATAGAGGCAAAAGGAAGGGGGGAGAGGGTGGATGGGAAGGAAAGTTTGTAGAGGGGTAACCAGGAAGGGGGATATTATTTGAAATGTACAAATAAAAGGATTAATAAAATAATTATAACAAATAAAATAATAAAATAATAAAATAAAATAATAATTTCTGGGCATTAGCCCACCATAGTTGGCAGATTTTCTGCAGATCAACAAAGATGTACTGTCTTGAACTGATGCTATATAGATAAATAGATGATTTCTTAATTTCTAATGATGGTCCTATAAGAATTCCTAAGTGCATGCTAATAATTATTGAGGTTTTTATAATAAGGGATTCAATTAACTCTCTGTGATATGAAAACTACAGTTAGAACTCTGCCATTGTTCACATGTCACAAGCTAATTGCACTAGATAGAAGGCAGGCATACAGATTTACAATTTAGAAATATATTCCATAGGCTATAAAACCATCAACTAAAGGTTGTAAAAGGAGCAATTTATTGCAGGTGCAAGGACAGAATATATACTATTTACTAGGTTTATCTATACAAGACTTCAGCATTAATTTGCCTTTTGACATATCGTATTGACTTAGACATACGAATTTAAGTTTTAGACTCTCAATCAACCTGTGGAGCTAATGGCAGATAACAAGTGTCTAATTAGATAGCTAATCTTAATGGAAACACATATAAACAACTCTGTTGTAACTTCACATTCAATTTATGACTCAAATTTATGTTTGGACTTGTTGTGAACTTTTGGAATGTAATCTATTCTCATGAAAAGGTACAAATAACAAAAACAAAAACAAAAAACAAAACAAAACTGGGAATGATGACATTAAAGAGGCAGAAGGAAAATAGGATAGAAGCATTGCAGAGATGAGCTGAGCGAGAGATAAAGAAGAGAGCAGAATTAAGGATGCAGGGGGAAAATAGAAGAGGAGTTGGAGCAACAGGAAAACAGAACAACATAGGAGAATGTAACAGGGGCAGAGAAGAAAAGAGATGAGACTAAGAAGAGAAAGATCTGTAGAGGGAGCAGAAAGCATCAGGCAAGCTTTCCTTACAATAAGACAGGCTTTTAAACTTATTTAGCATTAAAAAGCTAGAAGCTTTCTCTTCTCTATGAAGTAACAGTTGAAGTTTATTTTCATCCAGAATGAGTGAATTCTTTTTGTGCTGGTGCTTGGGCATTGGCTATATTTGTATATGTGTATGTGCATGTTTATGTGTGTGTGTGTATATATATATATATATATATATATATATATATATATATATGTGAAAGAATATTATGTCTATGTAAGTATGTTAAGTTGGAGAGATAGGTTTTTGGACCCCCCAAAAGATGAATGTGTCTATTAATGTATATATGATAATGCATTTTTGCTGATGTAAAAGTTTTACTGTTGCAACTATGACTTTCTTCTGCTGGTTCAATAAAAGTTAATTGCTCTAAACTTCCTTCCTGTCTGGTTGTGGACTCTGGGCAAGAGAAAAAGGAACCTTAGCAATTAATCCTTTACTCAATCCATGCTGTTAAGCAACAGTTGTTAATTTGCCCAGAGGCATGCAGCTTCTGGCTTCAGAGTTACTTAAGAGTCAAGACAGATGTCCCACCACAAAAGAAAGGATACAGAAAATGTGGTTCTTTACACAATAGAATACTACCCAGCTATTAAGAATGAGGACATCCTGAGTTTTGCATGCAAATGGATGGAACTAGAAAATATCATCCTGAGTGAGGTAACTCAAACCCAAAAGGACATCACTAAAAAGTGGATATTAGATAAAAAAAGTTACAGAGTACTCAAGATACAATCAATGGAACTGAAAAAGGTCAACAAGCTTAATTGCCCAAGTAAGGACTCCTCAGTCTCACTTGGGAGGGAGAACAAAGCAATCACAAGTGAGGAGGCAAGGAGGGACCAGGGAGGAAAAATGAATTGGGAGGAGGGAGTGGACAGAAGAGGGAAACCTGATTTGGTATTGGGTGAGGGAAAAGGGCTGGAGCCCTGAGGGCCAGGAGAAAGAAGGGAAACAGGCAACCTTGGGAAACAGGAGGTTGGGGGGTACCCTCCAGAATGCACCAGAGACCTGGAAATTCAGAGAACTTATAGAGTCCACCTCCATCAGGAAGTTAGGGCATCAAATGAGGGAGAGGGGGGCAATCCCACAGTCACAACTCTGACCCATAATTATTCCTTTCTGAAACAATTACAGGGATGGAAATGGAGAGGAGCCTGAGGAAAAGAAGTTCCAGTAACAGGCCTAAAGTAGAATCCAGCTCAAAGGAAGGTCCCAAGGCCTGACATTATTACTGAGTCTATAGATCACTCACAAAAAGGCACATGCACAAAAGAACACACATGGAATGCACTCATTAATAAGTGTTTATTAACCCATAACTCAAAATAAACAAGTTACAATTTACAATTTACACTCCACAGGAAGCTCAAGAAGAAGGACTGAAGTGGGGGTGCTTTAGTTCCTCTAAGAAAGGGAACAAAATACTCACAGGAGCAATTATGGAGACAAAATGTGGAGCAGAGATTAAGGGAAAGGCTATCAACAGACTGCCCTACCTGGGGATTCATCCTATAAACAGTCACCAAACCCTGACACTATTATGGATGACAAGAAATGCATACCAAAAGGAACCTGTTATGGTTGTCTCCAGAAGGGCCCTGTCAGAGCCTTATACATACAGAGGCAGATGCTCGTAGGCAACCATTGGACTGAGCATGGGGTCCCAATGGAGGAGTTGGCGGGCAGACTAGAGGAGTTGAAGGGGTTTGCAGCCCCATGGGAAGAACAATGATGTTGGCCACCCAGATGCCCCAGGACTCCGAGGGACTAAGGGGTACACAAGGTTCCAGCCAAAATTGTGGCAGAGGAATGCCTTGTTAGGCATCAGTGGGAGTCCTTGGTCCTGTGAAAGCTCAATAGATTCCCAACAAAGGGAAAGCAAGGTGAGAGGTGGGAATGGGTAGGGTGGAGGGACATTTACTTGGAGGCAGGGGGTGGAAGGAGTGGTTGGGGGTTTTCAGGGAGGGGGGAAACCATGAAAGGCTTTAGCATTTGAAATGTAAATTAAGAATATATAAAAATAATAAATATAAAGGTACATAGCTGTACCCTTCCCCCCCTGCAACTAGTTGGCTAGCGGGCACCCAACTCTTCCGATGGCTACCTCCGGCCTTTGTTCTACAAACAAAGGGACTCCACACCTCGGCTATCGACACCGCCCCCAGGCCGGCGTTCACCTGAGCTCTCAGGCAGTAGGCAGACGACCCGCTGAGACCTGGAGCCAGAAGATTCACAGCACCGCCTTTGAAGCTACCGACTTCTGGGGGGTTGGCCGATCCCCCAAATGTCTATAAAACCTGTCTTCAATTTATTAAAAGCAGTCTTGACCAGAATCCTAGGCTTGACTCAAATCCCTTGTCTGTGTCCCTGTTCCCCAAGATTCTTTCAACAGGTAACCTGGTTCACATGTAGCCGCTGGCGGTTACATACTGGCGCCTGAACGTGGAAGACCTGGCACGAGAGAATTCCTGAGGTGGCCCTATCCAGCGAAGCTTCGCAGAAAAAAGGTGAAAATTAATGGTATCTGCACGGTAAGCAACATAGAAGTTAAAACTAGCGCTAGTGAATTCGTGTCTATCGTTGTGAGTGCAAGGCAGAGATACAGTTTTTCAAGCATATTGTGTGCACCCGACACAGGAGTTGCTTGGGTTAAAAGGATAGGAAAAAATGGGACAGGAAAGTTCGCGCGAGATTTGCGCACGCAACATTCAAGAGTTGCTTCAGGCAAAAGGGATTGGGTTTGAAGAGGAAAGATTAGAAGATTTCTTGGACCAGATATATTCCTGTTGTCCTTGGTTCCGAGAAAAACGAACGTTAAATGAGAGAACTTGGCTGAGAATTGGTAATTCGCTAAAGGCAGCCAAGGCAGACAATATCACCCTCTGCCTTTGGACTCTGATTAAGGACATCATAGATGAAGGGAGTTTGGAAGAATTAGGTGTTATTCATGAAAGTGAGGATTTTCAGGTAAAAGGCCATGTGGAGAGGATCCCTGTTATAGAAAATTCTCCACAACCTGAGTCTCGTAAACAAAGAGACAGTTCTGATGAGTCTGTGGTTAGGAAAAAAATAGCTCATCCCGAGAAAGGAGCAATTGAAGTTCATGGAGAAACTTGGCCCTCTGTAGCGCCATCCGCGCCGCCTGTGACCTTGATGGCAGAGGCCGAAATCCAGAAGGATATGCAATTACAAAAGTTAGAGTTTGAAATTAAATTGCAGAAATTGACTAATGAGTTACAGGAGCTAAAAAGGGTCTCTAATACTAGAGAGAACAATAACTCGGAGACCCGCCAGTCGCCATTAGAAAGAGTTATAAACCAGGCCCGCGGAGAGGGGCAGGATACGTCAGAAATCTTAGCTTTTCCAGTCCTTGAGATAGAAGACCAGGACAATGTGGTCAGACAATATCAGACCTTGGAATTTAAGGTGATAAAAGAGTTAAAGCTAGCCGTAGCCCAGTACGGCCCGACAGCTCCCTTTACACAGGCGTTGTTGGATACTGTGATTGAGTCGAATCTAACTCCACAGGATTGGAAAACGCTGTGTAAAGCTACGTTGTCGGGGGGAGATTTCTTGCTCTGGAGTTCTGAATGGCGTGAGGCTTGCAAAAGAACCGCTGCCACTAACACTCAAGCAGGCCATCCAGAATGGAATGCGGAGATGTTGTTGGGGGAAGGCCTATTTGAAGGAAATAATAACCAGATTGGGTTTCCCATCGCAGTGTATGCGCAGATTGCGGTGGCCGCCCGCCGTGCTTGGACTCTGTTACCAGCTAAGGGAGATATTAGTGGAAATCTAACAGCTGTGAAACAGGCTCCCGACGAACTCTTTCAGGATTTCGTAGACAGATTGCTGAAAACGGCTAATAGAATTTTTGGAAACTCTCAGGCAGAGAATCCGCTGGTTACGCAACTAGCCTATGAGAATGCTAATGCGGCCTGCCGAGAGGCCATTAGACCCCAGAGAGGAAAGACAGACCTAGCCGGTTACATTCGCCTTTGTTCTGAGATCGGTCCTTCTTATAATCAGGGTTTAGCTATAGCTGCAGCGCTGCAGGGAACAACTATTCAAGGAATTCTGTC
The DNA here is from genome assembly GCF_947179515.1 of Apodemus sylvaticus. NCBI lineage: Eukaryota > Metazoa > Chordata > Mammalia > Rodentia > Muridae > Apodemus > Apodemus sylvaticus. The sequence goes on from NC_067473.1 coordinate 49,782,675, forward strand.
ACAAAGACGAGGAAATAGGAGATGTTTTAAATGTGGTAGTCTGGGTCATTTTAAGAGTGATTGTCCTGATAATAAGCCCAGTATAAACGGGCAATCAGGTGGTCCACCAGGAACGTGCCATAAGTGTAGAAAAGGAAATCAATGGGTTAAGAGAGACAAGTCAAAAAATAACTTCCAAGGTAGACCCGTGTCGGGAAACGGGGGGAGGGGCCAGCCCCAGGCCCCGATGCATCAGACTGTCTGTGGGGCACAGCTACTGCCGAGCCAAGGAAATCCATCCTTGACCTCACCAGAGCTACACCAGGAAGTGCAGGGCTGGACCTCTGTTGCATCTGCAATGCCGTACTAACTCCAGAGATGGGAGTTCAGGTTTTGCCCACGGGAGTTTTTGGGCCATTACCTGAAGGTACTTGGGGATTGTTGTTAGGACGAAGCAGTTCTACTGTGAAGGGACTACAGATTTATCCAGGAGTCATAGACAGTGATTATGAGGGAGAAATTAAAATTATGGCTGCTTCCTCTCGTGGTGTCATAAGTATTCCAGCTAATCAAAGAATTGCCCAGTTAGTCTTGGTGCCCTTACATGCACTGCCTTCCAAATTCATTAAAGATAAGAGAGGGGAGGAGGGCTTTGGCTCCTCCGGAGTGTTCTGGGTTCAGTCTATTACTAATAAAAGACCTAACCTTAAATTGACTATTGAAGGAAAGAGTTTTGAAGGATTAATAGATACGGGAGCTGATGTTACAATTATTAAGGGACAGGACTGGCCGTCTAATTGGCCTTTGACAGAGACCCTAACGCATCTGCAAGGAATTGGTTATGCAAATAATCCGAAACAGAGCGCTAGACTTCTAACTTGGAAAGATGCAGATGGAAATTCAGGACAAATTCGGCCTTTCGTGATGCAGAAGTTGCCTACCACGCTCTGGGGCAGAGACCTGTTATCTCAGATGAATTTAATTCTGTGTAATCCTAATGAAATTGCCTCTAAGCAAAAGACAGTGTCGGAGGAATCCGAGCCTACTCGGGGGCTTGGATATGAAGGACAAGGCACTAGTAGGTTTAAAAACCCCCAGGCAAACCCTAACTCTAGAAGTCTGGGGCATTTTCAGTAATGGCCACTATCTCTCCTGCACCCCACGCCGATAAAATTCAATGGCTTAGCGACATTCCAGTGTGGGTTGATCAGTGGCCTTTAACTAAAGAGAAATTGGAGGCTGCCTCGCTTTTGGTGCAGGAACAGTTAGAGGCAGGACATCTTATAGAGTCATTATCTCCATGGAACACGCCGATATTCGTAATTAAAAAGAAGTCCGGCAAATGGAGATTGTTACAGGATTTAAGAAAGGTAAATGAAACAATGTTGCCCATGGGAACCTTACAAACAGGTCTTCCATCTCCCGTGGCTATTCCAAAAGGGTTTCATAAAATAGTCATAGATTTAAAAGATTGTTTCTTTACCATTCCTTTGCACCCTGAAGACTGCAAAAGGTTTGCGTTCAGTGTTCCTTCTATTAACTTTGCAGAGCCTATGAAAAGGTTTGAATGGACCGTGCTTCCCCAGGGCATGGCAAACAGCCCCGCCTTGTGCCAGAAATTCGTAGCACAGGCCATTCAACCTGTGAGACAGAAATGGCCAGATATTTACTTTATCCATTTCACAGATGATTTTCTAATTGCAGGAAAAAATCCTCAGACCTTGCTTTTATGTTTTAGAGATTTGCAGCAAGCCCTGGTCGCTAAAGGGCTGCAGATAGCTCCAGAGAAGATTCAGATTCAGGAGCCATATAACTATCTAGGTTTTAAACTTACGGACCAGTCAATTTTTTCCCAGAAGATAATTATCCGCAGGGACAATTTGAAAACTTTAAATGATTTTCAGAAATTATTGGGTGACATTAATTGGCTTCGGCCGTATTTAAAACTTACCACAGGGGAATTACAACCTTTATTTGATATTCTTAAAGGAAATGCCGATCCGACATCCCCTAGGGTATTAACTTCAGAAGGACTTCTTGCCTTACAGACAGTGGAGAAAGCTATTGAGAACCAATTTATTACCTATATAGATTATTCCTTACCTCTGCATCTGCTAATTTTTAATACTACTCATTCGCCTACAGGATTATTATGGCAAAAGGCTCCTCTGATGTGGATTCATTTGAGGGTGTCTTCTAGGCGTAATATCTTGCCATATTTTGAAGCAGTGGCCCAAGTAATTATGCTTGGTAGAAAGCAGGCATTGACTTATTTCGGTAAGGAACCGGACTTTATTATACAACCTTACAGTGTAAATCAGGATGAATGGCTAAAACAGCATAGCACAGATTGGCTGCTGGCTCAGATTGGTTTTAAAGGGTGTATAGACAATCATTATCCTCAAGACAAGTTAATAAAGTTTTTAAATATGCATGAGGTCGTATTTCCAAAAATGACATCTCTACAGCCGCTGCAGAATGCACTCCTAGTGTTCACAGATGGTTCATCAAAAGGAAAAGCCGGATATCGTGTTAACAATCAACAGGTGGTCGTAGAAACGCCTGGGTTATCTGCTCAGTTATCAGAGCTTACAGCAGTGCTGTGTGTTTTTCAAACTATAAATAGTACGTTTAATCTCTTTACTGACAGTGCTTATGTTGCATTTTCGATACCGCAACTAGAAACCTGTGGCATGTTTAATTTTAATACGCCAGCTGGATCCTTGTTTTCACAATTGCAAGGTATCATTCTTGCTAGAAAAAATCCTTTTTATATAGGACATATTAGATCTCACTCGGGTCTCCCTGGACCTCTGGCTCAGGGCAATGAATGCATTGACAAAGCACTAATTGGTCAAGTCTTGGCACTCACACCCATAGAATTGGCAAAACGTGATCATGATAAATTTCATCTTTCGAGTCATACGTTGAGACTCCGCCATAAGATCACAAAAGAACAAGCTAGAATGATCGTAAAGCAATGCCCTAATTGTCTCACTTTAGCACCAGTGCCCCATTTAGGGGTTAATCCACGTGGCCTGGTGCCCAATCAAATTTGGCAAATGGATGTAACTCACTATGCGGAGTTTGGGAAATTAAAATTTATACATGTTTGCATTGATACGTGCTCAGGACTTATTTTTGCTTCCCTGCATACCGGAGAAGCCTCTAGAAATGTAATTGATCATTGTTTACAAGCCTTTAATACCATGGGAGTACCCAAGGTCATTAAGACAGACAATGGACCAGCCTACACTGGTAAGAACTTTATCTCATTTTGTAAAGAATTTAATATAAAACTTAAAACTGGAATTCCTTATAATCCAATGGGGCAAGGAATAGTGGAGCGCGCCCATCGCACGCTTAAAAATTGGCTTATTAAAACTAAGAAGGGAAATTTATATCCCCCTCGGTCCCCAAAGTCACATCTTGCCTTTGTTTTATTCGTTTTAAATTTTCTCCAAACGGATGCGGAAGGCCAGTCTGCCGCTGACAGGCATTGGCATCCGGCTACTTCCAATTCCTACGCCATGGTTAAGTGGCGGGATCCTTTAAATAATTCTTGGAAAGGCCCAGACCCCGTTTTGATATGGGGAAGAGGCGCGGTATGCGTTTTTTCACAAGAACAGGACGAGGCGCGTTGGTTGCCAGAAAGATTGGTAAGACAAGTGGATTCGACCCCAAAAACGGTTGGTAAGTATATTTAGGTCAGAAGGCTGTTTTCCAAGCCGCCCCACTCATTTGGGGAGATATAGTTCCTTTGTCTCCTTGCAAATTAAGTTGCAAGCCAGGCCTTTTGCCTGAGTGGATTCCACCCCCAAACTGTAGGTAAGTATAATTAATTCAAAGGCTGTTTTTCAAGCCACCTCCCAGTTGCTTGGGGAGGCATAGTTCCTTTGTGTTCATGCAAACTAAGTTGCCGGCCAGGGCTCTTCCCTGAGGCCACTGAATTTCAATTAAACCAAAAACCGGTTTGACCTCCCAAGACTAACCAGACAGGTTCTCTTAATCTCCTTTTATATTTGAAGCAGATAACACTCAGAAGACGAAATTCCTTCAGCAATGGCCCTAGGTGGAAGATGGGTTGCCTTTTCAGCTAGCCAACGCTTAGCCGCAGAGAATTTACTCTGCCAGTGGAAGTCCTCGGAGATGAGGCTGCTTGATACTCGGAATCATGCGTGTTTGTTGTCACAACAAACATGGGCATCAGTTGAGGTGCGAGGCGAGGCACTGCAAGGGAAAGGGAAAAAATTCCTGGCTCCGAGTTTCCCTGAAAAGCACGCCCAGCTGCATGGGGGTTTGACATCGTAAGACCGTCCTGAAAAAGGCGGTCTAGCCCCCCCCCTGAAAAAAGATGTCGGTAACACTTAAGGGGGCTGTGGCCAATGCTTTCACTCACTGATGAATGCCCGTCATCCATTGGATGAACTTAATCATTTCCACTGAGTGGTTTTAAATTTAATAATTAAGGGGGAATTGTACCCTTCCCCCCCTGCAACTAGTTGGCTAGCGGGCACCCAACTCTTCCGATGGCTACCTCCGGCCTTTGTTCTACAAACAAAGGGACTCCACACCTCGGCTATCGACACCGCCCCCAGGCCGGCGTTCACCTGAGCTCTCAGGCAGTAGGCAGACGACCCGCTGAGACCTGGAGCCAGAAGATTCACAGCACCGCCTTTGAAGCTACCGACTTCTGGGGGGTTGGCCGATCCCCCAAATGTCTATAAAACCTGTCTTCAATTTATTAAAAGCAGTCTTGACCAGAATCCTAGGCTTGACTCAAATCCCTTGTCTGTGTCCCTGTTCCCCAAGATTCTTTCAACAGGTAACCTGGTTCACATGTAGCCGCTGGCGGTTACACATAGCATGACTGCACTTTGGAAGACCCATCAAGTAGCTGAAAGAGTCAGATGCAGATATCTGCACTTAACCAATGGACAGAAGCAGCTGACTCCTATGGTTGAATTAGGAAAGGTTGAAAGAAGCTGAGAAGGGCAACCTGTAGGAGGACTAGCAGTCTCAATTAAACTGGACCCCAGAGATCTCTCAAACAGTGGACCACCAAACAGGCTGCATGAACCAGCTGATAAGAGGCCCCCAACACGTACATAGCAGAGGACTGCCAGGTCTGGGTTCAGTCAGAGAAGATGCTCTTAACCATTATGAGACTGGAGGCTCCAGAGAATTTAGAGGTCTGATAGGGTGGGGGTAGGGGGTGCAGGGACATCCTCGTGAAGACAGGGGGCAGGAAGGAGGTATGAGATGTGGAACAGTCAGAGTGTGGACAGGGGTGAGTGAGTAATAAAATATGGAGTATAAAAATATAAATAAATAAATCAATTATATAAAAAAAAGTCAAGACAGGTCAAAGTTATTGTACTAAGCAACTTTTACTCTTGCAAGATCAAGTCTTCCTCCTGTCAAGGGCTACCTTCCAGAGAGAGCACAAGCTGGGGCTTAGTTCCCCACAGTTGGAGAAAGTGCATTACTGTGGCGTGGGCTTTGGTGTCTCCTATGATCAAGCTATACCCACTGGGGCTCACATTCTCTTTCTGCTGCCTGAAGATGAAGACTTAGAGCTCTTGCTCCCCTAGCACTGTGTCTGTGTCTGCTTGCATGCTAAGAGGCTTCCCACCATGATGATAATGATCTAAACCTATGAAATAGTAAGCCAGCCTCATTTAAATATTTTCCTTTGTAGGAGTTACCTTGGTCATGGTGTCTATTCACAGCGATGAAACCCCTAAGATAAAAAGTATGTGGAACTAAATGAATGAACTTAAAATTGTCGGGTAGCATGTAATTAGTGTTAAAAAATAGAAAATATGATCTAGAAATAAAAACAAAACATACAGTACAAACATAATCAGAGGAAACATAGTATGATAAGGCCCATCCTCAAATACATACCAACGGGTATATAAAGACTAAAAATCATCCAATGAAGGCACAACATACGCAAATCTTTGGGACACAATGAAAGCAGTGCTAAGAGGAAAACTCATAGCCCTGAGTGCATCCAAAAAGAAAATGGAGAGAGCATACACTAGCATATTAATGACATACCTGAAAACCCTGGAACAAAAAGAAGCTATTTTACCCAGGAGGAGTAGAAGGCAGGAAATCATCAAACTCAGGGCTGAAATCAATCATGTGAAAACAAAGAGAACCATACAAAGAATCAACGAATCCAGGAGCTGGTTCTTCGAGAAATTCAACAAGATAGATAAACCCTTACCCAGACTGACCAAAGGGCACAGAGAAAGTATCCAAATTAACAAAATTAGAAATGAAAAGGGGGATATAACAACAGAAACTGAGGAAATCCAAAAAATCATCAGATCCTACTACAAAAGCCTATACTCAACACAACTGGAGAATCTGGAGGAAATGGACAATTTCCTTTACAGATACCAAATACCAAAATTAAATCAGGACCAAATAGATCATCTAAACAATCCCATAATCCCTAAAGAAATAGAAGGGGTCATAGAAAATCTTCCAACCAAAAAAAGCACAGGACCAGATGGTTTCAGTGCAGAATTCTATCAGTCCTTCAAAGAAGACCTAACACCAATACTCTGCAAACTATTTCACAAAATAGAAACAGAAAGAACCCTACCCAATTCCTTCTACGAAGCCACAATTACGCTGATACCAAAACCACACAAAGATCTAACAAGGAAAGAGAACTTCAGACCAATTTCCTTATGAACATCGATGCAAAATTACTCAATAAAATTCTTGTCAACCGAATCCAAGAACACATCAAAACGATCATCCACCATGATCAAGTAGGCTTTATCCCAGGGATGCAGTGTTGGTTCAATATATATTGAAACATAAATATAGTTAAATAAATAAATATGTAGTTATCTAAGCATAAGAATAAACAAAATATATTTAAAAATTGGCAATGAGGGTAATATTTTGCTTCTGTCTTCAGTAAGTTTGAATGATTACTTCTTGGAATATTTTCTATTTTCTAGACTTCTCTTCCTATTGAACCACTTGCCTGACTTGTCCTTATCAGCTCAAATGAACACTTTTGACCATTTTCCTTCCGTTCTTTCTTCTGAAGTGATGCCAGTCACAGAACCAAGTACCTTGAAAATACTATGCAAGTGCTATATCACTAAAGCAAACCAAAGCTCCCAATGTTTCCCTTTGACTTTCTCCTGGTTAAACCATCTTCAGCCATGGAACAACCCTTTCCAGCATCATGAAATTTTTAGACAAATGGATAGAACTAAAGTATATCATCTTGAGTGACATAAAACAGCTAGGAAAGACAGGCATGGTATGTACTCACTTCTAAGTGGATATTAGTCACAAAGTATAGACTAACCACACTACAATTCACAGAATCAAAGAAGGTAAGTAACAAGGAGGGCCCAAGGGAGGATGCTTGAATATCACTTAGAAAGAGAAATAAAAGATACATTGGAGGTGGAAGGGGACTGGATGGGAGAGAGGGAGCGGAAAGAATGTGCTTGATTAATCAGGTGATCAGGTATAGGGAGTATATATATATATATATATATATATATATATATATATATATATATAGAGAGAGAGAGAGAGAGAGAGAGAGAGAGAGAGAGAGAAAGAGAGAGAGGAGAGAGAGGGAGAGAGAGAGAAGAGAGAGAGGGAGAGAGAGAGAGGAGAGAGAGAGAGGGAGAGAGAGAGAGAGAGAGAGAGAGAGAGAGAGAGAGAGAGAGAGAGAGAGAGAGTTGGAAGGAAACAGAAATTATTGGGTGGGAATATCTCTGGGTTGAGGGAGGATCCAGGAAGTACCTGGAGGTGATCCATGCTGAGACTGCTAGCAGTCAGTGATGTGGAGCCTGAAGTGTCCACTTCCATTAGCCAGGTAGGATTTCCAGTGGAAGGATGAGAGCACCAACCTATGGAAGAGTCTAGGGAATGATTGAGGGAAACAGATTGGTCAAGGGCACCACAAGAAGACCTACAGAATCAACTAACTTGGACTATTGGAGGCTCTGAGAGACTGAATCACCAAGCAAAGAGCATGGACGGACTGGACCTAGGACCCCGGCTCGTTTTGCAGTTGCCATCTACTCCTGGGTATGGGGCCTGGTCTTAGAGTCTATATTGAAGTAAGACATTTGGAGAAATTTAACTGTTTTTGGTGAGCAGTTATTAATTGACTATAATGTGTGTGTTAGATATGGAGCTTGTGTCTTCCTTTAGCACTGGGACATCATCTGGTATATAACCCTATACATCATATACATGATGTCACAGCCTCTGTGAGTTCATATGTGCATCAGCCTTGTATTTAGAAAACCTTGTTTTCTTGGGCTCCTCCATTCCATCTGATTTTACATCTTTCTGCCTCCTCTTAAACTGTGTTCCCCAACCCCTGATGGGAGTTATTTCATGAAGGCATCTTATTTAGGAATGAGTGTTCCAAAATCTCCTACTTTCTACCAAGTCGTTGGGATATGGATCTCCGTAGTTGCTCCCATCTTTTGCAAGAGGAAGCTTCTCTGATGATGGCTGAGCAAGGAACCAATCAGTAAGGATGTAGAATGATGTTAGGAGTCATTTGATTGCTGCAATACCTTAGCAGAGCAGTGTTGCTTGTTTTTGTCTAGTCCCTGGCCTATTAAGTTTTAAACTGTTTGCTACCTGATTGGTATCAGAATTGGGTTCTAACTCATGGACTGGGCATTAAATCCAACCAGATTATTGGCTGGTTAATACCACAAAGTTTGTACCACCACAACTCTAGTTTGTAGGTCACTATTGTTGAACAAGGGTTTTGTAGCTGGACATGTGTTACTTTTCTCCTTTGGAAATAGACACATACCTTTCAGTACCATGAAAAGTAGTCAGAAGGGGTCAAGGCTATAGGTAGCCACCAACTCAACTTCTCAGCATAAGTGAGTTATGCAGGTATTGTATTCAGTGATAGATAGAGGTTTACCTTCAATTTTTTATGAAAAACAGCCAATAGCCTTAGCAATAGCTTGGGTTGTTTGGTGATCTCCATGGGCCATTTTGTTTAACAACTTTATTAGATGTAAACATTAGCAGCACTGTAAACTTCATTTATTGATAAGAGATATCAACTTTGGGTTCTATTCATCCTATGTGTATACATGTATACATTTTTGAAATGTATGACCTCTTCAAATCACCATTAGTTTTAGTTTTTCTTGTATTCACTTCCTCGATCCTCTCTCCCTACCCTCTTCACAGTTGAAGGTTCAAGAGAAAAATTGCCAGCATATGATGATTGCCTGACATTTCAGTCTTTAAAAACTTATTCTGAGGGACTGTACTTTATTTAATATCTTAATTATAATAATTTCTGTAAATCAAAGTTTATTTTAACCTGTGGTCATAAACTTTTTTTTGCAGGTGAATCATTCGAAGCAGAAAATTAGCACAAAAGAGCCCTTTTTAGTTTTGACTCTCCTTTGATGTAATAAAATTTATTCTGAGCTGTTACACAATGATTAATATATTAACAATGTTCTGCTTTTTAGACATTACATTGCAATATTAGTTGTTTTAGATACCTGAATTCAAGGAACTCTTATTAGAATAATATGTTTTAGTATCATGTTTTTCTCCTATTTATTTTATTTCTTTGGTGGGGAAAATGCAGATTTAATATTTTGAAAATAAAATTTATGCCCCTGTGGGTTTTCTTTATAGTCTTATGATTGTGACTTAATCTTTTTTATGTATTTTTACCGATTATGTTTTTCTTCTTCAGGCACTAAGGAACTCAGAGCCTTGGGCAAAGATGGTGTTCCCTCCATCACTGAGCTAACTTCCCAGCTCAAGACTAAGTTATAACTCAGTCTTTTTTTTTGTAGTAAGTAAATATGCTTGTTTCCAAGCTTATATTTCAATGCATCAGTTGCTTAATTCAGCATCAAATATTTTATGTTGTAATCTTTCAAAGTGAAATATATTATTGAAATGACTGTATATTTTGTAAAGCTGTTAAAAATGATAATGCCTTCTCTGAAAGACTTCACAAGCAGCTGAAAGAGTCAGATGCAGATATTTGCCAGAAGCTGCTGACCCCTGTGGTTGAATTAGGGAAAAGCTAGAAGAAGCTGAGGAGAAGGATGACCCTGTAGGAGGACAACAGTCTAAGTTAACCTGGACTCCAGAGATCTCTCTGATACTGGAATATCAACCAAGTAGAATATACCAGCTGATATGAGCGCCCACACATATAACCGAGGACTTCCGTGTCTGTGTTCAGTCAGAGAAGATGCACCTAACCCTCAAGACACTGGAGGCCCCAGGGAGTTTAGAAGCCTGGTTGGGTGGGTGGTGGGGACATCCTCGTGGAGACAGGGGTGTGGAGAGAAGGTATGGGATGTGGAACAGCTGGAGGATGGGTGGGGGGGGTCAGTAAAATCTGGAGTGTAAATAAATATATACATACATAAAATATTAAAACCAAATAAAAGTTATTGATATTCATCAATAAAAAAGAATGATATACTTCCCTCTTTCCAATGGTGTGTCTGTTGATGGCATCCTAGCTCAGTTCATGTTCAGAGAACCACGTTGCTGAGAACTTAATGGATGTGGTTTCTGACATTCCTAGGAAACACAATCTCACAGAAATATTCCTGATCCTCTGGCTCTTAAAATCATTCCAGCCTGTCTTTCTTACTGATCCCTGATCTCACAGGACCTTAACCCTGTATTAAGTAAAGAGAACTAAAGAATGTGGAGATTTGGAAAAATAATCTTCCCTAGGGAATAGCACACCAATTGGATATGCAGCACTACTGGTCAGTCCTGCAGACACACATAGAAGTAAAATACAGACTGAACAGGTCGTACCTATAAACTTAAGAGTACACCCACGCGCAGACACACTCATATATGTATAGATATATGTATATAACAACAGCTAAAGAAAAGAAGTGTTGAACTTACTAGATAGAAAGAAGGAGGATACAGAGATGATGTAATTACTTTATAGTCTCAAAGAGTAAAATCATAATTAAAATATATAATATATTTCAATACTCTATTTTTTGTATTCTATTTAACATATTAAAACTTACTGAAATTTTATTTGAGTACAATTTTTTTCTGTAATTGAGTGGCTACATTAAGAAAACTTGTTCAAGAAATAATGTAAATAATTTTAAAAGTTTGAAGAATTCATTGTGTACATATATTATATAAATGTAGAAGTTTGACATATTTAGTAAAAACAAATAATCAAGTCATTCATCAATCCAGATAAGAATTAATTGTTCTCACATACAAATCTAGCTGTAACTACTCTTGAACATTTGTTGTGCAAAACTGAATTTCATTACTTCGTTCTATAGTCATAATTCTTCCAGTTTGTGCCTGTCAACAATTAAAATGGAGAATGAAGGAGTTTGGAAAATACAGGATTGGTTGAGAGAATTTCAAACAGAAGCAGAGAAATTATAATGTATACATACATTGCCACTGGTTGGTGCTGGGGCTTGGGGGTGGGAGTTTGAGCTGTGTATGGAAGCTGAGGTTGTCACCTGGCTTGCCCATCACTGACACCCACTGTAAATCACTTCCTAAAACTTTTGACCTCTTGTGATATGGAAACCTGTCAGTTCTCACTAAAATACCTACTTGTGAGCTAACACACAAACAAAGGTAGCTGCTCCCAAATTGGTTTAGACAAACTACTACCAAGGTTGTGACAAACGTGATGGAGAACACAGCATAATGCTCACTATATCCACATTGTGGTTAATTAGTGTGGTACTCTGCCCGGCAGGGAGCCCTCAGAGAAGCATAGATGTGTTTGCAGCTGTGTGCAAAGTAGTGAATGGAGATTGAAAATCTCCAGGATTTCCATAGTAAAGTCATGAACATTCAAATTCTTGTATGACTACCTGTACATCTCTATCAAAGGTTGTCCTTCATATGAGGTAGTCTGCTGTACTTCCTGTAACAAATTTTCACTTTATTTCATTGTAAATTATTTTATATATTGACAGAATCTCTTACTATATAATTCAGGCTATATCCAAATCACACGCCATCTGGCTCAGCTTCACAAACGCTGATATTACAGGTGCAATCCAACAGGATTGGAAACTTTTACTTTTATTTGATACAAATAGTATTTGACCGCACAGTTTGTGAAAAGGGGCGATGTGTGGTTGCTTTCTGTTGATCACATAATTTAATTTTAATGACTCTGAGCAAATATTTTGTAAATTGCTTAAGTACTCTTTAATGGAATTCATTGAAATAGCAGACAAATAAAAGTAAGAACAATTTATATTTTAGGAATAAAATAGTTATTCTTACATTATGTAGTTTCCCTGTGGCTTTTAGTACCCTAGGAAAATAGTAAGGCTTCCGTTGAGTCCTTTCTCTGTTCTTCACTGAAGCACAGTTCTGGATGATTTGCTGGGTTTTTAATTATATTGTAAAATAAAACTAAAAATAACCTAGAATGGTATCAAATTGAGATATCAAGCACCTTCAATAAACATTAATCACAAGAAATATCATGAATCAATATTATTTTCTTTGAAACTCTGTATAAAAGAGTATCTTAGGAATAGAGTTAAAAGATAAAATGTATAACCTTGGAAAATATCTGTTTCCTGAGAGATCATAGATACAAGGAGAAAGGGTGATTACAATATATTTATTGGCCTCATTTAAAGAGAAACATCCCAAGAAGAAGGGAAATGGCCTGTCAGGTGTTCTAATGCTCTGTTCACTGTCGGTGTTCAAAGGGAACATCAGTCCTGGAAAGCTAGCTCAGCTGTTCAGAGCATGTGCTGCTCCGCAGAGGACCAAGTTCAATGACCATTATCCACGTGACAGCTCACAAGTGGCTGAGACTTCAGTTTTCAGAGACTTAATACCCTTGTCTGTCCTCTGTAAATTCCTCCACACATGTGGTGCATATGTATCTATTTAGGATCACACACATACATTTAAATAATAAAGTAAATGACTCCTTTAAAAGAAGGAAAAATAGTTATTTTAACCTTCTGTGACTATAAGGAGTATGCAGGGGTATTTTATTTTCCTCAGTATGACAGATTGTCCACAAACACTACAATGGAATTGATTATATTGGAGAAATTGAAAATAAACAATGTATTATGTATCAATATTATTTCTGTATTATGCCAATAAATTGTCTTTAAGAATAGATTAAGCTTTGGCTCCTTGACTGCAATCCTGAATGATTTCTTTCGTTTTTAACAAGGGCCAAGGACATTTTGATGCTACCATTTCTTCTGGATCACTTACCATTAGTGACCTATAAATATGGTGGAATCAGTAACTATTACCCTGTAGCAGCCAGGACTTTATGAGTCAAACTTCTGCCCCTCATTCCACCTCACCTGAGTCAAATGGAATGCCTCAGTACATTTTGTGACAACTTATATTGCTTGATGGCTTAGTTTGTCCAGTGGATAATTGGATTGCAATAATTCATACTTAATATTGTCCTACAAAAGTCCTGTCCCTAGAATCCATTTATCACCTGAACTTCCACGGCCAAAAAAGTCTTAAGATACTGATGGTTTATCCCTATCAAAAAATAATCACACAAATGTTCATATAAAGTGAGGAAATATCTCAGTGTCATTTTTAACTTTTCAGAAAAAATATCTCAGTGTGATTGCAGGGAGATGGGAAATTTTTACCCAGTCACTTCCCTGGACCATGATGAAACAATTTTATTTTGGATCTGGATCTTTTCTACTCTGTAAATAATCTAGCAAACATATCTTATTGCTTTCCTATTTTTAAGTATGTATACTACAATGTTGCTAAGGTTGCTTAGCAACCACAAAATTATGAGATAGTAGAATTGTAAAGCCCAGTAAAATAAGCAGTTACATTGGCATACTTATAGTGAGAGAGAACATGCTGGCTTGGTTAACCATACAGGCTTTTGAGACTTAGAATAGTCAGTGTGAAAATCGTGGGCAAATTTCATGAAAGTATCCTTAGTCATCAAATCCTGCTGTACTATCACAGAGAGGAATATCATCATCAAATGACTTTTAGATAGTCATTCATCATATTATTTCCCAGCCTTTACAATGATTTCAATGAGCAATTTACTGTTAAAATAGATGTATGTAAGAAAGATTCTAACAAAATTTCCAAGCATCTTTCTCAACCACTATATAATTAAAATCAGGATTCAGCCTGTGCTATTTCTCTATGTCATGAATTTTACTAGCTCTGTGAATGAAGATCAATTAATGTGAGACATTTACAGAGATTTTGTTAAAATTTTGTTCAATTTTATCAAGTAACAAAATATCCCAGTTCATTAATAATAGGTATACAGGAGGACAGATGTCATGGAGGGCAGAAACATTTTGTCACCTGGACACGGAGTCACAACTGGTTGTGACTGACATGGTTCTGATCATTGAACGTTGTTTCTCTAGAAGAGCAACAGATGCTCTTAACCACTGAGTATTTTACCAAGCACAATATTTGATCATTTATTGGTTGTTAGTAAATTATCAGCCAGAAATAAATATCATATTCAAATGAGAAGGCAGTTAAGGAGATGCTAAGTGTGAGGACCGGCAGGGAAGCCTCAGAAACATCTTAACTTCCTTAGGTTGCTAAGAATAAATAACCAAGCAACCCTCGGCCTTCAGAGGCAAGAAGAGAAAAGGGGTTATTTAGATAAATGTCAGCAGTCCCTGTTCAGTGAGTTTGTATGAAAGGAGTTATTGGAGGTCTTTTCTTTCTTTCTTTTTCCCTCTTGGATTATGGCTACTTGCTTCAGGTGATTGGATTTGAATGGTTTTTATAATATTATAAAATTATTTGCACTGAATTTTACTTTTTCAAAGTGGGTTTTGAAAATGACCTGGGGAAGCTGAAGTTCCTAACACTGTTTCATCTATCTGTGCAATCCAACCCAGAGCATGATTTAATTTTTCTGTGGTCATCTTTTTTTTTTTAATTTCCTGGTTGACTTCCTCCTGTGAACTAGTAAAGCTACGGAATTGTTTCACTGGATTGTGAAGATACTATACAGTTTGACAGCAGCTCTACCAAATTAATATATGAAAAATCAAATTGGAAAGAGGCATGTAAGACAGAGTGTTGTCTGAGAAGTATTGACATGGTAAAATGAGGTGAGGCAACTGCAAGCAATTGAGCAGAATAAAATCAATGACAAGAACACCAGGTAAGACTTTGCCACTTGATTCTGAGTGACAATTTTGCTTTTTCCTAGGGAAGTCAGAAAGAGGTGAATTACCAACAAATTCCTTTAAACAAATGGAACAAAAAGTCATTGAACAATGAAGCAGATTAATTAAGTATCACATATACATTTTGAAAGTACTTTTATTGTTGATAGTAGCATTATAAATATGGCAACAAAGATTAAAAATATAATATTATCATATGCTTTTAAGCTCAATTGAAATGAGTAAGAAAATTTAGAAAAAAAAGCAGGTGGCTTTACAGGACACTGAGTAATTCAGCTTTTTTAGTGTGACTCAAATGGTAAAATGAAAACAAATATGGCATTTTTCTCATACACATCAAATTTTAATCAACTTATGAAAAATTTCAAGTAAACATAAGCTTATGGTAGCAAAAAAAATAGTAGAGGGAGCTTGAGAGATGACTAAGTAGTTAAAAGTACCTACTAATCTTTCAGAAGATTCAGGTTCAATTCCCAGCAACCACATGTACCTCAAATCTATCTTAACTCCAGTCTCAGAGGATACATGCTCTTGATACAATGGCCCCCATTGTCACCAGCCATGCAGGTAGTACATTCCCATACAAACGTGAGTGAAAACAGTATGTCCTCTGTTTCTAGCCTCTCAATGTTTATGTATGAATATTCTAAAGAATATAGTTTAGGAACATCTATATAGTTTGATTTATAAAATCCCACATGAAGTGCACTCTTTGCAAATTTATACATTAATTATATATAAAGATTGTGTCATTAGCATGTAACACAGAACATTTTTCTCAAAGCTTATGGGCTGAAATCTTATAACTTTGTAGAAAGTAGGGCATCATTATGCACTGATAGGCTGAGGAAGAGGCAGTGAGAAGCTTGAATGAAATGGTTAATGAGTTGTGACACCTTTAGCCTGTGTCCTACCCACTCTTTATAGGTTTATATCAATTGCTTTCTTCTTCTACTCTGCTCTGGTTTGAATGGGGCTTCCTACTACCATATATCTACTATCCCTAAATCCATAAATTGAAGCTTCCCAGCTTGGTAATAAGAAATTCGTCTTGGGGATAGAATAATGTCATGAGACCTTTGCTGTTATAAATGGGATTGGTTATAGTTCCCTATCAAGACATGGCCTTTAAGGCAAAGGATGAGCCCTAAACAGACACCAAATGACTTGCACTTTCATCTTATACTTCCACAACTTTGAACAATAAGTTTATTTTATAGTTTATAACTAACTCAGTCTAAGGCAGGTTTTAGGAATAGAAACTTGAATCCCAAGCACTGAATTCAGTACTAAGTCCTGTAATAAATGCCAGAAAACATGGGAGTTATTTTGCAGTTGGTTAACTGGTAAAGAGTGGATGGATTCCGAAGCTGCTGAACCAGTATTGCTGAAATGCACTATGGAAGCAATTTTAGTGAGAGCTCAGAAGAGAAGGAAATCTGTGGAGGAAACATCTGCTACCGTAGAGAGTACCTGCAAGGTCATGAAGAGTATGCTGTTGGTAGAGATGTGGAGGGTAAAGGTCATGTTGATGACATTCCAATGGTAGTGAGTAGCACTCTTAAAACTAGATGAAAGGCAACTCTTGTCTACCAAGGAACTTGTGAGTGATGACATAAGGTGCTTGGTAGAAAAGAATCACTTACAAAGGTTTATAGGAATAACATCTCTTCCCATGATTGCTTGTGGTATGAATTCAAGAGGTAGAAACTTACTTAAACGAAAACTGACTGTGCAAGCCAAAGGAAGCAGGGCTTAAAGATCTGCAAAAAACTCATTCTGCTTTGCATATCTTTTAACACACAAGATAGCATATTTGAGAAAGAACACCCAGGCTATACACTGAAAGTCCAGAAGGGTAATTTCTGTGCTGTTAATAAAGATGAACAAAAGTGACCACAAATGCCATTTGGAGATTGTTTATTCTGAAACTCATTTCCCAGCATTCTAGAACTTTAAAGAAAACAGTTTCTAATGAGAAGTCCAGGCTGTACCCATGAATTTGGGACTTCCTGCTATGTAAGCCCCTATGTTTCTTCCTGTACATTAATAACACAATCATCATCTGTCCTACATAATTCCAGTATGACAAGTCGTATACAACAGTGTCTGCTCCTTTTGAGGGCCTTGGTAGTAAACCTTGTGCTTGTCTACGTACTACAACTGTCTAGGGGCACAGAATAAAACAATTGTAGAAGATTGGTTACTTAGGTTTCATAGAATGCCCTATATTGTTTCAAATGCTAGACAAAGGTTTTTGACATACTAGGAAATCAACACTGGAACTTTTTGGGGGGTTAATTGAAGCTGTATTTTTCCTGAGACCACTGAATCATAGAGTCATCAGTTTGGACTTCTATGTCAATGTAAAGCTAGGCACCTATTACCAAAGTGACAAAGTTGTAGTGTGAGCCTAGGACATTGGGGACTAAACCACTGCCCTAGTGACTTGGGAAGATGAATCAAAGGGTCAGATAAGTGTATTCTCAAATCTTATGATTTGGCACTTGCACTGTTGGGGCTTTGGACTTAGGAACCGTTACATCATTAACTTTTCTCATTTATCCTAGTTACAATGAGAAGGTCTGTTTTATATGCCTGTCTCACTACCATATTGTGGAAACATATAACCTGGGTGATCTCATAGGCTCACATTGGGAGAGCAATTTGCCTCAAGATAGGGAGTACCTTGAGTCTCACTAAAATATGTTTGATATTATTTTGAGACAAGACTCTGAGCTTGAGATTTTGGAATTGATGCTAGGTAACCTAAGATTTGGGAAGAAAGTGATAGGGGACATTTTTTCTTGCTTTACAGAGTAAAAATCATGAGATGGGTTACAATGGTCAGAATGAGTACATCCAACTGCCTGATTTGTGCTTTGAATGCAACTCTCAATATGACATTAAACAATGGTGCTTCTTGGAGATGACTATGTCATGAGAAAGCTCTGCCATTATAAATAATTGTCATTATACATGAGGCCCAAGGGAATGTTGGTAACTTCTAACAAGTGAAGATGATGATAGTATGTTCCATATAGGCATAAATAGTACATGTTAAAAATTTGAGCTTGTCTTTCTTAGCCTTGGCTATTCATGTTCCTCTTTTGTTTATGAATTTCCTTGTCTGTATATTTTGTTAGATTAGCCAGAATAGAACAAACCAAGCTTTTACAACAGGAGATCTACACAAAACAAGAAGTTGCCATTCTTCTACCTCAAAGTATACACTATATTCTGGAATAATGATGGGCACATATTAAATAGGTGAATGAGTAAATGTCAGTATCTTTTTCAAAAGAGGTTTGGCATAGTCGCTTGGACAATTTTGTAGCTGCAGGAAACTTCAATTTTAAATATTTAAAATAAAAATTAGTGTCTTTATTTTTGAGATAGGCTCTCACTATGTACCTCTGGCTATCTTGGAACTTGGAATGGAGTCAAAGCTGTCCTGGTAGTCCCAGGAGTCCACCTACCTCTGACTCCCTAGTGCTTTGATTAAAATTATTTAATACCACACCAAGCTTAATTTTTAAATGTTATAAAATTATTATAAAATTTTTAAGGATTTACTTTGTGTGGGCATGGAGGAGCTTGCCTGCATGTGTTATATATGTATACCATGTGAATGATGGATGCTTGTGGAAGCCAGAAGATGACATCAAACTCACTGGAACTAAGAGCATACAGCTTGTTGTGAAATAAATGCCTTGTGGGTATTGTGAACTGAAAACTGTGACTTTTGTAAGTGCTTTTAACCACTGAACATTCTCCCTGGCCAGAAATAATCTTAATTGATTGTTTTCAATTCCAATCCTGCAACATTAATTATTGTGCTAGAAACACTTATACCTTGTCTCCTGTGCATCTTTTGTTTCAAGGCTGTAATATATATTTTGTGGCATTGAGAATTAATTAATTAATTTCCACCCCAAACACTCCTACCCTCCAGGTGTCTCTCTCTCTCTCAGAATCCTTCCTCCCCTTTTCCTTTTCCTCTGAGAAAGTAGCCCCTCCTAGGTATCCCCCAACCCTGACATATCAAGTCTCTGCATCCTCTTCCACTGAGGCCATATAAGACGGAACTATATAGCTGCTAAATGTGGCTGGGCCTCATTTCAGCCCATGTATGGACTTTGATTAATGGCTTGGTCTCTGAGGGCTCCCAGGTGTCTAGGTTAATTGATGCTGTTGGTCTTCCTGTGGGCTTTCCTTCTTCTTCAGAGCCTTCAATCCTTCCCACAACTCTTCCATAAGTGTCCCCAGCATCTGCCCAATGTTTGGCTGAGTATCTGCATCAGTTTCAGTCAGCTGCTGGGTAAAGCCTGTCAGAGGGCAGTTATGTTAAGTTCTTGTCTACAAGAGTAACAGAATATCATTAATAGTGTCATGGACTGGTGCTTGCCCATGGGATGGTTTTCAAGTTGGGCCAGTTATTGATTCAATTTTCTGCTCAATTTCCTCACTCTCTGCTCCATTCCCACATTTCTTTTGCACAGGACAAATTTTGGGGCAAAACTTGTGGGTGGTTTTCTGTCTTTATTCTTCCACTGGGGTCCTGCCTGGCTATAGCAGGTGGCCTCTTCTAGTCCCATGTTTCTACTGTTAGAGATCTTTTCTTATGTCATGCACATTAACTCCCCTATATTCTCCCACCATCAGGTAGCTTCAGATTTCTATTTATTCCCCTGACCTTCTGGTTCTCCCTTCTGTGTCTCCCTATACCTAATCCTGCCACTCCATTTCCCCCTCTGCACTCTCACCCAGTTTCCTCCCTCTCTCTACTTCCTATGATTATTTTGTTTCTCCTTCTATGTATGATTCAAAAATCATTGATTGATCTTCCTTCCTGTGTAACTTCTTTGAATCTGGGGTAGTGTATCTTTGGGTCTGTAGTGTATCTGTACTTATGGGTAATAGAAGAGTGTATCCTTTTTTCCAAATCCTCAGCAGTATTTGATGTCCCTTGAATTTTTGATATTAGCCAATCTGATTCGTGGAAGGTGGAATCTCAAGGCTATTTTTATTTGCATTTCTCCGATGACTATATCTTTAAGGACATTTGTGTACATTGCAGATTTCTCTGTTGAAACTTCTTTGCTTAGATATGAATCCCATTTTTTAAATTGGGTTATTTGGTTTGTTGGAGTTTAGCTTGAGTTCTTTATATATTTTGGCGATTGTTGCAGATTGGCCTTTTGTCAGGTATAGGGTTAATGAAGATCACTTCCCAATTGGTAGGCTGCCATTTTGTTATGTTGATAGTGTACTTTGCCTTACAGAAGATTTTCAGTTTCATGAGGTCCCATTCATCAGTTATTGATCTTAGGCCCTGAGCCTTAGCATTCTGTTCAGGAAGTTGTCTTCTATACTAATGTGTTCATGGCTAAATCTTATTTTGTCTTCTATTAGATTTAGTGTATCTATTTATTGAGGTCTTTGATCCTCATGAGCTTTATGGAAGGTGATAAATATGGATCAATTTGCATTCTTCTACAATTCATTTAGACCAGCATTGTTTATTGAAGCTGATTTCATTTTCTTATTGTATGGTTTTGGCTTCTTTGTTAAAGATCAAGTGTCCTTTGGTCTATGGCTTTGCTTCTAGGTCTTTGATTCAGTTCCATTGATCAAACTGTCTGTTTCTGTACCAGTACCATGATGTTTTGTTTTTTTAATTACTATTGCTTTATAGTACAGCTTGAGATCAGGGATGATGATTTGTCTAGAGGGTTTTTTGTTTGTTTGTTTTTTTTTTGTCTTCAGGCTATCCTGGGTTTATTATTTTTCCATATGAAGTTGAGAAGCACTCTTTCAAGGTCTATAAAAATTGTGTTGGAATTTTGATGGGATTGAATTGAATCTGTAGACTGCTTTGGCCAACATGGCCATTTTTACTATGTACATCCTACCTATCCATGAGCACGGGATATCGTTCCATCTTCTGAGGTCTTCTTCCATTTCTCTTTTCAGGGACTTGATGTTATTGTCATACAGATCGTTCACTTGCTTAATTAGAGTTATACCAAGATATTTTCTATTATCCATGGCTATTGTGAATGGCATGGTTTACCCTAATTTCTTTCTCTACCTATCTACTGTTTGTATTTATATAGGGCTACTGATTTTTTGAGTTAATTTTATATCCATCCTCTTTGACAAAGTTTTTTATCAGTCGCAAGAATTCTCTGGTAGAATTTTGGGGATTGCTTATGTATAGTCTTGTATCACTGATTGATATTGATATCTTGATATCTTGACATTGTAAATCTTAATGAGGGATAGCGAGATTACTCATCCAGTAAAGCCACTAAATCTTGTATTGTGCATTAGAGTGTGGAGCTCACTTTAGACAAAAGGACTCTTTACCTAGGAACCTGTGTGCCAACCAGCTAAAGTTACTCCTTTTAGTGCCTTTTCTTCTGTATAATTTTTACACAGTGTTTACCAAAACAGCAACATTTAGAAAATAAACAACAAACTTGAATGCTTTTCCTTTTCTCATAAAAATCTATCCTTCTCACTTTTCTATTTCTTTTTAGAGGCATTTTTTTGGTTTGTACTTTGAAAGTGAAAAAGTCAGTACAAGATGAATAAGCTTAATAGAAACTGGGAAAAGGAGTAAAACATTTTCTAGGTTGAGTGACTTTATTGCTTTAATATGTAATAATTTTGGTGGAATTTACACATTTTTTGTTGCCCAGGAGAGGTAGAGAGGAACACTGTGACTCATGCATATTGCTCCTAATCTCTGTCTCTAACAAATGGTTCCCTGTGTTTGTTTGATGACCTTTGCTGGGAGCCTTTGGTAATAAGGCTCAGAATTAAGACATCAGCAGACAGCTTGCACAGATGGGCTTTAGCTGATATTCCTGAAAATTAATATTTTTATCCTCTAGCTATTTCTCCACAAATCCAAGCCACCTTCCTGCTTTACAAATGACTTACTTTCAAATGCTGCTGCTCTTTTTTTTGCCATTAAAAAAATTATCCCAATAATTTATAAATTGTGAAAGAAATTCTGTAACTAAAATGTGCAAGATAGAAAAACTTATCTCTCCTAAGGTGGGCAATATATATATTTTCCCGATCAGAACCACTGAATTTCATGAGCATCATTTTAAGTTTCTAGAAAGCTCCCTTACATTGCACTACTACAGATCCAAAACTGCATTAGCCACTGCCTTGAGTCACCTTTGGAAATTAAGTTTCTGTATTTGTTGTATCTCTGGGAGTTGAGCAATAGGTTTCATTTTAGCTGGAGGGAAGCTATACCTCCAGAAATAAGTTCTCCCTAGCAGTCTCTCCACAGACCTACCTCATGTGATCAAAAGTAACTAATAAATGAGAAAACAAAGCCTTCTGAATTTCTCAAGGCGATGAGGAAATTAGACGGATCATAGAAAATTGGTTAGTGGGACTTTAAACAAATATTTGGGCTCTGTCTGCTTTCAATTTTGTGTTTGGATATGTCTGTCTGTCTGTCTGTCTGTCTGTCTGTCTCTCTCTGTGTGTGTGTGTGTGTGTGTGTGTGTGTGTGTGTGTGTGTGTGTATGAATGCTTGTGTATGTGTGTGTATGTGTGTGTGTGTATGTGTGTGTGTTTGTGTGTGTGTGTGTGTGTGAGGGAGACAGAGACAGAGACAGAGACAGAGAGAGATTGTACTAGAATTTGTGTGTTCATATGGAAGAAGGAATGTCTAAGGAAGAAATCTTATCACACTTATTTCACATGTAAATCCAGTGTCTCACAAAAAATAAAAGATCTTTTCCTGTTTGGTTTATTCTATCCCTGTGCCAGTTAGATGTTTGCTAAGCTCACACAAGATAGAGTCATCTAAAAAGAAGGAACCTCAAATGAGAAAATATCTCTTCTCCCTCAGACTGCAAGTGTTAATTTCTTGATTAATAATTTATATGTAGGGTTCAGCCCACTGTGGATGGTATAATACATGAGCAATTGTTCTGTGTTGTATGAAA
The DNA here is from genome assembly GCF_947179515.1 of Apodemus sylvaticus. Lineage (NCBI taxonomy): Eukaryota > Metazoa > Chordata > Mammalia > Rodentia > Muridae > Apodemus > Apodemus sylvaticus. The sequence goes on from NC_067473.1 coordinate 49,805,857, forward strand.
AACAAACCATTTGAGATAGATGCTTTTAAGCAGCATTCCTCCTTACCCTCCATATCATCCTTGCCTCCAGGTTCCTAGCCTGAATTCACTCAGTGAAACACTGTGTCCTGGAACTGTAAGCCAAAATAATGCTCCCTTTCTCACAATGCACATATGTGCTTCATATGTATTTAATGAACACTACATGATGGATACACTAGCATTAATCTTCTCTTAGATGGGTGATTTTATTGTGCCCTTAGTACACAAAGATAAAAGGTAAGAAACTGTTGGAATAGAAAATCAGAGCTGCCCTAAATATACTGTTGCCTGTTGAATCATGTAGAAAATCTAGAGTACCTTGGAATCAAAGCTAAAAGAGGCTATTATAGCAAAATGGAAGTTGGCATGACTTATATTTTTAAATGAATGGTGATGTCACTGTAGCTGTATTTATGACATCTACTCTAATGTGAACTACTTTTAGATTTAGGAACTTTCGTATATGTTCCATTGAGAGGTAAATCTTATAGAGCCAATCCTAAATGCCACCGTCCTAAATGTTTAAGTCCTAAGTTGTAAACTGCCAAAGATCAAAATCATAAAAATATAATCAGAAAAGTTAATTAAAAATTCTTTTTTGTTTGTTTTTTGTTTTTTGTTTCGTTTTATTTTAAAGGACAACATTTAATTGGTGATGACTAACACTTTGAGAGGTTTAGTCCATTAGCATTATCATGGGAAGCTTGGCAGCACCCAGGAAGACATGGCACTGGAGGGGATAAGAGTCTTACATATAGTTGAAATGTAAATAAACACAATAATGAATAAAAAATAAAATAAAAGAATTGCTCAAACACAAACACTCAGAACAGTGATGGGTCTCCTCTGCCATGTAGTCTTTAAAAGTAACCAAGATCTCAAAAATCTTTTTTTTCAAGAACCCAGCTATACAAAATGACAGGTCTTCCATTTATGAAGAAATTTTAATATTGTTATATGCATACATACAAAATTAAAATCATTATAAAGACATTTCAGAGTAAAATTTTTAATGCACAAAATATTAGAATTATCTGAAAACATTTGTATCATTTATACCTGTATATTGACATGATGTGGAGATACAATATTCAAGATGAAAAGTTTAAAAAATATCCTCTGATATTTTAAGCACTGAGCAAAATTAATCATGGAAGAGGAGGGGGAGGTGGAAGAGGAGGAAGAGAAGGAGGAAGAAAAAGAGGAGGAAGAGGAGGAAGGAGAGCAAGAAAGAAGAAAATGTTATAATGAAATTTGACATAAAAGGGAATCTTAGGCTAAGTTATGGGCAGTGACTTGCAGGAAGTCCATGTTTCTGATGAGCAATGTTCTGCTTTGAGGCCTGTGGTTAGTAATTTTGTGCTTTATAACTGCAACGGTCTCCAATACCCTTTTTGTGTAGGAGTTGTCAATGTTTTCCATTTCATAGTTCTCCTTGGTTTCCTCTATAATTTCTTTTCCTAGCTGTTTTGGACTGAATCTCAAGTCTCATACATGTTACTACTGAGCTATAATTCCCACCATCACATCATGTTTCTCCTTGGAAACTATGTTCACTATACTATGTATACTGATTTAATATACACTGACTTGTACATTCCTTTTGAGCTCTTGTGTCTTTGTTGCCCTTTTCCTGGTTTTGGGCATAGGGAATTCAATTTCATTTGCACTCATGCACAGAAGGCAAAATGACTGGAAACAATTCTAGCAATTTGACAGCAGCACCCTGTGGTGTCTTCTTGTCTGCCACTCGAACCATTATTTTCAAAGCAATCCAGTTACTTCACTAGCTTCTTCAGACAAGTGCAGCAGGAATTTATTACCACTTCAGGGCTTTTATTGGCTGGAAGGGATGCCAAGTCAAAAAGCATCACAATTTTAAACAAGTTTTTATTGCTCCTTGTGACTTGTAGCTGTATCATATATCAGAGGCCATGTATAAACCCTTCTTCCACATTACCATAACCAATTGCATTTTCCCTATGTAATTCTGATCACACTTCATACAACTATTTTATGTCGTTTTTTTTTGCAAAAGAAATGTTGCAAAACAAAAACAACAACAACATCATCACAATCAACAACAAAATGAACACAAATAGTTCATGCATTTTAGCTTTACTGTCAACAAAACTAGGGAAATTAAGATCAGAAGAGGTCCTTAACAAGTTGAGTTGCAAGTCAAGTTTAGAGGTATATAACTGAGATGAAAGATGCAGTAGCCTTTGTGTTACTAAAAGTATATATTTCAGGCAGCACTAGAAGCCAATAACAAAAAAGATAGTCAAATGATAAAAATATGCCACAAAAGTATCTTGCAGAAGTTATAACTTTGTTAAGACTAAATTACATTTATTTATTGTTTATTTCATGGGAAAATATACTTGAAAGGCAATCTGCTAGGTGTAAGGTTTTATCAAAAGGACAGAGAAAAGAATAAAATTGTGTTCAGGAACACCAGGCAGCTTCTTTGAAAATCCATATGATACTCAACTTTTGTTTTTTTTATTCTAATTTTTTATTTTCTATATTCTATGTTTACATTCTAAATGATTTTCCCTTTCCCAGATCCTCCCTCTCCATAAGCTCCCTAAGTCCTCTCCCCTTTGCCCATTCTCCTATCAACCCCCTCCTACTTCTCTGTCCTGGTGCTCCCCTACAATGCTGGAACAAGCCTTTTCAGGATCATGGACCTCTCCTTCCTTCTTCTTAGGAGTAATTTGATATGTGAATTGTGTCTTGGGTATTCAGAGTTTCTGAGCTAATATCCACTTATCAGTGACTGTATTCCATGTGTGTTCTTTTGTGATTGGGTTACCTCACTCAGGATGATATTCTCCAGATCCAACCATTTGCCTAAGAAGTTCATGAATTCATTGTTTTTAATTGCTGAGTAATGTTCCATTGTGTAAATATATCACATTTTCTGTATCTATTCTTCCATTGAGGGACATCTGGGTTCTTTCCAGCTTCTGGCTATTATAAATAAGGCTGATACAGTTCCTCATATTGTAGAGACTCTCCAAATAACATTTTCATTGCTACTTCATAACTGTAGCTTTACTATTACAAATCATAATGTAAATACCTGTGTTTTCCATGGCCGTAGGTGAGCCATGACCCATAGGTTGGAACTGCTGCAGTAGTCAAGTCACACACATTCCTAAACTCAACCTTAAAAACTGAATGGAAACACAAAATTGGATTCAGAAAATTGCATGAAATGCATACACATGTAACTTGTACATACATATATAAATAAAAAAGATAAGAAAGAGTAACATCTTGAGATGTGAGGGGCTTAAGGGACAGTAGTTGGGGGAGAAGTAGGAGGGAAAGTGATATGCTTTTATTTTTTTCATTTTAAAACATTAAAAGAATAAAAACCACATTCATCCCTAATTATTATCAGTTATGTAACTATTGTTGCACTAAGTTTTATGAGAAACACTGAAGGAAATTAATGAGTTTATAGAAACAGGTGAAATAAGAGTTGAAATAATTCCTTCTTCTCTCGTCCTTTCCTTCTTCCTTTTTCCTAGTTACCATCTTCCATTCCTTTTCATTCTTGACCTTTTTCTTTTTTTATAAAATGGATTATTTAAAGTAGACTTGCAAAGTAAATATGACATGAGATCTTGTTCCATTTTTTAAGATATTAAATTCAGGAAATAGCATCTGAGATTCTTTCTGTTTATTTGATTTTTCCACTGTTGGGGACTGAACCCAACTTCTTTTCCTATGATCTGTATTCATGGACTAGCATAAAAATTTAAAGTTCTTATAAGAACAATGCTGCTATAAACATTTATTTTTAAAAAGAAACAGGAAGTGAAAGTCATTAGAATTTTCTATTTCTTTGTGTATCAACTGCAGTTTTCCATCTTCAGGCTGATGTAACTGAACTGGTTCTCTGAGGAGCCACTCATCATTTTGGGATGGTGGATATACTTTGATAGAGGGAGCTGAAATAATAACTTGGAGGAAGATAACTCACGATCACTGTATCATTAGGCCAAGATGGCCAGAAATATCAGGGGCACAGCCAGAGAAGGAAGCATTTATTAGATTGTACAGTTGGGTCTTGAAAATCAACACAGATATACTGAGAGCATAATCACCATAATCTCTGTACTTCTAATATAGACAGGTAAATTTTACAGCCTATGCAGTGTTCAATGAAGTCCCTCCTATTTGCATTCTAATTTTAAGATAAATGCTTTAAGGAGGAAAAAGAAACAGATTAAAGAAGAAAAAATGAAAATCACTTTGCTTTTATTAATTAAATTTGTTTTATCTTTATAACATTAAATTTTTCATTTGATAATTTTATGCATGAGTAAAGTGCCTTCTGGTTCCTGCAACTCTTATCTTTCTAATTTGCCTTCAACCCATACTACCTGCTCCGACCTAAGTTCTTACTGATTAGCTCAAGAAAATAGATTCTCAACTCTCTTTCTTCCTTTGTTGCTGTGTCAAAAATTGCCTGATAAAAGCAACTAAAAGAAGAAACAGTTTACTTTGGTTCACCATTACAGCTATGGTATACTGTTTTAGATTAATCACAGAATATTGAAGCAGTTGTTCCATGTATCTTCCATGTTGAAGGAACCTGCTACAGTGCATTAAAAGTCACATAGCTGCCGGGCAGTGGTGGTGCATGCACGCCTTTAATCCCAGCACTTGGGAGGCAGAGGCAGGCCAATTTCTGAGATCGAGGCCAGCCTGGTCTACAGAGTGAGTTCCAGGGCGACACAGAGAAACCCTGTCTAGAAAAACCAAAAAACAGAAAAGGTTACATAGCTGATATTGATGATGTCCCTAAATTTTCAGAATAAATGTCACTAAAGCCAGGTTAGACATAAAAAAAAAATTCTTTCATCAAAAATGAACTCTACTAAGCATCATTTCTAAGCAGATATAACATTACATAATAGTGTAATATAATAGGCATTTTCTTGGTTTAGAGAATCATTGTGAATGAGAATTAAAAATATCAGTAACTTTTCATGATGTCTTCGAAAGAATGGTTAAAACATTTATAAATAATTCTCTCCTATGTTCATGGTTTTTTTATTTTCTATATTCTTTGTTTATATTCCAAATGATTTCCCCTTTCCTGGCATGGCTTTTTAAAAACCAGGATCATCTGTGTGAAATGGGGATTGGAACTATACACTGGGCTTCTCAGTGGAGATACAACGGAAAACCATTGCTGCCTTTCCTATAGAGCCCATCAGTAGCTAGCAGTTTAGTCTGGAAGAAGAGAGATCAATGATTGTCTGTTTATAACCCAAGTGATGTGAAGCCCCGATGGTACTGGCTGTGTAATACTCAGAAAACAACACTTTATCTTCCGATACTTAGATGATTTCTAACACCTTTCTCTATGTGTATCTGCATTCACTGTTACTCATTGCTAGCAGAGGCTTCTCTGATTATCATTGGAAGTAGGAGGGGTACATAAACATGAGTATTCATTTATTTATTTATTTATTACTGTAGCTCTGTAATATAACTTGGAATCTGAGATTGTTATACATCCATCATATTTCCATCAATTTTGTTGAAAATATACTTTTTTGCTCCATACAGTATGCATCCTGATTACAGTTTACCCTCCCTCTACTCCTCCAACTTCCTCCTTATCAATCTCCCTTCCGATTCAGATCCACTCCTTTTTGTCCCTCAGAAAAGACCAGGTGTCTAAGAGATAAGAGCAAAACATAACAAAATAAAATATAAAAAGATAAATTTTTTGTTTGCTTATCATCAAACCAAATTTGGACAGGACAAACCAGATTAAAGGAAAGAGCTCAAGAGAAGCCCAAGATATAAATCAGAGACCCATGTATTCACACACTTAAGATTCTCATTAAAACACTAACTTGAAAAGCTATAATGGATCCACAAAAGACCCCATACAGACCTATGCATTTCCTGTGCTTCCTGCTTCATTGCCTGTAAGTTCACATGAGGTTTTCTCAGTTGCTTTTGTGGGAATTATTTTCCTACAGCTAAAGAAAAGCTTGATGCCATTACAATTTAGGTAATCATTAGAGAGTTTGCCCCTCAAGTCCTAAGACCTCCTAAGCTATGTGATTTCAACTAGGTATCAAGTAATTCAAGACATTAATTTCGTTTTGTACAGCACGCTTCAAATCTAATCAAATAGTGGTTGGTTACCCCATAACAGTAGTTCCAGTTTTGCCCCAGTGAGATAATTTTGAATGGTAGACAATCTGGTATTATAAAACAGTATTAAAAGCATATTACCGATTGTCTTTTTTCCCTTGGGAGTTTTCATACTTCTAGAACTCATTTCCACCTTGTATCAAATGTACATGGTGTTTTCAGCAATAACAGGATCTTATCAACTAATTTTAGCTGCAACTACAAAAAATGTGAAGAGTGTGTATTGCTTTGGGAGCCCTTAAGAGACCACACTTAGCAAGACCTTAGCAGCTACTTTCATAAACCTGTGCATGAGTGACTGTTTAGAAACACTTGACTTTAAGAATCAGCATAATCCAAAGAAGTAGGAGTTCTCTTTTTCATTTCTTTAGTGAACTTTAATTTTCATCATAGAGTACATTTTATATGAGGAAAATACAAGATCATTGGGGAGGTGGGTTCATTAAGGGAGAGGGTATAGCAGGACAGACATGAAACAAAAACTAATTTTGGTAATTTATGGGGCTTCAACAGGAAAGGGATAATGGATAGAGGGGGAAGAAGTTGAGGAGAGTTTAACTACTAAAGGTGGGTGAAAATTTTATATACAAAATTAGTAGTTTTTAAATCGAATAAAAATCCTTAATCAATGTTTTGCTCTTAAACTTGGAAATCTCCTTGCTTCTCTTACAGCATTATATTTACACACACATATATGTATTTATAAAGCTTATAGCAGTAATATATATGCATATCCTAATCATTTTCATATAGTCATGGGTTATTCTTGCACAGGTTCACATAGATTGTTTGTCCACTAAATGTGAAAAAATAGTTTCATGTTTCTCAGAACACAAGTGGACTAAGACTAACATCTTGAGCCCTATATTACATGAACCATGCCTGTATATTTTCCAAAAGTTGCAATTCTTCTGAATTCCTTGCAAAATGTAGGCATATAACCAATCACATAAAAATGGGTAACAGAAGAATTTTTATAATTTTCTTTATATCCTTTGACATTTATAAATTTCCAAAGGACAGGGCTGGAATAATAATCTTAGAAGAATGTGTGTTCATAAATTTAGAGTATTCAATATGGCACACTTCTCTTCCTGTTTACAGTCTCCTGGTTAGAATGGTATAAGATTATCACCCATTTTATTTCTTTTAACGAAGCCAGAAGGACAGCTAACAAAAGAATTCATCTGAGCGTGACTCCTGGGTTCACTATTTCAGAATAAAGGTAATAAAAGGTAAACCAGGAAAATGAAATAGGAAAATAATCCATAATTTAGTGAGCTGACCCCAGTGAGACCCTGTCATTACAACTTTAGTGTTGAGCCTGGAAACCTCTGTTCCTTTGATTAGGCAATTTACTCTCTTTCTATCTTTCTGTTTGCCAAAGCATTCAGTAGCAAAATACATTCTAATTCTCCAGACACATAAAAGATCGTTCCAAGGAAAAGTATAATAGAATGAATGTTCTTTCAGTTATGCATCTTAATGCAATCAGAAATCATTACGGTTTTATCAATAATATAATAAAGACACAAAGGTAGAAGATTTCATTGAGATGAGCAGAAGGGTACAGACCCCTGAGGAGGTGTCAAAGCCCAGACACATATCTTTATTTCTCCAAACATGCAGCTCAAAGAACTATAACCCTTAGAAAAATGGTACAGGGATAAACAAGAGGTGCATTTTCACAAAGTCAGCTGGTACAGATTGTAAACTGACTGCAATGTTTCAGCTTGACATCTTGTATAGAAAACAAATCTTTCCATTATCTTACCACTTGTGTTTTGATACAGTATTTTAAAAGGCAGTGTCACTAAATATTTTGTACAAATAAATGGTTGCTAAATAATTCATAGACCCTCCTTATCTTAGTTAGCATAGGGATTTCAGTGAGCCAAATTTAGAAAATCAGCCTACCCTGAAATGGGGAGTAAAGACTTAAGAATGAATGCATTTAGAAGGTCTATGGAAAACTAAGGTGTTACTAGTTAGTCTGAGAAAGTAGACTCTCAACTGTCTTTCTCATTTTTGTTGATGTGACACAATACCCCAGCAAAAGTAACTTAAGGGAGAAAATGTTTACTTTGGTTCACAATTACAGGTTATTAGCTGCTGTGATAGAGAAGTCATAGAGGCAGTCTCTTGAAGCAGCTGTTCTCCTAATTGGAAACAGAGAGCAATGAATGCATGTCTTTAGTTTCCTTTCTTCATGTACATACTTCAGGACCCCAGACAATGAACAATCATAACCATAGTATATGGGTCTTCATTCCTCAGTCAGTCTAATCAAAATATCTTTTCTATATACCAGGTAATTAAAGATCAGATAAGATGGCACTGACTAGAAATGGAAGAAATAAAAAAAAATCCATAAAGAAGCCTAGAAGACTGGAAACAAGAGACCCAAGGAGGCAGCTGTCATCAGTTTTCAGAAAACCTGATGTGAAGTATTTACAATACAAAGGTAAAACTCAGGACTACTAATATAGGAAGTCATGTTTGCCCAGATTCCTTCTTTATTAGCATTGCTAAGACACAAAGTGTATAACATGATTGTAGAAAATTGCCACCTCCAATTATAGGAAAGAAGATGATAATGATCTGAATGAGATTGTTATTCAGGAAATGATGGATCATCCAATATGAAGTAAACAAACATAGAAATAAAGAACACTTGGGCTATAAAAAGGGGAGTAAAACAATATCTGGAGAACAAAAAGACTTCAACAATTATTTTATGCAACACTCAAAAAGAAAACAAAATATAAATGAATTTGAAGGTAGACTTCAAAAGGCAAAGAAAAGCAAATGAATCTTTGACAAAGATCTTTGGAAGAATAAAATAGTGTATTAATAAGTATTTTTATCAAATTGGTAAGAAAATAGAAACATGCTGTTTCCAAAGCAACAAGTAAAAACAAACATGAACTTTGAAGAAAAACATCACAAATGGAGAAATGTTAGATTTATGCCTTAAAGGTGTTCAGTGCCTTCAGTGTCATCTGGGCATCCCTTTCTTCCTGAAAGAATACAATCTCCAATTTAATAAGAAGATATTCGTTATAAGTTCTGTAAACATTTTGACACAGAAATATTCATTGCAAGGTTGCTATCTGACTGAGAAGTCCAGCAATATCAGCATCCTGGCAGCAATACTGTGCTTGATTACATTGGAAGTGTGGAGGAGTGTCATGAATGAAAGCATAAATGTCCTTTCTGTGTAGATTTGACATGATGTATCTCTGTTGATACGATAGAGAAATAAGCAAAAATTGTCATTAAAAGACAACAGCCAAAAAAAACCCACCAAAAACAAACAAACAAACAAACAAACAAAAAAACCTATGGCCAATGGCAAAAGAATAGAAAATTGTTTGGCTTTGACCAATGTTACAGAGGTATAGAAACTATTATGGAAGGGACGGCACAGCCACAGTCTTGGGGGAAAAAAGGGCTGTGCTAGGAGATAGTTGGCTAGTCATATTTCATTCATAGACAAGAAGCAGAGTAAAAGCAGGGGAAGCCTTTAAAGGACAAGTACCACCCCAGTGAAACAGTTCCTCCAGTAGGGCTCCACTTCTCATGCCCTCATTTATTGAAAACCTCGGTCTCCAGTTATTAGAAGAATCAAATATGTCTATGGGGGGCATGTCTCATCCACACCTCTGCATATGGTAACTAACACTACATAGCTTTTGGAACTTAATTTATTAAATCAAGATTAGTATGGAACACTGGAAAGTGGGAACTGTTAACAACTGGCTGAGAAATTACTAAGAATTAGGTTATTATACAAAATAAGCTGAAATAGTCTAATGAATCAACTTAATCAAAGAGGTGTCTCTTCTGTAGATATTTATGAAACTTATGGATGAAAACCTAACACTCAGTTCATTGTCATTGTGAGACTTTAAAGTATTCCTTCAAGAATGACAGCTTTTTTTCTTTTGATCTGAAATTTTGCTACTATCTACTCTTATCTCCTTCCATCTTATATGCTATATTGTTTTACCAAGTAGTAATTTTCATATACGTGTATGATTCATTTATGTTTGGACTCTCTGTTGACCTAGGTTTAATTAAAGAAATTTCATGTCTGTAATGATAATCTTTAACTGGAAGGCTCCTAAAAAAGAGATTACATGAGTTTCCATAAAGCACCTGAAACATCTCATATTTCTCTTATAATGTTCCTAATTATGAACTCCAATAACAGTTGGCCATTCTTTAATTTATGAGGCTATAAAGTATTTACAAACACTCAGACTCTCTTACATAAATGAGATTTCCTTGATCTCATACAAATTCTAATACAGACTCTACAATGGGTGCCATCATTCTTCCTCCCACTGGTTGTGGATGTGGTGAGATTCCACAGTTATCATATAGCTCTGATGTGAGTAGTAAGGTTAGGACCTGTGTCTTTACATACACTGAAGATAGCACCTTAGACTATGATTGCCTACTGCTGCAATTTTGAATGTAAGAGAGAAGTAAACACTCCCTCTACTGGTAAGGAAGGAGGGTCTCTGCTTAATGACTGAGTGCAGTTTCTGGAAAGTAGTATCTTTGTTTATTTTAAGATATTTAAGTCAACTGCATTTTCCTTAAAATGATTGTTTTACCTTTTTTAAATATGAATGATAAATTGTCCAGTATTAAACATTTGTAGTCCTGTCCTCAGAAGTCTTCAGAATTTTTTAATTCTGAAGATATCTTTAAATTACAGGGAGATAAGTAAATATTTTATTATCTACTTTTAATTTTTTCCTCATTATTGTGTATATTCAAGGTACATAGTTAATATTAATATGTCAATAATTTCAAGGTTTTATGTGGGCATACTCCTCTATAGGGTTATATGTGAAGGTCAAAGGGAGAGCCATTTTCCAGATGATTCTCTCCTTCTACTTTAGGTTCAAAGGATTGAACTCAATTCACCAGAGTTTTGTGGTTAGCTCTTTTATCCTCTTGGCCATCTTGCTGGTCTAGAGAGTATTTTACATAAGAAAGAAATGAGCACCATTTAATTGCTGTGATATGGCTAGTTTAATGATTTGTAAGGAATAAATATTTTAGGACTATACAAAACATTGTACAGTCCTTAGACTGAGGGGGAAAACCGCTAATATCACAGTTTTGCAAGTAACAGAACCAACAGCAACTGCACAATTACACTAAATTTATATTAAGTTCTGGAGACTGAAATGAGCATCATGAATTTGGCTCCTATGTAAAAATCTCATAATATGTCCTTTTGGTTGAGAAGACCAGAATTTTAGCCAGATGTTCTTAAATGTCTGTCCTTGCTGAGCATTCAGAGAGATTTTTCATGTGTAGATTTTGTTGTTGTTGTAGTTCCAAGTTAATTAGATTTGAATGTTATAAAACTACATTATGGAAATACAAAATTAATTTTTCCATTAATTCAGTCTAGCTAGTTCATGGCTTACTTGGCACTTAAATTATTTCATAAAAAATATCCAAGTGGGGTTTTATTCAAATTGTAAGAGATAAAAAAGTAAAATGTAGAGAAATTATATTGTGATGAAAAATTTTAAATGCACTTGAGATAATAAAAATACATTTTGAAAAGTGGCCATTTAATCAGGGACAAAGCCTCTTCAAAATCAGATTTGCTTTTTAAGGTTCAAGCTACGCTTTATAGGGTCATTGAAGAGTCAATGAAATCTGATAATGACTTGTGTGTTTTTATCAAGAATGCCATGGTTCTATTTCCATGAATGGTCATGGTTTGGTATTTATGTACTGAACACATTCTGATATCTCATTTGATTTAGGTCATTTAGGCTTCAGCCTTTCAAATTGCAAGACCATTGTCAGAATAATCCCTCCCAATTTACCTCAGCAAATGTTTTTCTGGGAACTTTACTCCATTTGTTCTTCCTGTTGGGCAGTATTAACTATTTCAGCATTTCTATGAAATCATCTATTTTTCTGAAATCTCTGATTCAAAATATTTTGACAAGAATAGAAAAATCATTAAAATAGACTTGAAACTTACATAAAAGAACCTAGAGGAGGCATTACAAGGTTTGCTGCCAATAATGATACATCTTCTTGCAAAACTAAGACTGTTTTCTTTTTGCTTGTTTGTTTTTTTTTTGTTTTTTGTTTTTTGTTTTTTTAATTTTCAGACCTGGAAGCTCTGTGCTTTCTAATTGCAAATACTTGTCCTATAAACCTATAAAAAGAATAAGCTAAAGTACAAAGTTATAATGTTCAGTGTTCTTTTCAATAGTGAGTATTTTCCATCCCAGTTTAGGTACTTCAAAGATCTGACACACATTTCCTTGCATCATGGCAGGGCGAGCATTTCTGCAAAGAGTAGCTACTAGTACAAGTTTCATTCCTTTAATTTTCCTACAGCTATCTTCCGTGCTTTAGTGAGCAATATATTCTGTCAAATACACATCTGTGTTGAAGGGTAGAGACAATATTGAAGGCATCCTAAAGTGTTTATCTTGTAGATGATATCTTAATTTTGCTTAAATTGAGAAAAGGCAACTCTGAGAATGGTGACTAAACATGGCATATTCCACCCAATGAAGCCAAGTTGTTTTCTTCTTTGTTCTCTGTCTCAACTGACAGGAGCAGAGAGGAATGTGGACTTTGGAACTCAGGGGCCTGGATAAATGTTCCAGTGCTGACTCTGATCTTTGCAGATTTTGTTCTCTGCAAAGCCATTTAAAAACTCTATTCTTGTCATTTCTTCATCAATAAGAATAGTGACTATAATAACCATGTCATCTGACTGCCAGAACGATAATTACAACAAATTATCAGAGTTGCACAATAGTCCCTATGTAGCAGACTTATGGTAATTGCTTCACATGGCATATTTCTCTCAATTAACTCTTTCAAAAACTCTCTAAAACAGACTTTAGTGATTTAAACTACAAATGAAACGAGAAACTCAGAGGCATGACGCGTCGATCATCTCCAACCTATCCCCAGGATCCTCAGCTTCACATTGAATTTATCTATATGTAATCTGTCTCCAGAACTCACACTTTCTAAAAACAGATATCACTTTAAAACTATAAAGCATATGCATATGTAAAAACCTGCACTGAGTAAGGAGTGAACTTAATTACCAAGACCTCTTCAATAAGCATGGCAACCTTCTACTGGGTAAGTGTTTAACTATCCTAAAAAGATGAAGCAAAATGAGACCAGCCTTGGGATATGTTCAGCCTGTACCTTCTGCCCACAATCAAAACAGTGTTCTATACTTCTATGTAATAAACGGAATATTAAAAATATTTTAAAGGCATTCACTTGCAGCCTAAGAGGTATGTTTTGTCACTGCTCAGTTCCTGCTTGAAATAAGAATATGCAATATGGAAAACAGCATTTTCTATATCTTATTGGTTCAAAGTACTATAGTTTTTTTGTCTGTGTGTGTCACTTGTATGGTCTAATATAAAATTTTCCTCTGCATTAACCTTAGCATTTTAAATTGGATTTGGAGTTACACTTCAAGCGTTGGCTGCAAATGTGTTATGATGAACTAATGTCTATGAGCTAATTTTCTCATTAATTGGTATGCCCTTGGCATCTGTCACCATATGCTGTTCCCAAAATTACCATAGTGCAGCTTTATCACTACAAATCATAGCATTGATGATGCTTGATGTAGTAAACATGACAATACTTAATAGAACCTTTGAACAATAACTGGTGTGTTAATACGTTAATACCTCACCAAAGCTCTGTTCACAGTGTCTATGATCATAACCAATATAGTATTACCAAAAGGATATACTAAACACAGGAAATAATTGCTCAATATGAGACTCTCTATGTATTCTTCATGTTAAGAAAATGTATATATCAGGTTTACATAGAGACCATTAATATAGTGTAATATAAATTATAAAATGATCTATACAGCAATTATATATTATTTTACCATTTGAGTTTTCTAAATGTTCTTGAATTATATAATTCTTATTTACATGTAGTTTGGCGATACTTTTAATTTTAATTTTTTGTTTATTTGTCCAGATCACAGCCCCCTCCCTCATCACTTCCCTGTCTGACCCTTACATCACTTCTCCCATTGCTCCCTCTCCTTCTCCTCAGAGAATATTTAGAGACCCACACCCAAACATCGGTGAGAGCCTGGGGAGTCTTGTGGAAGAGTGGGAGATAGAATTTGGCATGTCTGGGGGGTCAAAAACACCACAAGAAAAAATCCACAGAGTAAACTAACCTTTGACTGTGGGAGCTTACAGAACCTGGGCAACTAACTAGGGAGAGTGCAGTAGCTGGACCTAGATCCCCCACGTATTTGTAGCAAGCATTCTCCTTGATCTTCATGTGGTTCCCCTAACACATGGAATGGGGGGTGTTTTGTTCTCTGCTACCTCCTACTTGGATTGCCTGGTTGTGCCTCAGTCGGAGAGGATGTGCCTAGACCTGCTGGGACTAGATGCCTAGATTGTGGTGGTTTTCCTCTAATAGATGTTAGGTATTTTCTTCAAGTGTGTATTCCCATGTATTTGTAGGAAGCCATTGCTTCTTAGCCTTGTTTTCCAGATAAAAATGGATTCAGCAGAGTTTGGTTGGAAATGGCTTCTAATTAGCAAGTTGAATGTGAAGAGGTCAGAGTCAAGGACAAAGCATCACTGACCAGAACTGCACATCTATGGCACTGTTGAGGTACTTAAATGTTGTATTCTCTGTAGCTTACTGAGTGTAACTGCCCCTTTGAATTTACACTGATTTTTGCATTTTGTTTAGGGGGGAACATTGTTGGGGGTCAATTTCTGTAATTTGTTAGAGACATGGAGTTTCTTCTTCATCAAATTTAATGGAAAATATTTTTCTGAAGTCATATGTTCTTTAAAACGAATAGATCATCTTACAGAAGAAAATGCTTTTAAACAATGGAGTTTATCTGGCTAATTTCACTCTTGAGAGGAATGAAACCCACAGAAGGCCAGCGGGCTTCTGTGTTTTATTTCTCAGAATGACAGATGTGGGACCAGTCTGGATCTGGTGTGTCTGATGGCTCTCTTTGAACTGTGAGGAGCTTTATTGTTCACCAAGGATGGTGAGGAACAAATCATGGTGATGGGCATGAATATTTATCTTCCCTAGAGAAAGGGAAGCAACGGGTCTGGGGTGGTATCTCTTTGTGACACTGCCTGTGATTGGAATTCATCCTTTGAATAAGATATGAGGATAGCATTGCACTCTTGATAAAAAATTTTGCTTCTTTCAGTAAATTCAGAATATATTCTTTCTGGCTGTACTTTGATTTGGTGGGAACTGTAATGGATCAGTGTAATGCCAAACAATGTTATCAGTTATTTTTATGTAAATTTATATTTAAATAAATTTATAATAAATTAATTTTGTACTAGTGTTTTCGGGTCCTTACATTTCTAGAATCAACCTTAAATAGAAAAAAGTATTAATATTTATTGTACTGCAAGATACAAAACTGGTTGATAGACAATATATTAGAATACAATCAGGAGTAAGTACATGCATATGCAGAGACTCAGTTCATGATAAATATATAACTGTAAAGTATTTGACATGTGAACTATGTGAGTGTTTCTGAATGTTGTGCAGAGATTCCCAACTATCTTAATGTTGTGACTCTTTAACGCAGTTATTAATGTTTTGGTAACTACAACTCTAAAATTATTTTCATTGCCAATTACTAATTGTAATTTTGCTGCTGTTATTAATCAAAATGTTTCGGTTTTGGAGACAGAGGTTTGTTAGAGGGGTTACAACTTCAGGTTTAGAACCACTGCTTTAGGGATTTCATATAGGCAGATCCATGCAGTCTTTGTTCTTTTGGACTGGATTGATTTGCTTTGGCTAATGTCACAGTGGTATATTCTATCACACAACAGAGTTCCCTTCTTTCCCACGCATGACAAGTATTCTATTACTATACATATGCCATATTTTCTTGATCCATTTTGCTGAACATAATGTTCCTTAGATATTGTGAATCATGGTGTGATTTATTTTGGAGAAATGACTTCAAATTCTTTTGTGATATACCTCCACATTTAATTTATGATAAGCATGTATGTTATTATTCCATAGCAACTGCAATTTTTATATTCCTACCAACAATACAATGTCCCAACATTCATGCTAACAGCTTCTATTTTTGTGCTTTAACTATGGCCATCTTGAGAGATAGTATGAGATATTATAGTTTTGTTTTTTATTTCTCTCATGTTTAGTGATATTGAAGTCTTATTCAGTGACATAAAAATCTTATGCAGCTTTTAAATGAGATTACTTTGTTCTTGTTTTTCCATGGTAAATGTGTAACTTCTCAACATTCATATTTTATAAGTTCCAGATATTGACATCTTAACTAAATGCATGAACTGTTTTTCTGTTTTTGGATTTTTTGCTTTGCATAGATTACCCTTTCTACCATTTACATAAGTCTGAAAGCTTGACATGGTCTATCTGCATATATATTTGCAGTATTACTTTTAGTAACCTGAATGTAAAAACTTCACAGATGTCTGTCATGTGTGGTTCAATAAAGTGTGGCATAGTCATGCTATTAGATACTGCATTATTAAATACTATGTTAAATACAAATATTGATATATTAATTAAAATATTTTTCCATATATATATTGAACAAAAGAACGTATATACCCCAGGACATATATATGCTTCATTTCTTTTACATTTAGGAAATGTTGCTTAAGACTACTGGAAATACAGATAGATATTATTGAGGGATAAGAAGACATATTAGTAGCTTATATATTTATGTATTTATATATTCGTTTCTACTATGGTTTTCAGAGCATTTTCTTAAAAATTTGTGATAAAACTGTTATATATTAATTTTTCTAAAAAACTATGTATATATGACTTGGACAAAATTTTCTGTGTTTGCAACTCTCTGCTAAAAAGGGAAAATAACTCTTATTAAGGATAAAGACTTGCTTAGCCAACTCAGAACTCTGAAACTCAAATCATTTTTTTGGTTTATACTATTTTTCAAGTCAAATATCTATTTCTTTTTTTATTGTTTTGTATCTACACCTTAAATAAGATGAATCCTGCTGTTATCTGATATGATGAGTCAACAGTACATCATAGATATTTGTAGCACATAGAAGGAGGAATATTTTCAATCAGTCCTAGAAAAAACTTTAACTACATTTATGCTGCTTGAAGAAGAATATCACCATTTGTATGTTAAATCATCTATATAACATAATTCAGGCCCTGGAATGCTATTAAGTTAGCTGGGTAGGGTTTTTAGTCACAGGAATCCAATAACTTTTAGATTTGAGAATGAGCAGGGAGATTTATTTGGAGTATTCTTTCTAAAAGCTTTATTAATTATGAGACTCATTCTTGTGGGTTGGGCTGATTAGTTGGCATTGAGAAAGTAGATGAAAGAAACAGCTTCTATTTACTTCTGAACCATCCATCTTTGAAATGGAATTAGGATAATATGCTTTAGTGTATTTTATATCTCAAGGCATCTGGAAATGATTTCTCCAAAGCATCAGTCCAGAAAAAATAAAATAAAAGGTATTCCTTTAATTTTTTTCAACCTAGGTAAACAATCCAAATAGACTCAAACTTATTTAAGGAGCCAAAGGTAACAAGTAGGTCATCAATATATGCACACATTTTAAACTACAGAAACAAGTTTTCTAAAGGAAACCTGAGTTACTTATTAAAACCTACTAAAGGCATGGGTAGATATTTCAAATTTTTAATAATTTAGAATATGTCAGTTTTCAAGTTCTTTCAACAGTCAAAGCTCCTTCTACGTATGATAACACTTTTATAATTGACATTTTAGCAGGAAGTATAGGAATAGTTTTAATATACTTTGTGATCTTATATATAGTTGATGCTTTATATTTTGTTATTTAATTCCTTCTTAATGGTAATAATACCGTGTATTCTGCGTATTTTATGTGAAAGAAACACTTTTAACATACAAGTGTTATAGGACCCAGTCAACCTGGTATATAACAGTCTAGAATTGACGCTAAATTGAAAGTACATCTTTTTATAAAAGTGAGAAGGGGTTTAATGTTACCACTATGAAAAAACTGTCTTAGGTACAACTGAGAAAGTCTAGCTGAGGATAAGGTGTATAAGAAGGTCTTGAATATCACTTTTGGCAGCTGCATTAAAGATGCTTTATCAGTTTTTGAATGACAAGTGTGGAAAGGGGTTGGTGACAAAAATAATAAAATAAGGAGTGTATAATAATAATTAATAAAAAAACTCTTGCAAAAAATAATTTCTTCTCTTACTTGGGAATGCTTTTACACCTAAAGATGCTATATGAGGCTTTTGAACAAGTTTTCGGTTGTGTTTGCTGATTTTATTTTAGTTTTGATACACAAAGGAAAATAAAGATACAATCATTATGAGGGAAAACCTAAGGCATATCCATAGGGCATGAGTTCCCCGTTGACAAAGCAAAGCTGGACTAAGAGTTCCAAATGTTTCAACTTTTAAAATAAGCATTTTCATTTACAGTGTCTGATCTCATGTCTTCAGCGTGTCATGGGAAGCCACGTGAGTGACATTTTAGTTTGTAGTCTCATCGTACTGCATTCAAGAACTCATCACTCTCTATGTAGCTTGGTTAGAAAGAGGCACTGCAGGTGGAGAAGCTTGTCCTTGGGGAAAGCTGAGCACCATATTTATTTACCCAAGCTGCAGATACTGATGAAGATGCTTTAAGCCCCTGTTGATTTCTATCCTTGTTCCTATTCCCTGTAAGGTGGTATTTGTGACATATTTGCTATATACCGCAGTTAATTTTCCAGATTTTTTCTGTACTTGGCTACACCTATCATAATTTTAACTCATCATTATAGTGCAGTAGCCACTCAGTAGCAAGTAATAACAAGCCAATCACGGAAACAGTAGCATGGACAATGGTTTTCTGAGTTGAATCTCTGACAAATGGATAGCTTCCCTCTGTAGTACTGTTTTCAACAATGTATCCAAATAGTGAGGATGTCTGTGTCATAAACTAATTTGTTAACTTCATAATGGTTCCCACTTTTCTTTCCTATCGATAGGATCTCTTAGTCTCTTTTATTCTTTTCCAAAATATTTTTTTTTTATTTTATGTATACAAGTACACCGTCACTCTCTTCAGACACACCAGAAGAGGGAATTGGATCCCATTATAGATGGCTTGTGAGTCAACATGTGGTTGCTGGGAATTGTCCTCTTAACCACTGAGCCATCTTTCCAGCCCCTTGGCTCATATAATCTTTAAACCTCACCTGCTGAGTGTGAAATTCTTTTCCATTGATGCTGGTTCAAGTGTTACTACATTAGTTCTGATTTGTTGGTCTCTCAACCACTGAGGACTTATATGAACTTTCTGAAGCCAAAAAAGATACTTGAGTGTCTGTTAATTTATTAAAGAGAACAATGTTGACTTGTCACCTTCTGTTGTAATATTTGAACTCAACTCTACAAAAGCACACTGAGATAATTATATATTTTTGTATGCTGGATGCTTGACTTTCCCGCTCAGTTTACTTTTATCTTCTTTCCATTTTTTTCTCCTATGCATGACAGCTAATGCTTCTGTTGCTCTCCGTGTTCATAACGTCCCTCAGTGCACTATGAGCTATTGTCTGTGTGCTCCACTGTCACATCTCATCTTTGCATGTCGGATATGACTGCAGAACTCTAGAATTTGCAGTGTTTTCACAGCTAGTGTTACTGTCAGTTACACTTTGGAGTCTGTAGCTGTTAGCCTACTTCGATTACTATGTGTGTTGTGGAGCAATCATGGGACAAGTGGGGCTCAGAGACTGAGATGGGGCTGCAGAGGAGACGTGAAATGCAATTAAAAAAAGAAAGAAAAAGCAATTCAATCTGTATACTGACAGTTGTACAGTTTTTAAGGTACAATGGCCAAGAAACATTAAAAAGTATGACAATGACAATTTATATCAGGCTCTTTCTGCTATAATATTAATAATTGAAATAAGCATTAGTCCAACATTTGATTTTCTAAGTAAGAATCCCAGTAGTTTCTGTGTTTTTATCTTTTTATTCACATTACTTGAAAAGTAAGCATTATATGGGTTAAACTACAACTTTAAAAAGAGCAAAATTATGACTTGGCTATAGAGGATAAATATGTCAAATACACTACTTTTTTATTAATCAATAAAGAGAATGATAGACATTATTGCTGTCTCTTATGTATAAAGAAATCTCATAAAATCCATTGGTTTGTAAGATAATTAAAATAAAGGAAGAGGAGTTTGTACAAATGTGAAGTCCATATTAGTGAGCAATCTTAATACCAGAATGCATGAGTTATTAAATTAAAACCTTAGCATCAATAACAGTTTTTCTCTATGAGTTACATATCAGATAGGCCCATGAGGTGCCCAAAACAATATGGGATATTTTCAATTGATCATGGTTATCTATCATAGCTAGATGGTGAGATTCTTTTGCAGAAGGACACAATATATTTTTGGATTCAGGACATGAGAAACCAACCTCAAAATGACTGGGAACTATCTTTCCAACTATCTTTCATTGTTCTGGAAGGTGTTATGAAGGCTGCTGGAAGCTACAATAATGATCTACCAGGCAAGCTATGCCCACTGATGCAATCATGGCAAAATGGTTGATGGGGTAAATGGTGTTTTTAATAATCAGACTTGAGGTCTATTCTATGCTTTGTCATTCATGTCTGATGCTGTAACCATGGTCAGAACCCAAGTTTGAGGAAGTCATAAGCTGAACAGAAGAACAAAGATACACTATTTTTCTCAATGATTGTATCATCAAACTGTCTTCTAAACTGATTTGTTTATATCCATATATTTGTGCTGATTTCAACCTTGGGCAGAGGATCTTCTTCTTGCACTCGAGAGTGATTAATGTAAATGCATTACCACTCATGGTTCTGAGAAGAAGAAATTGAGAGTGATGAGTCTTATATGGGACATCTGTCCCATCTTCTTTCTTTCAGAAATGTTATGAAAAAGGGAACTGGAATGAAACAATAATTCAGAGGATGGGAGCAGTGCTTAGAAATGCCCTATGGATAAGACATGACTGTTGCACACATGAACTCATCACTACAGTCATGATTGCCTGTACAAGACCTACACAAGCATAAGCCAATTAAATATTTGATTGGGAGAAGGGTGGAAGTGATTTCTGAAATATCACCTGTAGCTGAGGATCTATGATAACTGACAGAGTTACTTTTCCTTGGAGGATGGCTTCTGTAAAGCTGTCCTTTCCTTATTAGAAGACCCCATACTAATGCAATTATAGACAGCACGAATTGGACTCAGTAGATTATGAAAAAACAAGTAAACCAAAAAAAAATGAAAATAAAAAAGGAAATGAAATTGATGAAATTGGGAGGGAGATATACTGGGCAGAGCCTAATAGAGTTAGGAGGGATGGAGACATGTAACATTAAGATATATATTACACATATGTGAAAATTTCAAAAACAATTAACAACATTATTTAAAACAAAAATGTAAGGTATTTATAGGAACTTGTCCAAATCATTAGGCCATGATACTTTTTTTTTCAAGACAGGGTCTCTCTGTGCAGCTCTGGCTGTCCTGAAACTTGCTGTGTAGACCAGGTTAGCCTCAAACTCAGAGATCTACCTGCCTCTATCTCCCAAGTGCTGTGATTAAAGGTAGTGCCACTACTCAGCATCACTTATTTTTATATGAAACTCTGTAATATTTTGTATTTCATATATCTTTGGATTATTGTCCTGGAAAACAAAAATATTTTCATCTTTACTATATATATATATATATATATATGTACACACACACACACACACACACACACACACACTAATACTGTAGAAAGTTTAAAAACTTTCCTAATGAATCATATACATTGTGCAAGCCAGTCTTTCAGTAGAGTCAGTCCCCATTTATCATTGTAAGATGCGGGTCCCACATTAAAGTCTTATTTCCAAGATGTGTATAATATTTCAGACCTAAAAGAGCTATGTGACTCAGTATCTCACCTTTACCCATGCAGTCTGGAATTTGAAACCAGCAAATAAAAGTTCTTCACTTAAGAATACATTGACATAAAGGGTAAAATTATTCCATAATTGAAGTGTCAGGCTAGAGATTATTAAATACAAGAAGGAAGAGATGTGCTTTAAGAGGCGTCAGGACCTGTGGGTGTGTAATACTGAAAGTGATGTGATAAAATTAACTGTAACTAATAGAGTGTGAAATAGTCTTCTGAGTAGCATAATGAAGTCCTAAGGAAAACACTTTTAAACAGAAGTGGATGGGGGCCGGGGAGGGGCATTAGACATACAAGCAAAGGAAACTTGGATATTAGAGGTTGATTTTTCAGGTTTCTTTAGTGTTTGGTCCTCCACTTTTATTGTCTTTACTCCTGACTAGTCACATGTCATCTTAATGCCAATTTCCACAATTTAAATGCATTCCAGGATACAATAGAATTAGAAGATTAATTGTGTATTGGATTCTGTAAACAGCCAATATGGCGTAGTATATATTTGCTGCTTAGATAGATAGTTTCTGGAGAGGACTGTGGGGACTGTTGCTAGGCAGACTTCTCTGAAAAACAATCTCTGTACTGATTTGATAGGTGATTGATATTCTAGTCATGTGTCTTGTTAAATATCCAGGGTGGCATAATGGTTTTGTGCTGTGGACAATTACTCCAGAGGGTCTTTAATAAGAACCTAAACTACTTTGATAACCAACAGTGTTAGATATAAATGAGTTTTTGTTATCAATGAAATAGGATGCAGTAATGAAAATGGATAAACCTAATACAACTTAATAAACATAGTGATAACAAATAGGAAGATATAGGTTAAATAATCACAGAGTTTTATACTGAAGATGGGTTGCTTATATGTATCATTAGTATTTTGTAGAATTTACCAAAAATGATAGATCCTGTTATATATCATTGTTATTAAAAGTAAAGCAAATGAAAGAAAAAGTTATCAAGCCATTTTAACTGCAAATTTTATTGTTATACTTGTTTATTTGGCAATCATTTATTTTATTGGTTATACCTACAATTATTTTCAGGACTATTTTAAACAGGGGAAATTAAATGCAAACTTGTTCTTGCTTTAATATTTGTGGATTTTGACAATCACTTTCCTAGCTTATCTGTCTCATTTTAGTTAACTGATAGTCACAATTTTGTAGTAATCTCAAGAAAATCAGTCTTGCATTTATATTTCACTTAATAAGTAAATATGAATTGAGTTGTATTTTGCTGATAGAAAAGTAGATGAGTATTCTGTTAGATGACTGTATAGTTTTTTGTGTCTATGTGGTATGGAAATATGCTCTTTTGTTTTGGACATTAAATATTGAATTCACTACTTATTTTCTGCAGTTCTTCCTCTTTTCAAATATAGATTCAGTCACAAACATAAAAATTCAAGTCCTGGTTTCTGAAAACAAGCATGGTATAACTAAGAAAACCTTTTGAAAAATAAAATAAAAAGCTTATATACTTAAGAAATCATAAATTGCACATTATAGAAAAATAATTGTATAGAGGTTATGAAATACTAGATTTAATACAGAATTCATGTTACTATTATTGTTGCTATTACTTTTCTAGGATCCTCTGTTTACTTCGGGTGGGTCAGAGGTGTTTTGAGCACTTCAACATCTTTTTTGTAAGAATCATATTTAGGGATATCTGGAATTTTTAGGATGACATAAATCACCATCACCACCTCATCTCCAACTCCTAGGCCCATTCTCCCCCCATCAGCCCCTTCCCCTACCCCACCCCTGCCCCTATCTCGATCTATCTCCATCCCACCATCTTCAACATCACTATTTAGGTCAATTTCTTTATCATGATCTACCTCAGGAAAGCCAAGTCCAAAATCTCCCTAGTTTCTTAATTAGTTATAGTCCATTTTTTGATAGATTTTGAGACTCCAGTTCTTCATTAATCTTGTTAACTTTATTTAATGTTGATTAGTATTTAATATTTAAATGCTGAATATTGATTTTTTTGTTTTTTATTGGTTTTAAATGATTTTAGTTTCATGTAAATGGGTTGGCCGGATATCTTATTTGGGTAAATTTCTTTACTACTTGGGAGGCAAGCTACATTCAATACTTAGGACCCATATAGTAGAAGGAGAAAAATGACTTTCACAAGTAGTCCTCTGACATCCATGGAGTTACCTACATTACCTTCTACCCCCCTCTCTTTCTCACTCTCTTTCTTTCTCTCATACACACACACACACACACACACACACACACACACATACAAGCACACATCTACTTAATGAAAAAAACAAATGAATATCATGTACATGTATAGATTTATCTGGTTCAGTTCAGTTAATCAAAATTACAAATTTGTCTCTTCAAGAGTCCTGTGTGGGCCTTTCTGTTACTTTTTCTTTTTTTATAGTTAAACTACTAAGTCATATAGTGTTCAAAACATCTTTCAACAACAACTTTTTAAGAAAACATTCACTGTGTAGAATATATAGACAACATCAACTAGCAACAAGTGGCTATGATGTTGGAGCCTTTTGCTTTTTAAGAATGTTTGCTTTTAAAGTCAAGGTGATTGACACTATTTAAAGAAACTTACTAGTAATACATACTTTTAAAACTTCTTAAATAAGAGCCACTGATCCATTAGAAGTACAGTCATCAATGATGTATCATGATTGTTGGACATTTAGATCTCCCATCAGAACCTGTTTGCAAAAATAGGAAAGATTTGGCTGTGGCTAGAAGCATGATGTGATCATGTGGCAGTTGCTAGGGAATCTCAATTTGCTGGTATCTAAATGTTCGATTTATTTTTCTGTCGGTTTCACAGTTAGGATCACATGACAATGTGTACCCATTCAGAATGGAAAATTATAACTCCTTCATGAACTTTGTTTAAAACTAAGGAGCATTCTGTATTTTAAGAATAATTTTTGAGGTCATTCTCTCTCTCTCTCTCTCTCTCTCTCTCTCTCTCTCTCTCTCTCTCCCTCTCCCTCTCCCTCTCCCTCTCCCTCCCTCTCCGTCTCCCTCTCCCTCTCTCTCTCTCTCTCTCTCTCTCTCTCTCTCTCTCTCTCTCTCTCTCTCTCTCTCTCTCTCTCTTTCTTTCTTTCTTTCTTTCTGTCTATGCCTGTCTCTCTGTCTCCTGTCTGTCTCTGTCACTCTCTGACTCAGTGTCTCTTTCTGTATCTCTCTGTTTCTCTGTCTGTCTCTCTGTCTCTCTCTCTCTCTCTCATTACAAATAGAAACTTCAGGTACAAATTTAGTTGTGAGTGCTAGAAGTAATTTTTATTATTATTAAGTTTAGTTTAATACCCACTTCTAGCCTAAAGGCAAATCATTCCTCCTAAGGAATTTAAACATAAAAATGCTGGAGCTAACTGATTTCATAATCCAAGTGGATTTAGAAATTTATTGAACTATAAACAAATACATCTTCACCTGATTAGAGGTATTAGATTCTAATTTACGTATAACATTTCACCATGACTCTTCCTCTCTGAAAATCCTTCCCATGGTACTGCAGAAGGCATACTGAAAGCTTTAGTAAAAACATAAACAGGACTTTCTGCTGTGTCTCTTATTATTGATATCTAGCTTTAATCCCTGGTGGTCAGACAGAATGTAAGGTGTTATTGCAATTTTCTATTGACACTTGGTTTGTGTCTAAGTACGTGGTCAATTTTAGAGAAAGCAACTGAGTTGCCGAATTGACAGTGTATTTCTTTGTAGTTCAATAAATTCATGTTAAGTCCATTTGGGTTATAAAATCAGTTAGCTCTAGCATTTTTTTGTTTAACTTGCTCTGGAGGAATGATCTGCCATTGGGATAGAAGTAATATTGAAGTCTCCTCCTATCAGTGTGTGAAAGTCAATATGTGATTGAACCTCTAGTAGTAGTTCTTTGAAGAACTTGAGTGCCTGCTGTTTGGGAATAGATATAAAGGAATTCAATGTTGTCTTTGTGGATTTTCCCTTTGATTATTATGTAGTACTCTATTCCGATTAGCTTTTGGTTGATGCCTATTTTGTCAAATATTAAAATAACTATATCATTTTTTATCTTAGATTCATTTTCTTGGAATATTTTTCCAACCTTTTAGCCTAAGGTGGTATCTCTCCTTGATATTAAATGTTTCTTAGATTCAGCAGAAGTAGGATCCTGTTTTTGCAAACATTCTGTTAGTCTATGTTGTTTTGCTGGAGGAATTGAGACCATTGATATTGATGTTGATCTTTGATGTTAAGAGTTATCAATGAGCCAGATATGTTGATTTCTCTTTATTTTGTTATTGTTATTGTTGTGTCCTATTTTGATTTTCTTGTCTGGGATTATTTATTATGTTTGTTTTCTTTTTCTCTTGAAGATTTAAATAATTTTTTTGTTCTGCATTTTTAGTGTTCTGATTATTATATGCTGTGAGAACTATCTTCTCTTGTTTAGTACTGTATGCTTGTTGTACCTTCATAAGGATCTTTTGTCTGGGTTTCTTCTCCTTCCTTTATTTCTATTATTCTTACTTTTTGCTTTCTCATAGATTGTTTTAGATTTTCTTGATTTTTATGCCGGGAGTTTATTAGATTTAACATTCTATGTTAATTAATGTTAGTAAGTTTTTCTTGAGGAATACACTTGATGTATGATGTCTTCAATGCATGAGATTTTCTCTCCATTATATTCTATTGGTGGGGTTTGCTTGAGATTCCTGTTAGATTTCCTATACTTGTCTTTGTTAGATTTCCTTCAGTTTCAGTTTTGTTCATTTATTCTATTTTCAGTTTCAGGTTTTTAATTATTTTATTCATTATCTTCTATTAGTTGTTTTTCATAGATTTCTTTAAGGGATTTATTCATTTCTACTTTAAGGATCCCTATTATATTCATAAAGGTTATTTTAAGGTTATTTTATACTCATGCATCAGTTATACTACAATACTCAGGACCAGTTGTGGCAGGGAATCAGAGTTCTAGTGAAGATATAATTTCTTCACTATAATTCATTGTGTTTTTATGTTGGCACCTAGCATCTGGATTTGGGAGATTATAATTCTATATCCTGATATCTAGACTTGTTTTACTTAAGTAGTGTTTTCCCCCTTGGTTTCTGTTGCTCTTTCCTGTTTTTAGCAGAGTGAGGTGGCTATGTTTTACCTGACACAAGGCTCTTCTGGGAGGATGATAGGTGTGGCCATTTGAGGTTAAAAGTAAAATTTGTTTCTATGGTTTGGGATATGACATCTAGGAATTGTTTATGGGGTGGGTGAGAGGTTCTACAGGAAGGAAGAAAACAGTCTTACACCTGTATTTACCTAGTTTCATGGGAATGGAGATAGATGATAGAAGATACCACAGAGATGGTCTGTTAATGAACTGGATTTGAGAGTGGGAAAGAGATGAAGATCTGCAGTTATCCTTCCTACTTTTCTGTGGCAGTGGCCTGCGAGTTCCCTGGGAATTCCTACTGGAGTTGGAATCTTGGATAAAGTAAAAAGCTATGAAGAAGTTAGGAGGAAAAGATTCATGTGCTCCACTGAATATGGGAGCAGGGGAAGGAAGGAAGTCTCAGTAGGGTTTCTACTAGACTTAGGGATGCAACTGGGGGATTGTATTTGAGAGAGAAGATGGACGGGTAAAGATCTTAAGTTAGCCTACCTATTTCTTTTCTTTTTTCAAATTAATTTATTCTCTTATATATTACATCATGACCATAGTTTTTCCTCCTTTCCTTCAACCCCACCTACCCGCTCCCATGCCATACTTCCCCATCTACTCCTCCTCCTTTCCCAAAGAGCATATCAACATGCAATAAGATTAAGCATCTCCCCTCATATTAAGGCTGGACAAGGCAACCCAGTGAGAGGACAAGGGTCTCAAAGTAGAGGAAAGCAGCAGAAACAACCCTCTGTTAGGAGTCCCACAAGAACACTAATCTACACATCTACAACATATACAGAGTACCTGTTTTACACATGCAGGCTCACTGATTCTTGGTTCAAGTTTAGTGAACCCCAATGAGTCCAGGTTTGTTGATTCTGTGGGGTTTATTTGTGGCATCCTCCATCTCTCTGGATCCATTCTCCCTCCTAAATGTTTGGGTGGGGGTCTTTATATCTGCTTCTATCAGGTTCTGATTGGTTAGGCACCCATCTATGAGTATAAGAGAATATCATTAGGCATCATTTCATTGATGTTTGTTATTGTTGCTGCTGTTCTGTCCTAGATCTCTGGGCAATTCAGCCTTTGGTTTCAAGTTCTTCAAGCAGTATCATGGCATGGATCAAAAGATAGACCAGTTAATGGTTAGGCACTCCTACAATTACTGTATCACATTTACCCCAGCATATCATACTGGCAGGACATTTGTAGGTTGAAGGTTTTGTGGCTGGATTGGTGTCATGAACCCTCCACTGGAAGTCTTACCTGTTTGTAAGAGATGGCCAAGTGAGGCTCTGTGTTTATAATTACTCTGAGTCATAGCTAGGGTCACTTTAATAGACTCCTATGAGTTCCCATTGCACTAGGTTTCTACCTTGTTTCCAAATTCTTTCCCCATTTAACTTGTCCTTTCATCCTGCTCCCTGCCCCTGACTCCTTCTGTTCCAGTTCTCCAGTCTACTCACAATATCTAGTCTATTTTCAATTCTCAGGGAGATCTGTGCATCCCTGTTTGTACCCTCCTTGTTACTTTGCTTCTCTGAGTCTGTGATGGATTGGAGCATGAGTATCATTTATTTTGCAATTAATATCTACTTATAAATGAGTACATACCATGTTGGTACTCACACATACCTAGGAACTTACCTAGGGTGAATTTTTCTTTCTTTTTTTCTTTTTCATTGTTCCATTCAGTTGCATGCAAATTTTGTGCTGTCATTGTTTTTAACGGACAAGTAATATTCTATTGTGTAAATGTATCACGTTATTGTAAGGATAATCTCATGTACTGTGTGGAAGCATTACCTGTCAATAAAAATCTGATGACTGATAACATGAGGCAGGATTAGAAGTTGGGACAAGCTCATTGAAGAACAAGCCTAGCTTATGTCCTAGGCACTTTTAAATAAATAATAAGCCTCCTAGTCATTATTCAGAAACTGCAGCATGGGAAGGGCCATCAGCGGTGGAACCAAGGCGACACAGGGTCCAGTTAGGCCCTGCGCCCACGACCACTGACCTTCGCTGACCAGCCGGGCGGCAAGCAACTGCGGTTCTGCGGAGCCTTTCGCTGCACGGAAGCCACTTCAGAACTCGGCTTCCCGCCAGTCAGGAGAGACTCACCTCCATCTTGATCCCGGGCTCCAGAGATCGGTCAGACTGAGGTACACAAACATAATCCTAGGCCCAACACCGCAGGGGTCTGAGCCAGACGGGCGTTGGCCTGCACCCAGGCCCTGGGCTGTTCGAGTGGCCATCGGGGCGCCAACCCAGCCAGGAGTTTTTTTTTTGCCCCGGCCGGCGCACGCGCCGCCATTTTGCCTACAGGAGCCAGAGTGCTCAGGAGGGCAGAGACTGCTAACAAGCGTAGCCTGAGGCTAACAAAACGAGGGTCTAGGCCCCAAAAGGCACAGGACTGACCCCAAGAACTGGGCGGCTTGGTGGGCCATCTGTGTGTCAACCCGCCCGGGAGGTTATTAGCACAACAGACTCTCCCGGTGCTTTCGGGGAGCGCGGACGCGCACGCCCGCCATCCGGGTCACCTGGCGGACCCAAATAACAGTCATAGCCCTAGGGGAACTTTGCTCGGATCTTGGCCTCCCAGGCGTTTGCCTGGACTCAGGGCCCGGGCGACAAGGCTAACCTAGTGTGCGCCAGCCCGGTTGGGGAAATCGGCTGCCCAGCGGAGTGAGCAGAGCACAGGGGAGGTCACAGCAACATTCACCTTCGGAGCTCCCTGGGGGTGCACACGGGTTCCACCTGGTCCACAGACACAATCTGGGGCAAGGCCTCAGGCAGAAGCCCCCAGCTCAACTCTCTCCGCTTCAGATCAGCCTGGGTGGCCGCCACATCTCCAGGTCCCTCAAGAGGCTAGTGGGGGCTTCCGGGCGGCCAGCTGGGAGAAGTCGGTGTGCTCCAATAAATCCTGCGGGCCCCAGCGGGAGCCTTCAGGTGCCTGCTTCGGGATCTGAACAGCCTGGACAACAGCACCCTGTCTACAGGCAGTGCAGAGTGTAAGCTGTGCACCAGAGGCCAACAGGGAAGGGGCAGCTTGCACTGGTGAGTCCAGCACTGACAAGACCAAGTAACACCAGTGAGAGCTAGATGGCAAAAGGCAAACGCAGGAACGTCACTAACAGAAATCAAGGCAATATGGCAACATCTGAACCAAATTCTCCTCTACCAGCAAGTCCTGGATACCCCATCACACCAGTAAAACAAGATTTGGATTTAAAATCACTGGTCATGATGCTGGTACAGGAACACATGAAGGACATTCAGGAGAAAATGGATCAAAAGTTAGAAGCCCTTGCAAGGGAAACACAAAAATCATTGAAAGAAATCCAGGAGAATACAAAAGCCAACAAGGAGGAAATGCAAAAAACACTTAAAGAAATACAGGAGAACTTTGGTCAACAGGCTGAGGTCATGAAAGACGAAACACAAAAATCTCTTAAAGAAATACAGGAGAACTTTGGTCAACAGGCTGAAGTCATGAAAGAAAAAACACAAAAATCTCTTAAAGAATTACAGGAAAGCACAAACAAGCAAATGAAGGAGCTAAGCAAAACCATCCAGGATCTAAAAACAGAAGTAGAAACAACTAAGAAAACTCAAAAGGAGACAACTTTGGAGATAGAAAGCCTTGGGAAGAAATCAGGGGACAGAGATGCAAATATCAACAACAGAATACAAGAAATAGAAGAAAGAATCTCAGATGCTGAAGATTCCATAGAAACCATGGACTCAACAGTTAAAGAAAATGCAAAGTGCAAAAAGCTTGTAACCCAAAATATCCAGGAAATCCAGGACACAATGAGAAGACCAAACCTAAGGATTATAGGCATAGATGAGGGTGAAGATTTACAACTTAAAGGGCCAGCAAATATCTTCAATAAAATTATGGAAGAAAACTTCCCTAACCTAAAGAGAGAGATGCCCATGAATATACAAGAAGCCTACAGAACTCCAAACAGACTGGACCAGAACAGAAATACTTCCCGTCACATAATAATCAAAACACCAAATGTTCTAAACAAAGAAAGAATATTAAAGGCAGTAAGAGAAAAAGGCCAACTAACATATAAAGGAAGACCTATCAGAATCACAGCAGACTTTTCACCTGAGACTATGAAGGCTAGAAGGTCCTGGGCAGAGCTCATGCAGACTCTAAGAGAACACAAATGCCAACCAAAACTACTATATCCAGCAAAACTCTCAATCACCATAGATGGAGAAACTAAGATATTTCATGACAAAACCAAGTTCACCCAATATCTATCCACAAACCCAGCCCTAAAAAGGATAATAGGAGGACAACACCAATACAAGGAGGGAAACTTCACCCTGAAAAAAGCAAGATAGTAACCTTTCATCAAACCCAAAAGAAGTTAAGCAATCAAATTTAAAAAATAACGTCAAAAATTATAGGAAGTAACAATCACTATTCCTTAATATCTCTTAACATCAATGGACTCAATGCCCCAATAAAAAGACACAGACTAACTGACTGGATACGTAAACAGGACCCTACATTTTGCTGCTTACAGGAAACACACCTCAGGGTCAAAGACAAACACTACCTTAGAGTAAAAGGCTGGAAGACAATTTTACAAGCAAATGGTCTCAGGAAACAAGCTGGAGTAGCCATTTTAATATCAGATAAAATTGACTTTCAACCCAAAGTCATCAAAAGAGCCTCTGAGGGACACTTCTTGCTGGTCAAAGGAAAAATACAACAAGAAGAACTCTCAATCCTGAACATCTATGCTCCAAATGCAAGGGCACCCTCTTTCATAAAAGAAACTTTATTAAAACTCAAAGCACACATTGCACCTAACACAATAATTGTGGGTGACTTCAACACTGCACTTTCCTCAATGGACCGATCAGGAAAACAGAAACTAAACAAGGACACAATGAAACTAATTGAAGCTTTGGACCAATTAGATTTAACTGATATATATAGAACATTCTATCCTAAAACAAAAGAATATACCTTTTTTTCAGCACCTCATGGTACCTTCTCCAAAATCGACCATATAATTGGTCACAAGACAGACCTCAACAAATATAAGAAGATAGAACTAATCCCATGCCTCCTATCTGATCACTATGGAATAAAAGTGGTCTTCAATAGCAACAGAAACAACAGAAAACCCACATACACGTGGAAATTGAACAATACTCTACTCAATGACACCTTGGTCAAGGAAGAAATAAAGAAAGAAATTAAAGACTTTTTAGAACACAATGAAAATGAAAACACAACATACCCAAATCTATGGGACACAATGAAAGCAGTGCTAAGAGGAAAACTCATAGCCCTGAGTGCCTCCAAAAAGAAAATGGAGAGAGCATACATTACCAACTTAATGACACACCTGAAAGCCCTAGAACAAAAAGAAGCTATTTCACCCAGGAGGAGTAGAAGGCAGGAAATCATCAAACTCAGGGCTGAAATCAATCAAGTAGAAACAAAGTGAACCATACAAAAAATCAACAAAACCAGGAGCTGGTTCTTTGAGAAAATCAACAAGATAGATAAACCCTTAGCCAGACTGACCAAAGGGCACAGAGAAAGTATCCAAATTAACAAACTTAGAAATGAAAAGGGAGACATAACAACGGAAACTGAGGAAATCCAAAAAATCATCAGATCCTACTACAAGAGCCTGTACTCAACACAACTGGAGAATCTGGAGGAAATGGACAATTTCCTTGACAGATACCAAATACCAAAATTAAATCAGGACCAACTAGACCATCTGAATAGTCCCATAAAGCCTAAAGAAATAGAAGGAGTCATAGAAAGTCTTCCAACCAAAAAAAGCACAGGACCAGATGGTTTCAGTGCAGAATTCTACCAGACCTTCAAAGAAGAGTTAACACCAATACTCTTCAAACTATTCCACAAAATAGAAACAGAAGGAACACTACCCAATTCCTTCTACGAAGCCACAATTACGCTGATACCAAAGCCACACAAAGATCCAACAAAGAAAGAGAACTTCAGACCAATTTCCCTTATGAACATCGATGCAAAAATACTCAATAAAATTCTTGCCAACCGAATCCAAGAACACATCAAAACGATCATCCACCATGATCAAGTAGGCTTTATCCCGGGAATGCAGGGTTGATTCAGTATACGGAAATCCATCAATACAATCCACTACATAAACAAACTCAAAGAACAAAACCACATGGTCATTTCATTGGATGCTGAAAAAGCATTTGACAAAATTCAGCATCCTTTCATGCTTAAAGTCTTGGAGAGAACAGGAATTCAAGGCCCATACCTAAACATAGTTAAAGCAATATACAGCAAACCGGTAGCCAGCATCAAACTAAATGGAGAGAAACTTGAAGCAATCCCACTGAAATCAGGGACCAGACAAGGCTGCCCCCTTTCTCCTTATCTTTTCAATATTGTACTTGAGGTACTAGCTCGGGCAATTCGACAACATAAGGAGGTCAAAGGGATACAAATTGGAAAGGAGGAAGTCAAACTATCATTATTTGCAGACGACATGATCGTCTACCTAAGTGACCCAAAGAACTCCACTAGAGAGCTCCTACAGCTGATAAACAACTTCAGCAAAGTGGCAGGTTACAAAATCAACTCAAGCAAATCAGTGGCCTTCCTATACTCAAAGGATAAGCAGGCTGAGAAAGAAATTAGGGAAATGACCCCCTTCACAATAGCCACAAACAGTATAAAGTATCTTGGGGTGACTCTTACCAAACATGTGAAAGATCTGTATGACAAGAACTTCAAGACTCTGAAGAAGGAAATGGAAGAAGACCTCAAAAAATGGGAAAACCTCCCATGCTCATGGATCGGTAGAATCAATATAGTTAAAATGGCCATTTTGCCTAAAGCACTATACAGATTCAATGCAATACCCATCAAAATCCCAACTCAATTCTTCACAGAGTTAGAAAGAGCAAATATCAAATTCATCTGGAACAACAAAAAACCCAGGATAGCTAAAACTATTCTCAGCAACAAAAGAAAATCTGGGGGAATCAGTATCCCTGACCTCAAGCAATACTACAGAGCAATAGTGTTAAAAACTGCATGGTATTGGTACAGTGACAGGCAGGAGGATCAATGGAACAGGATTGAAGATCCAGAAATGAACCCACACACCTATGGCCACTTGATCCTCGACAAAGAGGCTGAAAACATCCAATGGAAAAAAGATAGCCTTTTCAACAAATGGTGCTGGTTCAACTGGAGGTCAGCATGCAGAAGAATGCGAATTGATCCATCCTTGTCTCCTTGTACTAAGCTCAAATCCAAATGGATCAAGGACCTCCACATAAAGCCAGACACTCTGAAGCTAATAGAAAAGAAACTGGGGAAGACCCTTGAGGACATCGGTACAGGGAGAAAGTTTCTGAACAGAACACCAATAGCGTATGCTCTAAGAGCAAGAATTGACAAATGGGACCTCATAAGGTTACAGAGTTTCTGTAAGGCAAAGGACACCATCAAGAGGACAGATCGGCAACCAACAAATTGGGAAAAGATCTTCACCAATCCTACATCAGATAGAGGGCTAATATCCAATATATATAAAGAACTCAAGAAGTTAGACTCCAGAAAACCAAACAACCCTATTAAAAAATGGGGTACAGAGTTAAACAAAGAATTCTCACCTGAAGAACTTCGGATGGCGGAGAAGCATCTTAAAAAATGCTCAACTTCATTAGTCATTAGGGAAATGCAAATCAAAACAACCCTAAGATTTCATCTTACACCAGTCAGAATGGCTAAGATTAAAAATTCAGGAGACAGCAGGTGTTGGAGACACTTCTCCACTGCTGGTGGGGTTGCAAATTGGTACAACCACTCTGGAAATCAGTCTGGCGGTTCCTCCGAAAACTGGGCACCTCACTTCCAGAAGATCCTGCTATACCACTCCTGGGCATATACCCAGAGGATTCCCCACCATGTAATAAGGATACATGCTCTACTATGTTCATAGCAGCCCTATTTATAATTGCCAGATGCTGGAAAGAACCCAGGTATCCCTCAACAGAAGAGTGGATACAAAAAATGTGGTATATCTACACAATGGAGTACTATTCAGCCATTAGAAACAATGAATTCATGAAATTCTTAGGCAAATGGATGGAGCTAGAGAACATCATACTAAGTGAGGTAACCCAGACTCAAAAGGTGAATCATGGTATGCACTCACTAATAAGTGGTTATTAACCTAGAAAACTGGAATACCCAAAACATAATCCACACATCAAATGAGATACAAGAAGAAAGCAGGAGTGGTCCCTGGTTCTGGAAAGACTCAGTGAAACAGTATTTGGCAAAACCAGAACGGGGAACTGGGAAGGGGTGGGAGGGAGGACAGGGGAAGAGAAGGGGGCTTACGGACTTTCGGGGAGTGGGGGGGGGGCTAGAAAAGGGGAAATCATTTGAAATGTAAATAAATTATATCGAATAAAAAAAAAAGAAAGAAAAAAAAAAAGAAACTGCAGCATGGGTGAAAAAGCCTTCATTACACCTTCTGTTTATCCATTCCTCAGAAGAGGCTGTTTGCAGGTTCTGGTTATTATTATTATTTTTAATTGCATGATTTGGTTTGCTGGTGTCTAGGTTTTCTTTTTTCTTCTTTCCTTTTTCTTTCTTTCTTTCTTTCTTTCTTTCTTTCTTTCTTTCTTTCTTTCTTTCTTTCTTTCTTTCTTTCTTTCTTTCTTTTGTTGAGCTGTTTACATATTTTCGATATCCTCTGTAAGATGTGGTCTTGGTAAAGATCTTTTCTCATTCACTAGGCTGTTGAATTGACCTTTTTGATGGTGTCCTTTCCTTTAAAAAGCTTTTGAGTTAAATTTGGTTCTATTCACTATTGATCTTAGTGTCTAAGCGATTGGTGTTATGTCAAGAAAGTTCTCTCCTGTGTCAATGCATTCAAGGCTACTTCCTACATTCTCTTCGATCAGGTTTAGTGAATCTAGTTTTGTATTGAGGTCCTTGATGCATATGGACTTGAGTTTTGTGGAGGGTGACAAATATGGATCTATTTGCATTCTTCTACATGCAGAATCCAGCACAGTCTCTTGAAGATGCTTTTGTTTTTCCATTGTATTATTCTGTCTTCTTTAACAAAAAAACATATGTTGATAGATATGTGGACTTACATCTTTATCTTTGATTTGATTCTGGTGATCAACCTATTTCTATACCAGTATCATTTTCATGCATTACAGCTTAAAATCAGACATATTGATACCTCAAGAAGTTCCTATTTTTTTTCAATAATTTTATTTTTTTTTTTTATAATTTTGTAATTTTAGTTTCCCATAGCATCTTGGCAATGTTGAAAACAATATAAATACAAAGATGCTCATTTTAACAGTTTATGCATGGGTATGTGTCACACCATTTAGGGGTGGGGGACAGTTTTGACAATGGAGCAAATCTAAAAACAGAAGCCAGATAATTGGTTTTAACATGCCCCTCCCCCAACATGTAAGAGATATGCCACTCAATGGACACCTGAATCAGCTGGAAAAACAAAAACAGAACATTGATGTGGGTATCTCTTTACATTTCTAGTCAGTGTTCTGTACAATAGAACTGAAAACAGAAATCTTGGCCAACAGCTCAAAGACATCAGAGCTACCCCTTAAAACTGTACAATGTATAATAAGACACAAAAAAATTGTTAGTTTTGAAAATAAATATTGTTATTTAATTATCTTGTGACTTTTAAGAGAATTCAAAATGTCCTCATTCAGCTAATGAAAACTGAAATATCTATGCATATTCTTCAAAACCCAGACTAGCTCCTAGCTGGCTTTTTATGGAAAAGATAAAAATCAAACAGTATATTCCTTTTGAGGGTTTTTAATATGTAAATATGTATAAATATAATATATGATTTTTTTCTAATTTTTTATATTTTTTACAATTTGGTGGCTATTAATCTAACTTTAGATTGTTTTATATAATCCTACTTTTTTGCTGTTTTTACAAATGAAAGTTAGTACTATTATTTTAAGCTCTGTTAAGAATTGTGTTGGTATTTTGATTGGCATTACATTGAATATGCAGATTGCTTTTGGTGAGATGGCTGTTTCTGCTATGTTAATCCTACTGATTCATGAGCATGGGAGGTCTGATAATTTCTACAATTTCTTTCTTCAAATAATTGAAGTTCTTATTATACAGGTCTTTCACTAGATTAGTTAGTTACTACAAAATGTTGGTGTGTTTGATTCTTTTTCTTCTAAAGCTTTCCAGTGTACTGTCAAGTTGCTACTATGGGCACTCTCTTTATAAAGACACTTAGTACTATGAACTTTCTTCTTAGCACCAATTTTATTGATTGTATCTCATAAGTTTGCTATGTTGTACATTTAGTTTTATTCATTGAATTCTAGGAAGTCTTCAATTACTTTATTTTTCCTTTATTCAGTGGTCATTAAGTAGAGTTTTTGTTTGTTTGTTTCTATGATTTTGTAGGCTTTGTTTAGCATTTGTTGTTTAAGTCCAGCTTTAACCCATGGTCGTCTAATAAATACTGGTGATTATTTCAGCTTTTTTTTCATCAGTTGAGACTTAGCTGTTGACCAAGTATATGGTCAGCTTTGGAGCAGGTTTGATGTGGTGTTGAGAAGAAGACACTTTTGTGTTTGTGTGAAATTCTATACATATCTGTTATGCCCATTTGAATCATAAAGTCTGTTAGATTCACTCTTTTTTTTTAGTTTCAATTTTAATGACTAAAACATTGGTAAGTATGGGTGTTTAAGTCCTTCACTATTAATGTATAGGGTTTAATGTATGATTTAATCTTTAATAATGCTTCTTATACAAATATGGATGCCCTTGCAAATGGGATATCAATGTTCAGAATTCAGATAGAATACTGATGGATTTTTTCTTTTGATTAGTATGAACTAT
The DNA here is from genome assembly GCF_947179515.1 of Apodemus sylvaticus. Lineage (NCBI taxonomy): Eukaryota > Metazoa > Chordata > Mammalia > Rodentia > Muridae > Apodemus > Apodemus sylvaticus. Next base: position 49,844,231 of record NC_067473.1, read on the forward strand.
TCATTCCCCATATCTTTTGATTAATTTTGAAGACATTTTGTTAGATGCTAGAATGGCTATACATCCTCGTATCTTGGGTCTATATATATGAAAATCATTTCCCAATTCTTAACCCTTAGAAAATGTCTATTGATGCTGAGGTGTGTTTCTTGCATTCAGCAGAAGTATGGATCCTGTTTACACATCCATTCTGTTAGCCTTGTTACTGAGGAATTAAGTATACTGTTATTGAGAGATATCAATGACCAGTGATTGTTAATTTGTTCATTTATTGTTTTTGTTATTAGTGGTGGAAGTATGTATGTGCTTGTGTGTGTGTGCATGTGCATATATGTATGTATGTATGTATGTATGTATGTATGTATGTATGTATATGTGTTTCCCTTCTTTTTGCTGATGTGAAATTATATATTTCTTGTGTTCTGTGTATAGTTAATTTACTTTGGTTGTAGTTTTATTTCTAACACCTTTATCAAGTCTGGGATTGTGGAAAGATGTTATTTAAATTTGGCTCTGTCATGAAATACCTTGTTTTCTCCATCTATGGTTTTAAGAGTTTTTCTGGATGTAGTGTTCTAGGCTGAGATCTGCAGTCTGTCAGGGGCTCTATGGCACTTACCCAGGCTCTTCTGGCTTTTAGTGTCTCGGTTGAGAAATCAGGCATAATTTTAATAGCTCTTCTTTTATTTGTTTGTTTTTTATTTTTTTATTCGATGAATTCTTTATTTACATTTCAAATGATTTCCCATTTTCTTGGTCCCTGCAAGTCCCATAAGCCCTCTTCCCTCCCCCTGTTCCTCCATCAACTCCTTCCCACTTCCCTGTTCTGGTATTCCCCTATACTGTTGCATTGGGTCTTTCCAGAACCAGGGGCCACTCCTCTGTTCTTTTTGGACATCATTTAATATGTGGATTATTTCTTGGGTATTCCAAGTTTCTAGGTTATTATCCACTTATCAGTGAGTGCATACCATGATTGATCTTTTGAGACTGGGTTACCTCACTTAGTATGATGTTCTCCAGCTCCATCCATTTGTCTAAGAATTTCATGAATTCATTGTTTCTAATGGCTGAATAGTACTCCATTGTGTAAATATACCACATTTTTTGTATCCATTCCTCCATTGAAGGACACCTAGGTTCTTTCCAGCTTCTGGCTACTACAAATAGGGCTGCTATGAACATAGTGGAGCATGTGTCCTTATTATATGCTGGGGAATCCTCTGGGTATATGCCCAGGAGTGGTATAGCAGGGTCCTCTGGAAGTGCCAGGCCCAGTTGTCTGAGGAGCCGCCAGACTGATGTCCAAAGTTGTTGCACTACCTTACAATCCCACCAGCAGTGGAAGAGTGTTCCTCTTTTTCCACATCCTCGCAAGCACCTGTTGTCTCCTGAGTTTTTGACCTTAGCCATTCTGACTGGTGGGAGGTAAAATCTCAGGGTTGTTTTGGTTTGCATTTCCCTAATGATTAATGATGTTGAACATTTCTTAAGGTGTTTCTCAGCCCTCCAAAGTTCTTCATGTGAAAAATCTTTGTTTAGTTCAGTACCCCACTTTTTAATGGGGTTATTTGTTTCTCTAGGTTCTACCTTCTTGAGTTCTCTGTATATATTAGATATTAGCCCTCTGTCAGATTTAGGGTTGGTGAAGATCCTTTCCTAATCTGTTGGTTGATGTTTCGTCCTTTTGACAGTGTCCTTTGCCTTACAGAAACTTTGTAGTTTTATGAGGTCCCATTTGTCAATTCTTGATCTTAGAGCATAAGCTATTGGTGTTCTATTCAGGAACTTTTCCCTGTGCCCATGTCCTCAAATGTCTTCCCCAGTTTCTTTTCTATTAGTTTCAATGTGTCAGGTTTTATGTGGATGTCCTTGATCCATTTGGAGTTGAGCTTAATACAAGGAGATAAGAATGGATCGATTCACATTCTTCTGCATGCTGACCTCCAATTGAACCAGCACCATTTGTTGAAAAGACTATCTTTTTCCCACTGGATGCTTTCAGTTCCTTTGTCAAAGATCAAGTGACCATCGGTGTGTGGGTTCCTTTCTGGGTTTTCACTCCTATTCCATTGATTAGCTTGCCTGACATTGTACCAATACCATGCAGTTTTTATCACTATTTGTCTGTAGGAAAGTTTGAGGTCTGGGATACTGAATCCCCCTGAAGTTCTTTTACTGTTGAGGATAGTTTTAGCTATCCTGGGCTTTTTGTTATTCCAGATGAATTTGAGCATTGCTCTTTCTAGCTCTATGAAGAACTGGGTTGGGATTTTGATGGGGATTGCATTGAATCTGTAGATTGCCTTTGGCAATATGGCTATTTTAACTATATTAATCCTGCCAATCCATGAGCATGGAAGATTTTTCCATTTTCTGAGATCTTCCTCGATTTCCTTCTTCAGAGATCTGAAGTTCTTGTCATATAGGTATTTCACTCGTTTGGTTAGAGTCACCCCAAGATACTTTATGCTGTTTGTGGCTATTGTGAAGGGTGTCATTTCCCTAATTTCTTTCTCAGTCTGCTTATCCTTTGAGTATATAAAGGCTACTGATTTGCTTGTGTTGAGTTTGTAGCCAGCCACTTTGCTGAAGTTGTTTATCTGCTGTAGGAGTTCTCTAGTAGAGTTTTTTGGGTCACTTAAGTATACTATCATTGAACTTCTCCCTTGTAGCTTTGAGAATTCTTTCTTTGTTCTGAATATTTAGTGTTTTGATTATTGTATAGTAAGGGGACTTCCTTTTGTGGTACCATCTATTTGGGATTTTGTAAGCTTCTTTTTGTTTAGGAAAGAAAATTGTTTCTTTTATGACTTTGATGAAAATCAGTATGGTTTTTGAACTTTATTCATATTATTCTTTGGTTAGTGTTCCAGATTATCTGTGGCTTTTATGTCTGGAACTCTTTAGAGTTAACATTTTCTTTCACCAATATATCCATTTCTTCTGTGATATCATCAATGCCTAAGATCGTTTCTTCCATCTATTGTATTCTGTTTGTGGTGATTGTGTCTGGTTCCTGTTTACTTACCTACATTTTTCATTTCTAGAATTCCCTCAGTTTGTCTTTTCTTTGTTGCTTCTCTTTCCATTTTTAGGTTTTGAATAGTTTCAGCCATTTTTCAGTTGTTCATTTCTTCATTCTTGGCTCTCTTTAGGATTTGCTGATTTCCTCCAATTGTTTGTATTCTCCTGAATTTCCTTAAGGTTTTATTAAGTTTTTGCTTAAATATTCTGCATAAAGTTGGTTTTAAGGTCTTTGTGTGTGTGTATGTGTATGTATGTGTGTGATTTAGTGTTTTGGAATATGGAGAGCTCGCTGCAGTGATATAGCTGGGTTCAAGTGATGACATTATGTGTTGGCTGTTGTTTCTTGTGTACTTCTACTACTGGCTTATAGACATCTGGGCTTTGGGTAATTAAAGGTCTTCATACCATTTTGACTATGTCTTTGTTGGATTGGTATTTTTCCTTTGATTTTTGTTTTCTCTCTGGTTTTCTGCTATGTCAGGACTTGGATTCCCCCAGCCTGTGCAGGTTTCTGAGCTCCCTCGAATGTTTAGCTCTAGGTCTCTGCATCTCTTTCCGTTAACTACTAGAGGAGTCTCTCTGAGGATAGCTATTTTAGGTTCCTATGTACAAGCATAACAGAGTATAATTAGTTGTGTCATGGATTGGTTCTTGCCCACTGGATAGGTCTATTTGGTCCAGTCATTAGTTGGACATTCCCTAAGTCTCTGCTCTGTCTTTGTTCCTGCACATCTTATATTCAGGATAAATTTCAGGTTAAAAAAAATTGTGGGTAGATTGCTGTCTTTATCCCTCCAGTGGAAGTACTGAGTGACCACTTTAGAATCCTTATCTCTCACTCTTTGGAGTCTCAGTTAGAATTGTCCCCATAGACATTATAGTACCTTTCCCCATCCCACGTTTCAGGCATGTCCTATAGATTGTTCCACCTACCCCTGACTCCTGACCACCACCAATTTCCATTCTCTCTCCCTTGCTCTGTGTATACCTAATTACCTCACCCTGCTTCCATCCCCATACCCTCTCCCACTGAGTTCCCTCCGTCCCTGCATCTCCATTTTATTTCCCTGTCTGAGAAAGATTCTATAAACAGGGCAATATAAGGTCATTAGATAGGTATTAATTGAAAGTTTAACTTTCCAAATGCAAATATAGAATGTAAAACAATGTTCTTAGGCCTTTAAAAGCTCAGTTAGTTCCCATGGAAGGATGGATTAGAACTACTGTTGATATTGATCTTAATGACTATGTAATTAAACAAGCAATAACCAATAAAATTACTTATCAGAATGTCTGTTGTTTTCACTGTGTTATCTAAGATTGTGTGAAAAGAGACTGGCATTCCTAGAGACTTCTATAGAAGACCTCAGCTGTCTAGTTGAAGGCGTGGTAAGGGTAAGTGTTGGACTAGTGAATGCAGATATGCAAGAAATATTTGAAATAATTCCCTACTGATATGAAACTTCCATAAAATAAATACTGGAAAATTCCATACGGGTTAGCTTATACCTCAACAACAAACATGAGCCATGAATTTTTCTATCAGCAATCCAAAGAACAACTAGAGTAAACTAAACTAATTACTGGAGATTTAATACATGCCATAGAAGGTTGCAGTGACTTATACTTAGTTACATGTAAACATCTCACACTATCACCAAAATACCCACTTGAGTGCATGGACCTCTGCCATCAAAGACAGCAGGAAAGTAAAATAAGAAGTTTAAAGCTGGACTAGGATTGCTCAGCTTCTATGAATTCCATATGTCAAAGGCAAAGCAATCCAATTGAAATAACAGGAGAATTCAGAAGTACTAGAAGACAGATTTTTTTCAATGTGTGTGTGTGTGTGTGTGTGTGTATGTGTGTGTGCTTGTGTGTGTGTGTAACTATTATCAACTACAAGAAACCAAAATTAAAATTAAAATTAAATGAATTGAAATTGAAAGTTTAATGGAAACAAAAGCTAATGTAACTATAATATCAAGAGGATATTGAAATCCAAATTGATATTTACACAGTTTGTAGGGTTTATAACATTATATCTAGTAAAACTAAGTGTAAGACAAATTAAATATGTGGTACCAGAAAGTCAGATAAGAATGTTACTTCCTTATATAGAAGATATAGCCATAAACCTAAAGAAAAGAGATCTACTACAATGGGGAAGGGCTCAGATTAATAGTCCTTCAATATAGAAAATGGATACCTATTTTGCCTTACACTGCATATCAACATCATATGTACTATGGCCGGATTTTTCTTGTTTTTAAATGTAAGAACAGGACTCTCTGGTGTGGAGGCAGGCATGGAATGTGAGTTCCAAAGTAGCTACTTTATGTGTGAGTTTATAAAGTTCCAGTCGTACCACAATAAACAGAAAGGGGATCTAGAAACTTGGATAATATGGAAAACAAAGGTTTTCTAGGTCTGTATGTTCCATCTTGAATGCAGATACTCCCTTAGTATATATCTTTAATCACAAACAATATAGGTAAATTAGTTTGTAGAAGAAAACTGCTATGTTTGAAAGTGGTATCTAACTGAGAGGCAGACAAATTGATGAATTAGAGAAAGATTTGACAGAGTGAATCAGAGATAAGATACATTCAACTCACATGATAAAATGATATCAGGAAAGATAGGTGACTTAAGAGAACAGCTCAGAAAGAAAGGCAGAGAGAGAGAGAGAGAGAGAGAGAGAGAGAGAGAGAGAGAGAGAGAGAGAGACAGAGAGAGAGAGAGAGAGAGAGAGAGAGAGAGAGAGAGAGAGAGAGAGAGAGAGAGAGAGGGAAGGAGAAGATTGGGACAGTTTTAACAACAATCACTGGCCAATATAGAACAAACAAGAGGATGAAACTAAACCAGATTAGAATTGATTGCTTGTGTTAGCTTGAAGCCAAGCAGAGCTATTCAGTCAGAAGCTGAGATAAGCCACTTTGAATTAGTCAGATTGGAAAGGAGTTTGGGCCAAAGCAGATGAGTTGAACCATCAAGCTCACAAAGAGCTAAAAACAGTAAGCTTGTTCAGAAGTAAATCCCGGGGGTTGAAAATCTACTAGGACTAGATTATATTGTCTGGAGGCTAGAAGCTTCCTCTCTATGCCCAGGGTTGTATATGAAGGGAGTAAGTCTAAGAGACAACAGTTATATCAGGTGAGTCCAAGTTACTTTTTCAAGTAAACATACAGAACTATTTTCTTTTGACTGTCAACTTGGTACTATTTAGAGTCATTTGTGAGGAGAATCTCAAAATTGTGGAATTGCCTAGATTAGTTTGGCCTGTAGGCATAAGGCATATCTGTGAAACATTGTCTTAATGCTTTGTAGGCTGAGTTACCTGGACTTACAGGAATTGTCTTGAGTATTAACTAACACAGAGGGGTCCAATATCTAGCAAACTAGTGAGGAGAAGCTGGTGAGCACATAGCTCTGCATTTCCTATAGTACTTCTGTAACTACAAAACATATTCTTTGGACAAACGAAATATTCTTTGGAATAACAACCCCCACTGTCTTCAAGTGTTTGTTTGTCTTCCTTCAGTGAGGGATTGAAACCCAGAAATATAGGTCAAATAAATCTTGCTAATGTTTCTTCTGGCGGTAAATTCGTCATAACAATAGAAATGAAACTAGTATAGAAACTAAGTTGGGTAAATAAGGGAACTATTATCTTTCAATGCATTGTCTTATTTGATTCCAAATTAAGTGAGGGTCATTCTCCTGCATGTTTTTTAAAATGTATTTTATATATTTACATTCCAGTCATTGCCTTGGATATTTGCCACTCTACCAGACCTCCCCCTTCCCTGGTACCACAAGTCTCTGGAGGATTATGTGCATCTTCTCCCATTGAGGCAAGATCAGGTAGACTTCTGCTACATATGTGACAGGTACTTTGGACTAGCCCATGTATGCTCCCAGTCTCTGGAAGCTCCCTAGGGTTTAGGTTAGTGGAGGCAGCTAGACTTCCTATGGGATCACTCTTCCTTTCAGCTTCTTCAATTTTTCCCCTAATTCAACCAATTCTCTGACTTCAGTCCAATGATTAGGTATGAGTATCTGCTTCTGTCTCAATCAGCTGCTGGTAGGGCTTATCAGAGAACAGTCATGCCAGGCTCCTGTCTGCAAGCACATCACAGCATAGTAGTGTCAGGCCTTGGTGCTGCCCCTGACCCCCCATGAGATGGATCCCAAATTGGACCAGTCATTGGACCTCCATTCCTTCAGCCTTTTCTCCACTTTTGTCCTTACAATTCCTTTAGAAATGAAAAATTCTGGGTCAGGAATTTTGGCTGTGGGTTAGTAACCCCGTCCCTTCTTCTGTGGCTTCCAGTTCCCTTTCCCCAATGTTTACATATTTTGAATAAAGTCACTCTCAATGAGTACTGACAGTGTCTGACCTTCTAGGTCTCTGGTACTTTCTAGAGGGGCTCTGACCTCCCATTCTCTGATACTGATTATTTCCATTCATTCTCTTGCCCTTCTTGATTTCTCTTCTATCCCCTCTCACTCTCCTCTCCCACACAGATCCCTCCCTTACAGTGCCTCCTGTGATTATTTCCTTCCCACTAATAAGTGGGATTGAAGCCTCTCCTCTTGGGCATTTCTGCTTGTTATATCTCTTATGATCTATAGGTTTTACCCTATGTATTCTGTCCTTTTTGGCTAATATCCACTTTCAGTAACTACATACTATGCATGAACTTTTGGGTCTGAGTTACCTCACTGAGGATGATATTTTCAAGTTCTATCCTTTGGCCTGTAAAATTTATGATGTTCTCAATTTTAATAGCTAAATATACTATATTATGTAAATGAACCAGATTTTCTGTATCCATTCTTCCTTTGAAGGGCTATTATAAATAGGTCTGCTATGAACATAATGGAGCATGTCTTCTTCTTATATGTTGGAGCATCTATTGGGTATTTGCCCAGTAGGGATATAGCTGGATCATTTTCTGAGAAACCTCCAGATTTATTTCCAGCATGGTTTTTCCAGTTTTCTATTCCACCAGCAAAGGAGGAGTGTTCTTCTTTCTCCACATCCTCACCACCATGTGACTGTCGCCTCAGTTTTTGATATTATACGTTCTGATTGGTATGAGGTGGAATCTCAGGGTTCTTTTGATTTGCATTTCTCTGATGACTAGGGGCTTTGAACATTTCATTAGGTGCTTCTGATCCATTTGAGATTTCTCAGTTGAGAATTTTTTTTATTTAGCTCTGTACACCATTTCTAATTATGTTACTTGGGTTTCTGGTGGTTAACTTTTTTACTTCTTTATTTATTTTAGATATTAGTCCTCTGTCTAATGTAGGGTTAGTGAAGAACTTTTTCCTAATCTGTTGGTTATGAATTTGTCCTAATGATATTATCTTTTGCCTTACAGAACCTTTTGAGTTTCTTGAGATCCCATTTCATCAATTGTCAATCCTAGAGCCTGCCATTGGTATTTCAGGAAAATTTCCTCTGGGCCAATGAGTTTGAGGTGCTTTTCTTCTTTGTATTCTATTAGATTCAGTGTATCTGGTTTCATGTTGAGGTCCTTGATTCACTTGGACTAGAGCTTTGTGCAAGTTGATAAATATGGATTTATTTTCATTCTTTTGCCTACAGACTGACAGATCAACACCATTTACTGAAGACACCTTCTATCCATTGTATTTTTTGACTTCTTTGTCAAAGAACAACTGTCCATAGGTGTATGAGTTTACTTCTGAGTCTTCAGTTCTGTACCCTTGATCCATCTGTCTTTCTCTGTATCGTGAGGTTTTATTACTATTGCTTTATAGTAAAACTTGAGGTAAGGGCTGATGATTCTCCCAGAAGTTCTTTTATTGTTGAGAATCATTTTGGCTATCCTGGATTTTTTGTTTTCCCATATGTAGTTTATAATTTCTCTTTCCACATCTCTGAAGAATTGTGTTGATATGTTGATGGGGGTTGCATTGAATCTGTACATTAGTTTTGGTACGATGGCTATTTTCATTATGTTAATTCAACCAACCATGAGCATGGAAGTTCTTTCCATCTTTTTAGATCTTTGATTTCTTTTTTCAGAGATTTCAAGTTTTTGTCATACATATCTATCATTTGCTTGATATAAGTTCCACCAAGACATTTTATATTATTTTTGGCTATTGTGAAAGGTGTTGTTTCCCTAATTTTCAAGGAAGGCTACTGGCTGGTTTGAATTAATTTTATATACTCCCACTTTGTTGAAGTTGTTTATCAGCTGTAGTAATGGTATGGTAGAATTTTGGGGATATTTATACATACTATCATATCATCTACAAATAGTGATACTTTGAATTCTTCCTGTCCAATTTGTATCTCCTTGATATACATTTGTTATCTAATTGCTCTAGTTAGAACTTTGAGTCCCCATAGTACACCATATCCAGGTAGCACAGAGAGATAGCTGACCACAGAGGAGTACAAACAGGCTAGTCAGGATGGTTAGGACTTCCCCTGCTGCTCAGAGGATCATATCCAGAACCCTCATGTACGAGCCTTCTGGTTTCTGTCTCCAGATCAGGACCATTCTCTGCCACAGCCAAGTGACACAGGGAGGTAGCTAACCATCCAGGAGTGTATAAAGGCCTGACAGCACATGTAGGGCCACCCCTGCTGCTTAGAGGAAACAACCAGAAACCCTGAGGACACAAGAGCCTAGGAACAACCAGGGACAGGAGTCTTCCAATTTTGCCCACACCCAGAGCTGATGGGACCACAAAGCTACATACCCAAATACAAACACAAGAGAGTGGGTCTTAGAGGAGTACCTACACACCTGTGTACACAGAGAGAACAGGTCTCCCAGGAGCACAGATACATAGGCTTGTATGACAGATAAGCCTTAGTCAGAGACAGCAACACCAGCTAACACCAGAGATAACCAGATGGCAAAATCCAAACAAAAGAATATTACCTACAAACCAAGGCAACATGGCACCATCTGAACCAAGTTCTCCAACAACACCAAGTCATTGATACCCCCAACAAACCAGAAAACAAGATCTTGATTTAAAATCACATCTCATGATGTTTATAGCAGATTTCAAGGACATAAATAACTCCCTTAAAGAAATACAGGAGAACATGAGTCAACAGGTAGAAGCCCTTAAAAACGAAACACAAAGAAATCCCTTAAAGAAATACAGGAGAACACGGGTCAACAAGTTGAAGTCTGTAAAGAGGAAACACAAAAATCCCTTAAAGAATCATAGGAAAACACAAACAAACAAGTGAAGAAACTTCACAAAACCATCCAAGATCCAAAAAATGGAAGTAGAAACAACAAAGAAATCACAAAGGGAGACAACTATGGAGATAGAAAACCTTGGAAAGAAATCAGGAGTCATAGATAGAAGCATCAACAACAGAATACAAGAGATAGAAGAAAGAATCTCATGTGCTGAAGATACCACAGAAAGCATTGACTCAATAGTCAAAGAAAATGCAAAATGCAAAATGCAAAAAGCTTGTAACACAAAAGATCCAGAAAATCCAGGACAAAATGAGAAGACCAAACCTAAGGATTATAGATATAGAAGAGAGCAAAGATTTACAACTTAAAGGGCTAGTAAATATCTTCAACAAAATTATAGAAGAAAACATGCCTAACCATGAACTACAAAACCTTGCCTAACCATGAACTACAAGAAGCCTATAGAACTCCAAACAGAACAGAAATTCCTCCCATCAAAAATAATCAAATCATCAAAGTTACTAAACAAAGAAAAAATATTAAAAGTAGTAAGGAAAAAAAGCCAAGTAATATATAAAGGAAGACCTATCAGAATTATACCAGACTTCTCACCAGAAACCATGAAAGCAAGAAGATCCTGGGCATATCTCATACAAACCCTAAGAGAACACAAGTGCCAGCCCAGCAAATTCTCAATCACCATAGATGGAGAAAGCAAGATATTCTATGATAAAACCAATGTTACACAATATCTTTCCACAAATCCAGCCCTACAAAGGATAATAGATGGAAAACTCCAATAAAAGGAGGCCAACTGCACCCTAGAAAAAGAAAGATAGTAATCTTCTTTCAACAAATCCAAAAGAAGATAACCACACAAATGTAAAAATAACATAAAAAATAACAGGAACCAACAGTCACTATTCCTTAATGTCTCTTAACATCAATGGACTCAATTTACCAATAAAAAGACATAAAAAGACATAGACTAATAGACTGGATTCATAAACAGGAGCCAGCACTTTGCTGGATACAGGAAACACACCTCAGTGTCAAAGACAAATACTACCTCAGAGTAAAAGGCTGGAAAACAATTTTCTAAGCAAAAAATTCCAGGAAAAAAGAGTTTTATTGAGTATTTTTGCACAGATATTGGTGTGCAAATTTGGTTTGAAGTTCTTTTTTTGTGTGTGTGTCTTTGTGTGGCTTAAATATTACAGCATCTGTGGCTTTATAGAATGAATTAGGGAGTTGTTCTTCAGTTTCTATAATATGGAATAGTTTGAGAAGTGTTGGTGTTAGTTCTTTGAAGATCTGGTAGAATTCTGGACTGAAGTCATTTGGGCTTTAGTTATTTGTTATTAGAGTTATTATTTAGTTAATCGAGTTATTCTTTAGTTTTTAGAGTTTTAGCCTATTATTTTTTTTAAATTTTTTTCTTTTTTTTTATTCGATATATTTTTTATTTACATTTCAAATGAATTCTCCTTCTCTAGCCCCCCACCCCCCGAAAGTCCCGCAAGCCCCCTTCTCTCCCCCTGTCCTCCCACCCACCCCTTCCCACTTCCCCGTTCTGGTTTTGCCGAATACTGCTTCACTGAGTCTTTCCAGAACAGGGGGCCACTCTTCCTTTCTTCTTGTACCTCATTTGATGTGTGGATTATGTTTTGGATATTCCAGTTTTCTAGGTTAATATCCACTTATTAGTGAGTGCATACCATGATTCACCTTTTGAGTCAGGGTTACCTCACTTAGTATGATGTTCTCTAGCTCCATCCATTTGCCTAAGAATTTCATGAATTCATTGTTCCTAATGGCTGAATAGTACTCTATTGTATAGTTATACCACATTTTTTGCATCCACTCTTCTGTTGAGGGATACCTGGGTTCTTTCCAGCATCTGGCAATTATAAATAGGGCTGCTATGAACATAGTAGAGCATGTATCCTTATTACATGGTGGGGAGTCCTCTGGGTATATGCCCAGGAGTGATATAGCAGGATCTTCTGGAAGTGAGGTGCCCAGTTTTCGGAGGAACTGCCAGACTGATTCCCAGAGTGGTTGTACCAATTTCCACCCCACCAGCAGTGGAGGAGTGTCCCTCTTTCTCCACACCCTCTCCAACACCTGCTGTTTTTGTTCAGATTTTTGTACATCAATGAAGATTTATTGTCTGGTAGTGATACTATACAGTCAAGTGATGATATTTTTAATTCTTAGTGTTGATCTTGTAAGAATTCTGAAAATTATACTAGCAATTATTAAGCCCTTTATAATAGGACTGCTATTAAAACCCTCTCTGATATAAAAACTACAATTAGAATTCTGCCAGTCTCCAAGTCTCATGAGTTATTTGTCTCTGAGATAGAAAGTAGACATTTGTAACTAGAACAGAATCCAAGATGTTATAAAATAATTAACTAAAGGTCATAAAAGGGAAGTAACACTTTATTGTGGATGCAAAGACAGAAGATAAAATATTGATAAAATATTACCAATACAAAAGTTCTATGATAACTTAGCCACAAAATTCTGTTAACGTTCCATAAACTTGAGGAGTCAATTACAGGATATTAATGTTTAGTAAGATATTACTCTTAATTAAAACATGTGTAGGGTGTCTGCTTCAGGATCTGAACAGCCTGGGCCACAGCACTCGGCATCCAGGAAGTGCGGGAGAACTGGTGTGCACCTGAGGCAGACTGGGAGCACACAGCTTGCTCCAGTGGCACAGAGCTTAGGTTCCAGTCCTGAGGCCTCTGGCAGGAGCCCTCAGATCTCTCTGCTTCCGGATCCAGATCTGCCTGGGCGGCAATGCCACATCTCCAGGTCCTGCAAGAGGCCAGAGGGGCTTCCGGGAGGCCGACTGGGAGGAGTCAGTGTGCTCTGGTGAATCCAGCCGGCCCCTGCAGGAGCCTTCAGGTGTCTGCTTCAGGATCTGAACTGCCTGGGCAACAGCACCCTGTCTCTAGGCAGTGCAGGAGGTAAGCTGTGCACCAGAGGCCACCTGGGAAGAGGCAGCTTGCACTGGTGAGTCCAGCATTGACAAGACCAACTAACACCAGTGAGAACTAGATGGCAAAAGGCAAACACAGGAACGTCACTAACAGAAATCAAGGCAATATGGCAACATCTGAACCCAATTATCCTTTAACAGCATGTCCTGGATACCCCATCAAACCAGTAAAACAAGATTTGGATTTAAAATCACTGGTCATGATGCTGGTACAGGAACACATGAAGGACATACTTAAAGAAATTCAGGAGAAAATGGATCAAAAGTTAGAAGCCCTTGCAAGGGAAACACAAAAATCATTGAAAGAAATTCAGGAGAATACAAAAGCCAATAAGGAGGAAAAGCAAAAATCACTTAAAGAAATACAGGAAAACTTTGGTAAACAGGCTGAGGTCATGAAAGAGGAAACACAAAAATCTCTTAAAGAATTATAGGAAAGCACAAACACGCAAGTGAAGGAGCTAAGTAAAACCATCCAGGATCTAAAATCAGAAGTAGAAACAACTAAGAAAAAACAAAGGGAGACAACGTTGGAGATAGAAAGCCTTGGGAAGAAATCAGGGGACAGAGATGCAAATATCAACAACAGAATACAAGAGATAGAAGAAAGAATCTCAGATGCTGAAGATACCATAGAAACCATGGACTCAACAGTTAAAGAAAATGCAAAATGCAAAAAGCTTGTAACCCAAAATATCCAGGAAATCCAGGACACAATGAAAAGACCAAACCTAAGGATTATAGTCATAGATGAGAGTGAAGATTTACAAATTAAAGGGCCAGCAAATATCTTCAATAAAATTATGGAAGAAAACTTCCCTAACCTAAAGAGAGAGATGCCCATGAATATACAAGAAGCCTACAGAACTCTAAACAGACTGGACCAGACCAGAAATACTTCCCATCACATAATAATCAAAACCCCAAATGTACTAAACAAAGAAAGAATATTAGAGGCAGTAATAGAAAAAGGCCAAGTAACATATCAGAATCACAACAGACTTTTCACCTGAGACTATGAAGTCTAGAAGATCCTGGGCAGATCTCATCCAGACTCTAAGAGAACACAAATGCCAACCAAAACTACTATACCCAGCAAAACTCTCAATCACCATAGATGGAGAAACTAAGACATTCCATGACAAAACCAAGTTTACCCAATATCTATCCACAAACCCAGCCCTACAAAGGATAATAGGAGGAAAACACCAATACAAGGAGGGAAACTTCACCCTGGAAAAAGCAAGATAGTAACCTTTCATCAAACCCAAAAGAAGTTAAGCAATCAAATTTAAAAAATAACGTCAAAAATGACAGGAAGCAACAATCACTATTCCTTAATATCTCTTAACATCAATGGACTCAATGCCCTAATAAAAAGGCATAGGCTAACTGACTGGATACGTAAACAGGACCCTACTTTTTGCTGCATACAGGAAACACACCTCAGCGTCAAAGACAAACACTACATTAGAGTAAAAGGCTGGAAGACAATTTCACAAGCAAATGGTCTCAGGAAACAAGCTGGAGTAGCCATTTTAATATCAGGTAAATTTGACTTTCAACCCAAAATCATCAAAAGAGACTCTGAGGGACACTTCTTGCAGGTCAAAGGAAAAATACAACAAGAAGAACTCTCAATCATGAACATCTATGCTCCAACTGCAAGGGCACCCTCATTCATAAAAGAAACTTTATTAAAGCTCAAAGCACACATTGCACCTAACACAATAATTGTGGGTGACTTCAACACTGCACTTTCCTCAATGGACCGATCAGGAAAACAGAAACTAAACAGGGACACAATGAAACTAATTGAGGCTTTGGACCAATTAGGTTTAATATATAATAAAACATTCTATCCTAAGGCAAAAGAATATACCTTTTTCTCAGCACCTCATGGTACCTTCTCCAAAATAGATCATATAGTTGGTCACAAGACAGACTTCAACAAATGCAAGAAGATCGAACTAATCCCATGCCTCCTATCAGATCACTATGGAGTAAAAGTGGTCTTAAATAGCAACAAAAACAACAGAAAACCCACATATACACGGAAACTGAACAATATTCTACTCAATGATACCTTGGTCAAGGACGAAATAAAGAAAAAATTAAAGATTTTTTAGAACATAATGAAAATGAAGACACAACATACCCAAATCTATGGGACACAATGAAAGCAGTGCTAAGAGGAAAACTCATAGCCCTGAGTGCCTCCAAAAAGAAAATGGAGAGAGCATACACTAACAGCTTAATGACACACCTGAAAGCCCTGGAACAAAAAGAAGCTATTTCACCCAGGAGGAGTAGAAGGCAGGAAATCATCAAACTCAGGGCCGAAATCAATCAAGTAGAAACAAAGAGAACCATACAAAGAATCAACAAAACCAGGAGCTGGTTCTTTGAGAAAATCAACAAGATAGGTAAACCCTTAGCCAGACTAATCAAAGGACACAGAGACAGTATCCAGATTAACAAACTTAGAAATGAAAAGGGAGATATAACAACAGAAGCTGAGGAAATTCAAAAAATCATTAGATCCTACTACAAAAGCCTATACTCAACACAACTGGAGAATCTGGAGGAAATGGACAGTTTCCTAGACAGATATCTGACACCAAAACTAAATCAGGATCAAATAGATCAATTAAACAGTCCCATAACATCTGAAGAAATAAAAAGGGTCATAGAAAGTCTCCCAAGCAAAAAAAGCACGGGACCAGATGGCTTCAGTGCAGAGTTCTATCAGACCTTCATAGAAGACCTAACCTCAATACTCTTCAAACAATTCCACAAAATAGAAACAGAACGAACTCTACCCAACTTGTTCTACGAAGCCACAATTATGCTGATACTAAAACCACACAAAGATCCAACAAAGAAAGAGAACTTCAGGCCAATTTCTCTTATGAATATTGATGCCAAAATACTTAATAAAATTCTTGCCACCAAATCCAAGAATACATCAAAACAATCATCCACCATGATCAAGTAGGCTTCATCCCAGGGATGCAGGGATGGTTCAATATAAGGAAATCAATCAATGCTATCCACTACATAAACAAACTCAAAGAAAAAAAACCATATGATCATCTCATTAGATGCAGAAAAAGTATTTGACAAAATCCAGCATCCTTTCATGCTAAAAGTCTTGGAAAGAAGAGGAATTCAAGGCCCATACCTAAACATCATTAAAGCAATATACAGCAAACCAGTAGCCAACATCAAACTAAATGGAAAGAAACTTGAAGCAATACCACTAAAATCAGGGACTAGACAAGGCTGTCCTCTCTCTCCATATCTTTTCAATATAGTACTTGAAGTTCTAGCTAGAGCAATTAGACAACATAAGGAGGTCAAGGGGATACAAATTGGAAAGGAAGAAGTCAAATTATCCCTATTTGCAGATGACATGATAGTCTGCTTAAGTGACCCAAAAACCTCCACCAGAGAACTCCTACAGCTGATAATTTCAGCAAAGTGGCTGGTTATAAAATCAACTCAAGCAAATCAGTTGCCTTCCTATACTAAAAGGATAAGGAGGCTGAGAAAGAAGTTAGGGAAATGACACCCTTCAAAATAGCCACAAACAATATAAAGTATCTTGGTATGACTCTAACCCACTAGTGAAAGATCTATATGACAAGAACTTCAGGTCTATGAAGAAGGAAATCGAAGAAGACCTCAGAAAATGGAAAAATCTGCCATGTTCGTGGATCGGCAGGATTAATATAGTTAAAATGCCATCTTGCCAAAAGCAATCTACAGATTCAATGCAATCCCCATCAATATCCCAACTCAGTTCTTCACAGAGTTAGAAAAAGCAATTCTCAAATTCATCTGGAATAACAAAAAAACCCAGGATAGCTAAAACTATTCTCAACAACAAAAGAAATTCTGGGGGAATCAGTATCCCTGATTTCAAGCAATACTACAGAGCAATAGTGTTAAAAACTGCATGGTATTGGCACAATGACAGACAGGTGGACCAATGGAATAGAATTGAAGATCCAGAAATGAATCTACACACCTTTGGTCACTTGATCTTCGACAAAGGAGCCAAAAACATCCAGTGGAAAAAAGATAGCCTTTTCAACAAATGGTGCTGGAACAATTGGAGGTCAGCATGCAGAAGAATGGGAATTGATCCATTCTTATCTCCATGTACTAAACTTCACTCCAAGTGGATCAAGGACCTCCATGTAAAACCAGACACAGTGAAACTAATAGAAATGAAACTGGGGAAGACCCTTGAGGACATGGGCACAGGGGAAAAGTTCCTGAACAGATCACCAATAGCTTATGCTCTAAGATCAAGAATTGACAAATGGGACCTCATAAAATTACAAAGTTTCTGTAAGGCAAAGGACACTGTTAAAAGGTCAAAATGGCAACCATCAAATTGGGAAAGGATATTCACCAACCCCACATCTGATAGAGGGTTAATATCCAATATATACAAAGAACTCAAGAAGTTAGACCCCAGGGAACCAAATAACCCTATTTAAAAATGGGGTACAGATCTAAACAAAGAATTTTCACCTGAAGAAATTCGGATGGCCGAGAGGCACGTTAAGAAGTGCTCAACATCATTAGTCATTAGGGAAATGCAGATCAAAACAACCCTGAGATTTCACCTTACACCAGTCAGAATGGCTAAGGTCAAAAACTCAGGAGACAGCAGGTGTTGGCGAGGATGTGGAGAAAGAGGAATACTCCTCCACTGCTGGTGGGGCTGTAAGATGGTACAACCACTTTGGAAATCAGTCTGGAGTTTCCTCAGAAAACTGGGTATGAGACTTCTGGAGGACCCTGCTATAACTCTCCTGGGCATATACCCAAAGGATTCCCTGGCATGCAATAAAGACACATGCTCCATTATGGTCATAACAGCCTTATTTATAATAGCCAGAAGCTGGAAAGAACCCAGATGCCCCTCAAAGGAGGAATGGATACAGAAAATGTGGTATATTTACACAATGGAATACTACTCAGCAATTACAAACAATGAATTCACAAAATTTTTAGGCAAATGGTTTGATCTGGAAAATATCATTCTAAGTGAGGTAACCCAATCACAAAAGAATACACATGGAATGCAATCTCTGATAAGTGGATATTAATTAGCCCAGAAGCCCTGAATACCCAAGGCACAAATTACATAACAAATGACTCCAATGAAGAAGGATGGAGAGGGTCCTGATCCTGGAAAGGATTGATCTAGCATGGGAAGGGAATATAAGGACAGAGAAAAAGGAGGGACATGATTGGAGAAGGGATGGAGTGAAGAAGGTTTATGGGATATATGGGGGAGGGGAGATTCGGGAAAGGGAAAATCATTTGGAATGTAAACAAAGAATATAGAAAATAAAAATATTTAAAAAAAACCTGTAAATGTCTTTGGCTTAATTTTTCTTCCAACTTATTTTAAAGTAATAAATTAATTTGACTACAAAAAAATGTGTAAATAAAGGGCTCAGCTTAACCTTACCAACTCCATTTTGCTTCCAGACTCTATTTTATTATTAACTTGCCCTCTTTACTCAGCTACTGGAAAACCCCAACTTGGTCCAGCACCCATGTCTCCCTGGTAACAATCATAAAACCCAGTACCAATGTGTTTGTTGGGCCAGCCTCTAAGATCAAAAGTGTACTTACATATAACAAATAAAAAAAAATCTTAAAAAAACAAATATAGACAAATGGGATCTCATAAAATTGAAAAACTTCTGAAAGACAAAGGACACAGTCATCTGGATAAAATGGCAACCTACAGATTGGGAAAAGATCTTTACCAATCCTATATCTAATAGTGGGCTAATATCCAATATATACAAAGAACACAAGTAGTTAGATTCCAGAGAACCAAATAACCCTATTAAAAAAAGAGGGTGCAGAGCTAAACAAAGAATTCTCAGCTAAGGAATACAAAATTTCTGAGAAATACCTAAAGAGATGTTCAACATTCGTAGTCATCAGGGAAATGAAAATCAAAACTACCCTGGGATTCAATTTTAGACGAGTCAGAATGGCTAAAATAAAAAAACTCAGGTGACAGCAGATGCTGACAAGGATGTGGAGAAAGGGGAACACTTCTCCATTGCTGGTGGGGCTGGAGGCTGGTACAATCACTCTAGAAATTAGTCTGGTGATTCCTCAGAAAATTAGACTTAGTACTACCTGAGGACCCAGCTATACCACTCCTGGGAATATATCCAAAAGAGGCTCCATCTTGTAATAAGGACCCATGCTCCACTATATTCATAGCAGCCTTATTTATAACAGCCAGAAGCTGAAAACAACCCAGACATCTCTCAACAGAAGAGTGGATACAGAAAATGTGGTACATTTACACAATAGAGTACTACTCAGTTTGTTTCAAGAGCCATTAAAAACAATGACTTCATGTTACTTGCAGGCAAATGGATAGAACAAGTAAAATATCATCATCAGTGAGGCAACTCAGTCACAAAAGAACACTCATGGATAAGCGGGTATTAGGAAAAAATCTCTGAATAGACATGATATAAATCACAGATCATATGACGCTCATGAAGAAGAAAATCAAAGTGCGGATTCTTCTGTTCTACTTAGAAGGGGGAACAAACTGATCATGGGGGTTGAGAGACTTGGGAGGGAGAGATAAAGGGGTAGTAGAAGTGGGGTGGGGGCCAGATTAGATGTGGGAGGAGTCGGGGGAGATATTCAGAGGGTCAGGAAATTCAGTAGAAATGTGTTTCAGTGAGATATGGGAAATTGGGTGTAGCCCTCAGAAATTCCCAGATGCCAGAAAGCAAGAAGCTCCCAGAACCCAACAGGGATGACAGTAACTGAAATAACCAACAAAGATGAGAAAGTACTTGTAGAGACCACATGCAGAGGTTAGGTATATCCCCTAGTTGAGGGATGGGTCATTCACCCATCTCAAAAATATTAGCCCAGAATTGCTCCTGTATGAAAAAAGTACAGGGACAAAGAGTGGGGCAGAAACTAAAGGAAAGGCCATACAGTGACTGACCCGCCTGGGGATCCAGCCCATATGCAGACACCAAACCCAGACACTATTGCTGATGTAAAGAAGAACTTGCTTATATTTTTGATTGTGAACCTAGCCTTTAACGACTGAGGGTATAATACCCATGATACAACTTATGGACCACAAGAAGCTTAAGAAGAAAGAACAAAGAGTTGATGCTTCAGTCCTACAAATGCTCAACTTCATTAGTCATTAGGGAAATGCAAATCAAAACAACCCTGAGATTTCACCTTACACCAGTCAGAATGGCTAAGATTAAGAATTCAGGAGACAGCAGGTATTGGCTAGGATGTGGAGAAAGAGGAACACTCCACCACTGCTGGTGGGGTTGCAAATTGGTACAAGCACTCTGGAAATCAGTCTGGCGGTTTCTCAGAAAACTGGGCACCTCACTTCCAGAGGACCCTGTTATACCACTCCTGGGCATATACCCAGAAGATTCCCCAGCATGTAATAAGGATACATGCTCCACTATGTTCATAGCAGCCCTATTTATAATAGCAAGAAGCTGGAAAGAACCTAGGTATCCCTCAACAGAAGAAAGGATGCAAAAACTGTGGTATATATACACAATGGTGTACTATTCAGCCATTAGAAACAATGAATTAATGAAATTCTTAGGCAAATGGATGGAGCTGGAGAACATCATACTAAGTGAGGTAACCCGGTCTCAAAAGATCAATCATGGTATGCACTTACTAATAAGTGGATATTAGCCTAGAAAACTGGAATACCCAAAACATAATCCACACATCAAATGAGGTACAAAAAGAATGTAGGAGTGGCCCCTTGTTCTGAAAGACTCAGTATAGGGCAAAACCAGAACAGGGAAGTGGGAAAGGGTGGGTGGGAGAACAGGGGGAGGGAAGGGGGCTTATGGGACTTTCGGGGAGTGGGGGTCCAGAAAAGGGGAAATCATTTGAAATGTAAATAAAATAAAAAAAAGTTTCAACCCCTCCAAACAATAAGAAGGGGGAACAAAATAAACAAGGGAAGTAAAGGGTGGGAGGGACTTGGAAGAAAGAGAAGAGAGTGAGGGGATAAAGAGGGGAAGAATCAGGTATGAGAGGAGATGAAGGAGATGCACAGAGGGTCAGGAAATTGATGGGGAGTATGCAGCAATGGGGGATGGGGTGCTGGGATTAATGACCAGAAAGTCCCATATGCCAGGAACAAGAGCCTTCCATCACCCCACACGATGACATTAGCTGAAATACCCTATAAATGGGAGGGAGAGCCTGTCGAGACCATATCCAGAGGTTAGGCAGGGACCCCACTCCCTCTGATTGAGGGATGGGGTCATCCACCAATCTCCAAAATTTTAACTCA
Source organism: Apodemus sylvaticus (assembly GCF_947179515.1). Lineage (NCBI taxonomy): Eukaryota > Metazoa > Chordata > Mammalia > Rodentia > Muridae > Apodemus > Apodemus sylvaticus. The sequence continues at coordinate 49,865,859 of NC_067473.1, forward strand.
GAATTCTTCCTGTCTGAAGGAAATACAGGGACAAAGAGTGGAACCGAGATTAAAGAAAAGGCCATACAGAGACTGCCCCACCAGTCTAACCCAGACGCTATTGCTGATGTCAAGAAGTGTATACTGACAGGAGCCTGATATGGATGTTTCTAGATCCAGATGCGGATGCTTACAGCCAACTATTGGACTGAGCATGGAGACCCTAGAGGAGCAGTGAGTGCAAGGGCTGGTGGAGCTAAAGGGGTTTGCAACCCTATAGGGAGAACAAAAATATCAAACAACCAGTACCCCCAGAACTCCCATGGACTAAACCACAAACCAAAGATTACACATGGAGGGACCCCTGACTCCAGCTACATATGTAGCAGAGGATGGCTTTGTTGGCCATCAATGAGAGAAGAGGCCCTTGGTTCTGTGAAAGCTTGATGCCCCAGTGTAGGGGAATGCCAGGGCAGGGAGGTAGGCATGGGTGAGTGTGGGGAAGTACCCCCATTGAAGCAGAGGAAGGAGGAGATGGAATAGGGTTTTGCAGAGAGGAACCTTGGAAAGGGAATAATAGTTGAAATGAAAATAAAAAAAATAACAAATAAAAATATCACAATACCCCTAGCAGCAATTGATCCATTATTAAGGGGAAAGTACCTAATGTCTAAAGTAGATCGAATAAGATAGCAACTATTGTCCATACAAAGTTGAAGTCATTATTAGCTTATAAAAGTTCATCAAGCAGATGTCAACCCATCATTTAACTGCAAAGTTGCAAAGTCCTCACCCTAGTATCATGAGAAACAGGCAAGGTTTGTACCAGTTCAGGACCTTCCATACCTTCCTCTGTGCTGGAGAAATGTTTAGGGTCCTAGTTGAACTTGAATAAAGAGTCTTTGCTTATGCATGTGAATTGGACTCATGGTGGTCTTTGGTGGTCTGTGGGAACCTCACAATCTCGGCATAACAGTAAACACCTCTGATGTAAACGTCTTATTCAATGTATGCTTTGAATTTATGTTAGAATTTTTAGTGAACCTTAAGAAAAAGGATACTTGGAAAAATTATTTGCGCTATTTCCCTAGAAAATGCACAAAAAGCTGGGAAGTTTTACATTGCATGACATTAGTACATCGGAGCAAGAGGAGTGACCACGAGTGGGAGGAGGAAGGAGGAGGACAGCACGGTAGAGTGACTTAGAAATTAAACGGGAACTTAGAAATTAAGAGAGTAATATGCAGAATGCGCAGAGGAAGAAGGACAAAAAAGGAGCTGCAGAGAGAGAGGAAAGAGCAGGCATGCTTCTCTTTGCCATGGGATAGAACAGCTATTTTTCTTTTTCTTTTATTGGATATTTTATTCATTTACATTTTAAAAGTTATCCCCTTTCCTGGTTTCCCCTCTGGAAACCCCCTAGCCTATCCTCCCTCCCCCTGCTTCTATGAGGGTGTTCATCCACCTGCCAATCCATTCCTGCCTCCCCATCCTGGCATTCTCCTACCCTGGGACTTGGAGCCTTCTCAGGATCAAGGGCCTCTCCTCCAATTCATATCCAACAAGGACAAGGGTGTTCTCTGTTACCTATGCAGCTGGAGCCATGGGACCATCCATGTGTACTCCTGGGTTGGTGGTTTAATTCCTGGGAGCTCTGGGAAGTCTGGTTGGTTGATATTATTGTCCTTCCTATAGGTTGCAAACCCCTTCAGGTTCTTCAATCTTTCTCTAACTCCTTCGCTGGAAACCTCTTGTTCAGTTCAGTGGTTGGTTGTGAGCATCCTCCTCTGTATTTGATAGGCTCTCAAAGAGCCACTCAGGAGACAGCTATATCAGGCAGAGGGATGGAAGTAGAAAATATCATCCTGAGGGTGTCCCAGTCACAAAAGAACACACATGGTGTACACTCATTGATAAATGGATATTAGCCTAAAAGTTTGGAATACCCAAAATACAATTTTCAGACCACATGAAGCTCAAGAAGAAGGAAGACAAAATATGGAAACTTCTTTTCTTCTCAGAAGGCAAAACAAAATACTCTTGGGAAGAAATATGAAAACAAAATGTAGAGCAGAGACTGAAGGAAAGGCCCCACCTGGATATCTATCCCAGATACAGATACCAAACCCAGACACTATTGCAGATGCCAAGAAGAGGACTTTTCTTAACTGCAAGGCCAGCTTATTCTTAAACTAAAGATGTCAAAGCTCTTTCCTTACAGACTCAATTTTAATTAATTTAGCAATACAAGGGTAGAAGGCTTTTCTTTTTCTCTGCAATAAAGACTGGGGTGCATTTTGAATCCAGAATGAGTGGGTTCTTCCTGCACTAGCGCTTGGGAATTTTCTCCATATGCATATGTAAGTATGGATGTGTGTGTATAAGTAATTATGAGACAAATAAGTAGCTGTAGCCAATGAAGTTGTATGAGTGTGTGCATTAATTCACATATGAATGCGATTGTATACATATCTGCATATGTGTAAAAGTTTTTCCTTCTGAGAGTCAGTGACTCCCTTCTGGTTCAATAAAAGTTTATTGTTCCCAACCTCCTGAGGCAAAGTTTCTGTGAAAGAGAGAAAAAAACTCCAGCAATTTATCTTTTACTTAATCCCCTGCTATTTTAAAATCAGGTTCTATGGGCCAACAGTTTCTGGCTTCAGAGGAACTGAGAGAGGTGGGCCAGCTACCTCTGCAAAACAATGTAGAACTAAGATAGCAAAACATTATTATTATAATAAAAGCAATCCTAATATCTCATAAGAACAAGTCTTGTCCCCTTGGCTGCTGTCAAGAGAGAACAAGAATGCCTGAGCAAGCCCCTGGCACCACCATGAGTGTCTGTTACTCACCAAGGCTCCTTAGACATCAGACATGCATCAAGGAACCAACAGGCAGAGATTCCCCCAAGTCCTAAGTGTTTTAGCTCAGTTCCTCTCTCCAGCTGATACAGGTCAGGTTTCTCAGCTTGTTCATCCTCAGGATCCAGCAGTCCTCCATGGCCTGACATTTTATTTTTTCAGTTTGACTCAAGCTACTGACTTGGGTCAAACCATTGACAATATAGCTTGGCTCTTTGTATCACTAAGAGTCAGCTCTTTAGTAAGGCTGGTTGTTCTACTTCTCCCTTCATAGATTCTGTCGCTTAAATCAGTTTCTGTTTCTGGGGCAAGTCCGTTTTCAGCTCTTTGGACTCTGCTACAGCATCTTTAACTTTCTTGTAGTCATTCTGTAATCTACCCCCACACATATATAAATGCATATGTGTGCATAAACACACACATTCTAGATAGAATAGTTAGTGTGATATGCAGTGTGTTATTTAAGATTTAATATTTGCAGCCAGATTCCAATAAAGTGACATGGTTTCCAATAGTATCAAGGGAAAGCTTTTCTTCTTGTCAAATTACCGCTAGCAATACAACATAGCTTTTAAGTTCTTTGATATTCCATAAATTCTGACATTGTAGAAAGACTGAAATGTGTGTGTCTGTGTTTCTGGTAAAATAAGCTCGTGCCAGCTTTTTCTCAGGAACAGACTTTGGCTAATTCTCCTGGAAGAGTTGGAGGATCCAACTTTTAAGTTTTAAAGGTGTTCTATCCCGAAGTGAGGAAAAGGAAAGGAATGTGAATGCACATGGTGCTATTCTTGATACACAGGGAGACAAGATATTAAAAAATACTCTTCCCTTGACTGCAAGACATTCCAAAACCTGACAGTGTTCTTTCTACAAGATTAGTGCAGAAAGATGAAGAACAATTTTAATTTTTTTTGGAGGGGATGTTCTGTTGCACTCCCCTCACCCCTGAATTCCAGGGATCACATTCACTTGCTTCCTAAACCCTTCCCCGTTGCTCTGTCTTCAAGGAAACTCAGATTAAGGATGAAAACATATAGAGACAACACTTCAATTTTGTTAAACACACTGTACTTCTTGCCCTGTCATTAACAGTAATCCAAAGCATCATGGACTGTGAGCTGGTAATGAACCTCTAAGGAGCCCAAGCTAATATTGGACATGAAATCCCAAGGAAAAATGGTTCAAAGTTTTGCCTTGCAGAGTGACCAATGGGCAGGATTCTTGGTCTAAAACTTGGGATCTAGCAGAGAATAAAACGTGTCCAGGAGCCTTCTCCTCCCCGATCCTCATGTGCCTGCTTCCTTCTCTGCCCCAAGCCATCCTAAGGTTAAGTACTCTCACTCATAATTTAATGAAAAGCTGCGCTTGTAACTCCTTCTCACTTAAAAAAGCTTGCTTCTGCTTTATAAGTTAGCTGTGGCTAAAAATTTTTTCTCTGTGCTTTCACTGTACATTTTTTTATTCGATATATTTTTTATTTACATTTCAAATGATTTCCCCTTTCCTGGCTCCCCACTCCCTGAAAGTTCCATAAGCACTCTTCCTTCCCCCTGTTCCCCAATGCCCCCTTCCCACTTCCCTGTTCTGGTATTGCCCTATACTCCTGCACTGAGCTTTTCCAGAACTAGGGGCGACTCCTCCGTTCTTCTTGGATATAATTTGATATGTGGATTATGACTTGGGTAATCCAAGTTTCTAGGCTAATATCCACTTATCAGTGAGTACATACCATGATTGATCTTTTGAGATTGGGTTACCTCACTTAGTATGATGTTCTCCAGCTCCATCCATTTGTCTAAGAATTTCATGAATTCATTGTTTCTAACGGCTGAATACTACTCCATTGTGTATATATACCACATTTTTTGTATCCATTCCTCCATTGAGGGACACCTGGGTCCTTTCCAGCTTCTGGATATTAGAAATAGGGCTGCTACAAACATAGTAGAGCATGCATCCTTATTACATTCTGGAGAATCCTCTGGGTATATGCCCAGGAGTGGTATAGCAGGGTCCTCTGGAAGTGACGTGCCCAGTTTTCTGAGGAACCTCCAGACTGATTTCCAGAGTGCTTCTACCAATTTGCAACCCAACAGTGGAGGAGTGTTCCTTTTTCTCCACATTCTCGCCAGCACCTGTTTTCTCCTGAGTTTTTAATCATGGCCATTTGGATTGGTGTGAGATGAAATCTTAGGGTTGTTTTGATTTGCATTTCCCTAATGACTAATGATGTTGAACATTTTTTAGGATGCTTCTCAGTCATCCGAAGTTCTTCAGGTGAAAATTCTTTGTTTAGATCTGTACCCCATTTTTTATAGGGTTATTTGGTTTTCTGGTGTCTAACTTCTTGAATTCTTTATATATATATTGGATAATAGCCCTCTGTCAGATGTAGGGTTGGTGAAGATCTTTTCCCAATTTGTTTATTGCTGATTTGTTCTTTTGATGGTGTCCTTTGTCTTATAGAAACTTTGCAATTTTATGAGGTCCTATTTGTCAGTTCTTGATCTTAGAGCATAAGCTATTGTTGTTCTGTTCAGGAACTTTCCCCCTGTGCTCATGTCCTCAAGGAACTTTCTCAGTTTCTTTTCTATTAGTTTCAATATCTGGTTTTATGTGGAGGTTCTTGATCCACTTGGAGTTGCGCTTAGTACAAGGAGATAAAGATGGATCAATTCGTATTCTTCTGCATGCTGACCTCCAGTTGAACCAGCACCATTTGTTGAAAAGGCTATCTTTTTTCCACTGGATGTTTTCAGCTCCTTTGTCGAAGATCAAGTGGCCATAGGTGTGTGGGTTCATTACTGGGTCTTTAATCCTATTCTGTTGATCTGCCTGCCTGTCACTGTACCAATACCATGCAGTTTTTAACACTATTGCTCTGTAGTATTGCCTGAGGTCCGGGATTCACTGTACATTTTTTAAGCAGACATTTACAAATAGAAATATTTTTCTTCTGAGTATCTTTTCTTATGGTGAGCTTGTATGTAAAATTACTTTTTCAGTGAGGAATACTCAAACACTTCTAAACATTCGCTCTAATGATCAAAGTAATGCCCAATTTTATTATGAGCAGATTTTATAATATGGGCAGTCAGAGACTCTATTGGATGTATATTGCCGAGTCCCTTAAAAGACTTACTGCAAACAGTCTAATTCTCTTTTTCAGGGATAATGACTCCTTCCAGGCTTTACCGATTGCTGGTAAAGTATCAAGGAACGAATATTTTAATGAGTATACTTTTACATGTCATTTCAATGTTTGAGGTTTGAAATGAAAATAAATGTAGAGCTTAGATATAAAAGAAAATTATAGGTTTTTATGTATTTAGCTATAAAATGGAGAAGTACATTAAAATTTTAGTATCATTTTAATAAACCAGACAGAATTACTAAAGCTTTTATTATCTAGTCTTTACCTTCATGTGGACATATGTAGTTTTCTTAATGTCTATATCAGAGTAAAATTGGAGACAAATTGATTTTTTCTGGTTAAGCACCAAAATACTTTCAACATAGTTTCTTTGATGTACGTACCATATCATGTTGAAGACTATGCTTATAAACTAGCCTGCACAACAGGCATGAGCTATTTTATAATTAATTTGTTGATAGCTTAATTGAATTTTCATTATGATAACCCTTATGATGTAAGTACTTCTCAAATACATGTCTTTGTCTCTGTCACTGTCTATGTCTCTGTCCATGTCTACGTATCATATGTGGATACTTTCATTATTAGAACAAAAAATAAATTGAAATTTATTAATATCCAAAATTATATTTTTATTTTTACACTGGATTTTTGTAGCATGTCCTTAGGCTAAGTCAACATCTTATTATCCTATCACTTATTGATTCATAGAATGTTCTAAAACCTAAGTGCTTTTGACTTTCAGGACAGAAATTGTCTTTGAATTTTATTCATGGATTTTATTATGGTGCTTCTTCAGTGTGCATGGAGGCTATCCTTTGATTATTTTCTCTTAAGATTCATACACATAAAATGGATTTTAAGCTTGAGGGCTGCATAATATTAAACTATACAATATTTAAATTCTTACGGAAGCCCCTTTTAAATTCTTTCTTTCAATTGTAATGAATACAACACAGCTAGTCCCAGCTTCCACACTGATTTCCCTAATGTAATTTCAATGGCAATAAAGTAGAGTGCTTATGAAACTAAAGTCACACGTTCAATTCTGGAGAGGCCTCTTGACTTTGTACACTAGCAAGCTCCAGTTGACAACTACCAACTGTAACATCAGCTTTGCAGGTGTAAAAACACATTACAGCTTATAAGGATTATTGCTGAGAGGAGAAAGAGGGCATTATATAACATATTAAGTTTATTGAGAAATTGAGACACTCATGCTGTTGAAGCAGCATCTTCACCAATTGTTTCTTGTATTATTTTTTTTATAGTTTCTACCCCCTGGGGGTTATCTAAGACACTGTGAGTAGTGATAACCACTAGTCTGTGAGAACTAGAGAGTCCTATATATAGTTCTATTGAGTATTATCTAGTGTTAATTTTGTTTGCCTAGGTGGGCATGTAAAGAATAGTTTTATCAAACTTTCTTTAGGAGATGGAAGTAAATTTATATGGTTACAAGGTAAGTTCCTCGAACTGGAACATGAAGTCTGTGCTAACAAATGTTGAATTTATAACTAAAGTTGGGATATTTCTGTAATGAAAAATATCTTTTAGATTTTTACAGGCAACATAAGCAGCCTAAATTACATACCAAAGCCCAATGCATATTGATTGATACTGTACAACAGCAAATAAAACAGCATATATATATACTCTATAGATATGGATCTATCTATGTCTGTCTATATATCATTTATGTATCTATCATCTATTGAGACAGAGAGAGAGAGAGAGTGAGAGAGAGAGAGAGAGAGAGAGAGAGAGAGAGAGAGCAAGAGCGAATGAGAGAGATGGAGAGAGAGACAGAGACAGAGAGAGTACTTTGGGAGAGAAATTAGAAAAAATACCAGCATTAGTCAGAGAAACAGCCAAAATACATGGCTTTCATGAAAGAGGTAAAAAATAGAATTCTGTGTTTTTGTAAATTCTGCCATTGGCAAAATTAAATATAAGGGATAACTTAAATGTGTCAGTGTTCTGGTTTGTACTTGGAACTGAAAAATTTGTGTGATTTAAAAGCTATCTCTTCTAGATTTGAAACAGCCACCATTCTACAAATTAAAATGAGTTCTGAGAAAACATTGTGTTGGTTAAAATTCTCCTACAAATGCATATTGGTGCTGGATTTGCAAACTAACAAAGGGATTGCCTAGGAATTAAAAAACATTATAAATACTGTAGGAAAATCTACATAATAAGCATATTCTTTGTACAGTGAAAAAAACACCACTCTGCTTTTTATGAAACTGTGTTTACCAACGAATGTTTTTTAAAAGAGGTCCGACTCACATATCAAAAGTATATTACTTTATGAGCTTCCACTGGACAAAAACTAAATAAGAAGGAAGATTATTCAAAACTATGGAATAATGGCCATTCAGACACCAATTAGTTGACTGTGTAAGATTTTGGAGGAGGAAAAGGAAATGGTGATGTATCATAGTGGAGAGGAGGATAACAGTAAAAAGCAGCATAGAGTGAAAGCCGATTTAGCTAAAATTTATCATAGAAAATGTGAAACCCACCCAACCAACATTTTTGTAATAGTCTTATGTACTCCATGAAATACAGTTATATTGCCTCCAAACATAGCATACTGAAATATATTTTCTTTAGTAAGAGGGATAATAGAGAAAGTAAATACAAATTGTTTGCATTTGGGCAGTAGAACTTTTGTGACAGGAATTTTAAAGTTTTCGGCTTCATATGCAATAAATAACATACATACCCTCAAAAAACTTGAATTAGTTTAGTGAAAGCTTTACATAAAAATGTCACCACCTAAGAAGGTGTTTTATTTTAAGCTTCGTCACACTGATTTTATGTTTGGACAGTGGTTTCCATAGTCTAATTTTAACAAGATATCTGCAATGCTAAATATTCCAAGATTCTTTACAAGAATTGGGAGTTAGAGATAGAGATAGATAAGGCATAGAAAGACACAGTCATGGTGGTGTTGGAGTGAGAAAGTGAAAATGACAGATGATAGATAGATAGATAGATAGATAGATAGATAGATAGATAGATAGATAGATAGACATAAAGTATGGATGAAAGTTAGTTGTTATGTGTTATAGATACCTTTAATTATCTATTGACATAGCCCAATATTATTTGAGAGAAAAGCTGTGATTGAGGCATTCTCTAAATATGATTGCCATGTAGGCATGACTGTGCAGGGAGTGTCTTGATTCTTAGTTGATGTAGGGAGGCCTACCCCCTTTGAACATCATCATACCTGGGTTAGAGGTTTGGGGCTATGTAAGAAATCCAGGTAAACATAATAGGCATGTAATTGAGACAGCATGCAGTTGTTCCTCCATGTTTTCTGACATGTCTTGATGATGGACTATAACCTGTCTAATGAAATAAATAAAGCCTTTTCTCTTCTATGTTGGTTTGGTCCCCTGTGTTTCATTCTAGTAACAGAAAAGGAAGATAAATGAGCGAAGGGTTTGCTAAAATTTCCTAAAGCAGGAATGTCTCTAATGTCAATTTGCTTTTCCATTGTTCATTTACTCTCACATATGTAACTTGCTCCTTTCAATGACTACCAACTGGCAAAAAATGGGGAATGCCAAGGAACTTCTGGAGATGTTTTCTTCTGTCTTACAATTTAGAACTTAATTATGGCCTATGAGATATCACTATGATGTTCCATTTCTGTACAAGTGTAGGCTGAGAAGACTGAGACATCTGAATGATATCAAGTATGGAAGAATATTTACATGGTGAATTTAAAGTAAAAATTTCATTATTTCATTGTAATATGTTTTATTAAGTTCTGTCTTTAAATGACAAAATGTTTCATGTGAACAATTTATACCAGCAGTCACAAAGTTATATGTTATTAAAATAAATTCTTTAATTATTTACATGAGGAAAAATTACCAAATAACTTAAAAATGGATCATTGCTAATGTTTCAAGCAGTTTCCATGGAGTTTATATTTATCATTTCCTTGTTTTAATGCTATATTTTTATAATATATGTATGTATCCTTAAATAATATATTTTTTCATTTACTATTTAGAAAAGTTTCTGAAGTCACATTACTTATTCTTCTGTGATTTATACATTTTTTTAACATAATAATTAAAATTCACTTCAGAGATGTGCATATAATTAATTTTATTTTCATAATTATGTGTGTACTATTATTCAAAGAGCAGTATGTAGTCATATTTATTCTATCTACAACATACTAGGATTGATCTTATGTCTTCCCTATTTTATTATCCTTATGATTTTTCTTTCTTTATTTTCATGGAAAAAGTTTCTCAAGATATAGTGAAAATTTCAGGCTGTGATGAATACACACCTCTATTTCTAAAGTGCTGATAACACATTATTTTCCAGTTTTTTCAAAGGGTCACAACTTAATCCTCAGGGGTTTTCTTATTTCTTGTCTACCCCATTTGATGCATGTATTTATATATTTCTAGTATATAAGTTTTGTCAATGTCATGTCTTTTATAACATTATGATTTTTTTCAGGGTCTGGAGAACTCATTCAGTGGTTAAGAAGACATGCAGACAACCTGAACTCAGTTCCAGTAACACATGGTGGGTCATAACTGCTTATAACTGTAATTCCAGGAGATCTAATGATCTATTAATGATCTGGAGGTGTCCCAAAATGTTGGCATTAATTCACCCATTTACACATAAATGAAAACAATAAAAATAAAAATCTAAAATTTATTCCATTATAATTTTCACTTGAATTTCTAAGATTGCACAGATTTGGCTTTTTATAAGAAAACATCTTTCATGTCTTTTAATACATAACACTTAAAATTTGGCTTCCTCCTAGGACTGTCTTACTGGTAGGTGGAAACTTTTTAAACTTAAGATGTATACTTATCTATTGACAACATGCTTTTTAAAAATAATTTTTTATATTTTTATATCTTTTCCTATTTCTAATTTTAGTGATTTATGGCTGATTGTTTGTAAATACTTTCTTTTGTGTCTTAGAAAGGTGGAATACTCATCAATATAATACAACACATAGTGTTTGAGAAGAAACAAGTATATCAATCAAAAGAAAAGGAAAAGCTTACGTGTCAGAACAGAAGATGTGAAAGTATCTATGGTCACAGATGATATAAATGTGTAGACAGAAAATATTAAGAGATTTACCTCCTCAAATACATAGCTAAATGTGATAAATGTGTCAAATGTTTTAATATGCAAAAGTGTTATATATATTTTCCAATAAAGAAACAAGATTAAATTAAGAAGCAAACACATTTACAAAAAAATCAAGAATTTTTTTTAAAAATCTAGAAATAAATTTTAATGAATATATTGAACATTTAAAACTGAAAACTGGAAAATATTGTTGATAGAAACTAATGTTCCTCAAGAATCAATAGATCATCCCTTTATAGATCAAAAAATGTTCACCTTAAAAGGGCAATATTCTGAGGTTGTACCCATGGTCTGAAAAGGCTGCAAGCTAGAATTCTTTCTGGTTTCTTGTAGAAGTTGACCAACTAATAATCAAATCTGGGGATAAATGAAAGTGATTCAGAATGAACCACAGAAGCAGATATTTTTGATATTGTAAAAAACACAAAATAACTGATGAACCTGAATTCATAAACATCACATATTTTTGTGATGTAAAGAACAATGTTAGTAAAATACATGAGGAGATTATGTTTGTCATTCACTTATGTGGCAAGGGACTTGTATACAGAATACATAAAAACATCTTAAACTTGCCAATATGAACAAAATATTTTGCCATGCACTTTAGTGAAATGGTAAAAGAGCCAGCTATGGTATTGAAAAGATGGTAAATGCCATCATTCCTTAAGGATTTGTGAACTGAAATAACAATTAAATATCCCTTTCTACAGTGACAATTCATAAGATAGACAACAATGTGAGGCAGCAAGAGTGTAGAGAAACGGTTCTCTCATGCATTGATGCTGAAAATACAAAACAGTTTGACTGCTTTGGGACACAGTTTAGTACTTTTTTGAAAGTATTAAAAATAGATGTGTCATATAATAGGCTAATTCTGTTCCTTAGAACCATGCATGCAATGGTTCAAAGCAAAATTATTCATGACAGACCCTCGTTGCAAATATTTTCAAACATTCACTATGATGATACATAGTGAGAAAAAATTCAGAGTGGGCACACGAGGTTCATAACATTGGTTTATAACAATAGCTTGGACACTGAAACATGCTACTGTACTGATACTTCTGGTAAGTGTAAAAACTGGTGTATAAAGATGCATATATAATTATTACATTACATAAAATTATCATAGTAGGTAGGACAGGAAACTACTAATGAAGCAACATTTTGAAGCATAGAATATGTCTTATAGTTAGACTGTCATGTTAATTACAAAGTTCGGTCAATATATCGCACTATGTAATTTTGATGGTTGGGTTCATGGTAGGTAGACGTGCCTCAGCAAGGCTGCTTTAAGGAATAGCAGCTGGCTCTTGTTAGCATGCAGTAGGCACTTGGATGCTTGGCATTTCAGAGTGACTTGCCAACTAAGATAATGTGACACATACATTTGAAGACACATTAAATGTAGAGTACAGCAACCTAGTGGTGGTGATACAACTGCAGCAATTAATGGCCAATTTTAAGACATTTAACAATAATCTTTCGGTTTTACTTCTTAGTTTCCTATTGAAAACACTGAAGTTTTCGTCTATGAGAAAAGGTAATTAAATTTTTTTCTTTCACGAAACACTTTTTGTTATTTTTTATTATTTTAATTGTATTAATTTGTTTGTAAAGGGAACTGCTTCACAGGCGGATATTATTGGAAATTAGGCAGTGGTGTGTTCTCAGTCCTTTTACCCTGTGGTTAGCTATCAAACTCAGGTCGTCAGGCCGGGTGGCAGGTGACTTCGCCTACTGAGCCATCTAGCTGAACCTGCAAATGAATTCTGTTGTGTACTTGGTTCCGTATTCTTTCTTTTTTCTTTCCTTTTAAAATCTCCTTTTGCTAAATTGATGTGTCTAAAATATTTTTCAATTTTTGAATAACCTTTGCATTTTAACAGAGATGAATAAAGCTAGAAATGTCTAGGGAAGTCATTATAATCTGCAAGTCAGTTTCCTCCTCCCCCCTTTTTTTAACTTCAGTAAACTTATCCAAAAAATAAAAAATATCTTGGCAGTTGGAAAATAAACTGGCTTTTTGTATCATTAATATGGGACCAGTTAACTGTCTTTGTTGGATGTAGAGTAACAACAATATTAATAATTAACTGCATAAAAAGTAAATAGAGTGCTGAATTGATTTAACAATTATTTATTGAGATCATTTCATGTGCAAGATGTGAAAGAAGAAAAGGTAGAGTTCTTTCCAAGGAAGTGCTGCTGAACCAAGGGGACAGACTACACAGACACAGGATGGAAGCCTGATTGGATTTGACAGATTTCTAAGTGCTAGTGAAACTGAACATTAATGCATGAGTCAGGATGGTTTATGGAGTCTTCAGAAAAGAGTGAAAATTGGAGAAAATCCCCAAAATTCAGTGTTAATCATTTGTGATCTTAAAGGTTCTGAGTGACTTCACTGGAATTTTATGGTCAGCATTCAGCAAAAACATGTTTCTAACTCCACATGTTGCATAATCTTCCCTGACTTGCTAGAGGCTGGACTCTCTGACCAAGAGGCTTACAATGTATATCTGAATACAAAAGAATACTCACCAATGACTTAGACTTAGCAGCTTTTGAAAATATATTTGCTTTTAAAGGGTTGCTTTAAACCTGATGCTTGGAGCTCATCTGAAAGAAAGTGTTCTTTCTTCTTCTTCTTCTTCTTCTTCTTCTTCTTCTTCTTCTTCTTCTTCTTCTTCTTCTTCTTCTTCTTCTTCTTCTTCTTCTTTTCTTCTTCTTCTCTCCTCCTCCTCCTCCTCCTTTTCCTCCTCCTCCTCCTTCTCCTCCTCCTCCTTCGTCGTGGTCATCGTCGTCCCCTCCTCCTCCTCCTCCAACTCCTCCTCCTCCTCCTCCTCCTCTTTTTTGTCTCCCATCCTGTTCAGAGTATAAGGCAGTTTCCCCCTAACATAACAAAACATAACAAAACAAAAGAGTGCAAAATATATATTTGACATTATTCTGAAGTTCCTTGGGTAGGGGCTGGGCTTTCCAGGAGCTGTGTTTAACTGCTACAGGCAGTAGAAAATTTCAAGTTATACAAACATCTCCGAAATCCTCCACAGCTAGAGCTGAGTATGGGAGATACCTACAGGACTGCTGGACACAAACATTAGCCCCGCCATCTGTTTGGAAGCACATCCTACTAAGCAACTGCAGCAGGTGGCAGTGGTTATACTAGGGAGATAAGTAGAAAATTATACTGAGAATCATCAAATAAGACTGGACTAATGAGACATTACATACATGTTTATTGATGGAAATAAGATAGCGTGAAGTCAAATTATACTATAAAATTACAGAGAAATCATTCTTCCAAGCTAATTAATCGATTGAAGTAAATTTCAAGTTAAAAGTTCTTTGTGTATTTTAATTTAGACAATTTTTTTAAAAAAATTCTGTGTAATAAAAAAACTTAAATCAGTAGACTAAAAGTTAAAACATCGTTGGTTCCTGCCTGCAATGCCTGTCAGATTTCGAAAATGAACATTTATATGAAAATTGACAATCAGCTCAAGGGTCAACCTCAAATGAAATTTAATTGTAGCATATAGTATAATTATAAATATATCTGTTGCGGGAAATATTAAACAAACAAACAAAAAAAAATGCCTGCACATTCCCGAGCTAGTGCTAGCAAGGCAATGGAGATCTGCAGAACTCACACGGGGTCAAAGACTAGCTCCAACTAGCCTGCCAATGGATTCTCGAACTCTCTGAATGTTAGGCCCATAGTCCTGTGATATGCCGGCCTGCCCACTTTCCAGCCCCTGCTTGGAATGCCCACACATGCCACGGTCTGCCAGCTCACTCCCCTCCCAATCAGATTTATGGATCAGTAATATCACAATTTACAAGATGCCAATACAGTAACTTAAGAGTTAAGATAATGATATAAGCTTTATCCCAATATTTATAACCTTATAAACACTTAGCCATTTGTGGCTAGTAAATGCCACACAGGTCCACGTCCGAAGCCATCTCGACTCTCTTCTCCCCCTGCGACCTCTGTCCCCCCAACTCCTACCTCTGCCTCCATTTTCCTGTCCAATCACATGCCTTTCACTGCCCTAATATGGTTGGACATGGAAAGTCCTGCAACAAATATCTGTATGTATGAGAAAGGGAAAGAGAGATGGAGAGAGAAATAGATAGAGATGGAGACAGATAGAAGACAGAGACAGAGACAGAGAGCGAGGGAGGGAGAGACAGAGGGGAGAGTGGGAGTATTTTTAATCATTAATCTCTGCATAGTCTAGCCACAGATGTCTCCTTTGTTTTTGTAATATATAAAATTACAATAACATGCTATATTATAAAATATAAATGCATTTCAGTACGCAATATAAACAATTAAAATATTGAAGAAAATTCAGCATTTTATCAGAAAAAGTCTAAGAGTGACTGAAATTCAAATTAATTAAAAATGATATGATATGTAAAATCCAAACTTTCAATCATATCCCAAATTCAAATGAGAAAGCAGATCATATTTTAAATGTAACAACTGGCAAAACATTAACTTTAATGCACAAAGAGGAATTTCATACACTTTATTTCAGACATTTAAATTAAAACAGTAAAAAACAGGTACAGAAATTTCAAAGAAAAAAGTGTCCCATAAATATAAAATAACAACTAATTACACTAAATTACTACACTTGATCTTATCCAAAAGGCCGAGAAGAGATATACTAAATTACAATTCAACATTCTTATATTATCTTTTAGTTTATTATCATCAGTGAGTTAAGGAAGGTAGCAGTAATCAAATAACACAGGAAATGAAATCCATGCCTCACAATGTATGAAGATGTATAAAGCAAGATTCATATCACTACCTATTAATGAATATCAGACCTAACATTGTTTGTATTTTAACCAAGTAACTACACTTTTAATCATAAATACAAGCAGAGCTGGCTTAAAAATCAAATATAGGTCCTGGGCGGCGGCGGCAGCGGCGGCGGTAGCAGTGGCTGCTCCAGCTGAAGGGCCATCAGCGGTGGAACCAAGGCGACACAGGGTCCAGTTAGGCCCTGCGCCCACGACCACTGACCTTCGCTGACCAGCCGGGTGGCAAGCAACTGCGGTTCTGCGGAGCCTTTCGCTGCACGGAAGCCACTTCAGAACTCGGCTGCCCGCCAGTCAGGAGAGACTCACCGCCATCTTGATCCCGGGCTCCAGAGATCGGTCAGACTGAGGTACACAAACATAATCCTAGGCCCAACACCGCAGGGGTCTGAGCCAGACGGGCGTTGGCCTGCACCCAGGCCCTGGGCTGTTCGAGTGGCCATCGGGGCGCCAACCCAGCCAGGAGTTTTTTTTTTTGCCCCGGCCGGTGCACGCTCCGCCATTTTGCCTACAGGAGCCAGAGTGCTCGGGAGGGCAGAGACTGCTAACAAGCGTAGCCTGAGGCTAACAAAACGGGGGTCTAGGCCCCAAAAGGCACAGGACTGACCCCAAAAACTGGGCGGCTTGGTGGGCCATCTGTGTGTCAACCAGCCCAGGAGGTTATTAGCACAACAGACTCTCCCGGTGCTTTCGGGGAGCGCGGACGCGCACGCCCGCCATCCGGGTCACCTGGCGGACCCAAATAACAGACATAGCCCTAGGGGAACTTTGCTCGGACCTTGGCCTCCCAGGCGTTTGCCTGGACTCAGGGCCCAGGCGACAAGGCTAACCTAGTGTGCGCCAGCCCGGTTGGGGAAATCGGCTGCCCAGCGGAGTGAGCAGAGCACAGGGGAGGTCACAGCAACATTCACCTTCGGAGCTCCCTGGGGGTGCACACGGGTTCCACCTGGTCCACAGACACAATCTGGGGCAAGGCCTCAGGCAGAAGCCCCCAGCTCAACTCTCTCCGCTTCAGATCAGCCTGGGTGGCCGCCACATCTCCAGGTCCCTCAAGAGGCTAGTGGGGGCTTCCGGGCGGCCAGCTGGGAGAAGTCGGTGTGCTCCAATAAATCCTGCGGGCCCCAGCGGGAGCCTTCAGGTGCCTGCTTCGGGATCTGAACAGCCTGGACAACAGCACCCTGTCTATAGGCAGTGCAGAGTGTAAGCTGTGCACCAGAGGCCAACGGGGAAGGGGCAGCTTGCACTGGTGAGTCCAGCACTGACAAGACCAAGTAACACCAGTGAGAGCTAGATGGCAAAAGGCAAACGCAGAAACGTCACTAACAGAAATCAAGGCAATATGGCAACATCTGAACCAAATTCTCCTCTACCAGCAAGTCCTGGATACCCCATCACACCAGTAAAACAAGATTTGGATTTAAAATCACTGGTCATGATGCTGGTACAGGAACACATGAAGGACATTGAGGAGAAAATGGATCAAAAGTTAGAAGCCCTTGCAAGGGAAACACAAAAATCATTGAAAGAAATCCAGGAGAATACAAAAGCCAACAAGGAGGAAATGCAAAAAACACTTAAAGAAATACAGGAGAACTTTGCTCAACAGGCTGAGGTCATGAAAGACGAAACACAAAAATCTCTTAAAGAAATACAGGAGAACTTTGGTCAACAGGCTGAGCTCATGAAAGAGGAAACACAAAAATCTCTTAAAGAATTACAGGAAAACACAAACATGCAAGGGAAGGAGCTAAGCAAAACCATCCAGGATCTAAAATCAGAAGTAGAAACAACTAAGAAAACTCAAAGGGAGACAACTTTGGAGATAGAAAGCCTTGGGAAGAAATCAGGGGACAGAGATGCAAATATCAACAACAGAATACAAGAGATAGAAGAAAGAATCTCAGATGCTGAAGATTCCATAGAAACCATGGACTCAACAGTTAAAGAAAATGCAAAGTGCAAAAAGCTTGTAACCCAAAATATCCAGGAAATCCAGGACACAATGAGAAGACCAAACCTAAGGATTATAGGCATAGATGAGAGTAAAGATTTACAAATTAAAGGGCCAGCAAATATCTTCAATAAAATTATGGAAGAAAACTTCCCTAACCTAAAGAGAGAGATGCCCATGAATATACAAGAAGCCTACAGAACTCCAAACAGACTGGACCAGAACAGAAATACTTCCCATCACATAATAATCAAAACACCAAATGTTCTAAACAAAGAAAGAATACTAAAGGCAGTAAGAGAAAAAGGCCAAGTAACATATAAAGGAAGACCTATCAGAATCACAGCAGACTTTTCACCTGAGACTATGAAGGCTAGAAGGTCCTGGGCAGATCTCATGCAGACTCTAAGAGAACACAAATGCCAACCAAAACTACTATATCCAGCAAAACTCTCAATCACCATAGATGGAGAAACTAAGATATTTCACGACAAAACCAAGTTCACCCAATATCTATCCACAAACCCGGCCCTAAAAAGGATAATAGGAGGACAACACCAATACAAGGAGGGAAACTCCACCCTGAAAAAAGCAAGATAGTAACCTTTCATCAAACCCAAAAGAAGTTAAGCAATCAAATTTAAAAAATAACGTCAAAAATGATAGGAAGTAACAATCACTATTCCTTAATATCTCTTAACATCAATGGACTCAATGCCCCAATAAAAAGACACAGACTAACTGACTGGATACGTAAACAGGACCCTACATTTTGCTGCTTACAGGAAACACACCTCAGGGTCAAAGACAAACACTACCTTAGAGTAAAAGGCTGGAAGACAATTTTACAAGCAAATGGTCTCAGGAAACAAGCTGGAGTAGCCATTTTAATATCAGATAAAATTGACTTTCAACCCAAAGTCATCAAAAGAGACTCTGAGGGACACTTCTTGCTGGTCAAAGGAAAAATACAACAAGAAGAACTCTCAATCCTGAACATCTATGCTCCAAATGCAAGGGCACCCTCTTTCATAAAAGAAACTTTATTAAAACTCAAAGCACACATTACACCTAACACAATAATTGTGGGTGACTTCAACACTGCACTTTCCTCAATGGACCGATCAGGAAAACAGAAACTAAACAAGGACACAATGAAACTAATTGAAGCTTTGGACCAATTAGACTTAACTGATATATATAGAACATTCTATCCTAAAACAAAAGAATATACCTTTTTTTCAGCACCTCATGGTACCTTCTCCAAAATCGACCATATAATTGGTCACAAGACAGACCTCAACAAATATAAAAAGATAGAACTAATCCCATGCCTCCTATCTGATCACTATGGAATAAAAGTGGTCTTCAATAGCAACAGAAACAACAGAAAACCCACATACACGTGGAAATTGAACAATACTCTACTCAATGACACCTTGGTCAAGGAAGAAATAAAGAAAGAAATTAAAGACTTTTTAGAACACAATGAAAATGAAAACACAACATACCCAAATCTATGGGACACAATGAAAGCAGTGCTAAGAGGAAAACTCATAGCCCTGAGTGCCTCCAAAAAGAAAATGGAGAGAGCATACATTACCAACTTAATGACACACCTGAAAGCCCTAGAACAAAAAGAAGCTATTTCACCCAGGAGGAGTAGAAGGCAGGAAATCATCAAACTCAGGGCCGAAATCAATCAAGTAGAAACAAAGAGAACCATACAAAAAATCAACAAAACTAGGAGCTGGTTCTTTGAGAAAATCAACAAGATAGATAAACCCTTAGCCAGACTGACCAAAGGGCACAGAGAAAGTATCCAAATTAACAAACTTAGAAATGAAAAGGGAGACATAACAACGGAAACTGAGGAAATCCAAAAAATCATCAGATCCTACTACAAGAGCCTGTACTCAACACAACTGGAGAATCTGGAGGAAATGGACAATTTCCTTGACAGATACCAAATACCAAAATTAAATCAGGACCAACTAGACCATCTAAACAGTCCCATAAAGCCTAAAGAAATAGAAGGAGTCATAGAAAGTCTTCCAACCAAAAAAAGCACAGGACCAGATGGTTTCAGTGCAGAATTCTACCAGACCTTCAAAGAAGAGTTAACACCAATACTCTTCAAACTATTCCACAAAATAGAAACAGAAGGAACACTACCCAATTCCTTCTACGAAGCCACAATTACGCTGATACCAAAGCCACACAAAGATCCAACAAAGAAAGAGAACTTCAGACCAATTTCCCTTATGAACATCGATGCAAAAATACTCAACAAAATTCTTGCCAACCGAATCCAAGAACACATCAAAACGATCATCCACCATGATCAAGTAGGCTTTATCCCGGGAATGCAGGGTTGGTTCAATATACGGAAATCCATCAATACAATCCACTACATAAACAAACTCAAAGAACAAAACCACATGGTCATTTCATTGGATGCTGAAAAAGCATTTGACAAAATTCAGCATCCTTTCATGCTTAAAGTCTTGGAGAGAACAGGAATTCAAGGCCCATACCTAAACATAGTAAAACCAATATACAGCAAACCGGTAGCCAGCATCAAACTAAACGGAGAGAAACTTGAAGCAATCCCACTGAAATCAGGGACCAGACAAGGCTGCCCCCTTTCTCCTTATCTTTTCAATATTGTACTTGAGGTACTAGCTCGGGCAATTCGACAACATAAGGAGGTCAAAGGGATACAAATTGGAAAGGAGGAAGTCAAACTATCATTATTTGCAGACGACATGATCGTCTACCTAAGTGACCCAAAGAACTCCACTAGAGAGCTCCTACAGCTGATAAACAACTTCAGCAAAGTGGCAGGTTACAAAATCAACTCAAGCAAATCAGTGGCCTTCCTATACTCAAAGGATAAGCAGGCTGAGAAAGAAATTAGGGAAATGACCCCCTTCACAATAGCCACAAACAGTATAAAGTATCTTGGGGTGACTCTTACCAAACATGCGAAAGATCTGTATGGCAAGAACTTCAAGACTCTGAAGAAGGAAATGGAAGAAGACCTCAAAAAATGGGAAAACCTCCCATGCTCATGGATCGGTAGAATCAATATAGTTAAAATGGCCATTTTGCCTAAAGCACTATACAGATTCAATGCAATACCCATCAAAATCCCAACTCAATTCTTCACAGAGTTAGAAAGAGCAATTATCAAATTCATCTGGAACAACAAAAAACCCAGGATAGCTAAAACTATTCTCAGCAACAAAAGAAAATCTGGGGGAATCAGTATCCCTGACCTCAAGCAATACTACAGAGCAATAGTGTTAAAAACTGCATGGTATTGGTACAGTGACAGGCAGGAGGATCAATGGAACAGGATTGAAGATCCAGAAATGAACCCACACACCTATGGCCACTTGATCCTCGACAAAGAGGCTGAAAACATCCAATGGAAAAAAGATAGCCTTTTCAACAAATGGTGCTGGTTCAACTGGAGGTCAGCATGCAGAAGAATGCGAATTGATCCATCCTTGTCTCCTTGTACTAAGCTCAAATCCAAATGGATCAAGGACCTCCACATAAAGCCAGACACTCTGAAGCTAATAGAAAAGAAACTGGGGAAGACCCTTGAGGACATCGGTACAGGGAGAAAGTTTCTGAACAGAACACCAATAGCGTATGCTCTAAGAGCAAGAATT
Organism: Apodemus sylvaticus; assembly: GCF_947179515.1. NCBI lineage: Eukaryota > Metazoa > Chordata > Mammalia > Rodentia > Muridae > Apodemus > Apodemus sylvaticus. The sequence continues at coordinate 49,887,495 of NC_067473.1, forward strand.
GACAAATGGGACCTCATAAGGTTACAGAGTTTCTGTAAGGCAAAGGACACCATCAAGAGGACAGATCGGCAACCAACAAATTGGGAAAAGATCTTCACCAATCCTACATCAGATAGAGGGCTAATATCCAATATATATAAAGAACTCAAGAAGTTAGACTCCAGAAAACCGAACAACCCTATTAAAAAATGGGGTACAGAGTTAAACAAAGAATTCTCACCTGAAGAACTTCGGATGGCGGAAAAGCATCTTAAAAAATGCTCCACTTCATTAGTCATTAGGGAAATGCAAATCAAAACAACCCTAAGATTTCATCTTACACCAGTCAGAATGGCTAAGATTAAAAATTCAGGAGACAGCAGGTGTTGGAGAGGGTGCGGAGAAAGAGGAACACTCCTCCACTGCTGGTGGGGTTGCAAATTGGTACAACCACTCTGGAAAGCAGTCTGGCGGTTCCTCCGAAAACTGGGCACCTCACTTCCAGAAGATCCTGCTATACCACTCCTGGGCATATACCCAGAGGATTCCCCACCATGTAATAAGGATACATGCTCTACTATGTTCATAGCAGCCCTATTTATAATTGCCAGATGCTGGAAAGAACCCAGGTATCCCTCAACAGAAGAGTGGATACAAAAAATGTGGTATATCTACACAATGGAGTACTATTCAGCCATTAGAAACAATGAATTCATGAAATTCTTAGGCAAATGGATGGAGCTAGAGAACATCATACTAAGTGAGGTAACCCAGACTCAAAAGGTGAATCATGGTATGCACTCACTAATAAGTGGTTATTAACCTAGAAAACTGGAATACCCAAAACATAATCCACACATCAAATGAGATACAAGAAGAAAGCAGGAGTGGTCCCTGGTTCTGGAAAGACTCAGTGAAACAGTATTTGGCAAAACCAGAACGGGGAATTGGGAAGGGGTGGGAGGGAGGACAGGGGAAGAGAAGGGGGCTTACGGGACTTTCGGGGAGTGGGGGGGGGCTAGAAAAGGGGAAATCATTTGAAATGTAAATAAATTATATCAAATAAAAAAAAATCAAATATATATTTATGTCCATATATATGAATATCCACAGTCACCAAAATGTTATTTATGAATTTATGTATATTATTTATGAATGAAGATAATAAACAGTATAGTCACATGGTGGGATTCAGAAGGGTTTGGAGCACTCATGAGACTGCAGATGTGTAATATGGCAGTCGCAGCCCTAAGATTGGTGACCTTTGAACCTCAAGCAGTTTTGTGGTAATGATTTGAGATCAGGATGGAGTGAGTATTCACAGCACATTTCCATTAAAATATCAGTATATAATTTTGTTAATTTTTGTGTGACATCTGCATACACCATACATTAAATGTTCATTGGAAGGTCTGGATTTTCATATTGCTCATATAATTGCTCTGTTTTACTACAGTATTCCACACTAATTTTACGCATCACAAACCTCCCGAGTTTTGATCTACAAGACGCCTCAGTGAACAGTTTTATGGTGGTGGTAGGCCCTGGTTTCCATCTATCTGTTTTTCTGTTGTGTGAATATACACGAATAAAACAACATTTGCAGAGTTGCTTCATAGAGTGTTAGGGAAAAATGATGATTTCAGATGGGGTTCATGAATATCCTGCTCAAAGCATTCTTTACCCACCCACTTCTCATGACCTGAACCACATTAAAGCAGTATTTTGGTTAATAACTGGTGTTCTATATGCCTTCACTAATATAAACATTAGAAAGGAGGAAAACAAGGATTTTTTGAAAATATATTATTTGCAATCTTAGAGCTGGGGTTGCATTACTTGTTTCAGCAAGCTTTAGAAGTCTGAAGTCCTATTGTGTGTCTTTAGTAGCTACATGGTGAACCCAGGTACCTAGGATACACAGATGTTCTATCTCTAGCTGGAAATTCAAGCTGTACTCTGCATGTCCATGGGAGTGTTAGAGGGGTTGGGAGGGGCTGAAGGAAAAGTCATTACTGATTGCTGGACCGCTCATACTCTCAAGAGCCCTTTAGGACAGGATTGTGTTCAGAGTCAAAGTCCCCTTACAATTAATTTTAGTCACAACACATGATTTAAGAGTCTTTTAGTTTCCAAAATCAACTCTACATTTTAAAGTGTAGTAGCCCTTATTAAAACAATACATTTTAATTCATTGTTATGAAAAACTTAAGATTACTAAAATAAAATGACTTAATGTGACATTTTCACATCCATATAAATAATTTAAAAATATATTTAAGCAAATCATCTCAAATTTCTTCAAACTGCGTCATTTAATAGATTACTAAGTAGGTTTTTATCAAAGTTTTTATGAAAACTCAGATGTTATTAAGATTTACTTTCCTTGAATAGTTAGTTTTCCAAAGTGCTTATGAAACAAGTATAGTCTAATTTGAAGTAAACACTAATTAGTGTTTAGTTAAAGATCTAACACTTAAAAAAGGACAAATGTTTATTAATATGGTGTTCTGCTTGCTAAACAAAATTTGTAAATTTTTTGTCTAGTTAGATCATATGGATTATTTTTTTTAAATAAACATTAGGTATTTTTTATTAGATAGTTTCCTTATTTGCCTTTCTTTTTTATTCGCTATATTCTTTATTTATATTTCAAATGATTTCCCCTTTTCTGGCTCCCCACTCCCCGCAAGTCCCATAAGCCCTCTTCCCTCCCCCTGTTTCCCCCATCTACCCCTTCCCACTTCCCTGTTCTGGTATTCCCCTATTCTGATGCACTGAGTCTTTCCAGAACCAAGGGCCACTCCTCTGTTCTTTTTGGACATCATATGATATGTGGATTATGTCTTGGGTATTCAAAGTTTCTAGGCTAATATCCACTTATCAGTGAGTGTATACCATGATTGCTCTTTTGAGACTGGGTTACCTCACTTAGTATGATGTTCTCCAGCTCCATCCATTTGTCTAAGAATTTCATGAATTCATTGTTTCTAATGGCTGAATAGTACTCCATTGTATAAATATACCACATTTTTTTTTACCTATTCCTCCATTGAGGGACACCTGGGTTCTTTCCAGCTTCTGGCTACTACAAATAAGGCTGCAATGAACATAGTGGAGCATGTGTCCTTATTACATGCTAGGGAATCCTCTGGATATATGCCCAGGAGTGGTATAGCAGGGTCCTCCAGAAGTGTCATGTCCAGATTTCTGAGGAACTGCCAGACTGATTTCCAAAGTGGTTGTACCATCTTGCATTCCCACCAGCAGTGGAGGAGTGTTCCTCTTTCTCCACATCCTCGCCAACACCTGCTGTCTCCTGAGTTTTTGACCTTAGCCATTCTGACTGGTGTGAGGTGAAATCTCAGGGTTGTTTTGATTTGCATTTCCCTAATGATTAATGATATTGAACATTTCTTAAGGTGCTTCTCAGCCCTCCAAAGTTTAAAAAAAGTTTAACACTGGAAAATTAAAAAAAAAAACACACTTATTTATTTTTTTAAAAAAATCATACATAGCTCACACAGGTCTCCCTTTCAAAGTCTTTAATCTGTGTCAATGATTCATTTTTTTAAAAAGTTTTATTGGATTATTTATTTACATTTTAACTGTTTTTTTGTTTCCCAGTTTCCCCTCCAGAAAACCCTATTCCATCCTACTCCCAGTGCTTCTATGAAGATGCGCCCCCCCCACCCACCCACTCCTACCTCACCACCTAGACTTCCTCTACTCTGGAGCATGAAACCTTCACCGGGTCAAAGGTTTTCCCTTCTTTTGATGCTAGATATGGCCATCCTCTGCTACATGTGGGCTGGTGTCATGGGTCCTCTTTGGTTGGTGGTTTAGTCCCTGGGAGCTCTCTGTTCACCTGATTGCTTACTTCTCTCTCCAAGTGGGACTGAAGCATCCTCACATGGGCCCTTTTGCTTGTTAACCTTCTTGAGTTCTGTTGATTATATTCTGGCTATTTTGTCCTTTTTTGCTAATATCTACTTATCAGTGAGTATATACCATGCGTGTCCTTTTCGGTCTGAGTTACCTCACTCAGGATGATATTTTCTAGTTCCATCCACTTGCCAGCAAAACTAATGATGTTCTCAGTCTTAATAGCTGAATAATACTCAGTTGTGTAAATGAACCACACTTACAATATCCATTCTTCTGTTGTGGGACATCTAGGTTTATTTCAACTTCTGGTTATCATGAATAATGACACTATGAACATTGTTGTGCCCCTGTGGCATGGTGGTGCAACTTTTGGTTATATGCTCAAGAGTGGTATAGTTGTCACATTTCATAAAACTCTAGTCCTGGTGGATCAAGGACCTCAACATAAAGCCAGATATATTTAATCTAATAAAAGAGAAAGTGGGAAAGAGCCTCAAACTCATTGGCATAATGGGAAATTTCCTAAACAGAATTCCAATATGCTCTAAGATCAAGAATTGATAATTGGGACCTCATGAAACTGGAAAGCAAAGGATATAGTCAACAGGACAAATTGGTATTCTACAGATTGGGAAAAAATCTTCACTAACCCATATATATAGAGGACTTCTATCCAAGATATATAAAGAACTCAAGAAACTAATTTCCAGAAAACCAAATAACCCAATCAAAAAAAAAAATGAGGTATAAAACTAAGCAAGGGAATTTACAACAGAGGAATCACGAAGTGCTGAGTGTTCAAAGTCCTTAGTGATCAGGGAAGGGCAAATTAAAATACCCCAGAGATTCCACCTACACCAACCAGGATAGATAAGATCAAAAAGTCAGGTAACAGCACATGCTAACAAAGATGGGGAGAAAGAGGAACACTCTTCCAGTACTGGTGGAATTGCATCTGGATATTAATCTGGAGGTTCCTCAGAAAATTGAAAGACAAAATTTCCTTTTGTCAGACAATACATAATTACTCAGATTTAAGTATTACTGGAAGGGTGGGGGGCATACTAATGGGCTTTGTCTCACATGAGTGCATGTGGGTAGGTACAGGGTGTTTATCATTATTGAAGAAGTGAATTTTAATTTTTAATATTTCTTTTGTTTTAAGCAATGCTTTTAGTATGACAACACCAGCTGTGCAGACAGGGCTCTGGAGAAGCATTCATAGTATTACATAGTTTCTCTACACAGTAACAAAACAAGTATAAAGTACACAAGGTACATATACATAATTTGAGAAATTTTAATTTTAAATCTGTGTAGGCTTAAACCAAAGAAATAAGAAACAAATCCTGATGGCTATTAAAAACTTTCAGGTATATCTTGGGAAAAGAACACGTGATTGATAGCCAGGGGATCTGCTCTACCCTTTGCTCTGCACTATATGAACTGTATTATAAAGAACCTTAAGCAGGGATTATATTATCAGTTGAATAGCCAATCCTCAAATAAGAGTGGATATGCCTGATCAGCATGTCTCTGAAAATGTTTTGACTACAAATGTTTAAAAAAGCACACATATGTTTGAGTATTGGTCTAATCTGCATTAGTTGGACATTCTAGTTGCTAGTATATCTTAAAGTCATTTTAATAACAATGTGAGGACCTTTACATAGTCTCTGTTTGATCTACACCCTCATTCTTATTAATTCACTTTTACACAGTCTTGATGTTTCCAACGTAACAAGGAGTCCTCAATACTGAGTAAAAGATTTTCTCCTATGATCAAAAAGTCACTTCTAATTCATAACTCCATAAGCATATTTAGCAAATTATCACTTAGTTTAATCCTGATAAATTTAATTGTGCTAGTGGACAAGTCAAGAAGAGAACAAGAAGAAATAGGTCAAATGAATGTTGGACATAACACAGTCATTGCCGTGGCCTAAACTTGATGTGCTTGCTGACAGGTAGTCCACTCACTGTACATTTGATTTCTTGTGATATTTTCTTCAACTGGAAGCAGATATGGTCAACAAGTTTGTACCCTTTTCTTTGTGTGTACCTTTCCACATGTGAACATATACAATCTCAAAAGATAGCTTCTTGTAATTGGCCATTTGATATAAATAGACTGTTTTGATATAAAAGGACTTTCCAGTAAAAGGTAAACATGTTTCTATTATGTCCTCTCTACTTGGGTAGAATTAGCAGATGTGCAATATCACAATTCAAAAATGAACATTAATACTCACCATTAAGAGAATTTTCAGCTCAGCTCATCCTGCAATAGAAACCCGATATGAAAAATATTCCAAATACCTTCAATTGTCTTTTTTTGATTGATCAGAATAATATAATATAATTAAATACAATACTTGAAAGATAAATACACTGTGATTAGATTCCTCTTTGTTCTGTGTTTTCATACAGTAAAAATACAAATAAAAGAATTTTTTCTCTATATCTGGAGTGATAATATTCCTCTGAGTAGTTACATTTAGATGCAAATGTAATAACTAATCCATTTTTCATAAAAATAAAAGGCTAAAAACTCCAAATACAGATAGATGTAAAAACATAGGCTATTACAGAGGATTACATGGCATTAGATTAGGACTGGGTGATAAAAGACAGACATACTAAAGGATGTAAAATTTCTGAAGGATTGATCTTTATTTTCTAATATGTAAGTGCTAATTCATGAGTTTTTAATTTTTATCTCTTTCAGACTATAAAATACTGCATTAATCTTCCATTTGATTACAGACTTCTAAATGTCACATACACACAATATGGTATACATGTGCTTTAAATCCATCCTAACTTATAGATATTAAAGAAAATTTGTCTAATATACTAGCAATTAGAGAATGGATTAAAAAATGAGGTTGAATTGTATTAACTATTTTCATTGTATTCTTTTTCTTATAAAATTCTAACTTATTTGAGAAAGGGGAATTTGCTGCTAGAAGATAATTTTGTGAGATATGAAATAATAGGTTTCAAATGAAAAGTAGCTGAAGAAGCTATTTCAATTTTAAGTACAGAAAGTTACATAGAAAAGCTTTCAGAAAAAATCTTCAACACAGTTTTATTGTAGCCATGTATTAACATATGAGAAAATGGACATCAGCTTGTTCTTATTTTAACTGAAAGCAAACTGGTTAAAAGAATTATAGCACTAATGAAGCTTATGACAGCTTAATTTGACAATTCTTGATATTTAAAAGACACCTATTTGATAAGTGAAATCATAATCTTAAAAATATTGCCAATTATATCCTCATGTCCTGATGAAACATTAGTGTGGAGTGTTTTGCACTTCTCAGTTATTACTGTAGTTTCCCATTGATTAGTTTATATTCCTGTTTTTCAAAATGTGTTTATTTTTCTTAGTTGAACATATTGATATAGTAATAGACCAATTTTCACTGAGAATAGATTCTCATGGATTTGTGTTAATATTCATGAAGATTCTAAAATTGGCTATGATAATTTTAGGAGCTATGTTTTTTTTTCCTATAAGAAAATGAAAACAAAATTAGCGCATCACTGTCTTTACTCTTTGCACTCATGTAAGATTTCAGGGTTAATATTTTTGAGATTGGTGGGTGGCTCCATCCACCATCTGCGGGGCCATGGCTATCCACTGGATACAGTCTCTACTGGTTCTATCTCCCTCTTGTTGCATATTTTAGCTAATATTATCCCTGTTAGGACCTAGGAACCTCTTACTTTCCTGGCATCTGGTATTTTCTGGTGGCTAACCCTATTCCCAATCTCCCACCCCCTACTCTACACACCTCTTCTCAATTTCCTAATCCTCTGTATTTCTCCCCAATCTCTTCCCACACCTTTGCTGCTCCTTTTTTTTCATCCCCCTCCTCTTTCCCTCCCATGCCCCTCCTTTCCTCCCTCCTGTGATTATTTTGTTCCCCCTTCTAAGTAGGACTAGAGCATCCATACTTTGGTCTTTCTTCTTGTCTTTCATATGATCTGTGAGTTGTATACTCAATTTATATGGATAAGAAAAATATGGGAATATCTAAAACAATCCTGAACAATAAAAGAACTTCAGAAGGAATCATCATCCTTGATTTCAAGGTATATAACAGAGATATCATAATAAAGACTGTGTGCTATGACTGTAAAAGCAGATACATTGATCAATGGAACTAAATCAAAGACCTAAACATAAATCCATATACTTAATGAGCAACCTACTTCTTAATAATGAATCTAGAAATACACATTGAAACAAAAAGTATTTCTAGCAAATGGTGCTGGTTTTGCTTGATGCCTTTATTTAGATGAATGCAAATTAATCAATGTTTTTCACCCTTCACAAAATTCAAGTTCAAGTGGATCAAAATTTCTCAACATAACACTAGAATGGTACCTGATGGAAAAGGATGTATTAAAAACCATTAATGCATTGTCACTGGAGAGAATGTTTTACACAGCACATCTATAATTCAGGCAGTAAGAACAACAATTAATAAATCAAACCTTATGAAACTTAAAAAGAGTCTGTAAGGCAAAGCACACTATCTATAGGACAAAATGATAACATAGAGAATGAGAAAAATTACACCAATCCACATCATGTAGAGTGTTAATATCCAAAGTATATAAATAACTCAATAAACTAGGTATTAACAAATAAAATAATCCAATTAAAATAGGGTACAAATCTAAACAGAAAATCCCCAAATCTCAAATTGTTGAGAAACACTTAAAGAAATGTCAAGTATCTTAGCCATCAGGAAATTACAAATCAATACTATACGTTGAGATTCCATCTCATACCCATCAGAAAGGTTGTGATCAATAACATGTAACAGCCTATGTTGGCAATGATTTCATGCAAGGATAAACACTTCTCTGTTTCTGGTGTGAAATTCACAGGCAAATGGATGGAACTAATGATTGAGGTGCCCAAACTCAAAAAAGACAAATATGTTATGTATTCAGTTACAAGTAGATATTATATGTTAAATAAAGGATAATCATGCTGGGGTCCACATACTGGGAAAAGCTATGTAAAAAGAAAGCATAGGTTTTTTGAAGATTAGATTTTTTGTGAATGGGCTATGGGCAGATGAGGATAGGAATGGTAGGGATCAGGTTGGCAAGGAAGGTATGGAGGGGAGAATATGGCAACAGGGGACTGAGATTGGGTGGCATGGGTGGTAATATGTAAAACTAATGCTACAGAAACTTCCTAGAAATAGTGATGATGACCCATGCTTGGACTCCTAGTTAATGGAGAGTACTGTGCCTGAGCCTTCTCTAACCACGCAAGGCATCCATTGTTAGATTGGGACATGATTCCAGCCACAAAATTTTCAACCCACAACCTGTTCTGCCTGCAAGATGTGTTGAGGAATGGTGGCTCAGAGCTTTTGGGAGTTGCCAACCAATGGGTCTACCTTGATGCCAATACCACAAAAAGGAGGTTATGCTGGACACTGGGTGGATGGCCAGGAACCAGAAGTTGGACTTAATATAGAATCCAAAATAAAATTCCCCTTGCCACACCAAAAGTAAATGAAATGATTTAAGGATTCTTGGTAATATTCTAACCCTTGGAAAGAGGGGGAAGAAGGATTGTAGGAGCCAGAGAGGACAAGGGCACTAGGAGAACACAGCCCACAAAATCAACTAAGCAGGGCTTGTAGGGGCTCACAGAGAATGAAGCAGCAATCATGGAGGCTGCATTGGATTGTGCTAAGTCCTTTGCATTTATTTTGTGGTTGTTTAGCTTGAAGTATTATGGGACTCCTATCAGTGTGTGTAGGATATCTTTAGCTCTGTTGCTAGTCCTTGGGATCCCTTTCCTTGTACTGGGTTACTTTGTTCAGCTTTGATATGATGGGTTGTGCCTAATCTAATTGATGTAATGGGGGAAGGTCTGCTCTTTTCTGAAGGAAACTGGAGAAACAGTGGGTCTGGGAAAAATGGGAGGTGGAGCTGGGACTGGTAAGAGTGGAAGGAGGGGAGTTTACAGTCTGGATGCATTGTATGAAAGAATAATATGTAAATAGAAAAAATATACTTTCTAAGTCTCCCATCCCCCACTGCCAAAAAGAGATGAGAGGAAAAACAATTAAGTCGAACAAAGAACAGAACGTGAAAGTCTGGATACAGTATGTTCTCTCCAGAAAATGTAAGAGCAGAAGATCTATCAGGAATTCTGACAATGTCCAAATTATTACTTCATTTATTTTTTCGTTATTTATTTATTTATTTATTTAGTTAGTTATTTATTTTTATTAAACTCAAGAATTTTTCACTTTCCTAGTAATGCCATATTATTAATAATGGGAGATACTGTTGCATAAGTACGGTATTTGTTTGAGAAGATACAATAAAATAAAGATGAAACCATAAAATCTTTAGAGTAAGAAAAATTCTGTGAAGATGATTAAGAATGACTTTTTTTCTAGATAACAATTGTGGAATAGGTGATAAATGTCATACTCGGGCGCATATGTTGTAGGTCTGGCTCTTGTCTGAAGTAGTTATTTGGAAAGGCAATAGACAGACACCTTAAAATGTGGAACCAAGCTGGAAAAAGTAGGGCATTTGGCACATTTTCTTTCCCCTTCTTCTCTCTTTTTCTGTCACTGTGATGCAGACATCTCTGTCACATGCTCTTGCTGCTGTGATTGTCTTCTTTTTTTTTTTTCGATATTTTTTTTTATTTACATTTCAAATATTTTCCCCTTTTCTGGCTCCCCACTCCCCGAATGTCCCTCTTAAGTATAGGAATTTTGACAACTGTGGACTGAACACACTGAAATCATGAGAGAAAATAAGCTTTTAATAATCTAATTCTTATCTGTTAAGCATTTGGTCATTGTCACAAAGAAAATAACCAATAAAATAGGCCAGAGCAAAGCCATAAATTAGAAAGGGGTTTTATGGGGTTTCTACTTGCAAATGTTAATGGATAGTTTATGCTTGTTCTGGGGAATAGGTTGCTATTGATCTATGAGGAGCTCTCACATTGAGAACATAGGCTGCGATAACAATTCACTCCAGTGATTGGGCAACATGTGCCATCAGGGACTAGATTGTTAGGACCAAATGCTTCTTCTGTTGTCTTAATCTAAGATCACAGGTATGAAGAATATTCTATATTGTTTCAATGCTACATATTGGGAGAGGCATGTTATAAATTTAAAAAAGGAGCTGAGAGAAAGTCAGAGAGAAAATAAAATATTGTAATACCTGAGAAATGATATTATTCTGACTTTTGTATACTTAATACTAATAATCCATTAAAATTATTATTATCATTCGGAGTTTTTAATCTATTACATTTGTTCTAGTCTGAAATACAAAAATTGAAAATATTATTCTACTTATCTAACAAAGTTCTATCTATTATTTTGTAATGTAGAGATGGAAACAAAATACAGAAATATTTTTGGATGACAAGATATGGAAGAGAAAATATATCCTTCTTTGAAAAACAAATACACTAAAACTCTGGATGAAATGTTTTTGCTTTTTCAGTCATTACTGAAAATAATTAGTGTACAGAGATATATATACCACCCATTTCTTTGGACTGACTTTCCTATCCCCAGGAATAAAGTGAAGTCTCCCCAGGGTGTTCAGACTCACAGTTTGAGAAACATTGTCCCAGTTAGACAGAAAATAAGATAATTACTAGAACAATTTGCAGTCTCTAGGTGATTTAGAAAACAGGAGCAGCCTGCAAGTTATATTATCATCTGAAGTGACAAAATATAATCACTGCCTGGGAGGCCTTTGTTCTGGGAGCCTGCAGTCTTAAGAATACAAAAGCACAGTGAATCACTCAGCTGGCCTTCCATTTCTGCTCCTGTCTCTGAGTCTAGGCTTTGTGATCAGACAGAGGCTGAGAAACCATGTTTCTTTTTATAACTTCTGGCAGGAGTCTTAGTAATGAAGTCTCACATCAACACACTGAGGTGGTAAATCTCTTGGAAAATTGTGTTCTACTCTTGCAGAAACATTTTGCATATTGCTGATAATTACCATGGGGGAAAATCCATGAAGTTATAACTATTATCTAGTCTTAAAATTATTTTTACATAATTCTTCTCAGAGATTCAATAATTAATTTATCATTTCTAAGGTTGAATATCCTGATTTGGAATTTCAGCTTCAATTTTGATTACTTAAATTGAAATATTAGGTCTCTGTCCAGCCTGTCATACATAAGTTCAATCATTCTTGCTGTATAACTTCAGCATAGGTGTTTATAAATGAAAATTTGTTTTGTAGGGAACTACAGATTACTTCTTAAAACAGGGAGCTATCAGTGGTATTCTGTGTCTTATACCTCAAAAACTATAATAGCCAGTGTAGTTCAGGGACACATATTTAGCTCAACATGGCCTGTGAGCCATCATTCGAGGCTGTGTAGTTTGAGGCTGATGATTACCCATGACTCTACACTATGGAAAAATGGATTTGTTGGTATCTCTCTCTGAGGAACATCTGAAACTTCATTCAGCAAGACTATGTATTTACTTTGGCTGGGCCCATGACTATAAACCAACTTACCAAATTATATAGAAGGAATGCAGAATTTATAATATTTCAATATAAGCAGTAAGACCCAGTTAGATATATACAAATTCCTAGGTTAAAGTGGAATCTGGTTCTCTGAATTTATATATGGGCATTAGGCATCTTGGCCCAGCTAGTCCCAAGATCATACTTCAGCAATAAGAGTTTAAGTTGAATACTGTACCCAGAGAGATTATGATATTTTTTAATTGGACATTGTGCTACTTTTTTTGAAAATGGATTTTTTTCTCATATATGCTGATTATGGTCTGTTCACCCTCAACTCCTCTGAGTTCCTTTCCACCTCCCTTGCATCTAGATACATGCTCTCTCATTAGAAAACAATCAAACTTCTAATGGAATAAAATAAAATATGATGAAATGAAGCAAACACTAACATATTTGATTAAGACAAAACAAAAGCAAACAGAAGTAAGGAGCTCAAGAAAAGCACAAGAATCAGATATGTAGAGACCCACTCATTTGCAAAATCAGGAATCCCATAAAAAGTACTACTCTGAAAGTGTTAGTATATATGCAATGAATTTATGGGGGCTAAAAATTGAAAAGCACAATATATAAAAAAAACAAAAATAAATGTGTATTTTTTTTAAAAAGTTCCAATATATCATTATTAACCCTCAGTTCTAAATGGGATATCTGGATCAGATCCCTCTTTTTAGGACACAGGGACCTTTGTGAAAAAGAAAGTGCAAAAACAGCAATAATAAGATGGAGGACACCAAGGAAACAAGATTCTAAATCAATAACATCAACACATAAATGAACTCAGAGATACAGATGTTTGCTAACAGAGAAAATGCCCTCAGTTTCTAGAACCCAACATATTAGAAGGAAAGAACCAAGTCCTGCAAATTGTACTCTAACCTACAATGTGTGTGAGGCAACATGTTTGTCTTCCCAAGGCTGAATAAATTATTATTTTAGGAGTTATTTGGTTTTACATTTACAAAAACAAAGTAATTTTATTCTTGAATATGTACTTTAAAACTAAAAGTATCCAACAAGCTCATACATTTTATTAATAACATGATAAACAATTTTCCATGAATGTGCCAAAGAATTGAAATAAATAATTCTTACAATGGAGATGATCTATTGTTTGAAAATGTTCACTATAATTAGTCACAAAGAAAATTTAAGCATAGGCTAAATACTAGTTCACTCACTACAGTAACTAAGATATAAATGGTAAAACCTTGCTCCAACACATAACAGTGACTACATTAAATAATTATTATTCCTGATTATTACTTTTGGCAATAGACTATAATGCAAATAGTCTAATAAGCATTATTTCTTTTAAAATGAAACAATTTTTCCTGTTTGTTTCAGAAATACCAACCTCAGATACTACACTTGATCTTAGCCAAACAACCAAGAAGCAATAATACCAACCTCAGAATTGAGTCTAAGCAGAGATAAAAGGTTTATTCTACCAAAACTGTACAAAAATATTTTAGTATTTTCATTTGTCATTGTGCAGTGGTACATAGAGTCATAAAAATAGTTAAATAAAACAGAATTCTGCACAGGTGGAGAAAAAAAGCTAATTACTCACAAATTTGCAAGAAAGAAATACAAGTGTGCATTTTCAAAGAGAAGGCAGAGTCTAGGTTTATATGTTACATGATCAGGCTATATGATCATGTTATATTATCTTGTTCTACTTGCTAGTTTGGCTTTATCTTGGGAAAATACTGAAAAAAAAACAATTGAGGAGAATATAGAGTTTATTTGGGAAGCTGATGCTAGAACTCATTGCAGGACCTGGAAGTAAAAACTAAAGCAGAGACCACTGAGGTACTCTACTGACATCTCTCTAGGCTCACTTTCTGCAACTTTTCTTTTTCATTTGTTTTAATTATTTTTTTCTTTTCTGAACTTATAATCATATATAATTATGTACATATAATTTATACATGATAGATAAAATCAAATATAATCTTATTTCATTTAACCCTTTCCTTTACTACACTAAAACCATCCTAATTTACCTCTTCACTTTTACAAATTCATAGCTTAAGTATAATATTGTCCACAGTGGGCAGAACCCTCCTCCATCAATTAGCAACCCAGAAAATGTTCACAGAGGCCTAGCCACAGACCCATTGGATAGAGAAAATTCTTCAACTGAGTATATTAAGTTGATGACCATCATTAACCATCATAAGTTCACCTCTTGATAACCTGACATACAAATACATCACTGTTAACCCAGGACCTTTACTTGACTCCAATCTCATGATAATGTCACACCATATAGCACAGACTAATTTAAAAGTTCCATAGACTTTAAAATTTTTAACAATTTACAATTCCAATTTCTCTGTAGGTTCTATCTCCCCTTTGTTGGTTGTTTTGGCTAAAGTCATCACCATTGGGTCCTGGGAGCCTCTTGCTTCCCTGGCATCTTGGACTTTCTAGTGGCTAACCTCTGTTACCCATACAGCACTGGTACATGATTATACCTAATTTCCTGACTTTCTGTACTTCTCCTCGGTCCCTTGGGTATTCTGTATTTTTTGGCTAATATCCACTTATTAGTGAGTACATGCCACGAATGTCCTTTGGGTCTGAGTTACCTCACTCAGGATATTTTCTAGTTGTATCCATTTACCTGAAAACTTTATGAAATCTTCATTCCTTATAGATGAGTAGTATTTCATTATGTAAACGAACCACATTTTCTGTATCCATTCTTCTGTTATGGGACATATGGCTTGTTTCCAACTTCAGGTTATCACAAATAAGTCCACTATGAACATAGTGGAACAAGTACACCTGTGACATGGTGGAGAATCTATTGAGTATATTTCCCAGAGTGGCTTAGCTAGGTCTTAGGGTAGATCTATTTCTAAGTTTCTGAGGACCTCCAGATTAATTTCCAGATTTGTTGTACCAGTTTGACATTCCACCAGCAATGGAAGAATGTTCATCTTTCTCCACATTCTTGCCAATGTGCTGTCACCTGAGTTTTTTTATCTTAGGCATTTTGATTGGTGTAAGGTAGAACTCAGGGTTAATTTGATTTGCATTTCCCTGATCACTAAGAACTTTGAACATTTCTCTAAGTTTAGCTCATTAAATATACATCAGCAAGTGGAATAGAGCACATACTAGACCTAAAGGCAAAAATTACAGAATCATTTCAACAGAGAAAAATCATTCATGAAAATATTGCCAATATTTCAGTATTCTTTCTGATAAAAGTACTGAATTAATTAAATAAACAAAAAAATTCATAGTAAGCCTATGTATGATGTGTTTAGACAACATCATACTGAATGGAAAAATTTGAAAGCATTTCCTATAATATAAAGAACAAAGCAAGTATCCCCACCCTCTGTTTTCTGTTTTTAATATAATCTTTGAAATCTTAACTACCACAATAAGAATAGAGAGGTAAATAAATAGGATGAACAAAGGAAAGGAAAAAAGTCAAATTATCTTAAAATGCAGGTGATATAGAGCTATAGGTAAAACAGCCTGAATATTCCACCAAAAACCACTTAGAGGTGTCACACAATTTTAGAAAAGTAGATGAATACAAATTCACCTTACAAAAATCATTACCTTTTCAATACACAAATATTGAAGTTGCTAAGGATGAACCAAGACCAAAATAATTCACAATGAAAACACACACACACACACACACACACACACACAGACACACACACATACACACACACACACACACAAATGCATACACCAAAGAAACAAATAAATGTAAGCAGAAATCTCAAAAATTCTGAGAAAATGAAAATCATGTTGTATTCTAAATATACAAATATGAATAACAATAAAGTAATGATTTAAAACTGAAACCATCTCAGCTACACATTGGTTAGTATGAGACATGGGTAGGCATTATAGAGTGATGGAATTTTCCCTGTGTTGATTAACTTGTTGACCAAATGGACATATGCACTTGACAAAATTCATTGTATTGCACATCATATAGTAATTGGGTTCACCTCAATTTAAAATAGAGATTTCTGGTATTTATAAGCATCTCTTGTGAAGCTTTTCCAAAGGATACTCAGTTTGCATTAAAACGCTCAGTTGCAACAGGGAAGAAGCCAGATTTCAGAAACTTTGAATGCAGATGGGTAGAAATCTCTTTCTCACCTCTTCATATGAATGTCCTGCCTATCTCTCAACAATAATAATTTCCTCCTTACTTCTGGCTGCTTAGCCTCATGCAAGTTTACTTACAATTAATTTCTGAATTGAGGTAGAAAAAAAGGTTGACAGAAAAGTGATATTGCACCCATGCCAGACAACCCAGGGACCCAGCATTTTGGACTGGTATGCTGTATAGTTTGATGTTAATTTGACACAAGCCAAGGTCATCTGAGAGGAGAGAACCTCAATTAAGAAAATGCCTCCACGTGGTCTTTGAGTTGTATCCTGTATATTCGGAGCTTTTGGGCTAATAAGGGGAATGCCAGGTCGGGAAAGTGGGAGTGGGTGGGTTGGTGAACAGGGGGAGCAGGCATGGGATAAGTGGGGGTTTGGAGGGGAAATGAGGAAAGGGGATAACATTTCAAATGTAAATAAAGCAAATATCTAAGAAAAAAAGAAAGAAAAGAAAAGAAAATGCCTCCAATAGATAGGATTTTATTCAGGCTAGTGAGACCTTTTATAATTTAGTGATAATGGGGAGGACCAGTCCATTTTGGGTGATACCATTCCAGGACTTCTGGTCCTAGCTTCTACACCCAAGAAATCAGGCTGAACAAGACACGATGAGCAAGTCAGTAAGTACGCACCCCTCAATGACCTCTTCATCAGCTCCTGCCTCCAGGTCTTCTGATGCTTTTAGGCAACTACTAGAGTTGTGACCTACAGGTTGAGACTTTGCCTTTATTTTTCTCTGTTTTGTTTATTTTGTGTTTTTGTTTTTGTTTCCTTTTGTGACAGGATCTCTCAGTGAACTAGAGTCCAGTGATTCAGACAGAGTAGCTGGTCGATCCCTGGGCTCTATCCATTTTCCTGTTCCATTAAGCACTTGAGTTATAGATGCACATTAGCTGCTTGGCTTTTATATGGTGCTAAGGAGACACACACACAATGTGTGTGTGAGAGAGAGAGGGAGGGAGGGAGAGAGGGGGGGCCTAGTAGCAGCATTTCTGTGTTTGGGTTCAGATACAATGGAACCAGCTGATTAATGATCTTGCCATAGTTCCATCCATGCCTTGCAGTACAATATTCTTTTAGTTTTCAAAAGGAAATTGATTTTAGTTTTACATGTAAGGAAATAAAACAAAAAATTTTACCATCAGAGACCAAGTCAAAGTGGAAAGTCTAAGAAGGCAGATAGCAAGGTAGGAGATTGTCCACAACACAGGCCTCTTCATTCAGGTCCTGCCGCCATCTGATGTCCCTTCCCTGGGGCCATGTCCCCATCACCACCCTCTGTTCCATGTACATGTCTCAGCCATCACTATCTACCCCAGTCCATTGTCCTCACTGCTGCCGTCCCCACCCCAAGCCTCATCCCTGACTGCTCCTGCACCCCACACTTGTGCCCTCTATCTAAGTATTGGTCCCAATGATGTTCCCTCTCACTCTGGTCACTCTGACACCTTTCCTGATCTCAATCCCAGCCCTTCTACTCTGAGCCATCAGGGCCTTATGGGCCAAAATCTCCAGGAGACCCATCATCAGTAGCAGCATCACCAGCTTTAGAGGGCACAATATTCTTAAACTGTGAATCATGGATCAAAATAAAACTTTTCTTTCTTAAGCTGCTCTATCAAGTAACAATGAAAAAACTATTAAAATTTTACTGTGATCTATTTTGAGATATTTTTCATCCATATCACTGGTCTTTTTAATAGAAAGTTTCAATTATAAATGGAAATTCATCTTTTTAATTTTTATTAGTTATTTTAATTATTTGTATTTCAAATATTATCCCCCTTCCCAGTTTCCCCTCCAAAAGCCTCCTCCCTGCTACCTCCTCCCGCTGCCTGTATGAGGGTGCTCGCCACCTGCCTATCCACTCCTGCCTCAGTGACAAAGCCCTAGCCCTACCGTTTGCCTACCCTGTGTCATCAATTTTTACTCTGACACCAAAGGTCTGAGATTAGGTACTTCTTTTTATAGTGGCCTTGAGCTATTCCTGTCTTTTAAGAGTCAGAGGCAGTTCATGTACTAAGTTGAGTTCATGAATGCAGAATTTTCAGAACACTCTGTTTTTATATTGCTAATATTGCTGAGTCTGCAGTAGTATTCCCATGATGCATCCTTATGGCCCTTATGTCTTTTTATGTCTTTTTTTTTTAAAATCTGGATGTGTTTAGGTGAACTTACTGAACTTATTGGTTTTATTGCTATTTCTAGAGGATGACCTCTGTTTTCATTGATCCTATTCCCAGATATCTTTTTTTAAAGAAATTAAGCAACTGTCTTATTTTATTGAAAAAATATTTTTCATACAATACAATTTGATCATGATTCCCCTCCCTCGATTCCTTCCAAACCCTCTCTAACTCCCTAACTTTTTAACTATTTAAAATTTTAATTATTTTTCAATTCGATATTTTATTTTTTTTACATTTCTTTTTTTCTTGAACAAAATTATTTATTATCAGATCACTTCAAGCTATAATATTGTCTTGTTGGAATTAGAAGGATAGTAAAAGGCATTATACAAATATCAATCAAAGGAGAGTAGGAATTAACATCAGATAGATAGATTTCACAGGAATGACAACTATCAAAAACCAAATGGTATTATAGGTTGACAAAATGATCATTCTCTAAAAATACTTAACAATCCTCAATGCTCACACCCCAAACAGTAAAATTTTAAAGAATGCCTAAGAAATACATCCACAGGTATATTATATAGATCAGTATCCCCCTCTCAAAAATTGAAAGATCATTTAGAAAGAAAATTAGCATATAAATAGAAAAACTCAACATCTTCAACCAACAGGATGAAACAAACATTCACAATGCTGTTACTGATTTCTAAGTTGAAATCTACTGTGGCCTGGCAGCATACTCTGTGTTAAAGTATTTTATTAAGGTTTGTTTTATGGCCCAGGATACAGTTTATGTTAGTAAATGTTTAGTGTAAATTTGAAATGAATGAGGACTCTGTACTCTGTACATGTCTCTGTACATGTCTGCAAAATTAACTTATCAATGTTGTTGTTCAAATATTCTCTATTGTTACTGATTTTATGTTATTGATTTCTATTGGTTATAGAGAGCTTTGTATTGAACTCTAGTAGTATGAGAGGTGCAGTTGCAGTTGAGACTTTTATACTTCTTTAGCTTGGGAAAATTAGAAATTATTTTTAAGCAGGACAGGCATATTACAGATTGAATATTTTAAAAGAAAAATTGACTGCTGAAAATAGATTGAAATGGAGTCAGAGATGAATCAAAGAATAAGTTATTTTAGTTATCAAGGTAAAAAATTATGGTTTAAACATCAGCATGCATTAATAGAGGTAAGAAAATGTGCTTATATTTGGATCTTTTATGAGAATAGAAACAGTGGTTTAAAAAGAAATTGGATACAAGATTTGAGGGACTAAAAATTAAGAAGGGATAAGGTTTTCATTTTTGAATCAATGATAGAGTAATTATAATAGATATGGAGAAGTATGGACAAAATAGATTCAAAAGACTCCCAGGAAGGTCAATTCTTGTGAATGCTAAGTGTGGAAAACTGACTTGAAAATTAAAATGCATGAGTCTGAAATTGATGAGAAAAGGGTAAGGCTGATATATAGATTTGGGGACTGTCAATATATATGGCAGTTTTGAGACTGAATTGAGTGAATGTATATTATAAAGCAAAGAGAAACATGACAATATCTGACCTGTTTTTATACTAAATGGTCACATGACAGAGTGATGCAGAGTAATGGGAAAGAAAGCTAGGATGATGGAAGTAAAAGCTAAATGATCATAGTATCTTAGAAATGTAAAGAGGGATATTTTATAGAAAAAATATGTATTCCCTTCAATGTTTCTTTTTTCAATGAGAATTTGCAAAAGTGTTAATTTAGGATTTAATAAATGATGTAACAGGTAGATTAAAAAAGACTACAGCATGTCTACAGAATTTGTGATGACAGAAAGATAATTTCAAATGAATTGGTAAAATTATTAAAGAAAACTGAGGATATACCATTGCAATAGCTATAATATGGAAGAGATATATCTGGGAGAGGCATCAAATTAATTTTTAGTTGGACCAAATATTCTCTATAAATAGAGTGATGAGAGAAACATATCACAGGTCAGAGGGTAAATGATTTATTTTATTTTTATTTTTTTATTTTATTTATTTATTTATTTATTTATTTTTAATGATTTTTATTAGATAAGATTTGTCAGAGTATTCTAGTAGAGTTAGCTGGTGAGGGGAAATCTCTATCCACTGACAGAGTGCCTTTGGCAAATGCAACATTGAGTTCATAGGTTGCAATAGAAGAAATGAAGATGCAAATAGGTAGTTGTACATAGTGATGGATATTTTCTTGAATATATTTCTCTCATCGCAATGACATTTAATGTTTTTCATTAAGTGAGCACGTGAACCTCATAGTATCAAAAAATAAGTAGATGAATGAAATACTCAGAAAAGTAGAAAGATGAAAGACTTAGGATAGTTTTCCATGTAACTATGCAGCATTCCAAGACAGTCATAGTTGAGGTTTTAAACACCACTGAGTATTTGTATTCATTTAATGCTTTCTGGCAGGAGAAGCAGTGTATTCTGTAGTGTAGTCACAGATGAGCTGCCTATGAATTTTGTTTTTGTTTTGTTTTCAAATATGTTTTTGAGATTATAATATAGTGCATCATTTCTACCCTCCCTTTTCTTCCTCAAAATCCTGTCATATACTCTTTCTTGCTCCTTTACAAAATCATGGCTTTTTAAAAACTGTTACACACACACACACACACACAAAAAAAAAAAAAACACACACCCCCTCTCATAAATATACCCTGTTCAGTCTGTTTGTTACTTGTGTGCAGGTTTTCTCACTGACCACCTGGTAATAGATATCCAATTGTTATGCTCTCTTCCAAGGGGAGACTATTTTCTCCCACTCTCAGCATTTCTTACTTGCTTGTATTTCTGTGCACATATTTGAAGCCTTGTGGCCTTTTCCCCCCATACACTTTGACATGTCACTTATGGTTCAGGTCCTGATAAGATAATCACACATGTGAGACTTTACAGATGAAGCATCTGACATTACTAGGAGACAGGATTCAAGGCAAGTTGCCTAATCTTCTGATTATATCATCCTCCTGCTCCATGCATTTTAAAATAGCATCTCATTCATACACCAGGCCACATCTCAATGAAACATACTGGTTCACACACAAAAGCAAACATAGTAAAAGGAATTAGCATTAATTAAACAAACCTCCAGTAGGCAGGAGTAGAGTAGAACAGGATAGTAATGGCAATAAAAACATATGTACATAAGGATCCAGGTAATCTAGTAGAAACTATGTAATATTTGGATATATATTTAAGAGATTATATAAAGGGATATAGAGAATGCCACAAAATGGAGTCTATGTCTTGGAGACTCTACGGACTAAAATTCTTGTGGTGAACTCTTAATAAAGAAGAAATGGTTTGCAAACCCATAAGAAGAACAATAATATCAACCAATCAGAGCTCCCAGAGTCTAAACCACCAAGAAATGAATACACATGGAGGGACCCATGGCGCTAGCCGTATATGTAGCAGATTGTGGCCTTGTTGGGCATCAATGGGAGAAGAGGTCCTTGGGCCTGTGAGGGCTCAGTGCTCCAGTGTAGGGGAATGTGAGGATGGGTAGGTGGGAGTGGGTGAGTGGGTAGATGAGTGGATGGGTGAGTGGGTAGGGGCACACCCCCAAAGAAGCAGGAGGAGGAAAGATGAGATGGGGTTTTCCTTGGGGGAATTGGGAAAGGGGATAACATTTGAAATGTAAATAAATAAAATATCCAATAAAAATGACTAAGCATAAAACATAAAAATAAAAAGTAATGTTTAGCATTTGTGAGTGATTCCAAATAATAATGCTGGTATTTTGGAGAAAAGAAATGTGGATAAAAGTTTTGTTTTCAGAAGAATTAGAATAACCTAGGAGATCCTCTGTATTAACCCCACAGAAGATCATAACACGAGAAATAAATATACTTTGAGTACTTTACCAAAGAAAATGAAGCAATGTGCCTGACAAGAGAAACAGATTGCAGATACTTGTATAATTCACAAACCTCTAAATTATACTCATTATGTATAAATCATACATCTTTTGATTTATGATTTTATATATTTCCTGCCCATAGGTAGATATTATCACAATTTATGTTTTATTCATAATTTCTGTGAATAATTGTTTCCCCAATATTTGTAGATGTTTTTGCCAAGAACACTCTGACATTTCTAATGGATTTCCAATTATAAATATAGTATGGGCATATTCTGAATGTAAATGTAAATTATAGTTGGTACACCAATGTGTACTATAAGTGGTTATTAAATAATGAATAAATCAAAGATTTCATTGGGCAAAGTTAATAACAAACATAAGGGCTGTGATGGAAGTCAGACCAGCCACTCATCTTCTGATTAACTGTGAGAGATTTATTTAAAATTTATACTATCAAGTCAAAACCAATTTCTGAGTTATCCTCAGGCAGCTGCACATTGGCAAAAAACAAAGCTAGTTTATAAGTCATTGTACTGGCTAGTTTTGTGTGTCAACTTGACACAGGCTGGAGTTATCACAGAGAAAGGAGCTTCAGTTGGGGAAGTGCCTCCATGAGATCCAGCTGTGGGGCATTTTCTCAATTAGTGATCAAGTGGGGAAGGCCCCTTGTGGGTGGTACCACCTTTGGGCTGGTGCTCTTGGGTTCTATAAGAGAGCAGGCTGAGCAAGCCAGGGCAAGCAAGCCAGTAAGAAACATCCCTCCATGGCCTCTGCATCAGCTCCTGCTTCCAACCCTGCTTGAGTTCCAGTCCTGACTTCCTTTAGTGATGAACTTCAATGTGGCAGTGTAAGTTCAATAAACCCTTTCCTCCCCAACTTGCTTCTTGGTCATGATGTTTGTGCAGGAATAGAAACCCTAAGACAGTTATTTTCTTCTATAAAATTGTCTTCACGTTTAAAAATACATTTCATCATCAATCATCCACTTTTCCATTCAAGAAACAATAGCTGATAATGTAACTCATTTATATAGTACTTTTCTTACAAAGCAAGGTGTGGAACTATATTCACTGCCTTATTAAATATGCTTTATTTCTGGCATTGTAGCTATAGACACCCACAAGGATAGTCACTACTGTATTCAACAAACTGATCTTACGTTCTCCAAGCATGCTGTTCAATAGCAATTATTTACTTCTTTCACTTGAAAATTCATTTTCTCTTAAGGTAAGAGCTGACAAATAACATTCTTTAAATATTGAAGACCAAATGTCAGCTCCACAATGGGGAAAAACAATCAGTCCTCTGGCTCCATCTTTATCACATATTATTGCGATATTCATTTTATAATATGTCCAAAGCACATAGACAAACAACATGAGAGTTTTTGCAAATTCTGTTATACTCAGTATCTTAAGAAAACCTGGAATATTTTAATTATGCAAACATTTTAATCATCTGGAGGTTTAGCTGCTTTAGATTAGCTTTTATATTAACTAGGAATAATTTTTAAAGTTTCCTAGTAGTTTGGATACTTTGAACAGAGTCATCTGTTTCACTAGATATGAAAAAAATACACTTAAGCTAGCTTTGCACACCTTGGAGGCTTGGTATTTTATTCTAACAATTGCTTTATTTTGCAGATGCTTCTTGCATTGTGTTCTCTTCTCCTTACTGATCTCATCATCTGCTGACATGTCCAGTATCTTTTATAGTCACTGAGAGTAGCAAAAGGTTTAGTTATATACAAGCCAGCTCTTTTTGATCAGTTTGATCACAGCCTACTTCATGCAATTAGAAAGCTATGGTATGACATCTAATGTATGATTGCTGTAATCATTAGAGAAAGAAAATGCAGGCTATTGGAAAGGATCCAGTGTGAACAAAGAAAATTTGTTTTCTCTAAGAGAAAAAGAATAATTACAAACATCTGGAATACAGGGAAGCAATAGAGAAAAGACAGATTTCTCTCATTGAAATCCAAGCCATTATTACAAAATCCCACAATTCCTTTGTCAGACTTAGGAGATTATCACACATATTTCTCAGATTATCACATTTACTTCTAGGTCAGGAGAATGGTTTTATTTGTACAAGTATTTATTTAACTAAAGTACTATCTTGGTCATCACACGTTGTGTGATTCTAAGTTGAGTCTAGTCTTATTTTTCAGTTCCCTTTTTAGGCAATACTGTGTGTGTGTGTGTGTGTGTGTGTGTGTGTGTGTTAGAATTTTGAATGGAACAAAATTAAAAGTTCATAAATTTTAAGACTGTGAAAAATGGGTTTGTTTTATATATATATAAGTTGCTATGGCTGATTTAATATGTTTTCTTTTCTTTCTTTTTCATTCTTTTTATTTTACTGTACTTTTTTCACAAGAACAGCATCTTTTCTTTCATGGAGAGTTACTTAGAAGAGCTTTCCTTTTGGTGAGATTTTTTTTAATCTCCAGGGACTTATAAGTAACCTGCATGGTTTCTATAGCCATGTCTTCTGGAATTCAAGGGATATGCAGAAAGCTAAATAGTATTCTTTTTCTCAAACATTTCAGTGAAAACAAGAAAATTTTTTAAATAATTTTACTAAATAATTACTCAAAACTGAAGGCAGAGTATTTACTTGATAGCAGGATACCCTTCTTCCTTAAATCAACATTAAAGGTTTCATTCCTGACTGTCACTGAAAATCTGACAATACATATTGGCAAAATCCAGAGTAGCAAGAAAATAAAGGTCACATTTTATGTAGGAGGATCTGGGCTTAATTTCTAGCATACATGTATGCACACATGGGATCATAAACCAAATAGAATCTTTATCTCTCCGTTAAAAGTTGATATAGGCCTTATATATAATATTTGTAATATTTTTGAAAGGCACAGAGAAGGTAAATGGATGTGTTAACTATATGATATACGTATTTACCTACATAATGTCTAAAATCTTTATTTGAAATTTTACATTGCTAATGCCTGACAAATGCAGAGATAGATGCTCACAGACAACCAGTGGACTGAGCACAGGGTCCTTAACCGAGACGATAGAGAAAGGGCTCAAGGAGCTGAAGGGGTTTGCAGCCCCATAGGAGGAACAACAATATGAACCAACCAGTACCCTCAGAGCTCCCAGGGACTAAACCACCAACCAAAAAGTACACATGGAGGGACCCATGGCTCCAGTCACATATGTAGCAGAGGATGGCCTTGTTGGGCATCAGTGGGAGGAGAGGCCCTTGAATCTGGGAAGGCTTGATCCCCCAGTGTAGAGGAATGCCAGGACAGGGAAGTGGGTGTGGATGGGTCGGTGGGCAGGGGGAGGGGGAAAGTATTGAGGGTTTTTGGAGGGGTGACCAGGAAAGGGGATAACATTTGAAATATAAATAAAGAAAATATCTAGTAAAAATAAAATATGGAGATATCAGAGAAGCAACAAAAAAATAAGATTAAAGGAAAAGAATGCATTAAGTTACTTGATGGATATATTGACTATGAGAGAAAAATTGCTGTGTCTTTGTAAACTATGTGAAACAAAATCTCTAAAACGTGTTCCTTTAGTTCTTAAACTCTCATGCTGCTCCTATTTGTATGATTCAGTTACCCAGTGAGTAAATCTTCTCTTCAGATTTTGAAAATCAAAATCACCACAGGTTGATTGGAAGATTGAGATGGATGATTACCAACTAAGAAAATATTTCATTTATGTTTGCCTGTGAATCAAAGTATTGAACTTTATAAGTAGAAAAAATACTTGCAAAATGCCAGTTTATTAATCTTTAAAACCTATTGCTCTGAAAAATGGCATAGAAAATGGATTGGACAGATGTAATTACATGAGTAACTTTGAGACTTAGCAGCTTTATCTGTGTAAGAGCAATGAGATCTTTTGCAAATGAAGATTAGTTATGGAATAGTCCCTCAGAAAGGATCTGACAACTGGAATAACTTAAATGCGAGTGTTTGTTGAACAAGGAAAGACACCATGAATTAAGGAAAACTGGCAGATTCTAGAATTCTTTTATTATTTTATTTAGTTATTTATTTTTTTATTTTCTAAATTCTTTGTTTACATTCCAAACGCTTTCTCCTTTTCCAGTGCCCCCCACCCCATATGTCCCATAAGCCTTCTATACACTCATTCTCCAGTCACCTCCCTCCTTTTGCTCTGTCCTGGTACTCCCCTACAGTGCTGGATCAGGCCTTTCCTGGATCAGGGCCCTCTCCTTACTTCTTCATGGGAGTCATTTGTTATGCTAATTGTGTCCTGGGTATTCATAGCTTCTGGGCTAGTTAATATCCACTTATCAGTGATTGCATTCCATGTATATTCTTTTGTGATTGAGTTATCTCACTTAGGATGATATTTTCCAGTACCAACCATTTGCCTACAAATTTCATAAATTCATTGTTTTTAATTGCTGAGTAGTATTCCATTGTGTTTCCTGAAGCCTGAAAAGGACCATGGTGACCAATTCTATTTTCTTGATTTTGAGTTATGATATGTAATATTGCTTAAATTTTCTTTCATGTTTGAAAAGTTGATTTTCTTAGTTCATTTATAGCCATCTCTCCTTTTGTAAGTGTGTTGTGTTGGCATTCTTGCCAAAATTATTTGTTTGCACAGGTTTGCATCACTTATGCCATATAACTCTGTTCTGCTAGCTTGTGAAACTATTTTATATATTAATATTATATTGGTTTGATTACTGTGGCTTTGTTATATTATGTTCACCTTAAGGTATGGTAGTAGTAATGTGGTGCTCCTCCAATATGTTAACTCAAGCTAAGACTTTCTGTTTTGTTGTTGTTGTTGTTGTTGTTTTGTTTTGTTTTCCATAATTTTATGGTCACATATAATATTTTTCTGTTCATATAAAGAGTGCCATTGAATATTTAATAGGAATTCTGTTAGCTCTTTGTATTTTATAATAGATTAATAGAAATTCTTCACACTACACTCCTGAGCTCAAGATATAAACTTACTTCTTTACTCTCTGACACCATTGTTGCATAGCTTTCATTATATGTCTTGGTCAAATTTACTTTTTGATAATATCATGCTTCCATAAATATTTTTTCTTGATTTTTCTCTCAATTTGTAGTAAAACATGGCTACATTTTATGTGCTTGTATTTCATTATATAAATTTGTTAAATTTATTTTATTTGGACTTTGATTTTTATTCAAAGATAAACATGAGTAAAATGATACTGCATTATTTTAGCTCAAAAGAAAATGAGATCTCAATAGGAGTGCTTACGAAGATTACTCAAGAGAGAGAAAAGACAAGTAGACTTACTTTATAATTTAATTCCTCACACAGAATAAAATTTCTAATGTGCTTTCCTTTGCAGAGTAAAAATTTGTATATTTCATTTTCAGGATAATATTTGTACTATTTCATGTAAACTTTTCTGACCGTTTTAGATTAAGTCCATAGGGAAGACTATGAATTTTTAAAAAAATCAGAGTCTTATTTTTAAATATCATCATTTAAAATGCTACTATAGTCCATATGAAGCACAGTATGTTATTCAATGTTAATCACATTGTCCTTATATGGAGCAGCACTGGTTTATTATCTTCACTAAAAAATACTTATGTTAATATTTGTTCAGTAGTTATCTTACAGCCAATAACTATCAAAGTAGTCCTATTAAAATAATTTAATATTGTTGGGGGCAAAATGACATTTAATTATTTCATTTACATAATATTAAAATACATAATTAGTTTAATTATTACATTTTCTTTTACATACTGGTATTACTGTGACCTGTCATTGCCTCTTACAGGTAGAAATTAAATTTCTTTTTTTAAGGACAACATAAATTCCTCAGGAAATGACACAGAATCCAGAAGACACCAGCTGAGCCAGACTTGAAAGCCTCCTTCCTGAGGAATAACTTCTATGCTATCACAAGTAGCATGCAAATTTCCAAAGTAAGGAAGCAACCAATAATCCTAACCAACTATGAAAACCCTTTAATAAAAGAGGGAAATCATATTTGTTATTGAAAACCTAGCCTACTACCCAGAGCTGCTGAAGTCATAGTTATTGGAGGAAAGCCTACAACTATCATTTTACTAAACAAGTATAATTATCATTATAACTAGATTTTGTATACTTGTCCTTTTCTGACAGAAATGTGTAGTGATAAACACTCATAAAGGAATTTTTTTTATAAAAGACAGAGATCATTATAGAAAACTCCCCATGGAGTTTAGATGTCTGGGGTAGGTGGGTGGTAGGAATATCCTCATGGAGCCAGGGGGGGGCAGGGAGAAGATATGTGATGTGGAACAGTTGAAGGGTAGCCTGGGAGGGAATAAAATCTGGAATATAAATAAATAAATAAATAAATAAATAAATAAATCTACAACAGAGCAAAATGCTGGGTCGTAAAGCTGGATACATCTACAATAAAACATCTGTACTTAAGTCTCAGGGATCATTGTGGGAGAAAGCTGGAAAGAGCCAAAGGAAAAGGATGCTTGTTCTGAGATTGTATCTCTTATTGATATCAATCTATACCCATGAAGTCTCATCACCATGGCTGCCTAAGCACAGCCTGAAGGAAGACGGCACAAAAAGACAATCTAATGGGGAAGGGGAAGCTCATGAGGTGTCAAAGCTAGAGGCACTACGAGCAACAGAAGAATGAAGAGAGTTTGAGAAACAATATTTCCCAGGGAAGACTACCTGTTGGCTTTCCAACACCAAATAGATAGCCCTGAGAGCATATGCAAAGTAGCAACATTATATGGATAGAGTGATATATGCATCAACAAATTGTCATATGTAACACAATTAAAATGAAAAATGACCAGAAATTTAAGAGAGCAAATGAGGAGGAATGCATAGGAGGTCTTGAGGCAGGAAAAAAAAAGAGGAAAAAGTGATATCTTTGTATGTGTGATATTTAATTTTCTTACAAATGGAACAAATAACATACTGCTATAATTTCAGTTTAACGTCCAACAAAATTGCTGTCATTATTTTGGAAAATTCTGTTGGAGAAAAGCTTAGGAACAAATACAATATTTACATTAAATTAGGAAACCCATGAAACAGAACTCATTGACAGCATATATAAATTATAATTATACTACTCAGAATTCATATTCTACCAACAGAAATAGAAGCTGGAAGTTGTCAAAATTTGGAAATTTTGTTTATATACATATAGAGGAAATGAGCTCAAACTATTATGGAAAAATTGATCTTTTATTCTTTTCCAAAGCAAATCTTATAATTGTAGTAGTGAAGACCTCTCTCTCTCTCTCTCTCTCTCTCTCTCTCTCTCTCTCTCTCTCTGTATAAAGTAGTGTGTTTCAGAAATAGTTGAGCTGTAAATTATTACTTTATAATTCAAGATGAATGTAATAAAATATCACTCATATTTCTAAAGATCACTAATAAAATTTTACTACCATACACTAAAATAAGTGGCATTTCACTAAGTCAAAAAATAGTCTTGAAGGTTCTAACGAATTAAGTAATATAAATGGAAGCAAAACAAAGAGGAAAATTTAGACTTGTCTCTGGGAAAGCAAAAACAGAATCAAGCAAATTAATTAATTATGGCTTAAATTATTTACAGTATTGAACTTAGAAATTGCATGTGTGCATTGAACTATTGTACATTGGAAATAATTTTTTATTTATTTCATAGTTATACATGAATACATAGTTTGTACTGTATCTTCAAAGTCTATTTAAAATTTTTATGTCAATTAAAATATTCAAAGACTTTAGAGGAAATGGTTTCTATCATGGCTTTGCCCAATGTATTATTTTTGTGTACTTATATTTTTGTCTGTGTGGATGTAGATATACCATGTATACGTGTACACATGGTGCCTATGAAGGCCAGAAGTAGGCATCAGATCCTTGAAACTGGTGTTAGAGATGGTTGTGAGCCACTATGTGTGGGCTGATAATTGAACCTTGGTCCTCTACAAGAACCTAGAGTAACAAGGGCTCTGCTGAGAAACCTACTTAGTTTTCAATTTCACGAATTTTATCTTATTAATACAAACATTGAGTAAATATACTCTAATCTGAAATTTAAAAGGTAGTATTTTAAGAGAAACTTCACATCACTTTTTCTTACATTTGTTATTCATTGATTTGTATGTATAAATGTATGTGTGCTGGTTAGGTTTTGTCTCTTTCATAATCTAGAGTCTCCTGAGAAGAGGAAACCTTGTTTTGGAGTTACCTCCATCATGTCTTCATGCAGACATGTCTATGGGCAATTTGTTATATGTGTTATTATTTTTCATTCACTTTACATCAGGATCACATCACCCCCTTCTCAGTCTCTCCCTTACAAGCCCCCCATTGCCCCTCCTTTTCTCTTGAGGGAAGAGGGAACCATAAGTGAGCACCATACCACCCTAGGACATCCCAGCGGGTCTAGTCACATTCATTCTCCATGAGGTCCAAACAGGCAGTACAGCTAGAGAAAGAGGATCCATGACAGGGAACAGAAAGAGAACAACTACTGCTCTACTTGTTAGAGGACCCATATGAAGATCAAGCTGTGCATCTGCTACAAATATGAAGAGGGCCTAAGTCTAGACCCTGCATGTTCTTCAGTTGGTGGTTCAGTCTTTGCGAGCCACCATAGACCCATATTAGTTGACAATAGTTGTGTCCTCGACTCCTCTGGTGCCCGCAATCTACTTTTCCACAAGATTACCCAAGCTCCCCATGGCCTTTGGCTTTGGATCTCTGTATCAATATATCCATTGCTGAATGATACCTCCAGGAGACACTTATGCTAGTCTCCTGTCTTCAAGCATAGTAGACTATCATTAATAATGTCATGGGGTGGATGTCTGAAATGGGATGGCTGCTTGCTCAGTAAAAATAACATGCTATATTCTTTGTAAACAAAGAATATAGAAAATAATAATAATAAAGTAATAAAAATAAAATAAAAAAGAAAAGAAAAAACAAAAAAAATATAATGAGGATAAAATATTATAAAAAGTATGAATGAACCTTTTACAAATATTAAAAGATTAAAAAAAACTTAACCAGAATAGAATTATTGAGAAAGTTTTAGAAATTGATGTAAAAAAAAAGTCTAGGAATACAAGTAAAGATAAATTCATTTCCAGTGTTTTTAAATGCTTAGAAAATTGTCATTAATTTATAATTAATCTGTAGTATTTATATAATATAGATTAATAACATTTAGATTTTTTGATATATTTAAAAATCATTTCATACTACATTTAAATAGCTACCAATTTTAAAGATTCAGTGGGTAGTAAATAGAGTTATGTTCTATAATTCATAATTTTAATTACTAGCTTAAAAATTATAATACACACATATTATATATATATATATATATATTGTATCTTGTATAGTTGTGGGTTAATAAAGCCATTTTTATACAGGTATATAATAAGTTTGGGTATATTTCATCGTATTTTATCTTGTTCTTGTTACCTTTCGCTCTTTCAGAAATAAATCTTTGGCATTTGTAAACAATAAAATATATGGCTCTCTCTTGTGAATATTCTTTCAGTTCTTGGTAAGTTTCTCAGCAAGATTTGCCATTTAGTTTAGAAAAGATTTTTTCCCTTTCTACCCTACTTATTTTTGCTGCCAATTTCCTTCTTAACAAGACTTTTCTTTTGCAATTTTTTACCAAATAGGCATTAGGGACACACTTTTCCAGTGTTTCAGAGAAAATATATTCTACTCAAGCATGCTTTTGAGTAATCTTTGAGCTGGCTTTTGAAATATTTTTAATGTATTTTAAATGGATATTTTATTTATTTACATTTCAAATGTTATCCCCTTTCCTGGTTTCCCCTCTGCAAACCCCAATCCCATTCCCCCTTGTCCTGCATCTATGAGGGTGTTCCCCCACCCACTTACCCACTCCTGCCTCACCAGTGGCCCTAGCATTCTTCTATACTGGGGCATCAAGCCTTCACAGAAATAAGGTTCTCCCCTCCCATTTTTTTTTAATCTCAGTACTTGCCAGATACTTTTCTATTTTTTATTGGATATTTTCTTTATTTACATATCAATTGTTATCCCCTTTCCTACTCTCCACCACTGAAACCCCTATACCATCCCCTTACCCTGTTTCTATGAGGATGTTCCCTCACCCACCCACCCACTCCCACCTCCCTGCCCTCCAATTCCCCTACACTGGGGTATTGAATCTTAACAGGACCAAAAGCCTCTTCTCCCATTGATGCCTAGCAAGGCCATCCTCTGCTACATATGGATCTGGATCTATGGGTTTTTCCATGTGTATTCCTTGGTTGGTGGTTTAGTCCCTGGATGCTCTGGGGGTCTGGTTCATTGATATTATTGTTCTTCATATGGGCTTGCAAAACCCTTCAGCTCTTTAGTCCTTTCTCCAGCTCCTCCTCTAGGGATCCCATTGAGGACCCCATGCTCAGACCAATGGTTGGCTGCCAGCATCTGTCTCTGTATTTGTCAGGCTCTGGAAGAGCCTCTCAAGAGAGAGCTATATCAGGCTCCTGTCAGAATGCACTTCTTGGCATCCACAATAGTGGCTGGATTTGGTGATTGTATATGGGATGGATTACCAGGTAGAGCACTCTCTGGATGGCCTTTCTTTCAGTCTCTGCTCTGGACTTTGTCTCAATATTGGATACCTTGAGCATTTTGTTTCCCTTTCTAAGAAGGACCAGAGAACCTATACTTTGATCTTCCTTCTTCTTGAGCTTCATGTTATGTGAATTGTATCTTGGGTATTTGGAGCTTTGGGGCTAAAATCCACTCATCAGTGAGTGATTACCATGTGTGTTCTTTTTGTGATTGGGTTACCTTACTCAGGATGACATTTTCTAGTTCCATCCATTTTCCTAAGAATTTCATTGAGTTCATTGTTTTTAATAGATGTGCAGTAATCAATTGTGTTAATGTACCACATTTTCTTTCTTTTTTTAATATTTATATTTTCTTTTTCTTTTTTTAAAATTTATTGATATATTTTTTTATTTACATTTCAAATGATTTCCCCTTTTCTGGACCACCCACTCCCCGAAAGTCCCATCAGCCCCCTTCCCTACCCCTGTTTTCCCACCCAACCCTTCCCACTTCCCTGTTCCGGTTTTGCCCTATACTGCTTCACGGATTCTTTCCAGAACAAGGGGCCACTCCTCCATTCTTCTTATACCTCATTTGATGTGTGGATTATGTTTTGGATCCAGTTTTCTAGGTTAACACCCACTTATTAGTGAGTGCATACCATGATTCATCTTTTGAGTCTGGGTTACCTCACTTAGTATGATGTTCTCCAGCTCCATTCATTTGCCTAAGAATTTCATGAATTCATTGTTTCTAATGGCTGAATAGTACTCTATTGTGTATATATACCACATTTTTTGCATCCACTCTTCAGTTGAGGGGTATCTGGGTTCTTTCCAGCTTCTGGCAATTATAAATAGGGCTGTTATGAACACAGTGGAACATGTATCCTTATTACATGCTGGGGAATCTTCTGGGTATATACATACCCAGGAATGATATAGCAGGATCTTCTGGAAGTGAGGGGCCCAGTTTTTGGAGGAACCTTCAGAGTGATTTCCAGAGTGGTTGTACCAATTTGCGACCCCACCAGCAGTGGAGGAATGTTCCTCTTTCTCCATATCCTCACCAACATCTGCTGTCTCCTGAATTTTTAATCTTAGCCATTCTGACTGGTGTAAGGTGAAATCTCAGGGTTCTTTTGATTTGCATTTCCCTAATGGCTAATGAAGTTGAGCATTTTTTAAGATGCTTCTCTGCAATCCGAAGTTCTTCAGGTGAAAATTCTTTGTTTAACTCTGTACTCCATTTTTTCATAGGGTTATTTGATTTTCTGGAGTCTAACTTCTTGAGTTCTTTATATATATTGGATATTAGCCCTCTATCTAATGTAGGATTGGTGAAGATCTTTTCCCAATTTGTTAGTTGCCGATTTGCCCTTTTGATGGTGTCCTTTGCCTTACAGAAACTTTGTAATTTTATGAGGTCCCATTTGACAGTTCTTGATCTTAGAGCATAAGCTATTGGTGTTCTGTTCAGGAACTTTCCCTCTGTATCAATGTCCTCAATAGTCTTCTCCAGTTTCTTTTCTATTAGCTTCAGAGTGTCTGGCTTTATGTGGAGGTCCTTGATCCATTTGGAGTTGAGCTTAGTACAAGGAGACAAGGATAGATCAATTCCCATTCTTCTGCATGCTGACCTCCAGTTGAATCAGCACCATTTCTTGAAAAGGCTATCTTTTTTCCATTGGATGTTTTCCACCCCTTTGTCGAGGATCAAGTGGCCATAGGTGTGTGGGTTCATTTCTGTATCTTCAATCCTGTTCCATTGATACGCCTGCCTGTCACTGTACCAATACCATGCAGTTTTTAACACAATTGCTCTGTAGTATTGCTTGAGGTCAGGGATACTGATACCCCCAGAATTTCTTTTATTGTTGGGAATAGTTTTAGCTATCCTGGGTTTTTTGTTATTCCGGATGAATTTGAGGATTGCTCTTTCTAACTCTGTGAAGAATTGAGTTGGGATTTTGATGGGTATTGCATTGAATCTGTATATTGCTTTTGGCAAAATGGCCATTTTAACTATATTAATCCTGCCGATCCATGAGCATGGGAGGTTTTTCCCTTTTTTGAAGTCTTCTTCCATTTCCTTCTTCATAGACTTGAAGTTCTTGTCATACAGATCTTTCACATGTTTGGTAAGAGTCACCCCAAGGTACTTTATACTGTTTGTGGCTATTGTGAAGGGGGTCATTTCCCTAATTTCTTTCTCAGCCTGCTTAACCTTTGAGTATAGGATTTTCTTAGTTGATTTTATAACCTGCCACTTTGCTGAAGTTTTTTATCAGCTGTAGGAGTTCTCTAGTGGAGGTTTTTGGGTCACTTAGGTAGACTATCATATAATCTGCAAATAATGATAGTTTGACTTCTTCCCTTCCAATTTGTATCCCTTTGACCTCCTTATGTTGTCTAATTGCCCGAGCTAGTACCTCAAGTCCAATATTGATGGATATCTGGGTTCTTTCCAGCTTCTGACTCTTATATATAAGGCTGCTGTGAACATAGTGGAGCATGTGTCGTTTTTATATGGTGGAGAATCTATTGGATATAATATTCCCATGAGTGTTATAAGTCAACCCTCAGGAAATACTATGTCAAATTTTCTGAGGAGCCACCAAACTGATTTCCAGAGTGGTTGTATCAGCTTTCATGCCCACCAGAAATGGAGGAGTGTTCCTCTTTCTCTACATCCTTGCCAGCATCTGCTGTCAACTGAGTTTTTGATTTTAGTCATTCTGACTGATGTGAGGTGGAATTTCATGGCTGCTTTGATTTGCATTTCCCTGATGAATCGGGATGTTAAACATTTCTTCAGGTGATTCTTGGCCATTCAGTATTCCTCAATTAAGGAATTCTTTTTAGCTCCATACCCATTTTTAATTGGGTATTTTGCTTCTCTGGAGTCTGACATTTTGACTTCTTTGTGTATATTGGATATTAGCCCTCTATCAGATGTAGGATTGGAAAGCTCTTTTCCCAATCTGTAGGTTGCTGTTTTGTCTTATTGACACTGTCTTTTGCCTTCCAGAAGCTTTGTCATTTTATGAGGTCCCATTTGTTGATTCTTGTTCTCAGAGCATAAGCCATTGTTGTTCTGTTCAAGAAAATTTCCCCTGTGCATGTGTGTTCGAGGTTCTTCTCTACTTTCTCCTCTATTAGTTTCAGTGTATCTGGTTTTATATTGAGGTCCTTGTTCCTCTTGGACTTGAGCTTTGTAAAAGGAGAGAAGAATGGATTAATTTGCATTCTTCTACATGCTCACCTCCAGTTGACCTAGCACCATTTTTTTTTGAAAATGCTATGTTTTTTTCAACTGGATGGTTTTAGCTCCTTTGTCAAAGATCATGTGACCGTAGGTGTATGGGATCATTTCTGGATCTTCGATCTATTTTATTGATCTACCTGCGTGTCTCTGTACCAATATTATGCTATTTTTATCACCATTGCTCTGTAATACAGTTTGAGGCCAGGGATAGTGCCGAATTTCTTTTATTGATAGAATAGTTTTCACTCTCCTGGTTTTTTTGATATTCTAAATGAATTTGAGAATTTCTCTTTCTAATTCTATGAAGAATTGAGTTGGAATTTGGATGTGGATTGCATTTTTGATACTCTGTGTCATTGATATCTTTAGGATAACAGTTTCTTTTTAAAAGCAAAGCTTTTTCCTTGATGTTGAATCTAACACTTGATGACTTTTTTGCTTGCTAATTGGTTGGTTTTGTTTTGTGAGGGACACATGGGAGTAAGAAGCTTTTTCAATATGGTAATTCACATCTTCAATCCACTCTTCATTTTCTTAGTCATTATTTCAATATATATGCCTCAGTAACATTACTTGGCTACTCTCCTGTGGGACATCCATTAATGTATGTGAAAGTACAGTATGCATGCAATTCATAGCCAAGACCATCTTTCTTGTATACTTTCATTGTAAGACTGCATGTACAAAATACTTACTTTGTACATCTGAAGTTAGAACCTGTCAAGTGGAAGCTTTAAATGTGAAATGCAAAGCCCATTCCAGATACCTATGACTGCTGGAGTTGCAGCATTGGCTCTGCCATACACAAAAGACAGTGTTTCACAACACTTCTTCCAGTCTGTGGTGCTTATATATTTTCCCATTCTCTTTTCCACTGTTTCTTAAGCCTTAATGGAGATGGCAAAATGGTCTATTTAAGGCTGAATAGTCAAGCATCATTTAGCCTTAGCACATTAAACACCTATTGATATCTGCACTCATAGTCAATCATTGAAGGGAGAAGCTTCTGTGATCAAAGCTGTGCAAAGCATTTGTCTGTAGATATAAAAATAGACAGGTATAGAGTAACTTGGAACCATCACAATTTAACTAAACAACAGTATTAAATTCTCAACATGCAAAACTATTTCTATCTCCAGTTAATCAAGAATCAAAGAGAAGCTTTCTGTCCAATGATGAACTATTGGCCATATTCAGATAGAGAACCTGAAGATTATCCAAGCCTACATTTATCGTTGAGTAGAAATACAACTAGAAAAGACACATATAAAATAACAGGAGCCAATATTTATATACAGTAAAGACAAACTAGGAAATAGATTCACAGTTTATTCTAAGCACACAGTGATAAC
Source organism: Apodemus sylvaticus (assembly GCF_947179515.1). Classification (NCBI taxonomy): domain Eukaryota; kingdom Metazoa; phylum Chordata; class Mammalia; order Rodentia; family Muridae; genus Apodemus; species Apodemus sylvaticus. Next base: position 49,925,358 of record NC_067473.1, read on the forward strand.
TGAATCATGAACACTAAGCTAGGGAGCAAAGGATGTATGTATCTAAAAATCTGTGTAAATACAGGAATAGAGGTGAGAATAGGGAGTAGATAATGTTGCAGAACTTGGTGTGCTTTGCTTTGTGAATGTAATTCCATTCGACTTAAGTATTTCTGAGCAAACATTCTTCACAGTGATGATTCTAGATACTCACTAGTCATTGAAAAGATCTTTTAAATTATGTATATTTGCCAGATGATTTAAACAGATTCTATCATTGAGGAGAATTGGATCCACTTATCCTGCTGCACATTCAGAATTCATCTACATGTCACTGAGGAACCACTGATTTTGTTTTCTTTGACTTACTCTTTGTGGCTTAATGTTTTTTCTATAGAAATAGAAGTGAGCCACAACAAAGTATATGTTCAATTTTAATGTTTGTCAGAACCAAATGATCATGTCACAAAATTGAAAAACAAGCAGGTAAAACTAACTTTAATAATAGAGCATATAACAAATTTATTACAGATATTATACATTAAATAATAAGCATTATAACATTTATTAAGTCATGACATTCCTCTTTCTCTTTCTAGTTCCCTTTATCTTATTGTTTCTTCTCTTTCAAAATTCACTGAAGTCTCAAAACAGGAATGTGTAATTTCACACATTCCTGCAGTGACACAAAATGAGTCCATTAATTTCCAGGTCTATGACTATAGCTCATGGAGGAGTTAGGTACTCTCTCACAATAGGAAATCAGGAAGCAAGGCTGATATTTCTTTGGAAAATTGTATCACTTTAGCAATCTCTGTCTGCAGAGATTCTAAGAAATAGGACGGAGAACGAGATCTGCTTACAAGGCTAATTACCTGGCTTTGATTCTCAACACCTACATTGCAGTGCATAACTGCCTGTAACACCTGTGCCAAAACTGAAAATATCTTGCAACGTTCAGGTGCATTGTGTTCACATCCTGCAAATACATCCAGGAAGGCAAAATACCAAGTGACATAAAAAAGGGAGTGTAGAGAGTGTGATTTTCTAAAATGTGATTCATAGGGTCTTCTTACTTTGCTTCTGCTTAGTTTAGCCTAAGCTGAAGCCCTGTCATTTTAGGTCAGTTTGTGGGAGTTTACAGTTCTAGGTCCTTTGAAGTTCATTGTTTTGGCTTCTGGTACACTGCCTTTCAAGAGTTAACCCACACCTATTTTTTCCTCTGTAATTTATGGCAGCTGCCTAATCTCTTTTTAAGGTCAACACTTAGACTGGATTACATCTCATTCAAGAATAACTTCATCTAACATTTAAAGAATCAGTGTTCAAATGCAGTTGCATTCTGGGCTATTATGGGTTAGGAGTGTTACATATGGATTTTAGAAATCTATGGTTCAGCCCATTGGAGTATATAAAAGCAAAGAAGAGTTTTGACAGGTATTCTCACCACACCTTGTTTTTGGAATTGCTATAAACTAATGTGCTTAAATATGTTCATTTGATTAAAAAAAGTAAACATATTTTACAAAGCACTGAAAATCATGGCATGCAAGATAATGTTCCATCATTTACTTACATTATAATACTAAAGCCAAAACACTGAAAGTAAGCTTTATGTTAGTGTAAGGAACATACCCTAGAACAGTGTATGAGGAAATTAAACTAGGAATGATATTTTCTTGACAAAAGCCACTCATCAAAGCAAGTATACAGATAGTGAGTATAAGCCAGAAATTTTGTCTGTAGCTATGCTATAAGTGTATTCATTTCACAAGAAGACAAAAGCCACTCATCAAAGCAAGTATACAGATAGTGAGTATAAGTCAGAAATCTTGTCTGTAGCTATGCTATAAGTATATTCATTTCACAAGAAGCTGTTGAGAATATTTTATGACTTTTTGGTCCAGCTTCAAGTAATAATGATGAATGAAAAAGAAATAATAGCTTATTCCCCAATACTGTTGTTGAACCTAATAAATACCCAAAATGTAATGCTTCTTTTATTTGTAATTTAATGGATTTTGGCACTTTATAGAAATATCATTATTGAAAAATAATGTTCATACTCTGAATGATAGCTGCACTTAAACTGTGCAAGTCAATGAGACTGACAGTTACATATGCCTATTAAACTACCATGCTGAATACAGATTGCATCCAGAGCTCCCAAAAGATTTCTAATGCCTCTTTGCTGTTCATCATCCCATGGCTTCAGGCCTCATGGAGTGACTGGATAGTTGTTTATCATTTTAGATTAGCTTGTATTTTATGTATATGAGATCAGACAGGATCTGTTCTTTTGCTTCTGCCTTCTTTCACTTAGAATAAGGAATGGTATCCATCCACTTATTTGTAAGAAGTTTATTTCCATTAAAATCACATAATGATATTATGATATATAGGTTTACTGCAATGTGTTTAATCAAATGTTGATAGGCACTTAGATTTTCATATGTCTTATACATTTTTAATAAGGATACTACAAACATGCATGAATAAGTCTTTATTTAGATATTTGACTTATTTTATCTTGGTAAAGATATGGAAAATACTTGGTGATGGCTTGATGGCTTAGTCCCTGGGAGCTCTGGGGGGTTCTGGTTGGTTGATATTGTTGTTCTTCCTATGAGGTTGCAAACCCCTTGAGTTCCTTCAGTCCTTTCTCTTACTCCTCCATTGGGGACCCCATGTTCAGTCCAATAGTTGGCTGCAAGCATCTGCCTCTGTATTTATAAGGCTTTGGCAGGGTCTCTCAGGAAACAGTCAAATCAGGCTCCTTTCAGCTAGCATTTCTTGGCATTGAAAACAGTGTTGGAGATTGATGACTGTATATGGGATGAATCCTCAAGCTGGACAGTCTCTGGATGGTCTTTCTTTCAGCCTCTGCTCCACACTTTATCTCTGTATTTGCTCCTGTGAGTATTTTGCTCCCTTTTTTAGAAGAACTGAAGCACCCAAACTTTGGTATTCCTTCTTCTTGGGCATCATTTGATTCGTGAAATGTGTCTTGGGTATTCCAAGCTTTTGAGCTAATATCCAGTTATCAGTGAGTGCATTACATGTGTGTCCTTTTGTGTCTGGGTTACCTCACTCAGGATGATATTTTCTAGCTCCATCCATTTGCCTAGGAATTTTATGAATTCATCATCTTTAATAGCTGAGTACAAAAATTGTGTAAATATGCCACATTTTGTGTATACATTCTTCTGTTGAAGGCCATCTGGGTTCTTTCCAGTTTCTGGCTATTATAAATGAGGCTGCTATAAACATTGTGGAGCATGTGTCCTTATTACTTGTTGGATCATCTTCAAGGTATATGCAAGGGGTAGTATTGTGGGGTCCTCAAGCAGTACTATGTCCTATTTTCCGAGGAGCCAGAACTGATTTCCAGAGTGGTTGTATCAGCTTTCAATCCCACCAACAATGGAGGAGTGTGCCTCTTTCTCCACATCCTGGCCAGTATCTGCTGTCACCTGTTTTTGATTTTAGCCAATCTGATTAGTATGAGGTGGAATCTCAGGATTGTTTTGATTTGCATTTCCCTGATAATTAAGGATGTTGAACATTTCTTTAGGTGCTTCACAGCCATTTGATATTCCTCAGTTGAGAATTCTTTGTCTAACTCTATATCCCATTTTTTTGGAAACAGGGTTCCTTTGTACAGGGTTTCTCTTTGTAGCCCTGGCTGTCCTGGAACTCAGTAGATCAGGCTGGCCTCAAGCACAGAAATCTGCCTGCTTCTGCCTCCCAAGTGTGGGGATTAAAGGTGTGTAACAACACTGCCTGGCTTTCTATCCCATTTATTAGTAGGATTATTTAATTCTCTCCAGTATAACTTCTTGAGTTCTTTGTACATATTGGATATTAACCCTCTATCAGATGTAGGATTGGTAAAGATCTTTTACCATTCTGTTGGTTGGCGTTTTTTTTTCTATTGACAGTGTCCTTTGCCTTACAAAGGCTTTGCAATTTTATGAGGTCACATTTGTATATTCTTGATCTTAAAGCATAAGCCTTTGGTGTTCTCTTCAGGAAATGTAACCCTGTGCCAAAGAGTTTGAGGCTTTTCCCCTCTTAGTCTTCTATTAGTTTCACTGTTTCTGGTTTTATGTGAAAGTCCTTGATCCACTTGGACTTGAGCTTTGTACAAGGAGATAAGAATGGGTCAATTTGCATTCTTCTACAGGTGGACTGCCAGTTGACCAAACATCATTTGTTGAAAATGCTGTCTTTTCCCCACTGGATGGTTTTAGCTCCTTTGTCAAAGATCAATTGACCACAGGTGTGTGGGTTCATTTCTGGGTCTTCAATTCTATTCCATTGACATTCCTACCTGTCTCTGTACTAATGCCATATAAAATTTCAACTCAGTTCTTCCTAGAGTTAGAAAGAGCAGTTCTCAAATTCATCTGGAACAACAAAAAACCCAGGATAGCTAAAACTGTTCTCTAAAGTAACAGAACTTCTGGGGGAATCAGTATCCTGGAATTCAAGCAGTACTACAGAGCAATAGTGTAAAATACTACATGGTATTGGTCCAGTGAAGGCAGGTAGATCAATGGAATAGAATTGAAGTCCCAGAAATGAACCCACACATCTATGGTCACTTGATCTTCGACAAAGGAGTTGAAAACATCCAGTGGAAAAAAGACAGCCTTTTCAACAAATGGTGCTGGTTCAACTGGAGGTCAGGATGCAGAAGAATGCAAATCTATCCATTCTTATCTCCTTGTACTAAGCTCAAATCCAAGTGGATCAAGGAACTTCATATAAAACCAGACACAGTGAAACTAATAGAAAATAAAGTGGGGAAGACGCCTGAGGACATGGGCACAGGGGGAAAGTTCCTGAATAGAACACCAATAGCTTATGCTCTAAGATCAAGAACTGACAAATGGGACCTCATAAAATTACAAAGTTTCTGGAAGGCAAAGGACACTGTCAAAAAGACAAAATGGCAATCAACAAATTGGGAAAAGATCTTCACCAACCTTATATCTGACAGAGGACTAATATCCAATATATACAAAGAACTCAAGAAGTTAGACTACAGAAAACCAAACAACCCTATTAAAAATGGGGAACAGAGCCAAACAAAGAATTTTCACCAGAAGAATTTCAAATGGCTGAATATCACTTTAAGAAATGTTCAACATCATTAATCATTAGGGAAATGTAAATCAAAACAACCATGAGATTTCACCTCACACCAGTCAGAATAGCTAAGATTAAAAACTCAGGAGACAGCAGGTGTTGGTGAGGATGTGGAAAAAGAGGAGCACCCCTCCACTGCTAGTGTGACTGCAAGCTGGTACAAGCACTCTGGTAATCATTCTGGTGGTTCCTCAGAAAACTGGGCATGGCACTTCTGGAGGACCCTGCTATACCACTCCTGGGCATATACCCAAAGGATTCCCCGGCATGCAATAAGGACCCATGCTCCACTATGTTCATAGCAGCCTTATTTATAATAGCCAGAAGCTGGAAAGAACCCAGATGTTCCTCAATGGAGGAACAGATACAGAAAATGTGGTATATTTATACAATGGAATACTACTCAGCAATTAAAAACAGTGAATTCATGACATTTTTAGGCAAATAGTTGGAACTGGAAAATATCATCCTAAGTGAGGTAACCCAATCACAAAGAATACACATAGAATGCAGTCACTGATAAGTGGATATTAATTAGCCCAGTAGCTCTGAATACTCAAGATACAATTAGCATATCAAATGATTCTGAAGAAGGAAGGAGAATGTCCTGGTCCTGGAAAGGCTTGATGCAGCATTGTAGGGGATTACCAGGACAGAGAAATGGGAGGGGGGTGATTGGGGAATGGACAGATGGTAGAGGGCTTATGGGAATTATGGGGAGGGGGAACTGGGAAAGGGGAAATTGTTTGGAATGTAAACAAAGAATATAGAAAAAAAGAAAAGTATGGGTAAATTTACATTTTTTTACATGATAACTGCCAGTTGAAACAGAACCATTTGTTGAAAATGTTCTGTTTTTTCCACTGGATGGTTTTAGGTCCTTTGTCAAAGTTCAAGTGATCCTAGGTGTGTGGTTTCATTTCTGGGTTATCAGTTCTATTCCATTGATCTTCCTGCCTGTCTCTGTACAGACACCATGCAGTTTTTATCACTATTGCTCTATAATACAGCTTAAGGTCAGGGATGGTGAGTCCTCCAGTTCCTTTATTTTTGAAAATTGTTTTTGCTATTCTAGGTTTTTTGTTGTTCCAAATGAATTTTCAAATAGCTCTAACTGTATGAAGAATTGATTTGGAATTTTGATGGGGATTGCATTGAGTCAGTAGATTACTTTTGGTTATATGACCATTTTTACAATACTAATCCTGCCAGTCCATGAACATGGGAGATGTTTCCATCTTTTGAGATGTTCTTCAATTTCTTTCTTCAGAGACTTGAAGTTTTTATTATACACTTGCTTGATTAGAGTCACACCAATGTGTTTAATATTATCTGTTGTGAATGGTGTGGTTTCCCTATTTTCTTTCTTAGGTGGTTTATCCTTTGAGTAGAGGAAGGCTATTGATTTGTTCAAGTTAATTTTATATCCAGCCTATTACTGGAGTTGTTTATTAGCTTTAGGAGTTCTCTGGTAAAATTTTTGGGATCACTTAAGTATAAGATCATGTTATCTGCAAATGGTGATATTTTGTTTTCTTCCATTCCAATTTGTATCCCTTCTCTTTGACCTTCTTTTGTTGTCTAATTGCTCCAGATAGAATTTCAAATACTATATTGAATAGGTAGGGAGAGAGTGCGCATCTTTGTCTAGTTCCTGATTTTAGCAGGATTGCTTCTAGTTTCTCTCTGTTTCATTTGATGTTGGCTACTGGTTTTCTGTATATTGCTTTTACTATGTGTCCATATAGACCTTCAATTCCTGATCTTTCCAAGACTTTTAATGTGAAGGGATGCTGAATTTTGTCAAATACATTTTCAGCATCTAATGAAATGCTCATGCGATTTTTTTCTTCTATCATTTATGTAGAAGCCCACTTGATCCTGAAGAATGATCATTTTGATGTGTTCTTGGATTAAGTTGGCAAGAATTTTATTGAGTATTTTTGCATCAACGTTCATAAGTGAAATTGTTGTGAAGTTTTCTTTCTTTGGACATTGGGTGGTTAATGGTATAATGGTAATTGTGGTTTCATAAAAATATTGGGGAGTGTTCCTTCTGTTTCTATTTTGTGGAATAGTTTGAAGATATTAGGTCTTCCTTGAAGAACTGATAGAATTCTCCACTAAACCCACCTGATCCTAGGGGTTTTTTTGTTTTGTTTTGTTTTGTTTTGTTTTGTTTGGTTTGGTTTTTTTGTTTGTTTGTTTGTTTTTTTGTTTGTTTGGAGACCATTGATGATGGGTTCTATTTCTTTAGGGGTTATGGGTCTATTTAGATTATTTGTCTGATCTTGTTTTAACTTTGGCACCTGGTATGTGTCTAGAAAATCGTCAGTTTCTTCCAGACTTCCAATTTTATTGAGTATACACTTTTGTACTAGGATGTGATGATAGTTTTGAATTTCCAGTTTCCATTGTTATCTCTCCCTCTTCATTTCTGATTTTATTAATTTGAATACTTTCTCTGTGGCCTGTGGTTAGTATACCTAAGAGTTTATATATCTTGTTGATTTTTTCAAAGTACCAGCTCCTGGCTTTGTTGATTTTTTTTGCATAGTCTTTTTGTTTCTATTTGGTTGATTTCAGCCCTTAGTTTGATTATTTTCTGCCATCTATTCCTCTAGGGTGTATTTGCTTCTCTTTGTTCTAGATCTTTCAGCTGTGCTGTCAAGCAGCAAGTATAAGCTCTCTCTAGTTTCTTTTTGGAGGCACTTAGATCTGTGAGTTTTCTTCTTACCACTGCTTTCTTTGTGTTTCATAAATTTTGAGGAATGATATGCCTTCATTTTTATTAAATTCTAGAAAGTCTTTAATTTCTTCCTTGACCAAGTTATTATTGAGCAGAGCGTTGTTCAGCTTCCATGTGTATGTGTGTTTTCCATTTTTTTTGTTGGAATTTAAGACCAGCCTCAGTCAGTGGTGCTCTGATAGGGTGCATGGGATTATTTCAATCTTTTTGTATCTGTTGAGGCCTGTTTTGTGACCAAGTATATGGTCAGTTTTGGAGAAGGTACTATGAGGTGCTGGGAAGAAGGTATATTGTTTTGGTTTATGATGAAATATTCTATAAATATCTGTTAGATCTATTTGGCTCATAACTTCTATTAGTTTCACTGTGTCTCTGTTTAGTTTCTTTTTCCATGATCTGTCCATTGCTGAGAGTGGTATGTTGAAGACTCCCACTATAATTGTTTGGGGTACAATGTGTGCTTTGAGCTTTAGTAAAGCTTCTTTTATGAATGTGTGTGTCACTGCATTTGGAGCATAGATGTTCAGAATTGAGAGTTCATGTTAGTAGATTTTTTCCTTTGACAAGTATGAAATGTTCTTCCTTACGTTTTTTGATAAATTTTGTTTGAAAGTCAATTTTTGTTGCAAGATATTTCCTATCCATTCACATTGAGTTAGTAAGAGGCCAGTGATTGGAGGGGAGAGAGAAGGTGGAGCTAACATAAGTGAGGGATGGAGAGAGGCTAGGTGGATCAGAGGAATAGAAACAGATATCCAGATGGCTTTGGACATATTTCCAGTGTTTCAGAGAGGATAGAACTATTGGCATATGTTCCTGTACCAGCATCATGACCAGTGACTTTAAATCCAAATCTTGTTTTACTGGTGTGATGGGGTATCCAGGACATGCTGGTAAAGGAGAATTGGGTTCAGATGTTGCCATATTGCCTTGATTTCTGTTAGTGATGGTCCTGCGTCTGCCTTTTGCCATCTAGTTCTCACTGGTATTAGTTGGTGTTGTCAATGCTGGACTAACCAGTGCAAGCTGCCCCTTCCCAGGTGGCCTCTGGTGCACAGCTTATCTCCTGCACTGCCTGGAGACAGGGTGTTGTTGTCCAGGCTGTTCAGACCCCGAAGCAGACACCTGAAGGCTCCTGCTGGGGCCTGCTGGATTCACCAGAGCACACCGTCTTCTCCCCGCTGGCCCCCGGAAGCCCCACTTGCCTCCTTCAGGACCTGGAGATGTGGTGTTGCCGCTCAGGCTGATCTGGATCCGGAAGCGGAGAGGTCTGAGGGCTACCGCCAGAGGCCTCAGGACCGAGGCCTAAGCTCTGTGCCACAGGAACGAGCTGTGCTGTGAGCTCCCAGACTGCCTCTGGGTGCACACCAGGTCTCCCGCACTTCCTGGAGACCGAGTGAGGACATCGGTACAGGGAGAAAGTTTCTGAACAGAACACCAATAGTGTATGCTCTAAGAGCAACAATTGACAAATGGGACCTCATAAAATTACAAAGTTTCTGTAAGGCAAAGGACACCATCAAGAGGACAAATCGGCAACCAACAAATTGGGAAAAGATCTTCACCAATCCTACATCAGATAGAGGGCTAATATCCAATATATATAAAGAACTCAAGAAGTTAGACTCCAGAAAACCAAACAACCCTATTAAAAAATGGGGTACAGAGTTAAACAAAGAATTCTCACCTGAAGAACGTCGGATGGGGATGGCGGAGAAGCATCTTAAAAAATGCTCAACTTCATTAGTCATTAGGGAAATGCAAATCAAAACAACCCCGAGATTTCACCTTACACCAGTCAGAATGGCTAAGATTAAAAATTCAGGAGATAGCAGGTGTTGGAGAGGGTGTGGAGAAAGAGGAACACTGCTCCACTGCTGGTGGGGTTGCAAATTGGTACAACCACTTTGGAAATCAGTCTGGTGGTTCCTCTGAAAACTGGGCACCTCACTTCCAGAAGATCCTGCTATACCACTCCTGGGCATATACCCAGAGGATTCCCCACCATGTAATAAGGATACATGCTCTACTATCTTCATAGCAGCCCTATTTATAATTGCCAGATGCTGGAAAGAACCAAGGCACCCCTCAACAGAAGAGTGGATGCAAAAAATGTGGTATATCTACACAATGGAGTACTATTCAGCCATTAGAAACAATGAATTCATGAAATTCTTAGGCAAATGGATGGAGCTAGAGAGCATCATACTAAGTGAGGTAACCCAGACTCAAAAGGTGAATCATGGTATGCACTCACTAATAAGTGGATATTAACCTAGAAACCTGGAATACCCAAAACATAATCTAATAATAAAACATAAATCATAAAACATCAAATGAGGTACAAGAAGAAAGGAAGAGTGGCCCCTTGTTCTGGAAAGACTCAATGAAGCAGTATTCGGCCAAACCAGGAAGGGGAAGTGGGAAGGGGTGGGTGGGAGGACAGGGGGAGAGAAGGGGACTTACGGGACTTTCTGGGGGGGGGGCCTAGGAAAGGGGAAATCATTTGAAATGTAAATAAAAAATATATCGAATAAAAAAAAACGAACTATTGGCATAATACTGTATCATTGTAAATTGACATTATATAATTGGGAGTTTTATATATATAGCTATATTTGGTTAATTATTTAAGTTTAAGAGTCATGCTTTACTGGATACTTGGAAGGAATGGATGCTGGACCCACATGGACTTGGTGCAGAGGCTTGGTGGGGCAGTACTCTTTTAAATTATTACCCACTGTCCCTTCCCCCACAGCATTGAGCTGGACTTCCCAGCCCATTTGTGACATCCCTGGCTGGCAGAGCATAGCCTTCCTTATCTCTGGCCTTTGTTCTGCTGGGAACAATACAGCTGCTTTCACCTTGACAACCAAGGCTGCCTCAGGGCAGTATCACCTGGAGACCAGCAGAGACCTGCTAGACTTGAAGCAGGCGACCCGCTGAGAAGTGGAGCCAAGGAGTTCTTGGCCAACTTCTTGATTTGGGGGAGGGGGGGCAGGGTTGTTTTCTAAAGACTATATATTTTGGCTAAATAATAGTAAAGTCAGTCTTGATTGGCAAACTGTCATCTTGACTCAAATCTCTTCCGTCGCTTTCCTGTTCATCCCCAGAATTCTCTTCCAGGTTTCCAGTTCACATGTGGCCGTGGGCGGCTACGACCCACTATAGATTTTATTCGATATTAGAATGGCCACTCTAACTGTTTCTTAGGACCATTTGCTTGGAAATTGTTTTCCAGCCTTTTACTCTGAGTTAGTGCTTGTCTTTGTCACTGAAGTGCATTTCTTGTATGCAGCAAAATGGTGGGTCCTGGTTACATATCCAGTCTGTTAGTCTACATCATTATTGATTCCACTGATGTTAAGAGATATTAAGGACATGTGATTGTTACTTCCTGTTATTTTTGTTGCTAGAGCTGGAATTATGTTTGTGTGGTTATCTTCTGGATTTGTTGAAAGATTACTTTCTTGCTTTTTCTAGGCTGTAGTTTCCCTCTGTGGTGGTGTTTTCCATCTATTATCCTTTGCAGAGCTGGATTTGTGGAAAGATATTGTGTAAATTTGGTTAGGTCATGGAATATCTTGGTTTCCCTGTCTATGATAATTGAGAGTTTTGTTGGGTATAGTGGCCTGAGCTGGCATCTGTGTTCTCTTAGGGTCTGTATGACACCTACCCAGGATCTTCTAGCTCTCATAGTTTCTGGTATGAAGTCTGGTGTTATTCTGATAGGTCTGTCTTTGTATGTTACTTGACCTTTTCCCCTTAGTGCCTTTAACACTCTTTGTTTAGTGTATTTGGTGCTTTGGTTATTATATGACAGGAGGAATTTCTCTTCTGGTCTTGTCTATTTGGAGTTATGTAGACTTCTTTTATCCTTATGGGTGTCTCTTTCTTTAGGATAGGGAAGTTTTCTTCTATAATTTTGTTGAAGATATTTACTGGCCCTTTAAGATGGGAATCTTGGCACTTTTCTATACCTATTATCCTTAAGTTTGGTCTTCTCAAATCTGTGTTCTGAATTTCCTGGATGTTTTGGGTTAGAAGCCTTTTGCCTTTTACATTTTCTTTGACTGTTTTCCTGCTGTTTTCTATGGTCTCTTATGCACCCGAGATTCTCTCTTCTATCTTTTGTATTCTGTTGGTAATGCTTGTATCTATGATTCCTGATCTCTTTCCTAGGTTTTCTGACTCCAGGGTTATCTCCCTTTGTGATTTCTTCATTGTTTCTATTTCCATTTTTAGTTCGTGGATGGTTTTGTTCATTTCCTTTGCCTGTTTGATTGTGTTTTCCTGTAATTCTTTTAAGGATTTTTGTGTTTCCACTTTAAGGGCTTCTACCTGTTTACCTGTGTTTTCCTGTATTTCTTTAAGGAAGTTATTTATGTCCTTCTTAAAGTCCTCTATCATCATCATGAGAAGTGATTTTATATCCAAATCTTGCTTTTCTGCTGTCATGGTGTATCTAGGACTTGCTATGCTGGGACAGTTGGATTTTGATGATGCCAAGTAACCTTGGTTTTTCTTGCTTATGTTCTTATGCTTGCCTCCTGCCATCTGATTATCTCTAGTGCTACTACCCTTGTTATATCTGAGTGGGACCTGTCCTTCCTGTGATCCTGTTTGTATAAGAACTCCTCAGAGTCCAGATGTCTCTGTGTTCCTATGATTCTAGTATGCTGTGTTCCTGCATTCCTTTCTGTGTCAGAGCTCCTAGGTGTCCATTTGCCTCCGGAGCCATGAGATCCTGGTGTGACCAAGCTCCTGGGAGCCTGGGATTCTGTGATCTTGTGAAACTGGGCATGCTAGAGCACCTCTGAGTGAAGCTTTTGCTGGGTGTTAACAGACTGGTAGCAGAGTTAGTGCCCAATGTAAACCAGCCCATGCATTTTAATATTTTCATATTAAGAAAAGTTGTTTCCTTAATTTCTTAGTTTTTCTTCTTTGCTACTGCATTGTGACACAAATAATATATAGTCTACTTGTTTTAGCTCCAAAAATAAAATGGAAACTATAATATATAAGCAAGAGTCTTATAAGGAAAAATTATTTCCTCAACAAAACATGGAAAATCACAAAAAAAGCAAAACAAACAAACAAACCAAAAACCCAAAACAAACCTCCAAATTATCATTGAGTTCATTTTGTGTTTGCCATATACTGTTTGGCATAAAGTCTGCCCTTAGTGTGATTTGTATTTCTAGAGAGACTCCACTGGGGAAAACTAATTTTTCCTATGTAAGCAGTTATCATTTGGAGACAGCTTCAGGGTTGGAGATGGTGACCTGTATCTACTTCCTTGGCTTGTTCTCAGCTGTCTCCATCTCTAGCTCTCCTTGCTGCTCCAACTTTTACGCCTTTTAGACTTTGGTTTATATTTTTGAAGTATAAGGTATTCATGTTTTCTATGTGTGTTTTTAATTTACAGAAGTTATATAAGCAATAACAATTTATATCCATTAAACTTGTACATCTATTTAAGTTTCATGCTATATCATTTTTCAGAGAATATTTTAGAAGTATGTAAATTCACCTCACCCTTTGTTTTCTTTTTTATGTTTTGGCAGTCTGACAGAATAAAATTAAATGCTTCAGAAATTACACTGAAATTATATTTTTGTTAAGAAGCTATGTATTTTATAAATATTATGAAGAGTGTTACTTTCTACTTACTTTTGTGCTCATCTATTTAGAACTTCTAAAATTTTTTCATTTATTACTTAACCAAAATATGTGATTTTTTTCTCTTTCATCTATAGGCAGGCATTCATTTGAAATTTACCACAGTACAAAACAATAAGACCAATACCTTTAAATTTTCTTGCATGTTGGTTTTACTTTTGTCTTGACCATCTCTCTCCTTTCTTTTTCTATTTTTTAATTTTTTTTGGGGGGGGTTGGGGTTGGTTTTTTTTTTTTTTTTTTTTTTTGAGACAGGATTTCCCTGTGTAGCCCTGGCTGTCCTGGAACTCACTCTGAAGACCAGGCTGGTTTTGAACTCGAAAATCCACCTGCCTCTGCCTCCCAAGTGCTGGGATTAAAGGTGTGTGCCACCACTGTCCTAAAAAAAACTATTGGTTATTTTATTTATTTACATTTCAAATGTTATCTTCTTTCCTGTTTTCCCCTCTGAAACCCCCCTAATCCTTCTTCTTGTTTCCTCAGAATATGAAATACTGTCCTATCTTTTCTGAGGACTCTTTAGATTCTGTTCTAAGTGGAAATACATACTCATCTTCACATTTATTCTATCTTATGTATTTATATGTAATGTCCTTATTTGATATTTATTGCATGTGTGTATGTATAATGTATTAATATAAGTATATTTGTATTTGCATGTGTGTACAAACATGTGAGCATGTGTGTGCATGTGGAGGCCAAATGCCACCATCATCCATCTTTCTCAATTACTCTCCATCTATTTTTTTTTTTTTTTTTGAGATAAGATGTTTCACTAAACCTTGTCCTCACTAACCCAGTCTTGCTGGCCAGTGTGTTCTAGGGATACACCTATGACTGCTTTCCCTGTTTGTGTTTACATCTGTATGCAGCAGTCTCTGGTGGCTTTTGATGTAGTCACTGGGGATCTGAACTCATACCTTTATGCAAGAACAGCAATTACTTTAGCAATTGAATCATCTCCCAAATCTCTTGAACCTATTTCTTGGACATAAAGGGAAAAGGGTCCTTAAATACAGTCTACTATTTCAAACAGGCTTGTGCCATCGATCAGACTTGTATCAAATCACATTTATAATGTGCAGTTTATTGTTTGTGGTTTCTTTCACTCAGCACACAGCTTTGAAGATTCAGCAACATCATTGCAGTTATAAGAAGCTGGTTCCTTTTCAGTATCTTAGCAATTCTGTGTAGTATCCTATGAGTCAGAATATTTCTTCCTAAGTAATAACCACATTAGTATTTTAAGAACCTGTACTTCTGGTGAGAATTCTTTGTTTAACTCTGTACCCCATTTTTTAATAGGGTTGCTTGGTTTTCTGGAGTCTAACTTCTTGAGTTCTTTATATATATTGGATATTAGCCCTCTATCTGATGTAGGATTGGTGAAGATCTTTTCCCAATTTGTTGGTTATCGATTTGTCCTCTTGATGGTGTCCTTTGACTAACAGAAACTTTGTAATTTTATGAGGTCCCATTTATCAATTGTTGCTCTTAGAACATACGCTATTGATGTTCTGTTCAGAAACTTTCTCCCTGTACCGATGTCCTCAAGGGTCTTCCCCAGTTTCTTTTCTATTAGCTTCAGAGTGTCTGGCTTTATGTGGAAGTCCTTGATCCATTTGGATTTGAGCTTAGTACAAGGAGACAAGGATGGATCAATTCGCATTCTTCTGCATGCTGACCTCCAGTTGAACCAGCACCATTTGTTGAAGCTAGAGAACATCATACTAAGTGAGGTAACCCAGACTCAAAAGGTGAATCATGGTATGCACTCACTAATAAGTGGATATTAACCTAGAAAACTGGAATACCCAAAACATAATCTACACATCAAATGAGGTACAAGAAGAAAGGAAGAGTGGCCCCTTGTTCTGGAAAGACTCAGTGAAGCAGTATTCAGCAAAACCAGAACGGGGAAGTGGGAAGGGGTGGGTGGGAGGACAGGGTGAGAGAAGGGGGCTTACGGAACTTTCGGGGAGGGGGGGGCTAGAAAAGGGGAAATCATTTGAAATGTAAATAAAAAATGTATCGAATAAAAAAAATTAAAAAAAAAAGAACCTGTACCTCCAGTTTTAATATTATGAATAAAGGTGCTATTAACATGGTTAGAAAAACTTTTTCACAAGCATCTTCATTTCTTCTATTGGATAAATACAAAGGAATAGAATCCTTGTTATAAAAAAATCATTAACTTTGTAAGAGCTTTGTTACAGTTTCATCAACTACTAAGCCTGGGTTTACTGTCCTCTTATATAATCAGCATTTCTACTGGTGAAAAAGAAATGTTTGCTTTCATTTCATAAATTTTATGAGCCAAGAAGAGTACCATTAGATACTGATATTGCGAAGGTAGAGAGATTTGAACCCACCTAGACTGTTATATTGGTGCACTACTGCTGGATTAGGTCAGATGTATCTTTAAACCCTTGTTAATTTTTTAAACATTCATTTTAGTTGTTCATAAGTTCTATAAAAAGTTAAATAAACAAGCCAAAGCTCATGCCAAATATATCCACTATACAAACTGAACATCATACTCTGCTTTGTGTTAGTAAAATCTTAAGATGATAATTATCAGTGGTGTTTGCATATATGTCCCAACATTTGCTTATTGCTTAACAAGTTTACTTTTTCTGAATTCCAATTTTATATGTAGCATTTTCTGGGGTTCTGAAAGTATGTGCACTTTTAGGTTACTATACTTCTTTGTAATTCAGTAGATCAGAAGGCCTACTGCATGTTTATGCTGTAGAATTGGGAGCCATTTCATCTAGCTGAAAGTTGCACAGTAACAAGCTCTCCTACACACAACATTGTATATTCCTCCAGTTAGTTTCTAGAGTCTAACCTTAGAAAAAGGCAAGAAGAGTGAACTCTCCTCATTCAGTATTTATTTCTTCTTGGAGTTTAGTGCCTTTTCTTCTGAAAACCTTCAATGGAGAAAAGCTCTGAGGAGCTTATCAACACTAATCTCTTTAATTATTGTTCTGCCAGGAGGAACTTGCATTTAACTGAGGTTAAAGGCCTAAAGCTGTAATAAGAGTAGAGCTTTTGCACTTTTAAATTGGTTGGAAAAGGCTTCTTTGGAAAGAAAAAAAGGAGCCAAGGAAAGGAAAGAGGATGATGTTTTTTAAAATCATGAGATTAAGAAAATCCCTCCATAGTAACTAATCCAATTAAAACAGACCCTTAAACTGAACCAGTTACCTTGAATTTATTCTTGCCCTAAAACATAATGTAAAACTGAAAATAGAGAATGTAAGTAGCCATGTTTATTTGTCTACAAAGAGTTTTAAAGTGGTATTATGTTTACAATTTCTATGGTACTGTTTTATTTACTTAGAGGATCGGAATAATTGCTTTATTCAACAATAGTTTGACAAATATCAACCTACTCTTTGTATGATTTTAAACTATCACTTGAATATATCTATATTGAGGCTTCTAACATTTACTGGTAGAGTGATAAACTGTCTAAAGTAATAAAAATCAATTGTTAGTTGATTCTGTTGTTGTTAGTTGTTCTGTTTCTTAGCCACCAAAGAAGGTGTCTGTTAATGGAAAATTTTAGTATATCAAACTAAAATATGACAGTTTATAAAATATTTGGAATATATGTCACCCAAGTAATTAAATAGAACTGGCAAGAATACCAAATGTAGAAGAAATATAGGAATTTAATTGAATATCTAGCATTTTGGTATTGTATTATGTTTTCCTTAGTTAAAAAAAAAATCCCTGAAAATGTCAAACCTGGATTCATGTGATCCACTTTAAAATTCAAGTGAATTTATCACCAATAAGACCCAATTATCTAGTTATAGATTCATTTAAGAACTGCAACAGATGTAAAATATATCTGTAATGTAGATGTAGTAATATGAAAATATACCTAAGAAAATGTTTCTATTTTTACATGGAATATGAGAGCCCACAATAACAGATATAACAAAATATCTTCTCTGTTCTCTGTGTCCCTACGTATCATTCTAAATATGTGTCTGGTTGCAAAAAAAAATACTCTCATAAGATTTTTTTTTGTGCTATTGACAGTGTTCTTTGCCTTACAGAAGCTTTGTAATTTTTTGAGGTCCCATTCATCTATTTTTGGCCTTAGAGCATAAGCAATTGGTGTTCTGTTCAGGAAATTTACTCCTGTGCCCATGTGCTCCAGCTTCTTCCCCACTTTCTCTTCTATTAGTTTCAGTGTATCTGGTTTTATGTGGAGGTCCTTGATCTACTGGAACTTGAGCTTTGTACAGGGAGATAAGAATGGATCAATTTTCCAGTTCCAACCATTAGCCTAAAAATTTCATGAATTCTTTGTTTTTAATTGCTGAGTAGTATTCCATTGTGTAAATATACCACATTTTCTGTATCCATTCCTCCATTGAGGAACATCTGGGTTCTTTCCAGCTTCTGGGAGAACCAGGACAGAGAAAAAGGAGAGAGGTGATTGGAGAATGGGTGCAGAGAAGAAGGGTTATGGGACATATAGGGAGGGGGGAACCGGAAAAGGGGAAATCATTTGGAATGTAAACAAAGTATATAGAAAATAAAAAGAAGAGAAAAGGAAAAAAAAGAATGGATCAATTTGCATCCTTTTACATGTTGAGTTCCAGTTGAACCAGCACCATTTGTTGGCAATGCTGGATGGATTTAGTTCCTTTGTCAAAGATAAAGATACCATTGTTGTGTGGGTTAATTTCTGTGTCTTCAATTCTATTTCATTGATCTACCTGCCTGTCATTGTACCAATACCAGGCAGTTTTTGTCACTATTGCTCTGTAGTTTAGCTTGAGGTCAGGGATGGTGATTCCACCAGAGGTTCTTTTATTGTTGAGAATAGTTTTTGCTATCCTGGGTTTTTTGTTATTCCAGATAAATTTGGAAATTTCTTATCTGATAGAGGGCTAGTATCCAATATATACATAGAACTCAAGAAGTTAGACTCCAGAGAAATGAAATAGCCCTATTAAAAAATGGATACAGAGGTAAACATTGTTTCTATTAAGGCTCTATGCCCCAGTGTAGGGGAATGCCAGGTCAGGAAAGTGAGGGGGATTGGTAAGCAGGGGGAATGGGCAAGGGATGGGGGTTTTCAGAGGGGTAACGAGGAAAGGGGATACCATTTGAAATATAAATAAAGCAAATATGTAATAAAAAGTTTTTATTGATCTCTCTGTTCTATATGTAGTAGTCATTATTAAAAAAAAATTCTCAAGAAGTCCTTTTTCTCTAGCTGTTGGTTTTAATATATAGACCACCTATTAAATTAGAATCCAGGAAGGTAAAAGTATATCATATACTCAAAGAAAAATCTGTACATGGACTCCATCCAAGATAACCATAGGCACAGAATTCTCAGTTCATTCCAAGCAACCTCCAGACAGTGCTTGTTAGCTGACACCAGGGTCTGTAAAGAGTAGCTTTGTAGGGAGAGGGCAGAATCAAAGCACACACTTTTCTCTTTTTTTTATTTAATTATATATTTTTATTTTCTATATTCTTTGTTTACATTCCAAATGATTTCCACTTTCCTAGTTCCCCCCTCCCCATATGTCCCATAAACCTTCTTCTCTCCACTCATTCTCTAATAACCTCTCTCCTTTTTCTCTGTCCTGATACTTCCCTCCATTGCTAGATCAAGCCTTTCCAGGATCAGGAACCTCTTCTTACTTCTTCATGGGAGTCATTTGTTATGCTAATTGTGCCTTGGGTATTCAGAGCTTCTGGGCTAATTAATATCCATTTGTCAGAGATTGCATTCCATGTGTATTCTTTCATGATTTTGGTTACCTTACTTAGGATGATATTTTGCAGATCCAACCATTTGCCTAAAAATTTCGTGAATTCATTGTTTTTAATTGCTGAGTAGTATTCCATTGTGTAAATATACCACATTTTCTGTATCCATTCCTCCACTGAGGGACATCTGGATTCTTTCCAGCTTCTGGCTATTATAAATAAGGCTGCTATGAACATAATGGAGCAGGTGTCTTTATTGCGTGCCGGGGAATCCTTTGGGTATATGCCCAGGAGAGGTATAGCAGGGTCCTCTGAAAGTGTCATGTCCAGTTTTCTGAGGAACTGCCAGACTAATTTCCTTTTTTTAAATTTATTGATATATTTATTTAAATTTCAAATGATTTCCCCTTTTCTGGACCCCCCACTCCCCGAAAGTCCCATCAGTCCCCTTCCCTCCCCCTGTTTTCTCACCCAAACCTTCCCACTTCCCTGTTCTGATTTTGTTCTATACTGCTTCACTGAGTCTTTCCAGAACAAGGGGCCACTCCTCCGTTCTTCTTGTACCTCATTTGATGTGTGGATTATGTTTTGGGTATTCCAGTTTTCTAGGTTAATATCCACTTATTAGTGAGTGCATACCATGATTCATCTTTTGAGTCTGGGTTACCTCACTGAGTATGATGTTCTCCAGCTCCATCCATTTGCATAAGAATTTCATGAATTCATTGTTTCTAATGGCTGAATAGTACTCCATTGTGTAGATATACCACATTTTTTGCATCCACTCTTCTGTTGAGGGATACCTGGGTTCTTTCCAACTTCTGGCAATTATAAATAGGGCTGCTACACTAATTTCCAAAGTGGCTGTACCATCTTACAACTCCACCAACAGTGGAGGAGTGTTCCTCTTTCTCCACATCCTCACCAACACCTGCTGTCTCCTGAGTTTCTAACCTTAGCCATTCTGACTGGTGTGAGGTGAAATCTCAGGGTTGTTTTGATTTGCATTTCCCTAATGACTAATGATGTTGAGCATTTCTTAAGGTGCTTCTCGGCCATCCGGATTTCTACAGGTGGGAATTCTTTGTTTTGATCTGTATCCCATTTTTAATAGGGTTATTTGGTTTTCTGGTGTCTAACTTCTTGAGTTCTTTGTATATATTGGATATTAGCCCTCTGTCAGATGTAGGGTTGGTGAAGACCTTTTCCCAATTTGTCAGTTGCCGGTTTGTCCTTTTGATGGTGCCCATTGCTTTACAGAAACTTTGTAATTATGTGAGGTCCCATTTGTTAATTCTTTATCTTAGAGCATAAGCTATTGGTGTTCTGTTCAGGAACTTTCCCCCTGTGCCCATGTCCTCAAGAGTTTTCCACAGTTTCTTTTCTATTAGTTTCAGTGTGTCTGGTTTTATGTAGAGGTCCTTGATCTACTTGCAGTTGAGTATAGTACAAGGAGATAAAAATGGATCAATTCACATTCTTCTGCATGCTGACCTCTAGTTGAACCAGCACGATTTGTTGAAAAGGCTATCTTTTTTTTACTGGATGTTTTCCACTCCTTTGTCGAAGATCAAGTGACCATAAGTATATGGATTCATTTCTGGGTCTTCAATTCTATTCCACTGATCTACTTGCCTGTCACTGTGCCAATACCATGCAGTTTTTAACACTATTGCTCTATAGTATTGCTTGAGGTCTGGGATACTGATTCCCTCAGAAGTTCTTTTACTGTTGAGGATAGTTTTAGCTATCCTGAGTTTTTTGTTATTCCAGATGAATTTGAGAATTGTGTTTTCTTACTCTGTGAAGAA
Source organism: Apodemus sylvaticus (assembly GCF_947179515.1). Classification (NCBI taxonomy): domain Eukaryota; kingdom Metazoa; phylum Chordata; class Mammalia; order Rodentia; family Muridae; genus Apodemus; species Apodemus sylvaticus. The sequence goes on from NC_067473.1 coordinate 49,946,484, forward strand.
CTGAGTTGGGATATTGATGGGGATTGCATTGAATCTGTAGATTGCTTTTGGCAAGATGGCCATTTTAACTTTATTAATCCTGCCAATCCACGAGCATGGAAGATTTTTCCATTTTCTGAGGTCTTCTTCGATTTCCTACTTCAGAGACCTGAAGTTATTGTCCTATAGATCTTGCACTTGTTTGGTTAGAGTTACACCAAGATACTTTATATTGTTTGTGGCTATTTTGAAGGGTGTCATTTTCCTAACTTCCTTCTCAACCTGCTTATCCTTTGAGTTTAGGAAGGCAACTGATTTGCTTGAGTTGATTTTAAAACCAGTCACTTTGTTGAAGTTGTTTATCAGCTGTAGGAGTTCTCTGGTGGAGTTTTTTGGGTCACTTAAATAGAATATCATGTCACCTGTAAATAGTGATAATTTGAATTCTTCCTTTCCAATTTGTATCCCCTTGAACTCCTTATGTTGTCTAATTGCTCTAGCTAGAACTTCAAGTACTATATTGAAAAGATATGGAAAGAGAGGACAGCTTTGTCTAGTCCCTAATTTTAGTGGGATTGCTTCAAGTTTCTCTCCATTTAGTTTGATGTTGGCTACTGGTTTGCTGTATATTTCTTTAACTATGTTTAGGTATGGGCCTTCAATTCCTGTTCTTTCCAAGACTTTTAACATGAAAGGATGCTGAATTTTGTCAAATGCATTTTCAGCATCTAATGAAATGATCATATGGTTTTTTACTTTGAGTTTGTTTATGTAGTGGATTGCATTCATAGATTTCCTTATATTGAACCATCCCTGCATCCCTGGAATGAAGCCTACTTGATCATGGTGGATGATAATTTTGATGTGTTCTTGGATTCGGTTGGCAAGAATTTTATTAAGTATTTTTACATCGATATTCATAAGGGAAATTGGCCTGAAGTTTTCTTTCTTTGTTGGATCTTTGTGTGGTTTTGGTATCATCGTAATTGTCGCTTCATAGAAAGAGTTGGGTAGTGTTCCTTCTATTTCTATTTTGTGGAATAATTTGAAGAGTATTTGTGTTAGGTCTTTTTTGAAGTTCTGATAAAATTCTGCACTGAAGCCATCTATCTGGTCCTGTGCTATTTTTGGTTGGGAGACTTTCTAGGACCCCTTCTATTTCCTTAGGGGTTATGGGACTGTTTAAATGATCTATTTGATCCTTATTTAATTTTGGTGTCTGGTATCTACCTAGGAAACTGTTCATTTTCTCTCGATTCTCCTGTTGTGTTGAGTATAGGCTTTTGTAGTAAGATCTAATGATTTTTTGAATTTCCTCAGTTTCTGCTGTTATATCTCCCTTTTCATTTCTAATTGTGTTAATCTGGATACTGTCTCTGTGCCCTTGGGTTAGTCTGTCTAAGGGTTTATCTATCTTGTTGAGTTTCTCAAAGAACCAGCTCCTGGTTTTGTTGATTCTTTGTATGGTTCTCTTTGTTTCCACTTGATTGTTTTCAGCCCTGAGTTTGATGATTTTCTGCCTTCTACTCCTCCTGGGTGAAATAGGTTCTTTTTTGTTCCAGGGATTTCACGTGTGTCATTAAGCTGCTAGTGTATGCTCTCTCCATTTTCTTTTTGGAGGCACTCAGGGCTATGAGTTTTCCTCTTAGCACTGCTTTCATTGTGTCCCATAGATTTGGGTATGTTGTGTCTTCATTTTCATTAAATTCTAAAAAGTCTTTGATTTCTTTCTTTATTTCTTCCTTGACCAAGGTATCATGAGGTAGAATATTGTACAGTTTCTATGTATATGTGGTCTTTCTGTTGTTTTTGTTGCTATTGAAGATCACTTTTACTCCATAGTGATCTGATAGGAAACATGGGGTTATTTTGATCTTTTTATATTTGTTGAGGTCTGTCTTGTGACCAATTATATGATTGATTTTGGAGAAGGTACCATGAGGTGCTGAGAAAAAGGTATATTCTTTTTCTTTAGGATAAAATGTATGTATATATATATATATATATATATATATATATATATATATATATAATCTAATTGGTCTAAAGCTTCAATTAGTTTCACTGTATCCTTGTTCAGTTTCTGTTTTCCTGATCGGTCCATTGAGGAAAGTGCAGTGTTGAAGCTGCCCATAATTATTGTGTTAGGTGCAATGTGTGCTTTGAGATTTAGTAAAGTTTCTTTTATGAATGAGGGTGCCCTTGCATTTGGAGCATAGATGTTCAGGATTGAGAGTTCTTCTTGGTGTATTTTTCCTTTGAACTGTCCCCCAGAGTCTCTTTTGATGACTTTGGGTTGAAAGTCAATTTTATCTGATATTAGAATATCTACTCCAGCTTGTTTCCTAAAACCATTTGCTTGTAAAATTGTCTTCCAGCCTTTTACTCTAAGGTAGTGTTTGTCTTTGACACAGAGGTGTATTTCCTGTATGCAGCAAAATGTAGGGTCCTGTTTATGTAGCCAGTCTGTTAGTTTATGTCTTTTTTATTGGGACATTGAGCCCATTGATGTTAAGAGATATGAAAGAATAGTGATTGTTACTTCTTGTCATTTTTAATGTTATTTTTTAAATATGATTGGTTATCTTCTTTTGGTTTTGATGAAAGAAGTTTACTATCTTCCTTTTTCCAGGGTGAAGTTTCCCTCCTTGTATTGGTGTTTTCCTCCTATTATCCTTTGTAGGACTGGGTTTATGGAAAGATATTGGGTAAACTTGGTTTTGTCATGCAATATCTTAGTTTCTCCATCTATGGTGATTGACAATTTTGCTGGGTATAGTAGTTTTGGCTGGCATTTGTGTTCTCTTAGAGTCTGCATGAGATCTCCCCCGGATCTCCTAGCTTTCATAGTCTCTGGTGAGAAATCTGGTGTGATTCTGATAGGCCTTCCTTTATTTGTTACTTGGCCTTTTTCTCTTACTGCCTTTAATATTCTTTCTTTGTTTAGTACATTTTGGGTTTTGATTATGATGTGATGGGAGGTATTTCTGTTCTGGTCCAGTCTGTTTGGAGTTCTGTAGGCTTCTTGTATATTCATGGGCATCTCTTTCTTTAGGTTAGGGAAGTTTTCTTCCATAAATTTATTGAAGATATTTGCTTGTCTTTTAAGTTGTAAATCTTCACTCTCATCTATGCCTATTATTCTTATGTTTGGTCTTCTGATTGTGTCCTGGATTTCCTGGATGTTTTGGGTTACAAGCTTTTTGCATTTTGCATTTTCTTTAACTGTTGAGTCCATGGTTTCTATGGTATCTTCAGCATCTGAGAGTCTTTCTTCTATCTCTTGTATTCTGTTGTTGATATTTGCATCTATGTCCTCTGATTTCTTCCCAAGGTTTTCTATCTCCAAAGTTGTCTCCTTTGAGATTTCTTAGTTGTTTCTACTTCTGATTTTAGATCCTGGATGGTTTTGCTTAGCTCCTTCACTTGCTTGTTTGTGTTTTCCTGTAATTTTTTAAGAGATTTTTGTGTTTCCTCTTTCATGACCTCAGCCTGTTGACCAAAGTTCTCCTGTATTCCTTTAAGTGATTTTTGTGTTTCCTCCTTAATGACTTCTGAACTCTTCTGAATGTCTTTCAAAGATTTTTGTATTTCCCTTGTAAGGGCTTCTAACTTTTGGTCCATTTTCTCCTGAATTTCTTTAAGAGATTCATTTATGTCCTTCATGTGATCTTGTAACAGCATCATGACCAGTGATTTTAAATCCAGAAAAATCTTGTTTTTCTAGTGTGTTGGGGTATCCAGGACATGCTGCTAGTGGAGAATTGGGTTCAGATGCTGCCATATTGTCTTGATTTCTGTTAGTAATGTTCCTGTTTTCCTTTTGCCATCTAGTTCTCACTGTGAAGCTTCCTCTTCGCAGCTGGTCTCTGGGTGCACAGCTGACCTCCTGCTCTGCTGGGAGACTGGGTTCAGTGGCCCAGGCTGTTCCTGATCCCAAAGGGGAGGCCTGAAGGCTCCCTCCAGAGGCCTCAGGGCTGACTACTCCACTCTGCAGGGCCAGACAGCATGCTGCTTGCTCCCAGGCGGCCTCGGGGTGTAACATTGGCCTCTTGACCTTCCTGGAGAAGTGGTGCCGTGGCCCAGGCTGTTCCTGATCCCGAAGCAGAGGTCCACACACTTTTCTCAATTAAAAAGGCATCACTCATATGGTGAGATGTATGTGAGCAGCCATATCAGGGCATGCAGCCTGCGTGTTCACAGAAGAAAACAGGCCTAGTTATCCTAGCTCCACCACTCTGCAGCATCTAGTCAGCTGGTAACACAAAATGGGCTGCTTAGAAAGATCCTGCACTGCTTGACACATCTGTTCTCTATGCTAGTTTTTCCTGTTTAAAAAACAAATATTTATTTAAATCGATGAGAAAGCATTCATGGGTTATTAAAAAATAAGTGTTTGAAATTAAAGGCTAAATACCACAAAAGTGAGTCAATCATAAGTCAAAAAAAGAGTGGTGTTCAGTGATGTAAATAAATTAATGTACAAGGGATCAATAGTGCTCAGACCTGAGTTTTAGTGGTCTTTGGCAGCGGCTTCCTTACTGACAAGATGTCTATATTTAACAAAAGAAATTTCCCAGAGAACAAGGGTATTGTCAGATTTTTAAGCCTCTGTAGGTCTGCTGCCCACATTATTGATATTAATCTCAGATTCAATTTGTATATGCAATGTCTTTTTATGCCAAATGGGAGCTCAGCTGAGAAAATATGTATTTATAGAGTATTCTTAGAGACAAATTTTGGTATTTGATGAAAATAAAAGCAATGTACTATTAGGACAGTGGCTTAGATGTAAAATAGCCCTGTCTTCATTGCTTTAACTGGTTGATTGACAGATTATCCTGGTAATAAAGTATAATAGTCAACCATTTAAGAAAGGGAAAGCACATCACAGACAGAATTATAATAAACAGAATCCAAGTGTACTCAAGATGTAAAAGTTTCACAGCACAGTAGCCCTTGATACTTTTTTAAGGTAACAGTATAATCTATAACTCACTATAATTTATGTGTATATTTAGCATATATGAATGCATTACATACAGACAGAATTTATATTCATTTGAGACCAATTCCTAAAGTAGTAATTCCTAAAGAAGTAATAGTTTAAATGAACCATCAATTCTATTCATTTGGAATTAAACAATTAGTAATCTTCAGGAATAGTGTGTAAGAAAAAAAGTCTTTTTCTGTGTTTGCCATGTCACACATAGAAGTCCAAGAACAGCGGTAATAATCTGTCTCTGCCTTCCACTTTGTTTGAGGTCTATGCGACAGTTCCTTGTTTATTGCTACCACGTACAATACAGACAAAATAACCCATGAGCTTCCCTGGACTCTCCTGTCTCTCTCCCACCCCCTTTTATTTGTAGAATACCTGTGATGACATAGTTGCACTACAGTAGGTTCTGAGTCTCAGGACTTCACACTTTTGTGACAAGCACCTAAACCACTGAGATATATCCCCAGACCAATCAACGATATGTCTTGTTT